>NC_060119.1:132046884-133316884 GCF_021461395.2 Schistocerca americana
AATCTGCTTTTGTGCTATGTCTCTCATGATTACGTAATCGACAGCCCGTTAATCTCTAATCTTTCTTCCTTAGTCAAGCCATAGACGTCTTAAAAAAGGCAACTGCACTCCTTCCAGTAACTTCCCAGAATTGTTAATGCGGAAGATTAAATGTAACTTACTGCTACTTCACTTACTTCACTTTCTTTCTCATGGCTGAAGAATGACAGCAGGTACAGAAAATTATCGTGACAGCTAAATTGATTGACAATTCATGCAACACAACAGCGTTTAAATACAGATTTTATAACTATTTAAAACATAAAACTGAAAAAAATAGTCCAATAGTCCGCTTGAACTGCATTTATTTAAGTCGATACAGACTTAAATTCATTTTTATATTGTAATTCATGTTTATATTTTAATAGTTTGACACCTGTATTTATGCACTGTTGTACTGTATGAATCGCCAATCAATTACGTACAACTATTTCAACTGTGGGTGCCCCAGTTTTAACATTATCTGTATCTGATTTAATAGCTCTGAGTAGATGATACTATCTGAGTCATATTGTGAAATATTTATTGTTAAGATCATTAGGCAGGCAGTTATGCAGATACGTTCGTGAGCCACATACTCTTAAATGGATAATGATTACCATACGGGTGTTAAACATTGACTGTGCAATCCGTTTGCGATTTTCAGACAAGAGGGGGCGAATTTGAAGTCCCCAGTGCTTTAGATTTTTTTGGTAGAAAAGACATCGTAGCAATCAAAACCTACCAAATGAAGCGGGTTGCCATGCCCGGCAACTGGAAGATTAGCAACGTGGTAGGCTTCTTGACAAACCGAACTTTGAATAAACTGCAAATACTCTTGTCTCTAGCGCTGCTTTAATCGAAGCCCTCAGAACACAAATTTTAAACTTCTCTACCAAAAGAGCGTATCGTCAGGATTGCCTTTTTCGTGGTGTCTTTACACGGAAGGTAAATTAATGATCTGACACGTCAATGATAATTTTGAACCATTCCGTGCGAAGCTTTAAAATGTGACGGCATTCAAACTTTGGTAGGTTGGAGAGGACCTCGCTGAGTCCTTACGGGTTTTCTATAATCATTTGTTCGTGAATAAATTAACTGCTTCGATCGTAAAAACTTTAAAAGGTAGTCAGAACAATCGACTCATAATTGTCATATTACAAGGGCGGAAAAAAAGTAGCAAGATTAAAGTGGACGATGTGAAGATTGTAGACTGAGAACAGTCTCAGATTATGGAACGACAGTTAAGGAAACTATCCCGATATGTTTTCAAAGGAACCATCCCAGCATTTCCTTATACAGTTTGGGGAATCCGTGTCAAACCTAAATCTGAATTGAGGATTTGAGCCGCCCTCCTCTTGAATAGAAATGCGCCAACTCGCTCGGGATACCAAGTTACAGTAAATTACAATTTGGTGATGATAAAAAAAAGGCTTACGTTCAAGTATACTAACAACTAGAATATATTATACGCTTTCTTCACATTTACAAAAATCATCTATAAGAGCTGTTGGAGAGGCTAAAATTTGCACAGAGCGTGTTTTAATTTTAGAAATGTGTTGTGGGGGTAATCTGAATTTTCGTCCATTAGGAGTGGCACCCGGCGTGGGCGTATGAAATAGACACGTTACCTGCCGTTACTCAACTGTCCAGGCAGCACTGGATTAGACTGGAGCATTTTTGGACAAGGCCCACGGGCCACGCGTTACGTGGGGTGTGTCCGGGAAGTCGCAACCTGCCCGTGAATGCAAATTGGCTCGGTAGGTAGGCAAACAAACTCTTCATTCATTTCCCGCTGCCTGCCTTAAATGTAGCGCTGCTTGCAAGTAGCAAAGCCGACTGACGTACGGAAGGTAATCATAAAAGTAGGGTCTCCTATTTTTTTATAAGTACAAAACTGTGTTTGGGTGGCAGTTGGTCACATTGTTATGAAGAGTGCTTCACACGCTGGGTGGAAACATGTGTACGCCGCGCTGAGCCGCTCAGTCTTGGCTTGGTAGCCGTTGAGAATGGAGGTCCCGTTGGATGTTACCGCCAAGTGCGAACTGCGAGCAGTTCTTCGGTTTTTGAACGGAAAGGGCACTGCGCCGATTGAAATCCATCGCCAATTGACGGAAGTGTATGGCGAGTCCTGTATGGATGTCAAAAATGTTCGAAAGTGGTGTAGAGAGTTTGCAGCTTCTCGGACCGAAATTCACGCCGAACAAAGGAGCGGGAGATGGTCAACGTATGAGGAGACAGTCTTGAAGGTTGAGCAAAGCATGCCTGAAGATCGGCGGATCACCCTGAATGATCTCTGCACGTTGGTTGCTGAGGTTTCCCGAAGCACCGCTCACAGGACTTTAACGGAAACGTTGAACTACCAGAAGGTGTGCGCAAGATGGGTGCCACGCATGCTGACTGAGGACCACGTACGACGAGTTGATGCTTCCCGCGCATTTCTTCACCGGCTTGCAGCCGAACAGGACAACTTTCTGGGCTCGATTGTCACAGGTGACGAAACCTGGGCATACCACTTTACATCTGAGACCAGGCAACAATCACGCCAGTGGCGGTATCCTTCTTCGCCAAAGCCGCGGAAATTCAAACAAACAAAGTCTGCCGGAAAAGTCTCGACAACCGGCTTTTGAGATCGGAAAGCGATATTGTTGGTCGACTTTATGCCCACTCGGTATTGTTGGTCGACTTTATGCCCACTGGGACCACAATTAACGCTGACAGGTACTGTGAGACTCTGAAAAACTCAAACGAGCAATTCAGAACCGGAGAAGAGGAATGTTGAGCAAGGGCGTACACATTCTCCATGACAACGCTCGCCCACACATCGCTCGGCAAACCGTTGCTCTCCTGCAACAGTTTCAGTGGAACATAATCACCCACCCACCCTACAGTCCGTACTTGGCGCCCAGTGACTATCTCCTGTTCCCTAGGTTAAAAGAACATTTGGCCGGAAAGCGTTTCAGCTCCGACGACGAGGTGAAAGAAGAAGTTCATAACTTTCTGAACAGTATGGCGGCGAGCTGGTATGACATGGGCATACAAAAATTGTCGCATCGTCTACAAAAATGGATCGACAGAAATGGTGATTATGTCGAAAAAAAGCTAAATGTTCAAGCTTTAAACCGATGTAAGCCATTGTAGAAATAAACAGGTCTATGCAATTACTTTTGGGATTACCCTCGTATATCAGTAGCAGCGACGGGTGTTAGCTCTGAATAACAGAACTGCCTGTTTTGATGCCAGTACCATGCACTCTAGTTTGGTAATGAAGTCTCTAAATAATTACAATGACTGTACTTAGAATATCATATGCAGCTGGTATTGCGACACGGTATCAAAGCTGCATTCTTTCGTAGCAGGCAAATTCTTTCTCCTAATTCACTTCATTTGTAGCTTCACCCCTTGAAACTGTACTTACATAGTGCCTCGGACATAAATGAAAGTGTCATTGAGTTCAATCGGAAACTTCATCAATAATACGTTATCACCTGCCCCTAGATATAAGAGTTCTGTCAGAGAAATATACAGCTGCGTCAATCGAAATAAAGCGATGCAAGCCACAGTGTCGTTTCCTGAAGATCTTGCGGAAGCTAATCTACTTTTTGTGCAGGTCATTCTCTCAAAATGCAGAGATTTTCACGGCAGAAAATCATGTTTCTGAGTTACCGTACCACCTGCTGATAATTGCTGGATTTGATTTTTGACGGCAATTGGCTATGTACAAGCAACGGAGGGCCCCAGCGTTCAACAGAAGTAAATCGTGCTTTAAAGCCCCTAGCAACCAGCATCAAAGAAACCGTTTTTAAACTACCTTTGAAATTTACGAACCTTTTTATAAATATGATCACACTGTTTTTGGCAACCTGACTCGCGTACAGAGAATCCGCATGCTTTGAAGCAAGTACATCAATCGTTCTATGAACGCTACAAATAATTCAATACCTTCTCTTGCTGACAGTGCGGGTAATGTAACTGCTGATGATAAACAGAAGGCCGAAATTCTAAACCTAGTTTTCAAAAACTCGTTTACGATAGAGGACTGCAGCACCATTCCCCCTTCCGGTTACCGAACAAACGTCATCTGTCAGAGATCATTGGAACGGCAGAAAGTTCCACGGGACTGGAAGAAGGCCCAGGTCATAGAAATCTATAAAAAGGGTAGCAGATTGGATGCACATAATTACCGACCAATTTCACTGACATCGATTTGTTGTAGAATCATGGAACATATTTTGTGTTCAGACATAATGACCTTTCTAGACACTGAGAAGCTCATCTGCAGAAACTAGGACGGTTTTAGGAAACAGCGGTCATGCGAGACACAGCTAGCCCTCTTTGTGCATGATATACAACAGGCCCTAGATTCCGGCTCCCAGGTTGACGACATATTTCTCGACTTTCGAAAGGCGTTCGACTCAGTTCCGCACTGTCGCTTGCTACAAAAAGTGCGCGCTTACGGTCTATCCAATGACATATGGCTGAATAGAAAGTTTTCTAACTGACAGAGAGCAATATGTCGTCCTGTATAGGGAGACTTCAACAGAAACAAGCGTAACTTCAGTTGTGCCCCAGGGCAGCGTCATAGGTCATCTGCTTTTTACGATTTACATAAACGATCAGTTTGATGGTATAGACAGCGGCCTTAGACTGTTTACCGATGATCCTGTAGTCTACAGGAAAGTTGTATCACACGAAATTTGAGAACAAACAATGAGGACTTGCAGAAAATAAATGCGTGGTGTAATGACTGTCAGTTATCTCTCAACATTAGTAAGTGTAACCTACTGCGTATGAGTACAAAATAAATGATGTCTTTGGAAGCGGTAACATCAGTCAAGTATCTGAGTGTGACTATTCGAAATGATCTCAAATGGAATGATCAGATTACACAAGTAGCGCGTAAGGCGAACTCTTGAGTCCTGTTTATTGTTAGAATCCTGAAGGGATGCAGTCCTTCAACAAAGGAGATAGCTTACAATACGTTGGTTCGTCCAGTCTTGGGGTACTGTTCGTCTGTATGGGACCCTTAGCAGTTTGGTCTGATTCAAGGGATTGAGAAGGTCCAAAGAAGAGCGGCAAGATTCGTGACTGGTACATTTAGCCATCGCGAGAGCGTTACAAATCTCATAGAATGTTTGAAGTGGGACACAATTGCAGAGAGACGACGCGCTAAACAGAAGGGGCTGGTCACTAAATTCCAAAATCCAATCTTCGCCGAGGATGTAGAGTTTATATTATTACCATCAACTTTCAAATCGAGATATGATCATCATTCAAAGATAGGGGAAATAAGAGCTCGTACTGAGGCGTTCAGACAGTCGTTTTTCCCTCGCGCGATCTTGGAGTGGAACGGTGGGTCGGGAGGGGGGGGGGGGGGGGAATATGACTTTGGCGCGAATTGTGCCCTCAGCCACACACACCGCTTGGTGGCCAGCGGAGTATATATGTAGATGTAGATTTAGAGGCATGATCGTATTCTCTACGTCTTCATTCGAAATGCTAACTCGCGTACCAGGTCTGTTATTGAATGATCAGCAGCTTAACGCCGTATCCAAACCACAACATCACTTATAAAGGAGAAGATAGGTTGAAGCTTAACATTCCATCGAAGCCGTGCAAATCGGAAACAGAGTATTAACTAGGATCTGACGAGGGTATGGACAGAACTGGGGCGCGACCCTTATGTACGATCATGTTATCATTAGCCTGAAGTAATTCAGCGAAACTACATAAAATCTGAATTCGGAGGCAGTGAAATAGGACAAATACCTCAGAATGTTAAACACTGTTTTTACACCTCGTCCATTATGCTACTTGACTGTGCAGAGCTTAGTCGAAAGAGAAAGATATTTTGACCGTTGCAAAAAGTACGTATAAATTACGAAATAGTACGATACACCTTTGATGTTTTAGTTTGAAATCATGTCACCTGAAGGTATCCGCCATGCATGAAGGCCGAGGGAATCTTACATCGTAATTCGGAATAACACAGGCACTGCAATATCGGTTCATCGGCCGACACCGGGCAAGCTACTTACAGGTACAATGTCTCCCTTGTATGGGAATATACATAATGGATGTACAGGTACAGGTTTTAGACACATGGTTGACATTACATGGAAATATGGGCCTGGCCGAGAACCGTGCTCGGAGAGCCAAATTGTAAGGCTACTGCTCGCGACATTTTCATTGTTGTTATTCCATTATACAGCTGATGTCAGTCCATATGACTGCGAATACGTTCATTGTAATTATTTTGTTATTCGCTGTGAATTTTACTTTTATGTAGCTTCACTTGCAGAGAGAGGACTATACCGAGAAACTCATACGGCGATCTGCATCTTTCCAGAATGAGGTTTTCACTCTGCAGCGGAGTGTGCGCTAATACGAAACTTTCTGGCAGATTAAAATTGTGTGCCGGACCGAGACTAGAACTCGGGACCTTTGGCTTTTGCGGGCAAGTGCTCTACTACTTGGAAGGTAGGAGACGAGATACTGCCAGAAGTGAATTTGTGAGGACGGGGTTTCAGTCAAGCTTGGGTAGCTCAGATGGTAGAGCACTTGCCTGCGAAGGGCAAAGATCCCGAGTTCGAGTCTCGGTCCGGCACAAAGTTTTAATCTGCCAGGAAGTTTCAATCTGCATCTTTATCATGAGCACAGTTTGACATGAGATTAGTCGATATCACAAGCGCAACTGACACGAAAATAGTTCTACGGTGCATTTTAAGCCCTGAAATGCAATCTGACGAACTACACCATCTTTGGAAGCATGTTTCCATGCGAACTTGAAAAGCAACCGTACGAACGTTGCTCTGCAACACCTCCGAAGTTAAGAGACGAATCAAAGGAGCTGAATATTCCCCTTCTTTTGTTTCTGATGACGATCCTTAGGATTTACATTACATTTTAGTCTACTTGGCGTCGCATTTATCTTAAACTATCTCGTTGCCATAAAGAGAGCATGTAGATTAGTGGTTTACAGCGCTAACTAACAATTTTCGACGATTATGGAGGAGCACTCACCTTGTACATGGTTGGTTGGTGTTTTTCTGGTGTGCTGCGCAGAAAACTGTTCCTCGGCGGTGGCCGGAACCCCTATTTATGGTACTTCGTCGCTGTGGGCTGGATTGGTCACCGCTTCGCAGTGGTCACGTGACCCTCAGGTTATAAGTACCACCTATGGGGAGGGCGCTCCAGTAGGCTCCGGCATCGACTGGAGGGGTAGACTGAGGACCGTTTGGCAATAGTCGGACAGCGCAGCAGACGCCGATTTATGCAAGCCTTCCACGGCCGAGTGACTATGTGTGGTCCAGCATGTCTCGAAATGTGTAACACGCGAGTATATGTGGTCAACAGACGCTGTAGAACTATACATTAGGTTATTTCTGGTAGCAAAAGAGTCAGCTGTCTTGTATGGTTTTAACGCAATTGGACTGTAACATTGATCTAGATACAAGCTGTCATGATTTGACACGTGTCTTCTAACTGAAGCCGTTTTATACCTGAGAACGATCTGCTGTTTGATCGAAACAGATTTTTATTATGCCGGCCGCGGTGGCCAAGCGGTTCTAGGCGCTTCAGTCCGGAACCGCGCGACCGCTACGGTCGCAGGTTCGAATCCTGCCTCGGGCATGGATGTGTGTGATGTCCTTAGGTTAGTTAGGTTTAAGTAGTTCTAAGTTCTAGGGGACTGATGACCTCAGATGTTAAGTCTCATAGTGCTCAGAGCCATTTGAACAACTTTTATTTAAAAAAGTGCAAGTTTTGTGCAAATCTCGAGTTTTCAAATAAAAAATTTTATATCAGTTCCTGTCTGGAACTGGACACTGTGCCAACACTGGTAAACGTTTCATACGATTGCGTTTCATTCCAATATACTGGTCGTAACTTTCGAAAGCTTGTTAGAAACTGGCTCCATGCCACACGAAACTTGAGGAACTGGTTCTCTCATTCGAATTTCCTTCGAATACCACGTGAAACGACGTGAACAAATCGTTCATGTATGCATCTTCACTTTTTCCTGGTCAAACGGAGTACCAGTTCCGTTTCAGTCGTTTTATGCTCAAGGATCTCGTCTGTTTGTTATTAAGAAAGTGCAGCTATTGTGCCGATCTCTAACTTTCAGAAATAAAAAGTTTCGTACTGTAAGTAGGCCGTTCATGTTTTCTTATTGGCAACGTTACTTAGCGCTCTGTATGAAAATCACTGGCTGTGCTGTGTGCAGCCTGTGGCTAGTTTGCATTGTTGTCTGCCATTGTAGTGTTGGGCAGCTGGATGTGAACAGTGCGTAGCGTTGCGCAGTTGGTGGTGAGCCGCCAGCAGTGGTGGATGTGGGGAGAGAAATGGCGGAGTTTTGAAATTTGTAAGACTGGATGTCATGAACTGCTATGTATATTATGATTTTTCAACACTATTAAGGTAAATACATTGTTTGTTCTCTATTAAAATCTTTCATTTGCTAACTATGCCTATCAGTAGTTAGTGCCTTCCGTAGTTTGAATCTTTTATTTAGCTCGCAGTAGTGGCGCTCGCTGTAACGCAGTAGTTCGAGTAATGAAGATTTTTGTGAGGTAAGTGATTTGTGAAAGGTATAGGTTAATGTTAGTCAGGGCCATTCTTTTGTAGGGATTTTTGAAAGTCAGATTGCGTTGCGCAAAAAATATTGTGTGTCAGTTAAAGACCAGTCACGTGTATAAATTGTTCTAAGCGGACGTTTCATATGTCGACCCTTATCCGAGGATACCTCACTGGAATCTTCTGATTTTTTCTTGTAGTTTGTGTAATTAGTGTAGATTTTGTTTATTGCTAGCGCGTAATTGTAGAGAGAATCTCCTTTGTAGTTGCAGTCTTTCATTGTTGTACAGTAAAACAGGTGTGGAACGCATGTAAATTTGCACCAAGTATTTCGCAGCTCGCAATTAACTAGATATTATTTTCAGCGCTATGTTAATGTGTTCTCTTATTTTCTGTGTTATCGTGTGAAATATTGTGACAATAATGGCGAGTGAAAAACGTAACACTAGGCTCCAAAGTAAACAGAGAAATAATAGTGACGACGAGCGTAGCTTACCAGCACCGCTGTGTAATGAATTAACAGACATTCAAAGTAGTAATTTGGTAACTGTGCATAGGGAAATGGAGCGGGCGTCAAATAATGGTGTAGACAGTGAAACAGGTAGTGAACAGAGAAGCATTATCGATCGATCGGTCGGCAACAGCTCGCCTCAGGAATCGGGAATGACAGAACACAATATTGCAAATACTGTAGACTCAGGTTTTGGGTTCTCACCGTTTTCTCAAATGAGTCAAGACATATTTTCCGCTTGTCAAAATGTGAATGTTGCCGGTGCAAATTCACTGCCGAAAAGCACTGAGGAACATGTTTCAGACACCAGTGCATTGTTATTACAATTAATGCAACAAATGGGACAAAAGCTTCAAAAGTTAGACACAATGGAACAAAATCAGAGACAAACACAGCAAAAGCTTCAAAAGTTAGACACAATGGAACTAAATCTTCAAAAGTTAGACACAAAGGAACAACACCAGAGACAATCACAGCAACAGCTAGACGCAATGGAACAAAATCTTCACACCACGCTTGAACAAACACGTGAATATTTAACTACTGAGTTACGTAAAATCGAATCGAAATGTCAAAAAGTCTGTAACGACGTAAAAACACAAATTTGTGAGCATTTTCAACCTATTTTTTCGCGGCATGAAAATGCATTACAGAATCACGAAGCAGCCATAAAAGAACTGCAAATTATTGTTCATGAAAATCATGAGACATTGCAAGCAAAAATTGACTCAGTTGCATCTACCGATTTGGTTACGCAACTTGCAAAAACTCAGGAAAACTTATAGGACACAGTAGAAAGACACATGGAGGAAATTAGTTCATTATCAGAGAAAGTAGTTGAACTTTCGGATCAGCTAAATAATTTATCTAAGAAGGTAGATGATAATCTGAACGACACAAAACCGGTAGTCTATAATGACACAGAAGAGTGCGAACAAATTAGGAAATTCAAACAAAATCAGAATCAAATTAATACGCAACACCAAAGAGAAATCCGGGAAGTACAAGATCAGCTGACACAAGTAATACAAAAATTATATATTTCAGAGGACACTCGCGCTCCAACACAGGAAGAGGGACTTAGAAATACAGAACAACCACAAAATAATAACACAGGACACTTCGGAAATTATGAAAGAAATTGGCAAGGCACACCGAATTTTGCGATGGAACCGCCGACACGACGTAACAATGACCGACATGTGACTCGCCAACATGATGATTTTGACTATAAGCTGTTCATTACTACAAGTAAATTCAAATCATTTAAGAATTCTGGCAACGACATTCATCCACAAGCATGGCTCCATCAATTCTCTCATTGTTTTCCTCCCAACTGGTCATTAGAGCACAGATTAGAATTTATGTGTGGCTACTTAGAGAATGAACCAGCTGTAAGAATGCGATCGGTCATTCACGATTGTCACAGTGAAGGAGAATTTTACCACGCCTTCCTCTCAGCATATTGGTCTCAAGCTACACAAGACCGAGTAAAACATAGCATCATAATGATGAAACATTTCGAACAATCTGAATTTTCCAGTCTTGTGAAATATTTTGAAGACATGTTGCACAAGAATCAGTACCTGTCAAACCCATACAGCCCCTCAGAACTTATCCGCAATTGCTTAATCAAATTACCTGAACATTTACGACATATTATTTTGGCAGGACGTTGCAAAGACGACACTGAAGCTTTTCAGGGACTCTTACAAGAATTAGAAATTGACACAGACAGTCGCGGGATGCGAAAACAGGAAAACAATCACTACAGGTCACATCCGTCACAATTCCGTGACGACAGAAACAATAACTGGACCCGACAAGTCTATTCTTACAACGCAAATCGTGACCAAAACAGACACCACCCATATGACAACCACTGGAAGAGTAATAATAGTTACAGAGAAAGGTCGCATTTCCGTAGTAATGAATATGACAGATATTACCATAGAAACAGAGAATATGGGAACAAAAACAATTATTATCAAGGGAGACAGAATAACTTAAGACGCAACAGTTCAGCGCGCAGTTACGATTCCGGGAGAAATTCTCCACCACATGACCGACAAACAAGAAACTATGTAAACTACCGACAAAACGACAGACCTGAATTCCATCAGAACTGGCGGGATTCAATCAGAGCAGGGCTCTCTCGACAAGGTGAATTTGTAGAAGTTAGGTCTCCAAATCCCAATAACGACGAGCGCCAACAAAGAGACAATAGGCAATGACTCATACCGCTGGCAGCCACAAAACGTACTTATGAAACTGACGACGCAGCTGCCGTAGCTAGTAATTATGTAAAAATGGAAGACATTAGGGACATCTTACTCCAGGAACACGACGTAAAACATAACAACATTGCATATCCTGTGATTCACATTACAGTAAATGACGTAAAATTTACGGCAGTACTTGACTCTGGCAGTCCCATTTCAGTAATTAGTGAAACAGCCTTTAGCAAATGTAACAAACCGAACGATTGCCCCACACTTCCGTTACGTAAGATTAAATTACGAGGTGCAATCTTTGGAAAAAGTGTAGATGTACACCAACAAACCAACTTAGAATTCTTTTGTCAAAGCCACAGCTTCTCTATGAACTTTCTCATTGTTCCATTATTGTCGACGGAAATTATATTGGGAGTAGACTTTTTGAATGAATACAAAGCAATCTTAAAGTTTCACGATGCTGAAATAAGCTTAGAGAAAGAAGGTAAGTCAATAGCTTTGAAATTTGAAGATTGGCTCTCAAACCATGATGAGGAAATTAATCGGCTTTACCTTCTGTTAGACGACAGTTTGGAATTTTCTACGGAACTAGACACTAACAATCACTCTGCAAGTACTGACAGGGATGATATCGACGACATATTTGATACTAATGAGTTAATTCAGAATAAAATTCGAACAATTGAGAATTGTAATGACACTGATAGGCAAGACCTTTTTGAGATTTTACAAGCACATTCCACAGTTTTTACTCACAAAACAGGAACAATCAAGGGATTTCAATACCAATTTATAATTTTGTGTTAGACCATACGTAATTCCAGCACATTATAGGGACCGTGTTAGAACAATCCATGCTTAATGAGGGCATTATTGAGCCTGCAGTAAGCTCATACAACAATCCATTTCATGTTGTTGAGAAGAAAAATGGATCGATCAGACTTGTCTTAGATTCGAGACAAATCAATACTATCATCATTCCTGAAACAGACAGGCCGCAAACGATGGAAGAACTTCTTCAAAATTTTAATGACGTAAAAGTGTTGTCTTCTATTGATCTCAGATCAAGCTTTTATCAGATCGAACTTCATCCAGAATGTAGAAAATACACAGCTTTCCTTTGTTTCGGCGTTTGTTATCAGTTTCGGAAACTTCCTTTTGGTTTGAACATTTCTTCGGCAGCATTCATTCACGGGCTAAATTCCATATTACCTGAGTTCTTAAAACGTCACATCACCTTATATGTGGACGATATTCTAATAGCAGAAGCTTCATGGGAACAGCATAATCGCATCCTCAACAGTTTGTTACGTATTTTTGCAGAATCTGGAATTACAGTTAACTTGGAAAAGTCTGAATTCGGTAGGTCAAAGGTGAGGTTTTTGGGACATATTATTTCTTCTGATGGCATTCAGCCGGATCCTGAAAATTTAGTAGCAATCAGAGCCATTCCAGTTCCATCCACAAAAAAACAAGTCCGCAGTTTTCTAGGTCTTGTAAATTTTTACCGTCGTTTTCTGAATATGCAAATTCTAGTTACACCAAAACTTTGTTCTCTCACTGGAAAAAATACTATTTGGAACTGGGACGAACAAGCACAGTTGGAATTCAATTCTTTCAAAGAATCGCTACTTAACGCGCCAATACTAGCTCATCCAGAGCTGTCACAAGATTTCTGCCTTAGCATGGATTCTTCTAAAGTCGGTGTTGGTGCCCATTTATTTCAAGAAGCCATAGAAAATGACACTACTGTTCAGAAAACCATTGCTTTTGCTAGCCGAGTGCTAACAAAGTCTGAAAAAAATTATTCCGTTACTGAATTAGAAGCTTTAGGTATCGTTTGGGCATTTAACAAATTCCGTTTCTTTCTTTCTGGTAAGCACGTAAAAGTATACAGTGATCATCGTGCATTACAATTTCTTATGTCTCCAAAATTAAATCATGACAGGTCAAAACGTTGGGCATTGTTTCTGCAAGAATTCCACTTCACAATAGTCTACATTCCCGGCAAGGAAAACATTGTTGCGGACGCACTGTCACGCGCACCGGCTGGGCTTGAGAAAATTAACACAGAAGGCAATCTCGAGAAAAATTTCAGTATTCTTTACATTTAGAAAGTCGCCTTTGAAAACTTCATCACCACATCATTTTGTTTAATATTTAGTTTCTAGCTGCACTGCAGCATTGGTTAAAATAAAATTTAATAGATGTACTAATATAAATATTTTATGCCTACAGATCCAGTACATAATTTTATGATCTATTAAAAAAAAACGAAGGAGCATAAAAAAACATTTCCCTTCACAGGAATTGCATACGGAATTTTCTTTTCAACTACTTGGTAATTTTTTTGGTAGAATAACTTCTTGTGGTGCACCACTTTAATTACATAGACATTAAGATGTGAATATACATTTCCCTTGTCTGCATTGTTGTCTTTAGCGTAATATTTTTTCTGCTTGAACTACGTGATGTTCAGATATAAGTTATTGCATTTGCTGCTGCTGTTTGCCAGGCATAGTGCTACTAAATTTCACTTTATATTACTCTGTTGAGCCAGTTTTTCTACTGATTTATTTTTCTTGTTTGCTGCTCATTGTGTTATATTAGTTGTAATATTGCTGCTTGCTTGGCCAATTTGAATATTTTGTCATTCCTGCTTGTGTTAATTGTTTTGTACTGCTGCATTGCCTTGTCCCTTAGTTTAGCATCTGAGCTCAGTAGATTTAAGTTAGCTTAAGAGTGGGTAGACTATATAAGAGAATGAGTTGCGATGAATTGGAAGAAATGCATTGAGAAGTTATACGAAAAAAGTACAGAAAGCAGGTATAGATAGGACTTTTTGGGAATAATGATGAACGAAGGGAGATCTCCAAGAAAAAAAAAGGTTTTGTTTGCAAAATACTGCAGTACCAAATGTTACACTGAAAACAAACCCTGTCCTTTTCCCCTGTGTTATTCTGCTATGTGTATGTGTACTCTTGTATATTTGTGTTTTTCCTGTCTTAATGTGTTTATCTGATGAGAGTTACATTGTAGAATTTTTCTGATAATATGTTATTTTCTTTGTAAAGATGTTTAGACATTATTTATTCTGTTCCTTTTTAATGCTCATGTGTGAAGTTGATGTTTCGAAAGTTACTCTGATCTTTTATGTATGTACTCATGTCATAATTCCTGTAACACTGATGTATATGTATATTTCTATTCTTTTGTAAAGCCTGTATTACTACAAATGTTATCTGTATTGTTATGTTCTTTCATGATGTATTTTGTACCTTTGTTATTGTATTCTTATGTTATAATATTGTAATTGACACCAGTTCATCAAATTAAGTAACTTGTAAGCATTCATTTCACTGCACACATTTCTCTTGGGCATAGTATATGCACAATATGTGAAAAAAAAGAGGACTGTTAGTGTTTGGACGTGTGTTGATAATTCAGCAAGGGACTGGTTAACAGCATTGCTGGTTCTAAGGACAATTCCGAAAACTTTGTGAGTGCACAAGTGGTGGTTATGGACTTGCTATATTATCCGCAAGATTGTTCAATGGTGATTGTGCACCTGCACAGTCACAACAGATGGCTGCTGGCCATTTCTACAAGGACTACAGTGGGTCTACACCTTTGCTGACTCACCAGTACCATTATTTCTACAAGGACTGCAGTGGGTCTGCACCTCTGGTGGCCCACCAATACCGTAATCTCTACCAGGACTACAGTGGGTCTCCTCTGTGATGACCTACCTACCACTACTCTTCAAAATTTCGACTGACTCTGCTGTGGGTTTGCTCTGTTGTGGACCAATACCTGTCTGCATGTCAAGAGTCAGCACTGTCTTTCCGTTGGAAGGACAACACTACTTCTTCAAGATTGCATGGAAATCCACTACTTCCGTGTGCATTTTCTTTTACTGCTCAGACTTTGAGAAAAACACTGCAATGTTACTGTGATGAATGATCAGGACTGTCTTTATGGACTGTGAGAAAATTTTAGCTTTTGACCAACATTGTATCAATAAGTGTGTGCATTTGATTTCTTTTTTATTGTAATTATGAAAATTTTTATCAAATCATTATTGGCCACTGCCCAAAACAATTTGTAAAATTTTTGTGGGGAGTATGGGGGCTAGGTAAGTAGGCTGTTCATGTTTTCTTATTGGCAACGTTATGTAGCGCTCTGTATGAAAATCACTGGCTGTGCTGTGTGCAGTCTGTGGCTAGTTTGCATTGTTGTCTGCCATTGTAGTGTTGGGCAGCTGGATGTGAACAGCGCATAGCGTTGCGCAGTTGGTGGTGAGCCGCCAGCAGTGGTGGATGTGGGGAGAGAGATGGCGGAGTTTTGAAATTTGTAAGACTGGATGTCATGAACTGCTATATGTATTATGACTATTAAGATAAATACATTGTTTGTTCTCTATTAAAATCTTTCATTTGCTAACTATGCCTATTAGTAGTTAGTGCCTTCCGTAGTTTGAATCTTTTATTTAGCTGGCAGTAGTGGCGCTCGCTGTATTGCAGTAGTTCGAGTAACGAAGATTTTTTTGAGGTAAGTGATTTGTGAAAGGTATAGGTTAATGTTAGTCAGGGCCATGCTTTTGTAGGGATTTTTGAAAGTCAGATTGCGTTGCGCTAAAAATATTGTGTGTCAGTTTAAGCACAGTCTTGTATAAATTTTTCAAAGGGGACTTTTCAGTACCAACTTCTGTCCGGAAAAGGACAATGGGTCAGCACTGTAACAAGTCTCACACCACTACATTGCATCTCACTACAGTGGTGGCAACTTCGGAAAGCAATTTCGAACCTGTCTCCATGCCACACAGCGCCGTAGAGAATGGCACTCTCGTTTGAATATCTCAGTTTACCCTTGAATACGATGAGATATTGTGTGAACAAGTTGTTCATGTATACATATCCGCACTGATCTCACTGTGAAACAAATGAGGTGCTACATTTCAGGGTTCAACAGTACTCCGGCTACACCACCTACAGTTTTTGTATGTTGGCCGCATATCTTTCAGACCTTTTGGAATTATTCAGTTAGATGTTCCACAGATCATTTATAGATTCTTTTATCAAAATGATTGGAATCGAATCAGTCTACAGGATGTGATTGATGGTAACATAGAAAACATATTTTTTAACACCATTTAAATAAAAATTCGTCCATGAAATAGTTGTCCAGGAGAAATGATTTTAGATTATATTTAAAATTTGCTATTCTGACTGTCTATTAGTTGCTCCATTGAATTCTTTTGTGAGCCTGTGCTAGCTTCGATAATATATTAAAAGGATAATTTTTTCGCCTGATGGTGTAGGTAATATCATTGGTATTCTTCTCAAACTGTAATGGATACCTTATGACAAATTTCGATAGCGTATATATGTATTGTGTTGGTGCAGTTAAAATGCCTAACTCCTTCAAGAGGTGTCTACATCACAACCGCGCATGGATACGACATGTCATTCTTGATCATCACTTTTGTGCAATCAGTACTTTCTTTTTTAATTGTTGATTTACCCCAGAAAATTATTCCATAAGATATTGTTGAGTGAAACTATGCAAAATATGTCAAGACGTTCATCCGTTTCTTTCCAAGACGAGCAATTACGCGAAGATCAAAAACAGCTTAATTTAGTTGTGTAAGTAGCTCAGTAATATGCTTCTTTCAGTACAAGTTTTTCATTGATACGTGCACCCAAAACTTTGGAGCATTCTACCCTATTTACTGACTCCTGCTTTTATTTATTGTACAGAGCTGAATATTGAGTGTTTTCTCAGAATATAGGGAGACGCCTTTTTAAGAAAACCATTTAATAATACTTTGAGAAACAAGGTTAATAATCTCTGCTGTTTTGTATCTAATGGGAGTTATTATAATACTAGTGTCGTCTTTAAATAAAGTACCAATTCTGCTTTATGAATGTTAAATGGAATGTCATTCATATGTATAAGTTATGAGAGTGGACCTAAATTTCAGTGAGCTGACAATCTAATTCACACTGTGATTTTAATTCTCTTTATATCTAGTGCTTGATCGCAAATGTTTAATAATTTACTGTCGATTTCAGTCTATAGTGATCATCCTCAGATGTGATCTACTGTGTGAGGCAGTTGCCTTCGTACTTAGGAAGTAGTGTGTCAGCGGCCCCAACAGTCGATAGTACTGGATACTTCTTTTATTTGACGTCGCTGCGTCGGCATAGTCCTTTTTATTCCATGGATTTTTTATATATTGATTTTCAGATCCGAAGGTGGCCTGCACAGAGCGAAACCGTTAATAAATTGATGCAAGTTTGCGATGAATTACTGGATTTAAATCAACATTCCCTGGATCGCTGTTACTCTTACTCATCGTCAGGAACACTGCTGTTAATGACATCCATTTTTGCGAATAAAAGGGAATATTATTACAGCTGAGTTGCTCCAATCCGTGTTTCAATTGCTTTCCTAGAAGCGGTCAAAATTTAATCTCCTTCCTTTCTACTTGTGGCACACCTGGCAAGTGTCGTGTTTCCTGCAATGCAAGAATTTTCAGGTGCCCTCACAAACAAAAGTCTAGAGTGTATAAACTCGTGGAGGAAGTTGTGTAGCAAGAGATCTGCCTTCAATTATATTTCATTTCTTTTACCTTCAGCGCATTTCGAAACAAGTATCTTTATCCGAAGTAATTAGGAGTAATTATATACTTGTTCCGTGACGAAAGAAGAAATTGGTTCTGACAGTGCAGTGCTTCAGGAGGTTCGAGGTTGGAGACAAAATGAGGTTACGTTACTTGCTGTACACCATCGTGAAGTTCTTATTTAGTACGTGTAGACGTTTGACAACATCGACTGGACTTCCTCATCCAAGGTAGTTTTTTTGCTTTAGTAGTCACTACTTAGTAGGCCTATCATTGAGACATTCCGTATCATAGTGGTAAAATGCTGTAAATGCTAATGGCTCATCAGTTCTCATTACTAAATTACTCTTGTTCTATGTGAGTCAGTGAATGTCAGAAATATGTAAAAACAATTTTATCGTTCGGATGACGCGCTGAATCTTTGATCAGTAGGATAACCATACAGTTACTACAGAAATTGTGAAGGAAATTTAAAGTATGTATATTTTGTTTGTATTCACCTCCTCTTAGGCAAATAACGTAAGTATGTAGTAGATTGGATACGTGTTCGAATCCCTAACAAGTATGTTTTCAGTTGTCGCGGAAGATAAATCATACCTCTCCAATTAATGATATGGTGCCGGTGAGCTACAAAGTTATTTAGTTGCGGCAGCACCCTATTTACCGAGGCGCTACTGAAATGATCACTTCTGAACTGTTAATTTCAGATGCTTTTTAGATTCGATTTCTGTATAAATGCTGAAAACAGAAAAAATGAAGCATGGAGTTTAGTATCCGTCTGTTCAATGAATATTGTCGAACATCTCGTTGTTCTCTGCTATGATGATCAAAGAAAGAAACACAAAAAGCAAACTAAATTAAAAAACTGAATAAAAATAATATCCACAAATACAACAATTTACATTCTCTGCTCAGAGACACCGTTACAATAGCTTTGAACTGACAGCCATTACCATCTACACTTCAAGAACTGCCATAGTTTTAAAGCTGTTCCAACCAGTTTAAAACTGTTTGCCTGAACTATTAGTGTAGTATCGTTTGGACAATGGTTGTTTATTCTATCACTGTCGATAAGTTACAGCCAGTTTTCCGATATACAGTTGACATACTCTGGTAGGGGATGATAGAGTTCACTAATAACATTAGAATTTGAATTGAGCGTCCGGAAGGACAAATTATACAGAGTTATTCCGTGATGTTGCAAACTTTCAGGTTTGAGGGAGAAGGGTAAACCTATCAATGTAAGGTATGGGAACCTGATCCGTAATGACTGAGTCGAAATTGTTTGCGAAAATTGTTCTAGTACCTCTGACAGTGGAATACATGTGTAGATTCTGTTGTTGCTAAGATTAGAATGCAGACAGCTTCCAAAGGTGGTAGTGTGGACCAAAGCAAAAGAAACCCTAGTAAACATAGGTTCTAAAATGCATACCTTAAGAGCCATGAGCACTTTTTCGATTTCGATACCGTGAAGAACATCTTTTCTACTTCAAGCACATTGGCTTTCACATTTTTGGCGGATGATGTATGAACCAAAACAAGAAAAGATTGTCTAGGAAACATGGGATATCAAATACATACCTTAAGAGCTATGAACACTTTTTTAGTAGAAGAGGTGTTTTACAATATTGAAGATAACCAACTGCTCATAACTTTTAAGTATGCTCTTTAGAGCCGATGTTTACCTGAGTTTTTCCTTGTTTCGGCCCATACTACCGCTCCGTGAGCTGCCTTCCTTACAATCTTAGGAAGAACAATGACAGTGCGTGTATTTTGTCACATGTATCAGTAGGATTTTCGCTTATAGCTTTCAACTCGGTCGTCCGTGGAGCAGTGTCCCTTACCTCAAATTGAGACATTTACGCTTCATCAACGCTGAAAGTTTGTAACGTCATCACAGAATTTCCCTGTATAGCAGTTTGAATGGTATAACGCCACTAACGCACCTTACTAACACTGTCGTGGCAATACCGACTGCAGTTTCATTAACCCGTAGGAGAAGTGAGTGTTGTCTGCATGCTCAATCTCCAGCTGAACTCAGTGAAAACTGGGAGCTCGGTATTCTCAGGACGAGTAAATGAAATGGACTTCGTTAATTGAGTTTTAGGTTGGAAATTAGGACAGACAGAAATCGAATTCAGGGTTTTTGAAGTGAAAATTCGTTAACTTTATAACAGGTCGAATATTTTATGCATAGAGACAAGTTTTTTTTACATTACTCAATCGACTGATAGTTAGTAGAAAGTATAACTTCACGGTGCTGTTAACGTTGCCACGACGCCGTGGCTATTTCTGTCTGAGGATGATTACATAACGAAACCGTTCAACAAGTATTGATAAAATGAGAATGCGCTGTTGTAACATCATGTTTTCATTAGTTCCAGCTTGTATACTTTTAACCAGTTTGGTAGATTTTCATAATGCAATAAATTCAGAAAATTGTCCGTCATATTACTGTAAGTGGCGATGACAAAAAAAAAAAGATTGATTTTTGTAACGCGTAGGTCAACATTGCCGGTAGTTGCTTTAAGACAATAGCTGTAGGATGTCCCCTGTTTGCAAATGGATATGTTCAGCAGCCCTATTTCTGTGGTTTTTTAAAAATATTTTTCGTTCTTACTCTCTTACCGTAATGTCCTGTAGACTTTCCCAGAATCGCATTATTCATCTTGTCATCAGTAGACAAACGATACACGAGAGTTGTCAGCGTCGTTCTACATGATTGGCTCATACGTTATGAACAAAAATTCTTCCATCAATAAAATAGCCACACTACGGTATTTCAGCTGCGGCTAGAGCCTAGGTATATTGCGTAGTACAGTAGACCCTCCTATTAGTATGCTTTGGGCACATAGAGCAGTAATAACCCTAGTTAATGGTGCTTTATAGAATACAATTTTAACTTTTCTAAACCGTGGCACACAAGGTACTGTGTTCAGATTAAAGTTACAAAATGCAGACCTCTGAAGATTAAATACTTTCTATTTGATAGACATGAATCCATTTACAGAACCTCTACTTGCGAATGTTAGCTTGTCCAGTGTTTACCTCATTGATAACTGCCATTGGTGTAAGTACATTTAATCTTTATTATAGATTTTAGTGTTTTCATGATACTGTCTTCCATTTGCCTCGATGCTCTACGAGAACTACGCAAGGAAAGAAGTGAGGTAACAGGCCAAAAACGAGTCACCCCCAGGATACAGCACCTCATGCAGCCGTCATAATGGTCTCAGTTTAGCGAGAAAGAGACCCCACAAGCTTCTTGAGGTAAGCCATATACAAGTGAAACCACTCACCAATGATTACACTGAGGTGACAAATGTGACAGGATACCTCCTAATATCGTGTCCGACATCCATTTGCTCGGCGTAGTGCAGCAACTCGAGGTGGTATGGACTCAACAAGTTGTTGAAAGTCCCCTACAGGAATACTAAGCCACGCTGTCTCTGTAGGCGTCAATAATTGCGAAATTGTGCAGGATTTTGTACACCAACTGATCTCTCGATGATGGCCCATAAATTTTCGATGGGATTCAGGCCGGGTGATTTCGGTGGTCAAATCATTCTCTCGAATTGTCCAAAATGTTCTTCAAACCAATCGTGAGAAATTGTAGCCCAGTGATATAACACATTTTCATCCATAAAAACTGCCTTGTTGAATTTCTTCGAATGGTCTCCAAGTAGCCGAAGATAACCATTTCTAGTCAATGATCGTTTCAGTTGAACCAGAGGGCCCAGTCCATTCCATGTAAACACAGCCCACACCATTACGGAGCCATCATCAGCATGCACAGTGTCTTGTTGACAACCTAGCTCCGTGGACGCCTACCATCAGCTCTTACCAACTGAAATCGTGACTGATCTGACCAGGCCACGGATTTCCAATCACGGACCCAGGAGAGGCACTGCAGGCGATGTCCTTCTGTCAGCCAAACGCACTCGCGTCCTCGTCTGCTGCCAGAGTCCAATGACGGCAAATTTCTGGGCATTCTCCTAACGGATACGTTCCACATTCATTTTTGTAGTTATTTCAAGCAACTTTGCTTGTCTCCAAGCACTGACAACTCAATGCAAACGCCGCTGCTCTTCGTCGTTAAGGGAAGGCGGTCGGCCACCTCACTGTCTGTGGTCAGAGATAATTCCTGAAATTTGGTAATTTGAGCAGACTGTTACCACTGTGGATCTCGCAATATTCAGTTCTCTATAGACTTCCGAAATGGAATGTGCTATGCGTGTAGTTCCAACTACCATTCCGCGTACAAAGTCTGTTAATTTCCGGCGTGCGGCCATAATGAACTCGGACACCTTTTCGCATGAATCACCGCCGTCTGTATACGTGAATATCGCTATCCCATGACGTTCGTCACGTCAGTGTAAGATCCCGTAGCGCTGCTCCATTGGATGTTGATAGATTCCTCTCGCTACTGCAAGTAATCCCAGAAGTTTCTACGGACTTAAGAAGAGTTATTTAGCGGCCCAGTCGAGGCGCGACAGAATGCCTCAACGTTCGTCGAAATTGGAACGAGGGCATACAATCCAGTGAAGTCTGTTGTCATCTTGGAAAGCAGGAGTGTCCACAACATATTTAACGTCGATATGTAGAAGACAGGGGAACGAAATTGTTGAAATAATCTGTCTGGTTCTTGGTCATGCTAACCTGAATGACTGGGTGTGTGTGTGTGTGTGTGGTTTGAGGTTTTCGGGCGCTAAACAGCGTGGTCATCAGCGCCCAAACGCATAGAAACAGGAACACATGCAGTGAAGGGACGAAGACGGACAGCGAACAACGAGAACGGCTAAAAGACACAGACCTGACGCAGTTACAAATCCTCACATACAGAGGCAAAACAAGAGGAGAAGAAACGCACTAAAAAAGGAAAGGAAACACAAGGGAAAGAGAACAGCAATCGAAGTGAAACAAGTAGGTAATCGTGACTGGCGGACCTCTTAACTAAAGCCTGGGTGAGCCAGTCACCCAGCAGCACATTAAAATCCTCTCCCTAAAATCCGAGGCAACAAATTGGACAGGACACAAAACCGTAAGACCTTAACCACAGTCGTTGCGTCGTCTTGCAAAATAGAGGGCAAATCCGGTGGCAAGGAAACCACCGCCCTCTGGTCAGAGAATAAAGGACAGTCAAGTAAAATGTGGCGGACAGTTATCCGGACGCCACAAGCACTGCAGATTGGGGGGTCCTCCCGCCGGAGTAAAAAACCGTGCGTTAAGGGACTGTGCCCAATGCGGAGGCGAGTGAGGAGAACCTCATCCCGCCTGCATGACTGGTAGGACGTACGCCATGGCCGCGTGCTGGCCTTGACCAAACGCAGCTTATTTTCACCGACTGCCAGCCACTCCTCTTCCCATTGACGCATAACACGAAAACGCAAAAGGGAGTAACAGCATGGAGGGGGACGGCACATTCAACAACGTGAGGGAGGGAACATGCATCTTTGGCAGCCACATCCGCCAGTTCGTTTCCCCTAATACCCGCGTGCCCCGGCACCCAGCAGAAAGAAACCTCCTTCCCCTGCCGTTGGAGGTGGAGTAGGGCATCATGGATGTTCTGGACGACCGTATCCGCTGGGTACAAGTGTTGCATGGTCTGAAGGGCACTCAGGGAGTCAGAACAGATGAGAAACTTAAGACTGGGAACACATCTCATCTGCTCCAAAGCCCGCAAGATCGCAAACAATTCGGCATCAAAGATGGTAATCGCTGCAGGAAGCCGTAACTTGACGACTCGATCAGGGAAAACAACAGCACAACCAACAGAGTCCCCCTCTTTAGAGCCATCCGTAAATACTGATACATGGTCGGCATGCTGGTTTAAAATATCGTAAAATAAGGAGGTAAAAACAAACGCAGGAGTGTAGCTCCTCCGGTCTAAAAGGACGCTGGACCTCTGGAGCAACCAGGGAGGCAGGCGGGTAAAACCCTCCACACCAAGGGACTCAAGCAAATGCTTGGCACGAATCCCAAATGGTCTCGTTGCCCTTGGATGACTGGAAAAGAGACGTTCCATAGGCGGTCGGGCAACAGTAGGGTATGCAGGGGAGGTAGGACAGGCAAGGAATTGACACACCCGTCGCACCATGAGGAGTTTCCGCCGGATGGCGAGCGGCGGTTCCCCTGCCTCAGCACACAGGCTGGGGATGGGACTGGTACGGAAGGCACCAGTGGCCAGCCTGATACCCTCATTGTGTACTGCGTCAAGAATCTTCAGATACGAAGGCCTCGCTGACCCATACAAAGTGCATCCATAGTCAAGACGTGACCAGGCGAAAGCCCCATAAAACTGCAGCAGACGCGCCCGATCTGCTCCCCAGGACCGATGGCTCAGACACTTCAAAATATTCAGCGCCTTCAGGGCCCGCACCTTGAGGTCTTTAAGGTGCGGCAACCACGACAACTTGGAATCTAAAGTGAGGCCCAGGAACCTCACAGTGTCTCTAAAAGGAAGAATGGTGTCCCTCAGACGCAATTCAGGGGAGGTAAAAGCACGTTGAGAACGATTAAAATGAACACTCACATATTTGTCTGCAGAAAAGGTAAAACCCGTCTTCGCAGTCCATGCCTCTAATCGCTTTATCGTAAGCTGCAGCTGCCGACTAGCAGTGACAAGACTGGAGGAAGAACAGAAAACAGCAAAATCGTCCACAAACAAGGAGCACTGGGCAGGACTCTGGATAGTGGACGTGATACTGTTAACGGCGACGGCAAAGAGGGTGGCACTTAAAACGCTTCCCTGAGGAACACCATTCTCCTGCACGTACAAATCAGATAGCACATTACCAACCCGATATCGAAAGAGGCGGCGGGAAAGAAAGGACCGAATGAAGATGGGGAGAGTGCCACGGAAGCCCCACTGATGGAGTTGACTGAGGATAAGGCGGCGCCAAGTAGTGTCATACGCCTTATGGATGTCAAAGAATACACCTAGACAATGCTGGTTACGTAGGAAGGCCTGCTGGATGGCCGCCTCAAGCAGAGTCAAGTTGTCTATAGTTGAACGACATCTCCGAAAGCCACACTGAGAGTGGCTAAGGAGCTGCCTGCTCTAGCAGCCAAACCAGGCGACGGTTGACAATGCGTTCCAATGTCTTCCCCGACGCAGCTCGTCAAAGCAATACTCCGATAACTACTGGGATGCATTCGGTCCTTCTCCGGTTTGAGGAGGGGAACCAAAATCGCCTCCCTCCACGAGTCAGGGAACGTGCCAGATGACCACATCATATTAAAACAATTCAGGAGAACTTCCTTGGATGGCAGCAACAAGTGCTGCAGCATGCTGTACAGGATTTGATCATCACCTGGCGCAGTATCATGAGCCACAGACAGCGCCGAATCCAGTTCCCACATTGTGAAGGGGCAGTTGTAGGGTTCAGAATTTGGAGACCGGAAGTCCAAGTGATCCCTCTCGATGGCAGTGCGGTAGCGGCAGAAATCTGGATCACAGATAGTAGTGACAGTAGATTCGGCAAAATACATGGCCAGTGTCCGGGCAATGTCTCTCGGCGCCGTGAGTAGACAACACTGATGCAGCAATGCCGTGACAGGTAGTTGGCTGCGTTTCCCGGAAATCCTCCTGATGGCTTCCCATACTTTTGTAGAACTAGTGGAGCAGGAGATGGAGTTCAGGAACGATTGCCATGACCGTCGTTTGCTCTCTTTAATCACTCGCCGCACCTTGGCCCTTGCCACCCCAAAGGCCGCAAGATTGTCAGCTGAGGGACGGCACTTGAAGTGGCGCAGAGCTGCACGGTGGGCTCGGATGGCTGAGCGGCACTCAGTGGTCCACAGAGGGACAGGGCGCCTCTTGGAATGACTTGAGGACCGTGGGATCGACAATTCAGCAGTATGGGAGATCACGGCTGTAACATGGTCGACCCATTCGTGGACGCTAGCACGGTGTTCCAAAACAGCTAAATGGCTCAAAAGTGTCCAGTCAGCTCTTCAGATGTGCCACCTGGGCGGCACTGGTAATGCCACAGTCTCATTCAGGAGGCGAATCCAAAGGGGGAAGTGGTCACTAGAATGGAGGTCAGCGGCAACCTCCCACAGAGCAGAATCCGCGAGTGCTGGAGAGCAAAAGGAAAGGTCAATAGCTGACGACAACCCAGAAGCAGTACAGAAATGAGTGGGAGCACCAGAGTTGAGGATGCACAGTTCTTCGGATGCCATGAGGCTTTCCAGAATGCGACCCCTGGGGCAAGTAGTCGTAGAGCCCCATAAGACATTATGAGCATTGAAGTCCCCCAGAAGGAGAAATGGGCGGGGGAGTTGGGTAATAAGGTCTGTGAGAGCCTCAGAGTCTATTGCATCCTGAGGCGGTAAGTAAACGGAACAGATTGTGAGCCTCCGCCCCACAAGAAGGTCAACTGCAACTGTTTGCAAGTCCGTAACGAGAGGGAGCTCAGATGAGTGGTGCAAGTCATGGACAAAAACCGCAACACCACCCTTTGGCCTTTCCCCCGTCAGATCATCTTTGCGATACACGGTATAGCCCCTAAAGAAGGAGCATCAGTGGCCCAGAAATGTGTCTCTTGGAGACATTAGCACAAGGGGCGTTCTCATACAAGGAGTTGTAATTCGGCCACATGCGTCCTGAACCCATTCAGGTTCCACTGTAATATGGGAGCCAGTGATCAGGGTGGCTGAATTTTCACTCAGCCCCTGTGCTTTGGAGGAGAGCTCGTACTGGCCGGAGATTTATTCCTGGGGCGAGAAGATCGCCCCCGGTCGACATCAATGTCCATCAGCTCCGATGGCGACCTAAGGGAGATGTCAGACAGTACGATGGCATCGTCATCAGACTGACCCTGACTAGTCTCCTCAGGTGGCAAAACCTTCACCTTCGGCGTCTTCGTCTTCGGGGGCTTAGAATGCAGAACCTTGTCCACAGTTGGAGCTTTACTAGCCTGGGCAGAAGGTGCCATATGGGGAGGGGCAGGAAGTACCCCAATGTCAGCAACCACGGCCTTGTCCGACGTTGTGGGGAGAGCTGCAGGTTGCAAAACAACTCGTCCTTGGGGATATCCACCAAGTCCCTACATGTCACAACACCCTTACTACAAAGTGGAATGGAGCTCGGTCTCGATAGCGTACTCTCCGAGACAGGTTGCTTTCCTAAGAGAAGTGACTTGACGGGAACTAGAAGTTTCAACTAACAGAGTCCCATTGCGCAGACGCTTCACAGATTTCAGTGTTCCTGCAATTCCCTCAAGACCCTTGTGGATGTAAAAGGGAGAAACTCTCTCAAAGCTACCTTCCTTCTGTTTGACAATCAAAAACACATTCTGATTATTAGCATGTGCTCTGTTACGACAGTCTGATAAATCTCTAGTAACGCCAGGCGCTGGAGGACTCCCAGCACGAAGTCGTTTTTTCGATGGGGTGTGTTTTCCTACCAGTGGCACACCCAATCCACTGGAAGGGGGAAACGTAGAGGTCGAAGGGTCCATTGTGGTCCCACGAGCAGCTAGGGAACTAAAGGTCCGCTCAGACAGAGCCCCGCGTGCCTGAGTAAGCCTTATTCAACTGGGGTGCGGCACGTGCCCCAGAGGTTGCCCGCTTGCGACTGTTCCACCCCAACAGCCATGCATCTTATAGGCGTGCAGCGCACCGTAAGATTGAGGGGTTTTTATAGAGGTTACCTTCCTCGCAATCCAGGCGGTCAAGCCAAGATTACCATTGCCCGCAGCACATAACATTCCACCGCCGCGCCATGCGGTGGTCGCTGAAGCATGTCCGGGGGTTACGGTGACAGGAGACTGGCGGCGCTGACCAGTCCCCAGCTCAGGACCGCGGGGTCGCCAAGCCCGTACTCAGCAAATGAATGCTGAGCCCCTGGGGGGTGAATGACTGGGCCCAAGTCATGAAACAAAAAATTCAGCCCCCCCTCTCCTCCTCCCGTCCTCGCTTTATTGTATCGTTGGTGCATTCGGCACTTAGCAGCATTTGAATGCACTCGAAGTTAAAACTTTTCTGTCCACGTTGCACGCCTTCAGTCGGCTGGCCTCTGTTATTAGGGTTCCGCACCTCAATCTGTTACGGCGTAAAGTCAAGAGCCGGTACACCAGTCGGGAACGACAGAGAAGGGAAGGCTGTGAGAAGAGATCAGCCAATTGCACGCTGACCGACCTCCTTCCAGGACGACAACGCGACAGCAGCGGCCTCTATGCGAAGGGAAGATAAGCCCCGCGACCGACTGGTGACGGCCAGTTCAAAAGCAGCTTCGAGATTAGCAAATTCTATAGCTATGTCATCTCTAGTTACTTCGCTTGTACTCTTTATGTAGCACAGACTAGGAATTGTTTGTACTGAAGAAGACTGCTTGTTTTGTATGTCGCCCTTTGCTTGCGATACATCTGTGTAATTGTCAGAGTTAAGCCTTGTAAATTTCTTATTGTAATAAAACTCATTAATACGATTTGTTTGAATGTTTCTCTAGTGAACCGAGTATGCAGGCTTGCTAGACACCTCACAATCGATAAAAACGGAACCCTTATAGTAGAGCTTTGTTGTCCGTCCCTGTCTGTCTGTCTGTATGTCGTTCTGTCAGACTGTTAGAAAGCCTTTTTCACAGGAACGGGTTGACGTATCAAGTTGAAATTTATGTCACATATTAAGGTCTACGGTCCCTTGCTGGTGCAATAAATTAAAGCTCTTAAGTCAATGCAGTCAACAGATACGACCATTTACGTCACGTGTTTTGATACTCGCAAACTCACTCATGAAAACATATAGGAGTCTTCCCATGGCCTATAATCATGAAATATGGCAAGAACCAAGGTCTCATGGTACAACCAAAGGAAAAAATTCAAAAACTGTTAACTTAACACAAAAAAATTTTTGTCACTTTTGTCGGTGCGTCCATCTGTTAACATACCTTTTGCTCATGAACAGGTAGACGCATCAAACTGAAATTTATGTCACGTATTGGAGTCTGTAGTCATTTGATGGTGTAAAGATATTAAGCTACTTGGTCAGTGCAATCAAATGATACGGCCATTTGTGGCACACATTTTGATACTTGTGAAGTCACTCATGAATAACTATGACCTAGAATCGTGAAATTTGGCAAAAAGCAAAGTTTCAGAGTAAAAGTAAAGGAAAAAAAAAACTCGAAATTCGTTAATTTGTAATTAGCCCACATGAAAAAATGTTCTTTTTGTCATTTGTTATGCAACGTAAAACTTGAAATTAAAACATAATCGTTAGTCTTGGACTATGGGACCGCATCTTGGCTGTATCACTGTCGATAACAGGCAAAAATGGTCAAGATTCTTCATTGCTGAAAAGGATGATCTGTCTGTAAACAAGATAACTAAGTTTGTACTAAGTCATGCTGGCACCTGGCCATCTTTTTTGTCAGTCCAATTGAAGACGTTTAGCTTTGTACCAGTAAACGTACCACCCCCGTTCCTTACAGAATCAAAATTCCGCGTATAAAAACGTCTGAATTTTGCACAAATCAGTTACTAGGTTAGATATTTGATGTCATGCCTGTAAGTGAGAGAAAGTTGGAAAAGTTTCAAATTTCACTTGATGTGCGTTGGACGTCGTCAATGCGCTCTCATTATCAAACACTGAATGAATACGGTACGGGTAATTTGCGCTGAGTTTTAAGCAATAGCTAGTTTTCACGTATCTGATTGTTTATGAGGTCATATCTCCTGACTAGTTCTCGTTCAAAGACATAATTTTGCAGGTACACTCAGTGGTGTAAGTAGATACTGTTTGCAAGTCTCGCTAAGTGCTCTCGTTGTCAGCACTGCACGAATATCGTCTGAGTAATTTTCACGCCATGAGTTACGATGCCTGAATACATGTACAGAGTTTCTAAGTGTAATACTGGTCTTAATGTGCCAAACCTTCAACATAACACAAAGTGAAACATATATAACTTTAACATAAGATTATAATTGTTAATGAGTAGATTATTGCATCGTTGCAATTTTTTAAATATGGTTTATGACTATACGAGACATGAAAATGAAATTTCTGTTACCTCTAGAAGCCGTAATATAGGCAATATGCTACATCTACTGTGCCCTGGGTTAGTCGCTTAATAACATAGGTTCCACTGCGAGAAAACGCCTTCTTCGAGGTATCCGACACCACATGTCCATTTCATACAACTCGCTTCGCAGTGTTCACTCAGAAATTGATTGAAACAGACCCGCATTCGCTGTCAGTAGCAATTTCCGTCCGATTTGACATTCGTCTCCGCTCCCTGACAGCCAGGAAGTTGGTATCACTGTTCTTGCCCGTTTGATATAGGTGTGAGTGGTACAGAATTCCATGTAGACAGATTGAACAGTCCACATTCATACAGCAACAAATAGGTTGACTCTATTCAAGGTGTGGTCATAGTGACGTCCAAACACCACAGATGGTTACTGTTATTCTGTCACGTCTCCACGTCGAGCTACACTCAGGAGACATGCACTTATGCAGATGGCGGTATCCCATTTCGCAAATCGTTAGGGAGTTCTATACTCCGCGATTCACAGTAGCAAGAGCATGATGAGAACAAATTTGACGCATTGCCTCTCACCACTGACAACGGGGCTGCCCAAGGCCTTCGTTTAACGACGGAGAACAGCGACGTTTGCAAAGGGTTGTCAGTGTTAGCAGCCAAGCAACACAGCGTGAAATAACAGTAGAAATCACTGTGGGCCGTACCACGAACGTATCCGTTAGGACGGTGAGGCGAAATCTGGTGCTAATGGGCTATGGGAGCAACGACCGACGCGAGTGCCTTTAGTAACAACATGACAGCGACTGCAGCGCCTCTCATGGGCTCGTGACTCTATCGGCTGGACCCTAGACTACAGGAAAATCGTTTCCAGGCCAGATGAGTCCCGATTTCATTTGGTGAGAGCTGATGGTAACGTTCCACTGTGACGCAGACCACACGAAACCATGGACCTCAGTTGCCCACAATGTACTGTGCAAGCTGGCGGCTCGTCTATAATTTGGGCCATGTTTACATGGAAATGACTGGGTCGTCTAATCCACTTGAACCGATTATTGACTGGAAATGGTTGTCTTCGCCTACTTCGAAACCATTTGCAACCATTCATGGACTTTGTACTCCCGAAAAACAATGAAATTTTATGGATGTCAATGTTCCATGCCACAGCTGTTTGTAATTGGTTTGAAGAAGATTCTGGATAATTCGAGCGAGTTATTTGGTCACCCAGAATGCTGAACATGAATTACATCGAACATTTAAGGGACAAAATCGAAAGGTCAGTTCGTGCACAACTTCCTACACCGGCAACACTTGGCCAGTGATGGACGGATATATAGGCAACAGTGTTCAAAAATTCTGAAGGGGACTTCCAACAATTTGTTGAGTTCATGCCACATCGAGATGGCGAAATGGGATCCGACACGACGTTAGGAGATATCGCGTGACTTTTGTCACCTCAGTTTATTTTATTGCGCTGATTCCATAAATAATTCATTGAGCAGATTGTCAGGACGTTGTGGTCTTATGGTTAACTTGTCTCGATCACGTGGACACAGGTTCGATTCCCGGCCAGGTCGAAGACATCCTCTGCTTTGGGCTGAATGTGTGTGTGTGTGTGTGTGTGTGTGTGTGTGTGTGTGTGTGTGTGTGTGCGTGTGTGTGTGTGTGTGTGTGTGTGTGCGTGTGTGTGTTTGTGTGTTGTGCTCATTTCTTCATCATCGACGCGCAAGTCGCCGAAGTGGCGTAAAATGAGACAACTTGCACCAGGTGGTTGACCTCTCTAAAGGCGACTTCTGGCCAAAAAATGCCACACGTACATCTGATTGGCTTGACTTTCATCAGTCGTGGAGGGTCACGTGGGCGTGTGGTACCATATCTAATCCGAGAGCGACCAGTGCGCTTGTCAGGGGTGGTGACTAACATCTTGTCCAGTGAGCTTACGTGGAAACCCATAACCATTTGTCGCGACACCAGCGGATGAATTCCATGGTAGTGGAGGGAGCCAGAGATGGAAAAAAATTGGAAGAAGATGAGGAACTGAGATGGTCGGCCATATGAAAGCAAGAGAGGGGGAACTTTTTTTAAAAAAAATACGTCATTGCCCTAGAAGATCTTTTCACATGCAGCGTCTAATAAAAAGTAAACTAAATTAGTATAGCATGAATGCCTGGGAGAACACGGAGGGCAGGTTTAGGCCACTAATTGAAAAGATTTTTACTATCCTCCGTGCCATAGTCACCTTTCTGTCGCGAAGTATGACAGCTGTGTGCGGAAGAATGTTTGTTAAGTGTAGGTGATTGTAATGGGTGTGTTGTGAGTGTAGTGTCATGTTTGTGTTGAAGATGTGAGGTAACGGAAATGATGAAAGCCGTTGCCGGTACTTAGCCTAGTCTTCTCTAAAAGCAGAAAGAAGGCTGCCGGTATTAAAGTCCCCATCCGATGGACGGTGCACCGTCAAGAGTGTTGCCCTCATGAGGCACTGCGAGGAGGTTTGGAATTTAACCCAGAACACTGGTGCAAAAACTGTTGGTCGGACACTTTACGTACCACCTCTCCTTGCCAGCCAAAAAATGGCAGTGAAAATTTTATGCACCACCCGCACTTTAACTGTGCTACCTCACAGTCGAGCACCATCACATAGGCGTGCGTTACCGACTTCGGCTACGGAGGCAGGCAATGTCTAGTGACGGTGTTTATGGTGCTCACTTATTTCCGTTCCCGTGACATGTTGAACAGATGAACTCTTTTGCAACTCTGGCTTCTGTAACCCGTAGCGAGGAATTTATTCTGGGCGGTTTGGTTACTCGCCGGATGTTCCTCTCCAACGTTGACTTTGTAAATTAACTGCTCTGTGGCACCGTTACAACTGTTACAAGCAGCGGTAGTGGAGACTGATGTAAAGGAAGTCTTATGCTCATTACAATACTGACAGGTGCGGCGCATTTCTCCAGCCGTGGTACGCCTCTGAGGCTCACTATTGACAGAGCAGGGAAAAGGACAGTACGACGCAGCAGCGAGGAAAAGCAAACAAAATAAAAATGAAAATGTACGAGGAATATCTATGGAGTGTGCATTCGTATTCAAAGAACGGAATTTTTATCGACGTCATAATACCCCTGAAAAGTCGCTTGACCGTAGTGAGATGTAACGTTAGCACTGAAGCAGTTCTTAAATTTTGAATGTCATTACTTCGCTAGTACAGATAGATGCACAGCAAATGTACCATTTAAAATGTATACGCGCTTCATGGCCTTCTTAACAATTGGTAGGACATTTCGTTTCTTTGCGACGAACGTCTCGGGTATAGGTGATGTTTTACTATAAAAAAAGAAAGCATTTCCGCCGCTGTTTTCCAAGTTTCGTACTCTCTTGATCGCGTTGCGTCATCGTTCAATAATTTAGGCTGCAGCGACGTTACGAAATTTGGCTTTCTATTTGTTATATAAAGAGCAGTGAAATGGCAACGAGACAGATGGAAAGAAGTAAGTAAACTGTTTATTTCAAAAGTAATAGACACAACGGTTAATACATTTATCCCACTGTGAGACAAGACCATCAATCCTTCATAGGAAAATGTTTGCGGCCGTCCGAAGCAAATCGACAGCCATGAATGTCTTTCTTCATGGCTCCAACAACATGAAAATCGCATGTGGAGAGATTGGGACTGTATAGAGAATGTGTAGGTGCTTCCCAGCGAAATTTCTGCAGCCTAGACGAAACAATCTTGGCAACATGTGAGCGGGCGTTACCCTGAAACAGAATGATGCCGTCCATCAACTTTCCTGGGCTATTTCCAGTTTTTTGGAGCACGGAAAAAAGACATTCGGCGCTGTCGGTTTACCTCGGACGGAGAGGTGCATGCCTGAATAGAATCGTGGCTCCGTAAGGAATCGCAGACATTTTCTCGGGAACATACTGACGGTCTTGTCGCACAGCGGGATGAATATATTAACAGTTATGGCGATTCCTTTTGCAATAATAAATAGTTTACTTACATTTTTCCATCTATCTCGTTTTCATTTGACTGCCATAATATTTATTTCTCTTTTTATAGTAAGTAAACCCACAATATTATCTCACATTTCACCGTATTTACTCGGTCCGTATGTACAAGTGTTCACCTCACTAAATGTAAATGCCTTAAAAGAAGTCTGCTATTATTTCAGTTTCAAATAACACGTTTCGGTTTCAGATAACACGGTCACGGCACCCCTTTTGTTAAATATGCAGTTTCACAACTGCAAATATTTTCGCAATATGTTACAGGTCTTCTAGCCAGTCCCAAGCACTTTCACCATTGCATAAGTATCTTTGTATCTGAAAGAAGGGAAAGAAAAATATTATTCGTATATATACTCCACATCATTAACCCTAACAGTATAGCTTCCTATTGTGGCTACTTTAAATAAGATATTGGTTTGAAAATTTCGGTAATACAAAGGTAACTCAAACTGTCGTATATAAGTTCTTCTCCATAGATGAAGACTGATCAAAATATGTACATTTTCGACGGTCTAACTAGCAGCACAGTACCGAATTTATCCATTACTTGACTCGAAATTATGTATCAATTACACAAATTAGCACTTTGATACTAAATCTTTATTACATTGAATCTCAGTATCGGTCAACATATAAAGCTCTTCTCACCCGGCTGGTCCCGGCGGAGGTTCGAGTTCTCCCTCGTGCATGGGTGTGTGTGTGTGTTTGTCCTTAGGATAATTTAGGTTAAGTAGTGTGTAAGCTTAGGGACTGATGACCTTAGCAGTTACGTCCCATTAGATTTCACACACATTTGAACATTTTTTTCTTCTTACCAGTTTGATGTTTGTACACTGCTGGCCACCGTAAATGCAACACCCTGAAGGAAGCATCCGAATCAAGTGAAATTTACACTATGGATTTGCAGCGATGAAATATGCAACTGATTAGAATTTCAGCGCAGACGCACGTCACGCGCGCCTGTGGCGCCACCTCATAGCGCCATTTAAGGCTTGGCGATTTCGACGAGTGTACGTTCGGCACGTGTGTTTACCTTGTGGTTGTTTCACAAGACGATCAGTTATGCCTCGTAGACAACAGGGAACATCGTTTGATCAAGTATCCGAGTTCGACAGGGGAAGGATAGTGGCTTACCGAGATTGTGGATTATCATACAGAGAAATCGCTAGTCGTGTTGGACGAAACCAAACAACTGTAATGCGGATATGTGACCGTTGGATGCAGGAGGGTACGACGGACCGACGTGGTCGATCGCATTCACCTCGGTGCACCACTGCACGTGCTGATAGGCAAATTGTGCTCATGGCAGTGACGGATCGCTCAGTGACATCCCGAACCATAGCACAGCACATTGCGTCTGTAACGCATCATCCAGTGTCTGCGCGTACCATTCGACGCCGTTTACAGCAGAGTGGTCTGTCCGCAAGACGTCCATTGCTTCGTCTACCATTGACGCAGAACCGCAGACGTCTCCGTCGCCAATGGTGTGATGACAGACAGATGTGGACGGCAGAATGGAATAACGTTGTCTTTACTGACGAGGCACGCTTCTGTCTGCAACACCACGATGGTCGGATTCGAGTGTGGAGACACCGTGGAGAGAGGATGCTAGACAGCTGCATTATGCACCGCCACACTGGTCTTGCACCGGGTATTATGGTATGGGGCGGTATTGGATATTACTCTCGCACGCCTCTAGTACGCATTGCCGCTACTTTAAATAGCCGGCGCTACATATCCGAGGTGCTGGAGCCAGTTGTCCTTCCTTACCTTCAGGGCTCGGCCACAGCCATATTTCAACAGGATAATGCGCGACCACACGTGGCACGCATTGTCCAAAGGTTCTTCGTCAATAACCAGATTGAATTGCTTCCCTGACCGGCTCGCTCTCCGGATCTTTCGCCGATAGAAAACATGTGGTCCATGGTTGCTCAACGAGTGACCCAGATTACATCCCCAGCTGCCACACCAGATGATCTTTGGCAACGTGTGGAAGCTGCTTGGGCTGCTGTACCCCAGGAACGCATCCAACGTCTCTTTGACTCAATGCCGAGACGTGTGGCAGCGGTGATCTCCAACAATGGCGGCTACTCTGGCTACTGATTCTGGCAGGAACCACATGTCACAGACGTCTGTAAACGTAATCATTTGATACTTGGTCAACATGTTATCTACAAAATAAATTTTGTTGTGCTACCTCTTGTCTTTCTTGGTGTTGCATTTACGGTGGCCAGCAGTGTAATTAAACGTTTGTGATATTTACCTATGAAAAGCAGCTTCTCGTCCTTGGACGTATTTTGATTTGTATCCATAGCAATAAAAATTACTCACTAATGCTTATAACGATATGTTTACGTAATGTTGAGAGGCACCCACATGCCTTGCTCATACTGTGGCATCAAGCAGTCTGGCCTGCAAGATGAGTGGTCTGCCAAGCCAGTGGATTCATTCTTAATTTTATCGAGTAACATGAACTCTCGTACTCAAAGTTTAAGTTACAAGTTATCCTCCTATATGATTAATACGCAACGGAAACACGCATCTGACTATCAATAATCTACAGAACTCTGACTGTACACAACGCACTGGCAATACCACATTTTCTTTTTGTCTTTTACTTAACGGCTTTTGTCAGCACGTGGCCACCACACTGAATATGAATGGCGCACACATTAAAAATTCGGGACATTATGACAACACACAATTCGAAGGAATAGTCTACCAATCTTTTTCTTTTCACTACCTTATTTATTCCAATAATTTCTCTAATCTAAACACACAAATTCTACAACCTACAACAATAACACATGAGAAATTCCGCCCAGTGGGCATGGCTTTACAATGGTGAATCTCTATATTATGGTCTCGTAATTATTTTTAACGCTACAGTGCACTTTCTGCATAGGATGGTGGATCTTTTATTATATCTCACGCTTCGACTCTCACAATCATCATCACGAAAGTTTCCCCCAGACCGAGCGGTACGGAAGGAACAAGCGTAACCCACTAATCTTTTGAAACTACCTTGCTACTCTCCCATGCAAACCACACATACCCAAATTACATGACATACATCACACTGCAATAAGAAATATAAAACACTAAATAGTCACAACACTATCACTTTCAGCTTTCCCACTTCAATTAATATTTATCCCAGTTTCACACGACACTGCCCCACTTTGTAATTCTACTTTCCTACTGTGAACTCTGGAGATATATGCACGTCTTCCTGTGCAATGCAAGCCAAGTGGCGTTGCTGGATAGACGGCCGACTCACCTTGATTCTCTCTCAGAGTTTAAATCTAGCTTCACACGGAATCATATCACACAATTTAACATTAAGAACATCACACACGCGAGTCCTCAACTGATACCATGGACGAGTACTTCTCTTTATCCATTGTCTCATACGCCGATTGAGACTCACACAGTACTCACCACGTGGAAGTACTCGTCTCTAATTTCAAGTCCTGCACACGCCATTTCTTAAATATTTCAACTTATGGTACACACGCTATTTCTTAAATATTTCAACTTATTGTACACACGCTAGTAATTCAGCTTAACTTAAGCACACGGAAGTATTTCAACTTATTGCTACACGTGGTTTCATTGTGACCGTTGGTCACTTCTGAAGATTACAACAATCCCTTTAATATTACCTGCCTGACATTTAATTCTCCCCACAAAAGTTCCTGAAATAGAGAAATTATTATTTTAAACTACTCTTAAATATTCCACATGCATACCATGTCTCCACTCTTTCGTCATTACGGAGCACAACTAAAACAGGTCTTAACAGCACAAGATCCAGCGGCAGCGTGCCGAAATATGGCCGTTCTCTAGGTGCTCTCCCATCTCTGTCGAGGTGGGGACAGCACCTTGCTATCGTATTGGTCAGCCACATTTCAGGCGCTCAAAGCTCTGGTAAATTTCATCTCTTTGGTCCCACCAAAGGTGGCCAAAGGATCGACTCAAAGATGATCATATATTCACATTCACTATCTGCAGTTAGCAGACGACCATTCATTCATTCATTTCAAAGATCTCACCAAACTGGATGTAGGGATTTACTTTGTGGGAGTGCACATGTGATCAATTAAATAAATAAATTGTCATTCTTTCCCACACTGGTATCCGGCTTCGCTGTATTAATTGAAATTGAGTTATTTTACAAAAAAAAGTGTTGTTCTGACAAAAATAATGAAGTATGTTGTACCTATTTTCAATGTCGGGCGGTACTGTACCCTTTCAATGTGTATACATAAACATACAGTTATAAATGTCCCCGTTCGTAGTCGCTAATTATAACAATATGGTTACTTTTGTGCTGTAACAAATAGCTATAATCAGCGGTGGAAATATATTTGCGAACGCCGACCGTGTGCGGTTGTCTTGTTGGATCGTCTGATCAGTCGGAAGTTGCATTGCAGAGGAGAGTAAATGCCTATTCAAAATATAATTATTTTTGGATAGCTCAACATGAATTTCCTAAGGGACCGTAGTTTATCATGCATTTACCAGTAGAATATGGCGCGGAGAAAATATTTCGCCGCATGCAACTTCCGTCCGATTTCGACGAAAGAATTCGTGACTGTGAACTCTCTATTTGGCAGAAACGTAAAGAAAATTAAATAACTTCATGAAAGAGTGAGACATAGATTCTATAATAAACAAATAGTCCATACAACAGTTCCATTTAACTCTGAATTTATGGCAATTAATAGATGAACTTACACTGCAATGAAGGATTTAACATGGATGCCGTCTTGACTGGCACTTCTCTTCTCGTAATGAAAATAATTCCTTTGACGTTTTCACATACACGCCGCACAATAAATCTACTGCTATGCAGTATTGCACTTTTAGTATTGCACTTTTACTTTACACTAAAATAATATTATTTTTAACAATAATAATACGGCGGCAAGGCATGCGCGTCCGACACAAGTTACAAGAGACAAGAGAAAATGAGTAACTGAGTAACTGTTCATCGAGAATATCTCGTACATCAAAAGAATGTTTAAAAGTGTTCTTCTTCTGTCCGTTTTTCGCGCCGCGGTTTTCAAAGTCAGTAACTCAGTGCATCTCTGACGGCGCTTCGACAATAAACACGTTACGTCACAGGTCGTTCACCTTTCACATTCTCACAACATTATTTGCTAACTGTAGCTGTTGCCGAGCGACTGCTCGATTAGTGAATGATTTCAAATGATAAGGAAATCACATAAAGTTACATTGCCTTCCATGGGAATCTTGGAAATCAAGACGATTACCAAGATTCACATGTCGACGTTAGCATTATGGGATTGAGTACTTTACAGATTTACATTGATCAAACACAGTATTCCTGTCATTTGATTATTAGGATTACAGAAGTATGGTGATCTCTCATTCATAGACTAAGACAATTCTTAAGGCAAAGATGCACAAAAAAATTTAAAAACTAAGACAGTAGATTAACAAGGTTTACAATGGAGACTATACATTATGCTCATTACAGCCTCTTTTTTTTTTTTTTTTTTTTTTTTTTTTTTTACAGAGCTCATAACGACCATCTTTGTGGCCTCAAGTTATTGTCCAGAGCTCATAGGCTCTTTGCTCCTGAAAGAAAACACATAGGATTCATCTTTTTATACACACATGGAATTTTGCACACGTGTCCATTTTCATACACATATAGTTCTCACACATGGAATTTCTCACACGTGTCCATTTTCCATTGCTCATTAGTTGTCATGATTTTTACGCTTTCATTGTTTGTGTATTTGACAGGTAAGTTAAAATTTGATTCTTCTCCAGGTGAAGCTTATCCCTTGAGAAGTTGGATCGCTGCTTTGCGTTCTCCGGGTAGAAAACGTTTCATCAGCTCTGGTCGGCGAGTCTCGCTCGCACGTTAGGTACATGTAACAAAAAATATAAATACCCATTAGTCTAAGGACTAAGATTAAATCTAATTTTAGGGCTTGGGATTCATAGGAATTTGACTTTGTCACTATTCGCGTGTGGTTTCGCTGTTCGCATTTCATTCACGGGATATAACGTTAGCATAGTGTGTGATACGTTGTGAACTCATATAAGAGCCTTTTATTTTGGGAGCGGCTTTCATGTAAAGTCCGTTCCGTCGAACTGCAGCGGGAGTGCTGTGCTAGTACATCACTTCAAATTTAACGCGTTTGTTGCGTCGATGGACGTTGGCACAGGCTGATTGTTAGAGCTGAATCGCAACTCGAGGCGCTCACTAGCCTCCACGCGGTATTTCAGCTTTTCCGAGCACGGTTCAGTGAACACGTTGCCTCGATGGTGTTGTGGTATTTTGTAGTTTGCTGAGCTGGTGCGGAGGGACGAGGATTACCAGGGACAGAGACTCCATTGAATCCATCCCTGCCTCCACATTTTCCTGCCAATTTTGAAGATTTTAAGGTAGGCTAGCGGTCGCACTTTGCAAAGCCGCTAACACACTTGATTTCCGATGCGCTGCACGTAATCACATCATCGCCTTCGGTTACACAACCGGACTATCACTGTCCGTCGGCCTATCTGCACGTTTAACACTTTTTATCTTAATCGTGAATGAAATTATCACTTATTTATAGCAACGACGCATTGCTTCGTGTCTGTGGCGGACTTCCACAGCATTTTAAGCCTTCACTTATACGCTACTATGTACACAAATTTTTTGCAGTTTATAATCAAATAGTTTGTCTCACTTTGTAGCTTGCTAATTGAGAGCTTCGATTATCATGTCCATTTCAATTTCTGTTGCTTTGTTGGTAACTACCTTAACATTTCGCTTTACATTATTCATCATCTTTCTCTAAGACTAATTATGCTTTTACTTCACAGTCATAATACATTAATTTCTCCGATCTGTTAGCAATTATTATTATTATTTTAATTCATTTGAATCGTTCTTTCTATTCATTAGATTCATTAAAGTTATCACTGTCATTTCAACAAAAATTTTCTTTTTACTAGATGTGAGGAGCAATCAGTCACATTTGATCGCCCTCCCGCATGAGAACAGAACACTATTCATGAAAATATTCAAACTCCTTATCGCGATCTCGGTTTGAGTCTCGGATTGACCTTAAAAGGAAAAATAAAGACATTTCAAAACTAGCTTTTCCCGATTTCGTTCACGTGTTTCCTTTTGAAAATCGTATGCCAAACCAGCCTTCCACGTCAACCGCATTTTTTAATCTGTGACGTGAAGTCTACGGGACGTCAAGTTTACGGGACTGGTGTAGGCGGGTTCGGATATTTTCACAAATTCAGAAGAAAGACATAGATATAATAGTACATAGAAGAAGAAATCTAGGAAACAACTCCTTGTTCCTTATGACTTAGAAATTAATTTTCCTTTGCGCCGTACGTCTACGTACGCGCTGCAATTAAGAACTAGCTGCTTTCTTTTGCCGGCTGTTTCATTGTCATTTTATTCTCACTTTGACGCCTGCTTGCGCTACACTGCATTGTCCTCTATATACGACGTTAAGTCATCATTTCTTTGTCCTTGTCACTTACGCTCTTATACTTGGTATTTATTTCACTTATGGCTTTGAATGTATCTGACCTGCGTATTGCAATTACAATTAAAGCTACTTTGTTTATCTAGCTGAAGGATAGCGCTTTCGTGGTCATGTTGGTACTTACAAGTAACTCACATGCTTCGTAAACATTACGTTATTTTAATGTAGAGATGAACCTGTTCCAGATTTCTATGTACAGTAGAACTTAATCTAGGCATAGCTGACTTAGAAACTAGTTACTTGTTTTCCTTTTTAGTGGGATCAGGAACCAGTAATTGTCAAGCGACCCGTGTCCTTGACGAAAATAAATTTCGTTTCTCGATCATTGCTCCTTGAACTTAAAAAAAATTCTTACGTACAATGTTTTATTTTCACTTCTTTACTATTTCATATCGCAGAAGCCGGCTTGTTAGCCACATCCTTCGCTTCATATTTCATTTTTCTCTCTTAAATATTATCTGCTTAAAACTAAATCTTAAAACTAGAGTGCCTGGAGTTGATCACTTTCTTTGTCAAACAAGAATTTTTTCAGCTTGCCTGTACTTAAATTATGGCTCAAGATAACATATTTTAAATTCTCTGCTGTATAGCAAGATAGACTCACTGTCGTGTAATTTATTCTAAGCATTTTTTTTAACGAAGTCAGATCAGTTGTCACTTAGTCACTAGCGGCTAACCTTCTCTTGCCATTAGAAAGCTTTCCTTTTGACTTATTCTGTAGCATGATACTTTTTAAGATCAGGGTATAACCCTTTTATTTTTCCATTTGCGGGATCAGAAATTAGATAACAACCTGTGTGCGGTGTACGAAGGATCTCGTAAGGTCCCTCAAAAAGACTGTGCCATTTTCGATTTTTGTGTAAGAGCAACGATGGTTTAAAGTTTGTTTTTAGCAAGACCTTTTCGCCTACTTTATAATTTAACACCTTATTAATATGTCATACACCTTCTTGCGTAAATTGGCTTGGGTGGTCAACGTTGTTAGAGCTTGTCTTATTCTGGCGTCTAAACTAGCGCTTAGGAATTGAATTGACCCATTCATTTTTCTCGTGGTCATAAGACATCAACTCACTCAGAGTGAAACCAGTAGACAGGTGTGGTAGATTATTTACAATTTCCTCGAAAGGTGACATAAAGTCAACCCAGCGAGTCTGCTGATTTGGTATATACGTACGAATAAAACGATTAAACTTCTTGAACACCCGCTCAGTCGGGTTCGACTGCGGTCTAAACTTGGAGATAAGGATTTGCCTAATTTTATGACTGGCAAGGAAAAGTCTCCATCTTTTGCAGACAAAGTTAGACCCATTGTCTGAGAGAATTGATTCAGGTTTTCCGAATCTAGGAAAGTAGTCACGTTCTAAACGATTGATGATTGGTTGAGTGTTTGCAGATCTCATAGCGTACAATCAATGTTTGGTAAATAGATCAATGACAGCTACAAGGTACCTTAGTCCACCACGACCTCGTGAGAGGGGTCCTGCCAAATCTATGCCTAGGATTTGTCTAGGTTTCTCTGTGATAATAGGATTCAAAGGCAGTATATTCGAAAGATTAAAAGGTTTTGTCTTTTGACAAATGATACAGTGTTTCAAGAGTTTGTGAATTCTGCTATGAAGGATAGGGATGTAGCAGTACTTTTCTATTTTACGCTTACACTTTTCTGGACCAAAGTGTCCCCACGAAATATGTGTATACCAGAGCTCCATTTTGGATCAGTTTCCTGCAGTTGGACAATCTGGTTACAAAGATCAAGAAAATATTTCCGATGTACTGGATCCTTCATCATAAGAATTCCGTAATTTGACATTTGTTCCAAACGTTCAGTACTGTCCAAAGAGCCTTCAGGCATGCGAGATAGAGCATCCGCAATAATGTTATCTTTGCCTTATATATAGATTATTTCGAAGTCATATTCCTGTAAGAAAAGACACCACCTCGTTAAGCGAGGATGTAGGAGTTTACACGTCAGAAGAAAACTAAGAGCCTGATGATCAGAATAGACTTTGATTTTCTTGCCATTGATGTAGTAGTTGAATCTCTTGAAAGCCCAAACTATTGCAAGAGCATCCAATTCAGTAACAGAATAGGATCGTTCAGTTTCTGTAAGAACCCTACTAGCAAAACTAATTACTCTGATGTCTGGTTTTCCATTGGCTTCATGGATCTGGAAGAGACATGCGCCTAATCTCTGAAAACTTGCGTCAGATGACACACAAAATTCCTTTTCCATCTCTGGATGATAAAGAATATTGCTATTTAACAAAGCTTCTTTGATATCGAGGAATGCCTTTTGACAGCCGTCAGTCCAATTCCACTGAGTATTTTCCTTTAACAATTTCAATAAATCAGGGTTGTTCATTACTTGCTTCGGTAAAATTTTTCTGAAGAATGAAGCGAATCCAAGATAACCTTTAAGTTGTCGTTTTGAAGATGGGTTAGGAAAATTTTTAATTGCACTTAGCTTAGCCGGATCAGGACGGATTCCGTCAGATGAAATGACGTGTCCTAAGAATTTGATTTCGGCTCGGCCAAAGTGTGACTTTTGGAAGTTGGCAGTGATTCCGTATTCCAGGAATCGCTGAAACACTTTCTGTATTAGTTCAGCGTGGCCTTCCCAGGTTTCAGTGGCAATTAAAAGATCATCAACGTAGAGAGTGACTTCATCAAAGATCTGAACCAAGAACATGATCTAGGGCAGAGATGAATACTCCAGGATTAACATTCAGTCCAAAAGGCATGACCTGCAATTGATAGGATCTGCCGGCGAAGATAAATGCCGTATACTTTCGTGAGTTAGGATTTAGTCTCACTTGCCAAAATGACATTTTCAAATCTATGCTACTCAAATATTTAATTCCATAAAATCTCTGCAGGTGTTCTTCAATTGTTTCAGGTCTCCTTTGTACTGGCACAACAATTTTATTTATGTTTCGTGCGTCAAGTACGAGTCGTACGGTGTTATCCTGTTTCAAAATCGTCAACAAGGGACTACTATATGGCAAATTAGAATACTCTATGACTTTCCAGTTCAGCATTTTCTTAATTTCATTACGAACTGCTTCCCTTTTTGCATACGGTATGGGATATGTCGTGCGACAGAAAGTTTGGTGCGGCACCACTTCCATAGTATATTCATAGTCTCTTATAATACCGGGTCGTTTTGAAAACACGTTGATGTAGTATGACAACAAATTGAATAATTCCTGTCGCTGAGGTTCGCATAACTCTGTTGATTCTGCAGTCTTATTGGTTATTTCCTGCCGAGAGGGTAAGTCACTGACTGTTATTGTATCATTAAATGTATCACAGTTACCATAGAACAAATTGAAATGATTACGACAAGGAGGTTTTCTGCCTATCCTTTGTAATCTAATGCTATTACAAGTGTCAAAGGTTTTTACTCTTTCTTTCACTAACTCCAATGCAACTTCTGTCTGATGTACTAACAGTGTGCAAATTCCTGTATGAAGATCTATTCGGGCTCCATATCGTCGTAGAAAATCCATTCCCAAGAGAGATGGCACTGCCAAATTCTTGACAACGAGGAAAATACATTTGATGGGTATTGACTGAATCTGCAGTGGTACCCAAGCTTGTATACTGACCTTTTGTGTCTGGGACCCGATGCCTCCTGTTGTTGAACATCCTTGGACAGGTAATGTTGGAATTTTAATTAATGTATTAATTTGCTTATAGAAACATAAGGACATAGCATTAATATTTCCACCTGTATCTAGGATTACAGTCGTCAAAATTCCGGCTATAGGAAGTTTTGTCATAGCTTGCACTTGGTCATCTATCGGTTCATCACCGTCAGTCGTCTCTTTCTCTTGTAATAATTCTTGTCTCATGTCAATCCCGTCATTGTACCTCAGTACAAGTGTGTCATGGTTAGTCTCTCCGTCGAAGTGGCCGCCCCCATTCTGTCTCAGAGCATCACTTAGGGAGCTTTCAGATGTTGAACTTAGTTTTCCCGTTTGTGTGGTTTTGATTGGCCTTCATCATTAGAAAGTTCGACCAATCTGACATTTTGAGAACACTGAGGAACAAAATTACTTTTTTGCACAAACCTTGTGTCAAAATGTTGTTGCGTTTGTTCTGGTGTCCAATACATGTTACTGTCTTCCGCGTTTGCGAAAAATACAGGGGGCTTGTACTGCCTTCGCGGGGTCTGATGATTTTTATTACTATTATGATTTCCGGAATCGTTACGGTGAAATCCACCTTCACACTGTGGCTTGCCGTTAAACTGTGTGTTTCTGTACATTCCCTGCGCTTGATTTTTACTAGGCGCGGAGTTGTGTTGGTATGAGTGGGCGTTATCAGCTGTTTGTTGCTGCCTGGAATCTGAGTGTTGGCAGCGCGAGTACGGTGCATTCCATTGCGATCCGCTCTGCTGTTGCCAACATTTTTTACTGAAACCTTTTCCGAACTTCTGCTTGTACGGTTGATTGCCGTACTGGTTACCAGTCGTGTTACACACGGGACTGAATCGGTTGTGTTGATTATACCTATTCCTTTTGTGCGGATACCCATTGCCTTTATTTCCGTTTTGCCAATCGTTACTATTTTTGTAACCGTTCCATGGCTTTTCATAGCCGTTACTCTCGTAATGTTGTGGCCAAGAATTGTGCGGAGTATTCCGTGGTTTGTTAGCTCTCATGTCCTCATAGATCAGGTCTAGGGAATCTAATATCGACGGAAAGGTATCTGGATCATCATCTGGTATGCCTATCAGCTTTTCACGAATCGATATGGGTAATTAAGACTTGAGAATCATAATTACATCTTTACTATTAATAGGGGTATCCCAATACCTGATTTTGCCAAGATATTTTTCGAAGTACTTTCTCAGGCTACTATTCCTGGGGTCAAATTGTTCTGCATTATAGACTTCTTTACGAAGGCGCTTCTGAACACTTTCGCTCCAAAATTTGCTGAAGAAACAGTGCTCAAACTCCTCATACGTTCGACACTAACCAACCATTTCGGTTCCCCATATTGCCGATTCGCCACCTATATATCCGGTAAGAAATTGGATACGCTGTCTTATCAGTCCACTAGTTTGGAAAAATGCCAGAGAATCTACGAAGAAAAACAATTGAGTAGGTATTTCGTTTGTCCGGGTTAAAGGCTTGAAAAACTCGATGCTTTATCATGCTTTCTTCCTTCATCATTTGTACTACTGAGTCAGAGTCTTGGTTTCGGTAAATTACTGGAATATGTGGTGGTGAAGTGTGTTCATTAGATACAACAGGTATTCGGAATCGCCGAAATAATTCATCTTCTTCTTCTGAGGCTATAGAATTAGGATAAATCGGTCTCTGTATTCGGGAACTACTACTCACTTGTGCCTTCAGGTTATTTAGTTGTTCCGCTACCTCTTGCTTCCAATTTGGTTATTCTTGCTGTAGGGTACGTCTAATGCTACCGAGTACACCCATTACGATATCTCCGGAGCTTCCAGGAACTGACAAGATACCAAGAGTGGTTGCTTTCACAGTCTCTACTAGGTCTTTCTTAATTTTATTTTCGACAAATTTGTCTTTTCCAGCAATCCAGTTCTCATACTTTTCTCTAAATTCTCTCTCATGACTATCTAGCCTCTCCTTTACTTTCGTTTCAGTTTCCAGAGTCATTTTGCCATTCCCTCGGTTAGTTTTTCTACCTGCGTAGTTACTCTGTCTAATCTGTGATTAACTGTGGTTACGGTGGCGTCAAGATTGTTGGCTGCGTTTCGGATGTCAGCTGTCTCGCTTTGCATGGTAGCTAAAGTGTCATTCAGTTCGAAAATTATTCCACTTCGCATTTGAGAAACAGCTTTGCTACTTCTTTGGCTACGTTTTCTCTAACAGTTTTTATTTCTTCGCTTACTGTAGAAAGTTTGTCTTCAAGCGAGGCTAACATTTGTCTATTTTCGTCTTTCAAATCATTTTTAATGGAATTCACCATTTGGCGATTTCCGTCCTGCATCATTTGACTTATTTGACTCAGTAGCTGTTTGAATACATCGTCTGTCACTACCCCTGAATTGCTTTCACCTGCCTCCCTTGTAACCGGTATATGGCTACGAGTACTAGTGGCAGAAACTATGCTGTCATTGTCCAGTTCAGTACCGGTAACATTATGGTGCGAGACACCAAAGTCCATAAGATTTCCCACTTCACTTTCTACAATTGTTTCGATTGGTGTCTCAGCCCTACTAATTATCCTGCGGGAATGTAAGCGACGCGACACTTCACTCGTTTCATTCTGTTCATTTAAATCTAGTGATGACATTTTATCGTCTGCCATAGCTCACTTATTTACAAAGTCAATGAAGTTCGTTTGAGCTACGGCCGTCAGCTGTCGACAGAGATGTAATTTATCGGTTGCGAGTCGGTTGTCACTGCTACGTCACAAGATCGGAATGTCGGGAGTTGCACGTCACGAGAACAATAGACTATTCTGGACCGTAAAGAAAGTATGGCTACACACTGGTCAAAATAAATGAAAACTAAGGCTTCTCAGCTCCGTGAACAGGCAGCGGACATTTAAAAATAAGTGATATGCAATACACAACAAAGAAATTTAAAAAATACTTAAGAGAAATTACCAATCTACTAAATCCAATCTACCGAATTCAAATTAAGGAAGCATGGCTAACGGCTAACGAAATTTTAACTTACGTTGCTAATGACTGCCTTGGACGTTGCAACTAGATTTTCACATAAATTCTGTTCAAAAAAAAAAAAAAAAAAAAAAAAAAAAAAATCTCTCTTCCGTAATTTTCTCTGAATATCTCGTTTCTTTCGCTCAATGGAAATTTTATTGTATGGTGTTTTGATGTCATGCAACAAATAAAAATGTGTATACATAAACATACAGGGTAATGACGTATTTTTTTAAAAAACGTTCCCCTCCTCTTGCTTTCATATGGCCAACCATCTCAGGGTAGCACCTACAACGTCCTCAGTTCCTCATCTTCTTCCAGTTTTTTTCCATCTCTGGCTCCCTTCACTACCATGGAATTCATCCGCTGGTGTCGCGACATATGTATCATCCGATGACTTCCTCTGGTTATGGGTTTCCACGTAAGCTCACTGGACAAGATGTTAGTCACCACCCCTGACAAGCGCACTGGTCGCTCTCGGATTAGATATGGTACCACACGCCCACGTGACCCTCCACGACTGATGAAAGTCAAGCCAATCAGGTGTACTTGTGGCATTTTTTGGCCAGAAGTCGCCTTTAGCGAGGTCAATCACCTGGTGCAAGTTGTCCCATTTTACGCCACTTCGGCGACTTGCGCGTCGATGATGAAGAAATGAGCACAACACACGCACACACACACACACACACATTCAGCCCAAAGCAGAGGATGTCTTCGACCTGGCCGGGAATCGAACCTGTGTCACCGTAATCGAGACAAGTTAACCATAAGACCACAACGTCCCGACAATCTGCGCAATGAATTATTTATGGAATCAGCGCAATAAAATAAACTGAGGTGACAAAAGTCACGCGATATCTCCTAACGTCGTGTCGGATCCCATTTCGCCATCTCGATGTGGCATGAACTCAACAAATTGTTGGAAGTCCCCTTCAGAATTTTTGAGCATTGTTGCCTTTATATCCGTCCATCACTGGGCAAGTGTTGCCGGTGTAGGAAGTTGTGCACGAACTGACCTTTCGATTTTGTCCCTTAAATGTTCGATGTAATTCATGTTCAGCATTCTGGGTGACGAAATAACTCGCTCGAATTATCCAGAATGTTCTTCAGACCAATTACAAACAGCTGTGGCATGGAGCATTGACATCCATAAAATTTCATTGTTTTTCGGGAGTACAAAGTCCTTGAATGGTTGCAAATGGTTTCGAAGTAGGTGAAGACAACCATTTGCAGTCAATAATCGGTTCAAGTGGATTAGACGACCCAGTCATTTCCATGTAAACATGGCCCAAATTATAGACGAGCCGCCAGCTTGCACAGTGCATTGTGGACAACTGGGGTCCATGGCTTCGTGTGGTCTGCGTCACAGTGGAACGTTACCATCAGCTCTCACCAAATGAAATCGGGACTCTTCTGGCCTGGAAACGATTTTCCTGTAGTCAAGGGTCCAGCCGATAGAGTCACGAGCCCATGAGAGGCGCTGCAGTCGCTGTCATGTTGTTACTAAAGGCACTCGCGTCGGTCGTCTGCTCCCATAGCCCAAGAACAACAGATTTCGCCTCACCGTCCTAACGGATACGTTCGTGGTAAGGCCCACAGTGATTTCTACTGTTATTTCACGCTGTGTTGCTTGGCTGTTAGCACTGACAACCCTTCGCAAACGTCGCTGTTCTCCGTCGTTAAAAGAAGGCCTTGGGCAGCTCCGTTGTCGGTGGTGAGAGGCAATGCGTCAAATTTGTTCTCGTCATACTCTTGCTACTGTGAATCGCGGAGTATAGAACTCCCTAACGATTTGCGAAATGGGATACCGCCATCTGCATAAGTGCATATCGTTACGAGCTATGTCACCTGAGTGTAGCTCGACGTGGAGACGTGACAGAATAACAGTAACCATCTGTGGTGTTTGGACGTCGCTATGACCACACCTTGAATAAAGTCAACCTATCTGTTGCTGTATGAACGTGGACTGTTCAATGTGTCTACATGGAATTTTGTACCACTCACGCCTATATCAAACGGGCAAGAACAGTGATACCAACTTCCCGGCTGACAGGGAGCGGAGACGAATGTCAAGTTGGACGGAAATTGCTACTGACAGCGAATGCAGGTCTGTGTCAATCAATTTCTGAGTGAACACTGCAAAGCGAATTGTATGAAATGGACATGTGGTGGCTGGCTCTGAGCACTATGGGACTTAACAGCTGTGGTCATCAGTCCCCTAGAACTTAGAACTACTTAAACCTAACTAACCTAAGGACGTCATACACATCCATGCCCGAGGCAGGATTCGAACCTGCGACCGTAGCAGTCGCGCGGTTCCGGACTGCGCACCTAGAACCAAGAGACCACCGCGGCCGGCCGGACATGTGGTGTCGGATACCTCGAAGAAGGCGTTTTCTCGCAGTGGAACCTATGTTATCAAGCGACTAACCCAGGGCACAGTAGATGGAGCAGATTGACTATATTACGGCTTCTAGAGGCAACAGAAATTTCATTTTCATGTCTCGCATAGTCATAAACCATATTTAAAAAATTGCAACGCTGCCATACTCTACTCATTAACAATTATAATCTTATGTTAAAGTTATGTATGTTTCACTTTGTGTTATGTTGAAGGTTTGGCACATTAAGACCAGTATTACACTTAGAAACTCTGTACATGTCTTCAGGCATCGTAATTCATGGCGTGAAAATTATTCAGACGATATTCGTCCAGTGCTGACAACGAGAGCACTTAGCGACTTCGAAACAACTTTACACATAATTTCAAACCTTTACGAAACTGTTTGTCACCGACACCCGCACAAAATGGTGAAAGGAAAAAAAGTTTCTTCCTTATTAGATTTGCGTTGTTCATGCACAAAAACTGCCAGATCAGGCATGACATTTTAGTTTATTGCTTCTTTACTAATAGCCTAACCGCAAGACACTTTGCAGACAGTATCTACATACACCACTGAGTGTACCTGCAAAATTATGTCATTGAACGAGAAATAGTCAGGAGATATGACGTCATAAACAATCAGATACGTGAAAACTAGCTGTTGCTTAAAACTCAGCGCAAATTACCCGTACTATATTCATCCAGTGTTTGATAATGAGAGCGCATTAACGACGTCCAACGCACATCAAGTGAAATTTGAAACTTTTCCAACATTCTTCACTTACATGCATAACATCAAATACCTAACCTAGTAACTGATTTGTGCAAAATTCAGACGTTTTTTATACCCGTAAGGAACTGGGGTGGTACGTTTACTGGTACAAAGCTAAACGTCTTCAATTGGACTGACAAAAAAGATGGCCGGGTGCCAGCAGGACTTCGTACAAACTTAGTTATCTCGTTTACAGAGAGATCATCCTTTTCGGGAGTCAAGAATCTTGACCATTTTTGCCTGTTATCGACATTGATACAGCCAAGATGCGGTCCCATAGAGTCCAAGACTTACGATTATGTTTTAATTTCAAGTTTTACGTTGCATAACAAATGACAAAAAGAACATTTTTTCTTGTGGCCTAATTACAAATTAACGATTTTTGAGTTTTTTTTCCTTTACTTTTACTCTGAAACCTTGCTTTTTGCCAAATTTCACGATTCTAGGTCATAGTTATTCATGAGCGACTTCACAAGTATCAAAATGTGTGACACAAATGGCCGTATCATTTGATTGCACTGACCAAGTAGCTTAATATCTTTACACCATCAAATGACTACAGACTCCAATATGTGACATAAATTTCAGTTTGATGCGTCTACCTGTTGAGCAAAAGGTATCTTAACAGATGGACACACGGACAAAAGTGACAAAAAATTTTTTTGTGATAAGTTTACAGTTTTTGAATTTTTTCCTTTGGTTGTATCATGAGACCTTGGTTCTTGCCATATTTCATGATTATAGGCCATGGGAAGACTCCTATATGTTTTGATGAGTGAGTTTGCGAGTACCAAAACACGTGACGTAAATGGCCGTATCTGTAGACTGCATTCACTTAGGATCTTTAATTTATTGCACCAGCAACGGACCGTTGACCTTAATATGTGACATAAATTTCAAGTTGATATGTCAACCCGTTCCTGTGAAAAAGGCTTTAGAACAGTCTGACAGAACGACATACAGACAGACAGACGGGGACGGACAACAAAGCTCTACTATAAGGGTTCCGTTTTTATCGATTGTGAGGTGTCTAGCAAGCCTGCATACTCGGTTCGCTAGAGAAACATTCAAACAAATCGTATTAATGAGTTTTATTACAATAAGAAATTTACAAGGCTTAACTCTGACAATTACACAGATGTATCGCAAGCAAAGGGCGACATTCAAAATAAGCAGTCTTCTTCAGTACAAACAATTCCTAGTCTGTGCTACATAGAAAGTACAAGCGAAGTAACTAGAGATAACATTGCTATAGAATTTGCTAATCTTGAAGCTGCTTTTGAAGTGGCCGTCACCAGTCGGTCGCGGCGCTTATGTTCCCTTCGCATAGAGGCCGCTGCCGTCGCGTTGTCGTCCTGGAAGGAGGTCGGTCAGCGTGCGATTGGCTGATCTCTTCTCACAGCCTACCCTTCTCTGTCGTTCCCGACTGGTGTGCTGGCTCTTGACTTTACGCCGTAACAGATTGAGGTGCGGAACACTAATAACAGATGCCAGCCGACTGAAGGCGTGCAACGTGGACAGAAAAGTTTTAACTTCGAGTGCATTCAAATGCTGCTAAGTGCCGAATGCACCAACGATACAATAAAGCGAGGACGGGAAGGGGAGAGGGGGGGCTGAATTTTTTGTTTCATGACTTGGGCACAGTCATTCAGGTTACCATGAACAAGAACCAGACAGATTATTTCAACAATTTCGTTCCCCTGTCTTCTACATATCGATGTTAAATATGTTGTGGACACTCCTGCTTTCCAAGATGACAACAGACTTCACTGGATTGTATGCCCTCGTTCCTAATCCGACGAACGTTGAGGCATTCTGTCGCGCCTCGACTGGGCCGCTAAATAACTCTTCTTAAGTCCGTAGAAACTTCTGGGATTACTTGCAGCAGCGAGAGGAATCTGTCAACATCCACCCACCATCCAATGGAGTAGCGCTACGGGATCTTACACTGACGTGACGAACGTCATGGGATAGCGATATCCACGTATACAGACGGCGGTGATTCATGCGAAAAGGTGTCCGAGTTCATTATGGCCGCACGCCGGAAATTAACAGACTTTGAACGCGGAATGGTAGTTGGAACTACACGCATAGCACATTCCATTTCGGAAATCAATAGAGAATTGAATATTCCGAGATCCACAGTGGTAACAGTCTGCTCAAATTACCAAATTTCAGGAATTATCTCTGACCACAGACAGTGAAGTGGCCGACCGCCTTCACTTAACGACGGAGAGCAGCGGCGTTTGCATTGAGTTGACAGTGCTTGAAATAACTACAAAAATCAGTGTGGAACGTATACGTTCGGAGAATGCGGAAAAATTTGCCGTCATTGGACTCCGGCAGCAGACGAGCACGCGAGTGCGTTTGGCTGACAGAAGGACATCGCCTGCAGTGCCTCTCCTGGGCCCGTGATTGGAAAACCGTGGCCTGGTCAGATCAGTCACGATTTCAGTTGGTAAGAGCTGATGGTAGGCGTCCATGGAGCTAGGTTGTCAACAAGACACTGTGCATGCTGATGGTGGCTCCGTAATTGTGTGGGCTGTGTTTACGTGGAATGGACTGGGCCCTCTGGTTCAACTGAAAAGATCATTGACTAGAAATGTTTATCTTCTGCTACTTGGAGACCCTTCGCAGAAATTCAACAGGGCAGTTTTTATGGATGAAAATGTGTTATATCATTGGGCTACAATTTCTTACGATTGGTTTGAAGAACATTTTGGACAATTCGAGAGAATGATTTGACCACCCAAATCACCCGGCCTGAATCCCATCGAAAATTTATGGGCCATCATCGAGAGATCAGTTGGTGTACAAAATCCTGCACAATTTCGCCATTATTGACGCCTACAGAGACAGCGTGGCTTAGTATTCCTGTAGGGGACTTTCAACAACTTGCCACCTCGAGTTGCTGCACTACGCCGAGCAAAAGGATGTCGGACACGATATTAGGAGGTATCCGGTGACTTTTGTCACCTCAGTGTAATCATTGGTGAGTGGTTTCACTTGTATTTGGCTTACCTCAAGAAGCTTGTGGAGTCTCCTTCTCGCTAAACTGAGACCATTATCAAGGCTGCATGAGGTGGTATATCCTGTGGGTGACTCGTTTTTGGCCTGTTATCTCACTTCTTTCCTTACTTAGTTCTCGTAGAGCATCGAGGCAAATTGAAGACAGTATCATGAAAACACTAAAATCTATAATAAAGATTAAGTATACCTACACCAATGGCAGTTATCAACGAGGTAAACACTGGACAAGCTAACATTCGCAAGTAGAGGTTCTGTAAATGGATTCACGTCTATCTGATAGAACGTATTTAATCTTCAGAGCTCTGCATTTTCTAACTTTAATCTGAACACAGTGGCGTGTGTGCTTCGGTTTAGAAAAGTTAAAATTGTATTCTATAAAGCATCATTAACTAGCGTTATTATTGCCCTATGTGCCCAAAGCATACTAATAGGAGGGTTTACAGTACTAAGCAATGTACCTAGGCTTTAGCCGTAGCTGAAATACCATAGTGTGGCTATTTTATTGATGGAAGAATTTTTGTCCATAACGTATGAGCCAATCATGTAGAACGACACTGACAATTCTCGTGTATCGTTTGTCTACTGATGACAAGATGAATAATGCGATACTGGGAAAGTCTACAGGACATTACTGTAAGAGAGTAAGGACGAAAAATATTTCTAAAAACCACAGAAATAGGGCTGCTGAACATATCCATGTGCAAACAGGGGACATGCTACAGTTATTGTCTTAAAGCAACTACCGGCAATGTTGACCTACGCATTAGAAAAATCAATCTTTTTTTTTTGTCACCGCCACTTACAGTAATATAACGGACAATTTTCTGAATTTATTGCATTATGAAAATCTACGAAACTGGTTAAAAGTATACAAGCTGGAACTAATGGAAACATGATGTTACAACAGCGCATTCTCATTTTATCAGTACTTGTTGACCGGTTTGGTTATGTAATCATCCTCAGACAGAAATAGCCACGGCGTCGTGGCAACGTTAGCAGCACCGTGCAGTTATACTTTCTACTAACTATCAGTCGATTGAGTAACGTAAAAAAAAACGTGTCTCTATGCACAAAATATTCGACCTGTTATAAAGTCAACCAATTTTCACTTAAAAAACCCTGAATTCGATTTCTGTCTGTCCTAATTTTCAACCTAAAACTCAACTAACGAAGTCCATTTCATTTACTCGTCCTGAGAATACCGAGCTCCCAGTTTTCACTGAGTTCAGCTGGAGATTGAGCATGTAGACAACACTCACGTCTCCTACGGGTTAATGAGACTGCAGGCGGTATTGCCACGACAGTGTTAGTAAGGTGCGTTAGTGGTGTTATACCAATCAAACTGCTATACAGGGAAATTCTGTGATGACGTTACAAACTTTCAGGGATGATGAAGCGTAAATGTGTCATTTTGAGGTAAGGGACACCGCTCAGCGAACGACCGAGTTGAAAGCTATAAGCGAAAATCGTACTGATACATATGACAAAATACACGCACTGTCATTGTTCTTCCTAAGATTCTAAGGAAGGCAGCTCACGGAGGCGGTAGTATGGACCAAAATAAGGAAAAAACTCAGGTAAACATCGGCTCTAAAGAGCAGTTGGTTATATTCAATACTGTAAAACACCTCTTCTACTAAAAAAGTGTTCATAGCTCTCAAGGTATGTATTTGAGATCCTATGTTTCCTAGACAATCTTTTCTTGTTTTGGTCCATACATCCTCCGCCAAAAATGTGAAAGCCAATGAGCTTGAAGTAGAAAAGATATTCTTCACGGTATCGAAATCGAAAAAGTGCTCATAGCTCTTAAGGTATGCATTTTAGAACCTATGTTTACTAGGGTTTCTTTTGCTTTGGTCCATACTACCACCTTTGAAAGCTGTCTGCATTATAATCTTAGCAACAACAGAACCTACACATGTATTCCACTGTCAGAGGTACTAGCACAATTTTCGCAAACAATTTCGACTCAGTCATTACGGATCAGGTTCCCTTACCCTACATTGATAGGTTTACCCTTCTCCATCATACCTGAAAGTTTGCAACATCACGGAATAACTCTGTATAAATTGTCCTTCCGGACGCTCAATTCAAATTCTTATGTTATTAGCGAACTCTATCATCCCCTACCAGAGGATGTAAACTGTATATCGGAAAACTGGCTGTAACTTATCGACAGTGATAGAATAAACAACTATTGTCCAAACGATACTACACTAATAGTTCAGGCAAACAGTTTTAAACTGGTTGGAACAGCTTTAAAACTATGGCAGTTCTTCAAGTGTAGATGGTAATGGCTCTCAATTCAAATCTTTTGTGAAGGTGTCTCTGAACAGAGAATGCAAATTGTTGTATTTGTGGGTATTATTTTTATTCAGTTTTTTAATTTAGTTTGCTTTTTGTGTTTCTTTCTTTGATCATCATAGCAAAGAACAACGAGATGTTCGACAATATTCAGTGGACAGACGGGCACTAAACTCCATGCTTCATTTTTTGTTTTCGACATTTATACAGAAATCGAATCTAAAAAGCATCTGAACTTAACAGTTCAGAAGTGATCATTTCAGTAGCGCCTGGGTAAATAGGGTCTGTGCTGCCGCAACTAAATAACTTTGTAGCTTACCGGCACCATATCATTAATTGGAGAGGTATGATTTATCTTCCGCGACAACTGAAAACATACTAGTTATGGATTCGAACACGTATCCAATCTACTACACACTTAACGTTATTTGGCATAGAGGAGGTGAATACAAACAAAATATACATACTTTAAATTTCCTTCACAATTTCTATAAGAACTGTATGGTTATCCTACTGATCAAAGATTCAGCACGTCATCCGAACGATAAAATTGTTTTTACACATTTCTGACATTAACTGACGAGCCATTAGCATTTACAGCATTTTATCACTATGATACGGAATGTTTCAATGATAGGCCTACCAAGTAGTAACTACTAAAGCAAAAAAACTACCTTGGATGAGGAAGTCCAGTCGATGTTGTCAAACGTCTACACGTACTAAATAAGAACTTCACGATGGTGTACAGCAAGTAACGTAACCTCATTTTGTCTCCAACCTCGAACCTCCTGAAGCACAGCACTGTCAGAACCAATTTCGTCTTTCGTCACGGAACAAGTATATAATTAATCCAAATTACGTCGGATAAAGATACTTGTTTCGAAATGCGCTGAAGGTAAAAGAAATGAAATATAATTGGAGGCAGATCTCTTGCTACACGACTTCCTCCACGAGTTTATACACTCTAGACTTTTGTTTGTGAGGGCACCTGAAAATTCTTGCATAGCAGGAAACACGACACTTGCCAGGTGTGCCACAAGTAGAAAGGGAGGAGATTAAATTTTGACCGTTTCTCGGAAAGCATACATTTAAACAATTTGATCTATCAAGTTCTGGGTGTGCGACTGCAACAGTTCCATCTCCAGCACATACATATCGGCTGTGTATTTTTCAGACATTAAATTTTTGTAGTATGGGAGCTAATTTAAACACGGATTGGAGCAACTCAGCTGTAATAATATTCCCTTTTATTCGTAAAAATGGATGTCATTAACAGCAGTGTTCCTGACGATGAGTAAGAGTAACAGCGATCCAGGGAATGTTGATTTAAACCTAGTAATTCATTGCAAACTTGCATCAATTTATTAACGGTTTCGCTCTGTGCAGGCTACCTTCGGATCTGAAAATCAATATATAAAAAATCCATGGAATAAAAAGGACTATGCCGACGCAGCGACGTCAAATAACTATCGACTGTTGGGGCCGTTGACACACTACTTACTAAGTACGAAGGCAACTGCCTCATACAGTAGATCACATCTGAGGATGATCACTATAGACTGAAATCGACAGTAAATTATTAAAAATTTGCGATCAAGCACTAGATATAAAGAGAATTAAAATCACAGTGTGAATTAGATTGTCAGCTCACTGAATTTTAGGTCCACTCTTATACCTTATACGTATGAATGACATTCCATTTAACATTCATAAAGCAGAATTGGTACTTTTTTTAAAGACGACACTAGTATTATAATAAGTCCCATTAGATGCAAAACAGCAGAGATTATTAACCTTGTTTTTCAAAGTATTATTAAGTGGCTTTCTGAAAAAGGAGTCTTCCTATATTCTGAGAAAACACTCAATATTCAGCTCTGTACAAAAAATAAAAACAGGAGTCAGTAAATAGGGTAGAATGCTCCAAAATTTTGGGTGAACGTATCATATCAACGAAAAACTTGTACTGAAAGAAGCATATTACTGAGCTACTTACACAACTAACTTAAACTGCTTTTGATCATCGCGCAATTGCTAGTCTTGGAAAGAAACGAATGGACCTCTGGACTCATTTTGCATAGTTTCACTCAGTAATATCTTATGGAATAATTTTCTGGGGTAAATCAACAGTTAAAAAAGAAAGTACTGATTGCACAGAAGCGAGGAGAAAGAATGGCATGTGGTATCCAAGCGCGGTTGTGAATTAGACACCTCTTGAAGGAGTTAGTCATTTTAACTGCACCAACACAATATATATATTCGCTATCGAAATTTGTCATAAGTTATCCATTACAATTTGAGAAGAATAGTGATGTTATTACCTACACCAGACAAAAACAAATTACCTTTATAACACATTATCGAAGGTGGCAGTGTAACAACTACAAGACAAGCAGCAAAGCAAGTTTTAAATCAAAGCTGAAATCATTTCTCCTGGACAACTATTTCGTTGACGAATTTTTATTTAAAAAGTGATAAAAATATGTTTTTTATGTTACCATCAATCACATCCTGTAGACTGATTCGATTCCAATCATTTTGATAAAAGAATCTATACATGATCTGTGGAACATCTAACTGACTAATTCCAAAAGGTATGAAAGATATACGGCCAAAATACAAAAAGTGTAAGAGGTGTAGCCGGAGTACTGTTGAACCCTGAAATGTAGCACCTCATTTGGTTCACTGTCAGATCAATGCGGAGATGCATACATGAACAACTTGTTCACACAACATCTCAGGGTATTCGAGGGTAAACTGAGATATTCGAACGAGAGTGCCATTCTCTACAGCGCCGCGCGGCATGGAGACAGGTTCGAAACTGCTTTCCGAAGTTGCCACCACTGTAGTAAGATGCAATGTAATGCAGTGAGACTTGTTCCAGTGCTGACTCACCGTCCTTTTGCGGACAGCAGTTGGTACGAAACTTTTCATTTCTGAAAACCATAGATTTACATATTAGCTGCACTTTCATGATAACAAACAGTTTCGATCAAACTACAGATGAGATCCTCGGGTATAAAACAACTGAAATGGACCTGATTGTTTGACCAGGCAAAAGTGAAGGTGCATAAATGAACGATTGGTTCACGCCCTTTCTACATCTACATCTACATACATACTCCGCAATCCACCATACGGTGCGTGGCGGAGGGTACCTCGTACCACAACTAGCATCTTCTCTCCCTATTCCAGTCCCAAACAGAACGAGGGAAAAATGACTGCCTGTATGCATCTGTACGAGCACTAATCTCTCTTATCTTATCTTTGTGGTCTTTCCGCGAAATAAAAGTTGGCGGCAGTAAAATTGTACTGCAGTCAGCCTCAAATGCTGGTTCTCTAAATTTCCTCAGTAGCGATTCACGAAAACAATGCCTCCTTTCCTCCAGAGACTCCCTCTCGAGTTCCTGAAGCATTTCCGTAACACTCGCGTGATGATCAAACCTACTAGTAACATATCTAGTAGCCCACCTATGAATTGCTTCTATGTCCCCCCTCAATCCGACCTGATAGGGATCCCAAACGCTCGAGCAGTACTCAAGAATAGGTCGTATTAGTGTTTTATAAGCGGTCCCGTACACCATAGCACCATCAGCAAACAACCGCACATTGCCATCCACCCTATCCATAAGATCATTTATGTAGATAGAAAACAACAGCGGACCTACCACACTTCCCTGGGACACTCCAGATGATACCCTCACCTCCGATGAACACTCACCATTGAGGACAACGTACCCTTTCACGTGGTATTCGAGGGTAAATCGAAATATACTGAATGAGAGAACCAGTTCCTGAAGTTTCGTCTGGCATGGAGGCAGCTTCGAACATGCTTTCCAAAGTTACGACCAGTATATTGGGATGCAACGCAATCGTGTTAAACATTTATCAGTATTGTTTCAGTCTCCAGTTCCAGACAGGAACTGATATAAACTTTATTTGGAAACTCGAGATTTGCACAAAACTTGCACTTTTTTCAATAAAAATCAATTTCGATCAAACAACAGATCGTTCTCAGGTATAAAACGGCTTCAGTTAGAAGACACGTGTCAAATCATGACGACTTGCGTCTAGATGAACGTTGCAAACCAATTGCGTTAAAACCATACAATGGAGGAAGACAGGCGACTCTTTTTTGCTGTCAGAAATAACCTAAAGTGTAGTTCTACAGCATCTGTTGATCAGATATACCCGCGTGTTACACATTTCGAGATATGCAGGACCACACATAGTCACTCGGCCGTGGAAGGCTTGCGTAAATCGGCGTCTGCTGCACTATCCAAGTATTGCCAAACGGCCCTCCGCCTACCCCTCCAGTCGATGCTGGAGCCCACTGGAGCTCCCTCCCCATAGGTGGTACTTATAACCTGAGGGTCACGTGACCACTGCGAAGGAGGACTTGGGGAGCGGTTACCGGTCCAGCCCACGGCGGCAAGGTACTATAAATAGGGGTTCCGGCCACCACCGAGGTACAGTTTTCTGCGCAGCACACCAGAAAAACACCAACCAACCATGTACAAGGTGAGTGCTCCTCCATACTCGTCGAAAATAGTTAGCTAGCGCTGTAAACCACTAATCTAAATGCTATCTTTATGGCAACGAAATAGTTTAAGATAAATGCGACGTCAAGTAGACTAAAATGTAATGTAAATCCTAAGGAATGTCATCAGAAACAAAAGAAGGGGAATATTCAGCTCAGTTTATGTGTCTCTTAACTTCGGAGGTGTTGAAGAGCAACTTTTGTACGGTTGCTTTTGAAGTTCGTATGCAAACATGCTTCCAACGATGGTGCATTTCGCAAGATTGCATTTTAGCGCTTAAAATGCAGTCTAGAACTATTTTCGTGTCAGTTGCGTTTGTAGTATCGACTAATCTCATATCAAATTGTGCTCATGAACAAGGATGCAGATTGCCGTATGAGTTTCTCTGTGTACACCTCTCTCTGCAAGTGAAGCTACATAAAAGTAAAATTCACAGCAAGCAACAAAAAATTTACAATGAACGTATTCGCAGTTATATGGACTGCCATCAGCTGTATAATGGAATAGCAACCATGAAAATATCGCGAGCAGTAGCCTTACAATGTGGCTCTCGGAGCACGGTTCACGGCCAGGTCCACATTTCCATGTACTGTCAACGACGTGTCTAAAACCTGTACCTGTACATCCATTATGTATATTGCCATACAAGGGAGACATATTACCTGTAAATCGCTTACCCGGTGTCGGCCGATAAATCGATTTTGCAGTGCCTGTGTTATTCCGAATTACGATGTAAAGTTCCTTTGGACTGCATGCATGGTGGATAGCTTAAGGTGACATGATTTGAAACTAAAACATCAAAGGTGTGTCGTACTATTTCGTAATTTATACGTACTTTTTGCAACAGTCAAAATGTGTTTCTCTTTCGAATAAGCTCTGCACAGTCAAGTTGCATAATGGACGAGGTGTAAAAACAGTGTTCTGAGGTATCTATGTACATTGTCCCATTTCCTTGTCTCCGAATTCAGATTTCATGTAGTTTCGCTGAATTACTCCAGGCTAATGGTAACATGATTCGCGTCCCGATTCTGTCCATACCCTCGTCAAATCCTAGTTAATACTCTGTTTCATATTAGCACGGCTTCGATGGAATGTTAAACTTAAACCTATCTTCTCCTTTATAAGTGATGCTGTAGTTTGGATACGGCGTTAAGTTGCTGGTCATTCAATAAGAGACCCGATACGCGAGTTAACATTTCGAATGAGAACGGAGAAAATACGACTATGTATGATGTTGCCTCGATGGCTGATGTACTAGCTTCAAAGCATACGGATTCTCTGTACGCGAGTCAGGGTAGCAAAAAGAGTGTCATGATCTCTATAATAGGTTCGTAAATTTCAAAGGCAGTTTAAAAAGGGGTTCTTTGATGCTGATTGCTAGGGGCCTTAAAGCACGCTTTACTTCTGTTGAGCGCTGGGGCCCTGTATTGCTCGCACATGGCCAATTGTCGAGTAAGAATCAAATCCAGCAAGTATCAGCAAGTGGAACGGTAACTCAGAAACATGATTTTCTGCAGTGAAAATCTGTGCATTTTGAGAGAATGACCTGCACAAAAAGTAGATTAGCTTCCGCAAGATCTTCAGGTAACGACCCTGTGGCTTGCATCGCTTTATTTCGAATGACGCAGCTGTATATTTCTCTGACAGAACTCTTATATCTAGGGGGCAGGTGATAACGTATTATTGACGAAGTTTCCGATTGAACTCAATGACGCTTTCATTTATGTCCTAGGCACTATGTAAGTACAGTTTCAAGCGGTGAAACTACAAATGAAGTGAATTAGAAGAAAGAATTTGCCTGCTAAGAAAGACTGCAGCTTTGGCACCGTGTCGCAATACCAGCTGCATCTGATATTCTAAGTGCAGTCATTGTAATTATTTAGAGACTTCATTACCAAACTAAAGTGCGCGGTACTGACATCAAAACAGGCAGTTCTGTTATTCAGAGCGAACACCCGTCGCTGCTACTGATATACGTCGGCCGGCTTTACTGCGTGCGAGCAGCGCTACATTTGCAGCAGGCAGTGGGCAATGAAGGAGGAGCTCGTTTGCCTACCTGCCGGGCCAATTTGCATTCGCGGGCAGGTTGCGACTTCTCGAACCCGCCCCACGTAACGCATTGGCCAGTGGGCCTTGGCCAAGAAAGCTCCCGTCTGACCCAGTGCTGCCTGGACAGTTGAGTAACGACCCGCAACGGGTCTATTTCATACGCCCACGCCGGGTGCCACTCCTAATGGCCGAAAATGCAGATTAGCCCTACAACACATTTCTAAAATTAAAACACGATCTGTGCAAATTTCAGCCTCTCCAAACCAGCCACATTCGTGTTCTTATAGATGATTTTTTTAGATCTGAAGAAGGCATATAATACATTCTAGCTGTTACATATATTTGAACGTAAGCTTTATTTTCTATCAGTACCAAATTGTAATTTACTGTAACGTGCTATCGCGAGCCAATTGTCGCATTTCCATTCAAGAGGAGGATGGCTCAAATCCTCATTCAGATTTAGGTTTGACACGGATTCCCCAAACCGTATAAGGAAATGCTGGGATGGTTCCCTTGGAAACATATCGAGCTAGTTTCCTTAACTGCCCTTCCAAAACCTCACGTCGTCCACTTTAATCTTGCTACTTTTCTTCCTTTGCTTGTAATGTCATAATTATGAGTCGGTTGTTCTGACTACCTTTTATAGTTCTTACGATCGAAGCAGTTAATTTATTCACGAACAAATTATTATAGAAAACCCGTAAAGACTCAGCGAGGTCCTCTTCAATCTACCAAAGTTTGAATGGAGTCACATTTTAAAGCTTCGCACGGAATGGTTCAAAATTATCATTGACGTGTCTCCGTGGTTCAACAATAAAGTTAGGAAACTACTGCGAAAGCAAACAGAGCTTCACTGCAAGTTTAAACGCAGCCAAATCCTCTCAGACAAACAGAACCAAACGATGTCAAAGTTAGCGCAAGGACCGCTATGCGTGAAGCGTTCAGTGAATTCGAAGGTACAATTCTATGTACCGACTTGACAGAAAATCCTAGGAAGTTCTGGTCTTACGTTAAATCAGTAAGTGGCTCGAAACAGCATATCCAAACACTCCGGGATGATGATGGCATTGAAACATGGGATGACACGCGTAAAGCTGAAATACTAAACACCTTTTTCCAAAACTGTTTCACAGAGGAAGACCGCACTGCAGTTCCTTCTCTAAATCCTCGCACAAACGAAAAAATAGCTGACATCGAAATAAATGTCCAAGGAACAGAAAAGCAACTGGAATCACTCAACAGAGGAAAGTCCACTGGACCTGACGGCATACCAATTCGATTCTACACAGAGTACGCGAAAGAACTTACCTCCCTTCTAACAGCCGTGTACCGCAAGTCTCTAGAGGAACAGAAGGTTCCAAATGATTGGAAAAGAGCACAGGTAGTCCCAGTCTTCAAGAAGGGTCGTCGAGCAGATGCGCAAAACTATAAACCTATATCTCTGACGTCGATCTGTTGTAGAATTTTAGAACATGTTTTTTGCTCGCGTCTCATGTCGTTTCTGGAAACCCAGAATCTACTCTGTAGCAATCAACATGGATTCCGGAAACAGCGATCGTGTGGGACCCAACTCGCTTTATTTGTTCATTAGACCCAGAAAATATTAGATACAAGCTCCCAGGTAGATGCTATTTTCCTTGACGTCCGGAAGGCGTTCGATACGGTTCCGCACTATCGCCTGATAAACAAAGTAAGAGCCTACGGAATATCAGACCAGCTGTGTGGCTGGATTGAAGAGTTTTTAGAAAACAGAACACAGCATGTTCTTATCAATGGAGAGATGTCTACAGACGTTAAAGTAACCTCTGGCGTGCCACAGGGGAGTGTTATGGAACTATTGCTTTTCACAATATATATAAATGACCTAGTAGACAGTGTCGGAAGTTCCACGCGGCTTTTCGCGGATGATGCTGTAGTATACAGAGAAGTTGCAGCATTAGAAAATTGTAGCGAAATGCAGGAAGATCTGGAGCGGATAGGCACTTGGTGCAGGGAGTGGCAACTGACCCTTAACATAGACAAATGTCATATATTGTGAATACGTATTGTATGATTATATGATAGCGGAACAAACAGAGGTAGCAGTTACTTCTGTAAAATATCTGGGAGTATGCGTGCGGAACGATTTCAAGTGGAATGATCATATGAAATTAATTGTTGGTAAGGCGGGTGCCAGCTTGAGATTCATTGGGAGAGTCCTTAGAAAATGTAGTCCATCAACAAAGGAGGTGGCTTACAAAACACTCGTTTGACCTATACTTGAGTATTGCTCATCAGTGTGGGATCCGTGCCAGATCGGGTTGATGGAGGAGATAGAGGAGATCCAAAGAAGAGCGGCGCGTTTCGTCAGAGGGTTATTTGGTAAGCGTGATAGTGTTACGGAGATATTTAGCAAACTCAAGTGGCAGACTTTGCAAAGACGGGCGCTCTGCATCGCGGTGTTGCTTGCTGTCCAGGTTTCGAGAGGGTGCGCTTCTGGATGAGGTATCGAATATATTGCCTCCCCCTACTTATACCTCCCGAGGAGATCGCGAATGTAAAATTAGAGTGATTCGAGCGCACGCGGAGGCTTTCAGGCAGTCGTTCTTCCCGCGAACCATACGCGACTGGAACAGAAAAGGGAGGTAATGACAGTGGCACGTAAAGTGCCCTTCGCCACACACCGTTGGGTGGCTTGCGGAGTGTAAATGTAGATGTAAATGTAGATCATTAATTTACCTTCCGTGTAAAGACACCACGAAAAAGGCAATCCTGGCAATAGGCGCTTTTGGTAGAGAAGTTTAAAATTAGTGTTCTGAGGGCTTCGCTTTAAGCAGCACTAGAGACAAGAGTACTAGCAATTTATTCAAGGTTTGGTTCGTTAAGAGACATACCACGTTGCTAATCTTCCAGTTGCCCGGCATGGCAACCCGCTTCTTTTGGCAGGTTTTAATTGCTACGATGTCTTTTCTACTGAGAAAATCTCACTCCTAAAGCACTGGAGCCTTTAAATTCGCCCTCTCTTGTCTGAAAATCGCAAACGAATTGCACAGAGAAACTTTAACACCCGCATGGTAATCATTATCCATTTCAGAGTATGTGGCTCACGAACATGTCTGCGTAACTGCCTTCAAAAAAATAGCTCTGAACACTATGGGACTTAACAGCTATGGTCATCAGTCCCCTAGAACTTAGAACTACTTAAACCTAACTAACCTAAGGACAGCACACAACACCCAGCCATCACGAGGCAGAGAAAATCCCTGACCCCGCGGGGAATCGAACCCGGGGACCCTGGCGTGGGAAGCGAGAACGCTACCGCACGACCACGAGATGCGGGCATAACTGCCTTCCTAATGATCTCAATAATAAATCTTTCACAATACGACTCAGATAGTATCAGCTACTCAAAGCTATTAAATCAGGCTCTGTCACGATACAGATAATGTTAAAACTGGGGCAACCAGAGCTGAAGTGGTCGTACGTAATTGACTGATTCATACACTACAACAGTGCTTAAATACAGGTGCTAAGCTATTAAAATATAAACATGAATTAAAATTGAATATGAATTTATGTCTGTAATCAACTTGTAGTTATTCGTAATTGACTGACGATCCATACAGTACAACACTGCTTAAATACAGGTGTTAAACTACTAAAATACAAACTTGAATTATAATATAAAAATGAAGTTAACTCATGTCATCAGTCAAATGTTCAAATTCAAATGTGTGTGAAACCTTACGAGAGTTAACTGCTAAGGTCAGCAGTCCCTAAGCTTACACACTACTTAACCTAAATTATCCTAAGGACAAACACACACCCATGCCCTAGGGAGGACTCGAACCTCCGCCGGGATCAGCCGCACAGTGCATGACTGCAGCGCCTTAGAGCGCTCGGTCAATACCGCGCGGTCTTCTATGTTGAGGACACTTGCAACACTTTCGTGACCGCTGAGAAAATGATTGAAAGTGTGAGACGACGCGAAAAACGCTTTGCAACATCCATTATGTGATGTCGTACTTCCTTCTTTTGACGTCACCCTGTTCCTCTTTATATAATTGAGCATTCCTTGACACCTACACATATTCCACTTTTTGTAGTACATTTACATTGGCAGTATACCTATCCCTGCGTGTCTCACCAGCTTGTCCCACAAATGGTTAGCTTGCGCCTATGCCCCACAGCTCGCCGTCTTCGCCGCCGTGCTGGCCGTGGCCCGTGCTGGCTTCCTGGCCGCCCCCGCCATCTCGTACGCCGCCCCCGCGGCCGTCGCCCCCGCGGCCATCACCTCCCAGAGCTCCAACATCCTGAGGAGCTTCGGCAACCTGGGACAGGTGTCCACCTACACCAAGACCGTCGACACGCCCTACTCCAGCGTCACCAAGTCCGACGTCCGCGTCAGCAACGACGCCGTCGCCCACGTGGCCGCCCCCGCCGTGGCCTACGCCGCCCCGGCCTACGCGCGCGCCTACGCCGCCCCCGCTGCCTACGCCGCCCCCGCCGTTGCCACCCACGGTCTGCTGGGAGTGGCCTACTCCGCCGCCCCCGCCGTCGCTCACCTGACCTACAGCACCCCGGCTCTGTCCTACGCCTGGTAGACGGATTGAATCCTCATAATTATCAGGCATTATCTATTTATTCTGCGCTGCATGTAAATAAACTTCTCGACATATAACATGCATTCTTTATTGGTATTTCACCATTAGTACGTTTCCCTTACCTTATAAGTCCAATGCTTATGTGAAGATAAGTCATACATTTCTCTGCAAAAACTATCAAAATCGTGTGTCTATCAAATACGGACCAGGACATAGGGTCTACCCACTAAAGGGGGATATTGAGGGGAAATCTTGCAGTAGTCGGCCGACATTAGAATAGATCCAACGTTGGGAGTGCTTTTCTGAGCTAAAGAACTTGTCACAGGAAAACAGATGTGACTGCTACTTCAGTTCAGTTTGAAAACTGAACACAAAAATGTACATACATATACATTTCTGTTGGCCTATTCTGTAGTCTGAGATGCAAGCTTGGAGACAGGGAAATAAAAGTGTACCAAAACTGGACCATTTGTCTGCTACCCTGATCATACTGATTGTGATGTTTTGACCATTTCAGAAATTACTGTCGATAAATGCTGTACGGATTCTCATGCAAACAGATAAAATACTACAACACATACTCAGCAGTTACATAATTAAGAAACAGTTCGCACACGGCACTCACGATCTACCTTAGGTATAACGGAGATGAGAATCTTTACGTCAAAGTGGCTAAATGCCAACTCCAAGGCGAAATAAGAACGAACCAGAATAAGACGGGAGATTTAGGAGAGAGAGATAGGAAAAATAATAAGAAATGACTGATCGAAACGTTCCAACCTGAATGTAAAGCCGTTAATGGAAATGATGTATAGCCTACTAGTATACCAGGACTGCGGGACAATGTTTAGACATCTTCTCCTTACGAGGAAAGGTATCTAAATTTTTTAAAAAGTAACACGTTAATGGAGCCGTAAAAATGTAACGCAATAGGATAAACAGCAACGATATACACAAAAAAATATAAACGGACGCGTGGGAACTTTGGCATCTCGGACATGAATCCTGAAAGATGATTCTAACTGATTTATACAATAATTGTAATTTCATCATTCAGTTTTGAAATTAATTGTCAAGATTACATAGGTAAGTACGGACATATAAATTTCTAGGTTGATAACAAAAACTGTATAATCTTCACACAAATCTGTGTTCAAGGATCGGAAAGAAGGCAATATTTACTTTAAGGAAGAGACGAAAAAAATCATTTTTCTTTACACATTGCCTGATAACTGATAAAATATTACGGCGATATAAAGTTTTCAACTATTTCTTTGTCCATATTTCTTCCTAGGTTCTAACGGTTATGTCATTTTGCTATTGCATCTACTGTACGTGGTTAACTGGTGATCTGGTTGGTTCGACTGTTCTTTCGTCCACTACCCCACTGATTGAGAGTTCATTATACTTTTTCGTATTCTATTTTCATTCTTCTTGTAACATAGTTTATCCATTTGTTCCTGTCTCTTCAGAAATACTTTATTCCCAGTTTTCGTCTACAGTCGTATTTATTATTCTGTCTGAAAGTCTGTAGCAAACTGAATATTCTTAACAGAGTCGTGTCAACTGCTTGTATTCTGCGTTATGTTCAGTTGTCCTCGACGTACTGCTGCGTTAAGTGATTGGTACTGCGACTATTAGGGTTTCTTTTTCATTCAATGTTCTGTGTATGAAACCTTCAACACAAATGAATAATTTTTTTCTTCAGCGTATCTCTTTCACTTAGAAGGAAGTAGTATTTCACAAGAAGTTTTTTCGACACAGCAGGCCAAAATTAAATTCCACCGCGAATTTCGAAGACCTCGCACACAAGGATAACTAGTAGGGGAAAGCAAGGAGAGATGACGGACATTTCTAAAACACTCTCTAAATTATGTAAAATGCATATGTAAAAGTATAAATGTTTGCCAAATGTTTAGCGTGCATTTCTCGTTTTTGAAGGAAAGATCACTTCTGTAAACACGAGTTCAATGAAACTGCAATTTCAAGCAGTACATAAAGAGATTATATTTTGTTAATGCTCCTGCTTGGGTAGCTAAAATGACGCACCTTGGTTAGTATCACAATTTCAAGCCAGTGGAAACAATGAAGGTATCAGGAATAGGACTTGACTATTATAAACGCATACGGTAACTGATGCAAATGAATTACTGAATAAAATTGTTCGTATAGAGGTAATTAAGCAAAGAAGTTACGAGATAGGAAATATCAATCTCATTTTGTATAAATGTAATTTTCGCTAGTTTTTCTTTCCATTTCCTCCGTGAAGGGCACTTATGTTGAAAATTTAACGATCTTCATGCAAGAAACGTTTGTACTCTACGCACTTTATATCGAGTTTCAGTCTAAAGTTCTAGACATTCTACACATTCTTCTTCATTCAATTCGCCTGAGTCATTACATCCCTGGCCGCAATTCTCAAATCTTTTTCGCTTCAAGAAGCTCGATTTGCTATCCGATTGTAGGTATTTGGCATGGAGTGTTAAACCTGCAAACACAACACGGGTGATTTAGACGAACTACACTACACTATAAGTGCGAAATTGCCGCACAATAAACTGATACCGGTTTTAGTTTTGCGTCTGCTCTACTACTGCATTGAGGCATCAAACGTCCTAAGGCAGTGGTGGAAAAGACGCACATTGCCTTTCCGGTAAACAAAAGTCTGACTCGCATTGAATAATCCACAAGCCATTATCATTAACCTATCTATCGCTCGCATCATTCGGTGTTTCGTTAGTTCCTTTGCATGCCCATTATACACGGAAGAGCCAAACAAACTGGTACACCTGCCTAATATCTGTAGGGCCCTCGCGAGCACGCAGAATTGCCGCAATGCGACGTCGCATGGACTCGAATAATGCCTGAAGTGGTGCTGGAGGGAACTGACACCATGAATCCTGCAGGAATGTCCATAAATCCGTAAGGGTACGAGAGAATGTCAATCTCTTCTGAACAACACAATGTACATGTGTGGGGATTTTGGTAACCGGTGGAAGTGTTTAAACCCAGAAGAGTGTTCCTGGAGTCACTCTGTAGCAATTCTGTATGTGTGGGGTGTCGAATTGCCCTGTTGGAATAGTCCAAGTCCGTCCGAATGCACAATGGACATTATTGGATGCAGGTGATGAGATAGGTTGCTTAGGTATGTTTCACCTGTCAGAGTCGTATCTAGACGTGTCAGAGCTTCCACATCACTCCAACTGCACACGACCTACACCATTACAGACCCTCCACCAGCTTGAACAGTGCCCTTCTGACATGCAAGGTCCATGGATTCATAAGGTTGTCTCCATAACCATACCGGTCAATCCACTCGATACAACTTGAAACAGTCCAATATCGGTGTTGACGGGCCCAGGCAAAGTATTAAGCTTTATGGCTTGCAGTGATCAAGGCTCCGAAAGCGCGTATCGATGATGTTTCGTTGAATGATTCGCACGCTGACACTTGCTGATGGCCCAGCTTCGAAATCTGCAGGGATTTGCAGAAGGGTTGCACTTCTCTCACGTCGAAGGATTCTCTTCAATCGTCGTTGGTGCGTCCGCAGCTCGTGGTCTGGTGGCAAGCGTTGCTGCCTCTGGACCACGGGATTCTGGGGTCGATTCCCAGCCGGGTTGGGGTTTTCTCTGCCCGGGGACTGGATGTTTGTGTTGTCCTCATCATTTCATCATCATCATTCGTGAGAGAGGCTCGATTGGATTGCGTGAAAAATTTGACTATATAAAAATTGGGGCTTCGTGAGGGCGCTGATGACCGAGCAGTTGAGCGTCCCAAAAACCGAACATCATCACCATCGTCGTTGGTGCCGCTCTTGCAGGATCTCGGCCGTAGCGATGTCGGATATTTGATGTTTTACAATAGTCCTGATGATCACAGTACACTCGTGAAATGGTCGTACGGGAATATCTCCACTTCACCGCTACCTCGGAGATGCTGTGTCCCATCGCTCGTGCGCCGATTATAACACGACGTCCAAACTCACTTAAATCTTGATAACCTGCCAATGTAGCAGCCGTAACCGATCAACAAATGCATCATACACTTGTTGTCCTATATGAAGGCGTTGCTCACCGCAGTCCCATATTCTGCCTATTTATATATCTCTGTATTTGAATAAGCATGGCTGTACCAGTTTCTTTGGCGCTTCAGTTTATAACAGTATTGCACTATGTTCGTGAACTTGCAGACAACAGTTAACTTGGTCAGTCGGTGAGAAAATTTCGTCCTAAATTTTGAGAATATGCTCGGAATTTCTACAGAATTCGCAGCAAGCCTGCCCTCTACAACTACTAAGTCGCTACTAACGGACTGTTGCTGCCACATACCAAAGAGTATGAAAACGAAATGTACGTCTTTTCTCCTACCCGTGTGTACTGTACTAGCTTTAACCTGTGCTGCGAGACGGTCATTAGTTGAAGCACATGCCTCTTGTAATCGTATTGTTAGACAAAAGGCGCCCTTGAAGCCTTCCTTGTCTATTCGTTGTCAGACTACAGACCAGTACTTTGTGACAGATAATGCTGGAGTTGGGTGACAGGCCAGTTCCCGACCAGCCAACTGCTGAACGTGTTTATTTGGCTGCATCGCTGAAAAATGACTAACTCTTGGAAACCCAGAGTTTTTCTTTCTTTTCCATCTCCATGGTGAGTATGCTGAGGTCATTCCCTTATGTAAGATAACTGTCGTGTTCACATCACTGCAAACACTTACTCCTGGTTCAACAGATTAGATTATATGTGCTTTTCGTTCCAATTGATCCATAGTGTGAAGATCCTCCAGGATGTAGAACATGTCAGAAAAATAAGAATACACAATAAATATTTACAAGAAAAACAGATATGTTAATGTACCTTCCACAGTGCCCAAATCGAATGTTCGTCATGGATGTGGAATGTGTGAAAAACATTTATTATAGTTTCATGTATGAGGTAATAAACACTGAATAGAAGAATCATTTTACGACATTTACTTACAATGATCGCATTACTGCACTGAAATTGTACGGAAGTCATATTGTACAAAGATTCGCATTATTTCATATTATTAGCAAACACGCACACACAAACACACACCAGTTGCTCCTGTTAAGAAATTAATCAATGGAGTAAAAGGAGTTGACCACTAATAAGTCCTTTAGGCTCCTATTAAAGCGAACTTTGTTGGTAGTTAAACTTTTTATAGCTGGTGGAAAATTATTGAAAATGTGCGTCCCCGAATAATGGACGCCTTTTCGGACAAAAGAAAGTGACTTTAAATCATTGTGAAGATTATTCTTATTTCTAGTACTGTTTCCAGGGACTGAGCTGCTGGTGTGAAAAGGAGATATATTTTAACGATACATTTCATTAAGGAATAAATATATTGGAAAGAGTAGTTAATATCCCTAGTTCCCTAACCAGATCTCTACGGGATGTTCTTGAGTTCACACCATAAATAATTCTTATTGAAAGTTTTTGTACCCAGAAAAATTGAACTTACCTTGATGAGTTACAGCAAAAAATAGTCCCATATAAGCTTACGGAATGAAAGTCCGCATAGCATATGAGCTTTTTCATCTCCATATCCACTATGTCTGACAACATTTGCATTGCAAATAAAGATTTGTTTTGGCGCTTCAGAAGATATGTGGTGTGTTCCTCCCAGTTAAATTTATTATCAAGCTGTGATCTCAAGAAATTGTTATTGTCCACTTGTTCTATCTGTTGGTCTTCCTATTTTAGGCATGTACTGGTGGGAAACCTCTTATAAGTTCTGAATTGCATATAGTGTGTTTTTTCAAAGCTCAGTGACAAATAATGGGTTAGGAAACATTTATTAATGTCCATGGAAATTTCATAAACCTATCTTTCTAAGACTACACTTGATTTGCTATTTATTGGAATATTTGTATCATCTGTAAGCAAAACGAACTTGGCTTGTGGGAATGTTACGGATGAAAGATCATTGATATACAGAAGAAAAAGCAAGAGCCCTAAGATGGTACCTTGTGGGACATCACACGTAATTAGTTTCCAGCTGGATGCTGCCCGAAACTTTAATTTACGTCTTTTTTCCTAATAACACCCTTTGTTCCCTGTCAGAGATATGGGAATGGAACCATTTTGCAGCATTTGCTGTTACACCATAATATTGTAATTTACTTGAAAGGTTATCATTATTTACAGAGTCAAATGCCTTTGGAAAATCAGAAATATAATTGTCTAATCAGAAAAGTACATTTTCACCGTATGTGTTGTAACCTCCCCACAAAAATTGCAAATGATAATGGAAATGGAGCCAAGTGTAACCTCCTCGCAGAAATTAATAAATGAAAATTGACCATGAACCACACAATAATATTATTTAAATAATGAACCATGAACGAAATGTAACCTCCCAACATAAATAATAATATCTGGTAAATTTTATAAGGACAGCAGCGCTGACCTTCGGCCCTGTATTTTGAATAAAACAAGCAATAATTCTTACCTCAATATAAACTGCAATTATATCTGCTCTTGATTAGTCATTTTTCGACACAGCTTCGTGCAATGCTGGCGTATATTTTTTTTGATTCTTGGAAGCAATGATAATGCATTGGAAAAATTCTTTAAATTGAAATGAATGCTTTTCTTTAAAAGAGTTACTTTATATTATAAAAATTATTATTGGGGCATTTTTTTGAACAAATTAAATTACAATTAACGTACATTATTAATTATGCGCAAGGCTGCTTCTTTACCTTCTACAACAATACTCATCGTCCAGAGTCTTGACTAGAGTCGCGAGCAGAGCACACCGCCGACGCATGCCGACTCCCGCAGACTACTACTGTCCACTCGCTACTAAAGCCGACTGACTACTACTGTATCCGACTGACTACTACTGTCGACTCGCGCAGACTGGCGCAGACTCGCGACAAGCAACAACTAACAATAAACTACTCTCTGGTCAGAGATTCTGTCATGCCTCGCCCATCGCCGGCAAAGCATACGTCTTACAGTGTATATAGCCTTCTCAATATTAAAACCCTTTAGACAACAGACCTGAGACTTGACTGTTTGTCAGATGGTTAAAGTTGTCGAAAATGCTGGCAGAACTGAAATTGGACGGAAATTTGACGGTGTTTCTTTATCTCCTTTCTTACAAAAAGACTTAAATTCGGCATATTTAAACCATTCAGAAAATGTTCCACTGATAAACGGAAGATTGCCTACAGCATAAAAATAAATTCTAAAAAAGAGAAATTTGTTAACATCTAATATAACTTCACGTGTTTAGAAATCTTTTCTGAAGATATTTGTCTAAATCTTAGCCTTGTACAGAAATGGAACGTTAGCGGTATGTAGTTCAGAGAAGATTTGGAAATGTGGTACTACAGCAGAATGGTGAAGATTAGATGGGTAGACCGACTAACTAATGAGGAGGTGCTGAATCGAACTGATGAACGAAATTCACGGAATAACTTGACTAAGAGTAGGTATCCTGAGGCGTGAAGAAGGATAAATGCAGCAACCAGGTTCAAATGTGCACAGATCAGCCGGAACATTATGACCACCTATCTAACAGCCTGTATGTCCGCCTTTGGCACGGATAACAGCGGCGACGCGTCGTGGTATGAAAGCAACGAGGTTTCGTAGATGCTGGAGGGAGTCCCCACAACGCCTGCACACACGTCATCTAACCCTCTAAATTCCGGGGAGGGAGGCCATGAGCTCTGAGGCCACGTTCAATAACATCGCAAATGTCTTCTCTCGTACACAGATCTGGAGAGTTGTGGGGCTGGTACGTCAACTGGAACTCGCCACTGTGTCCCTCGAACCACTCCATCACACTCCTGGCGTTGTGATATGGCGCATCATCTTGCTGAAAAATGCCACTGCCGTCGAAATACATGATCGTTGTGAAGGGGTGTACGGGGTCGGCAAACAGTGTACGATACTCTTGGTCGTCATGCTGCCTTTGGAAGAGCTTCATTGGGGCCATGGATGCCTGTAAGTTGGCTGCTTCTGTATTGGCAGCGCTGTGTAGCGCTTTGCATTGGATCTCTGACTGAGCTTTCTTTGTAAGAGACTCTGTGGCTGGTCGGACTCGGACGTTAATCGCCAGTGCTGTTGGGCAGTTGGAAGTTAGTCGCCAGCAGTGATGGATGTTAGATGTGAGAAGTTAGCATTGATGGAGGGTAGAGGTCTGAAGTGTTAGCGTAGGCTAACGATCTATACATGTTCGACTTGGAGAGTGAATATTATTCATGATTATATATCTTTGTATTAGATGTCAATGGATATTTATATTCGTGTCTGAATATTTGGTTTGCAACAAAATCTTTCCCTTGCTAATCATATGCCTATTAGTAGTTAGTGGTTTTAGTAGTTAGAATCTTTTATTTAGCTGGCAGTATTAACGCCCACTGTATTGCAGTAGTTCGCGTAATGAGGATTTTTGTGATGTAAGTGCTTAATGAAATGTATAGGTTAGTGCTAAGAGCTCTTTTTAGTCAGGGCCATTCTTTTGAGTTAATTTGGTAGCAGTCAGATCGCGTTACATTTGTATATTGAGAGTAGTTAATGAATATGAGAAGTTTGAGTTCAGTTTGTCAGGGACAATTCAGTGGGTCAGTGTTGTAAGGGTAAAGACTAGCAAAGTGACACTTGCATTCAATTTCACTCAGCAGTTTAAGCAAATATTTTACTAAGAAGTTTCAGGCCTACATGAATGTTCTCCAGAGCATAATGGAGCCTCCGCCAGCTGGTCTCCGTCCCACAGCGTGGGTGTCAAGGAGCTGTTCTCCTGGAAGACGACGGGACCGCGCCTTCCCAACGGCATAATGAAGAAGGTATCTGGATTCATCAGATGATTCGAAGCTCTCCCACTTCCTTCGCCCCCATCCAGTAACGATGGTCAAGTGCCCATTTCAGTCACAGTTGCCGATGCCGTGGCGTTATCAGTGGCATATGCAGGAGTCATCGGCTACGGAGACCCATCAGTAGGAGTGTTCGGTGCACAGCGTGTTCAGACACACTTGTACTCCGACCAGCATTAAAGTCTGATATCAGATTCGCCACAGTCCGCCGAATGTTCTGTTCTGCCAGTCTGCCCAGCCCACGACGTTTTAATGAGGGGTAGCCGCCCAACTCGACGACGTCCGGGCGTGATTTTGCCTTTGTTTTGCCACGTGTTGAAGACACTCACCATCAGCACTCCTCGAACACCCCGCAAGTCGTGCAGTTTTCTAAATCCATATGCCGAGCCTTCGGCCTATCGCAATTCGCCCTCCGTCAAACTCAGATAGGTCGCACGCCTTTCCCATTCTGCAGACGGACAGCACGCTCGCTGGTAGTGCATACACGGAGCATGTGTCTAACTAGCAGTCATTCCTCGCCAGGTGATTCAGCGATCGGCCGGCGGATTTATATAGATAGTAGACTGGTGGTCGTAATGCTCTGATCCGTGTATGTAGGCTGCAGTATTCACAGATAGAGATGCTTCCTCGTCCGACAGACACCGACGTTCACTCATGTTTTTTTCAGTTCTCCAAAGATGTGGAAACTACACATCGGTTGCACCGAGGATGTTTCAACGTTCCCCAACCAAGTCACTGAAGCGTAGCCTTTGGCCCATTGGCACGTGTGGGGATTTGATTTGATTTATTGTTCATTTAGAGACCTGTTGCCTTACGTTTTATAACAGGTCGTTCAATTTACAGCTTCTCATGTAGATTATAAAATATATTCCATATTACAAACAGTTACTATTGTTTCCAGCAATTACAATGGAAATAATAATAATAAATTAAAAATACAGTAGAAATTGGAAGGAAAAAACACAAAAATACTCAAATTTTGAGAAGATATGATGATAGATAGTAGGTAAGACTTGGACAGTAATAGAGAGATATGTTACTCTGTCTGACCCAGCCTGGTCCGAAAGCCTCGCAACTACTTCGAGCCTTTAAGTCCCGGGTCGCAACAGTCTAATTTAAGGATTAATATTTATATTTCTTAACAATATGTACAAAAACACTATAACTATTTGAGCCGTGGCGGCTGGCGCTAAGGTGTTCTACTTGCATCGCTGATACCGATATTCGGCTGTCTTGCTATCTTTGACTGCTCCCCCCGGCGGGTTTTCCGGCTGAACGTGTGACGGGAGAGTCTCCGGTCGGCGTTGATCGAGCCAACTTGTCTTTTGAAAACAAGCCGGCGTCCCTAACGTGGTGCATGGGCCTACCGTGCTCGCCGCCCTTGTCTTTTGGCGCGCGCAGGATGTACGGTGCCGATCACTGGGCGCCTTGACTTGCAAAATTGTGGTGGCCTCGTCGTCTCACGCTGAACAGCTTCCCAGCTCGTAATTTTCAAGCTCCAAATTACTCTGTGTTTAACTAAGAAGACTATTGAATCTTATTGTGGCATGGGTAGCTGCCGGAGATGGTTCTGAACATGGTTCCATAGTGGCTAATGTAAGGAAGCTGATGTTCCTCATTTCGTTTCTCATCATCTATGGAGTGTGTGTTTTAAGTGGTTTTCAAGCAAGTTTTAACTTGTTTTAGGCCATATTGACCGCTTGCGACTGGTTGTCGTTGTACGCGTCCGGCAGCCGTAGAGTGAATGGTTTAATCATTTGTCACGGCAGGATTTGGTATGTTTATTTAATGTTCAAAGTGCCTTAAGGCAACTGCAAGTGATCTCTAAGTTTCCTGCTAGTTTACTGGGAGACGGGCAATGTTGGAGTATTCCTCCATAAGAATTTGGGGGCATGCTTAATATATATTCCTGTGTGGCTGTGGTTTGACCTTGGTTTCATTGCAATCTATTTGTGCTCCCATCACGCTGTTCTCTAAAGTTAAGTGAGGGCACTTTGTTAATATTAGCGTTTCTGTAAGTTATTTTACGGGATATTATTAGCCATTCTTATTCAACACTTATTTTAATCATTTGTGTATCTTTAATGAGTGTGCAACTTGTTATTATTCCTGTGTGTCAGTTTTGCGACCTTGGTTGGCCCACTTTGCATTTTTAGTATAAGCATGTTTCACTGTGGACCTTTATGTAGGCAGTTCAGTTTTATTAAGCTTTAAGATCTTTGTTTTTTTAATGAAGTTGTGGTATTATGCGGCTGTGTAATTTTGGGTTATAGGTGTATAGTGGTACTAGCTTTTTGAGATATGGTTAAACAAGAACGATTGTTTATGATTGATTATTCACCGTGCCTACTATCTATGTTTGAGATATGGTTAAACAAGAACGATTTTTTAATGATTGATTATTCACCGTGCCTATTATCTATGTTTTTGGTTGAGGATGCAAATTACGGTTTTCATCCGTGTTTATGTAATTCTGTTAAAGTGAAAATTTGTATATTGCGTCAGTAAGAGGGCAAATGTCTGAATTGAAGTTTATGTTAAAGTCTGTTTGTGTAAAATTAAAATTGTAAAACAATCACAAGCTTGCCCATCACCAGTGATCCGGAGCTTCCTATTTTCTTCGAATAATTGTGGTGAGATTGTGATTTGGATTTTCTAAAGAATTGAGTGGTACCATGGTTCACTATTATGTGCAATGTTGAAGGCGCCGTGGTGTGTGAATGTGAAGTTATTTATTTCTTGGGGTTATTAATTAACCTTCAGTTCCTATATTATGTGTCTTGAATCTTAACTGTTTGTTGCTTACATACTAAGTATTCAGTTACAATTGTTACACCCCAACAGCAGTATAATGATCGCGGGGTGGATATACGTGCTGTTTATACTTAAGGTAGAACAGGTTTACAGGAGTGATTGCATTACAGTGTTTATACTGATAAAGTTTAATTATTTTATATGTTGTGTAAGGTGGTCTGTGGTACCTGTTGGTGAAAGTGTTTGCTGTTTGAGTGAGCGTGTGTTTCGGTACTGCTGTGTGTGTTGGTGCATGAATTGGAACTGCTATCTTTGCGTGCTTCGTGTGTGTTGTAGTATTTTGTTACACGGCCGTGCCTGTCTGTATTCGTCCTGTAATGTCCTTGAGACATCATCAGCGGTTTTATTTACTATTTCCCACTCGTGTTCGTCTCTTACTGCCCGTATCAGGTCATTGTTGTACAGCGTTTGTGTCTGGTGTGCTGCTCTGTGTCCGTGACTCTGAAAAAGCATGTATTCTGGGGATCCACGTTCCCCACCGCACATGTATAAACAGCTCTCTGGCTACGGCCTACGCGATGTAAGTGCTCAGGGTAAGGGCCATGACCTTTTAGAAACGGCCAAATCTCAGACGTTGGCCGATCTCCGTGAAGAAACGATATACCCTACGGCCCTTAGCTTAAGTCCTATTCCCTTTGCCAGGTATCTACCAGTCATTTAACGAGTTGGCGATTTCGGTAATGAACTGTCCAGCAATCTGAATTACCTTCTCCTGTCTCTCCCTCCTCAGCCAGTACATTGCAGCCCGAAACAGAATGGTTACGTCGACAGGGAAGGTTCCAAGCACCACGTAGAGTGATTCCACTGATGTTGTGTTGAAAGCTGCTGACAGCCTTACCAGGGCACTTCTGTCCTCGCTGCACGACGTTCCGATCGTCACCAGACGTACTCGGTGCACCAATGCACTGGCTGCAAAACAGACGGCGTACTCAAAGAGGGCACAGTGGTTAGTTCTCAGTGTGTGTAATGGCAACCTGGAGTGTGTTATGTTGAGTCTGGCCAACTTGCGCATGATCTTGGCAGACCTGTCAGTCGTTGTTCTGATGTGTTCGTCAAAGGACATCGTTCGTCGAGCTGCACACCGAGATATCGTGTTTTCCGTCGTCTGTGTATGCTAATGTCTTGTAGTTTTAAGGTAGGATTACTTTGTAGTGTTCCTCTGAGTAGTATATTAACTGTTTTGTGTAGAGCCATCTCAAGTTTATTATGTTTGTCTTGGATCTTGCCCACCCGTCACTTATTGGGTGCCTAGAGGATGCTACGTTCTCGGAATGCTATACAACAATTCAAGCAAATAACATTAGTAGTTTTATTTCTGTAAAGCAAATTGACAATACTTAACTTGTATTTACAAAGGTGCCGCAAGTAACATGCAATAATAATAGTCATCGCTATAGACACAGTTCCTGCAAGCTAACACACGTCACTGGTAACTAACGTTCGCGATACGGTACTGATCTGAGCGGCAGAGGCTAACATGAGTGGCGCTTATATTCACTTCTTGCAGGGGGCGCTCCTGGCGCAACTCGGTTCTTGTCAGTCGCTATCGGCTGACGTTTCCTCACCAGTTTCTCTGGTTTTACGTTCTTTGTCTTTGTTCCGACGCTTGTGCTTACGCCAGAACAGTTTGCACAACCGGTTGATGCTTGTGAGTAGCTGTGTTGACCGGTGTTCAAGTTACGCTCTTGAGTCCGCGGAGACCACTACCAGAAGGTCATCTGCGTACGCTGTCGACCCGTTCGAAATAGTTATCCCCACCCAGTTGATGGTATGAGGGATTCAAAGGCAACACTCCAAAAGACGGAGCCACAGATTGATCCTTGGAGGCAACCTTTGGCGATTCTTTCTGATTTCCCGTGCGCCATTCAACCAACCTGTTTCTACAGCAGTCCGAAAGGCTATCGCAGAGGACCTTAGGTACCTGCATCTCTCTGAGTCTTGCAAACACTGTGGGCCACTACAGATTATCAGAGGCGCTTTAAGATGTTGTCTGTTCTCTCGCTGTCTGCTCGGGCTGCGAATATGTCGTGGGTTTCTGTATCTCCTGTTGTGTGTCGTATTTACGTTCGAGATTATCTGGTTGAAGTCGTGTTGGGTTGTCTTCTTGTTCGTGTTCTTTTGAAATCCTCAGCCAGCCGCAGTGGCCGAGCGGTTCTAGGCGCTTCAGTCCAGAACCGACCGACAGCTACGGTCGCAGGTTCGAATCCTGCCTCAGGCATGGATGTGTGATATCCTTCGGTTAGTTAGGTTTAAATAGTTCTAAATGGTTCAAATGGCTCTGAGCACTATGGCACTTAATTTTTGAGGTCATCAGTCCCCTATAACTTAGAACTACTTAAACCTAACTAACCTAAGGACATCACACACACCCATGCCCGAGGCAGGATTCGAACCTGCGACCGTAGCAGCCTCGCGGTTCCGGACTGCAGCGCCAGAACCGCACGGCCACCGCGGCCGCCAAGTAGTTCTAAGTTCTAGGGGACTTATGACGTCAGACGTTAAGTCCCATAGTGCTCAGAGCCATTTGAACCATTTTGGAATCCTCAAGTTTTCATTTTTTTTTTCCTTCCATGATGCAGTGTGACATCGTGTGGTGCGTTATTTGTTTGTGAACCTCCCTGAGATGAACATCACTGATTTGATGTATGTTTTGCACTTTTTGTATACCCTCTTGTGTTTCAGCGTGCCATGTTTGCGTTCTGTCACGGAGCTTTTTCCTAAGTCTGTGTTTTGGTTGTATCCTTAGGTGACTGTGCAAGTTTCGTGAGCTGTGTAGTTGTTGGTTCTTGTTTGTGATGTCTACGCTTTCTACAATAATTACTAATTCTACTTGTAGTTCTCCTATTCTTAACAATAAGGATGTCTGCATGGTGGTCCAATGGTACGTTTCACGTTCTAGGTGCCTGGCTACCACGTAGTCCATGACACCTTGCATGCACAGTAGGTCGCTGTGTTGCGTTGTCTGTAAGTAATGACGCTGAACCGCGCCGCTGGCAACCAATGATGGGAGGATGTCAGCATCATCGAACGTCTCAAGGGAGGAATCCAATTTGCTGCCACCATGCCAAGACTTGTGTTTCCGGCAGTGAACGTCTTCGTATGCACTATCGAGATAAGTGGAATGTCGTGGTCTTAATAGACATAGTTTTGATAAATGTAGTCTGTGTTAGCGATCGGTTTTTCAAGTAACTGTTATTTGTGGAGCATTGCGGACAACCTGCTTTGTAGCATTGTATCAAGTACTGTTTGGACACCTCCTGGTTTGGTGCATTTGTAGCAGACCGCTGCGTCCCGCCTACAGCGTTCAACTGGGTGCCCTAAGTCAGGGCAAGTGTAGCATTTCTGCACCCTTATGAAATTTTTTATTCTAAGTGCTTCGAAATCGATGTGTACCTCTTCTCTTTGCATAAGGACTTATCGCATTCGAGGGCTGACCTCAATAATGTTCACCGTACGCTTCTTTTTCGGTCCTGTTTTAAACTTAAGCTTCACTTCTTCGTCAAACATTTCTCTGATAGCGTCCTCACTGCGGGTAACTTCGTACAGTTCCTCCGTGAAATCCTTGTCGGTAATTTACGTGGGGACGTTGTATATGGCCTTTAGTTGTCTGTTTTCTCGGGTCTCTTCGCATTTGATATCCTTTAGCTGCGATTTTTTCTCTGCGATTTTCGTGGCATCCGTCTCCGTTCAAAATGGTTCAAATGGCTCTGAGCACTATGGCACTTAATTTTTGAGGTCACGCCGGCCTGAGTGGCCGTGCGGTTCTGGGCGCTACAGTCTGGAATCGAGCGACCGCTACGGTCGCAGGTTCGAATCCTGCCTCGGGCATGGGTGTGTGTGATGTCCTTAGTTTAGTTAGGTTTAATTAGTTCTAAGTTCTAGGCGACTGGTAACCTCAGAAGTTAAGTCGCATAGCGCTCAGAGCCATTTGAACCATTTGAACCATTTGAGGTCATCAGTCGCCTAGAACTTAGAACTACTTAAACCTAACTTACCTTAGGACATCACACACATCCATGCCCGAGTAGGATTCGAACCTGCGACCGTAGCGGTCGCGCGGTTCCAGACTGTAGCGCCTAGAACCGCTCGGCCACCCCGGCCGGCTCCGTCTTCGTCTCGGTTTCGATAATCACTGTGTTTGTTGTTGATCTGATCTTCTTTATTTTGATTTAGGATGATTCCGTCCGACAGCATTCTGGCAGCCGTAGGCCAAATGGAAAAGCCAACAGTTTACACATGCTACATCTCCCCCCGCCAAAGAAATCCAAAGTTGTTCACCCCAGTTCCGGTAAGGTCACGATGACTTTCTTCTTGCACTGGAGGTGCTTCCTCTTCGTCGAGTTCCTTGAGCGTGGAACCGCAATCAATGCGCAGCAGAAACTGGATGGAATCATACTGATGTACGATAAAGCGCATCCCACACTTACAATCGGCTACACTTCTACATTCTGGTTGGGAAACGTTGCAACCTCATCCGTACAGGTCTGATCTTTCACCGTGAGATTTTCACATCTTTGTTGAAATGAAGAGAAACATGCGTGGATGTCGGAGTCAGTCGGACGAGGAATGCACGGGTAAATGCGGCTGTGTATCCGTCAGCGACTGACTGCGTTATAAGAAACAAGAATCGTTTATTTGACGCTATAATAGTGAAGCCATAGTCAAAGAACATAAAAGTTTTTTCTTTAAAAAAAGTGGTAACATTACCGGTTTCAACAAACTACATCGTCATTTTCAAATGTAAAACATCAGTTGGAGGATATAAACGGAAATTATGACCATACATCAGAAAACAATTACGAGAAATGACACCAGGCAACCGAGGCAATGGTGGCACAACCCAGTCGCTACAAGTTATGTCCATGCTTGCCCAAACGCTCGTAACTTGTAGTGACTTGGTTGTCTGGTTTCCTGATTTCTCGTAATTGTTGTCAGATGTATGGTCATAATACCCATTACATATTCTCTAACTGATGTTTTACATTTGAAAATGACGACGTAGTTCGTTTAAACCGGTAATATAACCTCCCACCCCCTTTTTTTAAAAGAAAAATAGTTTTGTGCTGTGACTATGGTTTCACTATTACGGTGTCAAAGAAAAATTTAAGTTATACTACGGTCACACTCATTACGACAATTATACCAGAATATAGAAACAGGAATTGACCGTCTCGTCTCCTAGAGAGTTAAATGTCTTAAAGCGTGTGGAGATTACTTCTGAATGGAACCATTCCACGGCTTCGTTGTATCGGGTGTGGGGGTTTTCATTTTACTGCTCCTCATCTACAAAGGAAAACGAACTATACAGAGCCAATGCGTTGTTGATTCGTACTTTCCATGAAACAAATCAATTAAGCAATAGGCCAGTATATCGCAGATTCAGAGAGTCTCAGAATCCGTTACAGTTCTACATATGGGATTTTTATGTTAGCTGTTCGTACTGATTATTGAATTTGGTTCATCCTGAACTCTGTAGCTTACTGTAACATGCAGTTTGCTTATTCTCATTTAAATGGACTTTATTTATCTCAGCTCTGTAACATCCATTGTCACTAATGGTGGACACATTCACTATCTTTGGCCGTAAATTTTGCTTTACAACATTCATATTTAATTTAGGCAATGGAAACGTAACATTTTTGTTTAAATTAATGCCAAGTACTTTATACATTAATAGCATCTGAATAGATAAGAATGGGAAGTGGCTTGCAAAGTAGAAGACCTAGATTTTTTCAGCGCACACTCCGCTGCAGAGTGAAAATTCATTCTTGAATTAATACTCTACGTAAGACAATAATCTCTACTCTTGGCAAGATTAACCATAAATACACAATTACGGGAAATATACCCCGCTTTATCTTCCATATAAATAAAAATTAAATGCTGTTCGTTGGTAAGCGCATCAGTTGAGAACGGCTGATTGTCTAATTGTGAATCAAACCAATCGGTTGTAGTGACGAAAAATCGATGAAATTGTTTCAAAAATGGTACAAATGGCTCTGACCACTATGGGACGTAATATCGGAGGGCATCAGTCACCTAGAACTACTTAAACCTAACTAACCTAAGGACATCACACATATCCATGCCCGAGGCAGGATTCGAACCTGCGACCGTAGCTGTCGCGCGGTTAGAGACTGAAGCGCCTAGAACCGCTCGGCCACAGCGGCCGGCGATGAAATTGTTTATTTTTAGTTGAACTATGATTGTGTTGTACATTCATTACCTTGAGATTCGTTTTGATTTCAAATTTAATGGAAGGAAAAAGTTATTTGATCGACATTAAATTCTGATTTAATTCACATGAGAGTTAAGTTTTGGAAGAAAACCGCATGATTGCAAGTCGATCACATTCCAGGCAGATCAAACACTTTCAGCGTTTTAGAACTGTAATGCGGAAACAGTTCATCTCGCATGTAAAATTTCTCTTTGGCGTACTCCTGAATGCACTGCTCCTCAGATGGCCAGAATTGTTCGTAGATACAATGATCCCCCAAAAATACCTTATTTTCTCGTGTTCACTTTGTTTGCAAATTTTCAGTAGCTTTTCACAAATTTACAAAACGATCACAAACAAACTGATTGCTGGCCGGTGTGGCCGAGCGGTTCTATGCGCTTCAGTCTGGAACCACGGGACCGCTACGGTCGCAGGTTCGAATTCTGCCTCGGGCATGGATGTGTGTGATGTCCTTAGGTTAGTTAGGTTTAAGTAGTTCAAAGTTCTAGGGGACTGATGACCTCAGATGTTAAGTCCCATAGTGCTCAGAGCCATTTTTTGAACAAACTGATTGACATGTGGACAGGACAACGTCTGTCGTCGGGTCACCTAGGTTCAAACAAAAGCTAGGGTCATAGCAACATAACGTGAGGGCTCTGGAGGAAACCCCTGGGTTCATAAGGAAAACAGTTAAATACGCAATCAAACACTCGATCACTCATACAAAATAGATTTACAGAGAGAGAAACTACCACAGCACCGGCTACTGCACAGTACCTAAGGTCAACGACAACAGCTGAGGACTAAGTTAGTTTATGTGGTCCAGATGAAAGATTTGCTGTACGTCAACTATTTCATGTGAACTTTAGACTGCAACTACATACGGCTCTAGAACGTTGCTTGAGTCACTAGGCATCACCTTCTTCCCTTTGTACTGCTGTCGTGTCTGATCTGTCTGATAATATCCCCTCGTCACACGTAGTAATACAAGACAGCTGTTGTGTTCGCGAAACAAGCTTGACGTCCAACATACACACATCAAAAAAAGTTTTGCAACACCAAGGTTCCCAGAACTCCTGAAGACAGACGTTGACTGTGGATATTGTATCACAGACACAGTCCCTTCGAATGTTCAGAGATGTCACTAAACACGCCCGAAGATGTAAGCAACCATGCATGAGCAGCGTCTGTTAGGCGGAGGGGGTCCGACAGCCGATCACTTCCAATAATTCCACCAGGAAGGAAGTACACAGTTCGTGTTGTCTAGAGTCCAACCATGCCTAGACGGTCAATACCGCGGTTCGATCGCGTCCGCATTGGTACTTTGTGCCAGGAAGGGCTCTCAACAAGGGAAGTGTCCCGGCGTCTTGGAATGATCGAAAGCGATATTGCTCGGACATGGAGGAGATACTGGAAGACAAGAACTGTCGATGACATACCTGGCTCAGGCCGCCCAAGGGCTACCACTGCAGTGGATGACCGCTACCTACGGATTATGGCTCGGAGGAACCCTGACAGCAACGCCTCCATGTTGAATAATGATTTTCGTGTAGCCACAGGACTTCGTGTTATGGCTCAAACTGTGCGCAGTAAGCTGCATGATGCGCAACTTCACTCCCGACGTCCATGGCAAGGTCGGTCTTTGCAACTGCAACACCATGCAGCGCGGCACAGATGGGCCCAACAACATGCCGAATGGACCGCTCAGGATTGGCATCACGTTCTCTTCACCGATGAGTGTCGGAAATGCCTTCAGACAATCGTCGGAGACGTGTTTGGAGGCAACCCGGTCAGGCACACAGTACAGCGAGTGCAGCAAGATGGAGATTCCCTGCTGTTTTGGGGTGGCATTATGTAGTGCCGACGTACGCCGCTGGTGACCATGGAAGGCACCGTAACGGCTGCACGATACGTGAATGCCATCCTCCGACCGATAGTGCAACCATTTTGGCAACATATTGGCGAGGCATTCGTCTTCATGGACGACAATTCGTGCCCCCATCGTGCACATCTTGTGAATGACTTCTTTCAAGATAACGACATCGCTCGACCAGACTGGCCACCATGTTCTCCAGACATGAACCCTATCGTACATGCCTGGGATGGATTGAAAAGGGCTGTTTATGGACGAAGTGACCCACCATCCACTCTGAGTGGTCTACGCGGAATAGCCGTTGAGGAGTGGGACAATCTGGACCAACAGTGCCTTGACGAACTTGTGGATAGTATGCCACGACGAATACAGGCATCTGGGTTTTAGAGGTACCGGTGGGTACAGAAGTCTGGACCACCACCTCTAAAGGTCTCGCTGTATGGTGGTACACCAGGCAGTGTGTGGTTTTCATAAGCAATAAAAAGGGCGTAAATGATGTTTATGTTGATCTCTATTCCAATTTTCTGTACAGGTTCCGGAACTCCCGGAAGCGAGCTGATGAAGCATTTTTTATGTGTGTTAATGTAACAAGAAGAGAGTCCCCTAACACCGAAAACAGGCGCTGTTATTAAGGTACCTGCTTGAGCGCAGCAGCCATACAGTATCATAAAAAAAAGAAGTTCGAATGTGTGTGAAATCTTATGGGACTTAACTGCTAAGGTTATCAATCCCTAAGCCTATACACTACTTAACCTAAATTATCCTAAGGACAAACACACACAACCCTGCCCGAGGGAGGACTCGAACCTCCGCCGGGACCAGCCGCACAGTCCCTGACTGCAACGCCTAAGACCGCTCGGCTAATCCCGCGCGGCACAGTCTCATCCAAGGGCCAAATAGGCTTAGGTAAATTACTGCGAAACAGAAGTGAACACAACGAATCCTGCCTCGGGCATGGATGTGTGTGATGTCCTTAGGTTAGTTAGTTTTAAGTAGTTCTAAGTTCTAGGGGACTGATGACCTCAGAAGTTAAGTCCTCAGAGTCATTTGAACCAATTTTTGACCCCCTGTTAAAAGCCGGCATAACCATCTTTTCAACGTGGACCGGTGCGATACGTGCAGGAAGAGAGTCGGTGAGGTTCTGGAAGGTACCGAAAAGGATATGGAGCCATGCCGACTCCAGTGCCGTGGCCAGCCAAGTTTCTCGATTCAGGATTCTTGGGGCGAAGAGCCCAATCGAGGTGCCCCACAGATTCTCGCTTACGTTTAAATGGGTGGAGTTTGGTGGCCAGGGGAGCACGGTAAACTCACTAGGTGCTCTTGGAACCACGCACGTACACTGCAAGCTGTGTGGCACGTTGCATTGTCCTGCTGGTAGATGGCATTGCGCAGAGGAAAGGCTAACTGAACTCCATATAGATGCTGCTGTGACTGAGAATTCGCAATTTTTCACAAACACAACTTATACTTACGTACGTTTACGAGGTCGATGACTGAACAACAAAAGATAGGTAACAATAACGATGCCAGTAAAAGTCTTCTAATTGAGGCAAACAAAAGTGCACTCCTAATTTTCCACAAACGTTCGTGGTAACACACACACACACTAGTAAAAGTCCAAGTCAGAGAAGAAGACGTAATCTTCAGCGGTAGAAGTCCACAAGGTCGGCATCCGAAGTGAACTGAACTTTGGGGGCTGGTTCTAGCCAATAAATAGCTGTCTCCAGCCAATCAGGTTTTCGCGTAGTGATGCTTCATGCAGGCCGTGGCGCGAGCTCCCCCTGCAGGAAGCAGTGCTTGGACGGTCTGTTTCTGTTATCTTGTATGTAAATAGGCGGTGTTTACCATGGTGCATTTGGTACGCCTTGGACATAGACAACCCCATCCTCTGTGGCGTAATATGGGTTGCCGGCCCTCACGGGCTACCTTGGATCCGGCATACCAGATGCGTACTTCTGTTGATCCACTGTGCCTTCCAGAATGGCGAGATCAACCAGAGACTGCCATGAAAACATTTTCCAGGCCATAACGCCGTTGCAGTCTGTTTGCTTTCAGATGTTTCACGCCAATGGCCGTCTGTCTGATGGAGCTTAAAACGGGATTCATTTGAAAAGGCCATCTGTTGCCACTCAGTGAACCCCCAGTTGCGATTTTGGCGTCAGATTTCAGCCTTCGTCGTCAATGAACAGCAGTTAGTATGTTTGCACGAACCAGGCGCCTGCTGTGGAGGCCCATACGCAGCAACATTCGCTGAACAGCCATTGGAGAGACACTGTTGGTAGGTTCTTGATTCCTCTTAGCTGTCAGTTGCTCAATCATTACACGTCTATTCGACCATACACATCTCCACTGCTGTCATTCATCCTTGTCATCTATGGCAAGTTTTGCGCCACAGTTGTCTCAGCGCCGACTGGATAGCCCTATTTTGCCACACACGGTGCACCTCAACAAAAGCGGCACGCGAACCGTTCACAAATTTAGGCGTTTTGGATAAACTTTCACCTTGGCTCGAAAGCCAATGATCATGCGCTTCTGGAAGTCACGCATCTGCATCTACATCCATACTCCGCAAGCCACCTGACGGCGTGTGGCGGAGGGTATCTTGAGTACCCCTATCGGTTCTCCCTTCAAATCCAGTCTCGTATTGTTCGTGGAAAGAAAAATTGTCGGTAAGCCTCTGTGTGGGCTCTGATCTCTCTGATTTTATCCTCATGGTCTCTTCGCGAGATATACGTAGGTGGGAGCAATATACTGCTGGACTCCCCGGTAAAAGGTATGTTATCGAAACTTCAACAAAACCCCATACCGAGCTATTGAGCGTCTCTCTCGCAGAGTCTTCCACTGGAGTTTATCTATCATCTCCGTAATGCTTTTGCGATTACTAAATGATCCTGTAACGAAGCGCGCTGCTCTCTGTTGGATCTTCTTTCTCTCTTCCAACAACCCTATCTGTTAAGGATCCCACACCGGTGAGCAGTATTCAAGCAGTGGGCGAACAAGTGTACTGTAACCTACTTGCTTTGTTTTCGGACTGCATTTCCTTAGGATTCTTCCAATGAATCTCTGACATCTGCTTTACCGACGATTAATTTTATATGATCATTCCATTTTACATCACTCCTAATGCCTACTCCCCAGATAATTTATGGAATTAACTTCTTCTAGTTGCTGACCTGCTATATTGTAGCTAAATGACAAAGGATCTTCCTTTCTATGTATTCGCAGCACAATACACTTGTCTACATTGAGATTCAGTTGCTATTCCCTGCACCATGCGTCAATTCGTTGCAGATCCTCCTGCATTTCAGTACAATTTTCCATTGTTACAACCTCTCGATATGCTACAGCATCATCCGCGAAAAGCCTCAGTGAATTTCCAATGTTATTCACAATGTCATTTATATACACTGTAAATAGCAACGGTCCTACGGCACTCCCTTGCGACACACCTGAAATCACTCTTACTTCGGAAGACGTCTCTCCATTGAAAATGACATGCTGCAGTCTGTCCGTTTATAAATTACGACAACGTCTGCACTTTCTTCCATGTCCCTCCTACACGATTTGTATACCATCCACTGCTGCTGCCACCTGCCGTCTGTGGATGATTATTGTACGTTGACGTCGAACATAGGCTCTACTGGACAGAATGTGAAGATAATGCTTGGCAATGTAGGTCATGTTCACTTACACTAACTAGTCTTTGAACACTGGTCTCGCCCCGCATCCAATGAACGATGACTAAAATAAATAGCAGGTTATCCACTTGGACTCTTCTAGAAAGCTACGCTAGATAAGATATGATGTCGCCCTAAAGCGCGGAATTCATCCTGTCCAACTAGCTGTTGATACACCCTCCGAGTGGAGCCTGGCGTCTACTTATATCCACGTTCGGTAAAGTGATGTGCTCTTGGCAACCATTTGAGTGACGAATGGCGGAAGCATAACATAATCCACATTGCGTCCGCCGTCTATGGCGTCTGACCATAACTATTTTGCGCGTCTGTGGACAAGTGGCGCTCTCCTGTGTCTCGTATCTTCTGGTGAACACAATATTATAAGCAACGTTCCAGTTTGTAACTGATTTCTATTGTAGCTTTGACTATGTCCTGCGGACTGTTACCTCTAGTTACGAATCACCTTTGTTACGCAGATTTAATTCCTTTCGTCGGGTTTGTTGAATAGAAAAATGGATTCTGAAATGTTCTGTTGGATAATAAACACAATTATCGTCAGAAATAGGGATTATTTGTTATTTCATAAATATTACACTAAACTCAGTCACGCAACAGTCTAACACGTGCCACGTTTATTATCCAAACAGTGAATATTTACGTTTAAATACGGTAATCAGTTGCATTTTCTTCCATTCGACTCGCGTCGTTAACAGTTTACACATTCATGCCTCAGCTTGAGCCTCAGAAGGCTGTTGAACAGCACTATCTAAGAATACTACGTTAAACATGGTTTCCTTCACGCTCTACGAATGCCCGTTAACGACGTTCTTCGCTCACATACTACCCACTACATACAGCTTAAAAGCTACAGCAACGCATCTACAGCGCGCAACAAAAACATTCGTCACATGTAGAGTAATGAAATATATGGACTGGGTCTGGAATCGCTTTATTTTCATGTTAGAGCTTAGTTTCTACAACTCTTTAATACGCTTATCATGGGAAACACAAAGGAGAAGAACGTGTCAACACAGTATGAAACATTTTTTTCTAAATGAAACGTTGAAAAAGTGAGGATACACGCATCAACCTTCCGTCGTATTGAATCCCTGGTGTGCTGATGTATCCTTGGAGAATTACGTATTGTATCACTGCCATCCACAACCTGGGCAGACCATCTCTCTGTGAGTTGTACAGAAGTGGGAGGTCCTGGCGCTCGACGACTGGCGTGCCACAATCGAGACGATAATGGAAAAAGTGTAAATCAGTCATTGATCAGTTTTCATCATCTTTCAATACATTTTGTACGTGACAAACGTTGCCGCCTCTGGATTCCGAGACAGCACACATGCATAAAATAAAAATATTTTCAAAAAAATAAAATTAAAAAAACGCTGAACTGACGTATGAGCTGTAGTGTTGCAGCTGTGTTACGCTCGTCCACATGTTTTCATTACCCAACTCATCATCGTGGACGAGAGCTGAGTGGACGCTGTCACCTCGAGACAAAAGATCGAAGCCAGCAATATAACAGTCGAAAACAACGAAGACTCAACAGTCATCCGACAAGGTAATACCGAGTGTATTTTGAGACTGCCATGTTGTGTCACTAACATATTATGCTCTAAATCTGTTATTTTTCGGAAGTTCATTTTTCCGGTGGGTAATTCGATCTATTAATTGTGACAAGTCTGTGATAAGAACGTTCTGTAAGTGGCTTATTGTGATGTAGTTTTAATTAGCTATGTAAATGATTGTGCTTTCCACAATTGTAAACAGTCAACTATCGTGTGAAGTGGAAGTCTCTAAAGGAGAGCACCGTCACCTGACAAGGACGAACTGTCACGGGAATCTGTCCAAGAGGGTGTTTTTGCACCTCGATATCAGTCAGCGTATTCTGAGCAGGATACACGCAAGTAGCTTCTTTGAAGTATCAAATTTTACCTCACATAAGGACCCTCCCCCCATTCCCCCATACTTGATGACACTGCAGCCAGTGAATTCTTCCTCTTATCTTGCATGAAGAAAGCATTGCTTCGCAAGCATTCCCAGAATGACGACGGTGTGATTTTCGAGGTGGGAGGTTTGGTTCAAATGGCTCTGAGCACTATGGGACTTAAGATCTGAAGTCATCAGTTCCCTAGAACTACTAAAACCTAACTAATCTAAGGACAGCACACACATCCATGCCCGAGGCAGGATTCGAACCTGCGACCGGAGCAGCAACTCGGTTCCGGACTGAAGCGCCTAGAACCGCTCGGCCACAACGGCCGGCAACCACGTAATCGAAGTGAGGGTTGTACATGAGTTACACAGTATTCTTGCACCAAGATGTGGTGTCACCGCCAGACACCACACTTGCTAGGTGGTAGCCTTTAAATCGGCCGCGGTCCTTTAGTATACGTCGGACCCGCATGTCGCCACTGTCAGTGATTGCAGACCGAGCGCCGCCACACGGCAGGTCTAGAGAGACTTACTAGCACTCGCCCCAGTTGTACAGCCGACGTTAATAGCAATGGTTCACTGACAAATACGCTCTCATTTGCCGAGACGATAGTTAGCATAGCCTTCAGCTACGTCATTTGCTACGACCTAGCAAGGCGCCATTACCAGTTTATATTGAGGTTATAACATGTACCGTCAAGAGCGATGTACACCAATTGTGGATTAAAGTTAAGTATTACACCAGTTACCTCCTGTTTTGCTAGTCTTATCTCTCTGACCTGTTCCAGACCTCGCGCCAGTCAGCGTGAGCTTAAAAGCGTGCATTTCGGCCTCCTCTAGCAACACGGTGTTGGCTCTTCTGCCAACACATCACAAGATATACCTTACTATAAAGTGTGTTTCACCACCGGAAATAACGAAAATTACAGGCGATGTCAAAACGGGAAGCATGGAAGTAGCAAGTTCCTGTTATGTAACACAGTGACTAGATTAGTATACAGGGTAATTTAGCTGCCCAGACCAATGGTTTTTGCCAGTTCGCTCTGGAGACGTGAAGAACATTGTCAAGACGTTTCAGAATAACTGGTGAAGTGTACAAAGACGTACCTGTTGTACAAATTATGTTTATGAAACTACTTCAGCACATTAACACGGCGAGACATGAATTAACCTTTTGGCTGGATTATATACCGGAAAATTGTTACTTCCACACTTCCCACTTTAATTTCTCCTGTAATTCCGTTGTTTGTGACGACGAAACACACATTTTGTAAGGCAACGTCTTGCAGCATTTACGAAAGATTAAGCACTATAAACGCAATAAACCTACAGAGACATCCAAAATCTGTATGATTACACCGCTAGTTACACAAAGAAACATTGGAGACACTTGCGTAAATATGGCAGAAGTAAGATATATCTTGGTCCAAAAACGCGTGGCCAGTCCTCACTTGCAATTTTTACGGTAAGATTCCGTTTGCTCACCGTCGCCCAAAGCTGTCAGGGAGAACTTATGAGAACATTATTGTCGCATATCTGGATACCGTTCCTGACACGGACGTAGTGCGGGTTGCATAAAACGGATTGGTAGATTCAGCTGAATCATCTGAATGTCGCAGTATGGTCGCAGCTGTTGTGTTCTCGAGATGATACCCATCGTTTGACGTGCCTCTACTGTCTGCCCTAGCGCCGGCCTGTTGAAGTTGAGGGGAGGTTAATAATACATAGCGACTACTGTGCTCGCCCTGCTACTACGGCGGAAGGGCAATGTCACATGCAAATAGCGGCTTATTAGCGCAGCAGACCATCGAAGCGGAAACCAGTCAAGCAGCATGCGACTAAACACCATCCGGTTTGTAACCGATCCGGCGGCCGCTTGCATAATCGGACCTGTTCCAACTCACTCACCACTGGCCCGCAACACGGTCAAGGTCCGCTGGCAGCGAGAACCTCGCCACGCCTCAATGGGACGACGCACGGTCTCCAAGGACTCCTCGAACCGCTCTACGAGGGCAAGGTGAACGGTCCTCAGTCAGACAGAGTCTGTTTTTCTGTGTGTCGAAAATGAACCTATTTTTGAAGGATATCCCCTACCGAGTCCCACTTATTCAATCCTTGGAAAGTACACAAAAAATCTGAAAAACATTATTACAGTTTAATAATATGCGTGCAATATTTGATGTAATCAAGCCCAATGAATATTATGATCACTGTGGTACCAGTGGGTATCGATAATTTCGTTTTTAAGACAATAACCTCATATAAAACTACACTAACAGGACAAAATTGCAGTACCGAGAAGGAGTTACACGACATAAACCAAAGTTGATGGGGGTGTTTCTACATCTAGAATATGAAGTCTATGAGAGTGGTGTTACCTTTCTTTTATTACCCTCATTGCTTGTTCGATGCGTAGAATGAATAGCAGGAGTGAAAGACTACATCCCTTACACCCTTTTTATTCCGAGCACTTCGTTCTTGGTCATCCACTCTTAATGTTCTCTCTTGGCTCTTGTACAAGTTGTATGTTAACACATTTCTCCTTATAGTTTACCGCTAATTTCCTCAGAATTTCGTACATATTGCACCATTTTACACTGGCGAACGTAGCCGTGGCTGGCTCGTGCTATGCGCTGTATTAAACCTTCACTGCGATTCTGTCTTCAGTCTCTCGCGGTTATCGTGATTATGCTGTTGTCCTCTCCTTCCGCGAGTAGCAGCAGCGGTGTGTATCGATATTCGCACCTTGGACTATCTTTGCCCTGGCGCTTATACTCACCGTCTGGGCGGTGGGCGAGGAGTCGGTCGGTTGGCGTGGAGCAGTGAGGAATTCTCGGCGGGGCGTAGTTTGGCCGGGGCCCGCTGTCGGTCTCTACGCGGTGTTCCCATTGCTACTAGATCCGTGGCGCACCGACGCTGGACACGAAAGTTGAGTTTTGATTTAACCTACCAGCAAGTCACGACTGTTCACACTGTTTCATTTGGAGTTCGTTGTCGGCTGTTGGGATATTCCCACGAGCAACAATGTGGTTTTCAAGTTGGAAAATTCTAGCCATCCTCCGGTGGAGTTTCCCTGTATTTGGTTATTTGAATTGAAGTGCACCAGCGGAATCTTCTGCCTTGTGGCCGTTAACGTTCCGGTTACCTGCCCTGGGCTTTGACGAAAATTTCAGGCACTGTAGTTTCCTCATCGTGTTGTTGCTGTCCAGCACGGAGTGTAGTTTGACAGCTCCGTGTATGATTGGTTGTGGGCGCCAATATCTTCTACGTTGTTCCTTTGAACTCCCTGTTGTGCCCTGGTCGGGTGAAGTGGAAGTTATCTTGTCGTTGGTCCGCTGACGTCGGTCGGTTGGGTTGTCGTCGGATCGTGAATGGTTGGCCCGACTGCTTGTCTTACCTAAGCGAGCGTCAGTGTTTGAATTCCAGGCCGACCCTCGAACATTTGGGCGCCCTTGTGTGCACTGCCTTATTTTTTTAAATTGTTCTTGTTTTTGGTATTTGGATGGCTTCTTGCCGGTTCTGTGTTTTAAATTAGAGTTGTTTTACTCTTAAGACCTTCAGCCGAGTTTACTGTTTCACGAAAGCACTTTGACATTTTAAAAAAAGTTTTTGAATTTTTAAGCCGTCGGCCTTCAGCCAATGTGAATTTAACTCTTTTACTTCAATCTACTGAATGTTTAAGTCTTCAGCCTTCACCGGTTTGAGTTTCAGTTGTTTGTTCTTAAGGCCTTCAACCTAAATTAAAGAACTGTTTCACGTAAGGACGTTTTTTGTTTTAAAAAAAAATGGTGTGGAGTTTTAAGTGTTCGGCCTTCAGCCGATTTGAATTTAACTTGTTTACTTCAGTCTAACTAAAGAACTGTTTTAAGATAAGGCTTGCCCTTTAAAATTTCTGCGTTTTAAGTTATTGGCCTTCAGCCGTTTTTAAATTAAAGTGGCTTTCAGCCGGTAATTAGGTCCCAAAGATTAAAGCTCTGTGTTTAAAAAAATTATTTTGGCTCTTGTAATGTTTGATCAAACAATAAAGTCTATGTTCGAGTGCAACTGACAGCCAATTATTTCGGCCCCTTTCCACACTTTATTCTATCTGTCCTGTCCTGCGGGTGTAGCAGGGCGTCTCAGAACGCTTTTTGCAGGTCTACAAATAACATGAACATGTCTTCATTTTTTATCAGTCTTGCTTCCATTATCAGCCGCAGCGTCAGAACTGCCTCTCTGGTGCCTTTACCTTTCCGAGATCCAAACTGGTCGCCATATAATTGATCCTCGATGTTCTTTTCCATTATTATATAAATTTGACTGCGTCCTGCTGATCTGCTGTGGGGACCAACAGTGTCTAAATGACGGTTCTGCAGAGGTCAGGGGCTTGTTGACAAGTGACATGTCCGCGGTATTATTGCGCAAGTGCAGCTATTGGCTCAACCATAGTGCTGTTCCTTTGGTCGCTTACCTTTCCTCGCTTCCTGTGGCTACGATCGTCAATCTCTAGCTATTCCGCCAACGAGGTACTGCAAACTTATAACCATGTACCTGCCGTAAAATAATTTTACAAAGCCGTTAAGAAATCTTGTCCCGTTGTCTTTAACATGAGCGTTCGAGTTATTGCCACTTTTTTTTCACGAATGGTGATCTCAAGTTCTTCCAACAGGTCGAGTTTCATTCTTTTGTTTCCTGTCCGCAAGATTTCCATATTTTCTTCTATTTGCTTAAGGCGTGGCCTGACCTGTATTAATGAATCGCTACAAATGATTTGTCATAGTTACTTAATCTGAATGTGAGCGTATCTGATCGAAACAGCCCTTCTTGTCTGTCCAATGTACTTTGCCTCGTAGAGTGCACACTGAATTTTATAACCTGATAATCTTTCGAAGTTTTATCTTTTCGTTAACGTCATGCTTCGAGTCATGCCGCATTAGGTTATTTGTCCGAAACCCTATTTTAACACTGTGTAGTTTAACAACCGTTACCTCACGTCCCTAATGGATAACATTAAACAAACTCTAAGTAAACAAAAAAAGCACGAACCACGAGGGAACTTTCCGAATGGGACAGAAATCGATGGATGTGATGTACATGTACAGACAAATAGATGATTACAATACAACTTCACAAAACTTGGATGATTTTTTCAGAACAAAGCGCTTAGAAAATTGAGGACTTCAGTAATGGACTTTATGCAAGAATTATCCGGCTTGGCATTGGTTGATAGAGTTGTTGGATGTCTTCAAGATGGATATCAAGCCAAATTCTGTCCAACTGGCGCATTAGATCATAAAAGCCCCGAGCAAGTTGAATGGTATAGTCCATAATGCTCCAAACGGTCTCAACTGGGGAGATATCCGGCGACCTTGCTGGTCAGGGTAGGATTTAACAAGCACGGAGACAGCAGGTACTCTTGCCGTGCGCCGGTAGGGATGCTCCTGCGAGGCGAAATGGCACTCCAGAACTTTACACCTCGTTGTCGGACTTCATGTTGAGCGACAGCCAGGTTCGTATCCCACCGCTGTCCAGGTTGTCTCCAAACACGTATTCGGTCTCGAATCTCACTGACTGAAATACAGTTGTCTTCACTGATGAGTTCCGCTTCGAATTGAGCCCGAATGACTGGGGAAGGTGTGTCTGGAGACGCCCCAGGTAGTTGGGGGCGGGGGGGGGGGATGGGGGAGGTGGGGTACCAACCTGATTGTGGCGTCCCTCCATAAGCCCCGATAACCAGGAGCCTGGGGTGCCATTTCATAGCAGGAACTCTCTGTTTGTCATCTGCACCTTTACAGCAAAGCGGTATACCTTGTTTTTTTTTACCCTGACAAGTAGAACAAGTGCTTGCATAAGGGCCAGAGGGAGACCAACACGTTACTGAGTTGTTCAACTTGTGATACTCTTTCACTTGAATAAATCATGTAATATTTCTGAAACTGTAATCATTTATTTGTCTCTACATCACATCTACCGTTTCTGTGCCATTCGGATAATTCCTTCGTCGTGTGTCTTTTTCTCAGTTATCTCGAGATCCTAAATCGTCCCACACCTCAACGACCTCATCGCCGACGTGTCTCTAAACCATAACTTACCTACCTCAGTCTCATATCCTTATGTCATGTGGTGAAAATGACTTATGGAACATGTTCGTACCTTACCTTCAGATATCTAAATTAGGAGGGCGTGGCAAGGCGAGGCGTGGGCGGGTCATGCCCGTGCAGACGCGTTTGACCCACTTGTGGTTCTCAGCCCACAAGGTCGCTCGCGAACCTGGCCCCGTCCTTCAAGACGGTCTCGTGACCCCGACTCGATTACTACTGCTCCTCTATCGCCAGTAATGACATTCCCAGCAAGAAGAGTGAAGTACTAATCTAAAACGAGTTGACAAGGAGCCTTAGAAGCTCTGTTCCAACATCTTTTGCGATTGTTGTTACACGGGCATTTGACCATGTACTAAGCCATCTTTCTGTGCCTGACGTTTCATCTCCTAATGCCGGAGATATTATCAGAGGCTACAAAGACGCAGTTAGCAAGCCAATTTGTTTCTGCATGTCACACACCACTGAAGTCGTAAAGTCACCACACCAGTGCCACCGTGGTGTTGCACCAAACTGTATAATGCAGCTTCCACTGAGAATGAGTTGGCACTATTTGCTTTATTTACCAATAAGGCTCACAATGTGACTAGTTAGAATACTTCTTACTTACAATTAAAATATTTTGGTGGCTTTGAACTGTTATTGCCTCTCCGCACATCCTAGAATACTAATAGTAGGACCGCCATGGAACTATAGTATGCGAGAAACGAATGTGGTGGTTTCCTGGTTCCTGCGCATTATCATGTAGCGGCAGCATTGCATTTAGCCCGCTAAGGGGGCTTGAAATGGTTGTTACTGCGCTCTGCTTTCCAACCTGGGTGGGCATTGTGGGTTCGATAGGCTGGTCTGGTTTAGAAAGTTGGAAAGTTGTGGTAAGTTCCTGTGGGACCAAACTTCTGAAGTCATCGGTCCCTAGACTTACACACTACTTATCCTGACTTAAACTAACTTACGCTAAGGACAACACACATACCAATGCCCGGTGGAGGACTCGAACCTCCGACGTGGGGCAGCTGCCGAACCGTGGCAAGGCGCCTTAAACCGCACGGCTACCCCGCGCGGCTGGGGTCTAGAGGTGATTGTAAGCGCAGCAAGGCAGATGGTTCAGGAAAACTTTATTATCCATCCAGTTAGAGCAGATACAGGCGAGCGCCCTGGACTAGCGGACGCACCCTGACGTTGATCGACGTGGTCTTAGTATCGGCGTAGCGGTAACGACAGTCCCTGAAGGTCAGGCACGCTGTTGGAAGGCGGCTTGCTGACAGGCGCTGAGCAGCACCTGGTGAAGCTGGTGCAACATTCTTGCAGGCCGGAGCGACTGCGCTTAGATTAGTCAGCGAAGACTAGGCGAAGGCTTCAGTCGACTCCATGGTTATACCGATGGCGTCGAACTTCGGACCCCGAGGAGCGTACCTGCTGACTGGCCGGAGGAAACTGTCTGACCGTGCACAGAGGTTCGCTGCACGCTGCCGCAGAACTCTTCAGTGACACCTTGTATGTTGGTGGGCACCCATATGGAACATCCTCGCGCCGGAATATTTTGCTGTCCGGCAGCGGTGACATGCACCGAGAATTGGATTTTTTCCACAGTTTGATGTAGCATGTGCGGCGGCTTGCTAGTCGACTGTGTCGTCAGTCGTGTGTCGTCGAGATGGTAAGTGGGTCGCTTTGTCCCAACATTCTCTGACGTTGCGTTATCCCATCCACTCCGTAGCGGACTAGCGCTACCGATTTATTCCAGTTGACTAGATGACAGTTGCACTTTTGTTCTTTAAAATTGGTGTTAATGGTTGTTTTAGTAGTGGTGGGTCATGTACAAAAGCGGAGCCACGCAGAGGAAATTTTTTAGCCAACGATTTCGAATAGTATAGTAGTACCTTAGTCTGGAAAAGTGGAACACTGGAAAAGCTTATGCAAGAGGATGAGGTACTGATAAGGGGATATCCTAAGACCAAACACTTCCGTTTGAAAACTGTATTCAAAATAAAGTTTCTCATTCACAGAATCTAATATGGAACATTTTCCATTAACTTCAAAATCAGTGAACTTCTCAACTGTTCTACAATTCTCACTTACTGTCCTAGTTAAAAACACTTGGATTGTAACATGACAAAAAGTCGGGCATCGTTTGACAAAATAGATTCAAAAATTTAACTTCTCTTTATCAGGATTACAAAACACATAAAATATTACAGATCTGGCATACCTAATTTATACATTAAATCTGATGGAGAATACTTGGTTCCTACATTCAAGGGTCAGCATTGTAAAAATTAATGAAACTTAATTATAATTAATTAATTAATTAATTAAACTAAATATACAAAATTTCATTACCTTGCAAATTTGTTCCAATTGCTTTACGTTTGACTTACGGTATCAGTTCATTACTCTTCCGTAATTGGCATGGGCAATGCTCAGTATTTGTTATCGATCAACATTACTTCAATTCCTGATAATCTTACAGCCTCACAAATTAATAACAGACTTTACACTTTTATAGAAATAACTACGACCTAATATTTACTGGCTCTGTGTGAGTATAAATAATATCATTCGTCCATAGACTAGCAACTAAATTCTCCCAGCTGGTCACTAGCTTTAAATCTAACATCCTGCCTACGTCGTCGTCGTATGAATAGTGCCTCCCGTCGGGTAGACCGTTTGTCTGGTGCAAGTCTTTCAATTTGACGCCACTTCAAAAACCTGCGCGTCTATGGGGATGAAATGGTGATGATTAGGACAACGTAACACCCAGTCCCTGAGCGGAGTAAATCTACGACCCAGCCGGGAATCGAACCCGGGACTTTAGGAGAGACATTCTGTCGCGCTGACCACTCAGGTACCAGGGGCGGACATCCGACCTATGACAGAGTGCCATGGCAACTGCTACTGCGCCCCGCGCGCCCCTACTTACAATGGATTCTGCCACTCAGGCAACATCTTTGGTTCAGTGGTGTAAAAAATACAACCTCTTCTTCATACGACAATCATTTCGGGTCATTTTTCATGAATTATATTACAAAATCTGGCTCCAGTTGCAAGTGGATCCCTCACAACATAATCAAGTCAGTGAGGTCATCAAGTCAATTGGGTATTAACAGTAAGAAAAACTGAATTCAGGACTAGCAAGATGCACGACGTTAAAGATGCAACATTGTATTGTATTGTATTGTATGTTAACCGGGGGCCTATAAACGACGGAGAGGCTCCGTCCCCGCCGCAGCCGCAGTGGTCCGCAACACCACGACGACTACCGCAGTCTACTTCACCCCTCCACCCCCTCACACCGAACCCAGGTTAATTGTGCAGTTCAGCCCCCGGTGCCCCCCCCCCCACCCCCAGCGAATGTCTCACACCAGACGAATGTAACCCCTATGTTTACGTGGTAGAGTAATGGTGGTGTGCCCGTACGTGGAGAACTTGTTTGCGCAGCAATCGTCGACATAGTGTAGCTGAGGCGGAATAAGGGGAACCAGCCCGCATTCGCCGAGGCAGATGGAAAACCGCCTAAAAACCATCCAGAGACTGGCCGGCTCACCGGACCTCGACACAAGTTCGCCGGGCGGATTCGTGCTGGGGACCAGGCGCTCCTTCCCACCCGGAAAGCCGTGCGTTAGACCGCACGGCCAACCGAGCGGCCTAAGACGCAATATTACTCGTACAACAACACGAACTGAAAACAGCACTGGTGGGACACACGCCACTGAAGATACAGCATTACAACACAAGCTGAATCACAGGAATGCTGTGACTTCACAGAACTGCAAACTCACCAGGAACTACTTAGCAGACCGTTAGGTGGCGGTACGCACCATGACCATACGCATAACTTGTAAACGATGGAACAGAACGTAAGTACTCTGTAAAAAACAAAATTGTCTTGGTGTGATCTACCATCGCTTAAAATTTTCTAATTAAGTCTCTTCAATAAGGTCTAATTATAACATTACTTATGATCTACGAATATAAACTCTATATGTATGTATTTTTCCAGGTGTACCTTTCTAATTGTTTATTTCACTTTTTGTACTAGACGTAGTTTAACATGCCTACTAAAACGTATGAATGTAAAATAAGTAGAATGCCTGGTTAGATGTAAGAGAGGGGCTGATGGCCCTAATCTTGCCAGGTTAAATAAATAAATAAATAAATAAAACGCTATGCATAAGTTGCTGCAGTGACAAGAGTTTTCTACAAGTTTTTCAGCTGAGAGGGACGGTGTATTTGCCGGCATCGAATAAATATCACTTAATGACGTACCTTTTTATTATTCAAAACTGTTGCACGGCAACACGCTAGTCATAATGTTAACCACACCACAATTGCTAAGTATGGAAGGGAGAAAGAGCGGCAAACTGAATTTTTACGAATATGGCCGAGGCCAGACCAATGCCAGTTCAGGGTGGGATAGAAGTAAGTCCTTCTTACAAACAGTAACCCCTATGGGGCGTATCCATCAGAGAAATTCTTCAGCGGCGTTACGACAACGTACGGATAATGACAGGGCAATGTCACTGATGAACCAAATATTATGACCACCTGTTTAATAGCGTGTTGGTCCGTTTTTCAAACACCGTCCAGCAGCGATTCTGTTTCACATGGATTCTAGAAGTCCTTCATAGGTTTCCAGAAGTATGTGGCACCAGAAGTCCACTCATAGGTCACTAACTTTTCGAAAATTACGGGACAATGGTTTGTGGTCACTCAGCTGGGGCACGATATGTGTTCCAGTGGGTACAGATCGGGGCATTTACTAGATAAAACATCAATGTCAGTTCATTATCATATTTCTCAAACCACTGCAGCACGAAACTGGCCTTGTGTTGCGGAGAGCTATCTTGCTAGTGGATGTCGCCATCAGAGAATACTTAAACCATGAAGGGACGCAGGTGGGGAGCAATAATGTTCTCGTAGTTCACTTCTGTCATGGTGTCTTCGAGTACCATCGTAGCTCCCATAGAAGCTCAACTCAGTGTACCCTACAGCATAATTCTTCTCTCTTTGGCTTACATCTCTGGCGCGGTGCACATTTCAAGCAGTCACTCGTTTTGTGTGGATGACGGCGTGTAAGGACCCAGCCATCGACCTGGTGTAACAAGAAATGCGTTCCATTCGACAGGCGACACGTTTCTGTTGATCTATTGGTAGTGTCTAACTAAAGTAAACACACACAAATAACTCATAACTTCTTTATTATGCAATTTTATAAGACATGAGTCGACGTGATGCTTAGACGACGATACATTTACAGCACTCTAAAACAAGACAATCTTCTTTTGTCTCTTGTGACGTCACAGATCATATGTCCCTGAAGCCAACCTTGTCGATGTCAAAACACTCACTAACACACACCAAAACACCACATGGCAGAGCAACCTGCTCCCACATCACCCCCTTCTCAGTAAGACGGTCACAATTCACTGTACCACTTCCACTAGTCTTGCGGGAAATCGAATTACGCGACCCGATCTTGATGTTCATGGTTTTTTGTCTTCAGCTTGTTTGTCCTGGGGTGGTGGTGAAACTGGAGTATCTTACGGCAATTTAATGTCTTCGTTTAGCAAATATGCAGGTTTCAATCTGTCGATGGTAATGTTTTTTACTTGGTCTTTCATTCCGAGTCCAAAAAATTTTGGTGTTCTTTCCACGACTTCGTATGGGCCTTCATATGGAGGTTCTAACGACTTTTTAACTCTGTCAACCCTTACAAATATGTGTGTTGACGTTCCGAGGTCCTTATATACAAATGGTGTCTGTTTTATTTTGTGAGCTATTTGCACAGGTTTCAGCCGTTTCATATATTGTTTTAGTTGTGAAACAAATTGGGGTAAGTCTGAATCCCTTCTTGTTCCGTCTTCTTGAAAAAAATCGCCAGGTATCCTTATGGGTGAACCATAAACCATTTCTACTATCGTAGCATTCGTGTTTTCTCTGACTAAACAACGAAGACCACGAAGGATTACAGGTATTGTTTGAGTTCATTTCGTAGTTGAATGTGAACGGATTGCTGCTTTAAGTGCGCGTTGAAATCTTTCTATTTTTCAATTGGATTGAGGATGATATGCAGTAGTTTGAGTTTGATTACAACCATATATTTCTGATAGCGCTTGAAATAGCCCAGAATTAGATTGTCTTCCGCGATCGATTACTGTTTGATAAGGTGTGCTAAATTAAGTAATCCAACAATTAAAGGAAGCTTGAGCTACAGCTTCTGCTTGTATATCGCGAAGTGGTATTACCTCTGTCCAATTCGTAACTCTACCGATGCATATTAAACAATACGCATATTCATCAGAAGGAGGTTCAAATGGTTGAAATGGCTCTGAGCACTATGGGACTTAACTTCTGAGGTCATCAGTCCCCTAGAACTTAGAATTACTTAAACCTAACTAACCTAAGGACGTCACACACATCCATGCCCGAGGCAGGATTCGAACCTGCGACCGTAGCGGTCGCGTGGTTCCAGACTGTAGCGCCTAGAACCGCTCGACCACCCCGGCCGGTTCAGAAGGAGGCATTGGCCCTATCAAGTCCAGACGAATTACTCTAAAACGTTCATGAGTGTCGGGAAAGTGTCCTATTGGTGACTGTGCATTCTTGATACCTTACTTTTTTGACAAGCATTACATCCTCGAGATCGATTTGCAATGTCGTTTTTCATATTCATCCAGACAGATCCTGATGTAATCATTATTACAGTTTTCTTGATACCTGGATGAGCCAAATTATGATAATGCTGAAAAATAGCATAACGTAATTGTTCAGAAACATAAGGTCGAATACATTGTGTCGAGAGATTACACCACAACTGCTTTCCTGTCTGAATCAAATAGTATTTTAATTCAAGCGAAGTATTATTGGCAGATTGCAATTGATGAAGCTCTTCGTCCTTTTCTTGTACGTGGGCTGCCTCTTCACAGTTAATTGGAACCAATTCTTCAAGCCTTGAAAAGCTATCAGCGACAACATTTGCTTTACCAGAAGTATGTCGCAAATCTGTTGTAAAGTGTGAAATATACTGCAGATAACGTAATTGGATTGACGTTGGTTCCTGATTCTTCTGCTTGAATGCATATGTTAGAGGGGCATGATCAGTTTAAATAACAAATTCTCTACCTTCTAACAGATATTTGAAATACTTGACACTGATATATACGAGGCGTGTTTTTTAAGTAAGTACCGTTTTGAAATTAAAAAACGACGTGCTAAGGTATCTGGATAATTTTATTTTTACATGAAAGGCTGTACTTTACTTTTCGACATAATTTCCGTCAATATTGAGGCACTTGTCATAACGTTGTGTCAGTTTTCGAATACCCTCCTCATATAAGTCTGCCGCCTGACTTGTTAACCACTGCATCATCACTGTTTTGACATCGTCATCGTCTTGAAGACGCTGACCGTCCAGGTGTTCCTTCAGGTGCAGGAACAAATGGTAGTCACTGGGCGCAAGATCGGGGCTGTACGGAGGATGATCTAGAGTTTCCCATCGAAAAGATGTGATGAGATCTTAGGTCTGATTCGCCACATGCGGACGTGCATTGTCTTGCAGCAAAACGATTCCGTTGCTCAACTTCCATGGACTGTTGCTTTGATTCTGGTATGACGTAGGCCACCCACGTTTCATCGCCCGTAACAATTTGGCTTAAGAAATCATCACCGTCGTTGTGGTACCGCTCAAGGAAAGTCAATGCATTGTCTAAACGATAGGTTTTGTGCACATCCGTCAACATTTTCCGTACCCAACGTGCTCACAATTTTCGGTAATACAAAACACTACGAGAAACATTAGGAAAGTCATCCCGCAAGGAGGAAATCGTAAAGCGTCTGTTTTCTCTCACCTTATTGTCCACTTCCTTCACCAAACTTTCATTAACTCCGTTGTTCACATGCACACTTGTGCGGTCATCTTTAAATACTCTCACCCACTTTCTTACGATTCCATCACTCATAATATTTTCTCCGTAAACTGCACAGATCTCACGATGAATATCGATCGCCTTTAGGCCTTTAGCACTTAGAAATGTTATAACAGCCCGTACTTCACAGTCGGAGGCATCTTAAACACTCTGCACACTACGTAAACCAGGTAGAATCAGACTGTAATGGCGTCAGTGCGTAGATTAAGGTACGGGCGTTCATGTAAAAATAAAATTATTGAGATATCTTAGCACGTCTTTTTTAAATTTCAAAACTGGACTTACTTAAAAAAAACACGCCTCGTATACTAAGTAGTTCTCTGCGATATGTGGAATACTTCTTCTGTGCCATCGTGAACTTATTTGAAAAGAATACAATAGGTTTCCATTGTTCATCTTGCCACTGTTGCAGCACAGCACCAGCTACAAAATCTGATGCATCCACAAATAATGCGAGCTGGCTGTGCAAACCCGGAAATGTCGGGGTCACCACTTGTTGGCGGTGTTTAACTAAGGTAAACACACACTAATAAGAACTCAAAACTTCTTTATTATACAATTTTATAAGACATGAATCGGCATGTTACCTAAGCAACGATACATTTACAACTCTCTAAAACAAGACAATCTTCTTTTGTCTCTTGTGACGTCACAGAACATATATCTCTGAAGCCAACTTTGTCGATGTCAAAACACTCACAAACTCACACCAAAACATCACATGGCAGAGGAACCTGCTCCCACAGTTCCATGGTGAAAACTCAGTGATGCTGTGCCGACTGCAGTCGTAACCGACACTGTCGTTGGAGCAACACAGGAACACATAGGGGGTCGTGTGATGTAGAGCTCCAACAATGAACGGTGTGCTCCGAAACACTTGCGCCTGCACCAGCATTATACTCGGTCATCAGATCTGCCACAGGTCGCTGCCTGTCCTGGATTACACAGTGGGGTATCCTCAGACCTGATGCGACGTGGTCGTCCACTATCATTCGGCCTATACGTTATCTCACAATCCTTCAACCGCTTCCCACAGGTGATCACGACAGCTTCACCATTTCAGAGATTCTTGTTTCCAGCCACAGCGCTACATCAGTGTGAGATTTCTCAAAACCGCTTGGTGGATTTCATCGTTTCCAGGCTGTATCTTAGCTGTAATGAGCGCCCATTCGTCTCTCTTCCATTTAACATTCTTTCCTTACTGCATGCTCGCAACACCACCAGGATGCCTACACAGACGTACCTGAAGTCAGTAACACACAAAAACGCCGAATAGAAGACCATTATCGAGTACTGGATGTCATATGGATAAAAATGATGACAAAACACGTCTCAACGTATGATGGCCGAAGTAACACCAACATTTTGTCTTGGAGTATTATAACACACAGCCTAATTCTACTCTGCTGTCTGTATCTCAACAGAGGGATGAAATTTCCTTTATATTGTCAGCAAGCAAGTTCTCAGCCTTAAAAATCATCATTTAACTTGTATCACTACTCGTGTTCGCTGCAATGTTTTCGCTATCAGTACAATAATTTCTTATTCGTGCTCTACGCAGGATACGAACGCTCTACTGTCGAGTAACGAGGCCAGGTGCTAAGCATATTAAACTGGAGCGACCACTGGCAGTGCTTTACGTTCACACTTACTTACTTTCCCTTGATTATTCTAACGCACTCATTCCGTACCGGCTGCTACAGTGGGCAGCAAACCAAACGCGGGAAAACATTTGCTGTTGTTGGTGACAGGACACACTCATTTTCCTTTCGATCCGTATATATAAATCGAATCACATGTACCGACTTCAAAGGCAGCCTCACAGGTTACATGCCTCGGAAGAATATATAATATCAGACGCAAACATTTAGAGCGAGTAGGTGACGTTAAAGGCTGTAAGATATCTTTACATTAACACATGTATGTCGTATTTCTCTTTTTGTATTTTCTGGGGAATTTTCTTCCGAACTATGCCCTAACAATGGCAAGGCGTATCTGCTAATTCATATTAGATCATCGGTGTTCATCATCTCGGCCTGTCGTATTAAGCCCGTATCTCGTGGTCGTGCGGTAGCGTTCTCGCTTCCCACGCCCGGGTTCCCAGGTTCGATTCCCGGCGTGGTCAGGGATTTTCTCTGCCTCGTGATGGCTGTGTGCTGTCCTTAGGTTAGTTAGGTTTAAGTAGTTCTAAGTTCTAGGGGACTGATGACCATAGATGTTAAGTCCCATAGTGCTCAGAGCCATTTGAACCATTTTTTGTAGTATTAAACCTCCGAACATCAAGCAAAAAGCGCAAATGTTAACACGGAAAAAGAAGGCTATTCAGAAATAAAATACAGTCCACTTCATCTGTCAGAGAAGAACTACTTTTAAAATCTCTGAACCCAACGATGCAGATATTGTTTAGAGTTCTTATCAAGTAGAAATAACAATATACCTGGAACGCATTCCGAGGCGAATTTGTTGGCAATGAAACAGGACGGTTCAGTACTTGTCAACTGTAACAGAAATGCTCGCGCACATCAGTGCGAATTCTTGGAAGGAAGACGGGGCAATTCTCCCAAAACCCTGACGGATAGATTTAGAGAACTCGCGTTGGGTCACAACAATATGCCCTTCTTCAAGGTCTCTTACGTCAACGGATTTTCCCATTTGCGACTTGTATTGTGGCTACAATGATTCCCTATTCGTCTCTGCTACACTTTCCTTGTCGTTCTGCAACGCGACCATCTGTCTCGTGGCGGGCGGTGGTCACAATGTTGTGACGCATCAATGTACGATGGTAAGTCCATTATTATCCTCAATTTAGTTATATTTTTGTTTCTTTTGGTAGCACTGTCGTTTCACGTTGATGACGCATGATTTGTTTATTTATTGTTATATCTTTGCAATTTTCAAGATGCTAGGTTAGTTTCGTTATCGCTGCCGTGCTGTTAATCATGACTGCTCCGCTGTCCATTTGCACCAAAGATGAACAACGTCCAGTGATCCGTTTTTTCTGGTCGGAAGGCGTATCAGGAGCCGAAATTCATCGAAGACTTCCGGTACAGTACGGGAACAGTGTTTTGCCACAACGGAGTGTCTACGAATGGATTGATAAATTCCGAAATGGTCGCACAAGTGTTACGCACGATGAAGGAGCCGAACGACCGTTTACCGCCACAAATGAAGAAACCATTGAGCGTTCACGTGAAATGATTCTCTTGGGCAGATGATTAACTATTGACTAAGTGTCACATCGTCTGCAAATTAGTCACGGTTCTGCCTATGAAATCATCCACAACAGAGTTGCGTTTCATAAAGTTTGTGCAAGATGGGTCCAAAACAACTCACTCAGTTGCATAAACAAACGCGCTAGGACATCTGCAAAAAACATTTGAATCGCTATGGTAACGAAGGGAACAATTTCTTAGACAGGATCATTGATGGTGACGAAATATGGATCCATCATTAAGAGCCGGAGAGTAAATGGCAGAGTATTGAATGGAAACATTCAAATTCGCCGTGCAAGAGAAAGTTCAAGACCCAACCGTCCGCAGGAAAACTGATGCTTACCGTTATTTGGGACGCATACGGTCTAGTGCTGGAACATTATGGGGAGAGGAGCACAATAATAAACAGTTTACGTTACGGTGAGACGCTTACTGCCAATATGAAGCTTGCAATTCGAAGCAGACGCCGAGGATTGCTGTCGAAAGGTGTTGTGTTGTTGCCGACAATGCCCGTCCGCATACTGCTGCCCACACTGCTGAAACGCTCCAGTAACTCAAATTTGAAGTACCGAATCACCCTCCATATAGTCCCGAGCTCAACCGAGAAACTTCTTTTATGAGGGCATCAGGAAGCTTGTACAACGATGGACCAAGTGCGTTGAAACGCAAGGGGACTATGTCGAAAAATGATGTTCTTGTAAGTTTCCTATTTGATTACAATAAAATTTTATAACAGCTTTGCGGATAATAATTGACTTACCCTCGTATATCTCGAGTAGGGATCATGCGAATAAGATACGATTAAGGAATGTACAGAGGCACATAATTTATTTCTGTCTGTAGTGGTATCTGCCCGTCTGCCCAGGCAACTGATTTAAATATTTGTTTACATAATTTCTACTAAAAATTACTACCAATCGATATTTTGTCTGAAACTTTTACATAGCTGATTCTTTGATAAGTCATCAGCGTTAACTTTTCCTTTAACTTGGAATAGAGAAAGGGTGTTTATATGTTTATGGTCAGCGTTACTTGAAGACAGACCTAAGAATATGCCTATTAGCTCTCGCTATTGTAATACTAAAAGTGCTACAGTAAAGCGCTATCACTGACTTGCGGAATAGATGTGTTGAGAAATTAGGGCATGCAAGTTAATTCAAACATGAATAAAAGCAAAGTTAAAGCCTATATGCTCTGTTTACATTGACAGTCACTGAACCGCCCATGTCTATCAATACTAATGAGTGAAAAATTAAGTAAGTACTGGTATCACATTCAGGAATTGAGCGAGAGTTTGGAGGGAATGGTAAGTCGCATACAATCCACCAGTACTAAGGAAAAAGTATAAAATTCGTAACATTACTTAGTCCAATTTAAATATTTAGCAATCCATGTATTAGATAGACGCGAATGGTATAGGACAAGGAATCGCTTATACAAGTACGTCGTGTCCTCAGTTAACTTATTACAGCACAGCTCACGACTGAGCAAATATATCGATGTGCCACTTGGACTAGAAGCAGCTTATAGACCAAGGTCAAAGATATTGTGCCTACAAAAGCCTGCAGCGTTGCCACATCTTGCAAAGAAAATCAGTCTCATTACTTTATTGTCGCACCTCGTACAGTATGAACAGACCAGACTATTCACCTACCACTTATGCTAACGTACGACTAAATGTATTGTAGTATAAGTGTGTACAGAGTGATTCAGCTAGGGGTTTCACGAAAGCTACAACACCTTCAAAAACTGTATGTGAGATATTAATATTCTCTCACTCGCTACGCGCAAACTATTAGTTCTACAGAAAAAAATGAACAGGACGCTTTTCTAAGAAGGCCACACTTTTAGAATTATTCAAGAAGAAGGCATTGGAAGGTCTCTTTTGGACGTTTTTCTTGAATAATTCCAAAACTAAGACCTCTAGAGAAAATTCATCCTGGTTCAAAATTTAGATATGTTAAATTTCCTACCAATAGGTCCTGTTCATTTATTCTGTAGGACGTCCGCCCCGATAGCTGAGTGGTCAGCGTGACGGATTGCCGTCCTACGGGTCCGGGTTCGATTCCCAACTGGGTCGGGGATCTTCTACGCTCAGGGACTAGATCTTGTGTTGTCTTCATCATCATTTCATCCCCATCTGGCGCGCAGGTCGCTCAATGTAGCGTCGAATGTAATAAGACCTGAACTAAGGCGGCCGGACCTCCCCCGTAAGGAGCCTCCAGGCCAATGACGCCAAACTCTCATTTCCATTTTTCATTCTGTAGGACATAGTTTGCACGTAGCGAGCGAGAGAATATTAAAATCATGTGTGTTGTATTTGATGGCTTTGCAGCTCGCATAAAACCCATAGGTAAGGTTGTTGTTGGGTAGTTTTTGGGGGAGGAGACCAGACAGCAAAGTCATCGGTCTCGTCGGATTAGGGAAGGAAGAGGAAGGAAGTCGGCCGTGCCCTTTCAAAGGAACCATCCCGGCATTTGCCTGGAGCGATTTAGGGAAATCTCGGAAAACCGAAATCAGGATGGCCGGAAGCGGGATTGTACCGTCGTCCTCCCGAATGCTAGTCCAGTGTGCTAGCCAATGCGCCACCTCGCTCGGTCCCATAGGTAAGGGCAGGTGAATCATTCTGCATAACACTTGTTAACATTTCCGTGCGAAAACAATGTGAGCATTGTTACAACGAACGTTAAGTTACATATGTTTCTGACCGGAGAATACCATCTTAGAAATCAGTGAGGTATTATGGACATATAGGAAACCACATCAACAAAAGCAAAACGAGGATAATGGAATGTAGTCGAATTAAGTCGGGTGATGCTGAGGGAATTAGATTAAGAAATGAGACACTTAAAGTAGTAAAGGAGTTTTGCCATTTGGGGAGCAAAATAACTGATGATGGTCGAAGTAGAGAGGATATAAAATGTAGACTGGCAATGGCAAGGAAAGCGTTTCTGAAGAAGAAAAATTTGTTAAACATCGAGTATAGATTTAAACGTCAGGAAGTCGTTTCTGAAAGTATTTGTAAGGAGTGTAGCCATGTATGGAAGTGAAACGTGGACGATAAATAGCTTAGACAAGAAGGTAATAGAAACTTTCGAAATGTGGTGCTACAGAAGAATGCTGAAGATTAGATGGGTAGATTACACAACTAATGAGGAGGCATTGAATAGGATTGGGGAGAAGAGGAGCGTGTGGCACAACTTGACAAGAAGAAGGGATCGGTTGGTAGGACATGTTTTGAGACATCGAGGGATCACCAATTTAGTATTGGAGGGCAGCGTGCAGGGTAAAAATCGTAGAGGGAGACCAAGAGATGAATACACTAAGCAGTTTCAGAAGGATGTAGGCTGCAGTAGGTACTGGGAGATGAAGAAGCTTGCATAGGATAGAGTAGCATGGAGAACTGCATCAAACCAGTCTCAGGACTGAAGACCACAACAACAACAGGAAACCACCTCAGAACTGCAGGTATGTGAGCAGGAATTCTATGTTCTGAATCGCAGGCTTGGAGATGCTGTATGTTTTCACAACCAGCCAAACAAAACAACGAATTTTTTTCAGGTTTTTATTTATAATGACGTGAATTCATAATAAATATTTTCATGACAGGCGTGGGGGTACATGTGACTCCCAGCTTAACCGTGGTAGTAGGCGGGGGCGTGGTAGGCGGGGGCGGCGGCGTAGGCGACGGGGGCGGCGACGTGCGCGATGGCGTCGTTGCTGACGCGGACGTCAGACTTGGTGACGCTGGAGTAGGGCGTGTCGATGGTCTTGGTGTAGGTGGACACCTGTCCCAGGTTGCCGAAGCTCCTCAGGATGTTGGAGCTCTGCGACGTGAGGGCAGCAGGTGCGTAGGCAGCGGGGGCGGCGTAGGAGACGGCGGGGGCGGCGTAGGAGACGGCGGGGGCGGCGTAGGAGACGGCGGCGGGGGCGGACAGGTAGCCGGCGCGGGCCACGGCCAGCACGGCGGCGAGGACGAACAGCTGTAAAGTGCAGCGGTGACGGTTACAGTTGTGTCTGAGGGCTGATTGGTACTGTGCTATACATCTGGTCCACTTGCTCCCGCAGCATTAATTACTGGGTGGGCAAAATATAACTGGCCCAGAAAATAATTCATGCAACTTAAGATAGGCAAGCCAAGTGCATACCTTAACAGCTATGAACACTTGTTCTTCCTCGCCACAGTGAAGCACATCCTTTCTGCTGAACAAGTGCTCATAGCTCTTAAGGTACTCGCTTTAGAACCCATGTTTACTATACACCTGTTGTTGCCACACCACCTACTCCCAATATATAAGAAACAAAGAGCTTGCAGTAGAAGAGATTTGTTTCACAATAATGCTGTTGAAGAAGTGCTCATAGTTCCTACGGTACACAGTTTAGAGCCCATTTTTACTAGACTTTCTTGCTCCAAATGATGGTTCCTGTCATATCCCTGAGTACTAAGCATTCCTCCTGGGAATGTACGAGGAATATTTGAAACGTGAGGTCCGATCGGGCGCGAAATGGAGAGCACTGTGAAAATCCGTTGAAGCTTTGCACAGATGTGCTGACCAGTGTCTCTAGAATGCCCGTCCATAGTGTCATGTCGCTCTTTTCAATTCTGAGAGCACAGTGAGCATGGAAATATGCCTAGAAAATAATGTCTCCCGCGAGGTATCGGTGCCTGCCGTGAGATTTCTCTCGCTTCATGCAACCTTCATAACGTAACTCTCACGCATTTCCTTCTTCATGACAATTCTCGACAGCTCACTGCAGGGGCAAAGAAGATGCTCCTGGAGCTTTTCTGATGGGAAGTCTTTCATCGTCCACCATTCAGCCCGGGCGTGGCTTCCTCTGAAATTCAAATGCCTCTGAGCACTATGGGACTTAACAACTGAGGTCATCAGTCCCCTAGAACTTAGAACTACTTAAGCCTAACTAACCCAAGGATATCACACACATCCATGCCCGAGGCAGGATTCGAACCTGCGACCGTGGCGGTCGCGCGTTTCCAGACGGCTCCCTCTGATGTTCGGTCTCTGCTTACATGAACGCTATGAAGACAACACTTTGGCACAGACGAGCTGCAAAACAACACAGAGAATTGCCGGAAAGCACAGGCGGCTGCCTTTTACGGCGAGGATACTGGAAAGTTGGAACAACGCTACGAAAAATATCTAAGTTGGAGCGGCGACTATACAGACAGTAGCAGGAAGGTGTAGCTAACAAATAAGTAAAACATTTTTGATTTTCACAATGGTTTCCATTTCGCGACCGATCGGACGAATAGTCCTCGTAACATATTTTGTAATAATGGATATGTGATATACAATAATTTAGACTAATGAAGTCTGTCATATGGCGTTAACTGTCGAAACTATTTGCAGATAATGAAGGTTTTGGCTGCTGTAAGTGATAAAAGTGTGTCCCAAAATTCCAATAACATTTTAAAATGCCTTAATTCACGGAATGATGTAGATACGGAGGTAAAAATTGACACTAGTGTCAGAAATAACGTGGTGTTTTATTGAAACCAAAAACGAGTGCAAAAACTGGCCAACAACTGGAGTTTGACAGCAATACGTCGGTGTCGCAGAATGAGAATCGTGTATAAAACGAACTGTCAATGAGGGAGGGAGTCAGATCATCCCTAGTCCGGTTACTGAACACCTGCTGGAAAGTACGTCTTTTAAACAGGATTGCGCTACACCCCATATTGCTATATGTGTGAAAGATCACTTGTGCACTTCGTTTGGTGAGGATCGCATGCCGAGCCACCACTTCGTCGCTCTTGCCCTCCCAGACCACAATCAGTATAACTATTGATTGTGGGCTTAACTGAAATTACAAGTCTACCGTGATCGTCCAACCTCATCAGGGATGCTAAAAGACAACGTAGGATGGCAATGTCTCACCGTACCTGCTGATATGTTGTACAGCGCTGCTGATAACATTGTCTCTCGACTAAAGGTGCTGATGGTGAATGGTGACCTACATACTGAGCATTTTTTATAAAGAAAAACCGATTGTTATGCTAATTATTACTTATGTATCATATGAAGCGTCAACTGCTGTTCATTTTGTTTTTTGGGTTCAATAAAGCCCCATGAAATTTCAAGCATGTATGTTAATTTTTACAACTTTACCTACATTATTCCGTGAACTATTGAATTTTCAAATATTAACGGGCTTTTGGGTCACCCTGCACAAAAAGTTTGCCTAAAATGGTGTATGAAGAGTAGTGGTCAATACGAATGGATTGGATCCTTCTTCTAAAAGTCGGAAGACAAGTTTGTGTAAACATTGTGATACTGCAATAACGGCCACAGGACTCTTACGGAAAAACAAAGAGTGCATCTCACATTGAGTTCTGTTCCTTGCTTTAATATGAAAATCGTTCTGTATACAACAAATCTTTATCGCGTTTTGTCTTATCTCTTAGCGTCACTCATAGATTTCTTTCTTTGGAAACAAACTCAAGCAGTTTTGTAGACCAGCAATCAGCGCCCTTTGTCAGGACATAATATGCTTATCCAAGGCAGTTTCTTATGTTGTCTGCGATAGTTGAGATGATGTACGTCTCATATATCTCACGATTATATCGAATCTACTGTTTTTTTTAGTATGTATATCTTGTACTGAATCGAATGTTTGACTTAAGACTGTTCTCTCCTGAAACAGGTGATTACGAAACGGTTATTTTTTTTATAACCCACCGCTCAGTTTCGTATGGAGTGGACCCATTTCCCAACGTTTCATTCCTGCTAATGCCGAAATGTACTTTCTATGTTTCACTTAAAAGACGTTGTCGTTTCAGTAACTTCACAGTTAATTGAATCAGTCTCCTAGAGATATGGGATTTTAGAGACTGCGTAAATTGCTTACTTAAGCGAAGTAATGCCGATTCCTTCCTTTGATCATCGACTTGATCTCCATCTCTTCTCTGTTAAAACTTTCATCCAGTGACTTGAAAGCTCTCTTTCCAAGTGCATAGTCTGAAGTGGACCTCTTTCACAAACTTGACTTCTGCTAATGACAAGATAGGCCCCATTAAAAGAAATTGTAGTTTCCTTGACTTCTCCCTTTCTCTCGTATATGAGAAAACTGGAAATGTTTAGATTACGAGCTCCGATGTTGTCATTTATAGAAGTGGTAACCTTCACTATAGATGGTATGCACAATTTACACGCAGCATGTGTGGACATGAGCAACTAACCACACAATATTTCAAGCTTCATACCATCATACATTTTCGATTAACACCCTGACTTGCATTGTGATCATTTGTTAAGACCTCACGCAAAGTCAAAGAGCCTTCTAGGTGAGAACTACAAAACGTTTGTCACACGCCATATTTCCTAATACGTTGGATGTTCATACCACTAACGTGCTGAATGCTTGAAGACTTTTTTGGACATTTAAATCCGCCTGCACGACCACACCCTATTGCAGTCAGCGCACAGACATACTTGAGCCCAATTCTTGGCCTTCGCGCTAACTAGCTTTCAACACATAGGACTTTGTTCTGTGGAATTACGGAGTTACAATTTGATACGTTACGCAACACTTGCAAATTATGAATGATCTTTTCTAGTACGAGTTCTGGCATCGTCTGCTCTCTATCCCAGCTGTATGCGAGCGTATTCCAACTTTACTGCGACACTGAACTAAAGTATATATTCAGCGGGCAGGTGATCACTTTCCAAAGTTTGAGGAGCTCTGGAGCATCGTGAATCATACTTAACATACAGCAAATGACAATTATAGGTAACAGTTGCTTCAACTATTGCGTGTGACAGCCTTACCACTCGTACGACAAATATTTTGGGGCCAATATTGATCTGATTATTAAAGGTTGACTGTTATCCCATACGCCAACTTACATAAATATTCATAGATGGTGTTAAGTCTGTGCTAAGTTCTGTCTTTCTGCGAGTCTTCCAAAATTACGTACCCTGTCAAATGACTCTTTCCTCTGTTCTGGCCATCATCAAAACCAAAAGGTGAAAGCAAGCGAAAGTTAATAGCGACATGTAATGCTTTTCGTTGCTCATTACCTGTCGCTAATCATCTTTTGGTGCTTTCATTTTATGGTTTTGATGTTGGCCACAGTAGACCGATGCCGTTTGTGCCAAAAGAAAATAAAGTGTTAAAAATTTTGTATAGCACGTTATGCGACGACGAAATGTCATTCTTTGTAGGTTTCTCTCTCAGTGGTTCACGAAAACTGCGTTTAACTTCAATGTGGATAGCCTGTGAGGGCCTAACACCTATTTTCTGAATGTCTTAACCACTGCCCCATCTCGCACTGTGAAATACAAAAAATTTGTGACGAAGTGAGCTTTGAATTCTACAATGACACTGGCCACTTTATTGTATATTAATGACTTGGGCTCAAATAACGTACATAGTCAAACACTTGTTGACGTTGAAGATTCAATTTTTTGTTTTTGTGTCTCTCAGTTGGATAGAGAATGAAAATTTTCTACCATACTGTAAGATTTCAACCAGAGGAAACAGGTGGTGCTGTGTAGTTTTTGTGTTCGTTGTTATTATAACTTGTCCTTGTGCTCTACAATGCCTGGACTATTTCTACAAGATGCAGATTGTTACTGGCGGTTTTACTCACTCCAGAACAATTTTGTAACAATCTTGTTTGGAACTGAGATTGGTGCTTAACCTGCTGTCAATAGAATGGTCATCATTGACCATTAATCTGTAGGCATGCAGGAAAGATCCGGCCGTGGTCTGAGGGATAAAACTATTTCGCCATGCGTCTAATGTCATTTTCGATATTTTTTTCGAAACTTTCAGAGTATGTGCGGATAATCCCTTAAATAGGCTAGGATCACTTGCTTCCACCATTTATTCTCAGCTGAGATTGTCTGTTATCCCCACGGGTTATGTCAGAAACGAAAAGTAAAATCTGTGCTTTCGTTGCTTTCTATTCGTGCTGATTGATGCTAAAACTCAGAATCATGATTTTCTCTACAGAATAATTCAACCTGACCGTGGTCCAATTACAATTTCTAGTAGAACGTTAAGATAATTTGTCAACATTAGGCCCAGAAGCAGGCAGTGGAATAGAAAAAATGTTCTATGCGACGGACAGTGTTTAACATTTAAAATTAGCTTCACGAATTTTAAACAGATAACAGAAGAACAATGAACGTAGTTTGCGTTCCAATATTCAAGCAACCATGAACTACGATCCTCTTTTGAATGAATGTACATGGGTTAGGAAGCTGTGACAAACTGCTGATTGCGTAACTCTGCACGTAATATAAACAGCTTCAAATTCAGGTACTGCTAGATCACGTAGACAGAACCGGTTCAGTACGTTATTTCTACCTACTCTGTGGTTAGACGGCTCAAACAGCCAGGCGTGTACGTAGTGACTGGTAGATGGTTCGCTTCCAACTTGAGTGGGTTCGCACTGAAACGGTTTAACTCGCAATAGACTTTTCTGTAGATACACAGCGCGTTTCACCCATCTTCTGGCTTTTTCATGGCTAATGGCCTATGCAAGTCTAGAAGTGTTGAATGATGTCACAATCAAAAAGTAGATAAGTAATTTATGCTGCTTCGATTCGAGCACGACTGCCGAAAGTGGAAGGCGACATAACTTTTTACACAACGACATCGTTTTACAACAAACGAGAGGCGTCATTTCCAGCGATGAGGCCCTAGTCCTTTGTATGAGCAAACTACGTTTTCTGATACGTTTCATCTGGTTGCAGAAAGTTTGCTGTTCTGAGCCACACCAGTGTTTTCGTCTTTGGCAAACGATGCACGGGACATCTGAGGCTCCACATAGCATTTTACTTGCGAACCAACCGACACTAAATTGTCTTTTACGTAAGCATCTATACTTTACGCTATTTAGTTTGTATCAGGGGGAACTTCTTATTGTGCAACACACTAACCTCCTTCCCCTTCAATTCGCTGATGAAGCGTGGGGAGCATGAGTGCTCGAACACATACGCCCAAAATATTACTAGTCTAGTCCTATCGTTTCGATTTTTACGGTATTAATACGTAGGGCAGTGAACAAATATTCATAGTTTCCAATCAGAAATACGATAGGCGGTACTTTCTAAGGTTGATCTTGTAATACAGAGTACATGGTTTTTAGTCTAGGGCGTGTTATGCGACATTTTTCAGCATTTCTGCCAAAGTATCTCTCCAGTCAAATGAGTCTGTGGCCCATCACGGCAGCGTAATTTACACGCTTTTGAACTCTTCCGTTAGGCTCACCACATACGAATCCATTACACTTGAACAATACTGCGCGACAGGCCACACGTGTGTGCTATGAATTATTTATATCGTAGACAAATGGCAACTGCCGAGTCTTTCACTTGTATGTCGAAGACGCCATTTACGTCACCGCCGGCCGCTGTGGCCGAGCGGTTCTAGGCGCTTCAGTCCAGAACCGCGCGACCGCTACGGTCGCAGGTTCGAATCCTGCCTCTGGCATGGACGTGTGTGACGTCCTTAGGTTAGTTAGGTTTAAGTAGTTCTAAGTTCTAGGGGACTGATGACCTCAAATGTTAAGTCCCATAGAGCTCAGAGCCATTTGAACAATTTGTTTTACGTCACCTGCTATTGCTCTTAGCAGTCGATCCATTTCATATGTCCACACACTGTTCCTTACAGACTGACATTACTAACTTTGAGTCATTTATCAGGTTATCCAACCCAACCACGTTTTCTACGACTCGTTAAGTATCAGCTTTTCGTTTCTGTTCACTCACAGTTAGTTGCCTGCCTTTCCATCAACATAGTAATTTTTAAGAATTTACCTGGTATAGCTACAATTTTCCATTGGATTAAGCTTCGTTGTAGTCAACCGCATTATTTGCCAAAAGTCTCGCACTGTAACTGAAGTCTGAGAATGTAATTGATGCTATCCGCCAAGTCACAAATGGCTCTGAGCACTATGGGACTTAACAGCTATGGTCATCAGTCCCCTAAAACTTAGAACTACTTAAACCTAACTAACCTAAGGACATCACACAACACCCAGTCATCACGAGGCAGAGAAAATCCCTGACCCTGCCGGGAATCGAAACCGGGCGCGGGAAGCGAGAACGCTAAGTCACAGATTAGTAATACCATTAATAATGGTCCTAAACCCCACACGTCCGTAGAGAACACCACGTATTACTTTTATATCAGAACATGAATTTCCATCCTGAATACAGTATTGCGCCCTACTGCCTACAATTTTCCAATCCAGTAGTGAGCCTAGTTTTATAACCAACAGCAGATGTCGGTGTGGCATTGAATTAGAAGCTTTCAGCAAGAAAGCAGCATAGCAAGACCCCCACTGCATCTTAGGCTATTTTAACACAGACCACGCCAACTGCAAGTATTCTGTAAGACTCTGTAGGGAGTCCAGACATTTCCAGCACTTAGTCCCGTGAGAACACTACACTACATCCACTGTAGGTGCGGTGACAGCATACCTTGAAGGCCATGGCGTTGATGGTAGTCGTCGGCGTGGTGGGCAGTTGACTGTGCCTTGTCGGGGCGCAGGCGGCGTTTATATAGTGGTGCGGGCCAGACAGGGAGAGGGCGCGCCTGGCTATTCGAGGACAGACGGCGACAACCCGATCGGGGGCGACCTGCTTACTGCTCACTGGCCACCGTAGCGTAACGGCCAGAAACTAACCCGTCTGTGTGTGTGTGTGTGTGTGTGTGTGTGTGTGTGTGTGTGTGTGCACGCATAGCAACACCACTGCCCTTGGCGAGATTATCTGCGGACCAGGAGCTCACGCATTACATAAGCAGTCCATTGTTTCCTCTCTTTATGACACCTTTGGTGCCGGCCGTTGTGGCCGAGGGGTTCTAGGCGCTACAGTCTGCAACCGCGCTACCACTACGGTCGCAGGTTCGAATCCTGCCTCGGGCATGGGTGTGTGTGATGTCCTTAGGTTAGTTAGGTTTAAGTAGTTCTAAGTTCTAGGGGACTGATGACCTCAGATGTTAAGTCCCATAGTGCTCAGAGCCATTCGAACCATTTGAATAGCATTGGTACAGGTGGCGCAGTAAATTCGGTTCGATATGAACTTGCTGGTCACCAATTGCTACGCTACTCATATGGCAACAGGTTGCCGTTTTCAAGGACCTATAGTTGTTGAGCGTTTAGGGGTACTCCAGTGATAGTCCTTGAGCGTTTAAGTTTACTCCAGTGATATTTTTATTTCCCTAGTTTCATTGTTTTTGTCAGTGGATTTTTTTATAAACTGTGAAACTTCCCCTTAGAAAAATTAAGAATGATAGTGCCGTTAAACCTCTTACGATATTTGATAATTGAACATATTCAGACATTTCTCTCTTTACTTATTGTGATCAACAGTAAATTGACACACAATGTTTTTAGCGCAATGCAATCTGACTTTCAATAACCCCACAAAAGAATGGCCCTGACTAACAATAACCTGTACCTTTCATGAATCACTTGCCTCACAAAAATCTTCGTTACTCAAACTAATGCAATTCAGCGAGCGCCACTACTGCCAGCTAAATAAAAGATTCTAACTACGGAAGTCACTAACTACTGACAGGCCCAGTTAGCAAATGAAACATTTTGATGGAGAACAAACAATGTATTTACCTTAACAGTGTTCAAAAGTATATATATATATAATCAGTTCATGACATCCAGTCTTACAAATTTCGTTTTTCTGACTGACACACGTCCAGATCGTCCGCTCTCAAAATTCTGCATTCTCTCTCCCCACATCCACCACTGCCGGCGGCTCACCTCCAACTGCACATCGCTACGCACTGTTCACATCCAACTGCCCAACACGAATAGCGAGTATTCCAACAATGCCAACCAGCCACAGACTGCACACAGCACAGTCAGTGATTTTCATGCAGAGCGCTACGTGGCGTTACCAACATAAAAAACTAAACAGCCTACTTACAACTGTGATGACAGGGCGATTTATGGACTGTATCATCGGCAATTTTCCGCCACACAATACATGGCAAGTTGGCGTTAGTAAAATTTGCAATATTATTAGAATTTGCATATACACTGACGGGGAAAAAAATCGCAACACCAAGAAGGAGTAGTGGAAGATAAACAAAAGTTGGTGGCGTGTTTCTACATCTGAATGAAGATGTCTATTCAAATTTCTCTCCAGTCGCATAACAGGCATTCGTAGCGCCACTATGACAAGGCAAATCGGGTTTGCTTTGAATACACGCTGTAACGTTCCTGAGCGTTACTTGCCAGCCGGAGTGGCCGTGCGGTTCTAGGCGCTACAGTCTGGAGCCGAGCGACCGCTACGGTCGCAGGTCCGAATCCTGCCTCTGGCGTGTGTGATGTCCTTAGGTTAGTTAGGTTTAATAAGTTCTAAGTTCTAGGTGACTGATGACCTCAGAAGTTAAGTCGCATAGAGCTCAGAGCCATTTTGAGCGTTACTTACATTTGAGACTGGAAGTGGTGAGTTGATGCTTGTCAAGAATGCGATTAAGACGACAGAGGCCCCATTATTAACACCTCACAGAGTTTGCCCGTGGGTGTTTAATAAGGCTGCGAGAAGCTGAATGTTCGTTCTACGACTCTGCTGAAAGATTTGGCAGCAGTCCGGAAACGAGCTGCTTCTACGGTCGTAGGTTCGAATCCTGCCTCGGGCATGTATGTGTGTGACGTCCTTAGGTTAGTTAGGTTTAAGTAGTTCTAAGTCTAGGGGACTGATGACGTCAGATGTTATGTCCCATGGTGGTTAGAGCCATTGGAATCATTTTTGAACCTGGCAGGAATATACCCACTGAACGTGATTGGTGGCAGTTGTAGTCACGGGAATATACGGTTCTCAAGAAAACCTGGCTCTGGACGACCACATGGCACTACCTACAGGGGAGAACACCGTGTTCATTGTATTGATCTGGCACATCGGACTGCATCTGCAGCAGCAATTTGAGCAGTAGTTGGAACCACAGGGCTCAACAAACTCGTACGAACTGGTTACTTCAACGATAGCTTCGAACCAGACGCCCTTTAGCGTGCATTCCACTGGCCCCAAACCACTGCCATTTGCGACAAATCATTTGGCTCTAAGCACTATGGCACTTAACATCTGAGGTCATCAGTCCCCTAGAACTTAGAACTACTTAAACCTAACTAACCTAAGGACATCACACGCGTCCATGCCCGAGGCAGGATTCGAACCTGCGACCGTAGCAGCCGCGTGGTTACGGACGCGCGCCTAGAACCTGTCGGCCATATGGGCGGCCCATTTGCAACATCAGTGGTGGCAAGCGAGGGCTCATTGCTGGGCAGGGGTCTCGCATAATGAAAGATGCTTCTGCCTCGGTGCCAGTGATGGCCGTGTGTTGGTTAGTAGAAGGCCAGTTGAGGGCCAGCAGCCAAACAGTGTGTGTGTTAGACACACTGGACCTGCACTTGGAGTTATGGTCAGGGGTGCGATTTCGTTGACAGCAGGAGCACTCCCGTGGTTATCCCATGCACCCTTATTGGAAATTTGTGCTGCCATTCGTGAACAGCATTTCAGGGGCTGTTTTCGAACAGATTAGCGCTCGCCCACATAGCGCTGCTGTAACCCGGCATGCTCTGCAGAGTGATGACATGTTGCCTTGACCTACTCGATCACCAGACCGAGCACGGGGTCCCGGGTTAGATTCCCGACGGGGTCAGGAATTTTCACCTGCCTCGAGATGACTGGGTGTTTGTGTTGTCCTCGTAATTTCGTCATCATTCATGAAAGTGGTATGAATGTAGCGATATTGGACTGAGCAAAGGTTGGGAATTTGTACGGGCGCTGATAACCACGCAGTTGAGCGCCCCCAAACCAAACATCATCATCATCATCGATCACCAGACCTGTCTCCAGTCGCGCATATACGGGACATCACTGAACGACAACTCCAGCGTCGTCCACAAACAGCATTAACCATCCCTGTAATGATCAACTAAGTGCAACAGCATGGAACTCCCCCGTCCCCATAAACTGACAATCGGAGGCTGTACAGTACAAAATCCATGCACGTTTGCATGCTTGGCTTCGATATTGTGGCCTTTATACTCGTTATTAATGTACTAGCGTTTCACATTTCTACAGGCCTACATTAACCTATAATACTGCAACGTTAATCACACAAATATGTTATCTAGACAACTATATTCCTGAAATTTCTTTACTCTACATTGATTATTTTTTGGCGTTGCGATTTTTTTCCGTCAATGTACTTCATTATCAATATGTGATGCCTTAAAAACGTCTTTTATTACTTATGTTTCCAGTTCGTTGCTTGGGGCTTGGTGGTGGTGGAAGGAGCAGCCACGTAGAGACGAAAAAACCGTCACGCCGGGTCCTACTGACAACGTATCAGGAAGAGCATAATTAGGAAATAACCATCCAGAATTTATTTGCTGTTATTAATAAAAAGGAAGCTTAAGCCTTCGATGATCGAACTCGAGCGTAGAACCCGCGAAATTAATGAAAAATGTCTTCGGAACGATACGGCTGTATGCAACTGGCGTTCGAGATGCTTATTACAAAAGCAAAAGTTTGTAATATTCAGTCAGAGTAGCACATCTCAGAGCGGAGTATGAAGGCCAGCGGGGCACAGTAAAACCTGCTGATCAGTAGTTCATACACTAATTTCATTTTTTTTTATTTATAGCAAAGTGCGGTCATGGAGGTGCAAACTGTCCGAATTGCGGATTAACCGTGCACAGCTCTGCGATTAACGGAAAAATAAAAAAGAAGGAAGGTCCTGATAATTTATTAACATCTAACATTAGAGCGAATATACTAAAAGAAGAAATTTCTTTTTTTGGGTTTACGGGTGGCTACCTAACTATGCCTATGTTCCGTGAGTTGAACAGCTAATATAGGTGCAAGGAAAGAAATTGCGAAAAAACCGTAGGAACAGAAGAAATACTTCAGTTGGTCCATGAAAGAAGCAAGCACAAAAATTTTCAGTGTAATAGATTTAGGAGTGAAATAAAAAGGAAGTGCAGGGAAGCTAAGGCGAAATGGATGCAGGAAAAAGTCAAGAAATGGAAATAGGACGTCCGATGGACAGACTCAGCACACAGAAAAGTCAAAAGAGCCATGACGAAAGTAAAAGCAAAAACAAGTCAACATTAAGAGTGACAGAGGAATTCACTGTTGAACGCAGAGGAGAGAGCGAAAAGTTGGAAACGGGGCATTACTGGTCAAAAGATGTCTACTAGCATAAAACGTTGGCCTTAATTTGAGGAAAAACTTTCTTAGAATGTTCCTTTGAAGCACAGTTTTATATGGGAGTGAATCACAGGCTGTGGGGGGAGGGGGGGGGGAGATGAGGGGAGGAAGCGGAGGGGAAGCGAATCGAAGAGCTAGAGATTTGTTGCTACAGAAAGACGCTGAAAATTTGGGAAGTGGTAAGAAATGAGGATGTTTTCTTAAACATACGGAAAATAAAGAACAGAGTGATGAGTAACGGGTTAAGAAATCAGTGAATGACTTCCATGATGCTAGATGGAGATGTAGGGAGTAAAAACTGTAGGGAAAGACCGATATTTCATTATGTCCAACCTATAATTCGGGACATTGTGTGCAAGTTTTAACCTGAGCTGAAAATGCTCGCACAGGAGAGGAACTCTTGGCATGCTGCATCAGACTAGGTAGATGACTTCCTTTTCTTCGCAGGGTGAGCGTGGTTATTATCGGACCTGGCATGGTTAGTTTAAGGGGTGGTCAGACACCATTCCTGCCGGCAACTCGTTACCCTCCTGGTCAGAATATGTGTACCCCAACTGTCTGCATGTTGTGTTAGTCATGGGGAAATGAGCGAAAGTTTTCTAAATGTTTGTGAATAGTGTAAATGAGGAGGGACTTGGATACCAGCCCGGTATTCACGTAGTGGGATGTGAGAAACCACCTAAAAACCACGCCCAGGCTGCCCAGCACACCGACCTTCATCGCTAATACGTCAAGCGGATTCCGAGGCCGGCGCTCCTCCCCGTGCTAGAAGCTGCGCTTATGTGCGCGCGGCTATCTGGGAGGGTCAAACCAATGAACTGAATGATAAAAAAATAAAATACGGACGCAGGTACAGCGAAAAAATTATGTCCGACAGAAGAAAAAAGCGCAGGACGACATTCGCTTCGCCATACTAATGTTTTGGCTCTCTATGAAATTGAGGACTATTGTGAGCAAAAAAGCTGAATGAAAAAGCAGAAAAAAACTGAGCAATAATTTGATGAAAGTAATTAATACGAAATACGACGTGTTTCAAGCGCAATCTTGTAAATAAGTTGTTCGTTTCTGTGTAGTGATGAAGTGGGCTTTTAAATTAGACGTGCGTCATGTTTTGTGAGTCCAATAAATAGGAGTGTTCGGTAAAAAAAAATTTTTTGTGATTTGGATTATACGCGTTATTCGGTTATCTGTGCAGTCTCGGGTCCACATTAACCCACACTATCGAAAGCTTGAGCTTTCTGTTTATTTCGTGTTTCTTTTAAATATTTTAGTTGTGACAAACCTTTTATAATGTGCTTTTTTTTTATCCACATGTCAATTTGGCGTGATGTCTACCTTAAAATAAACACGTTTCATAACAAAAAGATTTTTTAAGACCTGAAGATGACAGCGAAATCTGTCGAAAGCTGTTGTTTTACATAAAGAAATATTTGTGCGATCATGGATCGAGAAAGTTTTTAACAAGTAAAACAGATCGCTCCTTTTGTCTTCTCGAAATGAGAAAATTCAATAACACTTCAAAATAAATAATTCTGTTCTAGGCACACACGCATACCGCACCACCGCCACTCCCACATAATCTGCGGACCTTGCCGAGGTGCGGTGGCTAGGATGCCTCAACTACATAGGTAACCGGATCTGTGGAGAGACCAGTCTATGGTTCCTAAAGACGAACAGCAGATTTTCCAGCAGTTCCACGGGCAACAATCTGGATGATTTACTTTCCTGGAACTGCCGTTGTGCTGCTGCGGACTGATGAAATCTAGGGAAAGCTACTGCAATTACTCATCCTTAGAGTATGTAGCTCTAATGCATAGTTTAATGATGAGTGCATCATCTTCGATAAAATACTCTGATGGTAAAATAGGTCCCAATTCGGAACTTTGGGCGGGAACCACTCGGGAGTATGTCATCAAGAAAAAGAAAATTCACATTCTACGGATCGGAATGTTAGGGAATGTAGGGCCCTTTATCGGGTAGATAGGTTAGAGAATTTGAAGAAGAGAGTAACATAGGTTGACATTAACTGTAGTACGAAATAGTGAAGTGTGGCGGCAGGAAAAAAGGGACTTCTCATCTGTTGAACACAGTGTCATAAATAAAGAATCAGATGGGCGTAATGCAGGAGTAGGTTTAACAATGAAAGAAAAGAACACGAATGAGGGTAAGCTACTACAAACAGCATAGGTATCAATTTATAGTAGCCAAGATAGATACGAAGCCAACACTCACCACAGAAGTACAATTTTGTATGCTAACTAGCTTCGCAGATGATGAAGAGATCTCACTGTGCGAGTAATCCTCTAATGTTATCATATTATGCCTTGCACTTCGTTATCCGTACAATTTATTGGTTTCATTTTCTGTCTTTTCACTAGAAAATCGCTCTAGAGTCGAAATCGCGACAGTGAAATAAATGAATAATAAAAACTTACACAAAAATGGCGGCAATGATTTCATTCCAAACGTATATTATGACTGTGGTTACCAACCAATGGAAAACCATAAATTTCAGTGTTAGGCAGTATTTTCTGAAGGTATTTGTACAGAGTGTAGCTTTTTATTGATGTGAAACGTGGATGATAAGCAGTTCAGACACCAAAAGAGATGCTTTTGAAATGTGGTGATACGGAAGAATGATAAAGATTAAACTGATAGATAGAATAACAAACGAGAAGTACTGAATATACACTGAAGCGCTAAAGGCATGTGTATTCAAATACAGAGATATGTGAACAGGCAGAATACGGCACTGCGATCGGCAACGTCTATGTCTGGCGCAATTGTTAGATCGGTTACTGCTGCTACAATGGCAGATTGTCAAGATTTAAATGAGTTTCATCGTGGTGTTATAATCGATGAACGAGCGATGGGAAGCAGCATCTCCGAGGTAGCCATGAAGTGTGGATTTTCCCCTAATATTATTTCACGAGTGTACCGTCAGTATTAGGAGTCTGGTAAAACGTCAAATCTCTGGCATCACTGCGGCCGGAAAAAGATCCTGCAAGAACGGGACCAACGACGACTGAAGGGGATATTTCAACTTGACAGAAGTGCAACCCTTCCGCACATTCCTGCAGATTTCAATGCTGTGCCATCAACAACTGTCAGCGTCCAAACCGTTCAACGAAACATCATAGATATGGGCTTTCAGAGCCGAAAGTCCATTCATGAATCCTTCATAAATAGACGACACAAAGCTTTACGCATACACTGACATTGGACTATTGATGACTGGAAACATGTCACCTTGTCGCACGAGTCCCGTTTCTAATTGTATCGAGCGGATGGATGTGTACGGATATGGAGACAGCCTCATGAATCAATGGATCTTGCATGTCAGCAGGGGACTGTTCAAGCTGACGGAGTCTCTGTAATGGTGTGGGGAGTGTGCAGTTGGAGTGATATGGGACCCCAGATACGTCTAGATACGGCTCTGACAGGTGACACGTACGTAACCATCCTGTCTGATCATTTGCATCCAATCATGTCCATTGTGCATACCGACAGACTAGAGCAATTCCAGCAGGGCAATGTGACACCCCACACATCCAGAATTTTACTCTGGTAATACAGGACAGTTTTTGCATGGAGTCTCTTAATATATGAAACAAATATCGCCAGTGATTCCTAGGACCGAAACGGACGCAGCACTGTTATCGGGTTATGTGGGGTCACCGCCAGACACCACACTTGCTAGGTGGTAGCCTTTAAATCGGCCGCGGTCCATTAGTATATGCCGGACCCACGTGTCGCCACTGTCAGTGATAGCAGACCGAGCGCCACCACACGGCAGGTCTAGAGAGACTTACTAGCACTCGCCCCAGTTGTACAGCCGAATTTGCAAGGAAAGGTTCACTGACAAATACGCTCTCATTTGCCGAGACGTTAGTTCGCATAGCCTTCAGCTACATTTGCTACGACCTAGCAAGGCGCCGTATTCAATTGATAATTAATATTATGAAGCATGTACCGTGACGAGAGATGTTCTACAATTGTGGATTAAAGTTAAGTATTCTACCAGTTACCTCCTGTTTTGCTAGTCTTATTTCTCTGACCTGTTCCAGACCTAACGCCAGTCAGCGTGTAATTAAACGCGTGCATTTCGGCCTCCTCTAGAAAAACAGTGTTGGCTCTTCTGCCAACACTACAGGTTACATGCTACTGCGCTACAGGACGGGCAGTATTTGTATCACTGGAGAAGCTCAAAACATTTTCTGTGAGATGCATCGCATACGTGTCAGACCCTCAGCATGGATCAGTGAAGCCGCTCGGTAATACCTGGGTGTTGCCCAACACCTGTACTGTTCCAGGCAGCTAATGTCGCTACCAGAGTGGTGTATATCTCATTTTTCATATTTTCACAAGCAAAAGTCTAGAGAGTTTAAGCAGGGGACAGAGCATGCCAGTGCATTGACCAAATGGGATGTTGTGTGGTTAACGTGACTGATCTGTGGTTTACACAGTGAAATACGTTTGTTTTGTCTTCAGAACATGTGTATCGCCGAAGGAGGTTGTGGCAGGGACGCAAGGTATCACATTTTGTGTAACACCTGTGGGATATGTTCGCAGGAACGTTTTGTCTTATTTTGATGCTAGGAACCAATCACCTAATTGTCGTTTCCTGAGATACACTCTATACATAGCTTTCTGCAGTCTTATTTTATTTTTAGTATGTCATAATTAGTTTCGATACTGATCTCACATTCAAAAATACACAGGATGATACCGTGATTCTGTTACAAACTTTCAGGAACGACGGACAAGGGCAAATGTATCAATTTGAGGTACGTGCCCCTGGTCCAGAAACGACCGTATCAAAATTTATATGCGAAAATCGTTGTGACACCTCTAACGGCGGACCTCATCTACTGCAAGCTCTTTGCTTTCCATATTTTGGGAGGAGGTAGTACAGACCAAAAGCAAGAAAGAAAATGTCTAGTAAACATGTGCTTTAAAATGCATACCTTAATTACTGTGAGCGCTTGTTCTGAAGAAGAAAAGTGTTTCACAATAGCGAAGATGAACGAGTGTTCATAGCTCTTAAAGAACGCACTTTAGAGCCCTTGTTTACTGAACATTTCTTCTTATTTTGGTCGATGTTACCATCTCTAAAAATACGGAAAGTAAAGAGCTTGCAGTAGAAGAGGTCCAGTGTTAGAGATATCAGGATGATTTTCACTCATAACTTTCGACTCTGTCGTTTTCATACCAGTGTCTCTTACCTCAAATGCATACATTCACCATTCCCCATCACCCGTGAAAGTTTCTGACATCATGGAATCACTCTGTATTAGTAAGAAACGGACAACTCACTGTACTGCTCCTTGCAATTAATTTGCCGAATACTAGAGGTCTATTAAGATCCATTTTTATAAATTAGAATTTATTTTCTAATCTAATTTCGATGAGATCTCAAGGATAGACTACAGACGATCGGGACTAGAAAGTCATTTGGACGTGTTAAAATTTAAAGACACTTTGCATAAAATAGAGTGATTACCAGGAAAACAAAGTATGCTTCTTGGCATGTTTTTGAAGATTTACGAAAGAAGATTGTATGATCTGGACATGAATAAGTGGAAACGGAAGTTGTGGAATATAAAAAATGTAGATGCTATAGTTTTTCTGTACCAATTTCCTAACAATTAGCTAAGATCCAACTTGAGAGCTGGAATTACTGCAGTAGAGTCTGTTAACAACAACCAATTGAGCGTTTGCATTAGTTATTACTTTGCAACGAGCTTAACTGTTGGAAAAAAAAGGATTTAAAATTTCTAAGATTGTTCGAAACTCTTCTGCTTTGTGTAACATTCTTCCTGTTTCCATAAAATTTAGAGGCTTTCCTTCTGTGCACCTCGCTTCGTCCCGTTGGAAAAGAGATCGGTTGGGCGCCAATAGCGCGTCCATGCAAGTTGCGATACAAATCATTCCTGTATTGGAAAATGTGTTAGCGTTCGAAACCACAGCATATATTCCATCAGTCAGTAGGCTCTTCTAACGTTACTGCAGCTTAATTGTGCCATTTGGCGTTTTATTCATCCAATTTCTATGTTACTTCTCCATGATCTCATACTTAGCGCTTACAATTAATTATTTGCCGGATTACAAACTGCAAACTACTCTGATTACAATCTTTTATCCGCGGGTACCTATTTCCTATGCTCCAAACGCTACAGCCTCCTGTGCAGTGTAATGTACTGCTGCTAGCCGACGATCTTGCTTCGTTGAATACATCGGTTCTTGTCAGATCACAGACGTTAAGCAACGTCGACTGTACATGGATGGGTTACCGCATGGGTGGCTACATTCTACTGGTTGCTTTCCCTTTCCCGTATGGCACAGAGGAGGAGAGGTGGTAGCGTAAAGTTCCTGACCACTAGTCTCTGCTCCAGTGTCCTGGGTTCAGTTCCAAACCTCTCCGCAGTGTCTCATGAAGTGACGTTGTTGATGGTGATCTATCCGTGAAACGACGTTAAGGTGGCGGCCCCATTGTGCTATTCGAGAGGAGTAGTTTATTTGCTGCCACCGGCTTTTACCTAACCCCGTGCCTTATCATTATCCAGCACAAACGTGGCGCCACAGTAGACACACTCATTACCTACACTTAACATATACACTTATACACACATCTCTCACACTTCGTGAAGGAAAGGGGCCAGTGTGCGCGAAGCATGAGAATAACCTTTCCAATTAAGCGGCTGAAGCTGCCGTTCGTGGTTTCCCAGCCTACAATGTCATACGACTTTACTTTTAACAGCCGCCTGTGGAAAGCGTGATGTACAACGGCTTAGCTACAACCTAATTATTCTCTGTTGAATAACTCTATAATTGCGAAGGGAAAAATTTAAAATTTCTAAGACTGTATGAAACTGCTTAAGTCATCTTTGCATCACTTTAAATTTATATTATATCTATAACATTTCACTCTGTGCATCTACGTTTCCCTCGTTGAAGAGTTTCTCTCCTCCCCCCTCCCCCTCCCTCCCTCTCCTCTCTCTCTCTCTCTCTCTCTCTCTCTCTCTCTCTCTAACGGAGTTCACGCCGTTGTGAACCACCCTGACAGCATAAAGCTCTATGCCTACTAGGGGATGTCAAACGAAGCTTTGAAAGTGTAATCTTGTAATCTAGAGTTATGATCTGCTCCTAGACTCCACACCAAAGTACTGACTGTAAGCACGCTCGCACATCCCTCCTTCCACTCCATTCCTACCCTATGCACACACAAACATCTTCATGAGAAATAGACAACATCTGCTCTTATATTACTCTCATAGGAAACCATATAGTCATTTTAATCTCAAATACCAAAAAGCGTTAATGTTATGTTACTAATAGCTGGAGACTGGTAGAACAATAACAAATATATTGGTTTTGAAATAAAGGTAGACACCGTTTTTTATTGGTCTTAGTAAGCGGCCACATTAGCCAACTTTATTCGCTGCGCCCAGATTGCAATGTGTCAAGCACAACAGGTTCTTATGTTGAAAGCAGTCTCATGAAATCGCTCTCGCGAATTGCGGCAGGCCGCAGGTAAAAGGCAACCTCAATCGCGGAAAGAAAAATATAACGACTTCATTCATATTAATATGAACTTTTCTATCCCAACAGATTCTGCACTGCAATTCACTATTGCAACATTGAACGATTTTTTTTTTTTTTTAAATGGATGAACTGAATGCTTCAGTCGGTAAGGTACTGACGCGACACCATAACTTCTCTCCTCCTCCCCCAACATTTTTCTAATACCAGGTGGCTCAAAATGCAGAAGCAACAGAGCTAGGTTTATCTTGTTTTTCCTGCAAAAACAGCAGCTTAATCAGCATTATTGTCGTTAACCCCTAAAACATTATTATTTCTTTTTAATTTCTACAGTCTTACATTCAATCCCTTCTAATTGGTATAGCTGGGTTAGTAGACGCACTGGTTCATTGTAGAGAGCCGCTTTTTTTTTTATCAAACTGGGACAAACTTTTCAAACGGCTTTATTTGCGATGAGAGAGCCAGTTCCTTCGTTTCGCCAATCTACCCTTTGAAAACAATGTAAGAAGGAGTCGCTGCGAGACTGGGAAGTAATGAACGTCTAAAAGAATTATTATACATGATTTCCTGTTAACTATATTTTTCACAGACACCATTCAATTTAAGGGTGCGCAGATAATTCTGAAACGGACAAACGTTTTAAAGTACGACAGTTCTTACTTATAAGTGACTCGTTTCAACAGGTCTTCAGACCTTCGAAAATATTTTTATGTTTACACCGATCCCTTCATTAGGAACTGATATGATGTTGCTGATTGAGAGCTTCTTACTCTCTGAAATATTAAGTGTTAACTATTTTGATAGTTAACGTTGTCTCTGCCTTCTTCAAACAGGTTATGAGGTAGAGAAAGGAACAGCGCTTGGACTATATTTTGGAAAACCGAGGTTCAAACACCCCAGCCTTACTGCCCATGAAAACGTTGTATGACTACACCCATGAAAACTGGCACGTGTGGTTTCAGACCATCTTTATAGCTGAGGACATTAATAGTATTTCCCCTAGTACCAATGGAGGTGCGATGTTTCCAAGACGAACCACGTTATGTCCATAACACAACAGCATCACCACTGGCCAGTTCCAGCAGAGTCGCTATGCTCACACATGGAGCCTTTTTCCTCTCCAGACAAAATTACGACGGAGAATCGTTATCGAACTTGTAACGTAGCGATAGCAACAAAGGTACACTTTTTAGAAAGTAATTTCATTTGACATACCTATTTCAGTAGTAGTAGAGCCATCTGTAGTTGCTCCTGTAACCCCTTTCTTTATTTATTATTTAACTTTGAAATATAGCCTGAAATGTCAGTATGGTGTAAAACCAATTTATTCAAACTTCGCGCCACTATATAGAAACTATGTAAAGGACGCTAGCTCAACTCGAATGATGAGGCAGGCACAATCGTTGCAGAAGTGCACCATTGAACCGTTAGAACAACCAGCACGCTAGACAAAACGTCATACAGTCGTCTTCAGTTTTTGAAACTAAAAGGCGTGCTGTTGCGTACTGGAAAGTAATTAGTGATTGATAACTACATTTCGTTAAGTTATTAATTACGGAGTAAGCACGAAGCACCGTGCGCATCACGTGAAAGTGTCATAAAAGAGAACTAAAGACACCTGCTAGACACAGAGTACAGCTCAGTACGGTAACTCGTCTGCAATTCTGGTACACATTCAGGGCCTTGTTCAGAACCGTAAGTAACTGAACAAACGCATAAATTTATGAAAGGGTGTAGGCATGTTAGCTGTCTCGAATAAACCGTGTTACGATTTTTCTAGTCGCGTTTCACAGTCTACGTTCCTAAGTGCTAAAAGTTAATTTCGTTTCAGAAATATTAGAGTCCGGAATATAATCAGCATTATTATTGAATTTTAAAGTTTCTATTAAAAACCCATAAACTGATAGCAGTCATTTATAAGCTTAAATTTCTCACACCGCCATGGAACCGTAGACTCTACTACGTGACAAATTTCAGCTTGAAAAAACTCTGGTCTAAGCTGTCTGACAAACAGACAGACAAACTGACGGACAACAAAGTGAGCCTGTCAGGTCCGTTTGTTACCGACTGAGGTATGGAGCACTAAAAAGTTAAGATTAAAATGTTGTGATGATTTATTCCGAAAACGGTCCTAAGTTTAAAATTGGTGGACAGTTCCTTCGGTATATTAGAACATTACTCAAATTACACTACGAAATCAAATGAACGCATTTTAACTGGCATAAAGTTATTCCCTGACGTTATAACACGTCTTCTCTTCGTACTCTTCTTTCTTGCCAGCGTTTTTCGCATAATTCTTCTCGTCAATTCTGCGATTATATTATCGGCCGACGATTTCTTATATTATCGGCCGACTTAATTTTCAGTATCATTCAGTAACACCACATCTGGAAGGCTTCAGGACTCTCCCTTATGGTTTCCCCACAGTCCATGATTCATTTGCAATCCTCTGCTCTAAACGTACATTCTCAGAAATTTCTTCATGAGTGAAATTGTTTGACGCTACTACTCGTATAAATCTTTTAGCCAGAAATGCCCTCTTTGCCAGCGCTAATCTCATATCCTCCATGCTGTGTCCGTCAGGTGTTATTTTCTTTCCAAGGCAGCAAAATTCCTTCAGTTTATGCACTGCGTCACCTCCAGAAATGTTGTTGTTGTTGTGGTCTTCAGTCCTGAGACTGGTTTGATGCAGCTCTCCATGCTACTCTATAGTGTGCAAGCTTCTTCATCTCCCAGCACCTACAGCAACTTACATCCTTTTGAATCTGTTTAGTGTATTCATCTCCTGGTCTCCCTCTACGAGTTTTACCTTCCACGCTGCCCTCCAATACTAAATTGGTGATCCCTCGATGCCTCAGAATATTCCTTACCAACCGATCCCTTCTTCTAGTTGAGTTGTGCCACAAATTTCTCTTCTCTCCAATTCTATTCAATACCTCCTCATTAGTTATGTGATCTACGCATCTAATCTTCAGAATTCTTCTCTGGCATCACATTTCGAAAGCTTCTATTATCTTCTTGTCCAAACTATTTATCGTCCACGTTACACTTCCATACATGGCTACACTCCATACAAATACTTTCAGAAACGACTTCCTGACACTTAACTCTATACTCGATGTTAACAAATTTCTCTTCTTCACAAACGCTTTCCTTGCCATTGCCAGTCTACATTTTATATCCTCTTTTCTTCGACCATCATCAGTTATTTTGCTCCCCAAATAGCAAAACTCATTTATTACTTTAAGCGTCTCATTTCCTAATTTAATTCCCGCAGCATCACCCGATTTAATTCGACTACATTCCATTATCCACGTTTTGCTTTTGTTGATGTTCATCTTATATCCGCCTTTCAAGACACTGTCCATTCCGTTCAGCTGCTCTTCCAGGTCCTTTGCTGTCTCTGACGCTATTACAATGTCATCGGCGAACCTCAAAGTTTTTATTTCTTCTCCACGGATTTTAATTCCTATTCAGGACTTTTCTTTTGTTTCTTTTACTGCTAGATAGATATACAGATTGAATAACGTCGGGGACAGGCAACAACCCTGTCTCACCCCCTTCCCAACCACTGCTTCCATTTTATGCCACTCGAATCTTATAACTGCCTTCTGGTTTCTGTACAAATTGTAAATAGCCTTTCGTTCCCTGTATTTTACCCATGGCACCTTCAGAATTTGAAAGAGAGTATTCCAGTCAACATTGTCAAAAGCTTTCTCTAAGTCTACAAATGCTAGAAACGTGGGTTTGCCTTTCCTTAGTCTATTTTCTGAGATAGTCGTAGGATCAGTATTGCCTCACGTGTTCCAACATTCCTACGGAATCCAAACTGATCTTCCACAAGGTCGGCTTCTACCAGTTTTTCCATTCGTCTGTAAATAATTCGTGTTAGTGTTTTGCTGCCGTGGCTTATTAACCTGATGGTTTGGTAATTTTCACATCTGTGAACATCTGCTTTCTTTGGGATTGGAATTATTATATTCTTCTTGAAGTCTAAGGGTATTTCGCCTGTGTCATACATCTTGCTTATTAGATGGTAGAGTTTTTTTAGGCCTGGCTTTCCCGAGGGTGTCAGTAGTTCTAATGGAATGTTGTCTACTCTCGCGGCCTTGTTTCGACTTTGGTCTTTCAGTGCTCTGTCAAACTCTTCACGCATTATCGTATCTCCCATTTCATCTTCATCTACATCCTCTTTCGTTTCCATAATATTGTCCTCAAGTACATCGCCCTTGTATAGATACTCTATACACTCCTTCCACCTTTCTGCTTTCTCTTCTTTGCTTAGAACTGGGTTTCCATCTGAGCTCTTGATATTTATGCATGTGGTTCTCTTTTCTCCAACGGTCTCTTTAATTTTCCTGTCGGCAGTATCTATCTTACCCCTAGTGATACGTGTGTCTACGTCCTTACATTTGTCCTCTAATCATCCCTGCTTAGCCATTTTGCACTTCCTGTCGATCTCATTTTTTAGACGTTTGTATTCCTTTTTGCCTGCTTCATTTACTTCATTTTTGTATTTTCTCCTTTCATCAATTAAATTCAATATCTCTTCTGTTACCCAAGGATTTCTATTAGCCCTCGTCTTTTTACCTACGTGATCCTCTGTTGCCTTCACTATTTCATCTCTCAAAGCTACTCATTCTTCTTCTACTGTATTTCTTTCCCCCATTCTTGTCAATCGTTCCCCAATGCTCTCCCTGAAACTCTCTACGACCTCTGGTTCTTTCAGTTTATCCAGTTCCCATCTCCTCAAATTCCCAACTTTTTGCAGTTTCTTCAGTTTTAATCTACAGTTCACAACTAATAAATTGTAGTCAGAGTCCACATCTGCCCCTGGAAATGTCTTACAATTTAAAACCTGGTTCCTGAATCTCTGTCTTACCATTATATAATCTATATGAAACCTTCTAGTATCTTCAAGCTTCTTCCATGTATACAACCTTCTTTCATGATTCTTGAACCAAGTGTCAGCTATGATTAAGTTATGCTCTGTGCAAAAAAACTACCAGACGGCTTCCTCTTTCATTCCTTCCTCCCATTCCATATTCACCTACTACGTTTCCTTCTCTTCCTTTTCCTACTATTGGGTTCCAGTCACCCATGACTATTAAATTTTCGTCTCCCTTCACTATCTGAATAATTTCTTTTATCTCATCATATATTTCATCAATCTCTTCGTCATCTGCGGAGCTAGTTAGCATATAAACTTGTTCTACTGTGGCAGGCGTGGGCTTCGTATCTATCTTGACCACAATAATACGTTCACTATGCTGTTTGTAGTAGCTTACCCGCATTCTTATTTTCCTATTCATTATTAAATCTACTCTTCTGTTACCCCTATTTGATTTTGTATTTATAACCCTGTATTCACCTGACCAGAATTCTTGTTCCTCCTGCCACCGAACTTCACTAATTCCCACTATATCTAACTTTAAACTATCCATTTCCCTTTTTATATTTTCTAACCTAACTTCCCGATTAAGGGTCCTGACATTCCACACTCCGATCCGTAGAACTCCAAAAATACGCTGATATAATGGTGTAAAATTTCGTAAGACGTCCGAAGATAGCTTTCTTTTCAAGTTTCCACATGACAGTCTGTAATGTCTCTTGTAGCGGTCTCTCCGCGATATTTTCAGAAATTTTATAAATTATATAACTCAGTACATATCTCGAAATATCTCTTCTTATCTTACCGATTATCAATGCAAAGTAGTTTCAAGCCCAATTATTCCTTCGAGCGTCCATTTACTCCATGGAATAGCTTCTCTGCTATCTATGTTTTCTCTTATGAAAAGAATGAAGGAATGCTTGCTGATTAGTCGTGGAAGAAGGAGGATGTATATGTATGTATTGTTGAGCTAGTCGCCATCTTGATGAGATTCTGTATGAGAAGGAATTTAATACATGAACTAAAGTAAGTGTGTTCACGTATTATTTAACTGATTATTATTGACAGTGTCTGCTTACTACGCTGTGTTGCACGGGATCAGTGGGGAACGTCTGATTTACACTGGACGAACCTGCCGTTTTGTATGCTCAAGATATCCAGTTACTTCAAATAAATGGGCTAACACGGTCTTACCAGCAGATCTCCGGTCTTCTCCATGTGATCATCGAAAGTTAATAATTATTACAAATGTTTCCAGGAGATCGACTGACAATTTTCATCTCACCGAGACTTCGAAATTGCTTCACTGCCTTATGGAATTTAAGTTAAGCTCAATTTAATCAGGATAGAACAGTATTGAACTGTGTGAATGTGATAAGCCTGCTTTGTGAATGAAAATTCCCTTAACATACGCATGTTTTTACTATCCTGATCAGTGAAGCTAAATCAGGCCGGTGTGAGAGAAGTTATTAAATTTTAGATTCCACAAAAAATATTAAATTTGGCGACCATGACAGGACGTTGGTCCTGCAATCTTTAAATTTTAGATTCCACAAAAAATATTTAATTTGGCTTCACTGTGACAGGACACATTTTTGAGCATTACTTAAACATTGTTTGAATTTTATGTTGCATGTGCACGAGAGAAAAGAAGACGAGGCCTGTTCCAGAAGTCTCAATTTCGCCACAACCTACGAGAACGTCGTTCAGGCCAGACAATATACAATTAAATTTTTGTAGATAGAAATTTAGAATAACTATTTAAATGTCTATCAGTTTGAATCAGATTGATTAAGTGAATGTTGAGTTGAACTTTAGACAGGAAGTGTTTATTATAAGTGAGTATTATGCAAAGTTTAGGTCAGTGACATTATTAACTCAGATGCGAGTGACTTTATATATTTGTTGTTCTGTGTATTAATGGTTCTTACTAGGGCGGCTTATAAAATGGCAATGCAACAGCAGAGCGAATCACAACAGCCCTCAGCTGTTTCTGAGGTTAGTGAAACAGTAAACGCTAGCTTAACCGAAGTAGTGCCTAGCGGCAGCATTAGTCAGGCCCCACAACAAAGCTTAAGTGTTTCGATGTCATCTGAGCAGGATGAAATAAACCCATTGACTGTAATCATGCAGTAGTTAACGCTGTTAGCCAAAAATGTAACAGACTTAACTAAAGCGCAAATAGAGACTAAAAGGGAATTGAATGAACAATTAGCAGCCAATCAAGTGAAAGTCCAGGAGCAATTAGAAACTAATCAAGCGGAATTAAATAATAAATTAGTAGAGAGTTTTCAGAAACTTGATGATAAATTAAATAAAACTGCGGAAGAATTGAAAATTCAGAATGAAAAGACAGAATTAAAATTAGCTGCTCAAATTGAGCAAGTCACTCAGCAGTGTAATGAAAATGCGAAGAAGTTACGCCTAGAGCTAACCGAGTATGTTGCTACTAAGCTTGATACTATTAAAGAGCAGATCGAGTCAATCCCACAGATAGTTCAAGCACAAGAACAGATGCAATGTTCTATGGCGGTAATTCTGGTATTAGCTGAAGTTCAAGATGAATTAAAGCAACAAGCAAATGAGATGTCAGCAGATATGCAGGATTTGAGACAATCACAAGACAAGATCCCGAAGGACATCCAAAATTTGGATAAATCCATAAATAACATAGCGACAAGACGAGGTTGATCATAAGGTAAACACTCTCGCGGGAAAATTCTCGCAGTTAAGTCTGGAAAGGCAAAGCATTTCTTCAGACAATATTGAACATACGGTCAGAGCAGCTATAGAATTTCAACAATGGCAAGAAAACATTGAGAGACATTTAAATCTATCTCGAGAAGATTTGTGTTCCACGAAAGGTAGTGAACCCATAACAAGATCTATCAATGATCGAAACACTTGAAGCTTTGAGAGATATTTAAATCTAACTCGAGAAGATTTGTGTTCCACGAAAGGTAGCGAACCCATAACAAGATCTATCAATGATCGAAACACTTAAAGCTTTGTTGTGGGGCCTGACTAATGCTGCCGCTAGGCACTACTTCGGTTAAGCTAGCGTCTAATGTTTCACTAACCTCAGAAACAGCTGAGGGCTGTTGTGATTCGCTCTGCTGTTGCATTGCCATTTTATAAGCCGCCCTAGTAAGAACCATTAATACACAGAACACTCACATCTGAGTTAATAATGTCACTGACCTAAACTCTGCATAATACTCACTTATAATAAACACTTCCTGTCTAAAGTTCAACCCAACATTCACTTAATCAATCTGATTCAAACCGATAGACATTTAAATAGTTATCCTAAATTTCTATCTACAAAAATTTAATTGTATATTGTCTGGCCTGAACGACGTCCTCGTAGGTTGTGGCGAAATTGTGACTTCTGGAACAGGCCTCGTCTTCTTTTCTCTCGTGCACATGCAACATAAAATTCACACATGTTTAAGTAATGCTCAAAAATGTGTCCTGTCACAGTGAAGCAAATAACACAACCAGTCATCAACAACAACCAGTCATAACAGAAGCAGTAGATGATTCAAGAGAAAATAATAATCGACATTTAAACTGAAGAGGGCCGCTTTATGCTCCGTAAAGTCGGCCGGGGAATACAAAAGGGGCAAACCTGTTTTAAACGAAATTAATTCCGTGGCAATGTTGAGATATAATGAAGGCGAATTAATGACAGATGAATTGACGAGAGACTTAGAGGCCTGTGTAGTCGAAGATAAAAGGGTTCCTGTGTCTGAGATCATCACAAAAGTGGGAGGAATTTTAACCAATGTTGTATTGGACACAGCTTCATCTACAGACGTAGTATCCGGAACTTTGTTTCGCAGAATTAGTAAAATTAAGAAAATCCCTGTCCTACCAGTACAAAATTGCCGAGTTATAGGTGCAGTGGGAGCAAAATCCCGGAACGTCAAGATACAAACGCTTATAGAGATAAAATTGGGAAATGTAGCTAAACAATGCACATTCCTTGTAGAGGAAAAGTTAGTACATTGTATTCTTGGCATTGGAACTTTGCAATCCTGCAATTGCAAGTTGGACTTGGTAGAAGGGAAGGTGCATTTTAAAATCGAAGATCAATTTGTTAGACTGATCTTACTGAGAAAGGAGGCAGTGTAAGAGCGATATTTCCGTGGTGCTGCTGTGCAGTTGATTTGTGCTGAAAATAATAGTATGTACCGACTACCGATCAAGTCAATTCACGTAGAGGATTTCAGGCAAACAGTCGAACAGAAGATTGCTGAGTCAGATTGCCTAACGGATAGTCAGAGGGAACAATTATTCAATATATTAACAGAATATGAGTCAGTTTTCGATGAAAATCCCGGAATTATTAGAGGATATGTTTGTACATTACAGATTAAGCCCCATAAGACATTTTGCCGCACACAGTAACCCATTCTCTGGCGATTAAAACAACCAGTTCAGGAAGAGATACAAAAAATGTTAAACTGGAATCTTATTGAACCGTTGAACATCCCATATTGTTCTCCGTTGCTTGTTGTACCAAAGCCAGGAGGAAAAGTTCGATTGGTATTAGATGCAAGGGACATTAACAAAATTATAGTACCTGTGTGCACACATCCAGAGAACATCGATGAGTTAATGGTTCAAAATGGCTCTGAGCACTATGGGACTCAACTGCTGTGGTCATCAGTCCCCTAGAAGTTAGAACTACTTAAACCTAACTATCTTAAGGACATCACACACATCCATGCCCGAGGCAGGATTCGAACCTGCGATCGTAGCAGTCGCACGGTTCCGGACTGCGCGCCTAGAACCGCGAGACCACCGCGGCCGGCGATGAGTTAATATAGAAATTTCAAGATGTATCCTATTTAACCAGTATTGATTTGAGAAGTTCGTTCTGGCAAGTCCAGTTAGACAAGGACTCAAGAAAATATACTGCTTTCATACAGGGTGAGTCACCTAACGTTACCGCTGGATATATTTCGTAAACCACATCAAATACTGACGAATCGATTCCACAGACCGAACGTGAGGAGAAGGGCTAGTGTAATTGTTTAATACAAACCATACAAAAATGCACGGAAGTATGTTTTTAACACAAACCTACGTTTTTTTTAAATGTAACCACGTTAGTTTTGTTAGCACATCTGAACATATAAACAAATACGTAATCAGTGCCGTTTGTTGCATTGTAAAATGTTAATTACATCCGGAGATATTGTAACCTAAAGTTGACGCTTGAAACCTCCGACGTTCAGTTGCGTGTTGTAACACACACGGGCATAAATTGGCCAGCCCGTTCTCCTGATCTTACACCTCTGGACTTCTTTCTGTGGGGTACGTTAAAGGAGAATGTGTACCGTGATGTGCCTACAACCCCAGAGGATATGAAACAACGTATTGTGTCCATAGTGCTCAGAGCCATTTGAACAACGTATTGTGGCAGCCTGCGGCGACATTACACCAGATGTACTGCGGCGTGTACGACATTCATTACGCCAGAGATTGCAATTGTGTGCAGCAAATGATGGCCACCACATCGAACATCTATTGGCCTGACATGTCGGGACACACTCTATTCCACTCCGTAATTGAAAACGGAAACCACGTGTGTTCGTGTACCTCACCCCTCATGGTAATGTACATGTGCGTCAGTGAAAAAGACCAATAAAAAGGTGTTAGCGTGTGGACGTAATGTGCTGTTCCAGTCTCTTCTGTACCTAAGGTCCATCACCGTTCCCTTTGGATCCCTACGTAATTCGGTGCTCTCCGATACACACGATCGAACAGCGGAGGAGTGGTACTCAAGCGTCAACTTTAGGTTACAATATCTCCGGATGTAATTAACATTTTACAATGCAACAAACGGCACTGATTACGTATTTGTTTATATGTTCAGATATGCTAACGAAACTAACGGGGTTCCATTTAAAAAATCGTAGGTTTGTGTTAAAAAACATACTTCCGTGCATTTTTTTATGGTTTGTATTAACCAATTACACTAGGCCCTCTCCTCACGTTTGGTCTGTGGAATCGATTCGTCAGTATTTGATGTGGTTTACGAAATATATCTAGCGGTAATGTTAGGTGACTCACCCTGTATATGGAGGGAGAAGCTATCAGTTCAAGGTCGTTCCGTTTGGTCTCAATATCAGCTCTGGAGTTTTTATTTCTGCGTTGGACTATGCCCTATGACCAGAACTACGTAGTCGAATAACAATTTTTGTGGACGATCTATTAATTGCCTCTGAAACTTGGGAGGAACATGTACAACATATTAGGAGGATTTTTGCTGTGTTCAAACAAACTGGTATAGCTGCAAATCTAAAAAAATCCCAATTTTCTCTACAGTGCGATAAAAAATTTTCCAACTCCAAGAAACAGAAGACAACTGAACGGCTTTAGAGGCTTGGCTTCATTTTTTCGTCGATTTATTAAAACTCAAGCAATGAACTCTGAAGCACTAAACCGGCTCCTGAGGAAAGCTGTACCATGACAATGGTCTAATGATTGTGAAAAGGCTTTTTGTGAAATTAAGGATCAACTGATAAATACTCCGTTATTATACCACCCTGATATGAATGTCGGATTCTGTTTAGCCACTGATTCATCAGATGTGGGATTCGGATCTTGTTTATTTCAAATTAGGTACATCGATGGTGTAAAAACCTTTTGTCAAATTGCATGCCGGCCGAAGTGGCCGTGCGGTTCTAGGCGCTGCAGTCTGGAACCGCGAGACCGCTACGGTCGCAGGTTCGAATCCTGCCTCGGGCATGGATGTGTGTGACGTTCTTAAGTTAGTTAGGTTTAACTAGTTCTAAGTTCTAAGGGACTAACGACCTCAGAAGTTGAGTCCCATAGTGCTCAGAACCATTTGAACCATCCAACTGCATTTGCTAGCAGAGTTTTATCCATCTGTGAAAGAGCATATACCACTATGGAATTGGAAGCTTTAGCAGTTATTTGGTCTTTGAAAAGGTTTAATTATTATGTATATGGCTCAAGGATAGCCGTTTATTGTGACCACCAATCACTAGCCTTTTTACAAACTTGTAAGTTGCTGCATCCTCGCTTGTCAAGGCGGACGCTGGCGCTGCAAGAATATCAGTTTCAAATTATTCATGTAGCCGGAAAAGAAAATATTATAGCTGACGCGTTGTCAAGATCTTTAGAAGAAATAACACCTGAACTGGATGTAAATAATAAGGCAGAATTTCCAAAGCTTCTTCTTCAAGAAAATAATTACAAGTTATATTATATTCATTTATGTAAGACAATGGCTCAGCTTCAGGTGAAGGATCGACGATGGAATGCTATAATACGACAATTCAATCAACAAAATCCTATGGTCAATTTGGAATACAACCGGCTTGTGAATAATATTTTATTTTTTAAATCTGGGAAGGCTGAGAATCCAAAGTGGTGTGTCTGCATACCCGAAGAATATGAAGAACGATTAATTTGGTTTACACATTTGACCTGGGATCATGTTGGTGTTGTAAAGTGTGCTAATAAGATTAGATATTATTGTTACTTCCCAAATATAAGGCGAAAAGTGCACAAAGTCATACAGAAATGTGTTCTCTGTCAAAAGGCTAAGCCGGACAACAAGGGAAATAAAATTGCGCTTCACTCAATAATACCTGAAGCACCAAGATCACTTATATCATGTGATATTTGTGGACCACTTCCTAGAGCCAGAGGTGGTGTTAAGTACATTATTGGATTCTGTGATGTGTTTACAAAATATGTTTAACTACATCCTATAAAATCAGCAACTGCAAGAGCTGCCGCAGTAAAGTTTGTAAATGACTACATTCCTCATGCAGGGATTCCAGAATCTATAATCTCTGACAATGCGAAGATATTTACTGGATATTTATGGAGAAAACTAATATCACAACTAGGAATAAAACAGACATTTACATCTTGCTATCATCCACAAGGGAATTTAATTGAACGGGTTTTTCGAGAACTAAACAGATTCATGAGAACGTACTGTCATGATAAACAAACTACCTGGATAAACTATTTGACCGAGTTTGAGCAGATTTATAATAATTTACCTCATAGTTCTACAAACTTTACCCCGAATGAACTGATGATCAGAGATAACGAAAGAAACTTTTGGGTAGATAACTTGCCTAAACTCGAGGACACCAAAATGTCATGGGAAGAAAAAAATCGCAATGCTCTCATTAATATTACGGAGAAAGCAAGACAGCGAAAGGAAATCCATGACACAAACATCAAACGGATTCAGACTCTCAATATCGGACAGAAAATTCTTTTAAGAAGACACATCAAGTCATCAAGGTTGAAGAAGACCATCAGAAAATGGAATCTAATTTATAAAGGTCCATATATAATAGTAGTTGATATACCGAATCCTGGTGCGTATTTATTAGCATATCCGGATTCTGGAAGAAGAAAAGGATTATTTCCCCATGTAGACCTACAGAAGTACTTTTAAGGAAAGTGTTTCAAATTAAATGAAAAGTCTGTATGAAATATTTGGGTGTTGAAAAAAAAAATGAAGTGCGAAGGACAGTATGCCTCAGCTACTGTGATAGGTTAAATGACAGCATGCCAAGCATCTGTGATAGTTTAATGAACAGTAAGCGATTGCTTCTGTGATAGTATAGGAATATTTAGAAAAGTAAGTGGAACTGTAACTATTACTGCTGTGAAGACTTACGCATTATCTGTCTACACGATGATCACCAAAGACGCTTGTGCGTGTGAAATAATATACATTCAGGGAGTGTTAATCTCCAGTGAGAATAAGTTTACTGGAACTATATGATCGAATACGGCGCTTGCGTGTGAAGTTAGTGTTTGTAAACTGACAGTTCACAGGAGAACAAATGAACCGCGTAAGGAAATTAGAATCGATTGCTACTGTCCACAGATATAAAGACTCTCTGTTTTTTTTTTTTTTTTTTTTTTTTTTTTTTTTTTTTTTTTTTTTTTTTGCGCGAGCTAAATTCCATTCAAGAGAATTTAATTAACTAGCTTAGTGTGTGTTTCTAAAATTAGAGTTAATAAGAAAGTTCTTTATTGAATTCATAATAATGTGTCATTTTCCAGTTGGATTTGTTTATTGTTATATTGCATTCATATATGTTCATGAGAAAATGCGGCAATCGGAGTGCGCGTGCGCTGTGGGTAATGAGGAAGATCTGCTTGCCAAAAAGGTGTACAAGGGTCACGCGTGTGTACAGGGACAATGGATATCATAGCTCTTGCTTTATTTCCTTCCGAAGCTTGGGAGTTATTCAATTTTCTAATGTTATTCCAGAGTCAGTTTCTTGCTACTGAGAGGGACTTCGAGAAAGTGGCTTAACGATGGAGAGGGACAGAAAGAATTTTGATCTGATGGAAACGAGCGTTGCCGCCCCGTTGCTCAGACAAGAGCGTCAACGTGGACGGGAGATGTGAGAGACGTTGTTCATTGATAAGACAGTAGAGAAGACACCTGTCTGCACGCAGCCAAGATAACTGTATATACAGGGTGTTTCAAAAATGACCGGTATATTTGAAACGGCAATAAAAACTAAACGAGCAGCGATAGAAATACACCGTTTGTTGCAATATGCTTGGGACAACAGTACATTTTCAGGCGGACAAACTTTCGAAATTACAGTAGTTACAATTTTCAACAACAGATGGCGCTGCAAGTGATGTGAAAGATATAGAAGACAACGCAGTCTGTGGGTGCGCCATTCTGTACGTCGTCTTTCTGCTGTAAGCGTGTGCTGTCCACAACGTGCAAGTGTGCTGTGGACAACATGGTTTATTCCTCAGAACAGAGGATTTTTCTGGTGTTGGAATTCCACCGCCTAGAACACAGTGTTGTTGCAACAAGACAAAGTTTTCAACGGAGGTTTAATGTAACCAAAGGACCGAAAAGCGATACAATAAAGGATCTGTTTGAAAAATTTCAACGGACTGGGAACGTGACGGATGAACGTGCTGGAAAGGTAGGACGACCGCGTACGGCAACCACAGAGGGCAACGCTCAGCTAGTGCAGCAGGTGATCCGACAGCGGCCTCGGGTTTCCGTTCGCCGTGTTGCAGCTGCGGTCCAAATGACGCCAACGTCCACGTATCATCTCGTGCGCCAGAGTTTACACCTCTATCCGTACAAAATTCAAACGCGGCAACCCCTCAGCGCCGCTACCATTGCTGCACGAGAGACATTCGCTAACGATATAGTGCACAGGATTGATGACGGCGATATGCATGTGGGCAGTATTTGGTTTACTGACGAAGCTTGTTTTTACCTGGACGGCTTCGTCAATAAACAGAACTGGCGCATATGGGGAACCGAAAAGCCCCATGTTGCAGTCCCATCGTCCCTGCATCCTCAAAAAGTACTGGTCTGGGCCGCCATTTCTTCCAAAGGGATCATTGGCCCATTTTTCAGATCCGAAACGATTACTGCATCACGCTATCTGGACATTCTTCGTGAATTTGTGGCGGTACAAACTGCCTTAGACGACACTGCGAACACCTCGTGGTTTATGCAAGATGGTGCCCGGCCACATCGCACGGCCGACGTCTTTAATTTCCTGAATGAATATTTCGATGATCGTGTGATTGCTTTGGGCTATCCGGAACATACAGGAGGCGGCGTGGATTGGCCTCCCTATTCGGCAGACATGAACCCCTGTGACTTCTTTCTGTGGGGACACTTGAAAGACCAGGTGTACCGCCAGAATCCAGAAACAATTGAACAGCTGAAGCAGTACATCTCATCTGCATGTGAAGCCATTCCGCCAGACACGTTGTCAAAGGTTTCGGGTAATTTCATTCAGAGACTACGCCATATTATTGCTACACATGGTGGATATGTGGAAAATATCGTACTATAGAGTTTCCCAGACCGCAGCGCCATCTGTTGTTGAAAATTGTAACTACTGTAATTTCGAAAGTTTGTCTGCCTGAAGATGTACTGTTGTCCGAAGCATATTGCAACAAACGGTGTATTTCTATCGCTGCTCGTTTAGTTTTTATTGCCGTTTCAAATATACCGGTCATTTTTGAAACACCCTGTATGATGGTGAAATATGATGAAAGTGTCGAACATCACAGATATAACCAATACAGGCATTTATAACTAGCTACAGGCGCCGTGAGCTTTCCTGCGAAAGGCCTTGCAGGATAACACCGCCGTAAACAGACTGGAAGTGTTAGTATTTGTATAAGTCTTTTTTCAGATGAAGAGGGAAGAGATTTTTATATTTTAGCAGGGCATGGAGAGATGCTGATGCCTTTTTGCACATTGCAGTTACATGCTCAGTCCAACTCAGATTTTCATGTGTTATTACTGCTAGAATCGTTAGTGAAGAAGAGAGCCGGCCGGTGTGGCCGTGCGGTTCTAGGCGCTTCAGTCTGGAACCGCGAGACCGCTACGGTCGCAGGTTCGAATACTGCCTCGGGCATGGATGTGTGTGATGTCCTTAGGTTAGTTAGGTTTAAGTAGTTCTACGTTCTAGGGGACTGAAGACCTCAGATGTTAAGTCCCATAGTGGTCAGAGTCATTTGAACCATTTGAAGAAGAGAAGTTGATAGTTGTCCCATTTAGAGCTGAAGGTGGTAGTGACTCCCGATAATTTGGGCTAAGGAGCCAACCAATATCGCTTGGGTTCTGATTGGGTCATAGGCCACTTCTCAGCTTGTGTAAGCCACACGTCATTAGTTTATATCCTTTGGTGCGACACTCAGTTGTTAAATCATGATTGTGTTAGAAGACGAAAAGTGGTTTGTGAATGAACAAATAATACTTGCGGAATGTGAACTTAAATTCACTTACGACGTCATGATAGGTGGCTCTATACGTCAGGTTGTCCACTTACATTACTGTACAACTCTTCTAACAGCTGTGAGTATGTAATAATGCATGCACTGCTTACTTGACTCCAAGAGTACCTGCTCACAGTTTACATCGCTTCGCTCGTCGGTGTGAATTCTTTCGATCTTGGATGTAAGACCGCCTTGGTGAGCAGATTCCGACAACTACACAAATAAAACAACATCGATTACGTTTTCAAGTTGTTTCAATTCAACTGAAGATTCACGTCTACCTACAAAGCAATAATTCACTCTCTATGTTACCCCACCATACACGTTATAGTTTGGGTGGCGGGTTTGAGGCGCCATGTCACGGATTGTGCGGCCCCTCTCGCTGGAGGTTTGAGCACTCCCTTGGGCACGGGTGTGTGTGTTGTCTTTAGCGTAAGTTACTTCAAGTAGTGTGTAGCCGGCCGCTGTGGCGAAGCGGTGCTAGGCGCTTCAGTCCGAAACCGCGCTGCTGATACGGACGCAGGTTCGAATCTTGCCTCGGGCATAGATGTGTGAGATGTCCTCAGGTTTAAGTAGCTCTAAGTCCAGGGGACTGCTGACCTCACATGTAAAGTCCCATAGTGCTCAGAGCCATTTGAACCATTTGAAGCAGTGTGTAAGTCTAGGGACCGTTGACCTCAACAGTTTGGTCCCTTTGGAATTGACACACATTTGAACATTTTTGAACATTATACAGGGTGTTACAAAAAGGTACGGCAAAACTTACAGGAAACATTCCTCACACACGAATAAAGAAAAGATGTTATGTGGACATGTGTCCGGAAACGCTCAATTTCCATGTTAGAGCTCATTTTAGTTTCGTCAGTATGTACTGTACTTCCTCTATTCACCGCCAGTTGGCCCAATTGACGGAAGGTGATGTTGACTTAGGTGCTTGTGCTGACATGCGACTCATTGCTCTACAGTACTAGCATCAAGCACATCAGTATGTAGCATCAACATGTTAGTGTTCATCACGAACGTGGTTTTGCAGTCAGTGCAATGTTTACAAATACGGAGTTGGCAGATGCCCATTCGATGTATGGATTAGCACGGGGCAATAGCCGTGGCGCGGTACGTTTGTATCGAGACAGATTTCCAGAACGAAGGTGTCCCGACAGGAAGACGTTCGAAGCAATTGATCGGCGTCTTAGGGAGCACGGAACATTCCAGCCTATCACTCGCGTCTGGAGAAGACCTAGAACGACGAGGACACCTGCAATGGACGAGGCAATTCTTCATGCAGTTGACGATAACCCTAATGTCAGCGTCAGAGAACTTGCTGCTGTACAAGGTAACGTTGACCACGTCACTGTATGGAGAGTGCTACGGTAGAACCAGTTGTTTACGTACCGTGTACAGCGTGTGCAGGCACTATCAGCGGCTGATTGGCCTGCACGGGTACGCTTCTGCGAATGGTTCATCCAACAATGTGTCAATCCTCATTTCAGTGCAAATGTTCTCTTTACGGATGAGGCTTCATTCCAACGGGATCAAATTGTAAATTTTCACAATCAATATGTGTGGGCTGACGAGAATCCACACGCAATTGTGCAATCACGTCATCAACACAGATTTTCTGTGATCGTTTGGGCAGGCATTGTTGGTGATGTCTTGATTGGGCCCCATGTTCTCCCACCTACGCTCAATGGAGCACGTTATCATGATTTCATACGGGATACTCTACCTGTGCTGCTAGAACATGTGCCTTTACAAGTACGACACAACATGTGGTTCATGCACGATGGAGCTCCTGCGCATTTCAGTCGAAATGTTCGTACGCTTCTCAACAACAGATTCGGTGACCGATAGATTGGTAGAGGCGGACCAATTCCATGGCCTCCACGCTCTACTGACGTCAACCCTCTTGACTTTCGTTTATGGGGGCGTTTGAAAGCTCTTGTCTACGCAACCCCGGTACCAAATGTGGAGACTCTTCGTGCTCGTATTGTGGACGGCTGTGATACAATACGCCATTCTCCAGGGCTGCATCAGCGCATCAGGAATTCCATGCGAAGGAGGGTGGCTGCATGTATCCTCGCTCACGGAGGACATTTTGAACATTTCCTGTAACAAAGCGTTTGAAGTCACGCTGGTACGTTCTGTTGCTGTGTGATTCCATTCCATGATTAATGTGATTTGAAGAGAAGTAATAAAATGAGCTCTAACATGGAAAGTAAGCGTTTCCGGACAAATGTCCACATAACATATTTTCTTTCTTTGTGTGTGAGGAATGTTTCCTGAAAGTTTGATATATATATATATATATATATATATATATATATATATATATGTGTGTGTGTGTGTGTGTGTGTCAAGAGGGAGGGGGGGGGGGGGGTTGTAATCTTTCTGCATTAGAAAGCCACGTATGATCTTCTTCTATTTGTAGCAAAATAGAAACGCTACGTTACCTACCTCTTGGACTGCCTATCGCATATTTCATTCTGTTAGGTTAAACGTTAACAGACATTTCTAAGATGTCGTATCATGCTTTTTAAATATGTTGGTATCTGACAAGATTATTTGCAACACACGAAGTTCGCAGCAGATAATCTGTGCCCAAGCGCACACACTCGATTTTTATTTTCAGTGTTCAAGCAACCACATTTATATTTTCCATAAGGATCCAGCACATTCAAATTATCCCAAGATAACGTATTTCCTAATATTCACTTTTGAACAGTAAGTTCCCCTGTTACAGCATCCTTTTCTAGATAATACTCTGGAGGATACTGTATTTATTCACTTCCAAAAACCATTTGACTCGGTAGCATTCATAATCTTCGATGAAGCAGCTCTATCATATGGGATATCAAACAAAATTTGTGACTGGAATGAGGATTTCTTGGCTGCAATGAGAATTTCTTGGTAGGAAGGACACAGCATGTTGTGTTAGGTGGAAAGTCACGGACAGATGTAGAAGTAACTTCAAGCGTGCGATAGGAAAGTGTGCTAATATCCTTAATTTGCTTATAGTATGTTAATGACGTGGTTGACACTATTAAAAATGAAACGGGAAGGAAAGGACACATTTATACTGTAGTGTTGATGCAGTGGAATTCTGGACAAGCTCGCCAGATGACAGGGGGAGAAAAGGAGGTAATGTCCATATCTGTTAGGGCCCGTGATTAAAGTTTATAACTGTATAATTATGATGTCAGCAAACATGCAAAGAAGGCGACATTTCGGGGTCGCTGTCAACGATCATTTATTTAATTATTCTTTCCATGGAACGTGCCTATTTTTGATGCACACACTTCTGTTAATCTTGCACTAATATTCTTGATACACACATGCTGGATTTCACAAAAGATCGAAGTCATATGGCATAAAGGAAATATCTAAGAGAGAGAAAGGTTTTCAGACCACAAATATTGTAATATCAACATCTGATACAAAAAATGAGGAAAAGCACCTAACTTTTTTCAGCGGGCTCCGTTACTGAACAACTAATTAAATATACGTCGATCGTTTAACATGTATCGATTTGCGGTATAGGAAAGTTGTTGGCTCTACTGGGAGTGAAGCCAGTCTCGTGCTCAAGAAGGCGCAACAACAAAGCAGATAGAGTAACATTCGTTTGATCGACTCACACACAAGCAGGGGGAGCGAGTAGCTTCCTCTACTTACTAACAAATCTCATGGGGACAATCAAATAACAGAGAGAGAGAGAGAGAGAGAGAGTAGGAAGTGAGCATCATTATTAAGACTCATATCTGCAAGAATACCGCTAAAATTGGGAAATCAGAGAAGGAGAGAACACTCCTCCAGCATATCGGTATTCATTAGGAGCGAAATCTTGCGTTCTGCAACGCGCACAGCAGTACCGAATGGCAGCTGCCAAATCAGGGACATGAGACATGAATCATGCTCACAGACCATGACTAAGTCCTGAGAAACCAACTATCCACTAAACAAAATTCACAGAAGATTTGCGAAAACGTGTACTGCGACTGTGCAACTGACAACTACCGAAGGCATTTATACACCACACATAACATTTCTGTGGCCAGTACCCGTGAAATGTGGTGAGTTGGTGAACAATGGTTGAGACATCATACACAGAGGTTATCCGGTTGAAAGAATGAGAACTCAACACACGATTCAATATACAGGCCATGAAAGATTACGGAATTAAATGAATGAGTAATCGGCTGGTGGAAACTTCGCACTTTGAGTAAAATTCTCATAGCACTCGTCCGAAAGCAACAAAATGCATCCTATCAGATTACACTCAACATGTGAAATTCAGAGAAATGAAATACAACAAGATATTATGGATTACTTCCATAACATATCATAGCTAATATCGATTAAACACAATTACGGTCAACTATAGCTCGTACTGATACCTTCATAACCTAAACAGATCCGCCATAAGAGCACATCTGCATAGTTAAAACTTCACTGTCGGAACAAGACTAATACGAAAACTGCATGTCTGCACTGTCTCTCGCTCAGACACAGGGAGAGATCCTTCAAGCAGTGTGGCCCATATTCAATGTGGAAGCAACCACTGTCTTTAACACTGACAACTGCCCCCACCCACTGCTGTCTCCCTTCACCAAGTTGGCAAGAACGAAAAAAAAAAAAATGGTTCAAATGGCTCTGAGCACTATGGGACTCAACATCTGAGGTCATCTATCCCCTAGACTTAGAACTACTTAAACCTAAGGACATCACACATATCCAAGCCCGAGGCAGGATTCGAATCTGCGACCGTAGCAGCAGCGCGGTTCCGGACTGAAGCGCCTAGAACCGCTCGGCCACAGCGGCCGGCCGGCGAGAATTAACTCCTCATTACTGCTTCTGCAAATGCAAAATACTCTTAAAGGTTTTTTCCCACCAGAGCTAAATCAAGTTAAACAAGGCCAGCACGCTGTGTAACTGAATGACAAACAGGTAGACAGCCTCTACTGCAAATAATGTGGCACATCCTGGAAGCTACTGCTTCAGCTCAGTCGAGCGAGAAGACTGAATCGTTAACTCAGCAACACGATCTCACTGAGGATGATCTTAACGTCTCTCTGACTCCACAGTACATTGCTGCGAGAACGAGTAAATGATCCACAAGAAGACCTGTCAGCCCAATGACATGGCACAGGAACACCAAGCTGAAGCACTGAAAGCCACTGATGTGACACCAAGGTTGTGGTGAAGAATGCTGATGAGCCCAGATAACGAGGACACATGTGGTCATCCTCAATAAAACATAATATCATTTCCTCAGACAGACAACAATAAATACTCTGGCCTCCAAGCCCAAATTTGATTTAGTTACAGTGAGCCAGCTACTATGGAGACCATTCGCCAGATGACATCTACCTTCGAGATTGCATCCTGCCTGGTCTGTGAACCTGGTCACTGAGAGCTGCCAACATCGCATCCACTAATGTGAAATCTTGGTGGCGTCTATCTCCAACTTGCTGGAAGCTGAACTGGATGTGTTTGGTGCACCGTCAACATGTCACTGTAACTCAGAGGCGTGAGTGTCCACACCTACCTCTGGTGGAGAAGCCATGCTCAAACTGTGACAGTCTACATTCCATGCAGAGCTGCCAGAGTTTACTCAGGCGCACCACTTCGATATCCATGAGCGTGCCCTATTACAAAGCAGTCGACAAACTGGTGGTCGACGCCACTGTACGTGCTACGAAGGCCACCTGCTCCTCCGCATGGCACCATTGGGGTATGAGAGAAGCCACGACAGAGACAATAGCCTCGAACACCTGTTGATTTGAACGAGTTAGTGTACTACTACAGCTGCACGTTCAACCACTGCCCTCGCCACGGCCATGGAGAAGATGATTCAGTTGCAATACTTAAACTGAATAAATGTATGTCCTGCTGATGTTACTTCATTAGTGCACAGAACACCAACTGGCCTTTGCCACTGTACACCATACGTCACCATTCTACAACAATAGGAGTCTCTGCACTGTGAACTTGATACAGAAAGCGTACTAGTCTTCTACGTGACATATGTCTCACATTTATGAAATGAATGTAGTTGCCCTCTTTTCAGTAGTAATCTCAGACCTGTCGGAGTTGATGCAGTTATTTATAACTGCGTACTAGCTAAAGTACTGACATCCAGTCAAATTTTTATACGACTTGAAAGTGGTGCAAGGCTTTTCAAATGTCGAGACACATAAAATCGTGATCTTCACAAAACTCAACAAAGAACTATGCTATGACTGCGACATCAGTAAGTCACCATAGGAATTTATCAGCTTATACAGATATCTGGCTGTAACAATTTTTATGGATATGAAATGGAACGACCACACAGGCTCAGTGGTACGTAAGACAAATGGCAGACTCTGATTCACTCGCAAAATACTGGGAAAATGGAAAATCATATGTGTGTCCCCTCTAGAATACTGTGTTTGGAACCTAAACCAAGGACGACTAACAGGGGACACTGAATGTATACAAAGGAAGGAGTCACGAATCGTCACAGGTTTCCTTAACCCATGGGAGAGCATCAGGAAGTATTGAGAAACCTGAATTGGCAGGCTGCTCAAGATGGACGCCAATTATCCCATGAAAGCCTACTCACATTTCAAGAACGAGTGTTGAGTGAAAAATATAGAATTAATCTTCAATCCCCTAGGTATAGCCAGCATAGAATCGTACAGACATGATGAACTATAATATGCTCAGAGGTATTTATGCAATCACTGCTCCTGGCTGGCTCCAATTGTGATTGAAATGGTAGGAGACGCTGTCGCACATTTCAGAATGGTTTTGCAAAGTATGGAGGTAAATATAGACAGCTGTCCAATTGAAACTAGTAATGGGACCGCCAGGGCAGCTGCTCGCCCGCTTATATACAGTGGTGGGACTGCTGATCAGAACTCGTCGGTGATATGTGAGCACGACCTGAAGTCCTCGTCCTGATTCTAGTGGCGGCGGTCGGATGACTAGGCTGGCCCAAATAGTAAGCACACGTCGACACGGAATCTGCACGCGCGACATGAACGCTCCTGCTGGATCTGAAATTGGTCGTTCACAAAAAAGATATATAGTTGATTTGTTTTGCAGCGCCATCTCAGGAGTGTTACTACTGTCACATTTCCTCACTATAAACACAAATACGACATAACGCGTTGCCACTGTTTTGACGTTTACATGCTGTGCTCACATTATTAGCACTCCTCAAGCTAACTTTGTCTACTTACTGTTTGTTATGTGGTTTATGAGCAAAACTGGCATAATTATGTTGAATTATTTACTTTTTTTTTTTTTTAGTCATCGGTGTTCTCACTGGTTTGATGCAACCTGCCACAAATTACGCTCTTGCGTCAAGCTCAGACTACCACTCGCATCCATCCTTAATAACGAGTGTTTATTGGATCTATTTAAATCTCGGTCTTCCACTACAGTTTCTATCCTCTACAGTTCCCTCTAGTACCGCGAAAGTTATTATTTGATGTCTTAACACATGTCCTGTCATCCTGTTCCTTCACATATTACAATCTGGATTCCGGAAGGGTTCCTCGACTGAGAATGCTATTTATATATTCACTCATCAAATACTACAGGTCTTACATAATAAAATACCACCAGCTGGTGCTCTTTGTGATCTTTCCAAGGCGTTACATTGTGTAGATAATAGTACTCTCTTAGAAAAACTCAAGTTTTGTGGAACTGACAGCTGGTTTGAACCGTACTTAACAAACAGGATGCACATAGTTGTGCTGGATAGTTCAAACAATTTTATAAGGGTACAAAATTTTAGTGACTGGGGATAAATTACAAAGGGAGTCCCACAGGATTCAATTTTTGGTCCACTCCTATTCCTTATATATGTGAATATTAAACAGGCAGCATTGATACTTACTGCAGATGATACTACTGTTATAATAAATCCTGTTAGAGAGAAAGCATCAGAAGAGATTGTAAACGATATTTTCCAAAGAATTATTAAATGGTTCTCAGGAAACTGACTCAACCTAATCTTTGAAAAACACACTATCTTCAGTTCTGTACATCGAATAGGTCATACCAACAACGGGTGTAGCATATGAGGAGGAGCCAATAAATAGATTAGAATACTCGAAATTTTTGTGTGTACGCATTGGTGAAAGCTTGTATTGGAAGAGATATATTCCTGAGCTTCTCAAATAATTAAGTTCGGCTATTTTTGGTCTTCGTATGATCGCTAATCCTGGAAACAAACGTATTAACCTCATGACATATTTTCATATTTCCACTCAACAATGTCTTGTAGAATGATTCTCTGGCATATCGCATCACTTAGAAAGTATTGATTGTCAAAAGTGACCAGTAAGAATAATATGAAGTGTACATCCACGGACGTCATATCCTCTTCAAGAAGCTGGGCATTTTAATTGTGCCGTCACAGTACATATATTCGCTAATGGAATTCGTCTTAAGTAATCCACCACAATTTGAGAAAAACAGTTATATCCGTACCTACAACACTAGAAGGAAGAATGCCCTTTATTACTCATTATTAAAGCTGTCAGTTGCTCAGAAAGTAGTTTATTATGCAGCGACAAAAATTTTCGATCATTTGCCCAATAACATAAACTGTCTGCCAGATAGCAAAACAAGTTTTAAATCTGACGTGAAATCATTTCTCCTAGACAACTCCTTGCATTAAAAAACTTTTTTTTAAGTATAGTTCCATAAGTGGGATAAACAAATTGTGTGTTCATTAATTTTGACGTGTATACATATTCTTTAAAGTGATTCGTTCCACATCATTTCGATAAAAGAATCGTTCAAATGATCTACGAAACATGTAAATAACATCGTCTTGGCAGTGTTTTCCACATGTTCCTTTCTTCGCTAATTCTGTAGAGAACCTTCTCATTCCTTTACTTCTCTATCTACCGCTCAGCACCCTTTTACAGCACCACAACACAAATGCTTCGATTCTCTTCTGTTCAGGTTTTCTCACAGTCGATTTTTGACTTCCATAGAATGCTGTGTTCCAGATGTACATTATCAAGAATTTCTTCCTCAAATTAAGACTTATGTTTCATACCAGTAGACTTTTTTGGGCCAGTAATGCCCTCTTTTCCTGCATTACTCTGCTTTTTATGCCCTCCTTTCTTCTTCCATCATAATCTTAATTTGCTTTAAAGGCAGCAGAATTGCTTAACTTCGTCTACTGCGTGGTCCCAGTTTTGATGTTAAGTTTATCGTTAATCTCATTTCTGCGACTCCTCATTACTTTCATGTTTCTTCGTTTTACTGTCATTTCGTATTCCGTGCTCATTAGACTCTTCATTCCATTTACCCCATCCTACAATTCTTCATCACTTTCACTGATGATAGCAATGTTATCAGGAAATGTTATCACTGATATACTTTCACCTGGATTTTAGTCCCACTCTCCAACTTTTATTTTCGTTGTTGCTTCTTCGATGCATACGTTGAAGAGCAGGTGCGAATGACTGCCTCATCATCATACAGATTATATTCTTTTTCATTCGAGCAATTTTTTCCTGGTCTTACATTCTTGTTGTTGCCTATTGGTCCTTGTACATATTGTATAGTATCCGTCTTTCCCTGCAGCTTACTCTTAGTTTTCTCAGAATTTCGAACATCTAGCGCTATTTTACATTCTCGAACGCTTTTCCAATGTCAACAGCTCCTGCAACTATGCCTAATTTTTCTCGGTCTCCCTCTTACCTATCTACCCTGAGGATGGTACATTGAGGTCTACTTTGGCAATCTGCGATCTGTCATTCACGTTACATGTCCAGAACAGGTGAGATGTCGTTCTTCTATTCGATTTGTGGTCCTTTCTTGAGTCTTGAGTCTGGGAAATTTCCCTGTATACTTACGTGGTCTCGCCGAGATATTCTTGTTCATTTTTACAACAGTCAATATTTTTCGGTTTTTTTCAGCAAGCTCCCAGCTAGTAAGTTGCTATAAGCTCTACAATACTTCTACGGACCATCTTCTTTCGTTATATATGACGGTAGTATCTGTTCCCGAAAGAACGGATAGCATTGATGACCGTGCAGCTTCTCTAGAATGAAATGATAGTTAAATCGACGCCCTAGCTGCAAATAGGCGTTGGTATACATAATTGGGGACATGTTGAAAACGTGTGCCCCGACCGGGACTCGAACTCGGGATCTCCTGGGCAAGCATCTACTAGGCGCACTACGAATGTAGTGGTGTGGACATGTTGGGAATGTGTGTCTCACGGGAAGCGTGCAAAGGATAAGTCCCTGCAGGCGCACTACCCTCTGTGCCCTCGGTGGCTCAGATAGATAGAGCGTCTGCCATGTAAGCAGGAGATCCCGGCTTCGAGTCCCGGTTCCAGCATGTCCCAATTGATGTATATCAACGTCTTTTTGCAGCTAGGGTGTAGATTTAATTATCATTTCATCTTCTTTATTTGCCAGCTTAGAAGAGCATAACAGATGGTTTAGCTCCTGGATTGTTATTTTCCCACGGGCTACTCATTACTCTATTTCCCAAGTACTTGTTCAATCTACCGATAGGATGCAACCCAAAAATTCAAATAATTTACGTACCTTGATGTGCTGGCCATCGACTATTACAGTTACTATATTTTATCCACTGCACGCGTACTGAATCTTTTGAAAATTTGGCTTCAATCTACCCTCACCGTATTCTCCTAACAATTTTCTTAGCATAAAGCAGATATCAGCCGGCCGTTGTGGCCGAGCGGTTCTATGCACTTCAGGTTGGAACCGCGCGACCGCAACGGTCGCAGGTTCGAATCCTGCCTCGGGCATGCATATGTGTGATGCCCTTAGGTTAGGTTTAAGTAGTTCTAAGTTCTAGGGGACTGATGACCTCAGATGTTAACTCCCATAGTGCTCAGAGCCATTTGAACCATTTGAAAGCAGATATCATCCTCTTCACTAACCACCGCTACCTGATAGTTTTTTAAGAACGAAGTCTACATACAGTGTTGCTTTGTTATCTGAATAACCATTCTTGCATATTTACTGCTCCACAGTTAAGGTTTTCTGAATGTATATTTCAAAAAGGGTGGTAGCATAACAGCATCCGTGTTTCTATCCTTTTGTAATTTTGGAAGGATGTGACGAAATTTTATTTCCCACTTTGATTACTTGTGTAGGTGGCATATACTTCTAACATACGTCTGTTCAATCTTACTCTCCATCGGCACTTCCGTTTCTTCATCGGCATTGTGTCATACGCGTTTTCGAGATCTATGGACACTAAATGGCTACTGAGATTCCCTCCCAGTCACATTATCATTAACTGTCTTAAGGTAAAAATGTTTTCATTACGGCATCTTCCCTTCTGGTATTCAGTTTGCTGTTCATTGTCCATCAACATTCCCTCTATTCTGTCTTTTAGGACCTAACCGTACAACATACCAGTAGAGTTTGTAACACTGAACCCACGATGATTTCCACATACTTTCTTACTACGTTCCTTATAAATTGGACTTAGATATGCCAAATTTCATTACTTGGGCGCTTCTTCTCCCTCTAACAGGCATGCATTAAGCACTTACACTCTGCCCAGATTTCACCAATTCTGTTGGTATGTTTCCTGCTCCGGGATATTTCCCATTTCTTTCGTATGTCTTCCTACCTTTGCTCAAGTTACTAGTTTTTCATTTCCCAGAGATAATCCATTCTCAAAATCGAGTTCTGTTTCCTTATAGCCGGTTCTCTGTTCCACAAACAGTGTTTTGAAATTATTTTCCTATTGTCTAGTGACAATGACTGTTACATTGATCTCTTCTTTGACGTCTCATCTTAAATTCTTCACTGTTTTCCAGTAATCTGCTATATTTGTACTTGCCATACATTTGTCTCCTCACACCTCTTTTTCCACGTCTCGTTTTTCCTATTAATAATTTCTTTCTTAAACTTCCTGTTTATTTCCACAAACTTTCTTCTGTCTTCCAGGTCTCTCTTCCTCAGCAAATTGTTGCATATTTTCGTCTTCACTTTCATCTTTTCCTCAATGTTCTCCGTCCACCACTCTGGGCTTTGTTTTCTTTCGTCGTTTCCTTGACCTAGCAGTTAATATGCTGCCTCAAGAAAGCGTCTTTTAAATTACAGTTTTTCTTTCAGGATTTCCTCCTTCATCCAAACCTACCAGCTGGTAGCTAGCCTCAGTCTATAAAAGAAATTAACACGTTCAGCTCTGGTTGGCTGGCTCAGTTGGATGTACATTAGCCTATATTTAACAGAATCCAGAATTTTATAGGAGTATTTGAAGTACCCTTTTCCCCCAGGGTGGGAAGACAATCCTCGAAGGAGGATGTCAGAGCCACATTCTGGGCCTCTGTATACCCCAAGTCTAGAATTATGGGGGGAGAACCCAATCAAAATTTCCAAATTCAATGCAGTGCGTACATTTACTAGTCTCATTTTCATTTACGACATCCTTTCCACAATATTAAGAATATCCACAACGTAAAATAAGCTAGATGTGCACTCACCAATAGCAGTAGTTAATTAAATATTTGGGAGTTTTCACTTTGATAAGGCCTTTTCTCGCATTCAGTTTTATATTGTCAACATCTTTAATCTTGAATTCGCAATTAAACAGTCATCAACTTTAAACTACTACGCAGTCAACAGTCAGATCACAGATGTGTTTACGCTGCTAGCACCTCTGCAGCCCTGTCCAGCAGACGGTTACTCTGCTGACTTGTTTATTTCAGTATGGTTCTTCCATTTTTCAAAATGGTTTAAAATAGTTCAGATGGTTCAAATGGCTCTGAGTACTACGGGACTTAACATCTGAGGTCATTTGTCCCCTAGAACTTAGAACTACTTAAACCTAACTAACCTGAGGACATCACACACATCCATGCCCGAGGCAGGATTCGAACCTGCGACCGTAGCGGTCACGCGGTTCCAGACTTAAGCGCCTAGAGCCGCCCGGCCACTCTGGCCGGCTTCCATTCTTCCTTATACTCAATAACGCACTTCAGTACCGAGTTCATTAATTATATGTTTATAAATTCCTCCTGTGAAATCTCAGTTGTCTGCCTCCTTTCCTTGGTAGGAGGAATGTAACAGGATACACTCAGTCTCGTTATGCTAAATGCGTAACTACTGGAGTAATAAGCAGCTGCTCCAAGATCTAGGAAACTGGCAACGGCCGAGAGAGTGTTGTGCTAACACCATACCGCTCCATACATCTGAGTGGCACAGTTGGCAGATGACGACTCGACAGTCGGTCGGTACTGAATGTCCCGATAGGGTTAGTGGGCGAAGTTTTAGCTTTTTAACAATCTTAGTGAACAGTCTACATACCTAAGAAAACGCATTTCTTCTGTTTGCATCCCGCTTCCTCCTCTCTCTTACACTGAGGTACGTACTGCAACAGTTCTGTGGAACTCAGGTTTTGCATACTTGCTTTCCTTTTTTTGCAGATAGTCGCCTGATCTAACAAACACTTTGTAATTTGTTATTGTTAACATCGTTATTCCGGAAACTGGATATTTTACAGCCTAAATACTGAAACGTGGCTACTTGCCCACGAATGACAGCATTGACAACAATAACATCGTACACAAATTAGGCACACTGCCTAAGGGGAACACACTGAATGTTGTCTAAACAAATTTACGGTACTTTCCCTTCTGAGACTCTCTTCAAATAAATGACAGGTCGACTTCTTAGAAAGTTTTTTCTGACGGCAACACTTTCGCCTTGGACAGCATATAAACGTTGTAAATCATACGATATTGAAAAAAATATTTTTCGTCAATAGAGGAAAAATTCGAAGAGCCTGCGAAGCTAAATCAAATGTTTTTATCATGTCGTCATCAGGTTTAAAAGTAAAGAAAAAAGGTGAATAGTAAGATTCTGAGTAACTCAGACCAACTTCTGTATACTTTTTAGACAAATGTGTACATTAATTTTTACTATGTAATAGCTGCAACAGAAATACTTTTTCTTACTGGATACCTCACGTACACATTTGTGAATTTTCAATCTTTCCATCATGCAGAAGTATTGCGAGCTGTTGGTTACTATTGTTATTTTGCATGATGTATAATGAATGATGAGATTAGTATTACAACAGTGAATATTTAAAAAAATAATTATTCTAGTCCATAGAAAGAAGCCAAGTGTACAAAGTATATCTCAGGAATCGGTACATCAATTTGTACAAATCTTGGCTCTAAAATCATTTAAGAAATCACCTGAGAGCGTTAGATCATGACGAAACATTTTTCTTCCTCCAGAAAAAAATTCACTTCTGAATATACAGATAATACACACTCGAATACGATTTGTACCTAGAAACTCTTGATGTGGATGTGTACATCACTCCATTACAACTGAACAGGCAAATACATCCTACCAGTGCATAACATTATGTAAGTTGGAATCTATACAAGCGCGAGTAAAAAATTTAGTTTCATAGTATTTTTTTATTCCCCTATTGTCTTTAATTTTAAATAGATAATCTGACTGACCTCATGATGGGTTTCTACTACATTCTAATACCATTTGTGTTACCCGGAAAGAAACAATAAGAAAAATTTTTCTCATTAGAAAATTTCCTTTACACGCGACGTTTTTTTACTTTGAACGTTTTATCAATAGATGTATTGTATTGTATTGTATTGAACTGGGGACCTAGAAACGAAGGAGAGGCTCCGGCCCCGCCGTATCCCTCAGTGGTGCACAGCCCCACAACGGGCTACAGCAGTCCACTCACACCACCGCCGCCCCACACCGAACCCAGGGTTATTGTGCGGTTCGGGCCTGCAGTGGACCCCAGGCCCCTCCCCTCCCCCCCCTCCCCCCCCTCCCCCCGGGAACGTCTCATTACAGACAAGTGTAACCCCAACGTTTGCGTGGTAGAGTAATTATGGTGTACGCGTACGTGGAGACAGTGTCCACGCAGCAATCGCCGACATAGTGTAACTGAGGCGGAATAAGGGGAACCAGCCCGCATTCGCCGAGGCAGATGGAAAACCGCCTTATAAACAATCCACAGGCTGGCCGGCACACCGGACCTCGACACTAATCCGCCGGGCGGATTCGCGCCGGGGACCGGTACGCCTTCCCGCTCGGGAAGCAATGCGTTACACCGCACGGCTAGCCGGGCCGGCTATCAACAGATAGATAAAATAATAGAGATCACCTTCACTGTCAAGTTTTCGTCAAAACAATTTCTTCAAACGACATGATAATTTCCTTTTTTAGATAGATACTTAAATAATATTATCTGTACGCCGGTATTTAGTAGAAACCGAGAATATTCGAAAACATATTCGCTTTTAAACAAAATAGTTGGAAGTTACTCCATCTCGGTCGAGTGCCATTGCTTACGATATGTTATCGAACTCAGAGGATTCATCAAAACATTGCAGGAGTTACATTTAGTTTCTGGTTTCTAGTGTGAGATATGTTACATATGCTTTGTGAGATGTCGCCGTCGTTTAGCTGCATTATAATAACACTTTTGCCTTGATCACAGTTTTTATTGACTTTGTCACATTTTTGACGTTACAATCTGAGTAGCCCTCTTATATTGTTTGCAGACGAAGATGTCATTTACCGTGTTGCAAAGTCATCAGATGACCAAAACGAAATGCAAACTGATTTAGGGAAGATATGTGTATGGTGCGAAAAGTGGATATTAACTCTGAATAAAGAAAAGTGTGAAGTTATTCACATGAATATTAAAAGAAATACGCTAAATTTCGATTGCGCGGTAACTCACACAAATCTTAAGGCTGTAAATTCAGCTAAATACTTAAGTGTGTGTGGTTTGTGGTTTTCGGGCGCTAAATAGCGTGGTCATCAGCGCCCAAACGCATAGAAACAGGAACACATGCAGTGAAGGGACGAAGACGGACAGCGAACAAGGAGAACGGCTAAAAGACACAGACCTGGCGCAGTTACAAATCCTCACATACAGAGGCAAAACAAGAGGAGAAGAAACGCACTAAAGAAGAAAGGAAACACAAGGAAAAGATAACAGCAATCGAAGTGAAACAAGTAGGTAATCGTGACTGGCGGACCTCTTACCTAAAGCCTGGGTGAGCCAGTCACCCAGCAGCACATTAAAATCCTCTCCCTAAAATCCGAGACAACAAATTGGACAGGACACAAAACCGTAAGACCTTAACCACAGTCGTTGCGTCGTCTTGCAAAATAGAGGGCAAATCCGGTGGCAAGGAAACCACCGCCCTCTGGTCAGAGAATAAAGGACAGTCAAGTAAAATGTGGCGGACAGTAATCTGGACGCCACAAGCACTGAAGATTGGGGGGTCCTCCCGCCGGAGTAAAAAACCATGCGTTAAGGGACTGTGCCCGATGCGGAGGCGAGTGAGGAGAACCTCATCCCGCCTTCATCACTGGTAGGACGTACGCCATGGCCGTGTGGTGGCCTTGACCAAACGCAGCTTATTTTCACCGACTGCCAGCCACTCTTCTTCCCATTGACGCATAACACGAAAACGCAAAAGGGAGGTAACAGCATGGAGGGGGACGGCACATTCAACAACGCGATGAAGGGAACATGCATCTTTGGCAGCCACATCCGCCATTTCGTTTCCCCTAATACCCACGTGCCCCGGCACCCAGCAGAAAGAAACCTCCTTCCCCTGCCGTTGCAGGCGGAGTAGGGCATCATGGACGTTCTGGACGACCGTATCTGCTGGGTACAAGTGTTGCATGGTCTGAAGGGCACTCAGGGAGTCAGAACAGATGAGAAACAAGACTGGGAACACATCTCATCTGCTCCAATGCTCGCAAGATCGCAAACAATTCGGCATCAAAGATGGTAAACGCTGCAGGAAGCCGTAACTTGACGACTCGATCAGGGAAAACAACAGCACAACCGATTACAATTACAAATAACCTAAATTGGAACGATCACAAAGATAACGCTGTGGCTAGAGCAAACCAAAGACTGCGATTCATTGGCAGAACTCTTAGAAGGTGCAACAGGTCTACTAAAGAGACTGCCTACACCTCGCTTGTCCGCCCTGTTCCGGAGTATTGCTCTGCGGTGTGGGATCAGCATCAGGTGGGGCTGACAGATGACATCGGAAAAGTTCAAAGAAGGGCGGCTCGTTTTGTATCATCACGAAATAGGGGAGATAGTGCCACAGACATGATGCGTGAATTGAAGTACCAAACCTTTAAACAAAGGAGTTTTTCGTTGCGACGGGATCTTCTCAAGAAATTTCAATTACCAATTTCCTCCTCCTATTGCGAAAACCTTTCTGTTGGCACCCACCTACATAGGGAGAAATGGTCATCACGATAAAATAAGAGAAATCAGGGCTTGCACAGAAAAATTTAGGTGCTCGTTTCTCCCGCGCGCCGTTTGAGAGTGGAACGGTAGAGAGACAGTTTAAAGGTGGTTCATTGAACCCTCTGCCAGGCAATTTATTGTGAATAGCAGAGTAATCACGTAGATTAGATGTACATGTGGCTCTTTGTATTTTTGCCCTTCACTCTCACGACATGAAGACTGACGCATTACTCTGTACTATACCTGTTGGACACGTTCATTTTTTATATTTGTTGGTCCGTCAGACATTGTGGTCGTACATTTGATCCTTTGAAAACGGCGTAAGAACGAAACACTTAAGATGGAACAAAGTCACTAGAAACTGTAATCAAGGCAAAAGTGTGATCAGTTCTGGGGCAGTGTGTCATTCTAGCCGCACCTGAGTTAGAACCCTGCTAAACTGGTAACCGGGCCGCCACGGACACCTTGCGCCAAGGTCCTGGCAGCGAAACCCTGCCGTCGCCGTGCAGGTATATATAACAGCCAGCGGCCGGCGGCAGTCCACAGTGAACCTCGACACACCAAGCAACATGGTCGCCCTCAAGGTACGAATCGATACTCAGTAGTAGACTTAGAGTAATTCGGTTTTCTAATCTCTTCACGTAAATTTTATTTGCACTACACCGGCAGCTGTTCCGTAAGCCAGTTACAAACCTTATTTGTGCAATAGCAACAGTCACTGACTGATATTACTGCTACCCTTAGCAGACAAGATTATAACGAGTCTTTGGAATGAGGTGTATGTTAGAATGCAGCTAGGTTACGCCTAAAACGCTTTTTGTTTATCAACGTCAGCAGGTGAAACATCTGACAGATTTTTTGCTGAAAGTAGTGCATTGCACAGTCAATACAATTATTACATTTCTTCCCCTTTCAGGCATTCTTTGTAATCGTCACTGTTGCTTTATGACAAACTGTTGTTTTTGTATCCCGCTTGGAAGGCGGCGCATGGGTCTGCTCCTAAACTGAATGAATAGGCCGAATGTAGGAAGTGAATAGGAGCAGGCGAGGTAAGATTCTCGGTAAAACTTTTTACGTGAAAGTACATTTAATAGAGAATCAATGACATACGTAACTTTGCACTGAAGAGCCGTAGGTGCGAAACTAGATAGGCATCCACGTTAATAGCCACTAGTAGTAGGACAAACTATCATTGAATTAACAAGGTCAGTAATGACCCCCTATGAAGTACAAACAATGTTGCTAGCTCGTCTCCTCGGAATCAAATGGGTTGAATCTGGAGCGGAGCTCGTAGATCTGCACAGAGGGCGCTGTCGTCGGTGTCGGTGTCGTAGTGCCAACCTACGAACTTGCACCTACGCCGTGGCATCGTAGCTATCGATACCACAGCTGTGGTCTTCAGTCGGAAGACAAGTTTGATGTACCTATCCACGCAGATTTCTCCCGTGCAAGTCTCCTAATCTGTGCATGACAACTGCATACACTTGCACCTATTTACTACAGTCTACTATCCAATTACTACAACGTTCCCCAAACATTTTCTATCATTGCGAAATTGACTATTCCTTGGTGCTTCAGTATATGTCGTGTCGTACCATACCCTCTTTAAGCAAGTCAGTGCCTTATATTTCTTTTATCCCCGACATGATTCAGTACTTCTTCTTAGCTACACGATCCACGACTCCGATTTTGGGCAGTCGACTGTGGCAACACATTTCAAAAGCTTTCTTCCTACCTGTACCGATCGTCGTTCAAGTCTCATCCCCATGTAGCTACAGCTATACTCCGCAAGCCACTTAACTGTGTGTACTTTGTTTACCACTGTCGCTTCCCACTTTTTCTTTTCCAATCACAAATGTTTCGCGGTGAGAACGTTTGTTGCCCCCGTGTGAGTTCCAATCTCGTTAATATTACTTTCGTGGTCATTTAGTGAGATATACGTAGGAGGAAGCAATATATTAGTTCGCTCTTCTACGTGCGCTCAAGGAATTTTAACAGTAAACCACACCGTGACGGAGAACGCCTTTCTTGTTGCGTCTGCCTCTGATGTTGGCTGAGCATCTCCATGACGCTTTCGAAGATACTAAACGAATCTGTCGCGAAAAGTGCTGGTCTTCTCTGCTACGTCTAACAAGCCTCTCTTGTATCGATCCCAGACTCACAACCAATATTCAACTATTCGTCAACAAGGGTTTTGTAAGCTTCGTCCTTTTTTGGTATGTATTACACTTCTTCCAATGAATCTGGCATGTACCTTACCTACAGTTAGCTTCATGTGGTCCTTCCACTTTAAATCACGCCGTACCCACACTCCCAGTTTTTTATGGATGTGACTGCTACCATTGGTTGTGCTGCAATCGTGTAACTAGACAGTAACGGTTCTTTCTGTCTATTTACGTGCAATAAATTACATTTTTCTATGTCGGAGGTCAATGCCACTCCTTTCAATAAGCGATCCTCTGCAGGTGTTCCTGCATTTCGGTATTATTTTCAGGCGTTCCGGCTCCTCTGTATATGAGAACATCATGAACGAAAAGTCTCATGGAACTACCAACGTTATCTACTGGTTATTTACACATATTGTGAAACGTAATGATCCTGTAAGACTTCCTTGGGCTATGCCCGAAAATGCTGTTGCCTCTGAAGACATTCCTCTGTTGAGAATGACACACTGCATACCGTTTACTAAAAACTTTTCGCTTCAGTCATATAACTCGCCTGATATTCCATATGCTCTTATTCTTTTAATTAGATTGTAGTGCGAAACGGACGCCTTCTGCAACTCAAGCATCAATTATGGTATTACTGCTTCCTGGGTCTCGTGGGCCAACAAAGCGAGCTGGGTTACACATGGTCGTTGTTTTCGGAACCCATGTTGATTCCTGTAAACCAGACTTTCAGTGTCATAATACGAGAGCGTAAAACATGTTCCAATATTCTACAACTGACAGACGGCAAAGATATATGCTCATAATATTGTGCGGCTTTTCGACGACCCATTTTGAAAACGGGAATGAGCTGCTTCAGCAAACGCCTGCATATCGACGTCTCCTGTGGCATAAATTCTGCCCGCCCCCCTGTCCCAAATCTCTCTCCCCACCTCCAACTCAACCAATTCTCACTTATTACTCAAAAAATCATTTTTCATGTTTTGCTACATATACGCTTAACTGACTATTTCTGATTATTTACTAATTGGTACATTAATCGTCGACCTTGGTACTCAATTATTATTGACTTCCCATAGAAATATTTTTATTTTAAAAACTTGATATTAATTTTTCTTGTCTAGTACATAGTTTAACCAACATTTACAAACACGTATCATTTGTGACATCTGAATATTCGTTTAAGAAACTGGACGTGAACTTGGAATCACTACTTTTACTGTAGAGTTACGTGCATGTCTGAAAGAACAGCCATAACTGTACGAAATGTTTCCAAATTAATTCGCTGACTGAGAATTCCTTGACGTCATCTGTATTAGATATCAACTACCCAATAGTGATATATGCAAATTTGTGGCGGACCAGCCGGTACTTATGTCAAGTAATTCTCTGTAATCGAATTAATTTCGAAGTATTTAGTGAACAGCTTACAGGCATTTCTTAATTATCAAAGGTGTCTCTAAAGGAATGGTCAGTATCCAGGGCTATGACACGAAAGATCATTTGAAGCATAAAGCTTCGTATGTACATATACTCTATTCCGAATGGTTTCCGAGTAATAATGTATATTATTATTTATTTTTTGTATTATTCAGTACAGTGATATTATTTGCTATGTGCTACAGCAGAGTAGAGGAATTCGAGATCAACAACTTCACATGGGACACTGGTCGTCTATCAAATGGACAACTACCTCAAATTGGCCTGCAAAAACCACCTAAGTCACACCACTTGCAAATCGCATGAGACCTTCAATACTCTATGAGTCCTGAAGGAAAAATAAGTAGGACCTTTTTTGTAGTGAATGTAATGTAGTTTAACTCTGTATTGTGATACGTTTTGGCTAAATAATGCGGTTTTCGAACTGTTCAAGAAAATGCACAAAAGTTACTTTAAATGTGTTTTATCTAGGAAAACCATTCGGAATAGGGATACGTCATTCTGAAGTTTTTGCTTCAAACGAGCTTCCCTGTCATATCTCTGAATATTGACCACTCCTTGTGGGACAACCCGTATACAAGATGTTGTAAGCTGCATCTATCTATTCGTTTTATGTAGGCCGCAATGCCTTCAACAACCACGTGCAAGATTTTCATATTCTTTCGCTCCCTACAGGCAAACAATAAGTCCTACAGTAAAAATGAACGGGAACTGTTTGTAGGAAATTTAATGTAGTTAATTTTTGTACCGAGAAGAGGTTTTGCTAGAGCCCAAGATTTTCGAGTTATCCAAGAAAAACGCTTTTCAGGGCTACTTTTGCACGTTTTTCTTGGATGATTCTAAAACGACAGCCTCTAGCGAAAACGTATCACAATACAAAATTTCACTACATTAAATTAACTACAAAACGGTACAGTTCATTTTCTTCTGTAGGACTAATACACTCCTGGAAATGGAAAAAAGAACACATTGACACCGGTGTGTCAGACCCACCATACTTGCTCCGGACACCGCGAGAGGGCTGTACAAGCAATGACCACACGCACGGCACAGCGGACACACCAGGAACCGCGGTGTTGGCCGTCGAATGGCGCTAGCTGCGCAGCATTTGTGCACCGCCGCCGTCAGTGTCAGCCAGTTTGCCGTGGCATACGGAGCTCCATCGCAGTCTTTAACACTGGTAGCATGCCGCGACAGCGTGGACGTGAACCGTATGTGCAGTTGACGGACTTTGAGCGAGGGTGTATAGTGGGCATGCGGGAGGCCGGGTGGACGTACCGCCGAATTGCTCAACACGTGGGGCGTGAGGTCTCCACAGTACATCGATGTTGTCGCCAGTGGTCAGCGGAAGGTGCACGTGCCCGTCGACCTGGGACCAGACCGCAGCGACGCACGGATGCACGCCAAGACCGTAGGATCCTACGCAGTGCCGTAGGGGACCGCACCGCCACTTCCCAGCAAATTAGGGACACTGTTGCTCCTGGGGTATCGGCGAGGACCATTCGCAACCGTCTCCATGGAGCTGGGCTACGGTCCCGCACACCGTTAGGCCGTCTTCCGCTCACGCCCCAACATCGTGCAGCCCGCCTCCAGTGGTGTCGCGACAGGCGTGAATGGAGGGACGAATGGAGACGTGTCGTCTTCAGCGATGAGAGTCGCAACTGCCTTGGTGCCAATGATGGTCGTATGCGTCACAATCAGGACTGCATACGACCGAGGCACACAGGGCCAACACCCGGCATCATGGTGTGGGGAGCGATCTCCTACACTGGCCGTACACCACTGGTGATCGTCGAGGGGACACTGAATAGTGCACGGTACATCCAAACCGTCATCGAACCCATCGTTCTACCATTCCTAGACCGGCAAGGGAACTTGCTGTTCCAACAGGACAATGCACGTCCGCATGTATCCCGTGCCACCCAACGTGCTCTAGAAGGTGTAAGTCAACTACCCTGGCCAGCAAGATCTCCGGATCTGTCCCCCATTGAGCATGTTTGGGACTGGATGAAGCGTCGTCTCACGCGGTCTGCACGTCCAGCACGATCGCTGGTCCAACTGAGGCGCCAGGTGGAAATGGCATGGCAAGCCGTTCCACAGGACTACATCCAGCATCTCTACGATCGTCTCCATGGGAGAATAGCAGCCTGCATTGCTGCGAAAGGTGGATATACACTGTACTAGTGCCGACATTGTGCATGCTCTGTTGCCTGTGTCTATGTGGCTGTGGTTCTGTCAGTGTGATCATGCGATGTATCTGACCCCAGGAATGTGTCAATAAAGTTTCCTCTTCCTGGGACAATGAATTCACGGTGTTCTTATTTCAATTTCCAGGAGTGTAGTTTGCACGTAGTGAGCGAGAGGATATGAAAATCTTGCATGTATTTGAAGGTAGGGTGGCTTGTATAAAGCCCAAAGGTAGGAGTACCTGAGTCACTCTACAACATATCGTATTACAGCAAGTATCTTAAGTACCCTTTCGGATTGACCATAAATATATTGTCAAGAGAAAGGGAAATAAAAGCTGTCCTAGTAGTATATAGTTACAATGTGTGTGTGTGTGTGTGGGGGGGGGGGGGGCGGCAGTTGTGGCCGAGCGGTTCTAGGCGCTTCAGTCTGGAACCGCGCGACCGCTACGGTCGCAGGTTCGAATCCTGCCTCGGGAATGGATGTGTGTGATGTCCTTAGGTTAGTTAGGTTTAAGTAGTCCTAAGTTCTAGGGGACTGATGACCTCAGATGTTCAGTCCCATAGTGCTCAGACCCATTTGGAACATTTGTGTGTGTGTGTGTGTGTGTGTGTGTGTGTGTGTGTGTAGGTAAAAGGCAACAACAACAACAGCAAGGTACATCCCCTGCAGACAGAATATGTCACAGCTCTAATATAATTTTAATACACAGTACTTAAATTTACGGACGTCAGCCTATAGTCATACGTCCTTTGACAGCTGTTCGTCTTCGCCGCCGTGCTGGCCGTGGCCCGCGCCGGCTACCTGTCCGCCCCCGTTGTTTCCTACGCCGCCCCAGCCGTCGCCTACGCCGCCCCCGCCGTCGCCTACGCCGCCCCCGCGGCCGTCGCCCCCGCGGCCATCACCTCCCAGAGCTCCAACATCCTGAGGAGCTTCGGCAACCTGGGACAGGTGTCCACCTACACCAAGACCGTCGACACGCCCTACTCCAGCGTCACCAAGTCCGACGTCCGCGTCAGCAACGACGCCATCGCACACGTCGCCGCCCCCGCACTGGCCTACGCCGCCCCCGCGTACTACCACTAACCACCGAGGCTGCAGTTCCACTTCAGCTCTTCTGTTGCTTATTTATTTTCCGTTTTATGTCTTCTGTAAATAAAATCCTTCATTGACAATTTTACTATTGTTGTTGTATCATTGTACCGTTGTAGTCTCCATCTTATTACACAGTCCTTCCGTTTTCTAACCAGTATTAATCCGAGGTCTTGGTTATACATAACACAGTCAACAGGCGAGGGATATCAGTCTCAGTTTATAAAACACATTAGCAAATGAAATATTTCTGTGTCTATTTGAAAAGAATCACTTTGCATTTCTTTTCTATAATGTTACTCCAAACAGGCATTTCAGTGAAGAAAGGTATTTCGTTTTTAATAGGCTAGTTTTAGCCAAGATGACGCTTGAAGGATGCAAATGAAATAAAATGTCTGACAGTATTAATTGAAAAGTGAGAGGTTGTGTAATGGCAACTGAAACACTAATTGTGGTACTTTATTCTGTATTGGGTGATGGTGGGTTCCAACGTTCAAACAGACTTACCAAAACTTACACACCAGGTACGAAAATAACGTAACCGTTATAGAACGTAGACCGGCCGGAGTGGCCGAGCGGTTCTAGGCGCTTCAGTCTGGAACCGCTCGACCGCCACGGTCGCAGGTTCGAATCCTGCCTCGGGCATGGATGTGTGTGGTGTCCTTAGGTTAGTTAGGTTTAAGTAGTTCTCAGTTCTAGGAGACTGATGACCTCAGATGTTAAGTCCCATAGTGCTCAGACCCATTTGAACCATAGAACGTAGACAACATCCACGAAAACGTTTAGAAAGTACTATTGAAACGCCTGGTTAAATCCGCAGGACAGAACACGTAGTTGGAACTGTGGAAAAGGGCCAAAAATGAGCGACTGTCAGTTACACTCAAACACCTATAACTTTATTTAGTTGCCAAAACATTACAGCGCGACTTTACGAGCTTAACTATCGACTGAATATGTCACACAATCTTATGGCTTAAGGGCACAACCTCTTTGATTTTTAAAACTGCTGGAGGCCCATGATTTAAAAACACAACTACAACGAATTTTCAAAAGGCAGAAGGCCGAAAGCTTTATCCAAAAAATATTTTAAATGAGGATGAAGGCCCCAACAATGCAAGACTTGACAAGTAAGGAACTTCCAATTTTAAAACGGCTGAAGGCCCATCATTTAAAACCCAACTAAAAACATACAAATTCAAACCATCTGCTATGAGCCATTAAAAAACACAATCAAACACCAATAAGAAAAGGCAGTATAGCCAGAGGCGCTCAGAAGTTTCCGGGGATCAGTTTGCACTTGAAATACACTCCTGGAAATGGAAAAAGAACACATTGACACCGGTGTGTCAGACCCACCATACTTGCTCCGGACACTGCGAGAGGGCTGTACAAGCAATGATCACACGCACGGCACAGCGGACACACCAGGAACCGCGGTGTTGGCCGTCGAATGGCGCTAGCTGCGCAGCATTTGTGCACCGCCGCCGTCAGTGTCAGCCAGTTTGCCGTGGCATACGGAGCTCCATCGCAGTCTTTAACACCGGTAGCATGCCGCGACAGCGTGGACGTGAACCGTATGTGCAGTTGACGGACTTTGAGCGAGGGCGTATAGTGGGCATGCGGGAGGCCGGGTGGACGTACCGCCGAATTGCTCAACACGTGGGGCGTGAGGTCTCCACAGTACATCGATGTTGTCGCCAGTGGTCGGCGGAAGGTGCACGTGCCCGTCGACCTGGGATCGGACCGCAGCGACGCACGGATGCACGCCAAGACCGTAGGATCCTACGCAGTGCCGTAGGGGACCGCACCGCCACTTCCCAGCAAATTAGGGACACTGTTGCTCCTGGGGTATCGGCGAGGACCATTCGCAACCGTCTCCATGAAGCTGGGCTACGGTCCCGCACACCGTTAGGCCGTCTTCCGCTCACGCCCCAACATCGTGCAGCCCGCCTCCAGTGGTGTCGCGACTGGCGTGAATGGAGGGACGAATGGAGACGTGTCGTCTTCAGCGATGAGAGTCGCGTCTGCCTTGGTGCCAATGATGGTCGTATGCGTGTTTGGCGCCGTGCAGGTGAGCGCATACGACCGAGGCACACAGGGCCAACACCCGGCATCATAGTGTGGGGAGCGATCTCCTACACTGGCCGTACACCACTGGTGATCGTCGAGGGGACACTGAATAGTGCACGGTACATCCAAACCGTCATCGAACCCATCGTTCTACCATTCCTAGACCGGCAAGGGAACTTGCTGTTCCAACAGGACAATGCACGTCCGCATGTATCCCGTGCCACGCAACGTGCTCTAGAAGGTGTAAGTCAACTACCCTGACCAGCAAGATCTCCGGATCTGTCCCCCATTGAGCATGTTTGGGACTGGATGAAGCGTCGTCTCACGCGGTCTGCACGTCCAGCACGAACGCTGGTCCAACTGAGGCGCCAGGTGGAAATGGCATGGCAAGCCGTTCCACAGGACTACATCCAGCATCTCTACGATCGTCTCCATGGGAGAATAGCAGCCTGCATTGCTGCGAAAGGTGGATATACACTGTACTAGTGCCAACATTGTGCATGCTCTGTTGCCTGTGTCTATGTATCTGTGGTTCTGTCAGTGTGATCATGTGATGTATCTGACCCCAGGAATTTGTCAATAAAGTTTCCCCTTCCTGGGACAATGAATTCACGGTGTTCTTATTTCAATTTCCAGGAGTGTATTAACGTTCGCTTAGGGGAGACAGGTTGTCGGCCCAACTATATCCTATCCGCCAGCAACCCAACCCGGAGACAGTCAGCGGACCCACCGACAAGACGACTTGCTTTCCACCCGACCAGTACACAAGGAACTCCAAAACAAAAACGTAAAAGGCGTAGCCGCCCACGACCAAGTATGCATAAGCTGTCAAAACTACACACGTGTTGGACAGCGACAACAGGGTGACGGAAGGACACTGCCTGAATTTTACGTCATCGGCCAGGGCAGGTAGCCGGAACGCTAACGGCCACAAGGCTGAAAATTCCGCTGGTGCAGTTGGACTTCAAATAACCAAAATACAGTAAAACTCCACCGGCTGGTGGCCAAACCTTCGCCAACTCGAACACCCGCTGTTGTTCACGGGAATATCCCCAACAGCCAACCATGAATAGATCCACACCAACCGACCGACTGCCACACACCAGCTAGCCGGAAACTATAAACACTAGACCAAAGATAGTACAATATGCGAATATCGATACACACTTCTGCTGCCACACGTAAAAAGAGGAAGAACCACGGCATGACCGCAATAACAGCAGGAAACCAAACGCAGAGTAACAGTCAAGGTTTAAACCAACACATAAGCCGGGGACAGGACGGGTCAACTATTTCAACTCAGTTCCGTTAAACTGAAGCAGATAACGACATTGCAGAAAAGTGTATGTACAGTATTCAGAAGATCAAAGGTTATTACGACTGACAAAGTAAACAGGAATGACTAAGCTACCCAATTTCATCCTTACTAACCATTTTCTATTCAAACAAGATACTTCTGAAGTGGAGTAACTCGTAACACAACAGACAGTGGGTACTTTATGATGACATGCAGTTTGACTTCATAGAACTCTTGATATGATCTGAAATGACTGTGATTGCACCGCTTCAAGAAAAGCATAAAGTCTTCAAAATCGGAAGGACAAGGACGGCATTTCAAATCCGCGTCCAATCATCCAACTATAGATTTTCTGTGGTTTCCGTAACTCGCCAAGGCGAATGCCAGGACGATTCCATTAAAAGATCACAGTGCATTTCCTTCCCGTATGCTATCTTGTGCTGCGTCCGTGATGCTCTCGTCGTCCACCCCAGTCTTGGTATCTTTTCTTCCGAAGTTCCGAAGCGCGCCCAGGAAAGATCAGTTTATGTTCTGGAGAAATGTAGGAACAAGCGAGGAAATACTGGCCCTTCGAATTATGTTAGAAGGTTGAAAAAGGCAAAACCTACGTTTTCAGCATGTATAGATTTAGAGTAAACTTTTGATAATACTGACTGGACTACACTCCTTAAAATATGGAGAAAGAGGGAGAAAATACAGGAAGAGTTTGATTATTTAGAAACTACAGAGAAAGCAGACTGAAGTTATAAAGGATGGAGGGACATGAAAGGAGACAGTAGTTGCGAAGGGAGTTTGTGGCATTTCCCCAACTATCAAGCTGTGCATTGAGGAAGGATTAAGGAAACTAAGGCAAATGTGAAATTGATTTGAAGTTGAGGGACAAGAAATAAAAACACTGCAATTTGCCAGTGGCATTGTAATTCTGTCAGAGACGGCAAAGGAATTGGAAGATCAGGTGAACCGAGTGGCTAGAGTACTGAAAAATTGTAAAATGAAGATCAATGAAAGTAAAACAAGGTTGTGGCATTTCCCCAACAAGCAAGCTGTGCATTGAGGAAAGATTAAGGAAACTAAGGTAAATGTTGAAAGGGATTTAAAATTGAGGGAGCACAAATAAAAACCTCAAAGTTCGACAACAAAAGATTGAAACAGTAAAGGAATTCAAATATCTCGGAGAAAGCATTAGTTGGAATTATGGGGAAAGCAAAGCAATGGAATCCAGAAAAAATAAACTTGTATTGGCCTTCCAAGTAACAAAAAATACATACAACAAAAAATCCCTTTCATGGGGGTCCAAAATTACACATTACAAGACAGTGATTACGCCAGAAGCACTGTATGCAGCAGAAATACTAAACACGAATTTCAAAGGCCAAATGAAGAAACTTGAGCTAAAGGAAAGAAAAATTTTAAGAAAAATCATAGGACCAAAATTTCAAGACAATAATAAATTATACACATCAAAAATGAAACTCTCTACAAGAAAATAGAAAACCTTTCAGATACTATGCGAAAAAGGAGGATAATTTTTTATGGTCATCTTCTAAGGAATGAATTACAACAGATTAACTAAACAAATCTTTGACTTTTTCCATAACCGCAAAACGACACCCAACTGGTTTAAAGAAACTGAAAAGACCTAGTAGAATTAAAGATTTCAGAAAATTCACTTATCGATCGAACAGCTAAAGTAATTACTGAACATGAAAACATAAGGTTCCAAGACAGATGTTCACAAAAGTCCAAATCCTTCACCTCGGAAGAAGAGAGGAAAAGAAGATCAGAAAGAAAGAAGAAATACTGGGCTCTAACAAGGGAACCTCCCCATCGCACCCCCCTCAGATTTAGTTATAAGTTGGCACAGTGGATAGGCCTTGAAAAACTGAACACAGCTCAACTGAGAAAACAGGAAGAAGTTGTGTGGAACTGTGAAAAAATAAGCAAAATATACAAACTGAGTAGTTTATGGGAAGATAGGCAATATCAAGGATATTGGGATCGCAGGAGCCCCGTGGTCTCGTGGTAACGTGAGCAGCTGCGGAACGAAAGTCCTCCCTCGAGTGAAAATTTTAATTTTTTATTTTCAGACAATTATTATCTGTCCGTCCGATGCGATCACTTTTTTGGGAGTGATTATCACATCCACAATAAAACCTAAATCGGGCAAGGTAGAAGAATCTTTTTACCCATTCGCCAAGTGTACAAGTTAGGTGGGTCGACAACATATTCCTGTCATGTGAAAGTACATGCCGTCACCAGTGTCTTATAGAATATATCAGATGTGTTTTCCTGTGGAGGAATCGGTTGACGTATGACCTTGCGATCAAATGTTTTCGGTTCCCATTGGAGAGGCACGTCCTTTCGTCTACTAATCGCACGGTTTTGCGATGCGGTCGCAAAACACAGACACTAAACTTATTACAGTGAACAGAGACGTCAATGAACGAGCGGAGAGATAATAAATATGCAAAAATAAAGAAAGTAAAATTTTCACTCGAAGGAAGAGTTGAACCAAGGACCTCTCGTTCCGCAGCAGCTTACGCTACCACGGGACCACGCCACTCCTGTGCTGATATCGTCCATTATGTTGCCTATGTGACCCATGGACTACTCAGTTTGTATATTTTGCTTATTTTTTCACAGTTCCACACAACTTCTTCCTGTTTTCTCAATTGATCTGTGTTCAGTTTATCAAGGCCTATCCACTGCGCCAACTTATAACTAAATCTGAGGGGGGTGCGATGGGGAGGTTCCCTTGTAAGAAAAGAACAACACACAAAGAAATGATTGATACAGCGTACCCCAAAGAGGGTGAAACGAAAGAAGAAGAAGGTAAAACAAGGGTAATGGATTCTGTGGGAATTAGATGCATAAATTAGATGTTAAAAGTAGCAGCAGAGTTTTGCTATTACAGCGGGTAAATAAACTGATGACGGCAGAGGCAGAGACGATATAAAATGCAGACTAGCAACATCAAGAAACCCTTCAGTGACAGTGGTGGGAGAAGCCAGAAACAGAGGCAGCAGCAATCACCGTCCGACCGTCGGGAAGTGCACGCACCGCCGGCACGTTCGCACTCAACTGAGCGAGTGGCAGTGATAGGAGGGTGGTGGGAGGGGGGGGGGGGGCGGAGTCACAACCAAGCCAAGCGAAGTCCATCCCGGGGCGCGCACGAGACAGCGCCTACTCGTCCGGCGGCTAGGATGACTGCATACGCCGACGTGACCTGCAGTCTGTTCACGACATAAGGAGCACCTACCACGGTGCCACAATATACGACGCTCTGTTGAAACGGAGGAGCCACCAGCAGCTCCAATCGATATTATTGCAGGTTGACATGGTCGTAAGGCGAATGCCTGAGCAATTCTCACAAGTCCTGCCAAATAAATTCCTAATTGGGAGACACAAAATCAATCCCTCCAGATTTCAGACTGCAGAAACTTCTGAAATGTGATAATATAAAAGATCGATGAAGACTGGAGGGGTAGATCGAATAATTAATAAACCGCCGCTGGGGCGGCTGTCGAAGACGCAACACAGCTGCTTCGCGTAATTTTATACAACGGGAGAAAATCAGGTTACTCGAGGGATCGGGTGATGGAACATGTCCTGAGACGTCAAGATGGTTCAAATGGCTCTAGCACTATGGGACTTAACATCTGAGGTCATCAGTCCCGCCGCGCGGAATTAGCCGAGCGGTCTCAGGCGCTGCAGTCATGGACTGTGCGGCTGGTCCCGGCGGACGTTCAAGTCCTCCCTCGGGCATGAGTGTGTGTGTTTCTCCTTAGGATAATTTAGGGTAAGTAGTGTGTAAACTTAGGGACTGATGACCTTAGCGGTTAAGTCCCATAAGATTTCACACACATTATTATCATCAGTCCCCTAGAACTTAAAACTACTTAAACCTAACTAACCTAAGGACATCACACATATTCATGCCCGAGGCAGGATTCGAACCTGCCACCGTAGCAGTCGCGCGGTTCCGGACTGAAGCGCATAGAACCGCTCTCGCACCGCGGCCGGCTAGTCATCAAGAAATACTAAATTTGGTAATGGATGGAAGTAGTTTGCAGTAGTTATGAAGCGAAGAAGAGGCTTGGACATGTTGGTCTATTGTGAAGAACTGCATCAAACTAGACTTCAGATCACAGCTAAAAATATTTGCTGCGAAAAGGATTAAAGGGTCTCGTTTTTGAAACCCCGTCATTTTCCCCCACTGCGACTCAAATATCCGAAATTTGTCTCAAAAGTGCCTACAACCTACCTGTGTAATGGTGCACCGGCCTCAGTGGCCGTGAGGTTCTAGGCGCTACAGTCTGGAACCGAGCGACCGCTACGGTCGCAGGTTCGAATCCTGTCTCGGGCATGGATGTGTGTAATGTCCTTAGGTTAGTTAGGTTTAATTAGTTCTAAGTTCTAGGCGACTGATGACCTCAGATGTTCAGTCCCATAGTGCTCAGACCCATTAGGAACATTTGTGTGTGTGTGTGTGTGTGTGTGTGTGTGTGTGTGTAGGTAAAAGGCAACAACAACAACAGCAAGGTACATCCCCTGCAGACAGAATATGTCACAACTCTAATATAATTTTAATACACAGTACTTAAATTTACGGACGTCAGCCTATAGTCATACGTCCTTTGACAGCTGTTCGCCTTCGCCGCCGCCGCACCTCAGAAGGTAAGTCGCATAGTGCTCAGAGCCATTTTTTGTAATGCTGCAAAATCGCTGCGCTCTGTGACGTCACGCTCAGGCTCGGCGACGATTCAAAGAGCAAACTGTCGACACAGACGAAAAGAACGCCAGAACTCAAGAGTTCATATGAGTTACAGGGTGAGTTAATGATGTCATTTGGGCACAAACTTCATCACAGTTCTGCAAAACGCCACTGTGGACATGTCACATGTCACAACCACTCGCCCCCTCCTCTTACCCATATCTCACCCCTTTTCTTGACGCCTATGGCAAAACAGCGGCAGGTTGCTGTGGCCGAAGGGTTCTAGACGCTTCAGTCCGGAACCGCACTGCTGCTACGGTCGCAGGTTCGAATCCTGCCTCGGGCATGGATGTGTGTGATGTCCTTACGTTAAATTAAAAGGAAGGTCAGCGTTGGTCGTAATATTGATGTTTTATTGCTAACAAATGGTTCAAATGGCTCTGAGCACTATGCGACTTAACTTCTGAGGTCATCAGTCGCCTAGAACTTAGAACTAATTAAACCTAACTAACCTAAGGACATCACACACATCCATGCCCGAGGCAGGATTCGAACCTGCGACCGGAGCGGTCGCTCGGCTCCAGACTGTAGCGCCTAGAACCGCAAGGCCACTCCGGCCGGCTATTGATAACAGAATCGATTTTCCATCACATAATGATCATCTTAGGTGCTGTACACATTAAACTCAGACACTGGTATCAAGTTATCAACAATCAAAACTAAGAAGCGATCACAATCCTTACGTTAGTTAGGTTTAAGTAGTCCTAAGTCTTGGGGACTGATGACCTCAGATGTTAAGGTCCATAGTGCTCAGAGCCATTTGAACCATTTTGAACGAAAACAACGGCGCCCAGCATTAAAATCACGTAGTTTTCTTATCGGTGACCGAGGAGAATATTCTAGACAAACCGCCGCTTAGAAGGAACTTGAAAAGGCATCAGGATGTGGCATAAAAAGCCTCAATTAGACTACCTCCGCCCTTAAGTCGTTCATTTACACCATTTAGACATATTTCGCTGTCGAATACGATACTTTCAAGAGTCATGTGCAAGACCTTGAGCAGCGGCGTGTCTCAAACAGTTTCTTCCCACAAGAAAACCACTTGATTTCAGCTTCGAACTTGGCGGTTCTGACCTGCATCGCAGAGGCGTCAGGAGAAGGGGTGAGATTTACTTAAGGGGGGAGGGCTTAGTTGAGGTCCTTCCCATCATGTGACACGTCTAATGTTGGGCAGAATTGTGGTCAAATGTGATGCCGACGTGACATTATTAACCCACTTTACATCTCACATGAACTTCTGAGCTGTGCCCTTTTTCCACGCGTGTCAACAGCTTGCACTGGACCATCGCTGAGTCTGAGGCTGACGTCTCAGGGCGCCACGCTTTTGGTTTTGGTTTGTGGGGCGGTCAACTGGTGGTGGTGGTGTGGTGTGTTGGGGCTTATGGGCGCTCAACATCGAGGTCATCAGCGCCCTGACACACATTAAAAGAAACGAATGTGGACAGACCTAAGAAAACTAAAGCACACACTCAAACAAAGCAGGAAAAGAAGGAAAATGCTACCTAAGAAAGTAAAACCTAAGGAAAGGGGAAACATAGCAACAAGAATGTCACAGGAAATTGTTATTGGCTGGCCACTTACATAAAATATGGGCGAGCTTGTCACACAGTGAGCAAATTAAAATCCTCTCCCTAAAATCTTTGTAAAAACATTTGACAGGGCACAGAACTTTAAAACTTTAGCCACATTCGTCCGAGTGTTTCCTAAAAGAGATGGCAGGTCCGCTGGCAAGTCAGCCGCGACCCGCTGGTCAGAAAATAAAACGCAATCCAATAAAACGTGGCGCACAGTGACCTGGACGCCGCAAGCACCACACATTGGAGGGTCCTCTCGCCGGAGAAGGAAGCCATGCGTCATAGGGCTGTGGCCTATTCGAAGCCGAGTGAGGAGAACCTCGTCCCGTCGATTGGGCTGAAAGGAAGTACACCACACACGCGTTGTGGGCTTGACTATACGGAGCTTATTGTCAGTCACTTCCAGCCACTCATCCTCCCACCGACGCATGACCCGTGAGCTCAACAGCGAGGTGAGTGCGTGCAAGAGGATAGCACACTTGAGATACTTGTGGGGCAAGACACGCTTCCTTGGCTGCGAGATCTGCCCTTTCATTCCCAGCAATGCCAACATGCCCCGGAACCCAGCAGAAAGCTACAACTTTCCCCAGTCGCTGTAGTCGGAGGAGGGCATCCTGGATGGTCTGGACTATTTTGTCTGCCGCATACAAACGTTGCAATGAGTGAAGGGCACTGAGTGAATCGGAACAGACAAGAAATTTATGAGAGGAAGAATGACTGCGCGGTTCTCAGCGCCAATACAAATACCAACCTTTGCTCAGCCCAATCTCGCCACTTTCATAAATGATGATGAAATGATGAGGACAACACAAACACCCAGTCATTTCGAGGCAGGTGAAAATCCCTGCCCCGCCGGGAATCAAACCCGGGACTCCGTGCGCGGGAAGCGAGAACGCGACCGCGAGAGCACGAGCTGCGGACGCCACGCTTTTTCACCGTTACAGAGATTGGTTGTAGGTACCTGTCAGCCAAATTACAGACATATGCGTTGCAAAGGGGGAAAATGACGGGGCTTCAAAAAAAGTTACCTTATATTCTTTTGCACAAAGGGTATATCTTGCCAATCTTCTCCTCAATCGTTTGAAACTCTTTCCATTAACATCAGACTCTGATATTTCAACTGTTCCATGATCTGACACCTCACGACTAAAACACAGAGTCAGAACTGATCCATCGAATGGATCCAAGGGGAAAAAATCGAAAGTATCGAAGTTAAGAGTTTTCTCCGAAACAGAGTCCTCGTCTGACCTGTGACTACTGTAAGGGATTAGGACGTGGAGACCAGACAATAAACACACAATCGGAATATCTTTTTAGTGATCATACAGTATCGCGAATTTCAACTCTCCAAAGTCAGAGACTTAAATTGATGAGCAATTGAAAATTATAAGCTTGTGTTAGTGGAATGACGGCTTGGTTTCATATTTTCGCGATCGTGAGAACTTTTGAATACCTCGAGTTCATCAGTACTGATCGCACTGGCAAATCAGACTTCGCAAAGTAAATGACAAGTAGCTTCTGAATAAGTACTACAATTCGTAGCTATCTCAATGAGACGGGTGGAAAGGCGGCCAAGGATAGTTCGTCCAAGCCGGTTATTCTCGTTCATACAACACAAGACACACGCGCCTTTGCGCTAAAAAAACGTTAATAACACAACACGAATTAAAAAAATAGTACACAATGCGTGAAATCAAATTTTTTGTTATTATTGTTCAAACACACTTACAATAACATACATGTCTTAAGAGTATAAACAGTACAAGGCCAGGATGAGGAAAGGTGAAGAGTGAAATAACAGGTGAAGGATGTCAGACAACAAAATAAATTAATTCACAGTGACATCCCTGTCATTCCACACATTCCTCCGAAATTCTAAAATTCCACTTCTAGGATTTTATGTTGTACATATGTTAGCCATTTTTTTTCTTGTTTGTCATTTTAAATACCACTTTTCGTAGGCAGATTATTACATATGTTCTTATAATAAGAGAAAATAATTTCACTTAAACTAGAAAATAAATAAAAATACTATTGTGGACTATTGTGTCTCTGTAGTATGTAACCAATATCAACTGGGAAACGCAAAGTGACGTTCAATCTAATAAAATTGCTTGCATTTTACCCAGAGACCAAAACATAAATGTTGCACTCATTTGCCCTATTTTTTACATACATTAGTAACAGCGACTGTAGTGCTACGGATGCAAATCGAAATACGTAAAAGGAGGGACATTTACTTTTCACTGGTGATTACCACAAAGTCACGGGACCTGGGAGGCAATCTATGTTGGGGACAAAATCCTGTTCTGTGGTGCTAACTCCGTTCATATGTCTACACTGTGACGATAAAGGAAGACTAATTATATCCAAAGAGTAGTTATGAAGAGAACTAATCGTAATATAACGGGCATAGTGAAATTCCTAATGCCAGATATTATAATTTTTTCGAAATTTACATCCCTTAGAATGAAACATAGCTTGAAACCCACCTTCTCTGTCTTGAGCGCATTTTACTTTTGTTATTGTGGACATATTTACAAACAACCAATTTAACATATATGATAGCTGACGCTATAAACAGGAGATTGCCAAAATAATTAAATATTCGTTACGTTGCTTTGCAGAATATTGTGGCACTCAAGTAACACCGTAACTTTTGTCTGCTACGCCATCCCAGTCAGAAACAAGAAAAATCGTAAAATAGTCGTACTTCTTCGGACTAAGAAAAACTGCTGCTCTCTTAAGAGAGTCTACCAAGCAGCAATGTTATTGTTTCATAAAAATGGAGAAAGGTATGAAATTCTCCTACCTAAATCACATAACACTGATAGCCGATAGATATTCATGTAATCTTTTCCATCCAAATACTGTAATATGAGTGTAGTTTATAAAGAAATGGGTTACAGCTTCATAGTCTGAATATCGCTAGACGTGTACCAAAGAATTGTATTAAAGAAGTAATTTGTACAATATATAGAATATCTTCTTATTTTCGCTATTATCTTTACCGATTTTTCTACCTATTAAATTGATACTTCTGGATTGTTAACCGCATGTGGTTCGTTTTATAAGACTCGTTTGAAACAATAAAATATTGTATAATAATGGTAATATGTAATTTGTTTAATGGTTTAGCTATCGAAAAGTAGTTGTGTATGGTAGACGAATGGTATCCAGTAGAACTGACAATGGCGTTTCTTTTACGGTAAGGAAAACAAAAGTCAAATCATGTTGAATAAGGCGTACGGTATTTTGTTCCTGTCTTGGCTTCCCAGCTGACAGTATCTTTTGAGAAAAATGGCGCAGTTTTCTAAGCGCTGGACTAGAAATCTGGAGGATCATGATTCAAATACACACCCGGTCATCCAAGTCAAAAGAGCTGCCTTATTCAAGTATTGACTTGCAGCTCTATGAGGCTGTGTCAGGAGGAATGTTCAGTAATCAGAGATATGGCGGGAAAGATCATTTGAAATAAAAAACCTCATGTGAACATACCTTATTCCGAATGGTTTGGGACGTAGATTACAATTAATGTACATTCTTAATTATTCTCTATACATTCTTAATTATTCTCTGTAATTATTCTCTGTATATGATTTTATTTTATTTTATTATGATTTTATTTTATTTTATTATATGAAATAAAATCATAAGGACGGCTGTAGGTGTCTTTTATTTTTTGTGACGATAGTAAACGGCCATCGTCCCAGTGACGTCGTAAAAAAGGATGGACATACAAGAGAAGTGGACAAAGATCGGTGGGATTTAATAGGCCAAAAAATGAGACAGTCCGGTGGGACGTTGTACAACCTCCTGTTACTTAGTGGTGGAGATCATTCAGATACAATCCGTCACACAGACCTTACGGGAACAGTGCTAACGGCAATGAAATCCAGGATAGCGCGGACAGTACAGCGATAGTAAAATTTGAGACCAGCAATCGAGTTACGCTCGTAGTCTCATTTTTAATGTGCCTGCATGACTAATACTGGGGCACTGTGTCATTCTGAACGAGTTCCTCGCCAAACTAGCCGTCGTCACGGACACCGTGCTCCAAGGTCCTGGCAGCGAAACCCTGCCGCGGTCGGGCAGCTATATAACGGCCAGCGGGCGGCACAGGTCCACAGTCAACCACCTGTACATCAAGCAACATGGTCGCCCTCAAGGTATGGGTCTACAGTAGCTAGTATTCTCTACAAGCAATGCTGTCTGTAAACACTCCCGTTTCTGACCATCTGAAGCTGGGACCTATAGCGCGGCAGTTGATCCACAACCATTACGTAATGCTTATTGAAACATAATTTGCCGCAGCACCAACAGTCCCAGAGTAATATTACTAGAAGTACTTGATTTTAACTAGGTCTCCGGAAGCCTAATAGTAATAAATAAGACACAGAGACCATTTCAGACTGTTAAAGATATATACTCAATATATTAACATAGGTTTAGGCTACGGAGTTGCTATAAATTTTGAATATCAATCTGGGTATTGGGTCCGGTAATTAACGAAAAATTCTAACAACTAAACTGTCGACGTTTCGACCAACTTTCCAGTGAAGGTCTTCCCCAATATACTGACAATTTCGGTTGTCTGAACGCCATTGGACAGTCTGAAGCAAATTTCGCTGTGGAGGGATGGCCGTACGGTAGGCTGTTGTCTGCGCTCCTCTGGCAAGTTACTGGTAGGCAATGGCGAATCGGCAGGTTGCATCGGAGGGAGTGTTTTCCAGCAGAGAGATGTTGATATCCCACGGCATTCCTCCTGCGGCCTTTTTTATATAAAGTTGAACCTGGGTCACGTGTAGGTGCTGGCCGGAGAACAACACACGCGGTCCTGATCAACTGGGATAGCTCGCAGCCAAAGAGTAATAACATCCATTAATGGATGTTATCATGCTGTTAGGACGTCATCAGAGACGCTGTCGAAATAATTAAACGTCCTAACAGCAAGAATAGGAATAACGGCTACAAGTTACCGGGTGCCTAACTGCCAGCGATCCCAATAGAGCTGGCCGCATGGGTTAGCCAACCAGCAGCTCAGTATAAACAAGCGGCCACGAGAGATCTGTCGTGCGGCATCGACGTCTTGCCGCAGGAAAATACCCCTGCGTACAGGCTGCCGATCCGCTACCGCCTACCAGTCACGTGTCACAGGAGCACATCCATAGCAATTTTTACATCGAATTGTCCAATGGCATTCCAGAGTGTGAAGTCGGTAGACATACTACAACCCAAAACAGACAATATGTAGGGAAAGACATTCACTACAATCGAGCAGCTGGTCGCCCTGAAAAGATCGCTGAAAATCAGGTCGAAACGTCGGCATATTAGTTGTTTTTGCAATATCGGTCGCTGTCCCGAGGGCCGTACTTTCAAATACGCGCGCCTCCAGTTAGGCCACCGCCGGTTCCATGAACCCTCTGCCTGGAACTTAAGTGTGATTTGTGGAGTATCCATGTGAAGTAGATGTAGATGTTTCCCACAGCCGCCACAGCGGCATGTGGGCGCTGGCACGAACGATTACGTTGCTGCCAATGAGATGCAAGCATCCCCTCGCCGAGACTCCAGCGACGGGTGTATTTAAGTTCAAACACACATGCACTGAGCTCATTTTGTGTGTTTGCCAGTTGAATAACATTTATAGATTTTCATAGTGGCTAGCGCTCGCGATCTACTGAATAGTTATTGTACTGAAGAGTGACTGATTTGTAAATCTGCAGCTACCGGTAGCAACTGACGCTGCAACTACAGCAACAAAGTTATGAATTATTTTTTACTATTTTATATTAGACTTACAATAAACTAATATCTGAATTCTCTTTATATGAACAGCATCTGTTCCTCGTTCCTGTAACCATTAAAGAACCACACAGCGTGGAAGGATGTTGCAACAGTTTAAATGTTTGATAGCGAAGCGGCCTAATAACCAAACTGATTTTGTTCAGACTAATAACGATCGTGGAAGCCTACGGCCATGCACTATAATTTTGTTTACATGACGACCTGTTTTGGACTGTACATTCCTTTTCTCTAAGTCCGTTCCTAATACACTGATATTGTAATTAATGAAAGAGAAAAGAAACGTGCATTTTCTTCACTGTGCAGTACAGAACTCCCCGGTCTCATCTTCGTGCTACAACAGCAACTTCCACTGTTATTTAACTATTTCACCTTCGTAAAAGAATTCCACTAATTCAAAAGATCGAAAATATTTCAAAAGAATGGAAAATATTAATTCATTTTATTGTTGTCCTACTCATCAGTTAATTTTGTACACTACGTGATACCGACAGAGCAAGAGGCGTAGAACGTATTCAGCATCGCTGGCATTAAGATATCACGTTCGTAGTGACCGGAAGATCTTGCTAAACGAGGCACTTTGAATTATTTGAGTGTGCTAACTTTAAAGTTTATTTCAGTCGATCGTCATATAAATTGTTTAAAGTTTATACTGGTTTGAACTGACTGTGTCAAACTCTACAAGCTGTAAATATTTTCATTAAGTTCCTATTAAATGATATTTTTTGTGTACAGTTCTGCACAACTTAAGTATAGTTTAGCAGCAGCATCATGGAACCACCAAAAGCTGTTGTGAATAACACTGAGACGAAACTGGTTTCGATAAAGCGACCATTTTCAAGTGATGGGTTCCTTAAATGTGACGTAACGTTAATCTATGACTTCCACATGGTCGCTTGATCAAACTACACTACTGGCAATTAAAATTGCTACACCAAGAAGAAATGCAGATGATAAACGGGTGTTCATTGGACAAATATATTATACTAGAACTGACATGTGATTACATTTTCACGCAATTTGTGTGCATAGATCCTGAGAAATCAGTACCCAGAACAACCACCTCTGGCCGTAATAACGGCCTTGATACGTCTGGGCATTGAGTGAAATAGAGCTTGGATAGCGCGTACAGGTACAGCTGCCCATGCAGCTTCAACACGATACCGCAGTTCACCAAGTGTAGTGACTGGCGGATTGTGACGAGCCAGTTAAAGTTGCTCGGCCACCACTGACCAGACGTTTTCAATTGGTGAGAGATCTGAAGAATGTGCTGACCAGGGCAGCAGTCGTACATTTTCTGTATCCAGAAAGGCCCGTACAGGACCTGCAACATGCGGTCGTCCATTATCCTGGTGAAATGTAGGGTTTCGCAGGGATCGAATGAAGGTGTGTGTGTGTGTGTGTTGTGTGTGTGTGTGTGTGTGTGTGTGTGTGTGTGTGTGCGTGGTTTCAGCTTTTCGGGCGCTAAACAGCGTGGTCTTCAGCGCCCAAACGCATAGAAACAGTAACACATGCGGTGAAGGGACGAAAACGGACAGCGAACAAGGAGTAGAGCCACGGGTCGTAACACATCTGAAATGTAACGTCCACTGTTCAAAGTGCCGTCAGTGCGAACAAAAGGTGACCGAGAGGTGTAACCAATGGTACCCCATACCATCACGCCGGGTAATACGTCAGTATGGCGATGACGAATACGCGCTTCCAATGTGCGTTCACCGCGATGACGCCAAACACGGATGCGACCATCATGATGAAGTACCCAGAATCTGGATTCATCCGAAAAAATGACGTTTTGCCATTCGTGCACCCAGGTTCGTCTTTGAGTACACCATCTCAGGCACTCCTGTCTGTGATGTAGCATCAAGGGTAACCGCAGTCATGGTCTCCGAGCTGATAGTCCATGCTGCTGCAAACGTCGCCGAACTGTTCGTGCAGACGGTTGTTGTCTTGCAAACGTCCCCATCTGTTGACCCAGGGATCCGTTACAGCCATGCGGGTAAGATGCCTGTCATCTCGACTGCTAGTGATTTGAGGCCGTTGGGATCCAGCACGGCGTTCTGTACTACCCTCCTGAACCCACTGATTCCATATTCTGCTAACAGTCGTTGGATCTCGACCAACGCGAGCAACAATGTCGCGATACGATAAACCGCAATCGCGATAGGCTACAATCCGACCTTTATCAAAGTCGGAAACGTGATGGTACGCATTTCTCCTCCTTACACGAGGCATCACAACTACGTTTCACCAGGCAACGCCGGTCAACTGCTGTTTATATATGAGAAATCGGTTGGAAACTTTCCTCATGTCAGCACGTTACGATGTCGCTACCAGCGCCAACCTTGTGTGAATGCTCTGAAAAGCTAATCGTTTGCATATCACAGTATCTTCTTCCTGTGGTTAAATTTCGCGTCTGCAGCACGTCATCTTCGTGGTGTAGCAATTTTAACGGTCAGTAGTGTACTTATCTGTGGATACATATTATTTACAGTAGTTTTTAGTAGTTCCAAGACTCCGTTCTTCAAATAAAACATAAATAATATGCTATCAGTGTCGGGAGTCACAAGTCATCGACTGTGTTGTCGTCTTCCTACGGTGTATTTCTGCATCAATATGAAGGACTCGTGGTCGTCAGTACCTATCCTCCAAGGTGGGGAAATGGAAACTGGGGTTTAAAGTCGATACACAATGAAGTCATTAGGGACAAAGTGCAAGCTCTGAATGTCGTTTTTAAAGTAATTATCTCGGCATTTGTCTTAACCCGTACTGGTAATTGTACTAGGAATCTTCAATGATCCCTCAGGAGTTTACACAGGTTGGTTAAAATGAAAGTGCGATGGAAAATATTTCTCCCACCTTAAGATAAGTAAACCAGATTACATCGCCTACCATAAGTGTTGATCATGTAAGTTGTGTCGTTTATCTTCAGGACAGGAAATGATTTCTGCCCAATTTTTATTTTACCCACTCTGTGCATCGATCATCTGCTAACGATAATGAACTCTTTTGAAACATCGTAACATTGATGTTAAAGACAAAATATTAACATTCGATGTAGGAACAAAAAAAAAAAAAAGAAACGGGCTCGTTAACACTGGCGAAAAGTTTTACGTCATTTAAAAGAAACTTCTGAAAATTTCTCAAAACGACACTAGTACAACACAACTACGACTTTTCAAGCTTGGCCATGGGGCGTGGGAGTGTCGCAGGAGAGAAGCAATATTTTTTAACGAACTAAGGCAGAAACATCGGCTATTGTGTTCTGCTTTCGTGTAGGAAATATTTCGATACATTACCATAAAACGAAGAATCTGCATGTGCCAGTATGAAATGTTCCCTCTGCAGCGGAGTGTGCGCTGATTTTGAAACTTCCTGGCAGATTAAAACTGTGTGACCGAGACTCGATCTAGGGACCTTTTCCTTTCGCGACGCTTTCCCGCGAAAAGAAAAGGTCCCTAGTTCGAGTCTCGGTCACACAGTTTTAATCTGCCAGGAAGTTTCAAAATCAGCGCACACTCCGCTGCAGAGTGAAAATCTCATTCTGGAAACATCCCCCAGGCTGTGGCTAAGCCGTGTCTCCGCAATATCCTTTCTCCCAGCAGTGCTAGTCCTGCAAGTTTCGCAGGAGAACTTCCGTGAAGTCTGAAAGGTAGGAGACGAGGTACTGGCGAAACTAAATGTGGTTTATGGAGTGGGCATTATAAAATAGCACAAGCAAAGAATCATTTGCAGACAGGAACAGGTATGGACCTTCCACCGCCGCTCAGCTATTATCTCAAAGAGCGCCTTATAGCTCTTAAACAAGATTCGTGTTAAAAGTACTTCATCGGTGCTTCCTACTGCAAGCTAAAAAACTGCACTTAGATGTTTGAGCTCTGCAAAGACTGTTCTCAAAAGTAAGATACGCTCTATCAACAACACAGTAGATCGCCGAACAACTTCGGTCAAAAATATTATGTTTACAGTCCGTAGACAAATATGCTGGACATATCTATTGATTAGTAACATTGGGTTTTACGCCATTTTACTATTTCATCACTTGACATAGATGTTAAAAGTATAATTAATTTAGTCCCGATTACTATAACCAAGGGTGTTCAGACGTCAATAATTGAATCGATTTCAGTATGGATGATCTGTCAGTATTTCACATCCCTAGTATGAACTACCACTCTTCTGAATACGAATTCTACTCCTCAGTTGTCCACATGAGCCCCATGTACGTTTGAGTTCTCGCATGATGGAAAAACCATGGCAGAAAAATACGCAGCACCAGTTCAATCTCAGTCCAGTGTGTAGAGTTTTGACATTGAACCTCTCATCATAGACAGAAAATGTGGCTTATTCTTACCTTAATAAGAAACAAGAACCCTTCAAGTGAAGTGTGGGTCATTGTATTTTCTGCCGTCTTTCGACAGGTCTTTGCCCTCGCCGCCGTGCTGGCCGTGGCCCGCGCCGGCTACCTGTCCGCCCCCGCCGTCTCCTACGCCGCCTCAGCCGTCGCCTACGCCGCCCCCGCCGTCGCCTACGCCGCCCCCGCTGCCGTCGCCCCCGCGGCCATCACCTCCCAGAGCTCCAACATCCTGAGGAGCTTCGGCAACCTGGGACAGGTGTCCACCTACACCAAGACCGTCGACACGCCATACTCCAGCGTCACCAAGTCCGACGTCCGCGTCAGCAACGACGCCATCGCACACGTCGCCGCCCCCGCACTGGCCTACGCCGCCCCCGCGTACTACCACTGACCACTGAGGAAGCACTTCAACCTCAGCTCTTCTGATGATTATTTATTTTCCGTTTTATGTCTTCTGTAAATAAAAACTTTCTGCGACATTATTACCACGACTTTTTTATTGACATCAGACTGTAAGAAGGTTATAATTAATATACAGAAGTGCAGTACTCAATCATTTCGTCCTTTGACTCTCGTAAGTAATTCTGTGTAGCTATGGCTATTCTAGATTAAATCAGTGTGATGTTAAGGAGATCGGGCTGAAACTATAAAGCATTTCTGTTACAACAGAATTATGTACCTAACAAAAATGGCTCAAATGGCTCTAAGCACTGTGGGACTTAATATCTGAGGTCATCAGTCCCCTAGAACGTAGAACTACGTAAACCTAACTAACTTAAGGACATCACACACATCCATGCCCGAGGCAGGATTCGAACCTGCGACCGTGGCAGCAGCGTGGTTCCGGACTGGAGTGCCTAGAACCGCTCGGCCACTGCGGCCGGCGTAGGTAACATTTCCAACAGGAAATGCATGTTATAGAAGATATAGAGGGATCCAAAAAATAACGCTCAGTGTAAACTTGACATATGAGACCCCGAAATTTTTGTATTATCTTTAACTTGAGTAGAGAGTGTCAGGGATATTATAATCGATGTGGGGTGCCAATGATTGGAACAAAGGCTTTCTCATTGCAGCGAAAAATTTTCACGAAATTTCAATCAATGATTTATATCAGTCGAATATTTGCATCACCTGCATATCTGCGAACGTGTCTGTGCTTGTTTTGAAGATGAGCATGGATTGAAAAAATGAGCTTTGTGAAACTAAAAGTTAATTTTGCTGTGACATAAGTACAAAAACAGTAGCCAAAACAACGGCAGACTGACCGAAGGTACACATCTTTGTACGACTGTAAAATTAAACTCTGTTGCAGCGTAAAATCCAGCTCATTGTTGCTTTATTCCACACAATATAATATCTTTGGATCCTAGAGGTAGTCGAGATATTGCAGCTTATTCTTGCCCATCACTTCATAGGCATCCCTCCTTAGTCATCGAATGTGCGAAAAGGATTCGTACCACAATGCACTGCAAGTTTTAACTGCTTCAAAAATGCTCAGTCGGGTTAATCACAGTAGACACACTAGGCAATTCCATTCGTTTGATTCCTTCCACTTGGAGGAAAATATTCAGTAGATGTGCACAGCATGCGCGAGCGTTATCGTCTAGCAACGGGTTCCTGTTTCTGAGATTATGGTGACAGAACTGAACAATAGTGTGGATTATCCAGTCCTGATAATGCACACCCTCAAACTATGTCTTTAGTTGTTGAGGGTGGTCGAAATTTTCGCGAAATATGATTGACTCAACTCGCAGCTGAACCTGCGGGACAGCATGCTTGGGACGTGCATTTCCATATGTCTGCCACCACACTCCTCAATGACGATCATCAGGCATCAAATAACCATGGCACTCCTCGGCGAAAAGAAATCGCCGCTATTGATACAGGTTCCAGTCCAAGTGATCCTTTGTCCACGTCCTTCATACACCACAGTGCTGGGAGGCTTGTACTGTTGTTCGTAACGGACGACCAAAGACCAAACTGAACGTGTGGAGACGACTCAGTACTGACGAGGGTGACAAGGCCTACGCAGTTGCTCCTCAAAGTGAAGTTCGCTGTGCTACAGGGTTATTCATAAGTACCTTCGGCGATGAAGGACAGGACTGTGAAAAAACTACGAGACATGCAGAAAACACACATACGAAGAGATGTAGCATCACTCCAAGCTTTTAACTACCTTTATAGGGGGAAAACCGGTATTAAGCAAAGAAGGGAGTGCTGAAAGGCGGAATGTGTGTATAGAGGAACCGTATAAGAGAAATACACTTGCAGGCAATCCATACTACTATCTAAAGACAAGACGTTGTTTAACACTCTCAACAAAAACCTCAAAACATTCTTGCCCGATTTTCTTCAAACTTCTACACGATACAATAATAAGTATTCTAGCAGACATAGGCTGCACATCTCTTACTCTAATAAACTTTAGGACAAACATACGCTACTCGTTTTTTAAATGTGCATGGTATACGAATATACATACAAAACGTTTATATTACTATATAAAGCCAAGTTATTTAACGTTGTTACCAAGAATCTCTAAAAGTTCTTGACCGATTTCCTTCAAATTTTTATACGATACTCTGATAAACTTGCAGACTGGCATAGGCTACACGTTCCCCTACTATACGAGATGAATCACTTGTAGCTTGCACAGCGAATATTGTGGAAATGGAAAGTGCTATTGATAAGCGATTGTCACAAAATGGATTTGTACTCAGGGGCTCGTATTGTTAGCCAATCAACAGATTGTAATAATACTGAGAAAGTGTATTTTCTCTACGAAAATACGTTTTTAATGGAGCAGTGACTATGGACATTAACAAACTAAAATTAGGGTAATTAGGCCAGTGGCGTTTGTTGCAGGATTCTAGTGCGAGTCGTTTACGAAATATAGTATTCTGAAAAGTTCCTGAAGACTACTTTGAAGGTCAGTAAAACTTTGAAAAATGTATCTATTTTCTACGAGTAGCCACTATTAAAGTTCCAAACCTCGTAAATACATGGCGTCGATGTGGCCGAGCATCAAAGCCTTTTCGAAAGTTTAACATACAGAATCAGCTTCATTCCCTCCATGCATGCCTCAGAGGTAAAACCTTTTTCTGATACTTTTGGAAGGATTTCGTAAATTCGATTCAAATTTTTGTATACTTCAATTCTGTATAGATAAATATTTTCTTAGACTTGAGAATTTGGAAAAAAAACGTTCCATGCTTTATGCTGGATAGAATTTGAGGAAAGGAAATAAATGTCAGCTTATGTACCTCTTTTCATTTGGACTCGACCACATCTGGTCACTACTTATCTAACAAAGCAAGCTATTCTAACAGTAACTGCCTGAACGTCTCAAAGCCTTTAAAGTACGGGGAGCAGTCATACGCCAACCAGAGAATTTAAGGCACTAGTTTGATTGTGTGGCACCTGATAAATGAACAATGTCTTATAAATTTGGTTGTATGATGTATAGTTTTATCTGTGGAAACATGAAAAAGTGCTTCAGACATTCAATTCACCGTCTCTCTTTGGTTAGATGTGGAGCAGATAAAGTCTGAAACTAATTTCTGTAGAAAATTACAATTTTGACGTATAATGCAAATTTAGGAAACAGATTTTTTCCTCAAGTGTAAACATTCAGAAATTGAAATACTTTTTTTGTAGTTAATATGCGTGAGTGATTTAATGAAACTGTTGATACAATCTTGATCTGCTTGACATGTTTGCCAATACTGAATTTTTTTGTAATACAACGAAACGTGAAAAGAATCTAAGCATTTGAGATGTGGTGCTACAGACGAATGTCGAGAATTAGGTGGACTGATAATGTAAGGAATGAGGAAATTCTCCAAACAGCCGTAGAAGAAAGTAACAAATGGTACACACTGACAAGGAGAAGGGGTAGAATGATAGGACATGTGTTAAGTCGTCCCGTAATAGCCCCAATGGTACTAGCTGGAGCTGTAGAGGGAAAAAGCTGTTGAGCAAGGCACAGATTGGAATACATCCAGCAAATAATCGAGTACGTGTATTTTAATTGCTGCTCTGAAATGAAAAGGTGAAAAGTATTTGAATAGTCTGTCAATAAGTAGTGAATATTTTTGATTAATTTTTAATTAGATTTATACTTTAAAAACTAGTGTAATGTTATTTTATAAGCTTGCCTCTTTCTGTCTTCCCCATTACAAACTGATTGTTTGTATGGAACAACGCTTCAAACCACCAAACTTTTTTTTTCCAATGACCACAGTTGGTGCATCGTATATTCGAATTAGGCGATACTCAGAGAATTGTATTAGACAATGAGACATTAAGAGTAGGAGATGCTTTTTGGTATTTTTCCAGTGTAGTAACTGACGATGCCTGAAGTAAAGAGAATACAAAACACCGGTTCGCAATAACAAGAGAACTATTTATAAAAAAGAGAATAATTTCAGCTAATAAACATTTAAATTTTAGGAAAACTTACCTGGAAGTTTTAATGATTAAGGGAAACCACCTCAACTGTATACTTACACATTTGTTTTATGCTACGAGCGGTTTCGCCTAGAACATCTTCATTTTGCCGAGTTGTGCAAGAATGAAATTGGTCATTTAACAACACATGTGTAATTCTACAGTTGACGTGGTTCTCATTAATCATTAAAATTTGTCATCTCTGGTGTTCAACATGATCAACGTTATTATTATCTGAAAATATTTGCATGGAGTGAAACACACATGATAAGCAGTACAGATCAGAAGAGAACAGAACAGAACTTTTGAAACGGGGTGCTACAGAAGAATGCTGCACATTAGTTACGTCGATCAAATAAATAATGAAGAAATACTGAATCGATTTGCGAAGAAATTGGAATTTATGTATGCATATTTTGAGCTTTTCCTCATTACAGAGGCCTATCTCCAACATAATAATTTACTCGGAAATTACAATACAAAGAATAAACATTCTTAAACTATATTTTTAAAATATTCCTCAGGTGTTTCGATTTCGTGTGTCCTCTTCCTCTGCGCCCATTCTCCTCATTGTGTGCTGTACATTTTGGAGCCAGGTGGTCGTAGGACGTCTTCTTCTTCTCTCCTCCGGTTCCCACTCCAGTATCAATTTTGGTATTGTCTCGTTGTACATGCCTGTACCACTGTAATTTCTTCCTATCCATTTTGTCATATATTCTTTCTTTTATTTCCATTCCCCTTATTACTTCGGTGTTCCTTATCTTTTCTTTCCTGGAGATTCTTGCCGATCTTCTCCAGAAGTCGATCTCTAGCGCTTATAATTTTTTAATGTGCTTCAGATTAATTGTCCAGGTCTCCGTTCCATACAGAACTACAGTCTCTACTATGGATTTGTATATTAATTTTTTTTTCTGCTCATTACATTCCTGCTCCATAAGACAGAGTTAAGCATCCTAATGACCTTCCGTCCGCTATTAATCCTTTTATTGATTTCTGACTCTGATTTTCGCTCGATTTGTAAAATGGATTTATGTCACAACTTTATTAAAAGTAGGTATCGGTTGACAGAAAACACTCTGAGGCACGGAGATACATCAGAGTGCAAAGGAGGGTACTGTGTGCATACGAGTATGTGTGTGGGAGTGTGTGTGTGTGTGGAAGAGAGGGGGAAGGAGTAGGCGCGGTAAAACTTGCAGAGAGAAACCAATTGTCCAGGTCTCCGCTCCATACAGAACCACAGTCTCTACTATGGATTTGTATATTAATTTTTTATTTCTGCTCATTACATTCCTGCTCCATAAGACAGAGTGAAGCATCCTAATGACGTTCCGTCCGCTATTAATTCTTTTATTGATTTCTGACTCTGATTTTCGCTCGATTTGTAAAATGGATTTATGTCACAACTTTATTAAAGTAGGTATCGGTTGACAGGAAACATTTTGAGGCACGGAGATACATCAGAGTGCAAAGGAGAGTACTGTGTGCATACGAGTATGTGTGTGGGAGTGTGTGTGTGTGTGTGTGGAAGAGAGGGGGGAATGAGTAGGCGCGGTAAAACCCGCAAAGAGAGACCAAGGTCTGTATACAGTAGGAAGGTTAAAATGGACTTCAGTTGCAGCAGTTATGCAGAAATGCATACACAGTAGAGACTACCTTGAAGACCTGCACCAAACACGTCCTACGACTCAAGGCCGCAGAATCAGCAATAGGAACATAAATACTAGTGGGTGAGCAACCCATTGAGAAGAAGATGGCATAGCACCATACCAGGCGTGCACCCATCACAGTCCCCCACTAGCAGCAGATACGCTGAGCTAACAAAAGCCGTGAGATATTCCCTAACATCGGCTCGGACCTCCCTGTTCCCGGCATAGCGCAGCAACTCGACGTGTCATGGACTAAACACGTCGTTGGAAGTCCGCTGTAGAAATGCTCAGCCATGCTGGCTCTATAGCCAACCATAATAGCGGAAAGTGTTGCCGATGCTGGGTTTGTGCACGAACTGACATCTCGACTGTGTCCCATGAAAGTGCGATGGGTTTCATGTCGGTCGATCTGGGCAGCCAAATCATTCACTCGAACTGTCTAGAATGTTCTTCAAACCAATCACGAACGATTGTGCCCCAAAGACATGCCGCATTGTCATCCATTACATTTCTATCGTTGTTTGGGAACATGAAGATAGTGAATGGCTGCAAATGGCCTTGAAGCAGCCGAACGTAGCCACTTCCTTCAATGATCGGTTCAGTTGGACCAGGGGACCCAGTGAATCCATGTAAACACATCCCAAACCATTGTGGAACCACCACCAGCTTGCACAGTGTCTTGTTGACAACTTGGGTCCATGGCTTCGTAGGATGTACGCCACACTCGAAGCCTACCATCCAGCTCTTATCAGCTGAAATCGGATCTCATCTGACCAGTCGTCTAGACTCCAACCCACATGGTCACGACCCCCGCAGAGACGCTGCAGGCGATGTCGTGTTGCTAGCGAAGACACACACGCCGGTCGTCTGGTGCTATTGCCCATCAACACCATATTTCGCCGCATTATCCTAACGGATACGTTCGTCGTACGTCCCACTTTGATTACTACAGTTATTACACGCAGTGTTGCTTGTCTGCTAGGACTGATAACTCTATGCGAACGCCGCTGCTCTCGGTCGTCAAGTGAAGGCAGTAGGCCACTGCATTGTACTTAGTGAGAGACAATGCCTGAAATTTGATATGACGGTGTAGGGAGGTTGTGATCTGGCTCTTGCGTGCATGCGTTTTGATTTCCCAAGTTTTGCAACGTACACGTCGTCTTTCATGGCTAAATGGGCATTCATTGTCGTCACCGCTAGACCCTTTCTAAAGATATCTAGTAGCAGAACATGTAACTTACCGACCTATTTCGTATGCTTCTGTCTCGTAGAATTTCTTCTTTAAACTTCATGTCGCTACTAATTACTCTGAACCGTTATTACATGATGTATAGAGCACTGCAGAATTTGTTTTTTATTTCACACTATATCTACATCTACATCCACACTCCGCAAGCCACCTGCCGGTGTATGGCGGAGGGTACCTTGAGTACCTCTGTCGGTTCTCCCTTCCATTCCAGGCTCGTATTGTTCGTGGAAAGAAGGATTGTCGGTATGCCTCTGTGTGGGCTCTAATCTCTCTGGTTTTATCCTCATGGTCTCTTCGCGAGATATACGTTGGGGGGAGCAATATACTGCTTGACTCCTCGGTGAAGGTATGTTCTCGAAACTTCAACAAAAGCCCGTACCCAGCTACTGAGCGTTTCTCTTGCAGAGTCTTCCACTGGAGTTTATCTGTCATCTCAGTAACGCTTTCGCGATTACTAAATGATCCTGTAACGAAGCGCGCTGCTCTCCGTTGGATATTCTCTATCTCTTCTGTCAACACAATCTGGTGCGGATCCCACACCGGTAGCAGTAGTCAAGCAGTGGGCGAACAAGTGTACTAAGTCTACTTCCTTTATTTTCGGACTGGATTTCCTTAGAATTCTTCCAATGAATCTCAGTCTGGCAACTGCTTTACTGACGATTAGTTTTATATGGTCATTCCATTTCAAATCACTCCTAATACCTATTCCCAGATAATTTATGGAATTAACTGCTTCCACTTGCTGACCTGCTATATTGTAGCTAAATGAGAAAGGGTCTTTCTTCCTATGTATTCGCAGCACAATATCCATTAGCACACAGTTTATTTCGATTGACAGTTTTTTTTCAGAATATATGAGAGTTAACTTTTTAACACATTAGCAGTAAGCTGCACCAAATCCAAGAAGTTTCCCACATTCCACAAGTGGTAATGATCAAGAAAATAACTTTACATGTTGGATGCTTATTGCCGACCTAAGTAATAGCTGGTGAACCGAGGCTCGATACCTACTCACTAACATAGATGTTTACGTAATGCCTATTCGCCTCCGACTGACTACAGAAGCTTACACCTTGGCTGCTCATTACAGATTGCACACAACGAATAGCGTAGTGTCTGAAATATTTGAATGCTTAACTTGTACCGACTGTCGCTTTGTTCACAATGCCTATATATTGACGTTTATATCACATAATTCGAAAACGGTAAAATAGAGAGTTATTATATTTTGCATATGATTTTGCATAAAGAAAGGAAAATTGAAAGATGCAAAGGTACAATAGAGGGTGAAGTGGTTTTTCTTCACACAAAATCTATGTTATTAGAAAAAGAACTTTCAGGTGATTGAAATTTCCTTACTTCATTAATTAACGAAAAAAAGTAAAAAGTAAAAGTATACGTTTTCGGAAATACAAAAATCGGGGATGCAAAATTATGGCATTGAACTTTGAATACAATTACACTTTAATACTGTAACATGATGCAAAACGGAAATTTTTTCCTATGAATAATTTTTGAATACTGAGTTCTCGAAAAGAAAAAAATTGTCAGAAAAAAGAGAACGGTGATTTTCAATCAAGCCACGTCAGTTTTAAAACAAACAAGTTTTAGTAGTATTGAATTATGACGTGCACTCTGGTATTTTAAATTTTATTTCTTTAATAAAATATTTCCATATAAAAACTGATTTATGTCATCAACACTGTTTATTTATTGTTCAGCTACTTCAACCTTTCAAGTAGCCTCTTTAATTTTAAGCTAAGAAATACAGTTTCGATTGCTGTTTCCTCGCCACCGCGTATCCTTCGTCCTCTACCAATTCAAGCCTGCGACTTTCTTCAGTTCTTTATTCCAGAACTCGAGTGATCTGTTTTGTGGTCTAGGAGTCCACACTAGTACTGCTTTTGTCCATCTTCCGTCATTCCTCATCTCATGTGCTTCCCATTCCAGTTTTAGACTCTTTACACTTTTCACAACGGCTGTTATTGCTCTTACGTCTTCACTTGTTTTCCGGTCTTTCTTAATGAGCCCTAAGAGTGACCTTTCCATAACTCTAAGCTGCTCGAAAGTTTCTTTTGAAAAACCCGTTGTAAATCAGAATTTCACAACCATATGCTGGTATGGAAAGGACATACTGTTCGAACTCAAACTTTTTTAGTTTGCTAGCATATTAGATTTAAAAACAGTCGCGTTCCTTCAATAAGCCCTCCAGCCTAGCTTGATGGCGCGAAAGATTTCAGGTTTTTGAAGCTCCTTGGTTAATTAACTGACACTTTTTAGAGAGTGGTAATTCGATATTGTTTTCTTTTTGTTAGACAGATGTTGTGCAAAGTATTTGATTTGGACAGATCTATGTTTGAGGCTTACTTTTTCGCAATTCTCTGATAGATACTTTATACGGGATTACAGGTGTGTCATATTGTTGGCTAGGACAAGTAAGCTCATTGAACAAAAAAATAGTCACCTCTAGAAAAGTCAATTACAAGCATCCTTTAATACCTTGCTATTCCACCCATAGACATGATCTGGTTGGGAAGTGAGACCACATTGTCTGTAGTTACGTCGCATCCAGATCAGGCCACTCGTAGAGGATTTGATCGCACAATTCCACCAAGTTGCCGAGACGCTGATGGCATTTTACCTGCTGTTCCAACATGCTTTTCACGTTTCAGTGGGGTCCAAGTCAAGTGAGTTTGCAGGCCAATAGACACGTAATAGGAGGGAAGGAAGGGGGAAGTGTTCAGAAAACCAGTCATGTATTCTTGTAGCCCAGTGAACTTTGCCGTTGTCCCCCTTACGTGCTTGTGTGAGCAGTGGCCACTTGCGAGTTGATCGACTACTAATGCTCATTATATGCAGTTCCAGTGGCAATAGTCTACCGCTAACAGGATGGGATGACCATCATTCACTGCCTGCAGCAATTCTTCTCGGATTGGGAAGTGATTTTGATTGGCAAGCCACGAAACGCGCGTATGGTCCCCCTTGGTCAGCGTCTTTTTCCGACCAAAATACTGTTGTCGTGTTTCGTGATCACATGTGTACGTCACAGCTTGTACACACGTTGCATAGTTCACCGCAAAACACCAAGAAATTCAGCCAAACAAGATTGCCCTTTATTTGCCTCTATGCCTCGTCCTTACATTTATCCATGTTTAGGTACAATATCTGCTTGAAATATAAATGTCACAGCGGTCACCACTGCCATATGCTCGCATAGAGGTAATGCACGCACGGTTGAGAACGTCACTTGATCGCTGCGCCATCTGTAAAGGCTTAAGGATTATTTGCGCATGCACACTGGAGCGACATCTTTTGTCCGGTTAGCTTATATCATCTATAAATCTCAGTTTGTTTTTACTTTTTCTAATCAACCTTTGTTTGCCAATTATGTTGGACGTAACCATCTCTATGACATATAAATACTTTTGGGGGTATAGGGTCATCCTGCTTTACTACTCGTCCAATGGAAAATTCCATCGTGTGTTTTCGTATGGTGACAGAAGCCATATTATGTTTACACACTTTGTTTCCACAGCTTGTGTGGTCCGTGTCAATATAACTGCAGCGTAGACGACAAAATCAAAAGCCTTTTTGAAGTAAAAAGCTATGCATGGCGGCATTTCACATTCGCCGAATCGACTAATTATTTCACGCATGGTGTATGTATGGTCAGTTGTAATACAGACAGGGCGCAATACAGTTTGTTCTGTGGGTTGCGAGAAACACCACTGAAAGAATTTCTCAAGGCTTTAGTGAAAACTTGTTAGATAAGAGGAAGTAATTCTTCAAATCCTGAATACTACCTTCTTGGTATAGAAAGATAACATTTGCTTTCTTCCACAAGGCGGGGATGCTGCATTTTTGTACACAAATAGTAAAGATCTTAGCCAGATACTGTTCTATTTCTTTACCGGTAAGCTGAAGTATTTCCATCATCAGACCATCATAATGCACTTGCTTTGCCTTTCTGCATTACGTTTACAGCTTTCCTTATTTCTTTTCGAAGAATTTCTTGGTCTTCTTATCGTTTTCATTTGCATAAAATGTTCTTAGTGGTTCAAACAAAATTTGTATTGCGCAAAATAGAAGTCGATGTAATACAGTTTGAATTAAAAATTAGTTATTTCATGTAACTATCGTATATAAACTGTCAATGAAAAGAAATCATAAAAGAAAAAAAAGTAATATTGACATCAGGAGTGGTTTTAACAACATACCTCGCTCTGTTACAGCCACTTGCTGTGTACGGGTTGCATAGTTGTAGAGAGAGAATCGCAAATTGAGGTACTTCAGCGTCAGGATAATGGGGAATTAAGCGTTGGTCATTCACATAGATACATGAAAAGAAATCATAAAAGAAAAAAAAGTAATATTGACATCAGGAGTGGTTTTAACAACATACCTCGCTCTGTTACAGCCACTTGCTGTGTACGGGTTGCATAGTTGTAGAGAGAGAATCGCAAATTGAGGTACTTCAGCGTCAGGATAATGGGGAATTAAGCGTTGGTCACTCACATAGATACATTTCGGTCTGTTATCTAGCATTGCCGTCAGGAGGAAGTGGACAAACGTGACAAAAAATAAAAAACACCGTCCTTACGATTTCATTTTATATAATAAAATAAAATGATATCGTAAGGACGACTGTAGGTGTTTTTTTATTTTTGTCACGATAGTAAACGGCCGTCGTCCCAGTGACGTCCCGATAAAAGGATCGACATACAAAAGAAGTGGACAAAGTTCGGTGGGATTTAGTAGGCCGAAAAATGAGACAGTCCGATGAGCCACTGTACAACCTCCTGATACTTTAAGGTGCAGATCCTTCAGATACCATCCGTCACACTGATCAGGGGAACAGTGCTAATGACAATGAAACCCGGTATAACGCGGTCATATAGCAATAGCAAAATTTGAGATCAGCTATGCAGTTACGCTCGCAGTCTCATTTTTAATGTGCCTGCATGACTAATACTGGGGCACTGTGTCATTCTGAACGAGTTCCTCGCCAAACTGGCCGTCGTCACGGACACCGTGCGCCAAGGTCCTGGCAGCGAAACCCTGCCGCGGTCGGGCAGCTATATAACGGCCAGCGGGCGGCACAGGTCCACAGTCAACCACCTGTACATCAAGCAACATGGTCGCCCTCAAGGTACGGGTCTACAGTAGCTAGTATTCTCTACAAGCAATGCCGTCTGTAAATACTCTCGTTTCTGACCATCTGAAGCTGAGACCTATAGCGTGGCAGTTGATGGAATACCATTACGTAATGCTTATTCAAACATAATTTGCCGCAGCACCGACAGTCCCTGAGTAGTATTACTAGCCGTACTTGATTTTAACTAGGTCTTCGTAAGCCTAACAGTAATAAATAAGACACAGAGACCGTTTCAGTCTGTTAAAGATGTATTCTCAATATTCCTACATAGGTTTAGGCTACGCAGTTGCTATAAATTTTGAATAAACTCAATTTGGGTATTAGGCCCGGTAATTACGAAAAATTGGAACAACTATACTATCGACGTTTCGACCAACTTTCCAGCGGTCCTCTTCAGGGCGGTTAACTACTGGACTTTAGTGAATGTCTTCCCCTATATACTGACGATTTTAGTTGTCTGAACGCCATTCCTCTGGCAGGATACCGGTACGCAATGGCGAATCGGCAGCTTGCATCGGAGGGAGTGTTTTCCTGCAGCGAGATGTAGATTTCCCACGGCATTCCTCTGGTGGCCGTTTTTTTTTATACTTTTGAACCTACGTCATATGTAAGTGCTGGCCAGAGAACAACACACGCGGACCTGCTGAACTGGAGTAGCTGGCAGCCAAAGAGTAATATCCATTCATGCATGTGTTCATGCTGTTAGGACGTCATCAGAAACGCTGTCGAAATAATCAAACGCCCTAACAGCAAGAACAGGGATAACGGCTACAAGTTACCGAGTGCCTAACTGCCAGCGATTCCAATGGAGCTGGTCCCATGATTTCGCCAGCCAGAGGCTCAGTATAAACAAGCGGCCACGAGAGATCTGCCGTGCGGCATCGACGTCTTGCCGCAGGAAAATACCCCTGCGCACAAGCTACCGATCCGCTATTGCCTATCAGTCACGTATCACGGGAGCACAGCCAATACAATAACTTACCGTATAGCTACTCCTCCATAGCAATCTTTACTTCGAATTGTCCAGTGGCATCCCAGAGTGTAAAGTCGGTAGCCATCTTACAACCCAAACAGACGGTATATAGGGGAAGACATTCACCACAATCGAGCAGATGGTCGCCTTGAGAAGATCGCTGCAAAGAAGGTCGAAACGTCGGCGTTTTAGTTGTTTTACCAATATCGGTCGCTGCCACGACGGCCGCACTTTCAAATACGCGCGCCTCCAGTTCGGCCACCGCCGGTTCCATGAGCCCTCTGCCTGGCACTTAAGTGTGATTTGCGGACTATCCATGTAGAAGTAGATGTAGAAGTTTCCCACAGCCGCCACCGCGGCACGAGGGCGCTGGCACGAACGATTACGTTGCTGCCAATGAGAAGCAAGCATCCCCTCTCCGAAGCTCCAGCGACGGTTGTACTTAATTTCTAAAACTCATGCACTGCTCTCATTTTGTGTGTTTGCTAGCTGAATAACATTTACCGACGTATATAGTGGCTAGGGCTCGCGATCTACTGTATAGTTATTGTACTGAAGAGTGACTGATTTGTAAAGCTGCGGTATCTGTGTATCCAACATTCAAAGCTACCGGTAGCAACTGACGCTGCAACTACAGCAACAAAGTTCTGAATTATTTTTTACTATTTTATATTAGACGTATATTAAACTAATATCTGAATTCTCTGTATATGAACAGCATCTGTTCCTCGCTCCTGTATCCACTAAAGAACCACACAGCGCGCAAGGAAGTTGCAACAGTTTTAATATTTCATAGCGAGGCGGCCTAATAACCAAACTGATCTTATTCAGACTGACACTGGTCGTGCAAGCCTACGAACATGCACTGCAATGTTGTTTACACGACGACCTGTTTAGGACTGTGCATTCATTTTCTGTAAGTGTGTTCCTAATACACTGATATTGTAATTAATGAAAGAGAAAAGAAATGTGCATTTTCTTCACTGCACAGTACAGGACTCCCCGGTTTCATCTTCGTGCTACAACAGCAACCTCCATTGTTATGAACTATGTTAGTTTCGTGAAAGATTTCCACTAATTCATAAGACATAAAATATTTCAAAAGAATGGAAAATATTAATTCATTTTATTGTTGTCCTACTCGTCAGTTAATTCTGTACACTACGTGATACCAACAGAGCAAGAGATGCAGAAATTATTCAGCATCATTGCAATCAAGATATAACGTTCGTAGCGACAAGAAGAACTAGGTAAATGAGGCACTTTGAATTACTTATTTGAAGGTCTGCATGGAGCAATAGTTAAGTATAGTGCAGTGTGCTAACTTTAAAGTTTATTTTAGTCGATCGTCACATAAATTGTTTAAAGTTTATACTGGCTTCAGCTCACAGTGTCAAACTCAGCAAGGTGTCGATATTTTCATAAGGTTCCTTTTAAAGAATATTTTTTGTGTACAGTTTCGCACAACTTAAGTGTAGTTGAGTAGCAGCATCATGAAACCACCAAAAGCTGTTGTGAATAACACTTACTGAGACGAAACTGGTTTCGATAATGTGACCATCTTCAAGTGATGGATTCCTTTAATGTGATGTAATGTTAATCCATGACTTCAGCATGGTCGCTTGACCAAATTACTTGTCTGTGGATACGTATTATTTACAGCAGTTTTTAGTAGTTCCAAGACGCCGTTCTTCAAATGAAACATAGAAAATATGTGATCAGTGTCGGGAGTCGCAAGTCACCGACTGTGTTGTCGTCTTCCTACGGTGTATTTGCACATCAGTATGCAGGATTCGTGGCCGTCAGTACCTATGCTCGAAAGTGGGGGAATGGAAACTGGGGTTTTAAGTCTGTACACAATGAGGTCATTAGGGACAGAGTGAAAGCTCTGAATGTAGGAATGACCGCGAGGAAAATCAGCCACGTCGTTTTTAAAATAATTAACTCGGCATTTGTCTTAATCCGTACTGGTAACTGTACTAGGAATCTTCAATGATCCCTCAGGAGTTTACACAGGTTGGGTAAAATGAAAGTGGGATGGAAAATATTTCATTCACCTCAAGACAAGCAAACCAAATTACATCGCCTGCCATAAGTGCTGATCATGTAAGTTGTGTCGCCCCGCGGGATTAGCCGATTGGTCTCGGGCGCTGCAGTCATGGACTTTCCGGCTGGTCCCGGCGGAGGTTCGAGTCCTCCCTCGGGCATGGGTGTGTGTGTGTGTCTGTCCTTAGGATAATTTGCGTTAAGTAGTGTGTAAGCTTAGGGACTGATGACCTTAGCAGTTCAGTCCCATAAGATTTCACACACATTTGAACATTTTTTTTTTAAGTTATGTCGTTTATCTTCTGCCCCATTTTTATTTTACCCACTCTGTGCATGATCATCTGCTAATGATAATGAACTCTTTTGAAACATCGTAACATTGATGTTAAAGACAATATATTAACATTCGATGTAGGAACAAAAAAAAAAAAAAGAAACGGGCTCGTTAACACTGGCGATAAGTTTTTCGTCATTTAAAAGAAACTCTTTCTAAAAATTTCTCAAAACGACACAAGTACAACACAACTACGACTTTTCAAACTTGGCCAAGGGGCGTGGAAGTGTCGGAGGAGAGGAAGCAATATTTTTAAACGGACTAAGGCAGAAACATTGGCTATTGTGTTCAGCTTTCGTGTGGTCGAGTAGTGTGGGAAATATTTCGATACATTGCCACAAAAAAAAAACTACATGTGGTTTATGGAGTGGGCAATATAAAATAGTACAAGCAAAGAATCATTTGCAGGCAGGAACAGATATGGACCTTCCACAGATCTCAGCTATTATCTGAAAGAGCGCCTTCTAAATATTAAACAAGATTCGATAAGAGTGTTAAAAGTACTTCATCAGCACTTCCTACTGCAATATAAAAAATCGTACTTAGATGTTTGAGCTCTAAAAAGACTGTTCTCAAAAGCAAGATACGTTCTATCAACCACACAGTAGATCGACGAACAACTTCGGTCAAGAATATTATGTTTACAGTCCGTAGACAGAGATCCTGGACATATTTATTGAATAATAACATTGGGTTTTAAGCCATTTTAATATTTCATCAATTGACTTCGATGTTAAAAGTATAAATAATTTAGTGTCGATTACTATCAACCAAGAATGATCAGACGTCAATAATTGAATCGACTTCAGTATGGATGATCTGTCAACATTTCACATCCCTAATATGAACTACCACTCTTCTGAATACTATTTCTGCTCCTCAGTTGTTCACATGAGCTGCATGTATATTTACGTTATAGCATGATGGAAAAACCTTGGCAGAAAAATACGCAGCACGACTTCAATCTGAGTCCAGTGGGTAGAGCTTTGACATGTGAATCTCTCATCACAGACAGAACATGTGGTTTAATCTTACCTTACTAAGAAACAAAAAGCATTAAAGTGAGGTGTGAGTAATTGTATTTTCTGCCGTCTTTCGACAGATCTTTGCCTTCGCCGCCGTGCTGGCCGTGGCCAGCGCCGGCTACCTGTCCGCCCCCGCCGTCTCCTACGCCGCCCCAGCCGTCGCCTACGCCGCCCCCGCCGTCGCCTACGCCGCCCCCGCGGCCGTCGCCCCCGCGGCCATCACCTCCCAGAGCTCCAACATCCTGAGGAGCTTCGGCAACCTGGGACAGGTGTCCACCTACACCAAGACCGTCGACACGCCCTACTCCAGCGTCACCAAGTCCGACGTCCGCGTCAGCAACGACGCCATCGCACACGTCGCCGCCCCCGCACTGGCCTACGCCGCCCCCGCGTACTACCACTAACCACCGAGGCAGCACTTCAACCTCAGCTCTTCTTCTGTCTATTTATTTTCCTTCAAGCTCTGTCATCTTCCGTAAATAAAATCTTTCTGCGACATTATTACCACGACTTTTTTATTGACGTCAGACTGTAAGAAGGTCATCAATTAACATACAGAACTGCAGTACTCAATACTTTCGTCCTTTGACTCTTGTAAATAATTCTGTATGGCTATGGTTATTCTAGATTAAATCAGTGTGGTTAAGGAAATTGGGCTGAAACTATAAAGCATTTCTGCTACAACAAAATTATGTATCTAACATTTCCAACAGAAAATGCATGTTATAGAAGATATAGAGGGGTTCAAAAAATAACTCAGTATATACTTGACACTTGAGATCCTGAAATTTTTGTATTATTTTGAACTAGAGAGTGTCAGGGATATTATAAGGGATGTGGGGTGCCAATGATTGAAACAAAGGCTTTCTCATTGCAGCGAAATATTTCCACGAAATTTTAATCAACGATTTATCTCAATCGAATATTAGCATCACCTGCATATCTGCGAACGTGTCTGTGCTTGTTTTGAAGATAAGCATGGAATGAAAAAAATGAGCTTTGTGAAACTAAACATTAATTTTGCTGTGAAATAAGAACAAGAACAGTTGCCAAAGCAACGGCAGACTGATCGAAAGTGCACATGTTTACACGTCTGTAAATTTAAACTCTGTTGCAGCGTTTAAAATCCAGCTCATTGTTGCTTTATTCCACACAATATAATATCTTCGGATTCTCAAGCTAGTTGACATATGGCTCCCAAAAATGCTCAGTCGGGTTAATCACAGCAGACACACTAGGCAATTCCATTCGTTTGATTCCTTCCACCTGGAGGAAAATATCCAGTAGATGTGCACAGCATGCGCGATCGTTATCGTCTTGCAACGGGTTCCTGTTTTTGAGATTATGGTGACAGAACTGAACAATAGTGTGGATTATCCAGTCCTGATAATGCGCACCCTCAAACTATCGTCTTTAGTTGTTGAGGGTGGTCGAAATTTTCGCGAAAAATGATTGACTCAACTTCCAGCTGAACCTGCGGGACAGCATGCTTTGGACGTGCATTTCCATATGTCTGCCACCACACTCCTCATTGACGATCATCAGGCATCAGATAAACATGGCACTCCTCGGCGAAAAGAAATCGCCGCCATTGATACAGGTTCCAGTCCAAGTGATCCTTTGTCCACGTCCTTCATACACTACAGTGCTGGGAGGCTTCGTAAGTACCTCCGGTGATTAAGGAGACGACTGTAACAAAACTATGAGACATGCAGAAAACACACATACTAAGAGATATAGCATCACACCAGTCTTTTAACTAGCTTTACAGGGCAAAAACCGTTATTAAGCAAAGAAGGGATTGCTGAAAGGCGAAAGGTGTATACAGAAGGGCCGTGTCAGAGAAATACACTTGCAGGCAATCCATACTACTATCTAAAGACAAGACGTTGTTTAACGCTGTCACCAAAAACCTCAAAAAATTCTTGCCCGATTTCCTTCAAACTTCTACACGATACAGTAATAAGTATTCCAACAGACATAGGCTATACACCTGTTACTCAAATAAAACTTTCGGACAAACATACGGAACTCGTTTTTTAAAATGTACATGGTGTATGAATATACATACAAAACGTTTATACTACTACATAGAGGCAAGTCATTTAATGTTGTTACCAAGAATCTCGAAAACTTCTTGACCGATTTCCTTCAAATTTTTATACCATACTCTGATAAACTTGCAGACTGGCATAGGCTACACGTTCCCCTACTATACGATATGAATCACTTGTAGCTTCCACCGCGAATGTTCTGGAAATGGAAAGTGCTACTGATGTGCGATTTTCGCAGAGTAGATTTGTAATCAGGGGCTCGTATTGTTAGTCAATCAACAGACTGTAATAATACTAAGGAAGTGTATCTTTTGAGCGAAAATACATTTTTTTTTAAATGGAGCAGTGACTATGAACATTAAAAAACTAAAAGCAGGGCAATTAGGCCAGTGGCGTTTGTTGTAGGATTCTAGTGGTGGTGGTGGTGGTGGTGTGGTGGGGCTTATGGGCGCTCAACATCGAGGCCATCAGCGCCCTGACACACGTTAAAAGGAACGAATGTGGACAGACCTAAGAAAACTAAAGCATACACTCAAACAAAGCAGGAAAAGTAGGAAAATGCTACCTAAGAAAGTAAAACCTAAGGACAGGGGAAACATAGCAACAAGAATGTCACAGGAAATTGTTATTGGCTGGCCACTTACATGCGAGTCGTTTACGAGACATCATATTCTGAAACGTTTACATACCGACCCCTGTCGGTGCCATCCAACCTGCGTAGCTGCAATGTGCGATGTTGTTATTTTTGCTTACAGTGCACTTTTCTGTTCTTTACTGCATGGTGACTTGCTAATCAGTTAGTGTGTGATAATGTAAGCAGTAGGTCAAGAGTGTGCGATAGGATTTGCCAACGCAGAAAAAGCCAAAATGCTCAAGGCGTAAGGACAACGTAAGAAGAATGCACTTCATTCTTGTAGAGTGTATGTGTCAGACATCCCAATAGACATCAACCTTCTCGGCAGTTAATTGTCAGCCTCATCAACCAGTTACGTGAAAGTCGTTGCGTAACACCTAGACAACCTAACAGAAGAAAATAAGTATCGACAGAAGAGGGGGAAATTAATTGCTGCTGTTGCAGTTGCAGTTGATCCGCACCTTACCTCCCGTGCACGAAGAAGTGACATGAGAAAGGCTAGTGTTCTACGCGTTCTCCATCGACATAGGTTCCATCCCTATCGCATCTCTCTCCATCAAGAGCTGCATGGAAACGATTATCAGAATCGAGTTAACTTCTGAGCATGAGCGTTAAGACAGAATACTCCAGATGTATCATGCATCTTGTTTAGTGATGAAGCTACGTTTACCAATCATGGCCAGGTAAACAGCCGAAACATGTACTGATGGCCTGTTCACTATCGCAGTTGACTTCAGGTGGAACGTAAACGTCCGTTGAGCGTAAAAAGTGGGATGGGATAGTGAACCATCAGCTCATAGGCCCGTTTTTCATAGACGGAGCAGTGAAAGCACGCAAGTAGCGACGCCTTCTAACAGACCACCTTCCACGGATACTAGAAGATCCTCCTCTGCAGACTAGGAGGAACCTGTGGCACTAACATGATGCCTGTCCAGTGCAAGAATTACTAACTGTTTCCAGATATCTGGACTGGACGCCGAGGACGTTTACGTTGGCCGACCCTTCCTCGTATCTGACGACAGCTGAGATTTTTCTGTGGGGAAAGCTGAAAGACACTGTCTACACCAGATGATGTGCAGAGACATATTACTGGAGTCTCCCCGGACATCTCCGCTGACTTGTCAGCACGTGTGCAGCAGTCGTTCCATACCAGACTGGAAGCGTGTACTACCGCTGCCGGTGGTCATTTTCAACACAACCTGTGATGGTCAGTTGTCTCGTTACTTCTCAGAATCCACATAACTAATGTATGCACTGTGTTGTTGTTGTGGTCTTCAGTCCAGTGACTGGTTTGATACAGCTCTCCATGCTACTCTAATCTGTGCAAGGTTCTTCATCTCACAGTACCTACTTCAACGTATATCCTTCTGAATCTGTTTAGTGTATCCATCTCTTGGTCTTCCTCTATGATTTTTACCCTCCACGCTGCCCTCCAGTACTAAGTTGGTGATCAAAAATGGCTCTGAGCACTATGGGACTCAACTGCTGAGGTCATTAGTCCCCTAGAACTTAGAACTAGTTAAACCTAACTAACCTAAGGACAACACAAACATCCATACCCGAGGCAGGATTCGAACCTGCGACCGTAGCGGCCTTGCGGTTCCAGATTGCAGCGCCTTTAACCGCACGGCCACTTCGGCCGGCAGTTGGTGATCCCTGGATGCCTTAGAACAAGTCCTACCAACATGTCCCTTCTTCTGGTCAACTTGTGCCACAAATTTCTCTTCTCCCCAATTCTATTCAGTACCTCCCCATTAGTTCTGTGACTTACCCATCTAATCTTCAGCATTCTTCTGTAGCACCACATTTCAAAAGTTTCTATTCTCTTCTTGTCCAAACTATTCATTGTCCACGTTTCACTTCCATACATGGCTACACTCCATACAAATACTTTCAGAATCGACTTCCTGACACTTAAATCTCTACTCGATGTTAACAAATTTCTCTTCTTCAGAAACACCATTCTTGCCATTGACAATCTACATTTTATATCCTCTTTACTTCGACCAGCCGGCCACTGCGGCCGAGTGGTTCAAGGCGCTTCAGTCTGGATCCGCGCGACCGCTACGGTCGCAGGTTCGAATCCTGCCTCGCGCATGGATGTGTGTGATGTCCTTAGGTTAGTTAGGTTTAAGTAGTTCTAAGTTCTAGGGGACTGATGACCTCAGATGTTAAGTCCCATACTGCTATGAGCCATTTACTACTTCGACCATCTTCATTTATTTTGCTCCGCAAATAGCAAAACTCATTTACTACTTTAACCGTCTCACTTGCTAATTTGACTCCCTCAGCATCACCCGATTTAATTCGACTACATTCCATTATCCTCGTTTTGCTTTTGTTGATGTTCATCTTATATCCTCCTTTCAAGACACCGTCCATTTCGTTCAACTGCTCTTCCAGGTCTTTTGCTGTCCCTGACAGAATTACAGTGTCATCGGCGAACCTTACAGTGTTTATTTCTTCTCCATGGATTTTAATTCCTACTCCGAATCTTTCTTTTATTTCCTTTACTGCTTGCTCCATACACAGACTGAATAACATCAGCGATAGGCTACAACCCTGTCTCACTCCCTTCCCAACCACTGCTTCCCTTTCATGCCCCTCGACTCCTATAACTGCCATCTGGTTTCTGTACAAATTCTAAATAGCCTTTCGCTCCCTGTATTTTACCCATGCCACCTTCAGAATTTGAAAGAGAGTATTCCAGCCAACATTGTCAAAAGCTTTCTCTAAGTCTACAAATGCTAGAAACGTAGGTTTGTCTTTCCTTAATCTATTTTCTAAAATAAGTCGTAGGGTCAGTATTGCCTCACGTGTTCCGACATTTCTACGGATCTTCCAGGAGGCCGGCTTATAACAGTTTTTCCATTCGTCTGAAAGAATTCGTGTTATTATTTTGCAGCCGTGGCTTATTAAAATGGTAGTTTGGCAATTTTCACATCTGTCAACACCTGCTTTTTTGAGATTGGAATTATTATATTCTTCTTGAAGTCTTTGAGGGTATTTCGCCTGTCTCATACATCTTGTTCACCAGATGGTAGAGTATTGTCATTGCTGGCTCTCCCAAGGCTATCAATAGTATGTATGCACTTGTGTTGCTATTTAGTTTGTGTCACCACAGGTGTTGCACAAATGTCCGTATGGGAACTTTTCAAAAGACGGTATCTCGTAAACGACTCGCACTGGAAACCTGCAACAAACACCACTTATCATCTAATGACACTGCTTTTAATTTGTTGACGTCAACAGTCATCGACTCAAGTTAAAGAAGTTCATATTCGCACAAAAAATACACATTCTCAGTACTAATAAAATCTGTTGAGTGGCTAACAGTACGAGGCCCTGACTACCAATCCATTCTGTGAAAACCGCACATCACTAGCATTTTCCATTTCCGAATATTTGCGGTGCAAGTTTTAGGTGATTCACACTGCATATGGTATACACCGTGGTCGGAAACATTCTGAAAATATTGGCTGAGAAACAACTGTTAGATAAAAATTTCTGTATGTTGTGCAGTTTGCTGTTTAATTAACATTGAAATTAGCAAATCAGTGTTCTTCGTTTGGTTTCCTAAAACCGAACGAGAGAGCGACACGAAGCTTGGACACTAGGGCGGTAGTAAGGATCGAACCCGAGCGAAAGGCACAGCAGTCTCGTACGTAACAATCTACACTATGAGAACAGTTGATACTAATTGTATGTGGCAGGCGGCTTGAATCTGCGCGCACAACGGCATGATTGGCTAATTAAAATACTAATTAACTCGGAAACGGCGCAACGAGTTGAATTTTTTTCTTACCAATTACATCTCAGCACAGTCTACCCTGTTTCTGACAATGCCCCCTGTCGCTGGGCCACAATTTTTCGCGATTGGTTCGAAGAACATCCTAGGCAATTAGAGTGAATGAATTCGGCTACCTAGATCACCTGACATGAATCCAATCGAAGCCGGCCGCGGTGGTCTAGCAGTTCAGGCGCTCAGTCCGGAACCGCGCGACTACTACGGTCCCAGGTTCGAATCCTGCCTCGGGCATGGATGTGTGTGATGTCCTTAGGTTAGTTAGGTTTAAGTAGTTCTAAGTTCTAGGGGACTGATGACCACAGATGTTAAGTCCCATAGTGCTCAGAGCCATTTGAATCCAATCGAACATTCATGGGACATAATAAAGAGTTCACTTCGTGCACAAAATCCTGCACCGACAACAACTTCGTAATTATTGACGGCTATAGGAGTAGCATGGCTCAATATTTTTGCAGAGAACTTCAAAGCAATTATAGAGTCCTTAGCACGTCGAGCTGCTGCACTGCGCCAGCCAAAAGGAGATCTGACAAGACATTACGAGGTATGGCACGACTTTTGTCACCTCGTTGTAATTCCCCCCCTACTCCCCCCCCCCCCCTCCGTCTAGACCACCGCTTTAACCACGAGGTGATGATCACAACCACAACGAAGTGTCTCACATTCCCATTTATTTCCTTTTATTTCGGCAAAGCCTTTGTACTACATGGTTATGTTGCAATACCTTTTTCAGTTTGCCCTCGCTAGGTACGAGGATACCGAGAATTTTGGTTATAGTGCCAACGGTACTTACGCCGTAAATCTTATGCTACCAAAACTTACCCAGCGCGGACATAAGGCAAATTAGTGCATTGCTTTAGTCAGAGTGGCCCTCCTTTTATCCGAAATGTCATGACAATCTCACAAAGTTCAGTAACGCTTATATGGCAGGGGGGAAGGACTACATCGAAATTTATTCCGGATACATGCCAAATCGAGACGTGGAGTTTTCAAATACAGAAGGTGCTGTCATGAAATATAACCCTTTTACCAATGTGGTATTTCCTGTTTTACGCTTGAAGTGTACATACTTGTCGACATACAGGTGAATTTCGGATAATGGAGACTCTACGAAGCTGTGACTTCCCCCTTTCAACAATATTTAAAATCTTTCAGTCAATAAGCTGAGAAATATTGAAATTGTAAAACATGAAATAATGCACTGTATAATACGCCTTTTTATTTCAGAATACTCGAAAGTGGACTATGGAATAGAAAGAAATACACTACTGGCCATTAAAATTGCTACACCACGGAGATGACGTGCTACAGACGCGAAATTTAAGCGACAGGAAGGAGATGCTGTGATATGCAAATGATTAGCTTTTCAGAGCATTCACACAAGGTTGGCGCCGGTGGCGACACCTACAACGTGCTGTCATGAGGAAAGTTTCCAACCGATTTCTCATACACAAACAGCAGTTTACCGGCATTGCCTGGTGAAACGTTGTTGTGGTGCCTCGTGTAAGGAGGAGAAACGCGTACCATCAGGTTTCCGACTTTGATAAAGGTCGGATTGTAGCCTATCGCGATTGCGGTTTATCGTATCGCGACACTGCTGCTCGCGTTGGTCGAGATCCAATGACTGTTAGCAGAATATGGAATCGGTGGGTTCAGGAGGGTAATACGGAACGCCGTACTGGATCCCAACGGCCTCGTATCACTAGCAGTCGAGATGACAGGCATCTTATCTGCATGGCTATAACGGATCGTGCAGCCACGTCTCGATCACTGAGTCAACAGATAGGGACGTTTGCAAGACAACAACCATCTGCACAAACAGTTCGACGGCGTTTGCAGCAGCATGGACTATCAGCTCGGAGACCATGGCCGCGGTTACCCTTGACGCTGCATCACAGACAGGAGCGCCTGCGATGGTGTACTCAACGACGAACCAGGGTGCACGAATGGCAAAACGTCATTTTTTCGGATGAATCCAGGTTCTGTTTACAGCATCATGATGGTTGCATCCGTGTTTGGCGACATCGCGGTGAACGCACATTGGAAGCGTGCATTCGTCATCACCATACTGGCGTATCACCCAGTGTGATGGTATAGGGTGCCATTGGGTACACGTCTCGGTCACCTCTTGTTCGCATTGCCGGCACTTTGAACAGTGGACGTTACGTTTCAGGTATGTTACGAACCGTGGCTCTACCCTTTATTCGATCTCTGCGAAACCCTACATTTCAGCAGGATAATGCACCGCATGTTGCAGGTCCTGTACGGGCCTTTCTGGATACAGAATATGTTCGACTGCTGCCCTGGCCAGCATAAAATGTATCACTCACTAACCTCCCTTCCAACTGTAACCTGGCCTTATCCCCCCCCCCTCCCCAGGGCCCCTTTTTCCTCTCCCCTCCTTCTCACAGAGCTGATTTATTTCCTTCCCTCCCAGAGTCCCTGCACCCCCTCCTCGACTGCTTCCCTCCCATATCCTTCCCTCCCCAGCCCTCTTTGCCGCGCCCCCCGCCAGTCTCTCTCCTCCCCTTCCACCCTTATTCCCTTCTCCCCCTCTCCTCCCCTCCCTCCCTTCCCCTCCCTTCTTCCCTCCTCCCTATTCTGTGTGTGTCTGGCAGATCCTCTCTGTTTGCTCATCGTCATCGGTGTACTACATCAGTGTTGTTTGGTGCTGTTCTCCTGTGCGTCAAGAGTTGTGAGTTTAATTGTGTGCTGGACTTGTACACAATGTCATTGTCAGTGACTGGTGAGTGCTACGCGGTCCGTCGATACTTCTATGATCCAGTGTTTGGTTTTGTTTTGTGTGAACTAATTTTTCACAGTTTTTATCTGCATTTTACAGTCGTCCCCTTTTTGTCTGTTCTCTTCTGTACTGTCCCCCTTTTTATGTATATGTACACCACATTTTCTTCTTTCTGTTCTTTCAAATGTCTTCCTTTGTATAATTAATGTCTTTCGACTGAAAAGCAGTGCATATGCTGCTGCTAGTTCGCCCCAGATGGGGCATTGAAATACAAGAAAGGATAAAAAACATATGTCACATCGATTTTTAATTGCCATGCGGCCAGAAGCCGCTTAAATCATCAATCACATCGGTTGCTAATTGCCCTGAGGCCAAAAACTGCATAAAAAGCATCAATCACATAGGTTTTTAATTGTCCTGAGACCAAAACCAGCATATAAAGCATCAATCAAAATCAAATCGGATTATTAATTTCCGTGTGCCTGGCTCAAAACATCTTCAATCAGCTGTCCACCGTTTTCCATAAGAAGTTGAAATCGAGAAACAGCGCGTTCCCCAACTGATTGAAGTGTTTCGGGGTCACGTTCAGAATGTGTTGCATAATGCGTGCCTTCAATGCAGCTAATTTGGCAATCGAAACGCAACATCTTTCAGATAGCCCCACAGCCAGAAGTCCTACGGATTAAGATCAGGTGATCGGGACGGCCAGGCTGATAAATTTAGCATTTACGAAATGGTACTTCAGGAACTGCTTAACTGGGTTTGCAACGTGCGAAGGTGCGCCATCTTGCATAAAAATGATCCCATCCACACATCGACGCTGTTGGAGAGCTGCAATGACGCGGTTGCTCAAAAGACATTCACAGTGCTTACCAGTGACGGTACAGGCAATAGGTCCGGAAGCGCCTGTCTCTTCGAAAAAATCTGGGCCTATGATAAATGATGCTGTAAGCCCACACCACACAGTGACCTTTTGAGGATGAAGTGGTACTGGTTGATTTGCATGTGGTTTTTCCGTTGCCCATATTCGACAATTCTGTGTACTGTCATATCTTCTCACATGGAAGTGGGCCTCGTCTGTCCACAAAATCTTCCACGGCCAATCAGTGTCCACTTCCATGCGAGCACGAAATTCTAAAGCAAAGGTCTGTCTTGCTGGCAGGTCAACTGGGAAGCAACTCGTGCACATGGGTAACTTTGAATGGATAGCAAAGAAGGATGTTATGTAGCATTTTACGCACCGTGCTCACAGGTATAGCCAATGTTCGAGCAATTCTCCATGCACTACACTTTTGCACACCACCACTTGTCTCCTCCTGCATTGCTGTGGCCACTGCTTCAGTTGACGTCGAATCAATACGTTTCGTCCCTCTACCAGGCTGCACACCAAAAGAACCCGTCTTTTCGAATTTCGGAATCATTTTCTCACACCCACGGCAGTCATCGTACCAACGCCTTTTTCCAAATCCTTCAGAGTCCGGAACTTCTGCAGAGCAACATGTGCACAGACATCATTCTTGTAATACAGCTTTATAAACAGAGCGTGATCCTGCATTGAGACAGTCATGGCGAACGTCACAGACGCGAAAGGAGGTAAAGCCGTGTACCCGGAGTGTTCAAACCAACTTCAATGGGTCGTGCGCATGACAGGTGTTTTCATTTGCGTATTCTGACACATACAGTGCCATCTACTAATCAATTTTCACACTATTATTTTTCCTTCTACCATACGTCTTCCCGCTTCTCCAATAATATTCCACTGCCATTTGACGTCATTCAGACCGTGGATGTTATTTCTACAGCGTCTTGAAAGTTTAATTATAATCATCCTGTATTATATTCACTTTCCAGAGAGTTTGAGTATTTTGCGTCAAGAAAAAGAAAACCGCTGTTCCAAGTACATACTAACAATTTGATGTTCATGTTTTGTTAATTATTGTGTAACATCATATAATTAAGAAAACAGTTTTTTTATTGTAAAATGAAACTTCCACGGCCGAGAAAATCACATTTATATTCTGGATTTACATGCTGTTGTCGAAAGACTTTAATGAAGAAAGCCAACGTTTCGTCCCTGTCTGCGGAGGATGTCTTCAAAGGCGGCTGTAACTTTTACGAAAGCCCGACCCACACTTTGGCTCTCTACTGACTGAGGGAAATTATCGTTTCCCCATGGTCCCGCGCAGAGGCGGGGCGTCACATATTTGCAAAACTCAAATCCGATTCGCCGTTATCGGTTGCCATCGTCCACTGTTATTATCTATATATCATCCTATTCTCTAGTACTGATCGAGTGTTTGGGATCTGCACCAGGTCTGATTGAAGGACAACATCGAAGTAATTCAGAGGTGCGCTGCTAGAATTGTTACCGGTAGGTTCAAACAACAGGCAAGTTTGTACAGAAATACTTCGGGAACTCTAATGGGTATCCTTGGAGGGAAGGCGACGTTCTTTTCGAAGAACACTATTGAGAGAATTTACAAAATCGATATTTGAAACTGACTGCTCAGTGATTCTACTACCACCAAGATCCATTGCGTGTAAAAGACGACTGACATTAAGATAGGAGAAAATAGGTCCTGAGTTTTTTTTTCAGCTAGCTTCCTTGCTAGACCCTAGGTTTTCCTCTTCTTTGCGGTCGTGTGAATTACCGTAATATTCCGTTATTTCAATCTTCCCCACGTCCCGAATGAATGGACGCAAAATGTGGTTGTATATCACAGCGACACATACGAGGCAGTCTTAAATTCTTTGATTTTCAGCGGATGATGAATCATTCTTCAACAACGCATTGGTGAAACACTCCAATTCTGCACAAAGCAGTTCCATTTCAAAGATTTTTCTCGCTCGAGCAGTTAACATTTTAACAACAGTTCAGTTTTGCCGTGGATAATGATTTGAGTCTCGGTATATAAAAGTGTATGTGCATGGGTTCTTGGTATACCTTACGGCCCAAGCTATAAACTTCTCTTTTGAACAGTAGCACATCCAGAAAATATCTGACCTGAACATACGACTTAATATTGTTTGAATATTTACGGAAAAGGCCTCGTTTCTCTTCGCCACTTCTCCGCAGCACAAACGTTTCGTGCACGTAACAGACTCAGGGGTTCAGTTTTTTTGGTGGCAGTTCCCAGTGGCTATTATAATTTTTTTATGAAAAACTTTACTATCACCGGGTTTCATACGCTCTTCATTAATCGGCCATACGGCTGTTCATAAAACTGTTCACTCAATTTAAAGTACGTACTCGTGATGTAGCTCTACTCTATCAGCAGGAAAAAATCGATTCAGCTGTTTCAACATCTCATTTAGCGGCTCTGCAGTGAACAGCGATGGCACATCGAGGCTGACTAATGTCTTCTCCAGTTACACCAATATGCTTTTTCCTTTACCGATAAAGTCTACCGAATTCCAAATGTAGGAATCCGATCAGCCTGCATGCAGTAGTAATAATGTTGTCAAGAATTTTGAAAATGAATAGGTATGTGAACCAATGACACTTACTACAGGTTGTAATCTTCCCCCTCCTTCCTTCTTCTATCTATTGTCCACATTAAACAATGCCAAGTCCAAGTAATTAATAAGCAAAGTCCTTTATGAAGAATTGAGAGGAGCGAAGATTTCAATAAACTTTTAGGTTTACTTTGCTTGTCATGTTGAGATCGCTCCAGTTCTTCTTGTCTAGAGGTCTGATTCTTGAAGCTGAAAATCTAACATCGGGTCTTCACGGTTGGTCTGAACTAAATAACTTGGAAGAATTTTTTACATAAATATATTTTCCACTGATTTCCTCACATTTTAGTATATTATACAGTATTCTGATTTTTCACATTAACAAAACCCGAAATTACATTGTTCGCATCTATTATACAAAAATATGTCCGATCATATCAGAGGCAAGCTTATGACTCTCACACTCTGCGGAAATAACAATACTCCAAAGGGTTTACAATTTTTCTTAGCAAATTAATTCCTACTACTTTTCGTCACATTATTTATTAACTTCGATCAGTATTTCATAAATGAATTCAGGAGTAAACGTAGTAAACAGTACAGGATTGTGTAATTAACAATAGAAATTGTGCAAATTAGTCGTAATTTCAAATGTGTCTAAAACATAATTTTGACTGTACATTGAGAGCTAGTACTTATCGATTATAACATCGAAATTAAAATATTTTATAAACTAATTCCTTTTCATTAATTTTAGCTTGAAATATAACATACTGTTTTAAAATTACATGGAAGTTTACAGAAAACCAACTGTCCTATTCAAAATTCCAAAAAAAATAATACTGATATCGACAACTACTGTTAAGGAAACGTAATGCTAGAGGAGTATGTTCCCTTATAAGGTATTAGCAGAACGTTTTGCTTTTGAATTTTTGGCATCCATAGTAGACTCAGTCGTATTTTTCCAACCAATGTGATTCTTCAAATAATAAGATTCTATGTATTTTCGTTAATTTTAATCCAAGATTTAAACTTTGATAAAGATTTCTATCATGTAAACCATATTTTCCTTTTTAATTTAATGTTGTTAATAACTTATATCCTTACTACAGTGCTAATGGTAAATCTTTATGTAAATCATGTAATTTTTTTGATATTTTAGAGTAAAATGTAACTGTATTTATAATGATTTGATTTTTTTAAGTGCTTTTCAGAATTAAATCTTTAAATAGTAAAAACTGGGACAGTGGTCATCCATATAAATTATTATATGTTTTAACATGACTTTGGCGAATTCCACATGGAATTCCTTTTTCAAGAATAAAAATCATGTCATAATCGTTTAATAAATGTAATTCAATTTTTTGTAATTTTTTACATAGAATCCCAAAATAATCCTGGAGCTGTTGAATATCAAGATGGATCACGTTCACAAGGTTCAATACATTTAGCACTAAGGTTTACGAAAATAACTGCTAGTATTAATATGTCAGGTTTATTAAATAATCTTGTACATTTATCTAAATTTTTAATATTAATTTTTTTCCAAACTATTTCAGCATGATTATAATCTTCATCAGACATACATCTTTATTAGGTCATAAGTAAAAACAATCTTTTTTTGTTATTTAGTTTCTTGTAATTTTTCTTCAGAATGCATATATTTGTAAATTTAAATATATCCAAAAATCTTAATGTTAATCAATCCTCAATGTATTTACTAAAAGAAATATATTTTCTGTTATTTTTTGGAATAGCATCAATGTTTTTATTATCTATTGCTAATTCTTTGATAAACAAATCCACATCATATGTTCTTAAATTATGAATACAAACTGGAATAAATTTAAGATTTGGGTAATTGAGTTAACGATCTTCATGTACAGCTCCTCAATATTTTCCTGGAAAACGACAATGATTTCCTACTTTCTTTTTTTCCTTTAGTAGATCTCTTTTCACAGTTGTAGCTAGTTTTCGAATTTTTTTATTTACTTTGTTGTTATCTGTCATTATAAGTGGAAAATTTCATTCATATATTTTAACAATTTGTCTAGATTCTTGTTTTAACATTCCAACGAAATTTTAGTTGCAACCTTACCAGTATACATAATAGGACTTTTATAATCAAGATTAGACATAATAATTGAATGAAATCAGTAAATGTTTGTGATGTTTGATATGTATTGAAATCAGTAAATGTTTGTGATGTTTCATATGTATTGTTATCTTTCAACAGATATTCAAACTCTGCATAAATTCCCAATGAATTATTATAATTTTCAAATTCAATTTTTTAACCCTATCTATTTTTACTTCTTTATCTGCTTTGCAATCGTTTTCATACCAGTCTAATTTATTTAGTGAATAAAAATTTTTTAAAGATCGATCACAAAGATAAAATTTGGTGACCATTTCTAGGTGATTGCGAACTAATTAATCTATATAAATTTTTTAACCAATAATAATGTGAATTAGTCTCTTCTCGAATTAAACGAAGATTAACATGTTTCTCTTACTTTTTGTATAGTACAGAGGACATACAATAAATATTTATTCTTCATTAATTTCATATGCATAAAGATTAATTAAAATATTTGATTTCTTTCCAAATTTAGGAATATCTGTTAACTCAACATGAATATTAATATTCTCTTTTTCAAAAATTTCCTGTAATTCTAATCCAATATTTTTACATTTACTAACTCCTTCTCCATCACAAAATTGCTGGATATAAAGCTGATGTTATTGAATAAAGAAAGCATTCTTGATCGGTGTTTTTAGATTAGTAACACCTATCTTCATCTTTAATTGCTTTTGGTCAATACATGTAAGAGGAACCAGAAATTTTTGTGTCTATAACATTTAATTCTAAAGTATCTATTTAAATTAAAGACCAACCATATTCTTTCCTTTGCCATTCTTTCCTTTCAGGTAACAATTTATACATCAAATTTTGATAATAATATTTTATATCAGTATTTGTTAATAAAACTTGATTAGTTGTTTAAAATTAAGTTCTTATATTTCATTTTATCTTTTAAGATTACAATAAAATTTCAGGTAAGCTTTCATTGCTATCCTTTGTATTAAAATATTTTTTATTTGGTGATTATGTCTTCTTTAATTTTATTAAAAACTGCTTGTGGTCCAACAATATTATCACTGTTATTAATTCCATAAGTTATTGTTCTTGATTTCAAAGCAGAAGTTGTTCTATAAATACATTAGGGTTGATTTTAAAAAAATCGTGATCATGTAGAAAATTGACATGTGGTAAATTTTTCTAGTAACTACTTGTTCAATTTCTTGACATTTATCTGCTAGAAGCTTTTAAAAAAATTCTCATTATGATTATCATTATTGTTAATATTGTCTCACATCTGTTAATAAGATCGATTAATTGTTGTTTATTAAGTTGAGAAAATTATTTTAAATTTTTCACTTTAGAGATTTTACGAAGATTGTTTGAACATTATTAATCAAATTGTTATCATTAGCACTAATTTTATCATAAGATCTTTTGGTAAGTGCAATTGATTGTCTTTTACTAAGTTTTTAATAATTTTTATTTTTCCTTTCATAGATCTTATGAAGATCTTTCATGGATTTTTATTCAATTCATTATTGTTATCATTGTTATTAGTATTGTCAACAGGATTTCCAATAAGATCGATTAATTTTTCTCTATTAAGTTTGGAATAGTTCTTTAAATTTTTTGTTTTACAAATAGATTCAAGTTCTTTTATGTTTTTATATTTTAGTACCCTCTTCCTAATTTTTTCTTCATTTCATTCTTATTAAAATAATTGACAAATTCCATCAGATCTGGTCTAGTTAGATTTGAATAACATCCTCTTTACATTAATTTTATAAACCATCACAACTCAATCTTTATTTTCCTTTACAATAATTTTCCAAGTCTTGAAATAGCTCAACTTTGGAGTACATTTTTCTTTTGCTCTCATTTATACAGAAAAAATTTAGGCTTTCAAAAACTGAAATATTTACAGTTGGAATGTACCTTTCAAGTTTTTTAATTTAAATTTCAATCAGTGATATAAATAGATGAGGTTTGGCAGATTTTAGTTATAAAGAGAACAATTTATTCCATTATATTTTTTAAATAAATAAGAATTTTGTTATGCATATAGATAGATAAGACTTGATGGCTCTTATTTATAAAGAAAAGATTTATTAAATTTTTAAACTTTTGAATTAAATGAGAATTTCATTCATGGGTATGGTTAGATGAGGTTTGGTGGCTCTTAATTATAAAGGAAAAAATTATTAGATTTTTAAAATTTTAAATGATAATTTCATTTTTGGGTACAGATAACTTTTTGGTGGGGGTATGGTGAACCTAAAACCATGGTTTATATTCTGGAACTTTAAATAAATATCTTCTTTGCATCATAATTGGCGTAGATACACCCCATAAAATGACAACTGAAATAAGTTGCATTTACATTCTAAAATCTCTCAGCAGGTAACAAAACGTTCATAAACACACCTGAATGTCTACCTGATTGCAAGAGTAACTACTAATGTCAAAACAGAGGCGCCACCTATGAGCACTTTATCATTAATTTGCCTAACTAAAAAGTACATTTCGTCTAGAAAGTTCAAACGCAATTGCTGAGTGAGGAAGACGGCACTCAAGTATAGTTTAGTTATGTCAAGAACTTTAGGTTTCAGAGGAAGGCCGAAATTGTTCTTGAACAGCAGTGGCTCTATAAGGAAAGAACTTCCCACCTGGAAGTGCAGGTGTGCCAATGTAATCCATCACAGTATCGTAGTAAATTCCTCTTCAGTAAATACAGCCGGTCATGGTGACTCTGACAAAAACTACCTTTCAGCTACTACGTCCCAGTACCACATGCAGGGCAGAGTACAGCCACAACACATTTCCTGTAGCCGCCTCGGTTAAACAGGCCCCACTTTATAAGTGCTGTTTCACGACTCACCACATACTGCGATCTCCATACGCTTCCGACAATCCTCTCAAAAGGCTTACAGGTTGCGCCGCTAGCCAAAGGTCTTTGTTACCAGTCTAATGTACCTACAGTCGGCAGTAATCATTCAACATGATCTTTTTAGGACATACATGGTTAGCAAACAACATTCTTTCGTCATGGGAAAAGAGGACGTCATGCAATAGCGACAGAAGTTCCTCACAAATAAATTGATTGGTAAGATGAAAGAATCGAACCTAGTTAATCAAATATTATCCAGAGAGCCAGTCGAGAATGCTAAGGGAGAGCGGTAGTCCAAATGAGGGACACATTGCTGCTTGTCCGGATGTAAGGTACTTTGGCTTAGATATTTCTGTTGTTTTGCTAATTTTCTTTCTTTTTCTCGAAATGTAGGCAAAAAAATATTGCTCATTATGTGCTGTTTTACATGGCTCCAAATGTCGACGGAGTTTGTCGGATTGCTTCTAGTTAGTAAAAATCGTGTTTTTAAAGTGGAAGGCTGTTTTTACATTCGATAAAGCGGTCCCAAATTAGTGCTGTGCGATATTCGCTTTTATGATACGTGTAAACAGGGACAGTGAAAGCGCTGAATAACGTTTTACTTATCGAATGGCTATATCTGTAAATAGAACTATAGTAATGGCAATGAGAGGGAAACCCCAAGAAGTGCAAAAATAGTGATAAAGGGTAAGACAGTATAAAAGGCAAATTCGTTGAAATACCTCGCTACAGATATATCAGTTAACAAAACTAATTCAAATGTGGTTCAGAATACACAGAAATGTAACGCTATAAAATGCTGTAAAGCGGTGTATCTTCGCAGAACTATGAGGAGAAAGATTTCCCTGGTGTTCATACATCCAGGCACAGCAGTGGAATCATGAAGAAGATCATAGCTGAGAGACCCAAACTTCCAGTAGTGATGAAGTTTGAAGGGGAGTGTGACACGACCTCTCGCCTCAGTATCTAGAAGGAATTGTGTACATAGTACACAGCGTTAGAACAGCAGCGTAAAAAGGTCCTCAGCGGCAGGGATCGATGTCGAGTGTTACTCATTGTCAATGACACTCGATTTCAATGCGGACACGAATTGGTGGTGTCAGCGAATGCTGGTCTACTTGAATCAGTTTCCGAGCGGATATTGCAAAGAGAAATGCATGCAACGGACATCTGAAGTCGGCTACCTCACTAAAGTCCAATGCTCACAATGGCACATAAAGCTGCACGTCTGCAAAAGACGGAACAACACAGAAAGTCGATAGCAGATCGCTGATGACATGTAGTGCGGCCCGACAGGTTGCTTTTCTGCTTTTCAGATGATGCAAGAAATCGTGTGCATCTACGGCCCAACGATTTGTTTACCTTGGACTGTTTGGAGGGTATAATTCAGGCTGTAGGCGGTTCTATAATGTTCTGGGGATGTTTTCTGTACCACGATCTCTGTACCCATTCGTTCACGGTACCGTTAACATGAACCACGACGTTTTTGAAGAGTTCTGGTGATCAGGTGTTACCCTAACTCCTACATCTTCATGTGAGTGCTTCTGTCTCCCAAGATCACAGCAGCCGAGTTCACATGGTTGCACGTATACGGTAACGGTGCGACGATCACTCGGGCACACTATCGCTTTTCGATATGTCCGCTGAACCATTCGATCTTAACGGGTTTTCCGTTCCCAGGGGCTTGTTTTACGCTAATCTTCAATTTTTCTCGGAAAATACTGCTTTTTCCATACAAATCTTTATTACAAAACTTAAGTAAACATCTTGAATTCTACGTGATTAATATTTATTCAATAAATTGATGAGCCTATGCAGCGCAAAATGGCAGCCAAAATACCTCTGCGTAGGTTGCACAACTTAGCTGGTTTACACGACTGAGGCCGGCCGGGGTGGCCGAGCGGTTCTAGGCGCTACAGTCTGGAACCGCGCGACCGCTCCGGTCTCAGGTTCGAATCCTGCCTCGGGCATGGATGTGTGTGATGTCCTTAGCTTAGTTAGGTTTAAGTAGTTCTAAGTTCTAGGGGACTGATGACCTTAGAAGTTAAGCCCCATTGTGCTCAGAGCCATTTGAACCATTTTTCACACGACTAAGGGCGAAACATAGGTCTGCAATCCATGGCGTGAACCACGAAAATGAAATACCCTTAACTTAATTCAAAATGGCGCCATGTGAAAACATAGGTGCTGAAAATCGATATATTGCGTCGCCTTTAAATATAAATGAATAACGAGTATTGTAAAAAATGCATCGCTTTTGAAGTTCACTCCAAAGTTACAAGTGCCTATTTCATTAAATCCAAAACTGCTTCTAATTTTATCTGTTAGTTTTTTTTAATCATGCAAAACAGTTTAAAAACGTCGTGTCACGAAACATGCAATTAAAGTTTGGAGTTCGATTTTTGTGTATACAACTTTAGAATTTTTAGCATGCCGTTGATCTACTATTCCTGGGCCATACAGTAAACCCTTCTATTCTTTGAAGACCTCATTTTCTAAAGCGCGAGTCTCTCTAGCCGCAGTTCTGCTCTGGAACGAGTGCCGGTCCGAACGCTTGAGAGGTTCCTCGCCTCTTTTCGTTTCGAATGAGAAAACCGTGGTGGCGATAACAATTCTCTGCCCTGTTGTTAGCACTTTGGACCCCTTATACACTCCAAAGCATGTGTTTTGGAGCATAAGTCCAAATTAATGAATTCAGTACTTGATTGTTATTCTGCGTATAAGCACCAAGTATCTCTCGATCGAATTACTGTTTGATAGATGTCCTCAATAAGTACACTCCTTAGTGGGGGATTATGATCAGAAGTATCCAGCGTCCCCTTGCTCTTAGCTTGCTTCCATTTACACCAACGTTCAGACCAGTAACCGTATGGCGGATTATCGTTCGTTGAACTACTGTGATAAAGTGTCGCCATAACTGCTTTTGTCATATCACTTATATACTGGAAAAACCCCTTAATCCCAGAGAAAATGTTGGGACTATTTGGAAAGTGGGTGAAACGTAAAAAATCCACATCCAGGCGGTTTCATAGCTCTACTGGATCCAGTTGTCGAAAAGTTACTTCGGCCGGATATGGGGACAAGCCTGAACAAACTTGTGAGCTTTCTTTACCGCCGAACTCGGCCTGTTATCATGGCTGAAGACGGTGGTTCACGGCATTAGCGCGAAGTCTCCTCCTGGTGACTAAAGCTTTGTCCTGTGTGCTCATATTCACTTACATATTACATGTGGAATTACATTTTGCGGAGTGAATTAGAGGACAGAAATGAAAGGTTCCGGAGAACTAGAAAAAAAATGAAAAACCAAGGACGTACACCTATAAGATTACAAATTGGGACTGCACTTTTTACGTTACTACAATACTCGACAGCAATGGCACTCGCTACACTGTATATTTCTTACTCTCCGTACACTGTGAGTGAACACGTGTCTTGCGATGCACGAACACTGCAATTATGAGATTTCAGTGTGGCCTGTTGCCACTGCTTCAGAGTAGGATACAAGAGAGCTCTTTTAGAGAACAGTACCAGATAGGTAAGTCGACATTAGAAACATAAAGTAGTAATCGAAAATTTGTCAGTTTATGTTAACTTAGCACAATGGATTGCATATTTTACGCTCTTCCGTCAAGTTTTATATATTCCGTTCATTTAGGAAGGAACAGATCTACTGAATTCGACGCCGTGGTAGTTTGAGTATCCTGATCATTTCAACCAGAGCAACTCAGATTAAGAGTAGTGTTTGGGAAACAGGCTAGGATTGGGAAAAGCTCTGATTAACTACCGAAGCGAAACAGTTTTGCCTGTGCAGAGCCATATCATTCTACTGAGAGTAAGTTTTGTTATTTGTTGTGAGAAGGATTTTGTGGAGTTGCCCTGAGTACTCGTCATGGACCCAAGAGCAAATTTATTGTTGTTATTGGGGCTATTATCAAACGACCGGAGAGTTTGAGTTATTGACTCTCCACATTATACCTTAAATTCTTTCAGTTTTGTGTGGTACTACATGACCATTAAAAGGGACTAGCTACTTGCAAAACAAGCTGGATCGAGTTTCCACCAATATTAATATATAATTCAGAAAGTAATTAGCAAGATCCCAACACCAGAAGTGGCTTAGATTTACTACATACACCGAGGTGACGAAAGGCATGGGATAGGAATATGCACTTATACAGATGGCAACAGTATCGTGTACACAAGGTATAAAACGACAGTGCATTGGCGGAGCTGTCATTTGTGCTTATGTGATTCGTGTGATGAGGTTTCCGACGTGATTACGGTCGCATGATGGAAATTAACAGACTTTGAACGCGGATTGATAGTTTCCATTTCGGAAATCAGGGAACTCAATATGCCGAGATCTACAGTGTCAAGAATGCGCCGAGAGTACCAAATTTCGGACATTACCTCATACCATGGCCAACGCAGATGACGCCGACCGAGAGCAGCGGGTTTGTGTAGAGATGTCAGTGCTAAAAAGCAAGCAAAACTGCATGAAATAATCATTGAAATCAGTGTGGGACGCACGACGAACGTATCCGACTGGACAGTGCACATAAATTTGGCGTTAATAGGCTATGGCAGTAGATGATCGAAGTGAGTGCCTTTGCTAACAGCAAAACATCACCTGCAGCGACTCTCCTCGTATCGTGACGATATCGGTTGGACCCTAGACGACTGGAAGAGCTGATGGTAGGGTTCGAGTGTGGCGCAGGTCGCACAAAGCCAAAGTTGTCAATAAGGCACTGTGCGGGCTGGTGGTGGCTCCAAAACGGTGTGGGCTGTGTTTACATAGAATTTACTGGATCCTCGGGCCAAACTGAACCTATCATTGACGGCAAATGATAATGTTCTGCTACGTGGAGACCATTTGTACGAGGGTCACTCCAAAAGAAATGCACACTATTTTTGTAAACTTCTGCATGTGTGGAAGTTTTAGAGTGTGTAGATACATCCTTCCCACTTGTTTTCAAACTTAGTTAAACCTGTTCCCGTGAGTGGCGCCGTCATAGCACGTCTTCAAGATGGCTGCTACACTTGACGTTCGTCAGAAGCAACAGGCTGTCATAGGATTCCTGTGCTGTGAAAACGAGACAGTGGGAAACATCCACAAGAGGTTGAAAAAGGTGTATGGAGATGCTGCTGTCGATCGCAGTACAGTCAGTCAGTGGGCGAGCAGGTTACGTGACGAAAGCGGGCACGGCAGTATTGAGGATTGTCCTCGCAGCGGCAGGCCTCGTACTGCACACACTCCAGACAATGTGCAGAGAGTTAACGAATTGGTGACTGCTGACAGACGCATCACAGTGGACGAATTGTCACGCTACGCTGGGACAGGGGAAGGAAGTGTTCGCAGAATACTGAAACTGTTGGCGTTACAAAAGGTTTGTGCCAGGTGGGGTCCCAGGATGTTGACAGTGGCTCACAAATAAACAAGAAACTCGGATGGACAAAACTGAAACACCCGCCTTATAGTCCTGACCTGGCTCCATGTGACTATTATCTCTTTGGGAAACTGACAGACACTCTTCGTAGAACAAGGTTTGAAGATGATGACTCCCTTGTGCACGCTGCCAAACAGTGGCTCCACCATGTTGGTCCAGAATTGTACCGTGAAGGTATACAGGCGCTGGTTCCAAGATGGCGTAAGGCAGTTTACAGGGATGGAAATTATGTGTAGAAATGAAAATTTGTTCTTAAAGGATGTATCTACACACTGGAAAACTTTCAAACATGTAGAATAAAAGATGGATTTAAAAAAAAATAGTGTGCATTTCTTTTGGAGTGACCCTCGTAGCCAAGCATGGACTTCATGTTCCCAAGCAACGATGGAATATTTATGGATGAGAATGCGGCGAGTCACCGGACCACAACTGTACGCGATTGGTTTGAAGAACATTCTGGTCAGTTCGAGCGAATGATCTGGCCACCCAGGTCGCCCAACGTGAACCCCATCGTACATACGCGGGACATAATCGAGAGGTCAGTTCGTGCTGAGAACCTCGCAGTGGAAACACTTCAGCAGTTGTGGACGGTTATGGATGCCTCAGTAATTCTGCAGGGGACTTCCAGCGACTTGTTGAGTCCACGCCACGTCGAGTTGCTGCACTACACTGGGAAATGGTAGGAGGTCCAACACGATATTAGCAAGTCTCCCATGACATTTATCACCTCTGTGTATTTGCCCTACTATACTGAAACAAATCCGTGACAAATTTTTATTCGGTAGCTACACCTCGCCAAAAATGAACCTACTTCCGGTTTTTGAAAAAAGTAAAATTATGTTTTCAAACACAGAAAAATGGAATATTACTTCAGTCCAATAAAAACAAAAGACAGAAAGGGGAAGGACAAAATATATTTCACGGGTAAAAATTATGTAGCTTCGAATGAGGTTTTAAGTTAATAACGAGTGAAACAGTCAGATTAGTAGTTGTCCATGATTTTTCGAAGAAAGTAAATGTATTTTCAGAAAACTACTAACATAAAGAAACAATATTTATCACGATATCACTGGTATATCTTAGTAAGTTGACTTAGTCTGTTGTGCCTAGTATCATTGACCAGAAAATTAATGTAGCTCGGTTATCTTCGTGGATTATTTTAGACCGTACATAAGAAGATCTATATTGTAAAGTACTACGGAAAGCTGACTCTGGAACAGGAAGATTTTACATTCCAGTACGTTCCAGTACAAAAAGACAAGGCGAGATGAACACACATAGCAAAAAGATGAAAAACAAAGAAAACAAATTGCACAGGAAGGACAGAGAGTGAAATCGGAGGGAATGTGGCGTGGCGGGGTTTGTAACTCCGTGTGCTGTGCAGGATGTCAATTAGAAATTCACCTACCTCAGAACGGCGTCTGCTCGATGTCCCTTCACTCGGCAATTTAGATACTTACAAGATGATGTAAAAGCAGTGTTGATAGAAAACACCATCTAACATCTACAATTACTGAGGCAGCGCAACTCTCAAAAAATGCACAAATGTGTGTGAAATCATATGGGACTTGACTGCGAAGGTCATCAGTCCTTAAGCTTACACACTACTTAACCTAAATTATCCTAAGGACAAACACACACACCCATGCCCGAGGGAGGACTCGAACCTCCGCCAGGACCAGCCGTACAGTCCATGACTGCAGCGCCTGAGACCGCTCGGCTAATACCGCGCGGTGCGCAACTCTAGTAATAAAGTAAAGTTCTGTAGAAAGACTGTCAATAAATATTTATTGGTCGGTAAGAAAATGGATTAGCTTCTGGAAACAAATGTCCGAAATTTCCGCACAAAAATGCTTATTTGTTCTTTCAACCAAAGAAACGGTACTGTTTAGTCCACATTTAAACTATTGTTTATTTTCGTCAAGTTCACAATTCATAGACTCATTTCGCACGCACAGCAGCCAGAAATCTGTCCAAATCCGACCCGAGTTAAACAACGTTTCCACAGTCATTAATTCCACCACTACCATGAGTTATTACATTCGGTCCTTCTGGTGGATTTCAAAAAAGAAATTGCTTGCCAAAAATGCTGAGTGTTTGAATACTGAAAATTGCCACGCACATACTATGAAGGCCAAATCTTCACACGCGATTATCATTCCAACAACACAGTTCTAAAACTTCCAAACTTCACAAAACTGTCCGTAACTACATCAGCGTTAGTCACGACACGTATCAAACGCGAGGAACTCAATATTCCTTCATTTTACACATTATTTTGACTCGCACTAGTAACATGACCGTCCGCGTTCAACGCTAGCGAGAGACTCTTCTCTTGGGGCCTCACTCCCAGTATAACTATCACGTCACGAGCGGGAACCGTCTCAATTCAGATTGGCTAACCATACTCGCTGCCTATCAGAATGCTCGCTCATGATCATACTCGCGCCAAAACTGGCCGGCACCGATCCTTACATACAGACACATCTACGTCATTCTGACATACGAATATTAAAGTAATGTTTAATAAATGAAAACAAAAATGCAATAAATCTATAAATATCCTTTAGATATAGATAATACTCCAGCTGACTTTCTGGCTGCTCTGTTACATTAGCAATCACACCTAGACATACGTCATCAGCAAAGTGGGTAAATTCCCTACGAACATTTTCCCACGACAGGTTTGCATAACTCTTGCAGGTTACTTAAGACGGTATATAATGCAACATTAAAATTTGACGAATGTCCCATGTACACACTCTCATTCACTCACATATACTCCCACAACAATCTTAGGCACCAATAACAATTTTGTCTGATTTTTATATTACGAAAACGAAAAACAATTAAAGTTTTAATATGAAAATCTCAATTGATTATTTCTGCGCCATGAGAGTTCTGTTTATGTTTTAAGATAATACCAAAGATTAAACTATTATATTTCCTAACTGAATTTAGTTTCCTAAGTGTCGGTTTTTGACTTTTTCAGCATTTTTTTTATCTCTGAAACTATGATAGTTACAAAGCTGAAAATTGGTTACTATCTTCTCCTGAATGTCAAAAGGTAGTGTACCGATTTTCAAAATCATTGAATAATATTTAATATCATTTATTTAGGTTCTTATAGGTAGTGAATGTACGCGTCCAGTAAGAGACATTGGATAGCTTTCCCACGGCATGTAGTGACAGATGTGCGTGTGTCTCCCAGTTAGGCCGGCAGATGTCAGCCCCCCAAAGTTACATGCAGCTAGCTACCCTAAAACAAACATTCGCTCGGAACAAACTTGCGACGCTACAGGAGGGTGGAGGCCTCGGAGAGAAGGCCAGATGCCCACCCTTAGATGGTGCGATAAAAAAAAAAAAAAAAAAAAAAAAACCTCACGAATAAAACATAAAACTGAATCTCCTGTTGAGGCATTCTCACCCAACACGGTAGGCAAGGTGCTGGGAAGGTTAAAAGTCGGCCGCAGAGTGGCTAAAATTGGGCAGTCCAACAAGATGTGGGCGACAGTCATAGGGGAGCCAAGGCGAGACCAACGTGAGTCCTCGCGGTCCAGGAGGTAACCATTTGTTAGCCACGTATGGCCGATGCAGAGCCAGCAAAGGATAAAAGATTCCCTGCGAGTGGCTCGCATGGATTACCGCCACATATTTGTTGTTTCCTTGATAACAAGGAGTTTATTTGGCGTACTGAGTGTGCGCCATTCAGTATCCAGATGGCGGAAACTTTGTGGCTCAAGACCGGTCGCAAATCGATCTCCAGCAGACCAATCTCCAGAGATGGTTTACAGGTAGCCTGTTTGGACAGGCAGTCAGCAAGTTCATTGCGCAGTATCCCGACATGTCCTTGGGTCCAAATGGAGGTCATTCAACAACCACTGTTCTAGAGGACAAAAAGAGACTCATGAATGATCATTACCAATGGATGTCGAGGGAAGCACTGGTCGGGAGCTTGTAGGCTGCTCAAGGAGTAAGTACATGTGACAAAGCACTCACCGGCGCAGGAGCGGAAATGCTCAAGGGCGTAATAAATGGCTACCAACTCTATAGTGGAGACACTGCAGCCATCCGGCAAGGAGCACTGTTCAGTATGCGCAACGTGTGTGTAAACGAAGCCAATAAGATTGTCGATAATTGATCCCTCGGTGTAGAATATTTGTGAGCCCTGGAACTCACTGATAAGAAAGAGAAATTGCTGGCAGAGGATCTCAGGTGGAACGGAGCCTTTCAGGCCTTGTGGTAGCTCCAGGCGAATTCGTGGCCGAGGTATGGACCATGCAGGCCTTTGGACGTGGACCCGCATGAAAGGTGGTCGGGGAAAAGCGTCAAGTTCATTAAGAAGCAACCAGACATGGACAATGGGGGGATTCCCAGTGCTGGGCCACTGTTGCAGGAGATGGGTCCGTGTTAGGAAAAAGGAGACGGTAATTTGGATGGCGAGGCGAACTGCGAAAATGGGCGGTATAATTTGCAAGCAATAGTTGCCGCCGGAGCCGCAATGGAGGAACACCAGCTTCCACAAGGAAGCTGTTCACAGGGCTCATTTGGAAGGCTCCCATCGCGAGCCAGACTCCACTGTAGTGGATAGGGGCCAACAGACCCTGTGCAGAAGACGATGCTCAACGATACACTACGCTTCCACAGTCAGTACAGAATTGTACAAGGGCTTTGTACAGATGCAGCAGTGTAAAACGATCAGCACCCGAGTCAGTCTGGCTCAGGCACTGAATAATACTAAGATGCTGCCAGCAATTGTTCTTAAGCTGATAAAGAGGGAGAAGCCAAGTTAAGCTGGCATTAAATACCAGTCCCAAAAAGCGGTAAGTCTCCACTACATGTAGCAGTTGGTCATCGAGGTAAACTTCTGGAAGGGGATGGACTGTACGACGACGTTTTGGCGGCCGAAAACTGAAAGTCGTCAGTGAGGGCCCAGGACTCCACCTTCCATATAGCTCCCTGCAGCCGGAGTTCAGCAACAACATTAGAAGCGCAGAAGGAAATACAAAAATCGTCAGCATAGAGGAGGGGAGCTACTGACGATCCTACTGCTAATTCGAGACCATTGATGGCAATTAAGAAGTGTGGGACACTCAGGACAGAGCCCTGCAGGAGACCATTCTCTTGTATATGATGTGCCCTGGGGGATGCACCAAAGCGAATTCTGAAAGTGCAGAGCAACAAAAAGTTCTGCATAAAAATTGGGAGCGGGCCCCAGACACCCCACTCATGCAAAGTAACGAGGAAGTTGCGTCGCCAAGTGGTATCATAGGCCTTCCTCAGGTCGAAGAAGACGGCAATAAGTTGTTGTCGCCGGGAAAAGGCCGATCGAATGGCAGACTCCAGATGCACCAAGTTGATGATGTTGGAGCACCCTTGGCGAACTCCGCCTTCATATGGAGCCAGAAGGCCTCAAGACTCAACGAGCCAACACAATCACCGGCTCACCATATGCTCGAGTAGCTTGCACAGGACGTTGGTTAGGCTGATAGGACGATAGCTATCAACATTTAGTGGGTTCTTACCAGGCTTCAGCATTGGCACGATGATACTTTCCCGCCATTGCGACGGGAATTCGCGATCGCTCCAGAGGCGTTTGAAGATGGCAAGGAGACGGCGCTGGGTATCGGCTGACAGATGTTTCAGGATTTGTGAATGGATGTGGTCTGGGCCAGGGGATGTGTCAGGACAGTCACCAAGGGCACTGAGAAATTCCTGCTCACTGAAGGGGGCATTACAGGGCTCAGAGTGGCGTGGAGCAAAAGAGAGATGTTGTCATTCCACCCTCTGTTTGAGGAGACAAAAGGTGGAATGATAATTCTCAGAAGCAGAGATGTGAGCTTAATGCTCAGCAAGACGCTCAGTGATTACATCTCGATCAGCAGATACAGCTACAATTGTGGAAATTCCAGGGACACCTGCAGGGGTCTGATAGCCATAAAGTCAGCGGAACTTTGTCCAAACCTGGAATGAGGAGGTTCGTGTTCCAGTGGTGGAGACATAGCGTTCCCAACACTCCTGTTTCCTTCGTTTGATGAGTAGGCAAACCTGGGTGCGGAGATGTGTGGAGGTAATGAGGTTCACTAAGGACAAGTGGTCATTATGACATTGTTGAGCCCGCCTACAGTCTCTAATGGTCGCAGCGATTTCAGGCGACCACCAAGGCAATGACTTTGCACCCGGGGCAACTGTAGGAACAAGGGATTGCCGATTCAGCTGTGGCAATAATGGTATTAGTGATGGTGTGAATCATCTCATTGATAGTGGCATGCAACGGAGTTTCAACGGTGGTAGCGGATGTGAAAGTGTCCCAGTCAGCTTTGGGAAGAGCCCCCCTGGGCAAATGGCGAGATGAGGGACGATGGACTAGGTTCAAATGGCTCTGAGCATTATGGGACTTAAATTGTGAGGTCATCAGTCCCCTAGAACTTAGAACTGCTTAAACCTAACTAACCTAAGGACATCATACACATCCATGACCGAGGCAGTATTCGAACCTGCGACCATAGCGGTCCCGCAGCTCCAGACTGTAGCTCCTAGAACCGCTCGGCCACTCTAGCCGGCTGCTGGAGTAGGGACAGGAAGAGTGGAAAGTGGTCACTACCATACAAGTCGTCATGTGCTCTCCAGCGGATAGATGAGAGAACGCTACGACTGCACACCGAGAGATCGGTGGCCGAGTACGTGTCACGTACCACACTGAAATATGTGGGAGCACCTGTATAAATTAGGCAAGGGTCGAGTTGAGTTAGTAGGCCCTCAGCATCCTTGCCACGGCTAGTAACCTTGGTTCCAGCCCACAAAGGTTTATGGGCGTTAAAATCATCCAGGAGGAGAAAAGGTTAGGGGAGTTGCGAAATGAGTGCAGCCAATACATGGGGCAATGCATCTGGAGAGAGGTAGATGTTACATATGGTAATTTCCTACGTTGTGCTCACCCTGACAGCAACAGCTTCTAATGGTGTTTGAAGGGACACAGGTTCACTACAGACAGAGGTAAGGGCAAAGATGCAAACTCCATCTGACGGTCTGTCACAGGCAGGACGGTTCTTGTACTACCCCTGACAGCCATGAAGGGTGGGGGCCCACATTGCAGGAAACCAGGTTTCCTGAAGGACAATGCAAAAAGCAGGTGTAACGCTTAAAAGTTGACGTAATTCAGCCAGGTCGGAGAAAAAACGCCCTCAATTCCACTGGAGGGTGGCGCTTCGTGGAACTGGGGAAGAAAGGGTATGTCATAGAATCACCTGCCGCCACAGGTTGATTATTTGTATCCGTCGCCATTGTTGATGAGGCGTCGGTGAGAGCCAAGTCCTTGGGGGACGCTAAAATCTCCATCTCGTCCTCAAATGCAAAACTGGTAGGGAGTGGTGATGTTGGACCCACAGGAGGGTGCTGTTTAGCTAAGAAGCCTCGTCCCTATAGTCGAGCACAACAAAGCCATCAATAACCTTCCAAGAGACAAGAAAATGAAGGAGCTCCAGTGCTTTTGGGGTAAGATTTCTTATTATGCTAAGATTATTCCACAGGCTGTGCACATCTGCTATCCTCTCAACTGGCTTCACCAAAAGGACATGTGATTCATATGGTCTGAAGGCTGTCAACAGGCTTTTCAGTCCCTCAAGCAGTACTCATGCTCCGCTCCAATTATCATTAACATTACTGACACATCCCGATGTGGCATAGGTGCAGCCATGTTGCAGTGGAACCCAAATTGCACCAAGCAGCCCATCGCTTACACATCAAACAATTTCAGCAACACAACATAACAATTCACAGGTGGAAAATAAGTTTTTGGCTGTTATTTTGGGCATTAAATTTTTCATATGGTGTGGAGTTTCTGCTCAGTACCGACCACAAGCAACTGATTTCAGTATTCGACCCTCATTCTAAACAGTGGTATAGAACAGCCCACTGCCTGCAGAGGGGGACCCTCTTTCTCAGTGATTATTGCTATGATATTCGTTACTAGTCCTCTGCCCAGCGTGCTGATGCAGATCCACTATCGTGGTTGTTGCATGACCTGATCCAGAATTCAGCCGAAAGGAGGCTCTTGTTTTCACATTGGGCGAAACTTGCAGCAGACATTGCCAGATATTCTCTTCACAGTGTAGGAGCTGGCAACCACCACGTCTGCCGAACTGTTCTTTCGGGAAAATTCCTTCACGAGTCCAAACAGGATGGCCCAAGCACACACCTTCAAGAGCAGGTTCGGAATGGCATACGTTTGTCCCCCTACGTGACCACCTCAGCGTTGTCCAGTTGATCGTTATGCTTGCCATGGAAGGGAAAAACTGTCAAGTAATCGTGCCACTGATGTGTCGTCACAAACTCCAACCACTGCATCACACTGGGGTCTGTCTTGTATGAAGGGGCTGGTACAGCATCATGTCTACTGGATGGTGATCAGTCATAATATTGAACACCTTGTGCAGGTTTTCACAGCCTGAATCAGGCTGCACCCTCACATCAGTTTTACCCTTGGCCAATCCCAGACCGCCTTGGGACAGGTCGACTTTGCTGGACCCTTTTTGGGAAACTGGTGGATGTATTTTACAATTTCCCGTATCTTCTCAAACTGTTTTTCAAGATGATTAACTATTCATGCAGTGGCAGTAATTTTGCTGTTCAGGGCTTCGCTCAGACCCTCATGTCCAATAACGGTCGCCTATTTCTGTCACGGGAGTCTGAGGACTTTTGCATTCACAGCAGTATCCAACATTTGATTACTGCCCCATCTCATCTAACTTCTAATTCAGAGGTGGAATGCTTCATGTAAACATTCAAGACCCAATCGAAGAAGTCGGTGTCAGCCTTATTTCGTGATTGTACACCGTTTCTAGTTTCCTAGGCACGTACTTGGTGACGACGGATAAAGAGTGCAGTTACTGCAACGTTTGCATGGTAGCCGGTGATGGCGTCTCAAGACACATACTGCAGACCATCGTCGCCTGGAACTACTGTTTGGACCCGGTCTTTCAGCTGGCAGCAGCTGTTGTAGTGGCACTCAATCGTCGGTATTTGTTTATGGTGGATGTCAGTCGGGAGCAGCTGTGTCAGTGATCTGTCAGACCTGTAACGCCACCCGCCTGTGCAGCAACTGGGCTTCCGTGCCAGTCACGGAATTTTCCTGGTAGGAGACTCCCTACTGTGGCAGGATGCACACTAACTGTCGTCCTGCTTTTCCTAACGGAATATGGTATCGGTGGTGATCACTCCTATGGCTTCCGCTGCGGAGCCTAGGCAATTGAAACTGGCACCTTCCTTTCCTCACTCGCCCATAGATGAATCTCCGTCCCCATCGATGCAGGCGAAACTATACTAGCCACCACAATATTCCGCCGTTCCGGCAGAGTCAGTTGTGTCGCCATTACCTCCTTCAGTGGTACTTCCACTGCATGCGAATCTTGCACCTTCTCTGGTTTGCGACGGAGGCTACAGAACAAACATGGTCGTTTTTGGCCCTGTGTAGCCTTATCATAAGGGAGAGCTTTAGTGCCCTCACCATCGGACATCTAAGTTCTAGGGGACTGATGACCTTACATGTTAAGTCCCATAGTGCTCAGAGCCATTTGAACCATTTTGAACCATCGGACATCGTATGAACGCGGATGAGCTGGTGTGGGTCTCGCGGCAGAACAGTGCAGCAAGCTGTCATGGACGGCACGCCTGAAGCGTTTCATGGGCAGAGCCGCTGACTCTGTAGTTTACTTGCCAGTGGCTATAGACCCGGCACATCAGATCATCGACTAGATCTGTCCTGGTGTTCCCACTGTGCTGTGCTCTTTCTTCGCGTGTTAGCTGTTCCGTCATTCGCGCTGGTAGCGTTTTGTGCCTTTTTCCGCGCTTTTCTCTGCGCGGTGTTTGTACCCTCTTCTCCACAGTAGAGTGCCCACACATCAAATTTGTTTTTCCTCTTCTGGGCCCCACTTTGCCACCTTCCGTAGCTAAGCTGCCGCTGGCTAGAGTAATTAACATTTGTGCTGACAGGACGGTTTCGTGGTGTTGCCACGTCCGTGCACGTACATTTCTTCTGTATAACATGCTCGAGCATTCTTGAACGTGCAGCAGTAATGCAGGATTAACATTGCCGATCCACACATCGACTGCCTACAAATGATCCAAACTCACGGTATCAAATTCATTTTGAATCTACTTTAGGATTTCTTTGCGGTGGAACTAAGGCAGGTAGTTGGAACACATTACCTTCGGCAGTTGTTGAGGAGATGTACCACTGACTTTTATGAGAAATGTAAAATGTGATAGAACTGACAATAGAGGTTTTTGAAAAACTTGAGATCAAATAAGGCAGAAGGGATAGACAACATTCCTGTGTATTCCTGAAATCGTTCGGGGGAAATGGCAACCAAGCAGACTTTCGGAAACAATATCATCTACACAATTCCTAACACATAAAGTGCAGATAACTGCGAGATTTATCACACAATCAGCTTACGGTTCCAAGTTTCTGACAACAGTAATGCACAGAAGAATGGAAAACAAAATTGAACAATCTGTTACATGACGATCCGTTTAGGTTTTTGAAAAGTAAGGGCACGAGAGAGGCGGTTCTGACGTTAATGATAATGGAAGTAAGAATTAAGAAAAATAAAGAAACGTTAATATAATTTGACAACCTGAAAAAATCGTTTCGTTGATGACTTTACTGTCTTCAGAGAAAGTGAAGAAGTGTTACACGACGTGATAAATGGAACGAGGAGTCTAACAAGTACAGAATATGGACTAAGCATAGACGGAAGAAAGACGGAAGGAATGAGGAGCATCACAAATGGGATTAGGGATAAATTCAACGAGGTTAATAAACTCTACTGCCATAGACGCAAAGCAACGCATCATGAACGGAGCAAAGAGGACATAAAAAGCTGGTAGGTACAGGAAAGGGGGTGTTTTTGCCAAGAGAAGTCTGCAAGTATCAAACATCAGTCTAAATCTGAGAAAGAAACTTCCGAGAATGTACGTTCGTAGTACAGCATTGTATGATAGTGAATCGAGGACGGAAAAAGAGGAGGATGGAAGCGTCTGATATGCGCTGCTAAAGAAGAATGTTGAAAATTAGATGGACTGATAAGGTAAGGAGGAATTCAGTGTCACAGTTTACATATGCCTCGTAATTGAGAGAAAATGATGGTATATTAACACAAATAGTGGTTCTCAGAAGTGTAAAATCCTTCCGAAGTGTCTCACTCACTTCCAGAATATATGTTACTAAACGAATAAAACAGTAGCCCGGTAACAGTTGCAAGTTTCCTATCTAATGGCTTCCAGGGGCAGCAAAAATTTGATTGAGTATTTCATATAATTATTGCCAAAATTTAGAAACGTAAATGCTGCCATAACCCACTCATTAAGAGGTACAAACTTACGTTAAAAATTCAACACAATCAGTCAAGTATTAAAGTAAGAAACTGCGTAACTCATGGTGCGCTAATTACCGCGACTACATTCATCCAGTATTTGAGAATGAGAACATTTAGCGACACATAATTTCATATCTTTTAGAAATTTATTTCGGCTAACACCCGTCACGTAATAATGAATGGAAATAATTTTACCCGTTACTACATTTTCGGTGTTGATGCAGTAAAACTTCAGTATCACACATGACGTTTTAATTTATTACTTCTCTACAACTAACTCTATTCGCGACACATTTTCCAGACAGAATCCACATATACCACTGCGTTTACCTGAAAAGTTACATTATTATACGATACATAGTTCAGGAAGTTTCACGAAATAGATATTGAGGTACGTATAAAACTAGCTTCTATTAAAACGGGGCACAAATTACACAGAATGTACTCAGCCATGGGAGTTCGGCTCTTTAAAGAATCTGAAGTGACGGGAGTTATCGGTTTCTGAAGGAAAGAACTCGCGCTGAACGCAGGGAATACTAGACACCTTCGAAATATAGAGTCACATTTGCTACGATCATTTTGCAGATGACAGCCATACACTACGACCTTTAGCAGATAAACACGTCGAGAAACACGTCGATTCACTGAATTTATTCTGTTTTCCCGACCATTTACAATAGAAAATTAATCAGGCAAGCTAATTATATTTTCCAATGTCTTGACATACACTCCTGGAAATGGAAAAAAGAACACATTGACACCGGTGTGTCAGACCCACCATACTTGCTGCGGACACTGCGAGAGGGCTGTACAAGCAATGATCACACGCACGGCACAGCGGACACACCAGGAACCGCGGTGTTGGCCGTCGAATGGCGCTAGCTGCGCAGCATTTGTGCACCGCCGCCGTCAGTGTCAGCCAGTTTGCCGTGGCATACGGAGCTCCATCGCAGTCTTTAACACTGGTAGCATGCCGCGACAGCGTGGACGTGAACCGTATGTGCAGTTGACGGACTTTGAGCGAGGGCGTATAGTGGGCATGCGGGAGGCCAGGTGGACGTACCGCCGAATTGCTCAACACGTGGGGCGTGAGGTCTCCACACTACATCGATGTTGTCGCCAGTGGTCGGCGGAAGGTGCACGTGCCCGTCGACCTGGGACCGGACCGCAGCGACGCACGGATGCACGCCAAGACCGTAGGATCCTACGCAGTGCCGTAGGGGACCGCACCGCCACTTCCCAGCAAATTAGGGACACTGTTGCTCCTGGGGTATCGGCGAGGACCATTCGCAACCGTCTCCATGAAGCTGGGCTACGGTCCCGCACACCGTTAGTCCGTCTTCCGCTCACGCCCCAACATCGTGCAGCCCGCCTCCAGTGGTGTCGCGACAGGCGTGAATGGAGGGACGAATGGAGACGTGTCGTCTTCAGCGATGAGAGTCGCTTCTGCCTTGGTGCCAATGATGGTCGTATGCGTGTTTGGCGCCGTGCAGGTGAGCGCCACAATCAGGACTGCATACGACCGAGGCACACAGGGCCAACACCCGGCATCATGGTGTGGGGAGCGATCTCCTACACTGGCCGTACACCACTGGTGATCGTCGAGGGGACACTGAATAGTGCACGGTACATCCAAACCGTCATCGAACCCATCGTTCTACCATTCCTAGACCGGCAAGGGAACTTGCTGTTCCAACAGGACAATGCACGTCCGCATGTATCCCGTGCCACCCAACGTGCTCTAGAAGGTGTAAGTCAACTACCCTGGCCAGCAAGATCTCCGGATCTGTCCCCCATTGAGCATGTTTGGGACTGGATGAAGCGTCGTCTCACGCGGTCTGCACGTCCAGCACGAACGCTGGTCCAACTGAGGCGCCAGGTAGAAATGGCATGGCAAGCCGTTCCACAGGACTACATCCAGCATCTCTACGATCGTCTCCATGGGAGAATAGCAGCCTGCATTGCTGCGAAAGGTGGATATACACTGTACTAGTGCCGACATTGTGCATGCTCTGTTGCCTGTGTCTATGTGCCTGTGGTTCTGTCAGTATGATCATGTGATGTATCTGACCCCAGGAATGTGTCAATAAAGTTTCCCCTTCCTGGGACAATGAATTCACGGTGTTCTTATTTCAGTTTCCGGGAGTGTATTTTCAAATACTGAAGTACTGAAACAAACAAAGAAAAGATAAATACAGAAAGAAAATGTAGTACAAGTTATATTAGTGACTTGACAACATCCTTGCTTTCCGAAAGTTCATGTCTGAAACTGCAAACGTATCTTTACCTGTTCAGCGAACCACAGTAATGTCCAAACTTTAGCTCTTTTCTGTAACTAGTTTGATGTAGCATTTATAATGAGTAATAAAGCAGCACTAGAGCAATTTCGGTGCCCAATTACGTTATACGAATTGGTTATTTGTCTGTGCTAAGTTTTTCTGTCGTATGTAATTAGTAACACCCTAATGTAGGTACGTTAAAAAGATTCATTGGCTGATTCTCCACTGGCTCTTTGGGTAGATGTTATATAAAATTAAGCTCTCATGTCAATGCGCTGTTCATTTTGTGTCGGTATTTTGTCTCGTTAATGTGTCAGATATGTAAAGTGAAAGCTGAACCTGTCTCGTATGGAAGTGAGAGTTTTGAGAAGTTAGCATGTATTCTGAAAGGATACATAAACCACTTATGTAAACAGAGCAGAAGGCTGCGAATCAGCATTAACGGCGATTTGCAAAATAAAAATAAATTGTATCGCGAAGAATCAGTAGTTGGTAATTGTATTTCTCCTGTCAATCAAAAGCATTTCACACTTTGCCGCGACCTGTCATCAAGGCTGTGACGTCATGTTTCACAGCTCGTCCTCAAAGGAAAGTCTCTCCAGTTTAATATTCATCTCACTGTTCTAGAAGTACGCTTGTATGGAACATACAGAACGTCTGAAGGAACAGTCAATACGCCTCCTCAGCCCTCAAAAAACGATCCTCACTAGACATTCTCTTGTCTTTAGGGCAGATAATTTATCGCTTTCCACAAACGCGCTAGTTATGAAAGTAGTTTAGTCTTTGTTTGTACATCAATAGTTCAGAATGCTCTCGTAATTGGAGAAACTAGCGACACGCTCGACCTACAGGGCAATGACGTCAAGTGAGACGCGATGCGACAGACACCATACTGATTTTGTCGTACTTCGCTGTTTTTGTGCTGTATCTTGTAGAGTGCTGTTTCAAATAACGGCGCACTGAAGATTTATCAGAAATACGTCATCCTTGGTACCATTTGTTAAAATGAAATGTCAGTTAATAATGCACCGGTGATAAAGTGCTACAGGTGATACTAAGATGAACAACGATGAAGCTGAAAGCTGCATATTTTATCATAGATCAATACAGAATGAAAGGAAGTAGGTTTGTGTCCTGCAATATGTCAATATCTTAACTTTCTAAAACATTCTAAAACATTTTTATGAATATAATACAAGTATGTTCTGCAATATCCGATGTTATTCACATACAAGAGCGCGCTATCTCAGGAATGAGTTGCTTCGATTTTGTGACCTCTGTCTGACTAGGAAACGAGGTATGAAACTGTTGGGACTGGAACAACCGGCAGTGAAATTTGTATTCTTGCTCGTGATACATATTTGGTCGTTTTTCTTCCGAACATGAGATTTCCGAGAGTTGGGTACGCATGAACCTGAGTACAGATTAAATTGCTGCGAGTGAAATATTTGGCTGTTGTTTCTGCAGGGTCCATTTACCTTCGGGAGCAGCTGGTATTAACATTACACTCATCTTACTCGAAATCTGCTTGATATGTACTCGTCGTTTTGACGTCACTTCCAAGTAAGCTGTGCTAGCGAATAGCTTCCCCCTCTCTGAATGCACTGATAGTAAGTCTCGCAAATCCCTCGATGAAAATATCAGTATAGCACAAAGAAATGTCAAAAGCTCTCGCAACTGTCTGCTTCTGATAGAGCTGCAAAAGCTGAGACGTCGAGCTGGATGCATAAACTGTTCACCAATTTTTTATTCCCGTTTCTTTTTTTTTTTTTTTTTTTTTTTTTTTTTTTTTTTTTTTTTTTTTTTTTAAAAAGCTACAACCACGTCTTTAGGCCACGAGGGGCCTACCGGGACCCATCCAAGTACCGACCACGCCCGACATCGCTTAACTTCGGTGATCTCACGGGACCCGGTGTATCCACTGCGGCAAGGCCGTTGCCTTTCCGGTTTAGTAGAACATAGTAAAAACTTTAGAGGGAAGACCATAAAAAATTTCATGAGACAAGCGTTATAGTTTAGAGTAGACAGTGCAGTTTCATTTGCACTTGAATAGAGGCAAAAGAAATTTATAAGTACCATAATAATTTTAACAAAAAGGGAAAGTGTGTTAAATAAAGCAAATGTAAACGCCGAACTTGCAGACTGACAGGAATGCTAACCATTCATTATTTGTATTCGACATTTACGTCGCCGGCATCACATGACGAGTGCTGGTGCCGCCTACACAGGCCCAATGCACTGTAAATCCGGTGCCTTTTGAGTTTTCGATGTAGCTGTAATTTTTCCGAGAAGATGTCATCCACAGACATGGACGAAAAATTATTTATTGAACTATTTTAGGTATCTACCACTGCCTCTCAGCTCAGAATATTAGCATAAAGCGGTTAAACAATTCAGTGTCACTTTTCAAATGTAACATATATCTTTTGTAACGTAAATATCATATGACAGTAATCATGTAATATACCCAAAGAGATAATACGAAAGCGATGTACATGCAGTGACACGGCAGCAAATGATCTTTGTTTTTGGCTTATAAAACCGTAATGTATCGATGTTGAGTTCTCTCTGACTGTGAAGCTGATTAGACTCTTGTATTGTCTTGGGTGTCATCATTGTGCAAGCGGTTCATATTATTGGAATAATAATCGAGTTGGCTTAAATGTATGTCGTGTTTTGATTTAAAGTTACATTCCCCGTCAGTTCAATGATCTTTGGATTAAGTGTAAATGTGGCTGTCTTTCATAAATAGAATAGATGGTTATTTTAACAAAGCCGTTGTCGAGCGCTGTTTAGGTATATTTTCATTTGAATTTTGTAAAAGAAGTCAAATTGCTTTTCAGATTCAATTTATTTTTACATTTTATCATTTTGTAATCGTGTGTGTACGCAGTTTCAAAACGAATCGATGCCAAACAAACGATGAGCCTAGCTATGAATATTAACTAAAAGAGAATATCAGGTAAACAAAGAGTTTACTAAAATAACTAAAAGTATTACAAGCCATTGTACATCGGCTTGTAGAAAGAGCAGAGAAAAATATTATTTTTTATCTATTGTTAGCTAACCACCTCGACACGAATTTTCATTAGAAAAGTGTGGGAACTACAGATCTTGTAGCATACGAGACAAACAACAGAACAGCGAATTTTTTGTAGATGGATGGTCGAGGAAGGGACACGTGATCGGTGGTCAGACAAACAGAGCCAATCCACCATTCGCTGCAAGTGATGAATACCACGGAAAGCATAGAAAGTGTTTAAAAAGAAAAAAAGCAACGAATATTTTCAGAGGCGCTAGTACTCATCGAAACAATAAAACTCAGCTCAATAAACATGGGTCCGGAGACGCATACTTACTGAAATCCGCATATGTTTGTTTGTGCGTATGAGCACAGTTGTTTCATTGGCTCTCAGGTAACGTGATCAACAGAGTGGTTTGATATCTCTCTGCATCTCAGTACCCTAGGCACATATTAGTCTGAGCATTAAGTGATCCGCAGTCAGTTGTGTTGAACTGCAGATCCGCTAATATATACCATACGCTCCTCCATATCCGACGTGCGGACTGGGCGCCGCCATCAATTTTGTACTTTTCAGGAAGCTGCGAAACCTTTGTTCTTAAGAAGCGACCGAACAACTCAACAAATGGTACTTTACGACTTGGATTTTTTCAATCTGGAGAGAACAGGTTCGCATATTTCTGTCATTTGTTACATCGTAGCAGAAATCGTTTCCATAATAACACTCTTTGAGGCATTGGTTTCCATTGCTAACAAATGGTAGGAAAGAGAAAATAAAAAGTACTGAATCATTCGTTCGAACAAAGAGTACACTAACAGCACACACTGCAGTTATATGTGTAAGTTGAGATAGACCATGATACACATCCATAGGTGCGAGTAATTCATTTATTATGCATGTATTTATTTCATCTGACAAGATTAGGTTTTTCAGAACCTCTCCTACATCTAACTAGACTTCCTCAGGGAGTAAACATCGCAGTTTGTATCTTGCCTGTGAGGTAAACCCGATGTAGCAGGTGTAAGTGTAGATAATCTTATTGGTGACTGAGGACCCTGTACTAGACAACATTACATCAGTAATTACTTCATTACTTATAGCTTTATTACTTATAGCTGCTAGGAGTAGTATATTAAGTTGGTAAGTACCTCCAGGTATATGTGGCAAGAGCAAGCTGTTAATGCTCATTTTCCCTGGGTAGCAAGTGAGATACTGAAGCGTGGACATGTGAACGCAAAACTGTTAGTCTATGCTCCAGGCGTAGTTCACTTAGTAGAGCAGTTACGACTGTGCAGCTACCATCGTAACGTGTCAAAACTAATTATGAACGGATTCGTGTCGTTCCGTAAATAATGCGGTCGTTTCAATTTGTCATGACTGCAGCAAAATGTCATAGGTAAAGTGTGTATATAAAGGGTGTAAAAATGCTTTATTTCTTGAAACTAAAGTCAGTGTGTGTATATATGTTCTAGAAAAACCAGTGTTGTTACCAGCTGCACAAATGTTCACCATCTATGCGGTGGTGGCTGACAGCAGCAATGCGCGCCAGAGATCATCATGGGCGAGCCGGCCGCTCTACACGAAACGACAGTCACAAGAAATTATATATTGATTGTTAAAGAATAATAGTAATGCCCTACGTTTGTCTAGATTTATGGTTCAGTGAAAGAAGCAGTCAGTCGCTTTTGAGGAGTCGAAGAGTACATGAGCTTGAATCGGTAAGACGACTGGTGTTCAAATGGTTCAAGTGGCGCTGAGCTCTATGGGGCCTAACTTCTGAGGTCATCAGTCCCCTAGAAATTAGAACTACTTAAACCTAACTAAACTACGGACATCACACACATCCATGCCCGAGGCAGGATTCGAACCTGCGACCGTATCGGTCGCGCGGTTCCAGACTGAAGCGCCTAGAACCGCTCGGCCACTCCGGCCAGCAGACGACTGGTGTGTCACTCCACGTGGGTCGAGACATATTTAAGTGTGTCGGTATCGATGCTCTGCTAGGAGAATTCGATATCGATTACCAAGACATTTGGAGATTTTCCGTGAATTTTATTTGAAAGGTTTCGAAAACTTGTAACGACTGAATTTAGATTTTTAAATGCAAGATTAGATAATGCTGTAACGAGACTAGAGCACAATCAGCGGACCTGTCTGGTGAATTATCTTTGAAAGTAGCTCCTTGTCATTTTGTTTTGTACTTGAAAAGCGATCTTTAGAGTGACGGGCTTACGTAGTGTTGTTGGTGCGCTGTGTTAGTTTGAATATTGGTATCTGTGTGTTGTAGGTATGAGCGTAAATGAAGGTTTTAATGTCAGCAATAGTGTCTGACGAGTTCCAGCTTTGTTTGCGATTGTTGCACGCGCCAAAGGATTTGGGTGTTGCGTATAATCTGGAGGTTAGTGTTATCTATTTGTGTAGATTTGTGGAGGATATTGTTACTATGAGGTAGTTGGTTGGTTGGTTTGGGGAAGGAGACCAGACAGCGTGGTCATCGGTCTGATGGGATTAGGGAAAGATGGGGAAGGAAGTCGGCCGTGCCCTTTCAGAGGAACCATCCCGGCATTTGCCTGGAGTGACTTCGAGGTAGTAACTTGTTGTATAATGTGGAGTATTTAATATTCGACAGTCGTTCTCTAGTTTTTTCTTGATCGTAGGACCAACTACAAGAACAAACGCACCGAAAGTTAGTAGTGATTACCAGTGTATTTAGCTCGCACTCATTGTTAGTGACGCAATTATAGAGATTCTCTTGCCCCAGCCGAACCATTTGAAGATGGAAAATCCAACTACTACCATTATACTAGTAGTATGTGACCAGTGACATTCGATTAGAGTTGTAGGGTACGCGAGAAGCCAACACCTGAAGTGGGTGAGGTTTTGAAAATCTGATTTTAAGCTGCCCTTGAAAGTGGTGCTGGCGTGTACGTTTATTTTTAATTTCTATCTCGTTCAGTAAGGGGATTAGAACTGTGGTCACTCGCTCGAATCAACATTGGTCTATGCAAAGATCTGATTCATTTGAAAGAGCTAAAATAAACTCTGATTCGTTAAAATTAAAACGAAGTCACTGTATTATTATTTTACCCACTATTCTAAATAAAGTGAAAGAGAATAATCCAGTTTTGAACCATGCACAGGGAAGTAAAAAATAAATAAAGCTTGAACGTTTAGTGACATAATATAAGAAATTAATGACGAGTCTCTAAAAAGAAAGCAGAGAAGTATTTCATCAAGGTTTAACGACATAGTTTACTACGTAATTTCTAGAGAGGTAACTTTGGAATTACAGTTAAAAAATATTTTAGCTAACAACTATAAATCAATACGCAAAGATTTACTTACGAAAGAATTCTGATTTAGCACAAAAGACTACATTTAAAGTTTATTATCAGAGTTATGGCTAATCAGAGGATGTAAATAAGTATGTTTATTTCCATAGTAACAAATACATCTTCGGCCTGAGACGACAACTGCTTTATAAAAATAATCAAATGCAGAACGTTTTTATATATTTTGGAATGCGTAAATGCTGTGATTAAGAACTGGGATTAATTAACTGAAATAATTTAATGCCAAGTGCAACGCCGTTATTATCCGAACAACAAGTTAATAGGTGTCAATATTATGTGGTAGAGTATGACTCTCAAGTATAATTTTAATTAATAGTGGTTACTACTGTACACTCGTTTGAGTTGTGTTGATGATCTCTATAACTACCCATGAGCTTAACTCCAAAAAGATTCGTGGGATCATGGAGTTAGAAAGCTTATTTACGGATTCGATCAGATACACGAGTGCTGATTGTTTTCAGAATTTCTCATACAGTGTTTCTAAGAAACTGTTATCTTTTGGGAGCTCATATTTAGATCTATTGCGCCTCTCCACGAATTATTGACAATTTATTGCATTTATTTTTTTCGATTTCCCATTGTACTGAGTTGTGGTGACGCCTGAACGTTTTATTAGGGCTAGATACGTGAACACTCGTAGGAGGCAATTCCGGCATATTGCAACATTAGGCAGTAAATTATGTTATGCGTTTGCGTAAAGACTGTTTGACATAGAGGAAAAACAACGAACACATTGATGTGGCTACATATTAAGGTACCACATATAAAAACATCTGCACTTATACCCGTTACATTCCGATAATTATAATGATAGTAAAAATACGTACAGTAATAAATTTGTGGGGCATAAGAAATGTCAGTCTTAATAATATTGAGTAATTTCCCCATTTGGCCCCTCTGTGCTTTAATATTTATATCAACGATCAAACCCTGCCTTATAACACACAAAGTTTCACCTATGCTGATGATCCCCCCGCTGTTCCCAGACTGAGACCACTAAACTGATAGAACTAAATCGTAACGCTGCTTTGGAGTAATTATATAAATACTACTGTAGGACTCAAATAAAACCAAACCCGATAAAACACACGTGTGCGCATTCCAACTGAGGAACAGACAGCCTCTCAGAAAACTTCCAGTGACTTGAAGAGAAGTGCAGCGACAACAGTTTCCAGCCCATATACCTGGCTGTCACTCCTGACCGTATACTATCCTTAATGCAGCACTGTCTGAATGTAAAACGGTAAATATCTGCAAGGAACGACGTAGTACGCAAAATTACGGTGACATCCTGGGGCGCAGCAGCAAAAACAGTTTAAACTACACATTTACCTTTGTGTTACGCTGCAGGTGAACATTCGAGAGCTGCTTGGTGTAATTTTGCTCATGCTAAACAAGTGGATATTGCTCTTAATGAGTCGTGTAGACTAATAACTGGTTGTCTGAATCCTACACTGTGGGATAAACTCTACCATTTAGCTGTAATTGCCCCACCAGACATCAGACTTGAGATAGCTGCAAGCAGAGAAAGGCATGAAGTATCTACCTCCGTAAACACCAATTATATGGTCACTATCCTCCTCATTCGTGACTGAAATCACAGGGATGGAGAAATTAAATATCAGTTATTATAGACTTCCATAATTTTTGTGTAGAGTGAACATGGAAAAACAAGGTATTATAACGTATGTAAAAGTTGGACACAAGGTCAAAAATAGTGAAACAAAGTTTTTGTCTTGATGAGAACCTAGAATTATGTCCTTGTGCGTTGTTATTGGAGAATAATTCTCTGATAATTATAACAGTCTACAGATCCCCTCTAGGAAAGTTTCAGCTATTTATGAGAAATTTAGATGCTCAGGCAGCAACAATTAATGTGTACCCAACTGTTAATTGACTATCTGATCATGATGCACAATTAATAAAAATAAAGAGTAACGCACATTACAACACCGAAGCAAGTTCATACAAAGCAGTGAGGCTTATTAATGAAAACACCACACAATGTTCAAGAGTAAACTAAAAGTGGGAGGGAGGAGGGGTATGGAATGAGATACCAACAGAAAAAGATGCTATAGTCAAATTCAAATTATTCCATAGTAAATATGTGTCAATATATGAAAGTTGCTTTCCTAGAAAATTACCCAGAATATCCACTAAGAAACAAGTAATCTATGAATAAGTAAGAGAATGAAAATCTCATGTAAGAGGAAGCGGGAAATTTATGTAAAGGCCAGAGTAAGTTAAGATCTGACATTACCTGCATAGTATAAAAAATACTGTAGTACTTTAAGGAAATCCATTAAAATAATATAGATGCACATCCTGATACATAATAAGGATACATAATAAGGATAAAACTATAGGGGACATTGTCAATGGGATTCAGGACACCCAGTCGGTGTACAAGACTCCATAACGATTAAACTGAATGACAATCTTGTGACTGATAATTTACAAGTTGAAATACATTTTAATAATCACTTTCTAAAAGACGCAAGAGAATGTCATTCCACAAAACTAAGTAACTGGAAGTAGCACCGACATCCTTCACTGAAATTAATGCAATTACAAAAATTCTAAGAAACAATCTAAGCTGAAAGATCATTTTAATTTATTTGCAAAACGACTCGACAGTCCTCTTATATGAAAATCACATCAAAAGTATAAAATTTCACCACATCGATTAGAAACAGATATTATTGTGTTTTTCTTGCTGTTTGCATGCGCTTACTTTTACAGTCGCTGTTCATACACGTCACGCTCTAAAAGTTATTTCTAGTTAATATGACCACACACTTTTTACTTTGTTAGAAACAATGTTTTTATCCTGATACTCTCCTTATTGTTTAAACATTTGCAGTTTCATCAGCTTCCATAACGATGATATAAGACTGCATCAGACGTTAACGTTAGTTTACGCTCACAAACAACATAACCCTTATGTTTGTGTCACCTGCGTGTTGTACAGGCTTTTTATCTCTCCGTATAACTTCATCGTCCTACACCTCGTTGCACTGTGGACGACGTGTGCTGATATATTCACTACTATCAATGATTTCCAAAAAAGTGAATTGTTTGTTCGCAAATACCTTTTTTGTCCATTTCTCAGACTACGACTAATGCGAAGCTATATATAATACATCCCACAATCGAAACAACTGCTACAATCAGTACTTGCTAACGTTATTTTCGTATTTCATGCAAAACTTTTATAAATATGTGATGCTTCCAGTATTCGAATATATGACCTCTTCATCCGCAGTCAAATACACTATACATTGCGCCACCTAACGCATTTTGATGGTGTATTTCTGCTAAATATCTTCTACAGACGAAATCAGCACTAATATTTGCCAAGAATAATTTTATTGTACTATGGGTCGTAGCAAAAGCACTACAGTTTCTTAGTTTTGAGCGAGTTTAAAGATATTGCAGGGAGCAGGGAAAAGAATGTCCATCGTTGCACATATCACCGCTCTAAATAGGGGATGCATAAACGCGTCAACTTTCGCAAGGCTTCCACTATCAGCGTTCACAAAATTCCTCTCTATTGTTAATTAATAGTCGTAACTGCCTCTTCTATCACTAAATAACCAAGATGTTTTCAGAAAAGTATGTAAAAACCTCGGAACTTCGACGGATGCTCCTATAGCACACACATAGCTCCGTGTTACTCCTTGTATGTGACATCAGCAGAGTATCAGCTAATAACAGCGTTTTCGATCACGTGGCTAGATCTTGATATTTAATGACATTTAAGTTTTAATTCTATGAAAATAACAGATACTTTGTGAGAATATTGACCGTAAATGCTGTTTAAATGTTATAATTGATCAGAATAACAACAATCCGAACCATGTTTTCAAAACAGGAAAATAGCCGATTTTTTAAAGTCTGTCTTGTCACCTTTCTTATGAAGTGGTTTAACAATTGCATATTCAAACCTGTCTGGAAAATCTGCATTGCATATGTGCATTGCAAATATAACCAAGGACGTTGCTTATTAAGTTGGAACAACTTTCCACAATTATGATTGAAATTCCATCAATGACACGGTCTACCGCTCTAACAATTGAGCTAACGAGTAACTGTCGCCTACTTGGATAAAACGACAATTTTCACTGAGAGTTTAATTTCGTTGAATGGTGCTATCCTTCGTTGTAACGGCGAGAGAGCATATCTCGGAGGTAAATTAATATTAACTTCACAGTGCAACATATTTTTAATTAAGTTAGTGAACATGTGCGTCGAATTGTGCCAGTTTGACGGTACAGTGCAACCACATTTTATGCATCTTCTCATTATCTGGGACACTCAAACAACTTTTCAGGCATTTTTATAGATGTAAATGCACAGTATGGTACAACACATCATTTGTAACCCATTTTTCGAAACATAAATGCCAAAACAAGACATCACTGTGAATTAGAGGTATGACAGTTAGATATTTTGGGATTAAGCGAAACGAAGTGGAAGGGAAAAGGTGAGAAGGATTTGAGAGGAGGAAGAAAACTGTACTGGAGTGAGAATAACAGGTTTTGAAGAAATGGTGTGACAGTGATGGTGAATAAGAATGTACAAAGCTGTATTGAAAGTGTGAGATATATATCAGACAGGATCATAATCTTAAACCTGAGATTCCAAAAAGAAACACTAAAAGTTATCCATATTTATGCACCTCAAGTGGGATGTAGCGAAGAAGAGAAGATAGACTTTCAAAGTGAGTTAGAGAACCATATAGAGAGTGCTAAAATAGTGATGGGAGATTTTAATGCACAGGTATGCAGACAGAAAGGGATTTGAGCAAGTGTTGGGATGTTTTGGATATGGGGGCAGAAATGAAGAAGGGGAAAGACTGCTGGATTTGTGCCAGAGGAATGGAATGAAAATAGTAAACAGCTGGCTTATGAAGAGAGAAAGTAATTTTATCACCAGATACAGATGGGATGGAAGAACCAAGAGTGTAATTGATTATATTCTAGTAGATAGGGAATGGGGAGAGATAGTAACAAATGTGAAGGTAATTCCAAGTGTGAGAGCAGATGGAGACCATAGATTACTGGTGGGACAATGGAAAATGAATCAGTGTGTGAAAAACAGAAAACAGAAGAAACTCTTGACGATAAGGGATTGGAAACTGAAGAAGAGTGAAAGTGCTGAGAAGTACAGAGAATCAATCACACAAAAATTTCCAAAAGAAGTTTTCTGCAATGTAGAAAAAGAATTGAATTTATTCAAAGACAGTTTCGTCGAAGCAGCACAAAAAGTATGTGGTAGAACGTCTGGAAAGGAAGAAGTAAGACAGACAAAGTAAGACAGACAAGTCGGTGGATGATACCACAATCTAAGCAGTTAGAAGAAAAAATGAAGTGTGGAGAAAGTGGTGGAAAACTAAAAAAGACGAGGATCATACAAGATACATAGAAGAAAAGAAGTGCAAAGAAATAGTGGAAACAGCAAATAAAAAGGCATGGGAAGAGTTTACAAAAAACTTGAAGATGTGTAGTGCAATAAGAAAATGTTCTATAAAATGATGAAAAATAAAAGGAAGGCTTCTGAAGTACCAGTAAAGATGGAAACATGATGGAACTGTGACTGAAGATTCAGGAAATATAAGAGATCTCTGGAGAGAACATTTTAAGAAACTGTTAAACGCTGAGAAGCATGTACACGAGGAAACAACAAATAATGGAGAAAGTGAGAGAAGTTTGGAAGCAGAATTAGGACAAATTACATGGGCAGAAATGGAAATAGCTGTGAAGAAGATGAATGAGGGGAAAGCCCCAAGACCTGATGAAGTATCAGTAGACATGATAAGAGCAGCAGGTCCAGTGGGAATGCAGTGGCTGTATAGAGTACTGTAAAGTGTGTGGAGAAATAATACAATACCTGACGATTGGAGAAAAGAAGACATTGTTCTCATTTTCAAAAAAGACAATAAAAGACTTTGTAAAAGCTACAGATGAATAACCCTTATGAGTCATACAGCCAAGATTTTTGACAGAATTTTACTAAATCGAATAAGTGAGAAGATAGAAAAAGATCTGAGTGAAGAACAGCATGGTTTTAGGAAAGGAAGAAGAACGATCGACCTGTCAACTGATGGAAAAAGTTTAGAGTATAACAAAAGGGTGATAATGGTTTTTATAGACATAGAAAAGGCATATGACTCAGTTAACAGGGAAATACTCTGGCTAGAAATGAAGAAGATAGGTATAGAAGATGGGTATATTAATGTAATAAAATACAATGTACAGAGGACACAATTGTAGAATTAGAACACCATTGGGGAACTCTGAATATTTCGAAATAAGACAAGGACTTAAACAAGGAAGTATTCTATCACCTGCACTTTTTAATGTTGTGATGGAGGGAATGAATAGTACAGTTAAAGATATAGTTACAGAAAGAGACAAAAAGATGAATTTTGCAGATGATATGGTAATATGGGGCGATAAAGAGGTACAGTTGCAACTTGATGCGTGGAAGGAAATAATTAAAAGGAATGGATTAAAAATAAATAAAGATAAGAGTGAAGTAATGGTATTCAGAAGAGACAAACGGATCAACCGGAATATTACTTTGAATGGAGAATCCTCAAAGTGGTAGACAGTTTCACTTATTTTGGGAGTGAAATATCTGGTGAGGGAAGAATCACTAACGAAATCAATAGGAGGTTAGAAAAGGGAGGCAATTACTACCAAACAATAAAACACCTGATTTGGAATAAGGAAGTTTCAGAAAAAGCAAAACTCCTTATGTATAGAGTTATTACTTTCCTATTGTCACCTATGGAGGAGAAACAAGGACAATGACAGAAAGGGACTGGAGCAGACTGCAAGCAGGGTAAATGAAATTTATCAGAGCAATTAAGGGAAATCAAGAATGGACAGAGTAAGGAATGTAAATATTAGAAAGGACCTTAAACAAGAAAGTATGAGAGAAGAAATCGAGAAAAAGAGGTTGAGTTGGTACGGGCATGTTAAGAGGATGTGTGGGCAGAGACTTTACAAAATCATGGAAGAACTAAAAATGGATGGAAAAAGGCATAGAGGGCGCCCAAGAACACAGTGGAAAATGGGAGTGAGAATATTTGTAGAAAGGAGAGGTGTGACTTGGTAGCAAGAGGAGGAGGAAAAGTGGTGGGAGAGCCGAGCCAAACAGAGAATATTCGTCAGAAACCAGACCTGGCAGTAGCTGGAGGGGTATCTAGATATGTACATACATACAGTAGGTGCACCGAGCCAGCCTGTGATATCACAGGCGTCACATGACTCAAATGGAGAGTCTTAGCGGGCTTTCAAATTATTTGAGTTTCATTTTCGTATTTATAAAAGAGAACTGAAATTCAAGTGGAAGAAAAAACATGTTAGGAGCATGAAATGATATAATTAATCATTTAAGACAATGTCCAGAAAACAGTCATATACCATATTATTGTCCACTTTGCTTACTGATATCTTTTTGCTGTATATTGGAAAAGCAATGTGCTCAAGAACAGACATACACTTAATTCGAAACAATTTACTCACCATACCATAGATCAGATACCAGAAGTGTTGCTTAACTGAGAATCCTTTTTATACACTCATTCATAAAATAGTACAAATAATAATATATCGCCAATTAGTATTTTTTTGTGATATTGCCAAGGCATTTGATTGTATAGAACATGTCACTCTCTTAGAAAAACTCAAGCTTTATGGAACTGATGGCTTCATGCAGAGATGGTTTGAATCATACTTAAGAAACTGAATGCAAAAGGTTGTGCTGAATAATTTAGACAATGTCAAAAAGACAGAAAATTTTAGTGACTAGGGAAAAAAAGGTCACAAAGGGAGTCCCACAGGGTTCAATTTTTGGTCCAATCATATTCCTTAGACATGTGAATGACCTTCAGTTTAACAGTCAACAACTAAAACTGGTACATTTTATTGGCAACATTAGTGTTTTAATAAATCCTATTAGAGAGAAAGCAACAGAAAAACTGGTAAATGATATTTTCCAACGTATTAAGTGGTTCTCTGGAAACTGACTCTCCTTAAATTTCGAAAGCACAGACTACAGTCAGTTCTATACAACAAGTAGAATGATACCAACAATTGATGTAGCTCGTGAGCAGGAATCAAATGGCTCTGAGCACTATGGGACTCAACTGCTGAGGTCATAAGTCCCCTAGAACTTAGAACTACTTAAACCTAACTAACCTAAGGACAACACACACATCCATGCCCGAGGCAGGATTCGAACCTGCGACCGTAGCGGCCGCGCGGTTCCAGACTGTAGCGCCAGAACCTGAGCAGGAATCAGTAAATAGGGTTGAATGCTCAAAATTTCTGGGTTACATACTGAAGACAATTTGAACTGGAAGAAGCATATTACTGGGTTTCTCAAAGTGATAAGTTCAACTACTTTTGCTCTTTGTCTAACTGGTAAGTTTGGAAACAAACCAATCTGCCTCTTGACATATTTCTTATATTTCTATTCATATGTAAAATGGAGTGACATTCACACATACATAAATAAAATGACAAAGGGTCGCTGTAATACCACCCAGCTTGGCAACATACCCATCTTAGCCGAGAACTTTCACAATGAAACTGCGCAGAGACAACCCAGGCGCCGGTAGACAGGCTATGCTGATGCTCTAGCCCCTGCTAGCAAGCATTCAAAATCGCAAGGGTGTAAGGGGGTAGCCTGCCTGCAGGCATGTGGGGTACCATCACGCATTGTCTTCAACAGGTACGTTCTTAAAGTATTCAACTAAGGTGGGCGCACTGCACTCCAAAGGAATGTGATCACATTCTGTGGGGTTCCTGGCCCACGATGTCTTTAGAGAATGGTTGAATGATATGGGGGGATGGGGTGTCAGCACTGTGAAAGATTGTCACGAATATCATCTTGTTGCTCATCGCACTGCGAACTGTCGTTTCCGACGAACGAAATGTGCAATCAGCGGCCCAAGAGACGGGGTGCTTTCATTGACCGCCATTTTTGACACCCCTAGAGGCCTTTTTGTGTCATTTCTGACCGATGGTGCGTCTTAAATGTTTTCCTCAGCCAACCATAAGAGAACCATGTCCTTTCAACTCTGGGCGGCGCGGTTCTGACCTCCAACGTGCAGGCGTCAAAATAAGAGGTGAAATGTGGGTAAGACAGGATGTGACGACCTTCTCATCATGTGGCACGTTCAAGGTGGTGTTTAGCGGAATTGTGGTGAAATCTGGTGCCAATCTGACATCACTAACCGACCTTATTCCCCACATGAGCTTCTGAGCTCTGGCCTTTTCTTCACACGTGCGATACGTTGCTGTTTGAAGCGTTGCCGAGCACGAGGATGGCGTTAATGGGCGCCAAGCTTTTGCACTAGTACAGAGGAAGGTTTTAGGTACCTCTGAGCCAATTTTAAACCTCATACCTAGTAATGGGAGACAATTATGGGGGTTTTTAAAACGTGTCCCTTGAATTGTGTTGCGCAGTGTTTCTTCGATGCTTAGACACGAATAAATAAAACATGTTACGTTGTTGTTGAATGTGAGTAATCACATTTAACAGAAGGATTAGACAACAGAACAGAATGAACCTATGTCGGGAAAAAGCTGACTGTCAGATGAAGAGTGAAATGGAAATCAGAAAAAAGGAAAAAGGGTGGGGACAACGCAGAGTTGGAAGCTGCGTCAACGACGAAAGACAAAGTTTTAATCTCCTCTTCAATGCAGAGTCGGTTTGGATTATAGCCTACTGGGTAATTTGTTTCACAATCTTATAGCTGACATGCATATGGAGGAAGATTTAGTGTTCTGAAAAGATGCACTCAGGATGAAGAATGTAAGTGATGATAGGTATTTGATATGTTAGCAAAAATATTTGGACACAAGTGACCACGGAAGCGATGAAGTAAACAGAGCGGGTCAAAATCTCACGGCGATCCGGTCGCATACTGAGTATAGGAACTGAGTATAGGAAGCACTGTTCGAATTTTATACACGTATCTTACGCAAACATTCTTCGCTAGCTATATTCGTCTGGAGTTTTCACTATAAGTGCTGTGTTGAACTGCATCATTGTAGTAGCTACTTGGCACGACTTAAGTCTGGACTACGTTTTGCTTAAATTTAGGTTGAATTTTTCCCCCTAAGTTCTTGGATTGTATGTAGGCAGGAGAGAGAGTTCCTGCAAGCTTCAACAGTTTCTCCTCACCAATTCAGATACTCATCCAAGATTATGTCCAGGACTCTTGCCGTTTTTTTGTAACGCTAATAGGGAACCTTTGAGAAATACTGAAGGGATTGTTTGAAGAATATGTTCGCTGGATAACTATCCGTGACATGTGTGGATGACAGACTGTTTAGGGTTTAGTTTAAGATCCAGGTTTTGTGCCCTTCGTGATACGCATCTAAGATCTTCATTCACACTTGGTACAGCAACAGCAATGTTCTTAGGGCTGACATATACAACTGGATATCGTCAACACATAAGTAGTTACAAGAGAGAAACACAGATGAAAAATTAGTATACACGACGAGAAAAGCAATGGATGAAGGACGGAACCCTCAGGGACAACAGAGAGTACATTTCACCAAGAGGACTTCTCCGACCCACAAATGACTCACTCACATCTTACACTGACACCACGAAAAGTACGTTGCACGTAACCCGAAACACACAACTGACTGCACACTAGAGCGGACCGTGAGTACTGTGATACAGAAAGGCACCAAAACACTCCGTTAACCAAGCGTCAGTTCCACGATTGTGCTCATATCCGCGCCCAAACGCCAGTTTGTGAAGCATATTCCCTTTCCGGCGGATAAAAGTGAGAGAAAAATTTAAATTTTGACGAAAGTATGCAAGGCAGGAATAAAGGCTTGGCGTGGGAAAGATGCACTTCAGAGGTGATGGCACGATGTGATTAGTAACATTACACACACAACTTTCTACCGCACTGAAGTCATCTAGCACTGAACTGAAGTCATCTAAGTAGGTATGCCATCGAGCATCATGATCTTTTGATGTATCAGGCCCTGGTGGCTACTGAACATCATCACTGTTCGAAGTCCCATTGATCGTAAAAATCCTATGCTGACTTCCACGAAAAAAATGGTAATAAACATTAATTAGGACTTCGTAGAAATACTCTGCAATTTTGAGTTGTGGAGAATAAGGTACTTAAACGCCGTGGTGGAAAATACAGTACTTAAACGACGTGGTGCGATAAGCAATCGGTCGTTCTGCCTTCGAACAATGTGTGCGAAATTTCCTGTTACAACTGCCTGAAACGTATGAGATCATTAAATAAAATTAATATGATAATGAGTAACGATAAAGGTTTCTACAATAACTGCAGAACCAGCAATTATGAATAAAATGATTATTATTCGATAAATCGGATAAGACACGGGGCTAACAACACGTAACTCCTAATATATCGAGACCTGAAGCATAAGTGATAGTCAGAGGGGAAGTCTCAGCTTCCAAAGAGTCGTCTGTTTTCCAAAAAAGAGAGAGAGAGCGAGAATGTAATATAGGTACTGCTTATTACGCCTGTCGCAACTAACATCTGTTCTTCCATGTTTACCTTACATACACGTTTTCTTGTATAACAATTTCTTAGAGGTTGATGGTTTCTTCGTAAAAGCAATAAAAAATAAAACATCTTTATACGATACGCTTCAAGCTGTTCATATCTCAGACAATATCCATTTTCAGACCCTTGTTTTCTGGACTTGTTTTCAATGAGTATTTCCGCATGGCTTCCTGCTCCGGCGGGAGGACCCTCCAATGTGTGGTGCTTGCGGCGTCCAGGTCACTGTGCGCCACGTTTTATTGGATTGCGTTTTATTTTCTGACCAGCGGGTCGCGGCTGACTTGCCAGCGGACCTGCCGTCTCTTTTAGGCAACACTCGGACGAATGTGGTTAAAGTTTTAAAGTTCTGTGCCCTGTCAAATGTTTTTACAAAGATTTTAGGGAGAGGATTTTAATTTGCTCACTGTGTGACAAGCTCGCCCATATTTTATGTAAGTGGCCAGCCAATAACAATTTCCTGTGACATTCTTGTTGCTATGTTTCCCCTTTCCTTAGGTTTTACTTTCTTACGTAGCATTTTCCTTCTTTTCCTGATTTGTTTGAGTGTGTGCTTTAGTTTTCTTAGGTCTGTCCACATTCGTTCCTTTTAATGTATGTCAGGGCGCTGATGACCTCGATGTTGAGCGCCCATAAGTCCCAACACACCACCACCACCACCACCATCTAAATATTAGACACTTTTTTTCTCGTCCTGTGCAGGGCGTATTAAAAATATGCCAGAGACTTTCGGGATTTATTCTTAACATCAAAACACACACACACAAAAATCATATGATCATGGGTCATAAACTCTTCTTACTTATAGTCGGCCTTCGCATTTGTTTTGTTTCGCCTAATTGTCGTTGTGTTTTGGAATAACTTCCACCACAACATACCACAACGATACATTCAGTGCCTGAAATGACGGATATACACTACATGTACGGACTAGCAGCCTGTGACATTCTTGTTGCTATGTTTCCCCTTTCCTTGTAGCATTTTCCTTCTTTTCCTGCTTTCTTTGAGTGTGTGCTTTAGTTTTCTTAGGTCTGTCCACATTCGTTCCTTTTAATGTGTGTCAAGGCGCTGATGACCTCGATGTTGAGCGCCCATAAGTCCCAACACACCACCACCACCACCACGGTAATGCAAACGCTCCAAATTTATGTTGAACCTTACCCTAGGAGGAAGTTAGGATGTGCGATAACGTTTGTACTACTTCACCCAACACTCGCAAGAGGCAGGCTCATTTGACAAGCGAGTTGCAGATAGTGGGAAACCAAGCGATGTCGACACACCTCAGGTTGAGGAACGGGTGCTTCGTACTGTGGATGAAACTCTAACAAGAATTGCAAGAAGGGAAGGTGTTAATCACATAACGACCTGGAACATTCTGCTTAAAAGTATTCTTTAACCGCATTACCTTCAATGAACGCGAGGATTAAATGAGGCAGACTTCCAGCCAAGAAGAATTTTATGTCACTCCAAGTTATGGCAGCAGATGTTAATATCTACCCTATTAACTGATGATGGTCTTCTGTTATCGTAACAAACGCGTCTCGGCATATGAAAACGCTCATGAAGTGCGACAAGACAGATATCAATAGCAGTTCATTCTCAACGTGTGGGGTTGAATCGTTCATGATCATATCACTTGTCCCTACGTCTTTCCCAACATCTTACAAAACAAGTTCATCTGCAGTTTCTCAGACACGTTGCTTCATTTTCTTGACGATGTACGTCTGGACGTCATCTAACGAATGTGGCCTGTGCGCGAATGTGCTCCACTTCACTTTCCAAGAGGGAGTTCGGCAGCATCTCGATAATCAGTTTCCGAAAAGGTGGATTAGTCGAGGGGGATGCATTACATAGCCTGCTCGATTATCAGATTTGAATCCAATGCACTTTTTACTTTGAGGACGTCTAAAATTCTTTGTATATCCAACTCTCCGTAAGCAGTGTCGATGTTCCGAGGCAGCGTATCCAAATTGGTTTTGACCAAATATGGGACACAAGAGTTTTCCGAAGCGTACGGCGAAGTATGGAACGGAGGCTCAGAGGATTCATTACGAAACAGGAGGTGATCACTTCGAGTAATTTCTGTGAATGTAAATGTTTTAGGTAAATGTGTTATTTTTGCCATAAGTAATATACGTGATCAAGTACTCAGTGCTTAATTGCTAAAATTTTAGGTGCCGGAACGCACCTCTTCAACCACAGTTTGGGGTTTTGAAAGTTTGTGAAAAAACTTATAATGAGAAATCGTTTCTTTACAAAATACTGTTCTGGAATCCAGGTCTTTAAAACCACCAGATTTAATATAAAAAACAGGTGCTGCCGTCTGTCCCAATAGCAGTGCCACATTGCTCCCCAGTTCTGCTCTCTACATATCGGCACGGGTCAGTAGTTTTCCTGACTATGACATCATGTTTTAAACTGCTGCCATACGAAACGTTCAGACAGTTGCACTGTAGCTGCTCGGTCAACGTGTGTCCAGTATTAACTAAAAAGCATTTAGCGGTGAAAGACGAGGAAGCTGTTCCTGACCCATCGGGGTCATGTACAGTTCCGACTTACTGAAGGGTTAGTAAAAATAAAAACACGACATGGCATGAGACACGGAGTTAGATGTTTAGTTCAAATGGTTCAAGTGGCTCTGAGCACTGTGGGACTTAACATCTAAGGTCATCGGTCCCCTAGAATTTAGAACTACTTAAATCTAACTAACCTAAGGACGTCACACAAATCCATGCCCGAGGCAGGATTCGAAGCTGCGACCGTAGCGGTCGCGCGGTACCAGACTGAAGCGTCTAGAACCGCTCGGCCACACCGGCCGGCTAGATGTTTAGTAAATGCTTTAAATGTCATTTGTCTTCTACTCATTGAGTTGTATTACTATTGGATTGATTTAAGTTCATATTCATTACTACAAATAAGCAATATATTTAAACAAGAACGTCCCTAAAATACGAACGACGCTCTACTTCTCTTGGTTACACGGTGGATCTCTGAGTCTGCTGGCAGTTGTAAACAAAAGACAGTCGACCCGAAAGTTACCGATATGTACCGATCACAACTAAGGAACAAAGCTAAACTTTTATTGTTACTCTGCAATTTGATGCAGGTGCAGTATTTCAAATCTCCGCTGTTGACTTGTTCCAGTGAGTTCAAAAAAATCGTTGAGAGATGTTGGAAGGCGCCGCTGCGGAGCCTTCCGATCGAAATTAAGCCGTGGAAGTACTGGGGGAAGTTTAAAAGATCCGGGAATCCGACGTATCGATATTTAAACACTAGCATTATCGGCACTCGATATATCAAAAAAGTATCTATCGATATATCGACGGATAAAATATCACGTACCGGCCTATAAAAATATCGGCTGCACATTTTAAATATACTGCCGGTTTTAGAGTTGTATATTTAAGTATTGATTTATTATTAGATTTTCTGTACATCAACAAACTAGTCGCCTGCCTATCGCCCTTAGGGCAAGAATTGAAAAGAAAACGATGCACGGTCACGCTTGGTGATAATCACTCTGCTAACAATAGTAACTGCATGTAAGTGGCACAAGAAAAGATGCCGGATGAGTCCATCGTTCCGTTTCGTCACACATTGGATCTGTCCGGAAGACTTCATTTTGACTTCCCTGTTTGTTCACTCCTGCAAACGTCAGCCACCTAACAGTTGTAGTGTCAAAATTGCGTACGATGTTATACGCTGTGGTTTCCATTGGTAGCGTCGAGCGCCAATGACGTCTGCATTTCCCTTCATCATTTTCAGCAACTGTTTCTGAAGACTGTCAGTGTGAAGAAATAGTGCATTAGTTGCATTAAAAACTGTTCTTTAACGCAGCTGTTTGCTATTTCTTCACATCCGCTATCTTTTTATTTCATTTACACCGACCCCCCCCTCCCCCCCCCCCCCCCCTCCCCGTGCAGTTGGACTTCTTCTTTGTCCCACCTATACCTATACTTGCGTCACACAGTCAAAGAGAAAGAGGACGTGATGAAAGCTCAAAAGTAGTAAGACCCCTTTACACAGCGAAAGAAAAATTACGTTCCACTACAATTTCAAAAGAACGACCTAAAATATTTACAGAATATTGCCTTTCCAATATGGATACAATGATATATCGGGGTAAAATATGTCGGATATATATATATATATATATATATATATATATATATATATATATATATTACTGGACAAATATCGCTATATCGATATTTTAGCAACAGGCCTACTAGGCACACAGTTTTAATCTGCCGGGAAGTTTGAAGCCAGGGCACATTCCGCTGCAGAGTGAAAATTCGTTCTGGAAGCAAATCATTTCACATCTTTCTACCGTAGGATTTTCAGACACATGTCCATGTGAACTTCAACTAATGTTTTGACATCACTCATTAATCTCTAAAGTTTCTGACACGTGTTTCTATACACCCAGTTTATCTACTCGACTCGACTATAAACTGAAACCTACTCCTCACGAATGTAAGTACAGCACGTTAAGCACCAGCTGTAGCTGGTTCACAAGGGGACCGTATGAACTTCCACTTACCGACTAAATTCATACTTATAGTGTGTGTGGGTCATCATTAGGACTTCGACATATGCAAACAGAAAGACGCAACTTTGAAACGTTTTCGAGAGAATCGTGATTGAAAATTTTAGTCGTAGTCGTCTACGTTGCGTGGTCGTTAGTATTCAAGGTGTCCGGAGCCGAGCGAGAAAGCCAGATGCTGGCGTTCATCACACGCACGGCTGCTGACAGCATCATCCCACAAATGATTCTCTCCCTGGGTATGGACTATTTTCCGTGTGCAAAGACCTACTCGGTGACTTGGCTTAGCGGGCACGCGGTCCACCATCTGTTTGGTGGTGGTGACCAACAATATTTCTCGAAATTTCTGCGGAGCGCTTTCACAAAGTCCCTTGCAGCTGGATCATCCGTGCAAGGAGAGCTGACGTATGTCCCCCTTCTTCCATTTCACAGATCCGATCCCTTCAACCGTCATTGATACACACTTCCAAGAAGACGTGCATCGATGATCTACTGAAGTGTCGTACCACGCGGAGTTGTGTTTCCCGCTGAAGTCGGGCGATCGCCAGACTTTGCGAGGATGTGCTGGTGCGACGGAGATGGATTCAGTCATGATAAAAAAATAATAAATGAAGTAAATAAATATTATTAAAAAGATAAAAAAGGTACCTTCTTCGCTTTTTTTTTGGTATATGTTATTGGGTTCTTTCTTGCCAGGGGCCAACACCTGAAGTGGTGGAGCTTTTTTTTTGGGTCTTCTTCTTAAAAATTTTGGCTAAAAGTGGCGGTGGTATTAGTTTCCTTTTTTTAATAGTTTTAGATACTTTCAGGAATGCGAGGATAACAAAACTAAAAACGTAAGCGCTTAGTTTCGTAAACGCGAGTTTCTGGATCTAAACTTACTGCGAGTACTTCCCTATTTTTCTTCATTGCCAAGTAATTCTAAGAACGGATATGCGTGCTGCACCACGAAATTTTGTGATGAGCGAGAATCATTTATGACTGTAAACCAAATTTGTTTTACAATAGACTCATGGAAATACCCATCCATGCGCAAAAATTAGGCACTTACTACATGTGTTGTAAGCCGCAATAATCATTGTTTTCCATGTTTCGACTAAGAATATCATCCTGACTCGCGCAGTGCTCTGTATGTGGCACATTATACTCGTCACAAAATCAAATGGTGCAAATGGCTCTAAGCACTATGGGACTTAACATCTGAAGTCATCAGTCCCCTAGACTTAGAACTACTTAAACCTAACTAACCCAAAGACATCACACACATCCATGCCCAAGGTAGGATTCGAACCTGCGACCGTGGCAGCCGCGTGGTTGCGGAGTGAAGAGCCCAGAACCGCTCGACCACAGAGGCCGGCCACTCGTCATAAATGTAGATACAATAACGCAAATAAAATAACTGTACTGATTTGATTGAAAGTCCTCGTGTATCTTCTTTGTATTTCCCGACTCCTTACCAAAAATTATTTTTCTCATTTTAGAGGATAAAGACTATGAAAATAATAAATCTGTTGTTTATGAAAATGGAAAAGTACGGGAGTACCGGCAGCGAGATTCGATCGAGAGACCTCGCCCTTATAAAACAATGTGCTTACTTCTTTTTTTTTACAAATTGATTATATTGCAGTGAAAACATAGTGTGTAGTGGGGCGATCACTCTGTTGTAGAAATAATTCAGAGGCCAAGATCGCTTAAATACTGTTTACTGGATAACCGGTTTCAACACACTAAAGGTGCCATCATCGGATCTGAAAGCAGATGAACATTTATAAACCATTTGGATATAACGATACGTGATTTTATATCAGCTGGTCTGCCTCATGTATCATTACATCTAAATGGTTTATAAATGTTGATCTACATTCAGATCCGATGATGGCACCTTTAGTGTGTTGAAAGCGGTTATCCAGCGAGCAGTATTTAAGTGATCTTGGCTTTTGAATCATTTTTAAAATTGATTATAATTTCTCATTGCTATGATACAAGTAAAGCATCTGTCTTTTTCAGAGTATTTTTTAATCTCTTAGTTCTACTTATTTACCGTTTTTTAGTAGGGCCACAGCTACAGGCTAGAGAAGACAAGGTGGGCAGGGGTCGAATCTCCAAGCCACGATGTCTCCCCCTTCCCATCACTGAGCTGCACTCTCATGCAGTTCTTTTTTCCACGTATATAATTGGAAAAACAGATTAAAACAAGTCCACTCATCCAGAACCTGAAGGCCCTGCAAGGCGATAAAGGACGACAGACAGATCGAGTTCAAGGGACTGGCGTCTCATGTTTCTTTCCGAATCGGGCGGCCGCCTGTCATCCCGGGAACAGTCGCTTGGCTGAATATCAGCGACCTTACATAGTACGAGGTGCATTCAAGTTCTAAGGCCTCCGATTTTTTTCTCCGGACTGGAAAGAGATAGAAACATGCGCATTGTTTTAAAATTTTTCAATCCAGAAACAAAGCGCCAGTCAGCTCAATGGAAGCACACAGATTCACCGCCACCAAGAAAATTTCGGGTAACCGCCAGTGCTGACAACATGATGGTGTCCATGTTCTGGGACAGCGAGGGCGTAATCCTTATCCATTGCGTTCCAAAGGGCACTACGGTAACAGGTGCATCCTACGAAAATGTTTTGAAGAACAAATTCCTTCCTGCACTGCAACAAAAACGTCCGGGAAGGGCTGCGCGTGTGCTGTTTCACTAAGACAACGCACCCGCAAATCGAGCTAACGTTACGCAACAGTTTCTTCGTGATAACAACTTTGAAGTGATTCCTCATGCTCCCTACTCACCTGACCTGGTTCCTAGAGACTTTTGGCTTTTTCCAACAATGAAAGACACTCTCCGTGGCCGCACATTCACCAGCCGTGCTGCTATTGCCTCAGCAATTTTCCAGTGGTCAAAACAGACTCCTAAAGAAGCCTTCGCCGCTGCCATGGAATCATGGCGTCAGCGTTGTGAAAAATGTGTACGTCTGCAGGGCGATTACGTGGAGAAGAAACGCCAGTTTCATCGATTTCGGGTGAGTAGTTAATTAGAAAAAAAATCGGAGGCCTTAGAACTTGAATGCACCTCGTATACAAGCTCGCCTAAAATTTTCAAAACTCTATATTTCTCGAAAAGGGTTAGGGCTGAATCATCCTGTGTACATACACTGAGGAGGAGGAGGATAAGGAAAGGGTTTTAAGGGCGCACAACGGCAAGGTCTTCAGCGCCCGCTCAGTTCAAATGGTTCAAATGGCTCTGAGTACTATGGGACTTATCTTCTGAGGTCATCAGTCCCCTAGAACTTAGAACTACTTAACCTAACTAACCTAAGGACATCACACACATCCATGCCCGAGGCAGGATTCGAACCTGCGACCGTAGTGGTCACGCGGTTCGAAACTGTAGCGCCTAGAACCGCACGGCCACCCCGGCCGGCTGCCCGCTCAGTAACAGATTTGAGATGGGTGTCAAGAAAAGACTCAGAACAATAAGATAAAACAGAACGTGAGACACAGGAAACTAGCTATGGAGAAATTTGTGCCTACCCACACCGAAGCGTGGGACGAAGCATGCCGCCAGCAGTAAAACATGGACAACCCAGGAAGAAAGTGGTAGAGGGAACTAAAATAATATAGCAGATGGAATTGGCTGGCTGACCGCAAGGAAAAAGGGAGGAGCCAGTCACTTTGCAATAGACTAAAACCCCCAGTCTAAAAGCTTAGGCCAGAGTACGGATACATCACAAAACTTTAAAACCCTAGAGACACACGTCTCATCATTAGCTAAACCACAGGGCAGATCCCCACCAACCTGTGCTTCTGCCCTTGCATCACGGTATAAAATGCAGTCTGTTAAAATGTGCCGGACAGAGATGTACATACACTGAAGGAAGCCCCGGTCAAGCCCTACACATCCTGTCAAAAGGAATCAGATCGGTGGCGGGAAGTCCGTACGGTCCCCTTGTCAGCTCTCCACGGCGAAGTAAACTCACGCGGCGCTGGTGCAACGGCAGCGCGTCGGCCGACGATAGCGCCACACTCTGCGCCTCGCCTCGCCGGCTGACTCAGCGACACGCGTGGGGCGTGGCCGTGCCGCTTTGCTGCCGTGCTGGGTGTGTTGTGTTTCACAACGCGCCGGCCTGCCGGCTCCCTTTTCGAAACATATTGGTGCGCCGAGGCCGGCCGCCCCGCGGAACCGGCCCGGCGACCTCATTACGGGCCCCCCTAAACAAGGAGCACGCCAGTGTGGCAATTTTCATAGACCGACGCTGCCCCGAGGGCCGCGGTGCCCGGCAGTTGTTTCACGGCATACCGCGGCTCGCCGCAGTTATCCCTAATCAATACTCGCGTATTTCCCCTTTCACTTCTCCTCAGACGCAGATTGAACGGATCTTCTACGAATACCGGAACGACAGAATGAAGAAGTTCCGAAAAATGGTTTAAATGGCTCTGAGCACTATGGGACTTAACTTCTGAGGTCATCAGTTCCTTAGAACTTAGAACTAATTAAACCTAACTAACCTAAGGACATCACACACATCCATGGCCGAGGCAGGATTCGAACCTGCGACCGTAGCGGTCGCGCGGTTCCAGACTGAAGCGCCTGGAACCGCTCGGTCACTCAGGCCGGCGAAGAAGTTCCATTTCTGGTGGAAAACGAGGAAAATAGAAGTACTGCATCTCCACATCTACAACCAACCTCACAGCGTGTGGCACAGCATACGAGGTGTGCCTATAAAATAGCGGGACTGTTGTTTAAAACATTTTATTTCAGTAACCTACACATTTAGTACTCTCAATGTACTCCCCTCCTCTATCCCTACAACTCTCCATGCGAATTTTCCACTGATGGAAACAGTGCTGGAAGTTCTAACAACAAAGATCAAAAATTCATTACGATTGTAGTGTTGCTCACGCTGCTACATATTGCATTTTCAGGTAACAACGAAGTTATATTATGTGGCAGGTGTCATTAGAGAACAGTTAATAAAGTTATTTCTTGAAATAATGGATAAACTAGGCACTCATCTTTTCGTGTTTCCCACGCTGGTCTCGTTGTGAACTCGTGGCTCAATCGTCGAAAATCTAGGTAGTGATGATTCCAAGCTCGTATGCAAAGAGGCCTAGGTGTTATTCTGCGATATTCAAAAGTTTTATAGATGTGTTTCATAAACCATTCTTGAAGATTAAACTTTTGCAAGCTAGTACAATGGTGATGTAAAAAGGTAATCAGCACTCCGAATTTAAGTTACACTTCTTTTTTATTACTTTTGTTGCAATATCACGTAACTCGTTCCAAAACATCACTTCACAATATAAAACATACTTGAAAATTTCTTCCTCACTGTTAAAGTTCACATTTCATAAACTGACTACAATTTGCGTGTTTTTAACATGACGACCAAAGCTTGACTCCCTAATAACCGCTCACGCGCCCAAGAAACAGAGTTACAAGTACGTCAAAGATCATAGTGACAAAAGAAAGAATACTCATAAAAATGGTTCAAATGGCTCTGAGCACTATGGGACTCAACTGCTGTGGTCATCAGTCCCCCTAACTAACCTAAGGACATCACACACAGCCATACCCGAGGCAGGATTCGAACCTGCGACCGTAGCAGCAGCGCGGCTCCATACTGGAGCGTCTAGAACCGCACGGCCACCGCGGCCGGCAATACACATAAGAGTAATATCATCGCAATATAAACATATCGATGTATCGAAGTACCTCTACATTAATGATATCAAATCTGAATGTTGTCACAGAAATATGTTAATTATTTTACAGAAACACAGTAGAATATTGCTGGTATCGAGAGGTTGAGGTGAGGTGCCGTAATGGTTACGTAATTCAAGTACCATTACAAAGTCCAGAATGAGATTTTCACTCTTCAGCTAAGTGTGCGCTGATATGAGACTTCCTGGCGGATTAAAACTGTTGCCGGACCGAGACTCGATCTCGGAACCTTTGCCTTTCGCGGGCAAGTGCTCTAGCATCTGAGCTACCCAAGCACGACTCACGCCCCGTCCTCGCAGCTTTACTTCTACCAGTACCTCGTCTCCTACTTTTCAAACTTTACAGAAGTTCTTCAAATGGTTCAAATGGCTCTGAGCACTATGGGACTTAACATCTATGGTCATCAGTCCCCTAGAACTTAGAACTACTTAAACCTAACTAACCTAAGGACAGCACACAACACCCAGCCATCACGAGGCAAAGAAAATCCCTGACCCCGCCGGGAATCGAACCCGGGAACCCGGGCGTGGGAAGCGAGAACGCTACCGCACGACCACGAGATGCGGGCTACAGAAGTTCTCCTGCGAACCTTGCAGAACTAGCACTCCTCAAAAAACGGATATAGCGGAGAGCTTCTGTAGAGCTTGGAAAGTAGGAGACGAGGTACTAGCAGAAGTAAAGCTGTGAGGACGGGTCGTGAGTCGTGCTTGGGTAGCTCAGATGATAGAGCACTTGCCAGCGAAAGGCAAAGGTCCCGAGTTCGAGTCTCGGTCCGGCACACAGTTTTAATCTGCCAGGAAGTTTCATATCAGCGCACACTCCGCTGCAGAGTGAAAATCTCATTTTGGAAACATCCCCCAGCCTGTGACTAAGCCATGTCTCCGCTATATCCGTTCTTTCAGGAGTGCTAGTTCTGCTGGGGTCGCAGGAGAACTTCTGTAAAGTTTGGAAAGTAGGAGACGAGGTACTGGCAGAAGTAAAGTTGTGAGGACGGGGCGTGACTCGTGCTTGGGTAGCTCAGATGGTAGAGCACTTGCCCGCGAAAGGCAAAGGTCCCGAGTTCGAGTCTCGGTCCGGTACATAGTTTTAATTTGCCAGGAAGTTTCAGTGCCGGAAGTCTTCCTTTGTCAGTTCCTTGGTGATGCGTGCCGACTTTCCTTCCACTGCTCCAACGGACTGAAACACACTGAAGAGCCACAGAAAATGGTACACCTACCTAATATTGTGTAGGGCCCCCGCGAGCACGCAGAAGTGCCGCAACACGACGTGGCACAGACTCCACTAATGTCTGAAGTAGTGCTGGAGGAAATTGACACCATGAATCCTGCAGGCTGTCCATAAATCCGTAAGGGTACGAGGGGGTGGAGATCTCTTCTGAACAGCACGCTGCAAGGCGTCCCAGATATGCTCAATAATGTTCGTGTCTGGGGAGTTTGGTGGCCAGCGAAAGTGTTTAAACTCAGGAGAGTGTTCCTGGAGACACTCTGTAGCAATTCTGGACGTCTGGTGTGTCGCATTGTCCTGCTGGATTTGCCCAAGTCCGTCGGAATGCACACATGGATGAATGCAGGTGATCAGACAGAATGCTTACGTAGGCGTCACCTGTCACAGTCGTAATCTATATGTGTCAGGGGTCCCATATCACTCTCACGGCAAACACCAATACAGAGCCTCCACCAGCTTCAACAGTCACCTGCTGACATGCAGAGTCCATGGATTCATGACATTGTCTTCATACCCATACACTTCCATCCGATCGATACAGTTCGAAACGAGACTTGTCCGATCAGGCAACATGTTTCCAGTCATCAACAGTCCAACGTCGGTGTTGACGGGCCCAGGCAAGGCGTAAAGCTTTGTGTCGTACAGTCATCAAGAGTACACGAGTGGGTTCCGAAACTCCATATCGGTGATATTTCGTTCAGTGGTTCGCACGCTGACACTTGTTGCTGGGCCACCAATGAAATCTGCAGCAATTTTCGGAAGGATTGCACTTCCGTCACGCTGAACGATTGATTCTCTTCAGTCGTCGTTGGTCCCGTTCTTGCAGGATCTTTTACCGGCCGCAGCGATGTCGGAGATTTGATGTTTTTCCGGATACCTGTTACTCACGGTAAAAAATGGTTCAAATGGCTCTGAGCACTATGGGACTCAACTTCTGAGGTCATTAGTCCCCTAGAACTTAGAACTAGTTAAACCTAACTAACCTAAGGACTTCACACACACATCCATGCCCGAGGCAGGATTCGAACCTGCGATCGTAGCGGTCTCGCGGTTCCAGACTGCAGCGCCTAGAACCGCACGGCCACTTCGGCCGGCACTCACGGTAAACTCGTGAAATGTTATTACGGGAAAATCCCCACTTCGTCGCTACCTCGGAGATACTGTGTCCCATCGCTCGTGCGCCTCCTGTAACACCACGTTCAAACTCATTTAAATCCCGATAACCTGCCATTGTAGCAGCAGTAACCGATCTAAGAACTGCGGCAGACAATTGGCTTATATAGGCGTTGCCGACCGCAGCGCCGTATTCTGCCTGCATACATTGTATTTGAATACGCATGCCTATATCTGTTTCTTTGGCGCTTCAATGTAAAAGTCACGTGATGCTATGTCAGTCCAATGACATAAGTTGTCTAACACTGGGATGTCGTACTTCCCCTGAAACCTCTAACAGAAGGTATGAACATTTGTTTTTAAGGCGACGGTCTACAGCGTGAATATAGAGAAGGCATGTTAACTTTGCTGTATTGAATTTCGCCCGACTGGTCTCGGTTGTCTACCTTTTTCCAGGGAAAAGCAAAAGTCGTATTGTGCGGTTAGAGCCGGCGCGTTGTGTCTATGTAGAACGCATGACTTGATCTTCCACAATTCGGAACTTTTTCTCTTTTTTTCTCACAGAATTGAGCAAGAACCTCAACAATCATCATTGCCTTGAATCTTTTTCGTTTATTCCAGCTTGTTTCGCTCTCAGTGAAATCGAGCCTTTTCAGTGCATGAATTGGCGCTTTGTTTCTGGAGCATAACTGAAAAACCGAGATATGTCACTTTTATCATTCTTTTGAAGATATTAGGATCATTTTAGTGGTACTCAAAGTGTCAGTACAAACACTTCACTCGCTTGTTTTTGTTCGATCGTGAGAATGTTCGGTACCAGTTTCGCACACACTTTTCTCGTGTTAAACTGGTTAGGTAAAATTTGCCTTACGCATTCTTTGTCAATTCCCACAGTTTCAGCAGCCAATTGAATACTTAAACGACAGTCAGACCGAATCAGATTACCTACCCTTTCCCAATTTCCATCCGTTTTTGATGCCGAAGGGCGTCCCGGGCATGAGTCTTCTTCAACGTCTTCTCAGTCATTTTGGAAACGCTTGAACCACCCAAAAACTCTCGTACGTAATAAACAGTATACCCATACACTTCTTTTAGTAACTGGCAGATTTCAGTAGCAGCTTTTCGCAGTTTCATGTGAAATTCGACGACAATTCGTTATTCTATTATTACACTTACCATTTTTCCTGCAGAAATAACAGCTGTCACACAAACAAAGGCTACAGCCATACAATCTGCCTACAGACACCAGAAATGCCGCATCCGACTGAAAAGGCTTCACGCTTCACAGCTCTTGGTCGTTCATCTACGGCTTATGCGCACTAATTCTGTGACAGCATCTGTCTCGTTACTTTACACCCATATCTCGTATGTCTCCTTGTTGTTCTGTTGTTGTTGTCTACAGTAGGAAAATTGCTAGTTATAGTTCTCCAGGCTAGGCTATCGTCTGCAAGCCTCTTTATCTCCCAGTAACAAATGCAACCTGCATCCATTTGAGCCTTTCACTGTATTCATCCCACTATTACCCTCTACAACTTTTACGCCCCCACCCCCTTCTCTACACACACACACATACTTTAACAAAATGTCCTTTCCCTAATGCCTCAGGATATGTATTACCAACCAATCACTTTTGTCAGTCAGTCTGCACCACAGATAGCTTTTTCCTCCTAATTCGATTCAGCATCTCTTCATTTATTTTTCGATATACCCATCTAATCTTCAGCATTATTCTGTAGCAATACATTTCAAAAGCTCCTGTATTTTTCTCATCTGCACTGTTTATTGTCCGCGCTTCACGTCCCGAAAATCCTTTACTCCGGACAAATACCTTCAGAAAACACTTCCTAACATATTAATATTAGATGGTAATAAATACCTCTTTTTGGAAACGCTTTTCTTGCTCTTGACAGTCTGCAGATCCTCTCTACTTTGACCAGGATCAGTTATTTTGCTGCCCAAATAGCTTAAGACATGTACGATTCTTAGTGCCTCATTTCCTAACCCATCAAGCTTGTTCCTTCAGTCTCTATAACATAACGTTTCCGAAAAAATAAACAAGAAATGAACAACAAATCAATCAATAATGCATTATCCGTTGTTGTTTACAACTTCTTCCCAAAGTTCAAAAAGCTGTTCAATGCCTCAACGGTGGAGATCACCTGGTTTCCACTCCGAGAAACCTTCCAAGACTTCAGCTTCACGTCATTATGAAGCGAAACGCCTCGCACTGTATTCGAGAGGGATCGGAACACGACAAGAGGGGAGAATAAGGATGGGTTGGCGGCACTGCCAGCCGAGCGTTTGAATGGCTTCCTTGGCGATGTGAGTGCGTTGTCGTGTTTCAGAGAACGCCATGTCGGCCACCAGGTCGTTGTTGATGGACAGTGTTGTTGAGTCATTGCATTCGTTACAGGTGAAGTCCCGCATTCACTATTCGGTTCCGGTCAAGCAATTCATTCTGGTTGATGCATGACTTTGAGGTCTAAATTGCCACTTTTGAACCGTTTAAATCAATTTTAACCATCCTAAGAGGCATCACTTATTCGTCATACACTTTACAAATCTCTCGAGTAGCTTTGTGGCTTTGGCACCTCGATTAAACGCAAGAAGCAGGAGGTGTCGTAAATGCTCTTTTGTGTCGACTTGATGTTCCAGTTTAATGGCCTGTAAAGAACGGAAAGCTCATCAGCACAAAAAACAACACACTGCTTTGTCGAGAATATAATTCTCTATCGAATAATAACATATGTTGCCTGTCAGAAAGGTCACAGTTCGTAGTAAGTCATCGAGTAAAACCGAAGTAATATCCGGCGTTCCCCAAGGAGGTGTTATAGGCCCTCTATTCTTCCTGATCTCTATTAATGACACAGGAAACAATCTGAGTAGCCGTCTCAGATTGTTTGCAGATGATGCTGTCATTTACCGTCTTGTAAAGCCATCAGATGATCAAAACGACTTGCAAAATGATTTAGAAAAGATATCTGTATGGTGCGAAAAGTGCCAATTGACCCTGAATAAAGAAAAGTGCGCATTTATTCGCATGTGTACTAAAAGAAATCAGCTAAATTTCGATTACGCGACAAGTCACACAAATCTGAGGGCTGTAAATTCAACTAAATACTTAGGGATTACAATTACAAATAACCTAAGTTGGAACGATCAGATAGATAATATTGTGGGTAGAGCAAACCAAAGACTGCGATTCATTGGCAGAACACTTAGAAGGTGCAACAGGTCTACCAAAGAGACCGCTTACACTACGCTTGTCCGCCCTATTCTGCAGTGTTGCTGTGCTGTGTGGGATCCGCATCAGGTGGGACTGACGGATGACATCGAAAAAGTGCAAAGAAGGGCAGCTCGTTTTGTATTATCGCGAAATAGGGGAGATAGTGTCACAGTCATGATAAGTGAATTGGAGTGGCAATCATTAAAACAAAGGCGTTTTTTGTTGCGACGGGATCTTCTCATGAAATTTCCATCCCCAGTTTTCTCCTCCTATTGCGAAAACATTCTGTTGCCACCCACCCACATAGAGATAAATGATCATCACGATAAATTAAGAGAAATCAGGGCTCGCACAGAAAAATTTTATAGCTCGTTTTTCGCGCGTGCCGTTCGAGAATGGAACGGTAGAGAGACAGCTTGAAGGTAGTTCATTGAACCTTCTGCCAGGCACTTTACTGTAAATAGCAGAATAATCACGTAGATGTAGATGTGTAAATGCAGAGAATATTCTATTCTTGACGCTTGAAACAAAAAAATAAATAAAAAGACGCTAGGACTTATAGACCAATTCAATAATTCCCTAATCATCGTTAATTAGTTGTGATTTGTTTTTGTTCATCGTATGAGCTCTTTTGCAAGAGACTACTCATTCCGTTCAAGTGCTCTTCCCAGTGCTTTACCGTCTAACACAGAATTACATTGTCATTGATAAACCTCGAAGTTTTTGTTACCTCTCCCTGAAGTTTAATTCCCCTTCCTTTATTAGTTGCTGGCTGTACCGACTCAACAACAAACATCTCGGAGAGGCTGCAGCCTTGTTTCACTCCATTACCAGTTACTGCTTCCCTTTCATTTTTAGTATCACAATTATCGCCTCCCCCCACGCACACACTCCTGCAGTTCGCCAATGATGCTTGGGAAGAATGAGTGACGGTAGGATGAGCTAACATTTCCTGATTATCTCGTCACGGTCACCCGGTGAGACCAAGTGCGGAAACGATATGTTACCTAACTCGTAAAACCACTCTTCTTCGAACATAAGCTGATGGAACTCTGACAGCAAATCCCTCAGTGGTGCACAATGCCCCTCTTGAAGCGTCTGCCACTAGGGTTGTTGGACATCTCCGTAAAGATCTCGCGGCTCACAAAACCATCTCGTAACAAAAAGCGGCGTTCTTCGCTGGCACTTCTCCATCTGCACTATCAATCCAACTTGGCGAGGGTCCCACACAGATGTAAAAGGCCCCAGAAACCATCGAACGTGTGTTTTCACGCGACCTCTTTCGTGGACGAATTACATTTTCTTAAGATTCTTCTACTGAAAGCCAGCCTGGCACCTCTATTCGAACAATTTGTTCTGTGTGATCATTTCACTTGTTCAAGTTGGTCCAGGCAATAACTCATACGTATTTTACGGTTTTTACTCTTCCTAGTGACAACCAGTAGCGTAATCAAACAGCAATGAATATCTGCCTAGTTATGCCCAATTAGTTACACTTATTTACGTTCAGAATTAACTACTTGTCCCTGCATCAGTCGTAACTGAATGGGGCAATGAAAGGCTTTCTTAGCGTGAATTTTAAGCTGTAGATAAACAAACATGAAAACTTGAATTTTATTTACCAAGGTGAAACCATTTCTTGTTTCACCTTGGGTATTTCATTCTTGAATGAGTTAGTCCACAACTCACTAATATAAGCCGTTGTCATTTTTCAAATGATATTTACATTACATCATTACGTGGCAAGTGCTCTGCTCAGCTTTGCGCGGTACCATCACTGGGGAACAGGCTCCGATCCCCGCATCTGCTGTGGCCCGTTTCTCGACTTCTGGTAGGTAGCGTACCAGAAGCAATCGTCGGCAAACAAGGTGAGTTAGAAACGACCAAGGAAAACAGTCTAAGAAGAATGTTTCGCCATTTATCTCCGAAGATTGGTGTTCTAATGGCATCGAACCAGTTTTAATGCAGTGACATCTCTTTATGAAATCAAATATGTTCCTTACAGATTCCGTGATTAAGCGTAGTACAAGATTATTTTAAATGACTGATGCGATTTCATATATTCACTCTAACGACATTAATTGACATATTGTCACAAAACTCAGCACTCACAGAAAAGCTCAGAAAGTGTTGTATAGTTGCAGCCGCACTTCAAATTTTTACCACGACAGTGGAGCACTGATAAATCACGTTTCTTAAAAGCAAAATTTATAAAGCTGCAGCAGGCTAGTGCATACTTGGTAATGAAAACGAACTCTGAGTTCCACACTTGACCTGTTACTCTGAAACTGCAATAAATGGTATCTTGCACAAATCTGTGTTACAACTAATTTCTTAAGAATCTTGAAGTTTTATAAACTTACATTTTGAAGCACTTGCAATTTGGCTCAATTGCGATTGTAAAACAATTTCTTCTAATAGATCTGAAGATGGGTAGCTTGATCGAAACCTGTCATATGGAAATAAAGAAAAGCGATCTGGACACTGAATTCGGACATTTTTTACTTATTAATAATAATTTTGTACTATCGCTAGAATCACTTAATTAGATATCACAACCACATTCTGTTATCTGTTTTTAAAAAAGTGGAAAAATTTTGTATGCAGGGTGTTTCAAAAATAGTTTAGCAAGCTTTTGGGGCAGGTTCCTTATACCAAAACAAGAAAAAATGTTCATATAAACATATGTCCAAAAAACCCTCGTTTTCGAATTGTTAATGAACGTTTACAATTCAGGTGACTGTACTTCATCAACATACACACTCATAGTAAATGCCGGCCGAAGTGGCCGTGCGGTTCTAGCCGCTGCAGTCTGAAACCGCGAGACCGCTACGGTCGCAGGTTCGAATCCTGCCTCGGGCATGGATGTTTGTGATGCCCTTAGGTAAGTTAGCTTTAACTAGTTCTAAGTTCTAGGGGACTAATGACCTCAGAAGTTGAGTCCCATAGTGCTCAGAGTCATTTGAACCATTTTGAACCATAGTAAATGCTCGAAATGTCCTCCTCTGCTTCTAAAAACGCTAGCAGTCATCGAATAGTGGGCTATCGAACCCTTTCAAATAGTCCCTGGCGGCTCCGAATGGTTTCGCAGTCTTCCATGACACTTCGATGAAGAGTTTATGCATTCGGGTGGACTGCTGCGTAGACGTTTAAAGTGCCTCCAGAGATAATAATCCAGAGAAATGAGATCGGAGGAGATGCAGACCATGGAACTTGTCCTCCTCTACCTATCCATCTGTCATGGTAGATACCTGCCAGTTCATCTCGAACAGTGGAATCGAGTTTTGCTGGACCTCCATCATGCATAAGCCACACGTTTATTCTTATTTGCAAGGGAACATCTTTTAGTAAGCCTAAGAGGGCGTTCTGAATAAATTCCGTATTGAATTTCTGAAATCACTGGGGGAGTGGAAACAAAACAACTACTCACGTTGGTGCGTAGAATGTGTGAGACTGGCGATATACTTTCAGACTTTCGGCGAAACAGCCTCCACACAGTTCCCAAGATTGCAAAAGCCGACAAATGCGAAATTATCGCACGGTCAGCGTAACAGTTCATGCATCTAAGTTTGCTGACAAGAATAATATACAGAAGAATGGAAAAGAAAACTCAGGATCTGTTAGATGACGATCAGTTTGGCTTTAAGAAAGGTAAATCCACCAGGGCAAACATTCGTTTCTAGCATTTGTAGACTTAGAGAAAGCTTTTGACAATGTTGACTGGAATACTCTCTTTCAAATTCTAGAGGTGACAGGGGTGAAATAGAGGGAGTGAACGACTGTTTGCAATTTGTACAGAAACCAGATGGCAGTTAGAAGAGTCGAGGGGTACGAAAGAGAAGCAGTGGGCGAGAAGGGAGTGAGACAGAGTTGTAGCCTACCCCCGATATTATTCAATCTGTACACTGAGCAAGCAGTAAAGGAAAAACAAAGAAAAATTTGGAGTACGAATTAAAGTCCAGGACAATAAATTAAAACTTTGAGGTTTGCTGATGACATTGCAATTTTGTCAATCAAGTGATGCTGAGGGATTAGATTAGGAAAAGAGACACTTGAAGTAGTAAATGAGCTTCGGTATTTGTGAAGCAAAATAACTGGTGGCGCTCGAAGTAGGAAGGATTAAAAATCTAGCTTGACAACGGCAACCAAAGAGTTTCTAAAGAAGAGAAACCTTTTAACATCGAATACAGAATTAAGTGTCAGGAAGTCCTTCCTGAAAGTATTTGTATGGAGTGGAGCCATGTATGGAAGTGAAACATGGACAATAAACAGTTTAGACAAGAAGAGAATAGAAGCTTCTGAAATGTGGTGCTACAGAAGAATGCTGAAGATTAGATGGCTACATTACGTAACGAATGAGGAGGTACTGAATAGAACTGAGGAGAAGAGAAATTTATGGTACAAGCTGATCAAAAGAAGGGACCCGTTGTTAGGACATATTCTGAGGCATCCAAGGATCACTAATTTAGTACTGGAGGAACGCTTGTTGACTAAAAATCGTAGAGGGAGACGACGAGAAGAATACAATGAGCAGATTCAGAGGGATATAGGTTGCAGTAGGTACTCAGAGGTGAAGAGGCTTGCACTGGATGAAGTAGCATGCAGTGCTGCATCAAACCAGTCTTTGGACAAGACCACAACAACAACAAATGCACCAGAGAGGCCGTTCTGACGTTGCGGTTGATAATGGAAGCAAGATTAAAGAAAAATCAAGACTCGTTCATAAGATTTGTCGATCTGGACAATGGTGCAAGATGTTCAAAATTCTGGGAAAAATAAGGGTAAGCTACAGGGAAAGACGCCTAATATACAATATGTACAAGAACCAAGAAGGAAAAACAAGAGGGGAAGACTAAGACCGAAATGCACGGATTAAAAAGGGTGTAGAAAAGGGACGCCGTCTTTCATCACTACTGTCCAATCTATATATTGAAGAAGCAATGACGAAAACAAAAAAAAGTTTCTAGAGTGGAATAAAATTCAGGGTGAAAGGATATTAACGATAAAATTCGGTGATGACATTGCTACCCTCATTGAAAGTGAGGAAGAGTTACAGGAGCTGTTGAATCGAAGAAACAGTCTAATGAATACATGATATAGACTGACAGTGAATCGAAGAAAGATGAAAGCAATGAGAAGTAGTAGAAATGAAAAAAAACGAGAAACTTAATGTTAGGACTGGTGATGACGAAGTAGTCGAATTTAAGGAATTCTGCTACCTAGGGAGCAAAATAACCAATGACGGATGGAGGAAGCAGGACATAAAAAGCGGACTAGCACTGACGAAAACGGCATTCAGGGTCATAAGAAGCCTACTGATTTCAATCATCGGTCTGAACTTGAGGCATAAATTTCTGAGAACGTAAGTCTGGAGCACAGCATTGTATGGTAGTGAATCGTAGGTTGTGAGAAAATCAAACAATCGAAGCATTTGAGATGTGGTGCTACAGAAGAATGTTCAAAATTAGGTGGACTGATAAGGTAAGAAATGAGGTGGTCATCCGCAGAATTATCGAGGAAAGGAATGTATGGAGAACACTGACAAGAAGAGGGGACAGCAGGATGTTGCAGAGGGTAAGAACTTTAAAGGAAGACAGACACTGGAATATATCTAGCAAATAATTGAGGACATAGGTTGCAGGTGCTACTCTCAGACAAAAGGGTTGGCACAGGAGAGAATTCGTGGCGGACGGCATCAGACAGTCTGACTGATGTCAAGTGTCACAACACCTGTAAGACGTTTGGGAGAACGTATGGCCTCCGAGACCACATTTATCTTAAACGGATGCTGACGTCTGGCTTCTACCGCAGCATGATTACTGCGATCGGCCCATGTGTCGGTTGTGCTGGTTTGTTATTCTACCTCTTCTAAACGTTGGCTCGTCTGTATAGAAAACTGAAGGAACGAACAACGGATTGGCAGTTTGTGCAACAAACCATCAGCAAAAGTTCTCCTGTGGTAGGTGATGGGAAAGCGTTGGCGTTGCACACGTTGAAGACGATACGGATACATGAGTTGCTCGTGCAGTATCCTCCACGCGAACTTGGATATGTATTACGTAACAGGACCAGTTGTCTTGCGCTGATACCTCGTTCTCCTTCGGCAGCCTGTGGAACGTGCTCTTCCCGATCAGACGTCCTAGCAACACTTTATCTTCCTCGACCCATAGTCTATGGTGCAGTGGATTCTGTCTCAGCAGCGACGATACACAGCACGAAAAGGTGGATGAGTCGGCTATCTTCGGTCTGGAAACGCAGTCTGGTAGACCGTGCAACCTCGTGTCCATTACTATTCGCGCGGCTCACACATAAAAATCATGTCTGCCTTCTCGCTAAATGAATATCCTTCCGCGTTTGAACGAAATCACCTTCAGTTAATTGATCGCCTATAGTACTAGTACAGAATGGATACTTTGAAGACATACGTATGACAAATGTAAACAAACACTCCACGGCAACACAATGCCACCTACGATACAATACGTCAAATGGACGCATTCATAAGAGCAGTTGTCGGGCTCTGCCTAGAAAGTCGTTGAAAGTTGACTTTCATTAATAACTCGAAAACTAAGGATTTTCGAACATAGGTTTACCTGAACCTTTACCTTCTTTTGGTGTAACGATTGGTCAAATGTCTCTGAGCACTACGCAACTTAACTTCTGAGGTCATCAGTCGCCTAGAACTTAGAACTAAATAAACCTAACTAACCTAAGGACATCACACACATCCATGCCCAAGGCAGGATTCGAACCTGTGACCGTAGCGGTCACCCGGTTCCAGAGTGTAGCGCCTAGAACCGCACGGCCACTCCGGCCGGCTTGGTATAACGAACCTATTCCTAATGTTTGCAAAAGAGTTTTTGAAACACCCTGTACGTGCTGGGCAAAACAAAACTGGCGAGTAAACGTCTATAATATTGACTTGGAGTGGACCCCTGTTAATGAACAGGAGAACTGCCCATCAAAGATAAAAAAATAAATAAATAAACGCTGGAAATCGTGATTTTGATGCACCCATCGGTTGCTGCCGCACGTCTGCGCATGCGCACCTTCCTCATACTTTGAGTACTTCTCTGTGTAGTTATGTTTGAGTGACAGAGTGAAGCAGACACGTTTAGTGAGCAGTTGAACGCAAAACAAAATTGTGCTCACGATGCAACAGTGCGGGTTCACTGTCGATTGTTACACGATGCTCAATTCGTGGAGAGCGCATGTGGAACTGTTTGCGTAAGAGTTTACGACTGGAATTGTTTTGGCAAAACCTTCATCAAAGTATGCAATGTAAAACTTAGTGGCAAAATAGCGCAAAACGGGCTCTGTAGCGATAAAAACCGTAACAACCCGAAAGGAGTCGCAACAAGAAGAAAACATTGCTCTAGTCTAGGAAAGCCTACAACAAACGGGGGTTTGACACCAAAAACACAACACATTAACATGCCTAATACGATGTAGGAAAACGTTGGCATTCAATACATCTTCCAGTCGCCTCGGAATGGATAAATGCGGTGCGACAATAAAGTAATGAGACTAATGAAAAAAAAAACTTGCTTACCGTTATAGTCAAGTTTAGTTTTGTCTCCTTCAAAGTAGTTCCCTTCTGATTGCACACACTTTTTTCAGCGCTTCTGCCATTGATGGTAGCATTTAGGAACTCATCTTCTGTAATATCCTGCAAGACCTTCGTCACAGTTTTTTGGACATCTTGTGTTGTTTGAAAATGGTTTCCCTTGACCACCGTTTTGACTCATGGAAATAGAAAAAAGTCGCACGGAGCGATATCTGGTGAATAAGGTGGCTGTGGTAGTACTGAAATTTGTTTTGAAGTTAAAAATTGCTGTACTGACAGAACAGTGGTGTGAGACTTTGGGCAACATTTTTGTAAAAATCTTTCTCATACCAAGATCTTCAGTGATTATTAGACGAACCGTTTCTCGACTGATGTTCAGTTCTTCTGCAATCATTTTCAGGGATAACCTTCGATCAGATCGTACGAGTTCACGTACCCTAGCCAAGTTGACATCCGTCCGTGAGGTTGACGGTCGTCCACTGCGGTCTTCAACACTCGTTCTGCCTTCAATAAACTTTTTATGCCAACGAAAAACTTGAGCTCTTGACATAAACTCCTCTCCATAAGCCTTCTGAAGTTTATCGTAAGTTGTCATCGCGTTTTCACCCAATTTAAAGCAAAAAGAAATGGCATACCCTTGCGCAATATTATACAGTTTCATTTCCGTGATGAGAGACACAAACACGCGTTAACTTATTACAGCACAACTCACGACTGATCAGTTGCATCGATGTGCCGCTTGGACTAGAAGCAGCTTATAGACCAAGTTCAAAGATATTGTGCCTTCGCAAGCCTGCAGGGTTGCCACATCTTGCAAAGAAAATCAGTCTCATTACTTTATTGTCGCACCTTGTATAAGATTTTCAAGGGGATCTCACCATACTATGCCTGCAAAATATCTGCAAGTTCATAGAACGATGATGGAAGTGAATAGCGATCACGCACGCTTCTCTCAAAACTAGACCACAAGGGCTCAGTAACATTGAGATATGTGGTGCCTAGGGGAGATTCGACAATTCATCCTCGTGCTCACAAAACCACTCCTGGTGGACAAAGTGAGCTGTGTGAACGGGGTCTCTGTCACCTTGGGACACACCATTGCCATTGGGGAACAAATACTGTACCATTAAATCGACGTGCTCAGCTAAAATGGTCACATAAACCTCGGCAGCACCACTTGTTACGAGCGTTTGCGTCACTGATAAGTTAATTTGTAATTCCACCTCGCCCTGCATATCCCTGCTTATGGATCTCCCTTCGTATCGTTTTGCTGCTGACAGGGCTTGCAAATGTTAGATTCAGTTCTGCACCGACTTTATAGAAGTTGTCCTCCTGTTCTTGGTCACAATCCTACTTGATGACTGTCTGTCATTATCACTCAGCATTCACTTTCGTCTGCTTTGTGACTTAGCGGAAGTTGTTTTTCCGCTTTTTTTATGCAGTAGAAATTTTCTAGATGTGGCCTCTTGAAACACCAAACACCCCCTCTCCCTTGGTTACGGAAGTATCCACCATACATTCAGCAACAATTTGCCCACGCTCGAATTCAGCTAGCTCCGACATGATGCATTCACTCGTACACAGAACAATGTTGTTGTTGGTGGTGGTGGTGGCGCTCAACATCGAGGTCATCAGCGCCCTGACACATATTAAAAAGAAAGAATGTGGACAGACCTAAGAAAACTAAAGCACACACTCAAAGAAAGCAGGAAAAGAAGGAAAATGCTACGTAAGAAAGTAAAACCTAAGGAAAGGGGAAACATAGCAACAAGAATGTCACAGGAAATTGTTATTGGCTGGCCACTTACATAAATTATGGGCGAGCTTGTCACACAGTGAGCAAATTAAAATCCTCTCTCTAAAATCTTTGTAAAAACATTTGACAGGGCACAGAACTTTAAAACTTTAACCACATTCGTCCGAGTGTTGCCTAAAACAGATGGCAGGTCCGCTGGCAAGTCAGCCGCGACCCGCTGGTCAGAAAATAAAACGCAATCCAATAAAACGTGGCGCACAGTGACCTGGACGCCGCAAGCACCACACATTGGAAGGTCCTCTCGCCGGAGCAGGAAGCCATGCGTCATAGGGCTGTGGCCTATTCGAAGCCGAGTGAGGAGAACCTCGTCCCGTCGATGGGGCTGAAAGGAAGTACACCACACACGCGTTGTGGCTTGACTATACGGACCTTATTGTCAGTCACTTCCAGCCACTCATCCTCCCACCGACGCATGACCCGTGAGCTCAACAGCGAGGTGAGTGCGTGCAAGGGGATAGCACACTGAGATACTTGTGGGGCAAGACATGCCTCCTTGGCTGCGAGATCTGCCCTTTCATTCCCAGCAATGCCGACATGCCCCGGAACCCAGCAGAAAGCTACAACCTTCCCCAGTCGCTGTAGTCGGAGGAGGGCATCCTGGATGGTCTGGACAATTTTGTCTGCCGGATACAAACGTTGCAATGAGTGAATGGCACTGAGTGAATCGGAACAGACAAGAAATTTAGGAGAGGAAGAATGTCTCATGTGCTCCAGTGCCCGCAAGATCGCAAACAATTCTGCATCAAAGACAGTAAAAGTCTGAGGCAGTCGGACGTTGAGGACACGATATGGAAAAACAACTGAGCAACCAACAGAATCCCCTTGTTTCGACCCATCCGTAAAAACAGCTACATAGTCGTGGTGCTCAGATAAAATGGCAGAAAAAGCTGCATTAAAAACGGTGGCAGGAGTGCAATCTCTCTTGTACTGCAATAAATCTAAAATCACTCTGGGCCTCTTCAGTAACCAGGGTGGCAGGCGGTTAAAACCTTGGATTTGGGGTTGTACAGACTCCACTCCGAGGGACTCTAGTACACGTTGCACACGGATCCCAAACGGCAACGTAGCCCGGGGACGGCGGGAAAAAAGGCGGTCCAGAGGTGGATGGGCAACAAGACGGTGAGCAGGCGAGCTGGGAGCTGCAAGAAACTTACAAGCCTGGCGCACCAGCAGGAGCTACCGCCGGATGGTAAGTGGCGGTTCGCCAGACTCAGCACAGAGGCTGGGTACGGGACTGGTCAGATAAGCACCCGTGGCCAGTCGGATCACAGCATGGTGAACAGCATCAAGGATCCGCAAATAAGATGGCCTCGCTGACCCATATACTGTGCACCCATAGTCCAGCCGTGAACGCACAAAAGCTCCATAAAACTGAAGGAGACGCGCCCTGTCCGCGCCCCAAGACCTGTGGCTGAGGCACTTGAGGATGTTCAGTGCCTTCAGCGTTCTGGCTTTCAAGTCACGTAGGTGTGGCAGCCATGACAACCTGGAGTCAAAAATTAGCCCAGAAACCGCACTGTGTCTCTAAAATGTAGGACAGTATCCCCCATATGCAAGGCAGGCAAAGTAAAAAGATGACGAGAACGATTAAAATGAACACAAACACACTTATCGGCAGAAAACCGAAAACCCGTCTTTGCAGCCCACTCCTCTAACCGCCGCACTGTTAGCTGCAACTGACGGCTCACGGTTTCAACACTGGAGGAGGAACAGAAAACAGCAAAGTCGTCCACAAATAAGGAGCACTGTACTGGACTCCTCACTGTAGACGTTATACTGTTGATGGCTATGGCAAAGAGGGTAACGCTTAAAACACTGCCCTGGGGGACACCGTTCTCTTGCTCAAACCGATCAGACAGTGTTACCAACGCGGGTCCGAAAAAACCGCTGAGACAGGAAAGACCGAATGAAAATCGGGAGGCGGCCACGAAAGCCCCATTGATGTATTTGTGCAAGAATACAGTGACTCCAAGTAGTATCATATGCCTTACTGATATCAAATAAGATACCGATACAGTGATGCTGACGGAGAAAAGCCTGCTGAATAGCCGCCTCTAGGAGGGTCAGGTTGTCGACCGTGGACCGAAATTTTCGGAATCCACACTGAAAGCGGCTAAGGAGCTGTCTGGTCTCTAACAGCCAGACCAGACGCCGGTTAACCATCCGTTCCAGGGTCTTTCCGACACTGCTTGTCAAGGCGATACTACGATAACTACCGGGACATGTGCGGTCCTTTCCTGGTTTGAGGAGAGGGATGAGGATTGCCTCCCTCCACGAGGTGGGGAACACTCCTGTCTGCCATATGAGATTAAAACATTCGAGCAGGATTTCCTTTGACGCTGCTGGCAGATGTCGAAGCATGGAGTACCGGATGCGGTCGTAACCTGGTGCAGTTTCAGAAGTCTCAGTAAGTGCCGATTCAAGTTCCCACATGGAGAAAGGGGAATTGTAGGCCTCAGAACTGTTCGACCGAAAGTCCAAGGTCGCTCTTTCGACAGTCGCACGGTAGCGACGAAACGCTGGATCCTGATTTGCAGTGGCAGTACTTTGTGCAAAATGCTCTGCCAGCGTCTGAGCAATGGCTCTGGGTGTTGTTTGGAGGCATCCCTGGTTCAGGACAGCAGCTATTGGTAAACGGCTATGTTTACCAGAAATCCTCCGGATGGCTTCCCATACTCTTGTGGAACAAGCGGAACGGTTGATGGAGTCCAGGAACTCCTGCCATGACCTTTTCTTGCTCTGTTTAATGACACAGCGTGCCTGGCTCTCGCATTTAAATCGGCGAAGAGCCGCACGCCTGTCCCGGATGACTGAACGGCACTCTTCTGTCCACCAAGGCACAAGGCGCCGCTTAAGAGTGCCAGAAGACTGTGGTATGGACAGGTCAGCAGCATGATGGACCACAAGCGTGATGTGATCCACCCATTCCTGTACGTTATTGTGGCGGTCAAAGACAGCCAGCCGAGTGAACAGTGGCCAGTTAGCCCTGCCAATCATCCACGATGGTGGCCACTGCTCCAGCAATACACCATAAGGAGATGAATGCGGATAGGTAAGTGATCGCTGGAATGAAGGTGGTCAATGACCTCCCAGTGAACAGAGTCGGTGAGGGTTGGAGAGCAGAAAGATAGGTCAATAGCTGAGAATGACCCAGTAGCAGTAGAGAAATGAGTCGGAGTACCTGTGTTGAGGATGCACAACACTTGAGATGTTAGGAGGCTCTCCAAAATTCGACCTCGAGCGCAAAGAGAAGTGGAGCCCCACAGGACATGATGGGAATTGTAGTCTCCCAGGAGGAGAAATGGACAGGGGAGTTGGTCGATAAGATCTGTGAGAGCGTCTAAGGTCGTTGCATCCAGAGGGGGTAAATAAAGGGAGCAAACGGTAAGCCTCCGACGTGAATGAATTTCAACTGCAACTGCTTGCAGGTCAGCATCCAGGGGGAGAGCAAAGGAGTGGTGGTTATTATTGACAAACACAGCGACTCCGCCTTTGGCCCTTTCTCCAGTCAGGTCATCTTTGCGATATGACGTATAGCCCCTTAGTACAGGAGCATCAGATGGTTTTAAATGCGTTTCCTGTAAACACAAGCACAGGGGGCGTTGCCATGCTAGGAGGTTCAGTTCCTCCACACATGCCCGGAATCCATTCATGTTCCACTGTATAATGGGAGCCATCTATCAGGGTGGGAGTACCTTCATCCTCACTTTCAGTCGGGGAGGAGAGCCCACAACAGGTGGAGGCTCAGTTTTGGGGCGAGATGATTGCCCCAGTCTGACATCAAACTCCATCGCCTCAGAAGAGGAGTCGAGAGAGACGTCAGAGAGAATGACATCCACATCAGGAGACTGTATAACTGCAGTCTCCTTTAGTGGACGAGTCTACACCTTTGTCTTTGGCTTCGATGTTCTGGCCTGAGGTGGCATTGGAGCCAAAACCTCAGAAGCAGTAGGGGGTGTAGCAGCGCTGGGCAGTGCACAAGACTGGACCCGGGAAGGGGCAGGAAGATCCATGATGTCAGCTACCACGGCCTGGTCAGAAGGCCAGGGGGGAGCAGCAGGCTTCACAGGAACGGCAGCAGCACACGTACATTGACAAGCGCAGGTGCTAGTGCTAACAGTAGCAACCTCCGTTTGTTTAGCGGCATCGGTTTTCAAGACTGGCTGTTTGAGAACGGAAGAAAAGGAAGCAGCGAACGTGGGCGGCTGCATGGACTTGTAAATTTTCTTCGCCTCACCATACGGTATGCGTTTTGTAGTTTTTAGTACCTGGATCTTCCTCAAGGAAAAATCTGCATTCCCTACTCCACACAGGGTGATCCCCAGAGCAGTTGACACACTTGGGAGGAGAGGAGCAACCAACTCCCTCATGGGTGGCTTTACCACAATTCCCGCAAGTGGCTTCCCCTTTACAGCCGAGAGTAGTGTGTCCAAAGTGTTGGCATTTAAAACACCGCATGGGGTTGGGGTAATAAGGCCGTACACTGAGACGTAGGAAACCTGCCTTCACATGCTCTGGCAATTTGGTGCTGTTAAATGTAAGGATAAATGAGTCAGTCTTTATGAGAGCACCATCCACCCGTTTCATAATGTGTTGCACGTCGACAATTCCTTCCCGGGACCATTCAGCCTTCAGTTCGTCTTGGGGAATGTCAACGAGACCTCTGCAAGTCACAACACCCTTGCTGTAGTTCAAGGTGTTGTGAAATTCAGTCTCTATCGCAAACTCCCCAAGAAATTGTGCCTTCTGAAGGTTCTGGACTTGCTGGAAGCTAGATGTTTCAACCAACAAGGTGCCATTTCGCAATCGCTTTACAGATTTTAATGTGCCAGCAATACCTTCTAAGCCCTTCTGTATATAAAATGGCGAAACTTTTTCAAAACTCCCATCTTTTCTTTTAATTATGAAAAACACATTCTGCGAAGCAGCATGGGTTCTGTTACTACTACCTGAATCAGGAGGACTGGCTACACGAGCCCTCTTGTTGGATTGGATGTTAGAACCCACCAGCGGTCCACCCTTTCCGCTGGCAGGAGAAGAATAAAAGTTTGAGGGTTCCATCTCGGTCCCACGAGCAACTAGGGAACTAGAAGTCCACCTAGACAGAGTCCCGCGTGCCTAAGTAAGCCTTATACAACTGGGGTGTGGCAGGTGCCCCAGAGGTTGCCCGCTTGCGACTGTTCCACCCCAACAGCCATGCATCTTATAGGCGCGCAGCACACCGTAAGATTGAGGGTTTTTTATAGAGGTTTACCTTCCTCGCAATCCAGGCGGTCAAGCCAAGATTCCCCGCAGCACACAACATTCCACCGCCGCGCCACGCGGTGGTCGCTGAAGCATGCCCGGGGTTTACGGTGACAGGAGACTGGCGGCGCTGACCAGTCCCCAGCTCAGGACCGCGGGGTCGCCAAGCCCGTACTCAGCAAATGAATGCTGAGCCCCTGAGGGGAACAATGTTGTTTCCACGACTGACACGTGCAACCTATCGTGGACCTGCACAGGTTTCGTTCGTGGTCAAATACAACAGCGCAACCTGCATGCTTGGCCAGCATCTGCCTTTCTCATGGTGTTTCCATATTTTCGTCCATCCCCTGAAGTCCAACCAAGTCCCAACGCCAATTACCTTCGCTATTGGAAAGGAAACACTATCGAAAAGGACTTGCACGCGCATCCTTGCAAATATACTGTTATCCAGGAGTTAATGAGTCCATATAAACTTTCACGCGTTGATTTCTGCCCATGATTTATCAGCAAAGTTCAAAATTGGGCATTTGTAGTAATGTCTTATGGGACCAAACTGCTGAGGTCACCGGTCCCTAAGCTTACGGGCTACTTAATCTAACTTAAACTAACTTACGCTAAGGACAACACACACACACCCATGCCCGGAGAAGGTCCCGAACCTCCGACGGGGGGAGCCGCGCGGGCCGTGACAAGACACCCTAGACCGCGCGGCTACCCTGCACGGCAGCAAAGTGCAGTCACGATTTTTGTATCCTCAATCTTTTATCTGCAGGGTTACACTTTTTTTAGTTTAGCCTCCTGGTTTGTGCGGGTTTCACATGAGGTCGTTGTTACAGGTAGAAGTCCTCAGGTTTCAAGTAACTCGGACGGTGGAGAACTACTCTCGAGTAGAATGCAAGCACGAGTGGCAAGGAAATCGCCTTGGAAGGATTCTGCTATAAAACATTTCATCGGTAAAGGAAGTCAAACAGAACACGCTACTGCAACCAATTCTCGAAAATTGGCGTTTGAAGTCCTAATTAAATAGGAGTCCTAATTAAGTAGGCATGACAGCGGGCTTAACGAATTCAAAGGCCTTTTTTCCTGTAAATGCAATGCTCCGTTGCCGCAGTGGATGACGATCTGGAACGCGGGTTTCCATTTGTAGATCTTTTTCCTCTTGGAAATCTCTAAAATCTCTAACGTCTTTCGGTAAGGTAACAGAGCATCGCATTCACTGGAGGTGCGAGCGCGCGGGTGTGTGTGTGTGTGTGTGTGTGTGTGTGTGTGTGTGTGTGTGTGTGGTTTGGGGATATTATGGGCACCCAACGGCGAGATTATCAGCGCCCTAACAATGATTAAAATAAACGAATGCAGATAAGAACGAAAACTGTCGTAGACGCATGCACACGAAATGACGGCTCAATTACTCTATCGCACAGACACTCCCACGTGAACTAAAACCAGTAAGGAGGTAAGACAGCTAATCAAGAAATTAAAACAGACGGAAAACAACGACTTACAAAAAACTTGAGTGAGCTAGCCAACCTGTTGGCACATTGAAGACATCTCCCCAAAATCTTGTTAAAAACGTGGGACAACTCACAAAACTTTCAACCGCGAACCACATTCGTTTGATCATTGCATAGACTGCAGATCCGCTGGCAAATACGCTGCAGTCCGCTGGTCAGCAAATAATATGCAGCCCAATGAAATGTGGTGCACCGTGATCTGCACGCCACAAGCACCACACATCGCAGGAGTAAAAAACCATGCGTCATAGGGCTGTGGCCGAGGCGAAGACGGGTAAGGAGGACCTTGTCCCGTCGACGTGGCTGAGAGGAAGTACGCCACGGCCGAGCTGTGGGCTTGGCGACACGGAGCTTGATGTCGGTCACTTCCAGCCACTCGTGTTCCCAGCGACACAGGACTTTATACCGCAACAGCGAGGTGAGGGCATGCAGGGGGATAGCACGCTGAAAGACCTGACAGTCACAACACGCCTCCTTCGCTGCTCGATCAGCCCTTTCATCCCCCGGAATTCCCACGTGCCCTGGTACCCAGCAGAAAGACACCCCCTTCCCCAGTCGCTGTAGTTGGAGGAGGGCGTCCTGTACAGTCTAGGTTACTTTATCTGCTGGGTACAAACGCTGGAGAGAGTAAAGGGCGCTCAAAGAGTCTGAACAGACGAGAAATCTAACACTGGGAGAATGTCTCATCTTCACTGGAGAGTTGGCCGCTCTGCGCAACAGCTAGCTCCACTGATGGTTGTGCCAATCGGCTGAGATCACTGAATAACAAAAAACGTTGCGAGACGTTCTCCCTACGGTCCATCAGATTACAGAGTCAAGTCTGTTGCCGAAGGAGTGGCCCGGTACTAGAGGCCGCAGTAGCGTCGCTGGATGTCGTTTCCGGACACGGGTTCCTATTCTCAATTTGTTCCTCAAGGCACCCTCTAGGACCACTCGAAGTTTGTCGGAACATTTCTGGGACATCTTGTATACGAAACCTCCACAGCATTTGTGAGCAGTGTCGCAGAAACCAATACATTTTTCATTGGGAAGGGCATACTACAAGGTGGCTCTGTGCCTCCCAAGCTATCTTCAGCACGCTTACTACGAAACAAAGGGAATCCAAGTTAGGGGAAGAAGATGAAATAACCTGATACTTGCTGATGGTATTATTCTATTTGCAAATAATATTTAAGACATTAAATTATTAGTTAGTGAACTATCGTTAGTCTAACTGGAGTTGGTCTAAAAATAAACTGTGATAAAACCAAGATCGTGATGAGTGAATGGACACCGCAGGGAAATGCGTGCCCCATCTAGGGGTTTACACTACTTTAATAGCTGAGGAGGTATGATGATCCAAATGCGATTCTGATGTGCTCTCATGACTAGCATGTCTAACTACACATTTGTTTTTCTTTTTTTTTCAGTTGCCAGTAACTACACGTAAATAACAAGATGGCTGGAAACTTGTCTTTCGACCGAAGAAAGTGAATTTCATAAAGTGTTACTGGAAATGTGAAAATATAAAAGAAATGTAGAGGCAATGGCGAGCTGAGTTTGATACTGCTCCACCGTCACGTGTAACAATAACAAAATTACGCGACAAATTGGAGGTGGAAGGAAGTGTGCGTTATCTGAAGAAGGGATGGCGTGGAAGGATGAAATCAGTAACGGATGAAAGAGGGGCGAACGGAGCAGTACAGGTTTTCACAACATTTTCAAAATAGTCCATACAGCAAACTGCGCGTGAATCAGGTGCGAGCAAATCAAATGCAAAGTGGAAACCCGGCATTCATAAGTTGCTTCACGCAGTGAATGAGGGCGATCCGGATAGGTGCCTCGAAATTTACGAATGGATTTGTAATAGCGAACAGCTGACTGATTTCATTGTTTGGTCTGTTGAGGAGACGTCTAACAGATCGGCGTAACTGTGTGCACTGCGCGACCACGGCCGAGAGCCAACGATAGAATAATGTTCTACGAGTCGGGACGTGGAATTTCAGAAGTTTGAATGTGGCTCGGAAGCTGGAAAATCTGAAAAGGGAAATACTAAGGCTCAATCTAGGTATAGTGGGGGTGATCTGGAAATGAAAAGAAGGGTTTCTGGTCAGATGGGTAGAGGGTAATATTAATAACAGCAGAAAATAGTATAGAGGGACTAGGATTAGTTATGAATAGGAAGGTAGGACAGAGAGTGTGTTACTGTGAACAGGTGACAGGATTGTTCTCATCAGCATCGACAGCAAACCAACGCTGACAACGGTAGCGCAGGTATTCATGCCGACGTCGCAGGCTGAAGACGAAGAGATGGAGAAAGTTTATGAGGTTATCGAACGGGTAATTCAGTAAGTACAAGGAGATGAAAACCTAATAGTCATGGAGGATTGGAATGCGATTGTATGGTGAGCAGTAGAAGAATTGTTCTGCAAAAAAGTTTCAGCTAGTATAGCGAATACTCTGTTCAAGAATCACAACAGGAGGAGATGCACTTGGAAAAGGCCGGAGGATATGGGAAGATTTCAGTGAGATTGCTTCATCGCCAGGCAGAACTTCTGAAATAAGTTATTGGATTGCAAGGCGTATCCAGGAGCAGATATACATTGATCACAATTTAGTAGTGATGAAGAGTAGGCTGAAGTTTAAGAGACTAGTCTGGAAGAATCAATGCGCAAAGGAGTGGGATATGAAAGTACTAAGGAATGAAGAAGTACAGTTGAAATTTTCTAAGGCTATAGATACTGCAATAAGGAACAGCTCAGTAGGTAGTTGTGTTAAAGAGGAATAGGCAACTGCAAAAACGGCGGTCACTGAAGTTGGAAAGAAAACCGTCGGTACAAGGAAGGTAACTGCGAAGAAACTATGGCTAATAGAAGAAATACTTCAGTTGACCGATTAAAGAAGGAAGTACAAATATGTTAAGGGAAATTCAGGAATACAGAAATACAATTCTCTTAGGAATGAATTACATAGGAATTACAGGGAATCTAAGGCGAAATGGCAGCATGAAAAACGTGACGAAATCGAAAATGAAATGATTGTCGGTGTGTGTGTGTGTGTGTGTGTGTGTGTGTGTGTGTGTGTGTGTGTGTGGTTTGAGGTTTTCGGGCGCTAAACAGCATGGTCATCAGCGCCAAAACGCATAGAAACAGGAACACATGCGGTGAATGGACGAAGACGACAGCAAACAAGGAGAACGGCTAAAAGACACAGGCCTGACGCAGTTCCAAATCCTCACATACAGAGGCAAAACAAGAGGAGAAGAAACGCACTAAAAAAGGAAAGGAAACACAAGGAAAAGAGAACAGAAATCGAAGTGAAACAAGTAGGTAATCGTGACTGGCGAACCTCTTACCTAAAACATGGGTGAGCCAGTCACCCAGCAACACATTAAAATCCTCTCCCTAAAATCCGAGGCAACAAATTGGACAGGACACAAAACCGTAAGACCTTAACCACAGTCGTTGCGTCGTCTTGCAAAATAGAGGGCAAATCCGGTGGCAAGGAAACCACCGTCCTCTGGTCATAGAATAAAGGACAGTCAAGTAAAATGTGGCGGACAGTAATCTGGACGCCACAAGCACTACAGATTGGGGGTCCTCCCGCCGGAGTAAAAAACCATGCGTTAAGGGACTGTGCCCGATGCGGAGGCGAGTGAGGAGAACCTCATCCCGCCTGCATGACTGGTAGGACGTACGCCATGGCCGCGTGGTGGCCTTGACCAGACGCAGCTTATTTTCACCGACTGCCAGCCACTCCTCTTCCCATTGACGCATAACACGAAAACGCAAAAGGGAGGTAACAGCATGGAGGGGGACGGCACATTCAACAACGTGAGGGAGGGAACATGCATCTTTGGCAGCCACATCCGCCAGTTCGTCTCCCCTAATACCCACGTGCACCGGCACCAAGCAGAAAGAAACCTCCTTCCCCTGCCGTTGCAGGTGGAGTAGGGCATCATGAATGTTCTAGACGACCGTATCCGCTGGGTACAAGTGTTGCATGGTCTGAAGGGCACTCAGGGAGTCTGAATAGATGAGAAACTTAAGACTGGGAACACATCTCATCTGCTCCAATGCCCGCAAGAAGGCAAACAATTCGGCATCAAAGATGGTAAAAGCCGCAGGAAGCCGTAACTTGACGACTCGATCAGGGAAAACAACAGCACAACCAACAGAGTCCCCCTGTTTAGAGCCATCCGTAAATGCTGGTACATGGTCGGGATGCTGGTTGAAAATATCGTAAAATAAGGAGGTAAAAACAAACGCAGGAGTGCAGCTCCTCCGGTACTCTGACAAGTCTAAAAGGACGCTGGGCGTCTGGAGCAACCAGGGAGGCAGGCGAGTAAAACCCTGGAGTTGGGGTGCCACACGCTCCACACCAAGGGACTCAAGCAAATGCTTGGCACGAATCCCAAATGGTCTCGTTGCCCTTGGACGACTGGAAAAGAGACGTTCCATAGGCGGTCGGGCAAGAGTAGGGTACGCAGGGAAGGTAGGACAGACAAGGAATTGACACACCGGTCGCACCATGAGGAGTTTCCACCGGATGGCGAGCGGCGGTTCCCCTGCCTCAGCACACAGGCTGGGGATGGGACTGGTACGGAAGGCTCCAGTGGCCAGCCTGATACCCTCATGGCGTACTCCGTCAAGGATCTTCAGATACGAAGGCCTCGCTGACCCATACACGGTGCATCCATAGTCAAGACGCGACCGGACGAAAGCCCTATAAAACTGCAGCAGACGCGCCCGATCTGCTCCCCAGGACCGATGGCTCAGACACTTCAAAATATTCAGTGCCTTCAGGGCCCGCACCTTGAGGTCTTTAAGGTGCGGCAACCACGACAACTTGGAATCAAACGTGAGGCCCAGGAGCCCCACAGTGTCTCTAAAAGGAAGAATGGTGTCCCTCAGACGCAATTCAGGGGAGGTAAAAGCACGTCGAGAATGATTAAAATGAACACACACATTTGTCTGCAGAAAAGGTAAAACCCGTCTTCGCAGTCCATGCCTCTAATCGCTTTGTTGTAAGCTGCAGCTGCCGACTAGCAGTGACAAGACCGGAGGAAGAACAGAAAACAGCAAAATCGGGCACAAACAAGGAGCACTGGGCCGGACTCCGGACAGTGGACGTCATACTGTTAATGGCGATGGCAAAGAGGGTGACACTTAAAACGCTTCCCTGAGGAACACCATTCTCCTGCACGTACAAATCAGATAGCACATTACCAACCCGATATCGAAAGAGGTGGCGGGAAAGAAAGGACCGAATGAAGATGGGGAGATGGCCACGAAAGCCCCACTGATGGAGTTGATTGAGGATAAGGCGGCGCCAAGTAGTGTCATACGCCTTACTAATGTCAAAGAATACACCTAGACAATGTTGGTTACGTAGGAAGGCCTGCTGGATGGCCGCTTCAAGCAGGGTCAAGTTGTCTATAGTTGAGCGACATCTCCAAAAGCCACACTGAGAGTGGCTAAGGAGCTGCCTGGTCTCGAGCAGCCAAACCAGGCGACTGTTGACCATGTGTTCCAATGTCTTCCCGACACAGCTCGTCAAAGCAATACTCCGATAACTACTGGGATGCATTCGGTCCTTCCCCGGTTTGAGGAGGGGAACCAAAATCGCCTCCCTCCACAAGTCAGGGAACGTGCCGGATGACCATATCATATTAAAACAATTCAGGAGAACTTCCTTGGATGGCAGCAACAAGTGCTGCAGCATGCTGTACAGGATTTGATCATCACCTGGCCCAGTATCATGAGCCACAGGCAGCGCCGAATCTAGTCCCACATTGTGAAGGGGCAGTTGTAGGGTTCAGAATTTGGAGACCGGAATTCCAAGTGATCCCTCTCGATGGCAGTGCGGTAGCGGCAGAAATCTGGATCACAGTTAATAGTGGCAGTAGTTTCCGCAAAATGCATGGCCAATGTCTGGGCAATGTCTCTCAGCGCCGTAGTAGACAACCCTGATGCAGCAATGCCGTGACAGGTAGTTGGCTGCATTTCCCAGAAATCCTCCTGATGGCTTCCCATACTTTCGTAGAACTAGTGGAGCTGGAGATGGAGTTCAAGAACGGTTGCCATGACCGTCGTTTGCTCCCTTTAATCACTCGCCGCGCCTTGGCCCTTGCCACCCGAAAGGCCGCAAGATTGTCAGCTGAGGGACGGCACTTGAAGTGGCGCAGAGCTGCACGGTGGGCTCGGATGGCTAAGCGGCACTCAGAGGTCCACCAAGGGACAGGACGCCTCTTGGGATGACTTGAGGACCGTGGGATCGACAATTCAGCAGCGTGGGAGATCATGGCTGTAACATGGTCGACCCATTCGTGGACGCTAGCACGGTGTTCCAAAACAGATAATGGCTCAAAAGTGTCCAGTCAGCTCTTCAGATGTGCCACCTGGGCGGCACTGGTAATGCCACAGTCTCATCCAGGAGGCGAATCCAAAGGGGGAAGTGATCACTAGAATAGAGATCAGCGGCATCCTCCCACAGACCAGAATCCGTGAGTTCTGGAGAGCAAAATGAATGGTCAATAACTGACGACAACCCAGAAGCAGTACAGAAATGAGTGGGAGCACCAGAGCTGAGGATGCACAGTTCTTCGGACGCCATTAGGCTTTCCAGAACGCGACCCCTGGGGCAAGTAGTCGTAGAGCCCCATAAGACATTATGAGCATTGAAGTCCCCCATAAGGAGAAATGGTCAGGGGAGTTGGCTAATAAGGTCTGTGAGAGCCTCCGAGTCTATTGCATCCTGAGGTAGTAAGTAAAAGGAACAGATTGTGAGCCTCCGCCCCACAAGAAGGTCAACTGCAACTACTTGCAAGTCCGTAACGAGAGGGCGCTCAGATGAGTGGTGCATCTCACGGACAAAAACCGCAACGCCACCCTTTGCCCTTTCCCCCATCAGATCATCTTTTCGATACACGGTATAGCCCCGTAAAGAAGGAGCATCAGTGGCCCGAAAATGTGTCTCTTGGAGACATAAGCACAAGGGGCGCTCTTGTACAAGGAGTTGTAATTCGGCCACATGCATCCTGAACCCATTCAGGTTCCACTGTAATATGGGAGCCAGTGATCAGGGTGGCTGAATTTTCACCCTGCCTCTGTGCTTAGGAGGAGAGCCCGTACTGGCCGGAGATTTATTCCTGGGGCGAGAATATCGCCCCCGGTCGACATCAATGTCCATCAGCTCCGATGGCGCCCCAAGGGAGATGTCAGACAGTACGATGGCATCGTCATCGGACTGACCCTGACTAGTCTTCTCAGGTGGCAAAATCTTCACCTTCGGCGTCTTCGTCTTGGGGGGCTTAGAATGCAGAACCTTGTGAGCAGTTGGAGCTTTACTCGCCTGGGCAGAAGGCGCCATATGGGGAGGGGCAGGAAGTACCCCAATGTCAGCAACCTCGGCCTTGTCCGACGTTGTGGGGAGAGCTGCAGGTTGCAAAACAAACCGCAGCACCACAAGTGCACTGGCAAACGCATGTATTAGTGCTGACACTAGCAACCTCCGTTTGTGTAGCAACAGTGGCCAACTGTACCGGTTTCTGCAGAGCGGAAGCGAAAGATGTTGTAAACACAGGAGGCTGCATGGCCTTAAAGAGCTTCTTGGCCTCACCATAGGGGATGCGCTTAGATGTTTCGATCTCCTGTATCTTCCATTCCTCGAGATACATGGGGCAGACCCAGCTCCAGACAGGGTGACTCCCAGAGCAATTCACGCACTTCACAGCCGATGAACAATTGGCTCCTTCATGGCCAGGCTGACCACATTTACCACAAGTGGCTATCCCATTGCACCCCAACGTAGTATGCCAAAAGCGCTGACATTTAAAACAGCGCATTGGGTTGGGGAAATATGGCCATACTGGCAAACGAAAGAAACCCACTTTAACATGCTCTGGGAGTCTCGGGCAATTGAACGTGAGAATAAACGAGTCGGATTTGACTAGGTCCCCATCGACTCGTTTCATAATATGCTGCACGTCGACAATACCTTCGTCAGCCCACTCAGATTTCAACTCGTCCTTGGGGATATCCACCAAGTCCCTACATGTCACAACACCCTTACTATAGTTCAAAGTGGAGTAGAGCTCGGTCTCGATAGCGTACTCTCCGAGACAGGTTGCTTTCTGAAGAGAAGTGACTTGACGGGAACTAGAAGTTTCAACTAACAGAGTCCCATTGCGCAGTCGCTTCACAGATTTCAGTGTTCCTGCAATTCCTTCAAGACCTTTGTGGATGTAAAAGGGAGAAACCCTCTCAAAGCTACCCTCCTTCCGTTTGGCAATCAAAAACACATTTTGGTTATTAGCATGTGCTCTGTTACGACAGTCTGATAAATCTCTAGTAACACCAGGCGCTGGAGGACTCGCAGCACGAAGTCGCTTTTTCGATGGGGTGTGTTTTACTACTCGTGGCCCACCCAATCCACTGGTAGGGAGAAATGTAGAGGTCGAAGGGTCCATTGTGGTCCCACGAGCAGCTAGGGAACTAAAGGTCCGCTCAGACAGAGCCCCGCGTGCCTGAGTAAGCCTTATACAACTGGGGTGCGGCAGGTGCCCCAGAGGTTGCCCGCTTGCGACTGTTCCACCCCAGCAGTCATGCATCTTATAGGTGCGCAGCACTCCGTAAGATTGAGGGGTTTTTATAGAGGTTTACCTTCCTCGCAATCCAGGCGGTCAAGCCAAGATTACCATTCCCCGCAGCACACAAAATTCCACCGCCGCGCCATGCGGTGGTCGCTGAAGCATGTCCAGGTGTTACGGTGACAGGAGACTGGCGGCGCTGACCAGTCCCCAGCTCAGGACCGTGGGGTCGCCAAGCCCGTACTCAGCAAATGAATGCCCGATCGGGCTGTGCCCGATGCGGAGGCGAGGACTGACTCAGCATATATGTTGTTGTGTGCTGTCCAGTGGTTTGGTCACCCATTATTTTTAAGTGGTCACTCAGCCACCGTTACTTCCTTTTCCCTGTTTGTACTGCTCTTTTATTTTTAGTTTTATCTCCCTGTTTTGATGTGCTGTGTCCAATCTTGCAATTTGAACAATACCACTTCTCTCACGATTCGGCTCTGAATTGAACTTTTGGGAACGGGCGCTGATAACCTCGCTGTTGTGCGCCCTAAAACACTAATCATCATCATCATCTGGTCTTCAGTCCTGAGACTGGTTTGATGCAGCTCTCAGTAAAGCTGCATGCCCTCGGGAAAAATTACGGCTGTAGTTTCCCCTTGCTTTCAGCCATTCGCAGTACCAGCACAGCAAGGCCGTTTTGGTTATTGTTACAAGGCCAGATCAGTCAATCATCCAGACTGTTGCCCTTGCAACTACTGAAAAGGCTGCTGCCCCCCTTCAGGAACCACATGTTTGTCTGGCCTCTCAACAGATACCCCTCCGTTGTGGTTGCACCTACGGTACGGCTATCTGTATCGCTGAGGCACGCAAGCCTCCCCACCAACGGCAAGGTCCATGGTTCATGGGGGGGGGGGGGGGGTCAGCATATATAGGAAAGTCATAATAACCTTCGCTGAAACTATAAGCAAGGGCGGCAACATGAAGACTTTAGCTGGAATTCCACTGCTAAATGCAAGGGAGAGCAGATAGTTGGAAAGAATACATTGTAGGCCTCTGTGAGGGGGAGGTGTTATCTGATAGAAGAATAAGCAGGACTTGATATAGAAGAGATAAGGGATCCAGCAAGAGAATGAGAGCTCGGGGAGACTTAAACTCAAATAAAGCAGAATTCCGTCAGAATTTCTAAAATCTGAAATCCCCAATATTGCAAGAGCCGACAAGTGCAAGAATTATCGCACAATCAGCTTAACATCTCACGCATTCAAGTTGCTGACAGAAGTAACATACAGGAGACCGGAAAAGAAAACTGAGAATGTGTAGATGACAATCAGTGTGGCTTTAGGAAAGTTAGAGGCACCACAGAGGCACTGCTGACGTTGCGGTTGATGATGGAAGCAAGACTGAAGAAAAATCAAGAGACGTTCATAGGAACTGTCGACCTGGAGAAAGCGTTCGAGAATGTCAAATGGTACAAGATGTTCGAAATTCTGAGAAAAATAGGGATAATCTATAGCGAGAGACATGTAAGGTACAAAAGAACCAAAAGGGGAAAATAAGAGTGGAGGACTAAGATCGACGTGCACGGATTAAGAAAGATGTAAGACAGGGACGCAGTCTTTCGTCACTACTGTTCAATCTATGTACTGAAGAAGCAATGATGAAAATAAAAAAAAGGTTCAAGAGTGGAATTAAAATTCAGGGTGAAAGTATATCAGTGATAAGAGTCGCTGATGACACTGCTGTCATCAATGAAAGTGAAGAAGAGTTACAGGAACTGTTGAATCTAAGAAACAGTCTAATGCGTACAGAATATAGACTGAGACTAAATGGAAGAAAACGAAAGTAATGAGAAGTAGTAGAAATGAGAAAAATGACAAACTTAATATTAGGATTGGTCATCACGAAGTAGACAAAGTTAAGGAATTATGCTACCCAGGCAGAAAAATAGCCCATGACGGACGGAGCAAGGAGGTTATAAAAAGTAGACTATCAGTGACAAAAAGGGCACTCCCGGCCATGAGAATACTGGCTTCAAACATCGGCCTTAACTTGAGGAAGAAATTTCTGGGAATGTAAGTTTGGAGCCACAGCATTGTATGATAGTGAATCATGGGCTATGGAAAAACTGAAAAAAAGAGACTCGAAGCATTTGAGATATGGTGCTACAGAAGAATGTTCAGAATCAGGTGGACTGATAAGGTAAGGAATGAAAAGGTTCTCAGCAGATGATGATGATGACGATGATTTATGGTGGAGGGCGCTAAGCAGCTAGGTCATCAGCGCCCTTGCATTAATGTAAATACTGAAGAAGATTTTCATAACCTATGGAAGGAGATCAATAAACTGGAAAACTACGTTTGATCCCACCACAGGAAACGTAAAGCAACACTAGGAAGGTGAAGTTCAGAAAAGCCCTAATAAGACCCCAGCGAGACACAGTGGGATAACTAAATGAAATCGTGGAGAAAATACCTGTAACGATGGTGTTAAGAAAGAGGCAAATAAGCGTGTCTGGATGAGAACTTAGAAATAATACGTAGCATAATCAGTGAGGAAAGGAGGATGTGGATAACACTGATAATAATAAGGGACCGGTTGGTAGGATATCAGTTAAGACATAAAGGAATAACTTCCATGGTACTAGAGGGAGCTGTAGAGATTAAAAATTGTAGAGGAAGACGGTGACTGGAGTACATCAATCTTCCTGTGTTATCAGTGTGGTGTTGTATGTCTGTCAGCGGACTTATAGGGTCATTCTTTTTTTTAAGAAACTGTGACAGGTGTGATGTACCCCACCATGTTGCAGCAACGTATTGTAACAGTTGTTAACCAACTGTACCAAGATGATGATGTACGGTGGTACGATCACATTGCTGTCGTGACGTGTTGCAATTTGTTGAGAGGTGGATAGACGGCCGCGCGGTTTGAGGCGTCATATCACGGATTGCGCCGCCACTCCCGCCCGTGGTTCGTGTCATTCCTCAGGCATGGCTGTGTGTGTGCAGTTCTTAGCATAAGTTAGTTTACGTAGTATGTAAGTCTAGGGACCGATGACCTAAGCAGTTTGGTCCCTTAGGAATTCACACACATTTGAACATTTGGTGGATAGACCGACGATGAAGTGCTGAGTTTTCACATAGATCTCCCGATCTAATGCCTGTAGGCTTCTTTCCGTGGGGAAACTCTGATGGACATTACCTGTGCCACAAAGCCACGTATGCTAGATGACATGAGAGAGATTGTGACTGCCTGTGAACCCATTCCAAGGTCAACCATAACCCATGCGTGTTGATCTCTTCCGCAGTGTTTCTGACGCTTTGTTGCTGCCTATGGAGGATATATTGAACATCTTCAATAGTAAAAGATCATCAGTAATTCTGTGACCATCTATATGAATTAAAAATTCATAATTTTTGTTATTTTTGTTCGAGTTGTTGAAGTTCAAACAGTGTAAATCCGTTTGTGGAACGCCCTGTATAGGTGTTGGAAGTACACAACTACAAAGGGTCACTGATATGTCTACCTGGATCGACTTGCAAATATGAATGGAGACTTAAAACTAGAAATATTTCGACAAATTAAATTGGGCCGACAAGCGTACGGAGGACCATTTATACCACCAGTAATAACTTACGGCTGTAAGACATGAACAATAAACGATTTCATTGTTAGAAACTCATGGTAACCCAAAGAGGAATGGAAATATCAGTGTTGGGATAAACAGAAAGAAAGCAGTAGATGTTTGACGCACAAGAGGGATCAGTGACATAACGGAAAGAGTAAATGCCTTGAAATGGCAGTGGGCTGCTCATGATGCTCGGAGAAAGGATGGAACATGCTCAAAACAAATATTAGATTGAACCCAATTTTCCAAACGAGACAAAATGGAACACCGTTCAGAAAAAGAGTGCGTATTCCTAACAGGAGAGAGAATTGTTGCATTGCTCAAAACTAGATGACAAACTCTTAAGTATAATAATGTGTTCGGAAATCAGTATTGGTTCGGATATGGGTCTTTGAAAATACGCAGTTCACAGCCTGCATATTAGTTACAGATGACGCACAATTGGCAAGGTATGACATAGTGAATTACCACAATATGCACGTGTGGACAGATGACAATTCGCAAGCAATCAGAATTGCTGCATTGTCAATGCATGGGCAGGAACTGTCAGTGACAGACACACGGTGCCATACACAATAGTAAAGTAATTGACATGTGTTTTATATGACCGATTTCTGTGCGACTAATTATCAGTGCTATTTGAGAACGATGATATTACAGGAAGTGGTTTATGCCTTCCAATCACCCCATTTTGCGGATTGTGCGTCAGTGCTTCTTCGTGAGCGATGGATCGGTCGCGGACGTCCGGTAACATGTTCTCCCTGTTCACCGGACCTGAATCCGTTGGATTTATGTCCATGGGGACATTCTAAGGAGTTGGTGCGTGCCCAGCCCATCGACAACATGCAGACGTTACAGGAGGCGGCGACCAGTACATGTGACGCAAGTGAATGAAGGAACGAAAAAGAGGTTAGAGTTTAACGTCCCGTGAACAACGAGGTCATTGGAGACAGAGAAAAAGGTCGGATTATGGCTGAATGGGGTCTCAAATCGGCCGCGTCCTTTCAAACGAACCATCACGGAATTTTCCTTAACCGATTTATGGAAATCACAGAAAAACTAAATCTGGATGGCCAGACGAGAATTTGAACCGCCGTCCTCGTGAATCCGAGTCCAATGTGCTAACCACTGCCCCAGCTCATTCGATATAATCCGAATGCACTGCCGACAGCTATGTAATAGACAGGGAAGAATGAGAAGAGACTATTTGATCGTAGGTATATGGACACATTTGTCGACGTCAAAAAGGGGTGAGACCACCTTTCACCTTTATGATGGCTTGAGCACCGCCGGGGACACTTTCAGTAAGGTGTCTATAAGTCTGTGGAAAAATGGCAATCCAGTCTTTCCCAAAAGCCGAAATCAGAGAAGGTAGCGACGTTGGACGCTGGGTCTGGATGGACGATGTAACTCATCCCACATATGCTCCATTGGGTTCAGGTGTCGACTTTTGGCGGGTCAGTCGATTTCAGGAATGTTATCGTCCAGAAACTACTGCCTCACAGATACTCCTTGATGACAGGGCACATTGTCACGCTGACACAATCATCGTATCCAAACTATTCCTCTACTGTATTCACTAAAATGTGTTCATATAATTAGATATTTAGCGTTTTTCTAAGCCCAAAAATGAGATCACAACGCAACCACGAGAAATGCCCCCCATACCGTGAGCTGTCGATCTTGTTTTCCGAGGGAATTGCAATCTTTAGCTGTGAGCCACGCCAGGAGAACTAGAGGCCACGCACGGAGCGCGCAAGAGGTGTAAGTGGACAGTGTTCGCACTACCGGAGGTTGTCGTGGAGTGATGGCCGACCAGGCACCGGGAAGTGAATAGCAATACCGAGTGCAAAGCAGCGAGCCGGCCCCAATAGTGGCGTGGCTGCGGGAGAGGGTTTTACGCGGTTGGCCGCCCGAGACCGTATACGAGGGCACCTGCATGGTTATTGAGATGTACCGTGCAACCCTAGTCGGGGAAACGCGTTCCTCTGGATTTCATGCACTTTGATACGATCTGCTTGTACTGGAAATGTGCAAGTAGCAATTCACCTGGCTCTTTGTTAAGACTACAAATGATTTGGTGAGCAGTTTTGTTGTTTGTATAACGTGGTGCTAAGTTGGTTGCCAGCGTGTGACTCAAGTTCAGATCCACTGTAAAACCTGCAGTAGCAGTTGTTCTATTGCCTTATAGGAAACACTGCCAATGTAAATTATGAATCAAAACACACACAATACTGGTTAATATTCTATGATATCTATTATTTGTGCTCTAAAGTATATGTTAATTGAACTTTCTTATTTAATTGTGAATGGTATTTGAAATATTATTTCCATTTACTTGTTGTGAGCTGGTCAAATGGTTAAAATGGCTCTGACCACTATGGGACTTAACATCTGAGGTCATCATTCCCCTAGAACTTAGAACTACTGAAACCTAACTAACCTAAGGACATCACATGCATCAATGCCCGAGGCAGGATTCGAACCTGCGATAGTAGAAGTGGCGCGGTTCCGGACTGGAGCGCCTAGAACAGCTCTGCCACCGCGGCCGGCGTGGCCTGGTCCTCAAATCCAACAGCTAATTATGCTGACACGAAAGATGCAAACCTCGTTTCAACTGCAACATCGTCTCCCCCACAATTCACTGTTGGCGCTACACTTGATGCCAGATAACGTTCTACAGGCATTCGCCAAAATCAAACCTGTCCATCGGACTGCGTCATGGTACAGCGTGAGTCATCACTCAAAACCAACCGTTTTCAGTCAGCCACTTGTAGTAGCTCGTTATAATACCCCACTGCCAAGCTAATTCATTAATTACGATGAAATATGGAGTATTCATTTGGTGACACCTTACTGCGTCGGACATGCCAACAGCGCAGGTTGTTCCTTCCGAACTGTTGCATGTTGCATGTTGGCCAACTGGTTACGCGAAAGTCCAGCAAACTTCTGGCAATTTCCCTAGCTTACAAAAGGAGGTTTGCTAACTTCGTGTTTTGTGGAACTGTTTCGATGTCCCCACTGATTTACTTTTCCTCCGGTGGTAGATCAGAACATGCTTACAATCAACGGCGAATGATTGAATGGCAAATGAGAAAGTCCCAATTTTACTTCAGCAAAAGTCCAGAAATAAAGGAATGCCACCTTATTTAACCAAATATAAAGAAAAATAGTCTTTAGAGCCTATCTGACCGCGTTAGATACGTGCAAGTTCACGGAGTCTGATCTTTGCTTATCCAGCACCATTGTAACATCAATAAATTATCTCCATACGAGCTTAACGACAATTCGAAGTCACAAACGCACGACAGCTCATATAAACGTTCTCCGAGGAACTTTTAACCATTAAATCACTTTTACGTCGAAACACGATCTGTCCACAACGCACGCAGTGGGTGGACAAAAATACGGATACCTAATGTGGTGTGGTGTGGGGGTGCTTAAGCATTCTAAACAGCTTCCAGTCGTCTCGAAATGGATAAATGAAATTCCTGTACGGTTTTCAGTGGAATCTTATACGATTCTTCGTCAAAAGTGGACCACAAAGTATCAATAATATTGACATCTGGTGACTCTGGTTGCCAGGGGAGATGCCACAATTCATCCTCGTGCTCACAGAACTAGTCATGGACGATTCGAGCTGTGTTAACAGGAACTCTGTCGTCTTGGAATGTAGTACCATCAAGGGAACAAACACTGTACCATGGGATACACTTTACCAGCCAAAATGGTCACAGAATACTTGGCAGTAATGCAACCATAGGGCCCTTGGAATACCGCGACATTGTAAGGGGTTCACCACCCTGCTGGAGCAAATGTAATCTCTATGTATTGCTCACTTGCCAGAACGGCAAGTCACAGGCGCTGCCAGAGACATAAAATATCTTTGCCCCTGTTAAAAGAGAGCTGCAGTAGAGTCGCAGGTCAGAGCAGTCTCTGCGGCAGTTGCAGTCGGTCGCTGCTACAAATGGTTCAAATGGCTCTCAGCACTTAACATTTGAGGTCACCAGTCCCCTAGAACTTAGAACTACTTAAACCTAACTAACCTAAGGACATCATACGCATTCATACCCGAGGCAGGATTCAAACCTGCGATCGTATCGGTCGCGCGGTTCCAGACTGAAGCGCCTAGAACCGCTCGGCCACACTGGCCGTCTCGTTGCTACAGTGTAGTTGTAGTCTGTCGCTGTTAGCAGTTGTTAAAGTCACCGTGCAGAACAAATTGTAAAATTTTATTATAGGCAACTGAATAATAATTGTGATCAGCCGCAGAGCTAAATGATACCATGGAATGAGATGATGATGAACAAATTAATAATTGTTAATATAATGAAAAATCAAAAGTGTAATTAAGTCAGCCATCTATTGTAAGGTAAATTTTATTATTTTTATTGGCATGCGCGTAGTTAAGCCACTTGTCTGAGATGTTAATATGAATTTTATTTCAATCTTTTCTTTTGTGATTCGTCAGCACCAGTTGACCCAGATTTGTAATATACTCAGTTCTCCCGTATAATGGATTGTAGAGCTTTATCAATAACATAAAAAGTTTTCAGAATATAATTATTTTTACCGGTCAACTACAAAAGTGTAATTTCTCCTTAAGTCATTGCCAGTCCCGATCTGGTCATTTATCTAAATTAAAATATTCCAGAATTTTGTCAAATCATAGACATGTGTTGTTTAGTAATCAGACGACCAGTTGTGCAGCTGTGTCACTAAGTAAAGTCAGTTTTTCTCGTGATTCAGACCTGAGACAAATGTTATCCAGTATTAGTAGATAGGCCAGCACTGCACTAAGCTGTGCCACTTACGAGGAGGTATATAGACAGCGTTATCCGGCGACACCATCACGAGGTAAGAATATTTCACTTTATTTCTCACGGACGGATTCAGATAGATTTCACAGGGCCATGGCATAGCACTGCTTACGTCAATTTTTATTAGTTAAGATATATCAGTTTTCATACGTCAGAAGTTAATTATCCAAATTTAATTATTTTTATTTTTATTTTCTGCTCGGGAAGGTTACACATCATTATTTTATTTTTTTTATTTATAGGAGAATGTCACAATGTGACTGCCCAAATCCTCACCTAACCCCCACATCGTTTCACTCTTGGGACGTAAAAGCCGGAAACAGTATGCAACAAGACTCACACGACCAAACAAGTTTGTTTAATTGCTCCATAGTCCAGATTCTATGGCTTCGGCACCATTTTTCCTTGTTAGCTCGTCCTGCATCTCCTTGCTTATGGAGCTCCCTTCGTGTTGTTTTGCTGCTGACAGGGTTCGCGAGTGCTACTTTCAGTTCCGCAGTGACTTTTGCAGGTGTCGCCCTCTTATTTTTCGTCACTGTCTGTCGCGATCGGTTAACATACACTTCCACCCGTGCTGTGACTTAGCAGACGATGTTTTTCCGCTTTCCCTAAACGCGCCATACATCTCTCGTATGATGCCTTCGTCTATCTTGATTGCTGAAGCACCCACCATATGAGCACCGACGGCTGCCCCACATTCCGACATAATGCACTCACAACTGCTCAGAACTCTGTTCTGAGAAGGACTGGCAATGGCAACATATTGAGGATATTCCACAAGGGCCGTTCGTGGTAATGTACAGCATTACAATCTGCACTCTCGGCTTGCCCCTGCACTTATGTTCAAGCATGTTTTCCTCGCAGAGTTTCCATATTTTTGTCAAACCACCGCGCGTGTTTTGTTTCTTCAAAAACTAGTCCGAGACTACTGTGGCTGACTGCACTACTTGTGTTCCTGATTGATCGGTTTAGTCGCACAATGATTGACAACGTTATATACGTTATATATTCTTGATTTTAGAGTTATTCAAATCATAGTTAGGTATCTGTCAGCGTTGATAATGTCGTCAGCTTAGTCAGAGGCGTATTCAAACATTTAAATAGTTGCCATTAATAAAGAAAGTCATTTGGTTGCTGCCAAAACTCGTAGCGGACCGCGCCATTTGCCGCGCGAAAATGGCTCTGAGCACTATGCGACTTAAATTCTGAGGTCATCAGTCGCCTAGAACTTAGAACTAATTAAACCTAACTAACCTGAGGACATCACACACATCCATGCCCGTGGCAGGATTCGAACCTGCGACCGTAGCGGTCGCTCGGTTCCAGATTGTAGCGCCTAGAGCCGCACGGCCACTCCGACCAGCCATTTGCCGTACGCTCTAGATCCACACGGCCACATTAACACCACTCTTTAAGTGCTTGCCGGCTTAACAGCAGCATGAACATCACTATACTTTATGATGAAATATAATAAGATGTGGGCTGACATGCGGCATAAGGATCACACACTGTCCAATGGCTTCGCTCTTTACACTATCTCAAGCGTCGCTTATCACTGACTTCAGAAATGTGTTGCTGCGATCAGCTGCCCGACCAATCTACCCCAATATTCTTTATTCCCTATGCACAGTTATTGTGCTAACTGGACTGCTGGTAGCTCTGTGGAATTCTCGAATGATTTCTTCTGGTGATATCACGTGATTTTTTGCAGCAGCCCTTCGCAGTGCTACATGGTCCCTGCCCATCAATACACGGCAGTCTGATTGGTCTTGGTTTAACTGTATTTGTTCCTTCGCATTTCTGCTTCAATATCACATCACCAACAGTCGACGTGGACAGCTTTAGAAGGGTTGAAATGTCCCTAATGGATCAGTTAGCCGGGCAACTTCAATGGCTAGTCCACCTCCGAAGTCATTGAGCTCTCCTGATCGAACCATTCTGCTATTATTCGTTCTGTGCTTACAACACACTACTGCCTGCCTTCATTTATCCTGGCTGGTTCGTCTCTCATGACATCTGGTGATAATTACCGCATTACATCGGGTGTCCGGATACTTTTGATCAGATGGTGTATACCAATCGTAAGCAGTAACAGTCCTGTAACACACCCATACCGATGGTAGGCAATGAAAACCTCGTAACTTCATTTGTTGAATTTTACAGAGTAGCAAAAACGGTTTCTCAAAAATAATATAAACTGATAAATATGAGTGGCCACATGTGTAATCATATAGCAGAAGCCCAGTTATTGACAAATTAGAAAAAATCATGCAGTTTCAAACCTCTCTTTGATAATAGCGTTATGGTTATTGGAATTGCTAGGGTTTCACAGTCAGAAGGAGTCACTAAGTTTTCATTGCCTAACATCGATATGGTAGTTACATTTTTATATGACGATTTCGCTACGTTGAGAGTGACGTGATGAATTTATCTGCCACCATTTCCTAAATTCAGTCACAAGTACTGGGTAAGCTCAAACGAGGGCAGTTCAATAAGTAATGCAACACATTTTTTTTCTGAAACAGGGGTTGTTTTATTCAGCATTGAAATACACCACGTTATTCCCCAATCTTTTAGCTACACAACACTATTTTTCAACGTAATCTCCATTCAATGCTACGGCCTTACGCCATCTTGAAATGAGGGCCTGTATGCCTGCACGGTACCATTCCACTGGTCGATGTCGGAGCCAACGTCGTACTGCATCAATAACTTCTTCATCATCCGCGTAGTGCCTCCCACGGATTGCGTCCTTCATTGGGCCAAACATATGGAAATCCGACGGTGCGAGATCGGGGCTGTAGGGTGCATGAGGAAGAACAGTCCACTGAAGTTTTGTGAGCTCCTCTCGGGTGCGAAGACTTGTGTGAGGTCTTGCGTTGTCATCAAGAAGGACAAGTTCGTTCAGATTTTTGTGCCTACGAACACGCTGAAGTCGTTTCTTCAATTTCTGAAGAGTAGCACAATACACTTCAGAGTTGATCGTTTGACCATGGGGAAGGACATCGAACAGAATAACCCCTTCAGCGTCCCAGAAGACTGTAACCATGACTTTACCGGTTGAGGGTATGGCTTTAAACTTTTTCTTGGTAGGGGAGTGGGTGTGGCGCCACTTCATTGATTGCCGTTTTGTTTCAGGTTCGAAGTGATAAACCCATGTTTCATCGCCTGTAACAATCTTTGACAAGAAATTGTCACCCTCAGCCACATGACGAGCAAGAAATTCCGCACAGATGGTTCTCCTTTGCTCTTTATGGTGTTCGGACAACGAGGGAACCAGCGGGAACAAACCTTTGAATATCCCAACTGGTGAACAATTGTGACAGCACTACCAACAGAGATGTCAAGTTGAGCACTGAGTTGTTTGATGGTGATCCGCCGATCATCTCGAACGAGTGTGTTCGCACGCTCCGCTATTGCAGGAGTCACAGCTGTGCACGGCCGGCCCACACGCGGGATTTCAGTCAGTCTTGCTTGACCTTGCGGCGATGATGACACACGCTTTGTCCAACGACTCACCGTGCTTTTGTCCACTGCCAGATCACCGTAGACATTCTGCAAGCGCCTATGAATATCTGAGATGCCCTGGTTTTCCGCCAAAAGAAACTCGATCACTGCCCGTTGTTTGCAACGCACATCCGTTACAGACGCCATTTTAACAGCTCCGTACAGCGCTGCCACCTGTCGGAAGTCAATGAAACTATACGAGACGAAGCGGGAATGATTGAAAATATTCCACAAGAAATTTCCGGTTTTTTCAACCAAAATTCGCCGAGAAAAAAAATGTGTTGCATTACTTATTGAACTGCCCTCGTATATCGTCCATCAAGTAAGAGTTCTCAACTGTTTAGGATACCTTCTGGCAGTCGATGAATACATCTACCGGACTCCGCCTTTGTCAACGTCGTTCTGGGATTAATGGACGACAGAGTGGATTGAATTTCCCCAAGATATCTGTTTGGGGAATTCATGTTAACCAAAACGGTGATAAAACGTTCTCCATAATTCTACAGTAGACACCGGTGAAACACAATGTCGATATTCGCATATGTCTGACGACCCATCATCAAAAAGAGAATGTCCTGAACGTTTCTCCAGTTACTTGGTGCTCTTCGTTCATTTGGTGGTTTACAGAAAACTAATACTGAGATAGTTCTTTCACATTACATGAACCATACAGCAATCACATTCCCTATATTGAATGTCCGTAGTTTATTGCCTATACTGCAAACACGTATCTCATTATCCGCCATATTTCCGTTCGTACAATGGTTGAAAGGAGAATGCGTACAAGATCAGGAAACAATTTCGTAAGACCGAATTGGTATTTCGACGTCTTGTTTCCCGTTTCAAAATGTTAAAATGTGTGTGAATTCCTGCGGGAACAAACTGCTGAGGTCATCGGTCCCGAGACTTACACACTACTTAAACTAACTTATGCTAAGAACAACACACACACACTTGCCCGAGGAAGGACTCGAAACCTCCGGCGCGAGGGGCCGCGGAATCCGTGATATGGCGCGCTTTGGACTGCGCGGCCCTTCCGCGCGGCTTTCCCGTTTCATTATTGGGTGAATGAATAGATAATTTTCATCTGTTTACTCACTTTACGTAAGATCAAAATTTCTTAGGTTATGTCGTCAGATTGGTCGACAAAATTTTAGTTTCGAATGCATTTACTACTGCACGGTTTGCTCTCCTTAAGCTCATTTTAGTTTCGGTTAGCTTCTGTTCGTCAACAAGGCTTTCACTTCTATTAAATTTATAATGCAGTTCTGTTTGCTTTCGTAGTAACGACTATTGAACCACAACAGTCCTTCCTCAACCCTCACAACATAGCTGTTGATATACTTTCCGGGATGTGAGGTCGTGGTCCAAGAACTTTTCTGCTCCTTACGTTTCGTCCAGGACTGTCGGCAAGACTCAGCGGAGCAGCGCCTCTGAGGAAGTCCAGCGCAGTCCTGGACGAAACGTAAGGAGCTGAAAAGTTCTTGGACCACGACCTCACATCCTGGAAAGTATATCAACAGCCATGTCACCCGGTCGTGAAAGCCTTCATTCTACCTCACAACATACGTGTGTAAAGGTTATTGTACAATACTTCCGAAGTTGAATCATTTGAGATTTACATCTTCGTCTCCATAAATGAATGTTTGATGTTCACTGTACATATAACCTGAAATCTGTTTTGTCACACTTTCTAGGCAGAATTATTTTCCTATCTTCTAAACATTCCTTTTAACATACATAGTCCCAAAAACTGTAAAAGTCTTACGGTCACTAAAAGGCTCCCCTGCGGTAACATAGGAAAATCTCCCCCCACCACTCGCCCCTACCCCCCCTCTCCCCCCCCCCCTCCTTTCCATACTTATTGAGAGTATCAGTGGTCTTAAATTTTTTTCTTAAGGCAGTCCCTATGATACACTCTCACCTATCCTTCAAAAGGAGAAATGTGGTTCCATATCCAAAGCTTTTTCCAACCGACCACGCGTTTATCTAAAAACTCCGCATGTTAGTACAACCCATATCAGCTAGCACGGCGTATTTCCAGAAATTTAGGAATACAGGACCTGTGAATGGTTTATGTCCGTGACTTTCGAGACAGAATTTCTGAAAACCATGAGCTGCGTTTCACAACTGTAAGACATCCTACATCCTCGTCAGCTGCTGTGCCGTTAATATCATTCAATCACATTTACGAATGTGAATATCTTTTGTATTTCTTTACGCAGTATTTAGTTCCCCAAGATTTCAGGCAGACGGGAAATGTAGACTTCTCGAACTTTTCAAGTACGAAGAACACTAATTACCCATGTATGCGCATGGAGCATTGTGCTTGTGCAAAATGACAATAGCGCACCGGAGAATGGAGACGTGATTATTAATGGAATGGTAGTTAAATGGCTTTCGGCTAGATGCGTCGTCTGATAAGTGGATAGTGTAGACACCAAGGTATTTATTCTTGTGATTCCAAGATAGAAGAATAGGCTGAGGTGACAAACAAATTGACGGTGTGTGTGGATGCCATAGAACATGCAGAAGCAAAGTTGGAATAGCCTATAATGCATATAAAAGTCGAGAAGACGCCTTGTATTAGAGTTTGGTGCTGAGCTACTGATGGCAGTGTTAGTGATCATGCGTAACTTGTGTACTATGCATACTGAAGTTTCTAAAGTCCTCAACAAATGTATAAATAATTAAAATTTGCTAAATACCAGTTTAATCTTCAGAATAAATTTATTTGTACTTCTTTTTAAAGTGGACGTGTGGTATTTGTTTCGTTTAAATGAATAAATTTCAGTATTGTGGTCCCATTTAACTCTTCCCAAACTTCGAAAAAATGCTGCACAGTATCGTATCGCGATCAGCTAAGATTGGTGTATGAGGTACTTTGCACCGCATGATTATAATTAAACAGCTGGTAATTTTTTTATACGACAATACTCTGCCAGCTCGGATTCTAAGCCGGATTGCCGGCCGGAGTGGCCGAGCGGTTCTAGGCGCTACTTTCTGGAACCGAGCGACCGCTACGGTCGCAGGTTCGAATCCTGCCTCGGGCATGGATGTGTGTGATGTCCTTAGGTTAGTTAAGTCCCATAGTGTTCAGAGCCATTTGAACCATATTTTCTAAGCCGGATTCCGAGTTTTTACGGGCGGTGCTCTAACAGGTAAGCCATCCGAGCACTTCTAACATCTCGACAAAGAGCTTCGAACTGCCATGGGCTCCCCCGTTTCCTTCCAAGCTCTGCACATTCTCTCCAGCAGTACTGCGTTACTTGCAGCTACGAGAAGAATCATATCGCTTTCTCAGTTGCTAGAGCCGGCCGAAGTGGCCGTGCGGTTAAAGGCGCTGCAGTCTGGAACCGCAAGACCGCTACGGTCGCAGGTTCGAATCCTGCCTCGGGCATGGATGTTTGTGATGTCCTTAGGTTAGTTAGGTTTAACTAGTTCTAAGTTCTAGGGGACTAATGACCTCAGCAGTTGAGTCCCATAGTGCTCAGAGCCATTTGAACCATTTTTTTCAGTTGCTAGACCTAATTCTGAAAATCATTACTTTTACTCAAACTTGTCACATAAAACCATAACAGGAATACACTGCCCAAGACTGTACCGCAAAAATGTACGTACCAAACATTTGTTTATGAGGCTCGGGTGTGATAGTTACACTAGGAGTTTGTCTACAGTAAACTAGCTTTGGAAGTATTAACTAATAAACTTCTAGTCCTTTAAGACAGCCACTACTGTAGATTTAGATGAGTTCTTATATACATTGCTTGAAGGTGAACAGACATTAAAAGTCAATTAGTCGTGAAAACATTAGTCTACATTTCTTTCTCCTAGCCGTTATATTCCAAGTGTAACGGAGTTTATTAGCTGCAAAAGGCCAATAATTAATGGTGAAATGCTCACGTATAGAAAGGCAAAATACACTCCTGGAAATGGAAAACAGAACACATTGACACCGGTGTGTCAGACCCACCATACTTGCTCCGGACACTGCGAGAGGGCTGTACAAGTAATGATCACACGCACGGCACAGCTGACACACCAGGAACCGCGGTGTTGGCCGTCGAATGGCGCTAGCTGCGCAGCATTTGTGCACCGCTGCCGTCAGTGTCAGCCAGTTTGTCGTGGCATACGGAGCTCCATCGCAGTCTTTAACACTGGTAGCATGCCGCGACAGCATGGACGTGAACCTTATGTGCAGTTGACGGACTTTGAGCGAGGGCGTATAGTGGGCATGCGGGAGGCCGGGTGGACGTACCGCCGAATTGCTCAACACGTGGGGCGTGAGGTCTCCACAGTACATCGATGTTGTCGCCAGTGGTCGGCGGAAGGTGCACGTGCCCGTCGACCTGGGACCGGACCGCAGCGACGCACGGATGCACACCAAGACCGTAGGATCCTACGCAGTGCCGTAGGGGACCGCACCGCCACTTCCCAGCAAATTAGGGACACTGTTGCTCCTGGGGTATCGGCGAGGACCATTCGCAACCGTCTCCATGAAGCTGGGCTACGGTCCCGCACACCGTTAGGCCGTCTTCCGCTCACGCCCCAACATCGTGCAGCCCGCTTCCAGTGGTGTCGCGACAGGCGTGAATGGAGGGACGAATGGAGACGTGTCGTCTTCAGCGATGAGAGTCGCTTCTGCCTTGGTGCCAATGATGGTCGTATGCGTGTTTGGCGCCGAGCAGGTGAGCGCCACAATCAGGATTGCATACGACCGAGGCACACAGGGCCAACACCCGGCATCATGGTGTGGGGAGCGATCTCCTACACTGGCCGTACACCACTGGTGATCGTCGAGGGGACACTGAATAGTGCACGGTACATCCAAACCGTCATCGAACCCATCGTTCTACCATTCCTAGACCGGCAAGGGAACTTGCTGTTCCAACAGGACAATGCACGTCCGCATGTATCCCGTGCCACCCAACGTGCTCTAGAAGGTGTAAGTCAACTACCCTGGCCAGCAAGATCTCCGGATCTGTCCCCCATTGAGCATGTTTGGGACTGGATGAAGCGTCGTCTCACGCGGTCTGCACGTCCAGCACGAACGCTGGTCCAACTGAGGCGCCAGGTGGAAATGGCATGGCAAGCCGTTCCACAGGACTACATCCAGCATCTCTACGATCGTCTACATGGGAGAATAGCAGCCTGCATTGCTGCGAAAGGTGGATATGCACTGTACTAGTGCCGACATTGTGCATGCTCTGTTGCCTGTGTCTATGTGCCTGTGGTTCTGTCAGTGTGATCATGTGATGTATCTGACCCCAGGAATGTGTCAATAAAGTTTCCCCTTCCTGGGACAATGAATTCACGTTGTTCTTATTTCAATTTCCAGGAGTGTAGTTGATACGCAAGTTGAATGTAACGATTATCTGTGGACGTTTATAACGTGAACGAACACGGTGCTTATACACAAGCAGCGACTATATATCATGGCGTACGCTGTGGGAATGGTTGCCGATTTGCCTGCGTTTAGAGATTAGGCAAAGAAGCAGTTAAACAAAATTTAAGCGCCTTCGTGCAATAACTAACGTCGCCAATTTCATAGCTTTTCGGTACCCGGCTTGGCGAAACAAGCTTTGCGACAGAAACGCTGCAGCCAATTTCTTCAGTACATCATATCATCTGCATAGTTTTCTAGGAGCCGGTAAATAAAGTTTTAACCTCCTAAGTCGCCTCTACAATCCCTAGGAGCCCGAAATTTTAATTGTGAAATACGCCGTATAGTGCGTCGGTACCAAACTTAATGCCACACATACACTGTCTCGGAAAGCGATTTCATTCGTAGTATTTTTCCAGTAGGTGAGGCTGCCGCTGCCCGTAACGCAACAATGTGGTGCCTCTTTTACTCCTTGCTTCTGATGCTAGAATTCGGCACTTCAATTACAATTCTGACTCTAAAAGGGTACTTAGTATTTTTCCACTATGTGAGGCTAAAAATATCGGAGGCTGCCGTTGACCGTAAGGCAACAATGTGGTGCCTCTTTTACTCCTTGCTTCTGATGCTATGATTCGGCACTTCAATTACAGTTCTGGCTATGAAAGTGTACGTGTGCTAAGAGCTGCACTCATCAAGTGTTTCTTGATGAAAAGAAGCTTGTGAACTGAAAATCATGGTGAGTGCTAACGAGATAAGATGCTGCTTAGTGAAGCACAGGTGCCGTGCACTAAGCGAGAATTCATCAATAATGCCTTCACCCGGCAGGGAACGAATTAGCACAAAAGAGCCTGCTGGAGAAAAAAGTACAGAATCTCCATGACCGCTGCGTCTAAGTGAAAGGCGCATGAAGTTACTGTAGGAGCAGAAGGAGGTTTTGCTACAAACGGTCCAACGCCAAGAGAAACTCCAGCATATCCTGGACGGAACCTCCGACTCATTGTACTACCACGAGGCCCTGTGGGACAGCCTGGAACTCAGGATAGAGATGCCCATTGCATCGGTGATTCCAAGGACTCCTGGAGCAGCTGCAGTCGTAGCGTATGCAGCGACTGGCGGCGGTGGACGTCGCGGTAGAGCTGAAGAGAAACCCAATCACAGCTGCAGCTGCAAACAACGCAAGTCTCGGTGGTACCTGGCTTCTCTGGATATGTCTAGCGACCTTTGGGGTTGTGCACTTCATGTAGTCCATCGGTATGGGACTTGTGTTCATGCATAATGGCACACCGTCCTTCTAAAAGTGCATAGCAACAGAGTTTGCTCATAGTGACAAGACAAGATTATTCGTCACCGCTGGCGCACATCCTCCTGTTACTGAGTGTAAGGTAGCTTGCCTGAGAAATTATCTGTCAAGTGCAAGTTAGAAAAGTGCAGTGTGTTGCACAGTTTGTGTTCTGCGTTCTGCCTGTTCAAGCAATATGCGTCTTGCTGCGTATCGCGTACTCCGGCGATATGGGCGCAGTATTCCTGCATAATGGCACACTACCGTTCTAGAAAATGTGCTGGAACTGAGTTTGTTCCCAGTGACACGATGGTGATTCGAGCACGCGGCTACACACTCCGCTTAGTGAGATTGAGAAATTTCCTGTCTTGTGACAAGTCTCAATACATGTAAGTACAATGTGTTATTGTTTGGTGTCAATTCAAAGGCTTTGAGCAGTGCCGTAATGTATGATGTAATTTTGTTTATTTTTAATATACGTTCATGACATAGACAACCAAAACAAACCTTTAACATTTCACCACTACAGTCTGCAATGTAAACAAAATGACACCATACATTACGCCATTGCTCAAAGCCGATGGGTGGAATCGGTCACTATAATTGACCTGAGGATTTCGCACTTGTATTTGGTCTCTGAACTGCTGCGAAAAACTAACTAATATTGGAATCGCTAGCTAGAATTAACACGTATAGGTCAATGCTAGTTATCGATTCCAATATCTACATCTATATGATTACTCTGCAGTTCACAATTAAGTCCGTGGCAGAGGGTTCACTGAACCACCTTTAAGCTACTTTTCGACCATTCCACTCTCGAACAGCGCGCGGAAAAAACGAACGCTTAAATCTTTCCCGGCAAGCTCTGCTTTCCTTTATTATCATAATTCAGGTGGGCGACAGTAAAATATTTTTGCACTCTGGGGAGAAAGTTGTTGATTGAAAATTTATGACAAGTTCCTGCAGCAGCGAGAAACGCCTGTGTTTTAATGACTGTCACTCCAATTCGCGTATCGTATCCGTGGCACATTCTCCCGTATTTCGCGATTGTGCAAAACGAGCTGGCCTTCTTTGAAGTTCTTCGATGTCCTTCGTCAATCCTATCTGATATACCATACCGCACAACAATACTCCAGAACAGGGTGGACAACCGTAATGTAAACAGTCTCTTTAGTAGACATGTTACTTTTTCTAAGTGTTCTGCCAACAAATCGCAATCTTTGGTTTGCTTTCCCCACAATATTATCTATGTGATCGTTCTAATTTAAGTTACTCGTAGTCGTAATCCCTAAGTATTCAGTTGAGTTTACACCCTTTAGATTTGTGTGACTTATCGAGTAACTGAAATTTAGAGGATTCTTTTTAGTCCTCATATGGATTACCTCACACTTTTCATGATTTGGAGCCAATTGCCACATTTTGCGCCATGCAGATATCCTGTTTAAATCAATTTCCAATTCTTCTTGATCATCTGGTGACTTTACATGACGGTAAATGACGTCATCATATGCAAACAATTTAAGAGCCCTACTCAAAAATGGTTCAAATGGCTCTGAGCACTATGGGACTCAACTGCTGTGGTCATAAGTCCCCTAGAACTTAGAACTACTTAAACCTAACTAACCTAAGGACAGCACACAACACCCAGCCATCACGAGGCAGAGAAAATCCCTGGCCCCGCCGGGAATCGAACCCGGGAACCCGGGCGTGGGAAGCGAGAACGCTACCGCACGACCACGAGATGCGGGCAGCCCTACTCACATTACCTCCTAAATCGTCTACATAGATCAGGCTGCCGGCCGAAGTGGCCGTGCGGTTAAAGGCGCTGCAGTCTGGAACCGCAAGACCGCTACGGTCGCAGGTTCGAATCCTGCCTCGGGCATGGATGTTTGTGATGTCCTTAGGTTAGTTAGGTTTAACTAGTTCTAAGTTCTAGGGGACTAATGACCTCAGCAGTTGAGTCCCATAGTGCTCAGAGCCATTTGCCATTTTTGATCAGGAACAACAGAAGGCCGACAACACTTCCTTGGGGAACGGCAGATATTACTTCTGGTTTACTCGAAAACTTTCCGTCAATTATTACAAACTGTGACGTTTCTGACAGTAAATCACGAATCCTGTCCCACTACTGAGACGATACTCCACTGACACGCAATTTAATTAGAAGTCGCTTGCGAGGAATGGTGTCAAAAGTCTTTTGGAAATCTAAAAATATGGAATCGATTTGAGGTCCCCTGTTTATAGGACTTCGTGAGAATAAAGGACTAGCTGCTTTTCACAAGAAGTGGTTTTCTGAATCCGTATCGGATATTCGTCAATAAATCGTTTTCTTTGAGGTGATTCATAAAGTTCGAGCACAGTAGGGCCTATATGTATCGATATCCTGCTACAAACCGGTGTTAGTGACATGAGATTGTAATTCAGCAGATTACTCTTGCATTCTTGGGTATTGGTGTGACTTATGCAACTTGCCAGTCTTTGGGTACGGATCTTTCTACTAGAGAGCAGTTGTATATGATTGCTAAGTACTGAGTTATCGTATCAGCATACTCTGAAAGGAACCTCTGGTACACAATCTGGACCAGAAGCCTTACTCTTCTTAAGTGTTTTAAGCTGCTTCGCAACACCGAGGATTTCTACTTCTAACATGGGTTACCGACGTTAGCAGTTGTTCTTGATTCGAATTCTGGAATATTTACTTCGTTACCTTCCGTGAATTTTGTGAATTTTCGTTACTTGTGCACTGGCTTTGCTTTTACGATTTCTCTGTGGGGTTCCCTACATTTCATGCTACCGTTCTTGTTATGTTTGATAATTTCTTACTGTTTCATTCATTTCCCCGTTTTTGCGTTACATTTTAGTTTCTCTCCTCCCAAAACCCCCACTTTCCCGCGGCAGTACCGTTAGAGTCAATAATTATTATTAAAAATTAACGCTGCTTTATAACATTACGACTTCACCATCCGCTATACTGCAGTGGATTTAAAGGTTCTCGGTGCTTTTGTTACTCGCATAAATTATGACAATAATATATCTAACGCATATATTTTTCTCTTATGTTTTGTTCTTGCTAATTTCAGTTATCTTCTATTTGTTCCGATATAATTCGCGGCTAACTAAATAATCGTGTGAATTGTGATTGTCATTTTATCGTATGCTACATTCGTTTGTTCACTAATATCCCGCTGCTTTCGAAGCATGGACGTAAAAACCAAGGAACTAAAAAGAAGGGAGGTGTTATTACGTCACAAACTTGAAGCCTATGTCCGCCATCTCAACTAGTCTAAAACTTCAGTTCACCACATTCATACCTCTATGGATCATCGCTTTATTTCCCCGTGTCGTCACGCTGACGTGTCCGTGCCCAGTTTCAACAGCATTGGGTGTTTCGATTGGATGGAGACGTAGTTGTGTCATCAAAAATGTCAGCTTGCGTTGTCAACGGGTGTACTAATCGATCCGATCGTAATCTAAAGTTTAAAGGAATCATGTTCATCTGTAAGAGGAGCTATTCAAACAATATTTTCTTTTGTATCCATTTATGATTGCTGCACTGAATGACGCATCATAGGCACGATTTCACAGTGAGAATCTGGATAAACTGCAATGAGACTAATTCACTGACAATCTAATAAAACAAAAACTCTATTCTGCATGGAGGTATTCCACTATGCAGTTCTGTGTCTTTGACATTTCAATAATCGTTTCACTTTGTTGACATGCACAAGATACGATGGCATGTCTTTCTTCTTTCCTTGTTGTGCCAGTTTATGAGTTTGCGAAGAGCACGTAGATTAGGCTTTTGCAAACTAGAACACCAAAAATGCCGTGCATACGAGGTAAAAGCTAAAAATGTAACGAACGAGGTGCAGTACCGATCCCAGTAAGCAAACAAGCGTTGGTTTCGGAGATCTAGTTTCATTTGCTACCGATAAAAAAACATAAAAGTGGAATGCAATAGATTGCGAAAGCATGCTTTTCACATTACTTCCTTCTGTTTCCGGTTATCCTTAATATAGCAGCAAAAACCGTGTTACGTTAATGAGGCTACATGTGTCGTGTTATTAGAGCAAATACGCATTCGAGAACAGGAAAACGTTCGAAATTGCCTTCCGGGCACTGTATTATCCATGTAAGCTCTATAATTTTTAGTATTTAAAACAGCTGCTACGCGCACACTACAGAAATAGTGAACAAGAAGCAGTCGAATACAATAGTCTGTTTTGGGCTATTTAAAATTGCGACAGGCCCCACCCACTCCGGCTCTTAAACAACGTACAGCGTAAGCCTGTAGTGCCACCTCCCTTTTTTTACTTCCATGGTAAAAAAAAGAAAGGAGTTGTTATTACGTTACAAACTTGAAGCCGACTTCCGCCATCTTAAGTAGCCCAAAAAAATAGGTTCACCGTTGCGATACTTCCTTGTGACGTCACTCAGACGTTCCTGTGTCCAGTTTCGACCACGTTGGGTGCTTTGATTCTGTGGCGACGTAGTTGTTTCATCACAAATGGCAGCTTGGGCTGTTTACGGGTATACTAATCAAATCTATCGTAATCTCAAATTTAAAGGAATCACATGTCATTCGTAAGTGGATCAATTCTAGCAATATTTTTTTTTGCATGCGTGACTCATTGTTGCACTCAATTATTCAAAATGACAGTCACAACCGCATTATTTATTTTGTCGCCAACTGGTTTCAACCCGCGATGGGGTCATCTTCAGGGCAATTTACACTGTAAAGTTACAATATTAGTAAGTTACCGTCTGCCCACATGTTGGCCGTTATTTAAGCTCATGCAGAGAACCAACCATGCATAGTTACCAACCGTGCACAGGCAGGATGACGACTCCAGCGAGCGACCAAATGAGTATAAAAATCTGTTTATTTATGTAACTTTGACTAATTGCTTGTTGATTACGTACGTGATTACTTACTTATATTATAACGTTACGGTGTAAATTGCCCTGAAGATGACCCCATCGCGGATTGAAACCGGTTGGCGACAAAACAAATAATGCGATTGTGACTGTCATTTTGAATAATTGATTATAAGTAAACCAATCGCTGTTTTCTCCGTGCAACTATGTTGTCTAAGAATTCATTGTTGTCCTGCTTACGTTTATTGTAGTGGTTTTATTTCCGTCGTTTCGCTTTAGATTTGCCTTACTCTACCCAGTGCCCACTCTTTCTCTTCTTCTCTGTGGTTTTCATCGCCTTCCAAGACGCAAACTCGTCGACATATGAGGCGCACTGTGCGAAAGGTCTCGTCACCGCGCTACACAGGGCTACGTAACCGCGCTGATTGTTGGGGCAGCATCTCATGCTCCAAATTACTACCACCGATAATTATTCACTGTTCTCATCTCCTCGCCTTTAAAAAAGATTCTAACTAGAGCAGCCGGAGACAGTGGTCATGAGTGTGCGAGTTTTGTGTGTATGACTGAAAGAATGTGTATGTGTGCTTTGCTGCCTTTCTGAAAAACGCTTTGCCTGAAAATATGTGAACACTCTTTTCGTCGTGCCTGCCTGCCGCTCGATGTGAGTAGGAATCTATCCGTTTCACAACACAATTATTCCCTCATGAAGGAAATAATCTACTGCACTTCAACAGGAACAATAATGTTCATAATTACAGAACCAGAAGAAAAAAAATGAATTCGTTGCGTCGCATTAAGGTTGTATACAGCACAAACGGGGTTTCGTAATCTGCAACCAAAAGTTTTTGATTGTATTGTATGGAACGATGGAGAGGCTTCGTCCCCACCGTAGTCCTCAGTGATTCACAACCCTACAACACGCTACAACAGTCCACTCACCCCACTGCCGCCCCACACCGAACCCAGAATTATTGTGTGGTTCGGCCCCCAGAGGATGATGATGATTAGTGTTTTAGGGCGCACATCAACGAAGTTATCAGCGCCCGTTCCCAAAATAAATGTTGACGGGTGCAGCCAAGATCTGTTAAACAAGGATCAATTCAGAGCCGATCTTTGCGAGAATTGTAAATGCTCAAATTTCAAGATTGGACACAGCACATCAAAACAGGTAGATAAAACTAAAAATAAACTACCAGTACAGTACAGGTAAAAATAATTAACCGTGGCTGGGTGACCACTTACAAATAATGGGTGACCAAACCACTTTACAGCACATTAAGATCTCAATCCCAATATTTTGTGAAGAAGTCCAGACATCACACAAAAACGTAAAACTCTAGCCACACTCGCCTCTTTATTAGTCAAAATAGACGGCAGGTCTGGTGGGAAACTGAAATCTTCCCTCAAACCCACGTATAAAACACACTCAGTTAAAATATGTCGTATCGACAGCTGTGTCCCACATGTCTGACACGTTGGTGGCTTCTCACGACGTAACAGAAAACCATGTGTCAATGGACAATGTCCTATTCGAAGCCGTGTAAGGGCTACTTCCTCAGCTCCTCGTTGTCGGAAGGAGGTCGCCCCCCTCCTCCCCCGCCATAAACGTCACACCAGACGAGTGTAACCCCAACGTTTGCGTCCTAGAGTAATTATGGTCTATGCGTACGTGGAGAAAGTGTTTGCGCAGCAATCGCCGACATAGTGTAACTTAGGCGGAATAAGGGGAACCAGCCCGCATTCGCCGAGGCAGATGTAAAACAGCCTTAAAAACCATCCACAGACTAGCCGGCACACCAGACCTCGACACTAATCCGTCGGGTGGAAAGTAAACCGGGAACGTTCCTCTGTTACCACTCCTGCTATTCCGCAGAAGATTATCTAATACCATAATGTGTAAATAGTGATAGGTAGGAATTACTAGCATCTGTCTGTCTTTAATTAAAAAACCAAAAAAACAGTAAATGATCAGCATGGAGGCCTGTTTAGAAAAAAATTATGTCAATGCGTAATGAGTCATTCCAAATCGTTACGATTTATCGTGCAAAACATACATGGAATATGAAACTAGCTAAGTAAGTAACTAACTAAATGCCAGCCGATGTGGCCGAGCGGTTCTAGGCACTTCAGTCTGGAACCGCGTGACCGCTACGGTCGCAGGTTCGAATCCTGCCTCGGGCATGGATGTGTGTGATGTCCTTAGGTTAGTTAGGTTTAAGTAGTTCTAAGTTCTAGGGGACTACTGATGACCTCAGATGTTAAGTCCCATAGTGCTCAGAGCCATTTGAACTAACTAAATATTGATATGACTCAGAGCACGCTATAGGCCTATATACTTTGAAAACCTTAAAAAGAAACTCAAAAACAAAATCAGTCAGATGAATAAAGCAGACGTACATTCCAATTGTGTTATGTTTGGTGTGTGTGTGTGTGTGTGTGTGTGTGTGTGTGTGTTCGGGCATATGGGATATTCTTGAGAATCTGACAAAGATACTGGCGATGAATATTATGGGAAAAGGAGGATAGGCTACTGTTGAGAAGTTAGGCCTACATGTTACGTAGGTCAGGTTACCATTACTAATAATGACTTACTTTCAAGTTAATGCAAAATATCCGTTCTAAGGGATCTAAGCGTTTGAGGTCACTCCCGTAATCACATTCGTAGCATCGCACAATACTAGAACATGTTTACAAAATCAATTCGCTTTTATACCCTGTAAACTGACATTATTGGCCTCACACTGAATGGAGCATCATAGATAAGATTTCAAGGTGAGGAGATGTGTAAATACAGTGAGACAAATGTACTGGAAATCCAATAAGATACGAACACTGTTCTCCGTGGAGGCATACATCTGTGCAGTTCCGTGTCTGACATTTCAATATTCGTTCACTTTGTTGGCATGCCCAAGTTGCGATAGCATCCCTTGCTTCTTTCCTCATTGCACACGTTTATAGGCTAACAATGCGCACATAGGTAAGTTTTGTTGCAAACGCAAACATTAGAAATGTTATGCATACGAGTTGAAAGCTGAAAATGTAAAGAACAAGAAGCAGTACCACTAAGAAAACAAGCATTGGCTTCGGAGTTTCAGCTTCCTTTGCTATCAACACAAATACGGTAAAAGTGGAATTAAATGAATTATGAAAGCATGTTTTTCACATCACTTCCTTCTCTTCTTGGGTTTCCGAAATACAACAAATTACATTAACGAGGCCAAATATGTCATATTACTAGAGCAAACACGCATTCAAGAACAGAAAAACGTTCGAAATTGCCTTCCTGACATTGTGTTAAGCATTATAATTTTTAGTTTTTAAAACGGTTATATATGCACACAACAGAAATAATCAGAGAGAAGCATTCGTAAACAGTTGTCTGCTAATGTTTTGGGCTACTTAGAATGGCAGCAGGCTCCGTCCACTCTGCCTTCAAAACAACGTACAGCGTTTAAGTCTGTAGTGCCATCTCCCTTCTTTTTTTACCTCCGTGTATCAAAGATTGCCTTTATGAAGCGTCCTTGCGTCTGGCATGATGTCATTGGTCAAAGCCGATGATTGGAATCGGACAGGACAATTTATCCAAAAATGCAATGTATACTCCTTTGTTCTCATGTCGTAATTTGTTTTCGATATCATTCATTGCTGAAGGCATTCGTGATTTCATAATATTCTGATTTAATACTGAATTTATTTTGCATTATGGACGAGTCAGTCGTATTAAATGCGAAAATGCTGCTTAATAAATGGTCTATCGTAAATCTACCATCAGATTTTTATTATCATTGGATATTGTTGGAGAATTTTACAAGTGTAATACATGTAGCAATTACATTGTGTTAACAAAGGTCCTGCCTCAAGAACATCTGATGAATACATGTGGAGGTGTAAAAGAAATAATATATGGAGGTCCATCAGGAGAACGGCCTGGTTCGAAAGATCGCGGTTGAATTTGGAAGTGATAGTGATGTTAAATTACTATTTTTGTTAAGAATATTCTGTTAACTCTGCCATCCACGGAACACGAATTGCTTGTGATACTTTAGTCGAATAATTGTCGTTATGTAGGGAATTTTGTGGGCGATTTATAAATTGTCGCTGAGGATTACGGTTTGTCGAGAATATTTTAAAACCATTCAATAATTTAAGAAAGATTCTCATGTTACAAGTCATTTTACGTATATATGAAGAAAGTAAATGGTGCTTAAAGAGTTAATAATTTATGTAAAGTGTCATGCTTGTCTAAGAACAAGCATACAGTTAACTGCATTTTCTTGTCTGGTTTGATCTAATACTGGTCTGTAAGATTGCCGCCTTTGTTCTGACGAATGTAAGTTTAACTTCTGATTGAAATAATAATTACTGTAAAGATTCAGCAAACCTTCTTTACGTCAGTTCCTATCCTTTACCATCCTGCAGTACCTAGAGTTAAATGTGTCACTGTAATTGTACTACAGGAAAGTAGTGCGGTTTTGCGTAACAGTAATAAATTATTTCCAGTGTTGATATTCATTACTTCTATCTTCCGTTTGATACAACCTGAAGAAGGTTTATTTGTTTACGAAGTCAGATGTTTTGTTAGGCTACAAGGTGTGCATTACTTTCAGTAAACGTATTTTAAACGCAACCACACAAGCCGAAGCTACCCAGTAACTTTGTCTTGAGCAGAAATCAGTCTGTTTTTTTCTAAAGCGAAAAACTAATTAACCCTAATAAGAGTAAAAAATAAATTATCACGTGCAGACTTTGTCCATAATTCAAGCAAAGGCAGAGTATTGTTTAATGCTGGTTGACATTTTTCTCCTTTGCTACGAATTTATGGTTAACGTTTGTGAAATATTAATGTAACCCCGAAAAGAAAAGTTACATAGTCTCCCTGTTTTGGAATTAATTAAAATTTTGGGAAGAGAAAGGATAAAATGGGGCATTGAGGTAGTTGGACTTTTAGTTTTTGGAGTAGTAATTTCTGGTGGGGGGGGGGGGGGGGGGGCGGGAGGAGGTTACTGTGCCGATGTACAATTGCAATTGGAGGGGGGGGGGGAGTTGTAAAGATCTGTTGTCGGGAGAGGAAAGAGGAAGGTTTCAGTTTTACAAGGTCATTTGGATAAACATTGCTGGAGAAAAATTACTCCTAAAGATTACTGAGCATTTCAAGTCTTTGTGGGAATAGTCCGTGAAATGTACAAGCCGCGGCTTGGTAGGTAGGTGCGGGCAGGTTTAATGTTTTATTCTTTTTTCTGTTTGCTTTTTTTCTTTTCTTTGCTCATTTACTGTGGTATGCGGCTTTGGAACTTTCTTGGTTTCTTTGGGAGGGGGGGGGGGGGGGGCGGCAGGTTTATCTGTGTTTTCAGTATTTTTTGGACAGAAAGTTGGGGGCGAGGGGTTGGTTGTTGTGACTTGTGCCTGAAAGTTTCTGTTTGTTTTGTGATCTTCTGTGTATTTTGAAATTAACAATTTTGGGTGCGAGTGGGGGAGGATGAGGAGAGGAATTGATTTGGGTGGTACCTGTCGCTTGCCTGGCATTCAGCATCTCTTAGTATTTATTTCATTAATCATCGTGGTTCTTACATATTGTGTTATAGTTTGACTCATTAGCACTCTTATTCGATGTTCTATTCTTATTTTATTCTTCTTGTCAGTCTTGATCTTTCGCTCCTCTGTAAGTTCATATGTGGTAAGTTTCTTTATTAGTATCTTTTTTCCGTTTCCATATTTTTTACAATGCATTTTTCAATATTATTTTCATTCCTAAGGTACACTTTCTAAGGTTTGTTTTTTTCCGAGCTGTTGTAACTGGTGTGAATCACGTGAATCCTAGTTACCAGTTCTAAGATTTGTCATTTTTGCGTTTACGTACGTAGTGTGTGCCTTGATGTTTTTAAATATATTCATTTTTAGAAATTTTGTCTGCTCTTCTTTGGACAACCATGTCCGTTGAAATGGATTAGTAGATTTGTCCTATTTAGGTGATTTCTGCTTGTAGATTCCAAGGTACTTAAAAGTTGTGTTTTTCCAGATGTGTTCGAAGTGGTTTGTTTCAACATTTCCATTGCTTTTTCCCTCTCTGTATTCCTACTACTAATTTATTTATCGCAGAAATAAAAAAGTAACAGCAAAAATAGAAATCCTACTACATGCCACAGCAAATATGTATCGTAAAAAAGTGAGAATAATGAATTTCGGTATCTGTAACTAGAACAGACCTATATAGATTTGTTATTTATTATGGAATGGTTCATTATGTAGAACGCCTTTTACTAGGTGAGTACACTGAAACATAATAGGATGATTGCATTCGTAATTACTCTCTAACCTACTGCAAAAAAATTACAAATATAGCTATCGGTAACTAGAATTACACCACATAGGTTATTTCCACTTATCGATTCCAAAGCACGGCTCGTTGTTTAGACCTTTTTCGCAGCAAGTGTATTAGCTTAAATGTAACACGATTTTTACAATTGGTATTAGTCTCTTAACCATTATGACAAAGAAAATAAGCTTGTAATCGGCACCTTCAATATTTGTTACTTTTCCGCTGTAGTTCAGAAATCAATAAGACTCTATGAATCATACAAAAAAACTAGACCATACATTTACTGCAAAAACACCCAAAATTATGAACCATTGAATGGTTGGTATTAGTATGTAGAACTGACCTACATAGCTATATTCTAGTTAACGATTCCAGTATTTGTTCTTTTTTCTTAGTATTTTAAGGAGCAATTACAAATGCAAAAATTCTGTTATATTTCAGTGCATACGACGCCTGCAAAACTGGGTTAGAAAATGAACCATGGAACGGTTGAAATCGGTAACTGGAACTGACGTGTACAGGTTAATCCTAGTTATAGAATCTAATATTTGTTACTTTATGTGATAATTTAGTTACTTGTGTAATGGCTTTTCTTTTAGGATTTATGTTACTGTTTCGTATACGTTACCATTTATTTCATTTTCCCGTGTCACATTTCTGTTTCTTCCCACCTAAAACCCCACTTTCCTGCGCTTGTCATGTTGTTGTTGTTGTTGTTGTGGTCTTCAGTCCTGAGACTGGTTTGGTGCAGCTCTCCATGCTACTCTATCCTGTGCAAGCTTCTTCATCTCCCAGTACCTATTGCAACCTACATCCTTCTGAATCTGCTTAGTGTATTCACCTCTTGGTCTCCCTCTACGATTTTTACCCTCTACGCTGCCCTCCAATACTAAATTGGTGATCCCTTGATGCCTCAGAACATGTCCTACCAACCGATCCCTTCTTCTGGTCAAGTTGTGCCACAAACTTCTCTTCTCCCCAATCCTATTCAATACCTCCTCATTTGTTATGTGATGTACCCATCTAATCTTCAGCATTCTTCTGTAGCACCACATTTCGAAAGTTTCTATTCTCTTCTTGTCCAAACTAGTTATCGTCCATGTTTCATTTCCATACATGGCTACACTCCATACAAATACTTTCAGAAATGACTTCCTGACACTTAAATCTATACTCGATGTTAACAAATTTCTCTTCTTCACAAAAGCTTTCCTTGCCATTGCCAGTCTACATTTTATATCCTCTCTACTTCGACCATCATCAGTTATTTTGCTCCCCAAATAGCAAAACTCCTTTACTACTTTAAGTGTCTCATTTCCTAATCTAATTCCCTCAGCATCACCCTACTTAATTCGACTACATCCCATTATCCTCGTTTTGCTTTTGTTGATGTTCATCTCATATCCTCCTTTCAAGACACTGTCCATTTCATTCAACTGCTCTTCAAAGTCCTTTGCTGTCTCTGACAGAATTACAATGTCATCGGCAAACCTCAAAGTTTTTATTGCTTCTCAATGGATTTTAATGCCTACTCCGAATTTTTCTTTTGTTTCCTTTACTGCTTGCTCAATATACACATTGAATAACATCGGGGAGAGACTACAACCCTGTCTTACTCCCTTCCCAACCACTGCTTCCCTTACATGTCCCTCGACTCTTATAACTGCCATCTGGTTTCTGTACAAATTGTAAATAGCCTTTCACTCCCTGTATTTTACCCCTGCCACCTTTAGAATTTGAAAGAGAGTATTCCAGTCAACATTGTCAAAAGCTTTCTCTAAGTCTACAAATGCTAGAAACGTGGGTTTGCCTTTCCTTAATCTTTCTTCTAAGATAAGTCGTAAGGTCAGTATTGCCTCACGTGTTCCAGTGTTTCTACGGAATCCAAACTGATCTTCCCCGAGGTCGGCTTCTACTTGTTTTTCCATTCGTCTGTAAAGAATTCGTGTTAGTATTTTGCAGCTGTGGTTTATTAAACTGATTGTTCGGTAATTTTCACATCTGTCAACACCCGCTTTCTTTGGGATTGGAATTATTATATTCTTCTTGAAGTCTGAGGGTGTTTCGCCTGTTTCATACATCTTGCTCACGAGGTGGTAGAGTCTTGACAGGACTGGCTCTCCCAAGGCCGTCAGTAGTTCCAATGGAATGTTGTCTACTCCGGGGGCCTTGTTCCGACTCAGGTCTTTCAGTGCTCTGTCAAACTCTTCACGCAGTATCATATCTCCCATTTCATCTTCATCTACATCCTCTTCCATTTCCAAAATATTGTCCTCAAGTACATCGCATGTTAGATTCAATAATTATTATTAAAAATTGACGCTATTTCATAATATTACGACTGCACCATGCGCTATACTATAATGCAATTTAATAGTTCTCTCTGCTTATTTATTCCCATAAATTACGAAAATAATTTATAACAAACATGACAATCCGTTTTCATTCTTGTTCTTGTTTATTTTCTTTATCTTCACTTCGCTCCGATATAATTCTTGGCTAAGTAACTAATCACGTAAAATGTTATTGTAGTTTTATCATATGCTACATTCATTTACGAGTATAATACTTTGCTTCCATACATTGCCTCTACGTAGTGTCTTGGCCTCAGGTATGGCGCCATTGCTCAAAGCTGACGAGTTGAATCGGACACAAGAATTTATCCACTGTTTGTATTCTGCATTCTTCCTGTCTAGTGATCTGCAGGCTGCTGCATTCCATGTGGTCCGTCGATATGGACGCAGTGTTCCTGCATAAAGGCACGCCGCTCTTCAAGAAGTACGCAGGAACTGAGTTTGTTCATGGTCACAAGATGATGTTATTCGACCAAGATGCTGCACCCTCCACTTGGAGTCTGAGGTAGTGTGCCTGAGAAAAGTTCCTGTTTAACGCCAAGTGTCACGTCTCCTGGCAAGACATTTGAAAAATCGGTATAATATATGTTAAAAAAATTATCTGTGTATGAATAATTATCGATTATGAGGATACTGTAAAAAATGAAATAATTATTTTTCATTTTTATGTTTGTGTAAAATTATGTATGGCCATTTTGCAAATAACGTGCGTGGTCGGCGAGTGTGGAAACCGAAGCAGACAATGATAAAAATACAACAAAGATATATACTAGCATATTAAATTGCTTATAAATAGTGGAGGTTAAGACATTACTCTTCTTGTAGCCGTGAATGTAGTAAGAGCCTGTGACACACTCTCAAACGCTTAGTTAGCTTGCTTTTGTTCTTTTATCGAGGAAGATGCCATTGGATACTGATGTATAAAAAAAAGTGTATACTGTTAATTTTATGTTGATTTTGAATATAGAAACTGTTAGAAATGCATTTAATAATAAGTAACTAGCTTGCCCAGTATTTTATTCCACATTTTTAGCCGTTTTCAGAGAATTTAGAATTTTCCGTAACGCAGTGATGCGCCACGATCGCGGAAGCCGCTGCCGCTGCAAATTCAAACTATAATTAAATGAAAACAGTTTTCCCGCAACTAAGCGGGCAGCTAATGGTACATTAAAATTATTTCTGTCAGCTTCCCGGAGACTCCAGAGGAGAAGTGTAGATGTTATTATGTTATTTTCAGATAGACATGGGCAACTGCAGTACAATATCAGTGACGTAAATAATTTACGTAAATCAGAGTGTTAAAACTTTACTTGTGTGATGTCAAAGACTGCTGTGTTTAAATCTGGTCTGACTAGTAATATTAAAGTCAATTTTCAGTTTCAGTTTCATGCTCTCGTGTTAGCTGTGGGTATTAATAGTGTTCAAATATTTAAAAAATCCACTGCAGCTTTTACATTTGGCAAACACTGTATACTGTAACTTCTGTGCGTATAATAAGAGTAATTTTCAGTGCATTTCAGAGACGTAAGTAGAGAAGGACATGTTCAATTTCGTAATCACTTACAGTAATGATACAGTGTTCCATTTCTAACAAGCCAGATCAGAATTATGAGAACATAGTCTTGCAAATTAAAGATCATACATTCACAGCAGGAAATTTTTTAGTGTTGTTCGTATCCCCGCATAACAGATCAGAGGGCACAAAGTTAAAATTTTCAACTACAGAAACCAGTAACGAGAACCGCATTTTACCTTTTGTGTTCGCAACAATAATCAACCTATAGTTTATTTAAAGTGCTATGCAACATAAACTGTATACTCTTTAAGTACAGTGCGTTATATTTTGTGTTCCGCATATCAGCGGAAACCCTCTAGTTACCGCAGTAGATTCAGGAATCCTGCAGTCCAAATTTCAAGTGAATCATATCGACTGTTATTTGCATGTACAGAAGAATAGTGCGTCCAACTAGTGCTTCCAACTTGCGCATCCAACTTTACCAGCCAACTTATGCAACGAACTTTTGCAGTCAGCCTGTGCAACCAGTCTCGGTGACCTAGATTTTGTCATCATTGAAATAAGTTGTTGTTTCATCAGCACTGCTACATTACAGAAAACCTGTATATTTTTCACAGTACAACAATTTCTGGCTTTTATGACTTTCAAAATAATTTTCCATCGTGTGTCTTATTGTGTGCCTTACGTAGTATAAGCTTAAAATCAAGAGCCGTTAATGCCTGTTTCTTATACTCCTGGTACAAGGCGTTAGTGGAAGAAATTTTATTCACAAGTGTTTTTATTTCACTTTGAATATATGAGCCATAAATTTCCTATACAATGTATAGTCATTACAAGTAACTGAAATCTTTTCGAAGCAACTGATGACACCAGGGAAGAAAGGATGAGAACTCTATGCGCGTATAAAATCGAGAGTATTCCAAAAGCTGTGTAGGCTATTTTCATTAAGTAATAGAATATAAATGTGACAATTCAATGAATAAAGCAAGCTACTACAGTTTCACCGATTCATTTATCATTATCAAACATTTTCTGGGAAAAAATACCTAGACGTGTTCCACAATGTGCACCTAATTTCTCCTGTCTCTGTTCAAAATACTGCATACCATCTAAAGTGGGAGCACATACTGCAGGAGATCCCGGTTCAGCAGACACACAAAGAGAAGAAAAAACATCACATTCTCTTACGTGATTTTACTTGGAACTTGAGTGGAACACAGTGATACTTGAAATTTTTTTTCTAGTTCTGTTATTAAAATTGTGAAAACAAATTTTCCTGTTTATCTTTTTTTAACTTTTTTGTTATTATTATTTTAAGTGAGCCTGTGGATCCTATCTGCTGAAACAGTCAGGGTTGCTCTAATTGCCTACTTTGGATTCCTCCTTAAAACTAAAGCTAACAGCATTCAACCGTCACTGCTAGTTGCCTTGGAAAGTCATCTGCTTTTCAACATCGAAATCATGCCAAAAGAAGTCCATGTCTATGCAATAGTTAAAAGCTCATTTTTTAAAACTTGTATCAGCTCTGAATTTCTTCACAGGAAGTACTTGTTGTTTTCTTCCTAATTTTTTTCAGTGTAGTCTTGAATAGATGTGCTCTATACACCAATGTTTCCACAGCTTTCTACATAACCATTTTTTTTTCTATTTCGAGCAGTAAGCAACATGAAGATTTGATGTGTGTTCCGTCTTCTTTTCTTATTGTCATTAGGCAACTTAAGAGCATAAGGTACAGAAAAACATTAATGGGTATCTACTGAATTAATAAAATTGAAATGGTACAACTGAAAAACTGAAAGATGAGCTAGAATACTAATGTTCCTAATGTCATCGATATTGGGCACATGTTGGTAGCCGATATTATAATGCACAAAGTGCAGTTGGCACACTCACCCGGAAAACGGAAATAAGACACTTTTTTTAAAAATATTAAACTGCTAGATTCTCCACTTACACTCTTGCAAATAGTCTCAAAAAAAAAAAAAAAAAAAAAAAAAAAAAAAAAAAAAAAAAAAAAGACTGAGTAACACTCTTAATAATCCACCTGTAACGAGGGTAAAAAAGTACTGAACGAAGTTTTAAGCTTCCAACTCCATCACTGGCTTTACGTATAGTAGCCCAAAGCTGACCGCATTAGTCAAAGGTTATGTTCATGTACTCCTCGGAAAAGTTGTGGGTAATGTAAAACACTGTCGCGATATTTGTGGCACGCGCCCTAAAAATCTAGAATGGAATCCACATACTTCCACACGCCATACGCTATCACTGGAATCTTATGTACTGTACACGAACTACATTTTATGCGGACTAAATGAAAGGCAAGTCATATGATACACCGAGGTAGCTGCATACCAAAAGGCATCTGCAGAGGTCTACGCACGACTTTTTCTACAAGCCAGTCCGGTATATTACGCTTTCTTGACAAAACACCGGAAATTTTTGTACTTATATATTATCTCTTTTGTCATTTCGTTATTAAATAATGCTGTTTAAAACTGAAATATTTAGCGGTATCACATAATTAAAAATAATAAATCTCACAATCGATAATGTCCTCTGCATGCCTGGGAAAGACTTTCAGTCTGCGAAACCTAAATCGTAAAATTCTTCTCAGAGTTTCTATTAAAGTGTGTTACAAGATGTTAAGTCTTCCATATACATATAAAGGGCTTCTGATTTGGAATGTGTGCCTTCAACCATTTTCGAAACGCTGTCTTGTTGAAACCAAGTATAACCTTTTCGTGTCATCTTCACTACGTAGGAGACTCAGGGTGATGCTATCGAAGTAAGATACGTTCAATTTTCCTGGTTTATTCTTCTGAAAAACATATGTCTTCTTTTGAAAAACATATATCTGTTTGCATCTATTACCAGATTTAGAAATTACGAACATCCTTTTTTTCACTTTCTGCTATACGTTTTTCTGTGATGTTAGACCATGTGAACAAAGCGAGCCGTTGATAAATGATTTACGTTTTATGCCATTAGCCGAGTAGCATTCAACAACGTTTTTATACCTTCATTTGAATGAAACTGTTTCATCAACTTGTCATTTAACTTTCTGTGTGATGCATAGTGTAGGTCTCTATTATATTTAAAGCGATGAACTTAGATCAAATCAAGAAGCTATCTCTCATCAACTACTCACACTGTGTATTGTATAGATCGGTAAATGTATTGTTTCAGTGTGATATTTGATACTAAGTTTCTATATCTGATTCTTTACACACGATAACCTACGATAGTTAAAGTTATGACAGTATGACGTACTAAAAGTTCTTCCTTCTCGAGACAAATTCCCTAGATCATCGCTTTGCTTATATTCTTACGTGCTACAACGCCCATGCGTGAAACTTCGCAGTCATTGAAGCTACCGGTAGATGTACCTTTAGTACACGACTAAAGGTACACAATCACAGTATTGAATGTTTTTTCAGCAATTCTTACAAGTCGACAAATACACATCTTTACAGAATTGGCCAGTGAGTGCAGAAACTATAATTTCTGTCAGCTCGAGTTTCCACTTCCCGTTCAAACTTAATACATAAGGCAACGGCCTTGCCGCAGTGGATACACCGGTTCCCGTGAGATCACCGAAGTTAAGCGCTGTCGGGCGTGGGCGGCACTTGGATGGGTCACCATCCGGGCCACCATGTGTTGTTGAAATTGAGGAGCTACTCTACCGAATAGTAGCGGCTCCGGTCAAAGAAAACCATCGTAATGACCGGGAGAGCGGTGTGCTGACCACACGCCCCTCCTATCCGCATCCTCAGCTGAGGATGACACGGCGGTCGGATGGTCTCGATGGGCCACTTGTGGCCTGAAGACGGAGTGCTGCTGCTGCTGCTGCAGAATTTCGACAATATAAATGATGTAAATTATATATGGTCCCGACATACAACAAGACCAACACTTTATATAAAAGCGTTTATAACGTTTCCTGATAAAACATGCTTTATAACTATGCAATTACAATTTTATTTATATATAGGCACTGATTACGTCTGTGGACTCTGAATAACAATAGAAGAGAGACAATTATCTTACATTTTGTATTTGTAAAGGATTACGTACTGGACTTGTGAAATAATATCTGTGTCGGCGAGTTCTGAAACCACCACAGAAAAGAACTAGTAAAGAAAAACACAGAGTTTTCATGACAATCAGCCATTGTTAAATAGTAGTGTAAGAATAATAATGTCGTTGTCGTCTTCTTGGAGTTACGTAGAGAGGAGGAATCTGTGACGCTATGTTTAACGCACAGGTACTCTTCATATGACAAGATTGTAAGCAGGACGCCATTAGGAGCTGATTATAAAGAAAGGTGTGTGAACTTGTTATTATTCGAGTTTTAAATATGGTTATTTTATGAGAACTCTTATGGTATTATTAGAAAGCCTGCCTGGTATTTTACCCATTTATTTAAGACATTTTCAGCTTTTTAAGTAGTGTTCGTGGTGCAGAGCTGCGACACGGCGGAGCGGACTGCCGCCGCGGCAGATTCAAATCTGATTATAAGGGCAATCACACCGCAATCAGATAAAAAGTGAATTTAAAATTATTTCTTACAGCAGTTCGAGATCGGAGTACAAAGCAGCAGATTTTACGTTGTGTTTCACAGGCTGACGCGGGCTGCTAATATTGTAAACTTTAAACAGTGTCAAAGTTAAAATACTTTCAAGTTCAAAAGGAAATCTTGCTGTGCAAAATTCTGAACTGGTAAAAGTAATAGAAAAATCATTTTCTGGTTAATAATGATAGTCTCGTGCTCTAGTGCTAGCCGTGATACTGATCAATAATTAATTTTGACGAAAAATCCAATGCAAGTTTTGAGGTTCTTTAAGCATTACGTACGGTAACTTCACTATTTTTTATAATAGAGATAATTTCTGAACTTTTTACGATAGTTGTGGCAGAGATGGATATATGTTGTGCATTCCATTGGGTTATAGTAACAAAACAGTGTTCATTTGATAAGAAACCAGTTCCAGTATAATAATAATTAATCTCATTTGTTCACAACAACATATTTTAGCACATACAATTAACCAAAGTAAACCAGTGTACAGAAAAAATATTGGAGCGCGAAACGTTTCGTGCGAAACGTCTAGCCATTGGAACTATAACTACATAGCATAGGTCTCTACATAAATCGCATCTTATCATTTTTGTTTGATCTGTAAAAAGGATTTTGTGCCATCATCCAATGCCGACGGACATCAAGATTCAGAATGCAAAGATTTTTTTTCAATATACAGAAACAGCCCTTAGGTCCGCAAACACTATGTAAGTAGTCAGTGTAGTAAGCAATATAAGCTACAGAAATGATTCTGTATGTCTACTTTTGAACAGAGTGTCTACTGCACGTAAGTACTGTTTTCGTAATTCATTCAGAAACACTGCCACGGTACTGGGTCCACTGGGTGGAAACCGAAAGTAATTCATTACGTCTGTCGAGATTATAAGACTTATAAACAATTGCCTAAACTGTTAGCAGTAACGACGCAGGGCAAAACGAACGTAAGAATATTTAGGTAATAGATTGGAAACGCCGTGTCGTTTCATCGACAGGTTGTCTACGACGGTTCCATTATCATACCAATGGCTGCACTGGGCTTTGATAACCCGTTAGTTTGCTACAAATATAATGATTAATAGATACTCATTGGTTTATTTTAGTACGAACAGAGGGCCACGGTGGCCGAGCGGTTCTAGGCGCTCAGTCCGGAACCGCGCGACTGCTGGGGTCGCAGGTTCGAATCCTGCCTCCGGCATGGATGTGTGTGATGTCCTTAGGTTAGTTAGGTTTAAGTAGTTCTAAGTTCTAGGGGGCTGATGACCACAGATGTTAAGTCCCATAGTACTCAGAGCCATTTGAACCATTTGAAGTACGAACAAGTTTACGTTTCTGTACATGAGTTCCTATTCCAAGTGATACCTACTAAGGGTTTAGTCATAAACTGTAACGTTGACATCCCTGTCACCAATACATCAGATATAACCACAGCAAAGCTAGGATTAATACGAACAAATTACATTTTCCATCATTCTACTGCAAACAAAATACACATAGCTTCAATTACCATTTTAATGTTCTTTAACGAAAGTAAAACTCCTCTGTGAGGAACGCGTAAATAAGTTGAGACAACCAGATTCCGTGAATAGCCAACTGTTCATAGACGTGCTAATTGGATAACAACGCAGACGCGGAACAACTTTTTCAAATAAAACAAAAAACGTGACAGTATTTTTATGGTGATAACATGGATTAACTTGAACGTAAAATATTTTATGTTTGCCAGTATTAGCATGTAATACAAAATAAGTGACGATTTATGCAATTTACGGCAGTGAAAATTTTCATTTCTTCTTAAATATTTTACAGCTGATGTGGAACCATATTCGCAGTTTGCGAGTTCATTCTTCATTGAATGCGGCTGTTGAACGTGTCAGACACAATGTGTCAGATACTGCACTACAGTGTTTCATGCCACAGCAAGACAATGCAGAGAGAAAACAGTGTCTCGCACTATGCGGGAATCACGGTAATATAGTGCGAGCACAAGGGAGCGTAGACACAAGGACAAATGGAGATTTGGGCCACTCATTGTAAGCGTCCTCTGATAGCTGAAGTTGTTAAGGCGACTGAGTTCGAAACCCAGTCCGGCACAGATTTTCATTTGTTGCGAAATATTCTGCAGCTGATCGAATCCATAATCGCCATTTGTAAATTCAGCTTAAATATACAATTTAATTTCCCAGTTCTTTTTACCATTCGTAGAGCCTCTGACTTGCTGTCATAACAAGTGATATTATTTCAGACCACACAGTATCAAAAATACTGCAATTATATTCGAACAGATCTAAGGCCCCTGTATTAAGGAATCCATGACATTCAATCCTAGAATGCTGTTGATCGCAGTAGCAGCAACTTTTCCTGCGACATTTAATTACTTTAGCCATCATACTTTCGTCGTTATGAACAACGATTAAAATTGTTTGGTGTCTATTGCATAACCAAGACATCAGAATAGTACAGTAGATTTTATGAAATGACCCTGCGCTTTACACTTAATACACAGGTTTTCATAATATCTACAGCAGGCAATTACGTGGTTGCTGTTTAAAATTTATAGCAGCTTGCACTATATCAAACTATTTTATATAAATTTTAGATCAAGTTTGGAAGTGTAATTAAAAATCATAGGCCAGAATACGTATATTTATTTATTTAGCTTATGGCATATAACACATCATATAGAAAAGACATAAAAATCATAAGACACAGAAATAAAGAGTAGTCACAGTGTGTAACATATAGTAGTAGATATAAAAGTGTTTAAAAATAGTGTATATAGCAAACAAAAGTTCACAAACATCCAGATTTGTGACATAGTCTATTGCACTTTCAGTCGCGGTCAGAAACTCATTGGGGTCTCTTGCAAAACGTCTCAGAGGGCAATCTTCCACGATGTGACGAATCGTCTGCCGGTCCGCACCGCAGTCACATCTCGGGGTGGTGATTTTACCCCACCTGTGGAGGCTGTCTGCACATCTGCCGTTGTTTGTCCGAATTCGATTCAGGGTCGTCCAAGTTTTCCTTGGAAAATTGAATCCTGGTGGTTGGGCATTGATGCATGGCATATTCTGCAGGTTTTGAGGCACAGATTCTCTCCACCGCATTTTCCAGAATACGTAACTAAACACGTATCTTTTTTGACATGCTCACTTTTTCATGAACTAATGTCGTCTCCTTTAGAGAAAATACATCAACGTCACAGGTTCTAAATGCTAGTCATTTTAATATCCATGTGCTTTGTCATGCTTGTACGTGTGGCTAAGGCAGGGGCAGCTGCTTGAAAAAGTAGCGTCTTTAGTGTTTAACCCGGAGAGGAGATGGCGGGAGAAGAAGATAATCATCAGCAGTTTAGGAAAACAGCGGTTTGTTTCAAAGCAACAGCTGTTCTGTGTAATTTTAGTACATCATATTTAACGTGTGTAAGTCATGCAGTTTAGGCAAATACGATGATAGATTATTTTTGATACAGTGTACAGATGTAGTGTGTAACAGCTGCATCCCTTTTGCGTTGAGTGCATTGACTCTTTCCACATCCCTGAAGGTCCCTTTTCGTTCTGGGATCTACAGCAATACGACACATAGAAAAAGTTTCAACATTTACATTTTCTGCTGACAAGAAGAAACATAAAAATGTAAATTCCAGTCTTGTGCCTAAAATATAGCCAAATGTGTAATGGACATACCAAAATATACTATCGTCTTTATTTCCGGAAAGTATGACTGTAACTAATCAATGAGGGGTTTCTTCTAGCTATAAATAGCATGGGAGCAATTATTAGCATGTTTATATGAGGAATAAATAGTCGATTAAAAGGAAACTGAGTGACTGTATGGACGACATCAAATATGCTGCGAACTGTGATATAGATACAGTAAATTTTGAGCGTCTGTCAGGGGTTTGTGGAGCTGCTTAATTCCCGTTTCTTCTGAAATCTTCTGGAGTTCGTACAGTAAAGTCGTCAGTATCGTCTGAAGAGGCTGCCCACTGGTTGCTGTGGGCTCAGAGTCATACAGGTGCTAGAGGATTCTAAACGAACTACTCAGACAAGGAAGTAATGGTCGGAAACGAAAATTTTTGTTTTATAAAAAAATGTCTCTGAGCACTATGGGACTTAACATCTGTGGTCATCAGTCCCCTAGAACTTAGAACTACTTAAACCTAACTAACCTAAGGACATCACACACATCCATGCCCGAGGCAGGATTCGAACCTGCGACCGTAGCAGTCACGCGGCTCCGGACTGAGCGCCTAGAACCGCGAGACCACCGCGGCCGGTTTTGTTTTATATAACTGTAACTTAAGTTAACAGCAACTTATCAGCGGCCTATTACAGTCTCAGCCACCAGCTTCTACTACCCAAGATATACAATGTGACCAAGGATTTCAGCCTAACTAGGTTCATTGCAGCAATCCTGCAAAACCGCAGCGTACTGTATCACCTGAGGTGGTGATGAACTTGAAGTGTGTAAATGCCATGTATCGATAATTATTGTATGAATAGCTGGCGAAGCATGCCAGCGAGTAAACAAATGCATTATATAGAAATTCTATGGACATTCGAGATTCTGTGTCTGAACTCTATTATTTTATCATCTTCTTCTGTTATTGGACGATTGTCTGAAGTTCATCTTGCTGTAATAGTCTATGTAAGTTAAAAAAGAAGAAAAAAATAGTTGTTCATAACTTATAACTTGTGTACGGTATTCAATAATGTATATTCTTCAATGTATATTCTTCAATGTTTATTCTTCAATCGTACTTGTCCTGAGTAGACGTGGCCTTAACGGAATATTGACCACTGTTAAGCACCATACTAGAAAATAATTAGAAATTTTCTTTCAGCTCATCTTCGAGACATGCCGCCCGTTAGGTCACTAAACTTTCTTTCAGATTCTACGAGCTATGCGGCCGCTACGAATAATTTTATATATTTTACTTTCAGATTTTCTCAAGGTTGCGAGATAATATCCCAGGCAGAAAGGCCTGGTCACAGGATTCTAGATCTAATATAAGATGTCATATGCGAAAGATTATGCTTGTAATCTTATATTGGTATTCGAGACGAAACCACGATATGGAGTTACGGGTTTTATTACTTCAAATTGAACTGGCATACGAAATATTATCTGGTGCTATAAGGTCATGAGTTTTAACTATATATTGGAGAATATCTGTGAGGATGCAGGAGAGAGACAATTAATTATTTATGGTCCCGTAACCACCCTGAGTACTGAGCTAGTTTGCTGATACGCGTCGGGCTAAATTAAATTACATTAAGCTGTTCATAGTGTTTTTAGAGTTATTTCTCTTTTGCTTTGACGTCACTTTATTAAAAGGTATCAAAGCAGATATAATAAATTTAAGAATTTTATTAAATTACATTACAGCAGGTTCTTCATTGACTTTCAAGGGCAGCGCAGTCGATGGAGACTACGGAAAAACAGTCTTCCACAAAGGAAGCGTGTTTGCTACAATACTATTCAACAACCAACCTATAGTCCTCAACACCAGGAATTTCTTGTATGCTGATGATCTTTCCCTTGCCACTCAGACTTTGAATCAGTGGAGAACACCCACGAATGCCCTTGAAGATCTACAATGGCACAAATCAGCTTAAACAAAACCCCTCAAAGACTCGCGTGTATGCTCTTCATTTGAGAAATAGGGAAGTTATTCAGAAGATGATGGTAGTATGGTCAGGAATTGAATTACAACACTGCTATACTCTAAAATACCTAGGAATCACTTTGGACGGATCTCTTACTTTCAAGAGACACTAGATGAATTGCAAGTTGAAAGATTCCACCAGGAACAATATGTTAAAAAAATTGGCCGGGTCACTGAGGTGCACCCAACCTGAAACCATCCGAACCTCTGCACTTACATCAGCCCACTCTGCAGCAGAGCGCTTGTCGTGGCTGGTACAATTCGTCACATGCCAAACAGGTACACGTAGCCCTCAACGACACCTGTAGAATTATAACAGGTTGTTAAAATCTACTCCAGTAAAATAGATTTACCACCTGGAGGAATAGCACCACTTCCTATTCGAAGAGAAATTGCGGCGAATAAGGAACGAAAGGACGTGGAACAAGAACAAATCCAGCCCCAGTATGGGTACAAACCGCATTTGCAGCGATTGAAGTGAAGGAAGAATTTCCTTAGAACGTCAAAGGTACTTACTACCATTTTTGAAAATGCCCTCGGGCAACTTTGGAGAGATAAGACTTTCCTTCCCTCTGCTTGGAAAAGAGTTTCTGAAACTTTACCTCCATGACATGACGAGAAATGAATGACCTGGATACCTTTGAATAGGCTGAGATTAGGAGTGAGTAGATCAAGATTTAATCTGGTAAGATGGGACTACAATACATAAAACAATATTAAGTGTGATTGTGGAGAAGATCAGGCCGTCCAGCAAATCCTTCAATGTCGACTGTGTCCGTCTTCCATGCCTGCTCATCCGACCCATGACCTTTGTGTCGAAGCCTCCTTGGATTTAGGGTATGCAGGCCGCCCTTCCTCTCTACTTCCACAGGGAGTTCGTTTCCTTCAACTGCTTCGTTCTCTTTCCTTCCACTTTCCTAAAACTTTCTTGACAAATGGGGGCACGGCTCCACCTTGGCTTCATCCCCGAACCTGCCTGCTCCGTGACCTTTGTCAGCTTCCCAAGGATAGTACCCCACACCCCCTATAGTTTATCGCCGGGCATTCGCTGCTCTATGCGCACAAATGGAGGATGCCACATATATTTACACTGACGGCTCAAAAATCGCATTTGGTGTTGGGAGTGCGTATATTGCTGGCGACAGCCCTGATAGATTTCGGCTTCCCGACCAGTGTTCGGTTTTTACTGCGGAGCTTTACGCTGTTCTCCAGGCTGTCCAATACATTCGTAGCCAAAAGCGGCTACAGTATATGGAAAAATGGAAATGAGCGTTTGCGTCATTGGCCGGGAGGCCCCTTACGGGGTCTGGCCACCTAGGTGCAGGTCTTACTACATTCGACACCATATTGGGCGACCTGCGCACCGGATGAGAATGAAATGATGATGAAGACAACACAACACCCAGTCCCTGAGCGGAGAAAATCACCGACCCAGCCGGGAATCAAACCTGGGCCGCTTTGGAAGGCAGCCCGTCACGCTGGCCATTCATCTATCGGGGCGGACTACAGTATGTTACATGCTCGGATTCGCTCAGTTCTCTCCTCAACCTCCAAGCTCTTTATCCCGTCCACCCGCTGGTCCACCGGATTCAGGACTGCCTCCACTTGATCCAGTTGGGGGGGGGGGGGGGGGCGTCTCTGTGGCGTTCCTCTGGATCCCAGGGCACGTTGGTATCTGCGGAAACGAGGCGGCCGATATAGCGGCCAAGACTTCAGGCTTTCTTCCTCGGCCCGCTGTTCGCATGGTTCCCTTAGACGATCTACAGAGCGTTTTATGTCGCCGCGTTGCTCTTTTATGGCACACATATTGGTCTACACTTCCCGATAATAAATTACGGGACGTAAAACTTCTTCCCTGTGCTTGGATCTCTTCCTCCCGGCCTCGTCGTCGGGAGGAGGCAATTTTAATTAGACTCCGGATAGGGCACTGTCCTCTTAGCCGTAGACATCTTTTAAGTGACGATCCTCCTCCGCTTTGTCCCCACCGCTCTCAACCGTGGACGATGAGACACCTTGTACTGCAGTGCCCTCATTTTAATCAGCTACGCGGCCGTTTACAGCTGTCGCGTGATATATCTTCCCTCAGCTGATCGCGTCCTTGAGTTTATCAGTGTCAGTGAAATGACATCGGTCATTTGAAGCTCTTTTTTGGGGAAAACAACCTCCCCTTCAATAGTATTTTTCTAAGATTTCCTTTCGTTTTTAGTTTCCCTCTTTTTTGAGTTTCGCTCCCATTGTTACTGATTTAACATTCGGTTTTTTACCCTTCCCTAAGCCACAGAATGAGCGCTTATAACTGTAGCAGTTTTGCGGCCTAAAACCATAACAAAAAAATGGACTGGAAGTGGCCAAATGTTGATCAAAGGTTGTATGACATTTTAACTGTGCACATATGTATGTTTCTGACACGAGGATAAATAAAAATAGTAGCAACTTTTCAAAGTTACAATCGTCAATCCCAATACCCAAGAAATGAAGAAACAAAAAACGGAAACTAGGATTGCACAAAGGTTTGATCCCAACAATACGTTTGGAGATTTCCCTCAAAACATAAGAAGCTTGTTAAATAAGAAAAAAATGAGCTTCCTATATCAATACAGGAAATTGAAAAATTAAAAGGTATTTTTACAGATGTGCTATGCATAACGGAACACCATCTAGAAATCAACAAATGGCTCTGAGCACTATGGGACTCAACTTCTGAGGTTGTCAGTCCCCTAGAACTTAGAACTACTAAAACCTAACTAACCTAAGGACATCACACACATCCATGCCCAAGGCAGGATTCGAACCTACGACCATAGCGGTCCAGACTGTAGCGCCTAGAACCGCTCGGCCACTCCGGCCGGCCGGCAGAAATCAGACATAGCTATACAGATAGAATGAATAAAGAGTGAGTGGCTATACACACCAAAAACGTATTGAAGTCTGAGGCCATAGACATCAGTGAATACTGCAGTGAACAACTGTTTGACTGGTGTACTTAAGTAACAGACTCTCAAACATACAAGATAGTAGTTCCGGCAGGCTACAAATATTCAACAGATTTTTTTTTTAATTTGCTTAGTAGACATAAGCAAGAAGTGGTTGAGTGTATGTGAAGATTGCAATATAGACTTCATACCGCAAAGTTCTGATAAAGTCCACCTAGAGTTACTAATGTCGTGCTTTTGTTTGGCCCCAACATAAGAATAAGAATGGAAGGACATAGTGCAACATTCAATAGGAATTCTTTTTATTTTGCTTAGTAGACATAACCAAAAGTGATTGATCGTATGTGAAGATTGGAATATAGACTTCACGTCACAAAGTTCTGATGAAGGTCACCTAGAGTTACTGTCAAGTTATTGTTTGGACCCAACATAAAGGATGGAGTGCAATAGCGAATGATAATTTATTTACAAATCCGTCTTTCACTAAATATATGTGAGCCTCATATGAACGATTTACGTGGCCATGACTGTTAAACAGCAGCAATAAAGCATCCCCGTCAATCAGGTTTAACGGAAAAGGAAAAAAAAATTCTTAGAACTGCACATGCTTACGCAGTTACATTATTAGAGAGAATTTACAGGATGAAATAATTCACCAAGCCTGCACAGTAGGCGAGAAATTTTATTGTTTTCTAAAAATATTCTTGCAGTATTACGAATCCAGTTTTCCTTCATAACACGTCAAGAACATTTACAGAGGAAGCCGAAAAAGCAGGCCGCAGTGGCCGAGCGGTTCTAGGAGCTTCAGTCTGAAACCACGCTGCTGCTACGGTCGCAGGTTCGAATCCTGCCTCGGGCATGGATGTGTTTGATGTCCTTAGGTTAGTTAGGTTTAAGTAGTTCTAAGTCCAGGGGACTGATGACCTCAGATGTTAAGTGCTTAGAGCCATTTGAATCATTTGAAGCCGAAAAAAGTTGGCTAAGACGTGGGATCAAAATGTCTGGTACTAGGAAGAGAGCGTTATTTCATGCACAGCACTAGTTCTAATCAAAACTAAAAAATGCACTAGAAGCAATATGTCAAAATTCTTCAGTGTGTCTTCAAAAATGTAAACATCATGCCCTGTGTACAAAAGATTCAAAATTTCGAACCACTTGAAGTTTCATTATGCTTTAAAAGCATTAAAAATTCATGCAAATCATATTCAATTACCAGATGGCATCAACAGCAACACAAGTGATACGAAATCAAAATTATAGGATAGAAAATTCAACGATTTTTCTTTAGCTGAAACTAAAAACGTGGTGGCAAAAAACAGTTCATCCAAATCTAATCCAATAAACTTCCTTAGATGGACAATCCATAATCCACCACCAAACTTCAGTTTTGCAAACTCATGTGTGGAGAGAACACAATACTATTCGATCACTAAAAAGTAGTAACTCTTCTGGTTCAGATGGTACTAGTTCTAAAATCTTGTGCTGACATGCTAGCATCACCTTGACTTACTTCCGTAACCAGTCGAAAGGCTGAAGTATGTAGTAGCAACAACAGTATCCGACTTTCGTAAAAGCTTCTTTATTGAGAATACAACGTATGACCTTACGAATGCAGTTCTAGTAGAATTACACAAAATTTAGCCTCTAAGTGTTCTGTGTTCCCGTCAAGGCTTTGGACTGTATAGGGAAACTAAATGGTACGACCTTAAAGACTTCCCCTTGCATGGATGGAGTCATATCCTAATAATAGAAAACTAAGCCTAACATCAGAAAATCATATGACAGGAATAAGGTAGAATTCAAACTCGGGAAACATTACATATGGCGTGCCACGAGATTCTGCTCTTGGCACACTCCTTTATTTGGTTCTACAAGCTGAGTTACCTGAGACACTTGAGGACTTTTCAATAACGGCAGCGTTTGTTGGTGGCAGAAGTGTATTGATAAGCACTCAAACATATCCACAGTAGGCACAACCAGGAAAGTAATGGAACAGGCTTGTAATGGGTTTACAGCCAACATCATAACGTTTAGTATTGCAAAATGCCATATTACGCATTTTCAAATAAGTATAAGTGACTTACGGATACTAAAAGTAGAGATCAGCAGACACACAATGGATGAGTCTTAACACGTAAAGTTTCAGAGCATCCAGATAACCAACAGTCCCAGTTCTGACTCCATTGCACTCAGAGATCCCTCTGATTTTCACTCGCGGACGAAATTGATAGCACACTTTGCATACGTTAACTCAGTTACGCTCGTTTGTACAATCTTCTGGAACATTGCAACTAAGGTGAAAAAATTATTTATTCTACAGAAGCTTGCATTAAGTATATTGTGTAATGTCGATACGCCAACATCTTACAGAAGCCTCTTCAAAGACATATGGGTTCCTGCACTTATATGCCAATACATATAGTCACTAATGGTATTTGTTGTTAAAAACAAGACTGAATTTAGGATTAAACAATTCAAGCCACAATGCTAGAAACAGAAATAATTTCTGTATAGATCATGCTTCCTTGTCTAGGACTCAAAACTGAGCTTTATGCTCTGCTGCAAAAGTCTACAATAGGTTGTGGAGGCTTAACGATCCGTCGACATCCAGGTGATTAGAGCACAGGTTGCCACTGCAAAACATATTCGCGCTTCCGAATGTATTTTTAGTGGCAATTGAAGCAGAGCCCACTCCAATGAACTTGTTCTCCTAAAATAAATAAATAAATAAATCCGGACAAGGGCAAGTAGGCCTCACGCTCTGATTGTTCCGTACCAACTCAGTTTTATATATGTATGGCCGTATCTTTTGACTGCAGTGACGTAGAAGCTTACATTATTTACATCGCCAAGAGACCATAAACTTGGTATTTGATATAAATTTCCGCTTGATAGCTCTGCCTGTTCCAGAGAAAAAGCAGTCTTATCAGACAGACGGACGATAAATGGAAAAAATATTTTTTATGTGATATAATTACAAATTAATAATTTTCGTATTTTTTTCCTTTACTTGTACTGTGAAACGTTGCTTCTTACTAAATTATATGATTCTAGTCAACAGGAAGCACCCTAAGGTTCTAATGAGTGAGTTTGCTAGTATCAAAATACGACACAGATGGCTGGATTTTTTGATTGCATTGACTTTGAAGCTAAAGTGTTCAACATCGCTGCGGGACCGCAGACCTTAGTATGTGACATGAATTTGAACTTGATACTTTTACTTATTCCTTAGAAAAAGAGGTCTTAACAACCGGACGAATGGCATAGTGATACACAGACGGACAGAAAACCGATTACCGATTAAGGTGCGGAACCCAAAAAAGAATGAATCTCGCAGAACAATATGTTAGCGACGGTTAGGTACGCCGTCGTCCCTCATTAAACAGATTTTCTATCGAAATTCTTGATTCATTTCGTGCCTGGCAAGGTAATGGGTAACAGACACACACACTCAACACATACGCTCTCTCTCTCAAGCACAATACACAATAAGATACTTATGAAGCTCGCCACAGCTTATAAGTAACGGAGAATGGTAAATACTAGTGACCCAAAGTATTAAGTTTAGTGTAAGAAGCTTTTAAGCGCCAGAAAAGTAGTTCTGAAAGTTACTTGCATAAAGACTCGAGATAGCGTACGACTGCGGGAAGTGATTTTGTACGACATTCATAATCTGGAGATTCGAAAGTACTTGGTAAAAATGAACTGTTTCTGCTCTGTAGGCAGTAATAATTGATATTGCAGCACTATTCACTTCGAATAGTTTGCCTAACGTCGTTACCAATTGTCTGCCAAATACTTCGCTTCTGCGTGTTGATTGTTTACATTAACTTTCCATAGCAGATGAGCTATTTCTTATTGTTACAAATGGGTCTTATCGCGAAACTGATAACTTTTTACTCTTCTACTAGTTTTACTTCTAATGCTACTTTGGTGTCTGTAAAGCGCATTCCTGTACATATTTACGTACAAAGGTAGCTGCGCCGTCTTCCCTTTCACCGCCGACTTTGGTCGAAGATGAGACTAATGTCATAGAAGACATACTTTCGAATGAGTAGTCTCGCTCATGCTGCAATGAAGTCTGCGACCGCCTCTACGCCAAAGCAAAAACGACGATGTTAGTAATTATCCCCAGTCTTTTAATATCCACAAACAGCAGATTAAAATTCAGCGTGACGAGGTTTTGCGCTGGGAGTCCACCGTTTCACAGTTTCCGACATGCTTAAAGACTCAGCAATCACGGATGGGTGATAGAATGGGAATTTGGTATCTAATTAGTGCATATCCCATTAGAGCATACATTCAACGTCACACGACTGTTCCAAGTTTATGTAATTTCACACACACTCGACATGCAAAATGAGCGAATGGTCAATATAATCGGTCAGGTCTGTCTCTTTCAGCTTTGGTCTATTGCTTAACATGTTAAGAACAAGTCACATTTCGATACGCTTCAGCATCTAATTAGCACAGTTAACAGTTCTCATCAGGAATCGTCACTTATTAAACTCCCACCTACCACACAGGTCAAATTCACGAGCTTTAAGCTTTAATGACCTTCGAGTTTAACCCAGCAGTAACCTCCTTTTGCATAATAACACGGCGTACAAAACCGCTATTCCACAGCCTCCACGACGTCTTCGCTTAGGAAAGTACAGTACACCCAAAAGGGTCTCTGCTGAACCACTTCCGAAACTATTCACAGTCCAATCTCAAATCCGTTACCAAAATAGTTCAAAATCGGATTAAAATATTCGCATACCACGTCTACAACACTCTCGCCAGACACAGAAACTTTTGTTCAACTGTTTCCATCTCTTTGATTTCAACAGCAAGAATTCAGTCTAGCCAACACTTTACCTACAAAGGGAACTCGCCGTAGGCCGCTCTCATTACAGTCTAAGTTTGGCAGGGTGAAAAAAGTGTGAAAATAAAGGACAACTATTTTGGCTTACGTGCCACCACTCACTAGTTTCCCAGAAAATTATGGTCAAAGTTTCGACGCTACTTTATCAGTTCGATCGCGCCTCTGTATGTGTGTGGCGACGTCATTTATCCACTGCGCCAAAAACAGCGGGGGAAAGCTGCAGCTGATAGTTATTTATCTTTGCCGTAGTCGGCTTGGTTACGAGTTGTTTATTCTTGTTGGTTTTTGATCTGTGCTTGGAAAATAAAATGTTTTCTCATCTCATGAAAAAGCTGTTACTTCATGAAATATAAAGGCTCCCATAGTGGTGACCTCGAAAACTCGTAGCAGAAGCATAAAGAAAATACATATACCGACGGGAGTAATGAATTCAGAGACAAAAGCATGGGGCAGTGGAATCAAGATTGAAGACTACAGTCTGTTCGACCAAGGATCGCGGTCCACGCCCTTTGACTCGCGACAAAACGGAACGACAGATGTTAACGCAAAAGATGGGAGTACCTATGCGCAACACGGAAATGTTAAGCTTTCCGCGTTCTGGCCGACGCGCCCCCAGCTTTGGTTTACGCAGGCTGAATGCATATTTCGGCAGCGTGGGGTGTCTAACAACATTGACAAATTTAATATAGTGGTTTCACATCTAAATTTAGTAGCGATAGAGCAAGTAGAAGAAACCTTGTCGCAACAAAATTACTTTGTGCTAAAGGAAGCTCTCATACAGCATTATACGTTGTCACCAGATTTGCGACTACAAAAAATTTTCGCATACGAAGATTTGGGCGACAAGACTCCGTCACAAGTACTCAAAGCCTTACGTACATTAGCCGGCCCGGAACTCCTACCTGAAGAGTCTTTACGTCTAATATGGCTTCGTAAACTTTCTGCCAACATCCGTGCCGTCATTGCAGCAGAAACAGACTTACCATTGCAAGTCTTAGCAAAAAAGGCAGACACCATCGTAAACACCTTAACCGAAGTTTCTGCGTGTTCCGAATTCAACTCCAGCCAGGATAGAGGCCCAAGAACGTGTAGTGTGATGGAATCTGACGTCAGTGAGCCAGGAACATGCAATAATACTCCCCAACAGCAGTGCCCATCGACCGAACCCACCATACAGCAACTGGCAGCACAAGTGGCAAAACTCAACGTGCAGGTAACTTCACACCACCACCAGCTACGTAGTCGCAGTTGGAAAAGACGAACAAATGCTATCCAACAGGATTTGACAGATCAATGGTGCTGGTACCACAGACGCTTCGATAACACTGCCCGTCAATGTATTCAACCCTGCAGCTACCCAAACTTAAAAGGCGGGCGTTAAAGGGCGCTATCGTTCGTCAACAACAACATAGGCGCCCGAGTCATAGCGTGATTCAAAGAGGTGAAAACGCCACGGTATCTGCAGTCAACCAATCACACCGATTGTTCGTGTTGGACCTCTCTTCAGGTGAGAAGTTTCTGTTTGACACAGGTTCAGAAGTTAGTGTTTATCCAAGAAGGAGAGGTGATATACTCACGACAACAACGCAACTTGTGCTGACTGCGGCAAACAACTCCAGAATATCTACCTATGGTGAGAAACAGTTGGCATTACATCTGAATTCCAACTTCCATCCTAAATGGACTTTTGTGGTTGCTGATGTGCCGAGTCCTATAATTGGAGCGGACTTTTTACGGAACTACCGACTTATGCCCGGCCTGGTTAACCGTCGTTTGGTGACAGTTCCCACAGAAGGGATTTTGCCTAGTGCGTCTTCCGCGTCGGTTCAAGTGCAGTGCGATGTGCCCGTGTCTTTCCGCACGAAGATTTCCGGCTCCTCTACCGCGTCATCCGCGTCGGGATATTGTGATACGAGTTCGTACCCGCAACTAAGCGGGGCGCACACGTGTGCGTCACGCAAGAAGACACCCGACAGTCGTAACGATTCGTATACTACAGGCAATATCAGAGCACTGTCGGAGGAATCACTTTTTCGTAAACTGCTTCAAGACTTTCCAGCACTTACCGAACCCGTCAACGCAACCAGGAAATGCAGACACAATACTAAACACCACATCAGCACGACACAAGGTCAACCCGTTGCCTTCCGCCCGCGGCGTCTGCCTCCAGAGAAGTTGCTCGCGGCGCGAGCTGAGTTCGACAGACTTCTAAAAACAGGTATTGTAAGTAGGTCTGATAGTTCATGGGCATCTCCAATTCACATGGTCCGTAAAAAAGACAATTCATGGAGAGTATGTGGAGACTACAGGTCGCTCAATGCCCGCACAATTCCCGACCGCTACCCAGTACCCAATGTGACTGATTTTAACAGTACGATTAGCAATGCCAAAATATTTAGTGTGATTGATTGCGCCAAAGCATTTTCCCAGATTTCCATGGCTCCAAAAATGGCTCTGAGCACTATAGGACTCAACGGCTGTGGTCATTAGTCCCCTAGAACTTAGAACTACTTAAACCTAACTAACCTAAGAACATCACACACGTCCATGCCCGAGGCAGGATTCGAACCTGCGACCGTAGCAGTCGCACGGTTCCGGACTGCGCGCCTAGAACCGCGAGACCACCGCGGCCGGCTCCATGTCTCCATCTGACATTAAAAAAACAGCAGTTATCACACCATTCGGTTTGTCTGAGTACAATTTTATGCCATTTGGCCTCAGAAACTCTGCCCAAATATGGCAAAGATTCATGCATGAGGTGCTTCGAGAATTACCATTCGTATTTTGTTATATGGACGACATTTTAGTATTCTCTGGTTCTGTATATCAGCATGTCGAACATTTGCGGCAGCTTTTCCGCCGTCTGACAGAGTATGGCATAATTATTAACGAAACAAAGTGCACGTTTGGAAAACGCGAGGTTAAGTTCCTGGGATATTTGGTTTCAGCAGCAAGCCTGTCACCTTTGCCTGAGCGGGTTGAAGCAGTACAACAGATGCCCCTTCCCACAACTTACAAAGGACTTCGCAGATTTTTAGGCATGCTCAACTATTACAGACGTCACTTACCTAACTAAATTAGCTGCCGCCCAAGAGCCACTCCCAACGTTACTTGCAGGTAAAAATACAACAGGAAATCGTAAAATTCCGTGGAGTCCAGATGCTGAAGCAGCTTTCCATGACTTAAAGAAATGTCTTTCTCGGGCAACACTACTGGGACATCCAAGATTGAGCGCTCCTTTAGCGCTAATGGTTGATGCGAGCCAAACAGCAGTGGGTGCAGCGGCTTTCCATGACTTAAAGAAATGTCTTTCTCGGGCAACACTACTGGGACATCCAAGATTGAGCGCTCCTTTAGCGCTCATGGTTGATGCGAGCCAAACAGCAGCTGGTGCAGCGCTACAGCAAGAAGTTGATGGCAGATGGCAGCCGCTCGCATTTTACTCTAAAAACCTGACTCGACAGCAGCAAAAATGGAGTGCTATTGACCGTGAGTTGCTTGCTATTTACTTAGCAATAAAGCATTTTCGCACGTCTGTCGAAGGGAGGCACTTTGCAATTTTTACCGATCACAAGCCGTTAGTAGCTATATTTCAACGAGACACAGAGCTCAATTCACCACGTCAGTGCAGGCAAGTCGAGTACATTGCACACTTCACAACTGACGTGCGTCACATTTCAGGAAAAGACAACCTGGTCGCAGATTGTCTGTCTAGGAATTGTGCCAGTTTAAATTCAATTCGTTGGACCGAGTTAGCGTCTAAACAACGAGAAGATCCTTTCTTGCGCCGTCTAATAGAGGAACAGAGAACTGTGCTGCAGCTCAGACGTGTGTCTGTCCCAAATGTTCCAGACGTAATTTGGTGTGATGTAGCAAAAGGAAAGGAGCGACCTTACATACCAGAACAATATCGTCGCGAGATTTATAGTGCACTACATAACCTATCACATCCAGGAGTACGAGCTACAGCCAAGTTAGTTTCCTCCAAAGTAGTGTGGCCTGGAATACAAAAAGGTTGTCGTGCATGGGCGCGTGCATGCCTAACATGCCAGCGTAATAAAATCAGCAGACATGTCTTTGCACCTATTGCTAACTTCCCGACGCCATCTGCAAGATTTTCACATATACATGTGGACATTGTGGGCCCGCTATCATGCTCTTCAGAACAACGCTATTTGCTCACAATCATTGATCGCTTTACCAGGTGGCCAGAAGTAGTTGTAATACAAGACATTTCTGCGGAGTCGGTTGCAAAAGCACTGTTGCATTCATGGTTCTCCAGGTTTGGCGTTCCGCAAAACATAACAACAGATCGCGGAAGGCAGTTTGAAAGCCAACTTTTCAATGAACTTTTACTACTGTGCGGGTGCAACCACCTACGCACCACAAGCTATCATCCATCTAGTAATGGAATGGTGGAACGACTACACCGCACGCTCAAAGCTGCATTAATGTGTAGTTCCACTTCATGGCCTGAAGCACTACCGCTGGTCCTACTCGGATTGAGAACGGCCGTGGAGGAGGACTTACAATGCTCTTCCGCAGAATTGGTTTATGGCGAGCAATTGAGGGCTCCTGGAGAATTTATCGTTCCAGCATCTACACAGCCGTTCGCCCCTGAGCTATGCACGCAATTCGCGAGACAACTCAGCGTTAGAATGAGAAACATCAAACCCACTAACCCTGTCAGACATGGAGACCGGAGAGTGTTTGTACATAAAGACCTGCAAGCAACGTCCCAGGTGTGGCTTAGGGATAATACGGTGCGCCCGCCGCTTGTTTCGTCTTACTCTGGACCATACAGGGTAATCACAAGAGGAAGCCACAGCTTCAAAATCGATAAGGATGGTAAAGAAGAGACAGTCTCAATTGAGCGGCTTAAACCTGCTTACACCGAAGAGGGCACACTCCTTCCTCGGTCTGCAAAATCACCCTCAAACGTGGAGGCCAAAGAAACAGCAGATAGTCTCGCCGAGCCCCGGTTTCAGAAGAGGACAACGAGGCAGCAAGTGCAGAACAGGAGCAGCCATTGCCTGCACCAGATGGTTTCACGAGAGCTGGTAGAAAAATAAAGTGCAAGTTTCCCCACATACCTGGTGCACCCGGTTTCAAAAGGAGGGGGGCTGATGTGGCGACGTCATTTATCCACTGCGCCAAAAACAGCGGGTGAAAGCTGCAGCTAATAGTTATTTACGTTTGCCGTAGTCGGCTTAGTTACGAGTTGTTTATTCTTGTTAGTTTTTGATCTGTGCTTGGAAAATAAAATGTTTTCTCATCTCATGAAAAAGCTGTTACTTCATAAAATATAAAGGCTCCCATACGTGAGTTGGTAGCGCATTGGTCAGGAGCACAGCTTTGAATTTATGCTCTCCGTGTTAAAATCCAGTCTTATTTCTTTTTTTCCCTCTTTTGTTATCGCGGAAGTATGCGATATCAATATTTTTTGTGGCATGGTGAAACACAGTGGAATTATTAACAAAAGAAATTAGGATTTCATGTCGTATTAAATCATCATATTAAAATAGACTTTACCATCGTAAATCTTCAATAATTAAAGAATATTAAAAATTAAAAACATAAATTATAGTCTATTAGTTCTTGCTTTAATTTTTAGTTTCTTGTTTCAAGGCAACCATGGCGATACCATTACAAAATCATTGAAAGTCTACAAATTCGTAGCAACGAGCGAAGGCAAGTATGGCACAGCCATATTATTTACTGTGAATGTAATTAGAAAAACATCGTCATTATCGTAGCTAACACCTCGCGATACGGCGATAATTTCGCGGCAAACCATGCATATCGAAACATTTTTCCGGAAACTGGAGCCTGTAATTTTGTTATGGATAAAACCGTGTATTTTAATTGCATCACTTCTGCTTGCGATTTCTCTTTGCTGTGAGACGAAAGTAGGGCTCTTCTGTAACAGGCGAAGATCATTCTTCATCTCTCATTAAAAGTAAATGTCGCAGGATTAACAAAAAGGCATACACTTTAGCGGAGTTACTTTTAATGAAAACGTCGGCATTCCAATTTCGTCAACAAACAGCCCAACGTACAAGGAGTGATCTCTTTGCCCGTCCCATGAGCAAATAATGTACAGAATTAGCTCCATTCATATGCAAGGTGCAAAATTTTGTCCAAAAACTGAAGACACGTATATTTTGTGAGCTGTCCCGATTTTATCGCTGTTGTGTACACATTTTATTGCTGTTCCATTGATTGATTTACGTCTTGTTGGACCATAAGACTCAGTTTGCTACTGAATTATTGGAGACAAACAAAAAATTTTGGTAAATGTTTTTTGGAAAGTGTTAATCCGAGTCAGCTGTGATAATGACAACTATTTTTAATAATATTTGAAATGCTTACTTCAGTTGTCAATAATTCCGTTGCATCTCTCGATGTCACAAGCAATGTTGATGTCACATACTTCCGCAACCACAAAGGATCTGAACAGGGGATGAAAATTTTCTAAGATGTGCTATTAGCCACTGCGCTCCTTTTTTACTTATTTATGTATTTTTTCCCCGCAACCAACTGAGTTAGTTACTCGCTACGCGAGCGGACTGATGAAGTTACGACGAAACTTCGACCGGCATTTTCTCGTAAAATGCTTAGAGCTGGCATCTAAGCCAAATAGGAGCCCATTTAATACAAACTTCCTTCAAACATGCATATTTTCCACTATATCAGAGTCGAGCTTATGGCAGGTCCCCCTTCTTGGATAAAATATTTCCTTAAATGCGCCCCGCGTTATCCTGCGTAGTGGATAACACGTAATTGCAGCCCAGACAATATGTACACATGAGGAAAAGAGAATATAACCTTACAGATTATCGCAAGACACACAGTAATAACATACGCGATATTTTACCCAATGAAACTAAAGAATACAGATCGATGCCTGCATGTTTATAAAAAAGAGTATCCCTTTAAAATAGACATCAGGCACGAAAATGAAAATCCCCCAGTATTTAAAAAATTGTAAAAAAGTTCCTCATTAGCCACCTCTTCCATAACTGTTTCCGAATGCTTGCCTCAAAAATATAAATTCCAGGTAACTGTAATATATGTATTAGATAGGTCCTGATTTTGCCAATACCCTGACAACCGATAGTGGTCTGTGTAAAATTACATAAACGATTTACCTCATCCACTGGAGAAAAATAGCAGCTAGGTAGTACAGGAGGAAGAGCTGTGGTTTCTTCCGTACTAGCTGTTTTCCTCCTTAACTATATAAAGTAGTAGAGAATTAGTATTACCATTATTATCAGTTTGAGTGAATTAGCGTTGGTTATAATTTGTTGTTCGCATACGGAAGTTGCCGCAGAGGTTGCCTCTGCCTTTCAATGTATATCATGATTCGTTCCTTCCCCCTGAAGTCTTTCCTTCATGGTGTGATTTATGGAAAGTGACGTATGAAACAATTAATGGATAAATTGTTCGGCCTCATTGTCTGCACATGTTCTTCCTGGTAGGAATGTCACTGCTGCTCTTCCAGATCACTGCAATATGTGATCTTCGTTGTCATAGTCAGTTTGAAGGTTATTTAATGACAAATTTTTGCCGCATGATTCAACACAGCTTCCTCAAATTACACTTTTCGAACTATTGGTTGTCGAGCGCCTTGAAAGAAACAGTTCCTCGCAAGGTTCTGTACGTCTCGATTAGTTTTTTTCGAAGTATACCGACGCCTGTTGCACATTCGGTCCTCTTCCCGCGTTCCACCACATGTTAAGCCTCTATTCCAGGGTGTTGCCATTTGGCAACCAACGTACTTACGTATGACGTTTAGAACAACACTGATACATGCATTTTGTTGCTATGTGGCAACGCACACAGTCTGGCCTGTCTGCCGGGAGCTAGACTGTGTTTTGTGTCGTTATGTTGGCAGAGAAGCCGAAAATCGATTATCTTCGCTGAAGGTCGATTGTACGTAAACTAATGTGGAAGAAGCTGGAATAATGGATTATTTCTGCCACTTAGCTCACACATATGTGTAAAATGATGCTTAATACATGCAATGTTTTCTTGTCCTGGAACTGAAATATAAATAATTAATCAGTGTTTTCGGTTTGTTGCAATACAGCGACATCGTGATCTTACTGTTGTGGACATTTTCCAACACGGGCAGCTTCGGAACAATGCTATTATCTTTATTCCGTAGACGATTCTGAAGCGACAGCGACAGCGAAGTATTTCCGGATGACTAAGATGATGAGACGCCTGGACATCTTATTCTTCTTGGAAAGTCCAGTATGGATATTTATGAGAATTATAACGATGATGAAGAAGAAAAAGCAATAGAGGAAGAAGAAGAAGACTAAAGTGAGAACAATGTGTCACATCTAAATTTCATTGTAGCTGCAGAAGAAAGGAGTGTTCCAATCCCAAATAAATAGTCTAAACTTTAATGCAGTTGAAAAACATGTCCGAAAGAAGTACTCGTATTCTTGCCAAAATATATTGATACATTTGACATACTTTCTTACGTATGGTGTTCAAAAGCGCAATTTTTTAACATTCTTTGGAAACGAAGTGTTGGACAATGCTGTTGAAGAGACAGAGGGGTAACTGTTCAAACATTCCTTGATGAACAGATTATACCATTCAGAGGGCGTAATTCAGTGAAACAGTACAATCCATAAATAAAAAGAGACGGCGCTGCAGAATGTTTGTACTATCTAATGTGTACTTCTTAGTGTATAAGTTTGAACTGTATTCTGATAAGAGTAGCCAAAGTGAATTTCTTCCTGACGTATGTGTCTGTGGAAATGTGCTAAAATTGTCCAGTAATACTAGAGCACAAAAAATGTAACATACTTGGTACATCTGTTTCTGAAGTTCTGATTTGCAAATGGAACTGGCAGAAAGAAGGATCTATAGTCTAGCTGCTGTTCAAACATCTAAATGGATGTTTGTATCACGGGGACAAGAAATTGCAGAGATCTGGAAGGAGAGTAATAGATGAAAAACCATGTGCCATTAGAAATATACAGTACTCTGGTGTAAAATGGCATGCCAACAAACTTGCGATGTTACTCAGCAAGGAAAAAAGGCAATGATTGAAGTACAAATATACGACAGGAAGTTGGGGAAATCAGTTACGTCGCTTGCCCCTGAACGCTTATACATTATGATCGGTTGACGGGAAGTGTAGATCTTGTGGAGTCGGTGATATACAGGATAGACATACGTCCAAAAAAAATGGAATCGCAGGACATTTTTTTCATATACTTCATTTGATGGTAGTGAATGCTTGGTTTCTTTGCAGAGGAGTTGCATCGGGAAAGCATACCCGCATTAGTCGAATTCAAGAAGGCCACACGTAAGGGTTTTCTATTCCAGAGAAAATCTGAGATAAGATTTCAAGAAAGACCTGGAAGTAGCTCTGCTGAGAGCTTCCATACCGCAAAGAAGAAGAAAGGACCAGCTGCAGCACTCCCTCGAAAAGAAATGCGACTGGATGGCATAGAACATTTGTCTCTTTGGGTACGGAAGAATGTAAAAGGTTGGATCGTGCAATGGAATAGTCAGAATGAAGTGCGTTAAATATGAGGTTCATTTTTATTTCACTGTAAATAAGAACTGTTTCTTGAATCTCCACACTGAATGACAACATGAGACATTAAAAGCGTTTAAAAGAGTTGAAGGAATGATTAAAATGTTTTTAAAACTGAAAATAAAATAAAATATATATTTTTCACATAATTTTCCCTGATGAAGTTAGAAAAGTATATATAATGCAAAATGTATATATCAATAAAACTGGGCCGGTGTGCCTTCCATCTTGGATGTAGATTTTAGCTTTTTCCACAACCGATTAGTTGAATACGTGGACGTCCCGCCTCCGATACACGGTACGCATACGTTAGGAAACTTTGTCACATCTGAACGTGAGGTGACACTAGATTCAGACAAATGGCGTACACAAATTCCGTCTCGAGGGGAAATGATGGCGACAGGAATTGCATCCGGCCGTTCAGTCCCACTCTACAAAGAATGCCTCCGCCTTTCAAATTACCATAAGGGATTGGGAGAGTACTAGGCTGCCTGCCGTTAGTGAAGACGTCAGTTTCGTAACCGCAGCTCATAGTCTGGGCGGATGCTCCATTCTCGAACAGAACAATGCCTCATTGTTAAGTCAGAGCACCGCGGTGCCAACATTATTTCATGACGCACCCGTTAGGTAATGCAGCGTAAATATGCAACCATGTCATGGGGATTACTCCTTGCTCCTACTCGATACGTCTGACATCACAAAAGGCGTTAAAAAGCTCTCTCCGCGATAAATTGAAAGCCGTTTCTTTCTCAGGCACGAGTACGATGAAAGAAAGTAAGCCGCCTTTGTGCGCGTGTTACCCGTGAATCAGGTTATTGAGCTGTCTCAGATGATAAATTTTTGATCGTGAGTATAGACGTAAAACATAGCGGAATATTCTCAGTTCAGTCTTGCATGTCGATGCATCACACCGTCTTTTGCAGCCGATAATAGGCCTATTTCATTAGCTAAGTTTCGCCGGCCGCGGTGGTCTCGCGGTTCTAGGCGCGCAGTCCGGAACCGTGCGACTGCTACGGTCGCAGGTTCGAATCCTGCCTCTGGCATGGATGTGTGTGATGTCCTTAGGTTAGTTAGGTTTAAGTAGTTCTAAGTTCTAGGGGACTAAAGACCACAGCTGTTGAGTCCCATGGTGCTCAGAGCCATTTGAACCATTTTGAATCATTAGCTAAGTTTCGTTTCTCTTCAAAACAACACTCGTTTCCGATATTACACTTAGTTTAGTTAAGTGGAACCCAAAACAGTTCTTACTTTAATTGTGATTGTTGTAGTACTCGCGTTTGTCCTGTACATCGCTGATAACTTTAAAAATCGAATAAATAGAAAAGTACTAGGATTCTTTTTGTGTTTCCGCAATTATTCTAAAAAATGATGTAAGGAAGAACATTTTGGATACATTCAAACTCGTGTGGTGTAGCAACAGACAAAAAACCTTGTTCATCCTGTTTTATATTTGTTAATAATTTGTGGAAACAAAAGGTCAAATGGAGAAAGTAGCTAGTGGTACCTCCGTCAACGGAATATATAAAAGGTCTATAGCACTATCAGAATTCATAATTTTAGTAAGTGGCTTAATTCAATCTATTAATAAACAATAAGAACGAAAGTCATTAGGCACATACATACGAGGTGAATACAGTGCAATGCTTGTGAACTAACTAGGGATGTGAAAACCAAAGTAGCCAGCCCGTCTCTTCAAAACCAAACACACAGAACAACGCGAAGCAATTCTACTGTCGCTGGATGAAACAACCGTAAATTGTACAAGTTCTCTGCTGCTCGTAACTGAAAACGAAAGAACAGCCCACCCACAGTTATCTGCTATAATGAAATTTATCATAATATATACACAACTGTCAATATGCCAATCGAAAATACATTTCTTCAAAAGAAAACACACTTGACTAAAAAACTGAAGTTACAGAAGATTCCAGAGTGATTCGTAGTTGATCCTGTTATAGACACACTTAGGATACTAAAATGTTTTGAAAAAAAAAAGGTTAGATGTTTAGTGGAATGACTAGTATGTGCCAAGTGAGACTCAAAAAATCGTTGGAACCTTTTTACAGCTTAGGGCATAAATGATAGACATAAGTGAACGTGATACAAATTACACTTTTCGTTTGGATATGAAAATTCAGACAAAAATTTTCCCCCATACTACTTGATATTTGAAGGACATTCTGTTGATAAATTGATGGTCTGAGGGAAAACTACGCAATGGATCCTCTTTCCTGATGCCGAAGATTTTCTCTATTGAAAAATTTTTGAGACTGAGACATAGATAACAGAAATATGTCACGGCCATTCAGCAGCAGTCTGCACGGTCTGCTTTATCCAGTACAGCAATATCCTCCAATTCGCTTTAAAATTATGATGTCGAATATTGTACTATAAATCCTCAATTTCTCTTCATATGCTGAACGTGATTTAGAGCATCATTCAAACGCACATCAAGCGTTTTTCTAATTTGTTTTATTTCTTATTTTTAGACAAAACATTTGACCGTTTTCATTTTCCAAATACGTATTTTTTTAATTTAGTTATTAAGCTTTGTTCAGAAAGCATAATCGTTTTGAGACCTCATTTGCTTTCTGGAGTCTTTTGTACTCGAAATTTCCTAAATTTCGTAGTTCGTTAGAAGGCACCGATCTGAAGATGGTTCAAATGGCTTTGAGTACTATGTGTCTTAACATCTGTGGTCATCAGTCCCCTATAACTTAGAATTACTTAAACGTAACTAACCTAAGGACATCACACACATCCACGCCCGAGGCAGGATTCGACCCTGCGACCGTAGCTGTCGCGCGGTTCCAGACTGAAGAGCCTAGAACCGCTCAGCCACACCGACCGGCATGGAGTAGTAATGTAACTTTTTATGTGCAGAACTTTAGGCCATGAAGACATAAACTTTTTGACATTTCACCAACTCTGAACGTTTCATCCACATAGGAAACAGCAGCTGTTCGTGAAATATTTCAATTTTTCCACAAGTAATTTATTATATTTTCCTTAATTATCTTGATTGCTTTGAAGCAAATAAATCTTTCGTTGCAAACCTAGACCACATGCTGGTCAGTTTGGCACCCCATTTGTCAATTTCCCACTCTTTGTCGGCTATGAAAATTTTGTCAAAATTCCCTTTGCAGTTTTCCCACAGATCATTATTTAATTTTTCTTAACCGCCTTGATTACTTTCTAGGAAATATTTTTTTTAAACAAGATCTCAACGATTGTCAATTTGATATCCCATTTGTTCATTTCCTACTCTTCCTTTGGCTGTGAAGACTCGGACAAAAAGTTTCCTTTAAATCAGTAATTAATGTTTTCATAATTATCCTGTTCACTTTCAAGACTTTAAACACGTTTTGCAGAACTACTTTAGCGTCCCGTGAACAAATAAATAGTGTATATGTGGTCGAACAACCTCAGATGGGGTCTCTCGGCCAATAATGCCATACGATCATTACACAAGAATAAAATAATGATTTTTCAGTGATTAGAGAGTGATGACAATAGCAACGAAAATTTGTATTTCTAACCGTGTAATCTCAGAATTTTCGTTCAGCAACAATCCAGCTATTCTGCGAGGTTCAAAATATTCGTGCATTCCTTACACACTTACTCTCGCAGTTGCTTTAGATCACGCCATTGCGGGATGCTCTTTACAAATGCTTCATTCAATTAATAAAATTTATACATACAAATATTATTAGTAACAATGAGTGAACAAGCCTACCCATACACAGTATAAAAATATGTGTATGTATCTGTGCGCAACATCTCCTTTTAAACCATTAGATCGGTTTCAACCAAACTTAGTACACATGCCATTTAACGTCTGGAATGCAGCACTGTGGGTATAAGGACAACCAACCTATGAGAGGGGTGGCGATTTGGATGAAAAAGAAGTACAACCTACGATGCGCGGATACCCAGACTTAATTCATCTCCATATATGAGAATGAGAATACCTGGTGACTTGCAACAAACTTTCCACATAATTTCAAACGTTCAGTCGTTGAAACGCCCCACAAAATGATGAAAGGAAAAAAGTTTATTGCTAACTACATTTTCGCTGTCCATGCAGTACAACTGACGCATCAGTCATGACCTTTTAATTTATTACTTCTTTCCTACTAACTATACTCACAACACATTTCGCAGGCAGTAACCACACATATCGCTGAATGTACCTACAAAATTATATCACTGAACGATACATTCAGGAGCTGCTTTAAAACGAAACTGCAGGTCAGAAGTTCGCTAGAGATACAGTTGAAATAAGTGTATAAATATATGTGAAATATGTAAAATATGTGCATAAATGGATTAAGCCAGGGGTAGAAAGCTCCTCCTAAAGCTCTGGATCGATATCAACCAAACTTAGTACACATTACTATCTGGATAGAAATATTGTGGGGGAAGAGCTATCTGTTGAGCTGCGGATGAGGTGATGTATACGGGTAGGGGTAGGAATAAATAACCAGAAAGAGGGTTGAGGAGGAGACGAATGGGAGGAGGAGATAGAGAGAAAGGGAGGAGGAGGAGATACGGAGCAAGGGAAAGGTGAGCGTAGAAATGGAGAAAGAGATGGGCAGAGAGAGGAGGGAGGACAAGATGCACAGAGAGAGGCGAAGGAGGTAGACAGAGATAGGGGGAGGAGGAGATGGATAGGAGAGGTGGGGATGAACAAAGAGAGCGTGAGGAGGAGGTGGACGGAGAGAGAGGAAGTAAAAGAACAGAATGGAGGGAGGAGATGGGCAGAGAGAGGGGAGAGTGACAGACGGGGTGAGAAGGATTGACAGAGAGGCTGGAGGAGTAGGTGGACTGCTGGGAGAAGGAGATGGATAGAGAGAGGTGGAGGAGGGGATGGTCAGAGACCAGAGGCAAGAGGAGATGGGCAGAGAGAAGGCGAAGGAGGAATTGGAGTAATAGCGGATTGGAATAAACATATACTCGGAAAATACCAGGTACCAGTCTAGTTCTACCGGGTGGCTTTAATTAAAGTGCAGCTGCCACAGAGGTCCAGTGGCGGCTGTGTGATCATTTGGCAGCGAAAGCTGGTAGATATTCTAACGCGTTAATGCGGAATCGATTTACACTAGAAAAAATTACTTCACCAGGTGCAAATCTGGAGCTGCGTAAATGCAAGAACGATGTACAGAAATGTTTCCGTATCTAATGGATTTGAAAGGGGCGTGGGCAGAAAAGATCAAACAATTGAGAAAAGCGCGATGTTGATTTCATTATTAACAGCCGTTCACACAGTTTTTTGAGAATGAGCACCAGAGTCATCGACAAAATACTGCATCCGTAAAACGACGTGGTCAACAGTTGCTCACAGCTGTCGCGTTGGAATCTGAGGAACGTGTTCATGTAAACTGGCCTTCAGCTCCGGTAGAGACCGAATGTGTCTCTGGTAAACGCTCTTTTTTAGGTATTTCCAGCGCCAAAAGTCACATGAGTTCAGATCAGGTGATCTTGCAGGTCATGCATTTGGAAAACCTCTGGAGATAACACGTTCATGGAAGGTTGTTTTAAGCAGATCTTTCAATGGGTGAGGGGCAGGAGGCATCGCCCCATCTTGCATGAAAACAGTGGTTTCCACACGGTTTCGCTCTTTCAAAGCAGGAATCACTTGCTTAATAAGGAGATCTCAGTAACATGCAGACGTCATGGTACAGCTGACAGGCCGGCCGGGGTGGCCGAGCGGTTCTATGCGCTACAGTGTGGAACCGCAAGACCGCAACGGTCGCAGGTTCGAATCCTGCCTCGGGCATGGATGTGTGTGATGTCCTTAGGTTAGTTAGGTTTAAGTAGTTCTAAGTTCTAGGGGGCTGATGACCACAGAAGTTAAGTCCCATAGTGCTCAGAGCCATTTGAACCATTTTGAACACCTGACAGACCTTCTGGGTATATTCACTTCAAAGACGAACTGACCGAGAATAAAGGTGCTTGTGAATCCACACCACACAGTCACATGTGACGAGTGCAACACCTCTGTGTGAGAGGTGCACTACACGCGGTCTAACAGTTCCCTATATTCGCCATTTCTGTGTATTCACTGCATCCTGTAGTGTAAGATGTGGTGTCACCGCCAGACACCACACTTGCTAGGTGGTAGCCTTTAAATCGGCCGCGGTCCACTAGTATACATCGGACCCGCGTGTCGCCACTATCAGTGATTGCAGACCGAGCGCCGCCACACGGCAGGTCTAGAGAGATTTCCTAGCACTCGCCCCAGTTGTACAGTCGACTTTGCTAGCGATGGTTCACTGACAAATTACGCTCTCATTTGCCGAGACGATAGTTAGCATAGCCTTCAGCTACGTCATTTGCTACGACCTAGCAAGGCGTCATTATCATTTGCTATTTATCTTGTGATGCATGTACCGTCAAGAGCGATGTTCACCAATTATGGATTAAAGTTAAGTATTCCAGATGCTACGTACTTATTTTACTAGTCTCAACTCCTTTAACTGTTCCAGACCTCACGCCAGCCTGCGTGAGCTTAAGCGCGTGCCTTTCGGCTTCACCTCATAGTGGCTTGGCTGTCTTGCCAAGTCACAACATAAGATGTGCTTCATCACTCCATAGAATATCGCCCGGCCACATGTCATCAAGTTTGATTCGTGCCAGAAACTGGAGAGCAAATTCAGAATGTTGTTGCGGATCATGACGTTTCCGTTGCTGCCCCGACTCGTACAGGCACCAGTGTCGGACAGATCGCAAAACTTTCCGTACTGTTGACCCTGGAATGGACAATGTCGTGACACTGCACGAGAACTACCACTGCCCCACGCACCTACTGCATGCTCAGTTACAGTATCAGCAACTCATTAGTAAATTCCACTGGGATAGAACGCCTTCCTCTTCCAAGTGGCACACCAAGCTCTCCCGTATTCCCGAACTTCATTAGCACCTACTTTAAACCATGTAATGTCATCGGGCCGCTCTTCAGACCTTTCAGTCGCCACTGTAATTGCTGTCATTCACATAAAATAGGTTCACTAACAGTGCAGTCTCTCTTCGCGGTAGTCATGCTGTTCACACACGATATGGCTTGTCAAATGACAGAGTGGATGTCATACCACCATACGAACAGTGTACAGCTCCAGATTTGCGTCTGGTGGTCACAACTGGAACTAGTTTCTGTTATTACGTAAATTAGTTCCGCATCAGCGCATTAGCATATCTACCAAGTTTCGCTGGCATACGATATATACAGCCCACACTGGACCTCCGTGAGTAGAAATTTGGAAATTTGTGGTAAGGTGTTATGGAACCAAAAGCTGAGGTCATCTGTCCCTAAGCTTGCACATACTACTTAATTGAACTTAAACCAACTTACACTAAGGCCGACACACACACACCAATGCCCGAGGGAGGACTCGAACCTCCGACGGCGATAGCCGCGCGGGTCGTGAGAAGTCGCGGCTACCCTGCGCGGTCTTCCGTGATTAGCTGCCCGCTACTATTAATGAATGTTCGACGCGATGAGATTTCACTTTCCTTAGTTAATTTTCTGTAGAGTCACAATGGTACACGAATGATTCCTTTCCGAGTCAGTACATCAACACAATGCATTTCTATTTGCAACTTAAAAGTTGTTGGGAGCCGACGAATTTTGCATCCTGCTGGTATGAAGACTCAGACCAGAAAGATGAATATTCAGTATGAAAAAGTCTCGCATTACCTGAGACAAATGCTAGATGATGGACTTGCACATCGATGTATTATGTACAGTATTAGCTTTTGACAGTCAGCGTCGAATTTACTGAGCAAAAGTTACATACAGTGTATTTACATTACAAAATAGGGATGGACTCTGTACTAGATTTCACGTTGGTCACTTTGGTATCCCTTTTGACTATTTTCCATTCTTCGTTTGGTAATGAAAATTCGAACAAACTTTTTTCCCTCTAATCACTAATTACGTTTTTCATAATTACCCAATTCCTTTAAAGCAAATAAAGCCTTTTTTGCAAAACTTGTTATCACTCTGGTTAATTTGATAACTGAACTGCCAGTTTCACACCCTTCGTGTAAGTGTGTAATTTATAGTGAGTCATCTTTTTCATTACACTCAAACAAGCTATGTTATTGATAATAATAATTAGATATGCACAACATGTTCTAACACGGTATTACTTCAGCAGAATTTCTTCATCTCACTTCTTTCATGTCACAAATTGAGATCTTTTCTTATTTAATGTAGGCCACACTTCTTTTTCGGTAAAGAACTAACCTCAATAGTTAGCCCGCCCCCCCCCCCCCCCACACACCCACACACTTATGTAATTTCAGCTACGAATTGTTAGTAGGCCTAATACTTCTTATTAATACTTGGTTCTTTTTTCTGTGCATGTATAAACGATAAGAAGAAGACGGCTAAATCCTAATTCATTATTTCTTTCTTTGTTTCAATATTAGCATCGCACTAATACCACATTCTAGTTATTTCATGGTACTCTCTCTGCGGAATACACAGCTAACGTTCTTACCTCCACCCATAATTTCTTCAACTGAAGTGAAATTATGCGGCATTAAAAGGGTGTTTAACCCCGTGCCGAATGCTGTATGCTCTGTTAACGAGATGTTACGATCCAGTGGATAAGGCTGACGAAGTATTTCCATTTGGAGTACATCCATGAACCATGCTTCAACCAAGGCATTTTGATATTTTTTCCGGGCATTTGACACTCGGTTGTCACAGCGTTAATGTACACATGTTAAATATACGTTCTAGGGCTACATTTGATTATATACATCCATCCAAAGGGTGGAGAAAATGTACGCACTGAAATCTTGCAGAAATCTAGGGCGGCATTCCCACGTTGAGCTATAGCTATTGGATACTAAGTAAACGGTTACTGCTAAATCGTTGCCACTGAAGCCATGTATCACGTATGTTCCATGCACATCGTAGTGGACACTTTCCTCTTGAATGCGCACAATGAGACATCACTCTAGCTCAGTCTCAACTTCATCCTGCTGTTACGTGTCTATCAGGCTTTTTCTTTGTTCGGTAACTATTTTTTCAAGCGCCTTTCGTTAAGCAGATATCCTATTAACACCAACATGCTCGACGAATAGTCAAACCATGTAACGACAACACGGAGGTAAGTGACGTAACAGACCGTAGTATCACTAATAACTTGCTTATACAAGCTCGGCAAAATAAAACTATGCTGTGAAATATTTCATGCTCCTCAAATAGACAACCCAACTTACGTCATCTGTCCTTATGGTGTATGAAATGCGAGGCTCATTCAATAAGTGATGTAACACATTTATTCTCCCGGCCAGTTTCGGATGAAAAAACGTGGAATTAGTTGTGCGATATCGTGGAGTATTCCCGCTTCAGCCCCTGTAGTTTCATGCGGTTCCAATAGGCGGGGACACTATACGTAGCTTTCAAAATGACGTCTACGGCGCAGGGGCTTCCAAGCAGAGAGCTGTCATTGAATTTCTTTTCTCGGAAAACCAGACCATCGCAGATATTCATAGGCACTTGTAGAATAACTACGGAGACCTGGCAGTGAACAATAGCACGGTGAGTCGTTGGGAGAGACGTCTGTCACCATCGAAACAAGATCGCGAAAACCTATCCGATCTCCAGCTTGCCGGCCGGTCGCACACAGCTGTGACTTCTTCAGTGTCGAAGCATGTGGGCACTCTCATTCGAGGCGATCGACGAATCGTGTGGCAGACTCTGCAAGAGAGGCGCTCTGCATCGCGGTGTAGCTTGCTCGCCAGGTTTCGAGAGGGTGCGTTTCTGGATGAGGTATCGAATATATTGCTTCCCCCTACTTATACCTCCAGAGGAGCTCACGAATGTAAAATTAGAGAGATTCGAGCGCGCACGGAGGCTTTCAGACAGTCGTTCTTCCCGCGAACCATACGCGACTGGAAAAGGAAAGGGAGGTAACGACAGTGGCACGTTAAGTGCCCTCCGCCACACACCGTTGGGTGGCTTGCGGAGTATAAATGTAGATGTAGATGCAGATCGCAATCAAGCACCTCGATGAAACTTTCTGGCAGATTAAAACTGTGTGCCGGACCGAGACTCGAACTCGGGACCTTTGTCTTTCTCGGGCTAGTGCTCTACCATCTGAGCTACCCAACCACGACTCGTAGTTCTAATTGCGCCAGTACCTCGTCTCCTACCTTCCAGACTCCACAGAAACTCTCCTGCAGTAACGAGGATCGCACGATCCTAAGAGCTGCCACTGCCACGGCACAGTAGAATTTCGTATTATAATGTCTTCGTATGACTCTTTTTCTTTTTGGAGTAAACAAAAGTTCTTGCTGTGAAAGTAACACAGAACCTTTTTGGTGCCGATGTGGCGGTGGTGGTGTGTTGCGGCTTATGGGCGCTCAACATCGAGGTCATCAGCGCCCTGACACACATTAAAAGGAACGAATGTGGACAGACCTAAGAAAACTAAAGCACACACTCAAAGAAAGCAGGAAAAGAAGGAAAATGCTACAAGGAAAGGGGAGACATAGCAACAAGAATGTCACAGGAAATTGTTATTGGTTGGCCACTTACATAAAATATGGGCGAGCTTGTCACACAGTGAGCAAATTAAAATCCTCTCCCTAAAATCTTTGTAAAAACATTTGACAGGGCACAGAACTTTAAAACTTTAACCACATTCGTCCGAGTGTTGCCTAAAAGAGACGGCAGGTCCGCTGGCAAGTCAGCCGCGACCCGCTGGTCAGAAAATAAAATGCAATCCAATAAAACGTGGCGCACAGTGACCTGGACGCCGCAAGCACCACACATTGGAGGGTCCTCTTGCCGGAGCAGGAAGCCATGCGTCATAGGGCTGTGGCCTAGCCGAGTGAGGAGAATCTCGTCCCGTCGATGGGGCTGAAAGGAAGTATACCACACACGCGTTGTGGGCTTGACTATACGGAGCTTGTTGTCAGTCACTTCCAGCCACTCATCCTCCCACCGACGCATGACCCGTGAGCTCAACAGCGAGGTGAGTGCGTGCAAGGGGATAGCACACTGACAAGGGAACCTCCCCATCGCACCCCCCCTCAGATTTAGTTATAAGTTGGCACAGTGGATAGGCCTTGAAAAACTGAACACAGATCAAATTGAGAAAACAGGAAGAAGTTATGTAGAACTGTGAAAAAATAAGCAAAATATAGAAACTGAGTAGTTTCAAGGGAAGATAAGCAATAATAAGGACAGTAGGAACGCAGGAGCGCCGTGGTCTCGTGGCAACGTCAGCAGCTGCGGAACGAAGTGCAGTCTGCTTTCCGCAGCGCTGCGGCGAGGACGTCTTGTTTACGTCCCGTCCGCGCGGTCGCGAGTGCCCGTAGTTGTTTACTACTTCGTCGCCGCTAGTTTAGAGTCCATCACTACCGACGCAACATGGCACATTCATACAGACAAACCACCATCAAGATCAGTTTTCAAACCGATCATGCACGACCGCGAGCTTTTGAAGTGGAACGTTTTCTACGTGACGACGTTAAAATTGACCCGCGAGACATAATTGGTATCCATCTCTCTATCACGAGCAGTGTTGTCTACGTCAAGCTAGTAAGTGACGAGGTGTGCAACAGAATCGTGAGCGCACATGCGAACGATCTTAAATTCAAACATTCTGATGGCCATATTGGGGCGGTCTCTATCGATCACGCGGGGCTTGGCCTCCGTACGATACGCGTCTTCGAACTCCCTTTCGAAGTACCACCGGACGTAGTCACCGCGGCTTTCCAGCCCTACGGCAGAGTGATCAGCCATATGGCCGAAAAATGGACCACCTTTACAACGTACCCCGTTCTTAACGGGGTACGACAGATTAAAATTGAACTGACCAAACATGTTCCGTCATATCTTGTCATCGGCGGATGTAGGGCGATCATTATGTATGACGGTCAGCCACGCACTTGTTCTGGTTGTGGCCAAGAAGGGCACGTCCGGTCGGATTGTCTCCGACGACGGCTTACTCAAATCCCGACAGGTGAATCTATGACTCCTTCTACGGTGACGACCCTTCCTCTCAATTACGCCGAAGTTACACGGGCAGCAACTCTTTCCGATGCTGACGACAGTAGTCCGATAGCCGCCCCCGATGGAGAGACCAAAATGGCTTCTGCAGTACAGGATCCGGCCTCTACAACGGCGCCCCCACCTGAAGATAATCACCGATCGACCTTGCAAGAAGGCGTGGATGCCAGAATGGACATTGACCCACGGGTTGTGCCGACAGCGGCTTTTCTTCCAGACACCGGAGCAGCTGACGAAATCCACCCACATTCAGATACTGAAACACACGTCCGTAAACAGCGTTCCCCGCGAAAACACAAGAGACGGCGGCGTGGTCCATCGGACGAGTGTTTGCAGCGATCGTCTGACATGGACTATGGAAATTCCGACGACGGTACCGGCGGTACAGAGGCCGCTGTAACTTCAAACTCAACAGATCGCCGTGGTGACGGCTTCAGCCCCTCAGATCACACAGAACAGCAGGATCACAAGCAGACATCCGCTGCCGATTCCCAGCCAGCAGAGCCGATGGAGTCAGCGCCGAGTGCCGCAGCAGCCACTAACAGCCACCAACAGCCGATGGTGTTTCACGGCGACTGGGCGGACGACTGTGAGGAACACTCCTTGCCCATCGTGTCGGACGACACGGGGGGAAATTTACCCCACCAGTGTTGATCCTTTCCCGCCGTCAGTTACAGTGACGAGACAGCCTTACCAGGGTATTGATGGCCAACACGGATGCTGTGGATAGACCTCAAACTTATCGCGTTGCAACTATAAACATTAACACTATACGGACGCGCGCTAAGTTATCCTTGCTTCAGGATGTGTTGAACTCTGCTTCCATCGACATAGCCCTTCTCCAGGAAGTGTACGTCGACGACTTCCCAGGCATGTACGGTTACGATGCTTGCGTCTCTCCAGCTTCCCCAACAGGCAGCGGTGTCGCTGTACTTCTTCGGGAAGGGATAGTGGCGGACGATATCCTGTTTCTGCCTGGGGCAAGAGGAATGGCACTCACAGTACTGGGGGTCCGCCTTATCAATATCTACGCACCTTCCGGGACGGACAAACGTCGCGAACGTTCACGATTCTTTGCGGAAGACGTCGCCCCGCTCTTCCAAGGCCGCCACGACCATCTGGTGTTTGGAGGTGACTACAATTGCGTACTGGCGCCCAGAGATCAACTCCCACGACATAATCCGTGACCGGAACTCGGGACGCTAATTCGAGACCTGCAGATGGTGGACACTTGGGAACATCTTCACGGCAACCGACCGGGATTCACGCACTTCACAAGTCACTCTTCCAGTCGTATCGATCGGATTTGTGTCTCACGCTCTCTCGCCGCTGGAACACAGGATGCGGAACTGTGGCCTGCAGCATTCTCGGACCACTCAGCTTACATTTGTGCCGTCACCCTGCGGCGGCAACAAGTGTGGAGAAGCCGCAGCCCGTGGAAATTAAACATCGCTCACCTGTCGTACCCGAATTGCCGCCAAGCCGTTGAGGATACGTGGCATTCGTGTGAAAATCGCCTCCGTGCATATCCCACAACGATCCGCTGGTGGTTGGACTGCGCCAAACCGGCACTGAGGCGAACGTTGATAACCTACGGTCGTGACCACGCTACCTGGCGAAGACATACACTCGACTTTTACTTCCGGGTCCTGCGCGACTGCGATGCTATGGCGCCGTCTCCGGAACGACAAACGGCGGTCCACCGTGCTAAGGCTCAGATCCTCGCTCATATGCGACGCCACCTAGAGGGGGTAGTCATCCGCTCGAGGACGCAGGATCGGATACCGAGCGAACGCCCGTCAATGTTCCACGTCCTTCGTGAACGTAAACGACGCCAACGAGCGCTGATACGCTTCATCGACACGGAGGACGGTCATCGCCTCACCACGCAACAAGACATAAACACAGCGTTCTACAATCATTACTCCCAACTCTATTCCGCTCAGACCCCTGATCCGACAGCACTGGAGGACGTCTCTCAGCCGATTTACGGCACCGTCACCCCGGCAATGGAAGCGGCCTTGATGGAAGAAATTACAGAAGAAGAAGTGATCGACGCCTTTCGAAAAGGTGCTGTCAACAAGTCTCCGGGTCCTGATGGCCTCCCCTTGGAATTTTACCGGACTTTTCAATATTTATTAGCCTCCCGATGGACGGACATCTGTCGCGAACTCCTATCCCCAGACGTGCCGCTCCCTGCGGCCCTTGTGGAAGGAATGATTATTCCTATTCACAAACCGTCCGGTGGCTCACGACTGCAGGACTACCGCCCGTTGACGCTATTGAACTGCGACTTTAAGATCTTTTCTCGACTGTTGGCGGCGCGGATACGCCAGACCCTACGAAATGTTATCTCACCCGGTCAAACGTCATTAGGAGGCGACAATAATATTCAAACAGCACTCAGTGAATATCGTGACTTGATCTCACTGGCGAGGGCATGTCGTCTGAAGGGTGCACTGGCGGCAATCGATTTTAGTCAAGCTTTCGACCGAGTGGACCACAACTATTTGGAAGCGGTCCTCCAACATATGCGGTACCCACAGCCATTCGTCACTGTCGTCATGCGACTCCTCCGTGGCGCGACGTCCAAGGTGATCGTCAACGGCCGACCTTCGCAGCCCCTCACCATTTCTCGATCGATACGCCAAGGGTGCCCTCTGTCCACTTTACTTTACGCTGTGGCCATGGAACCTCTCCTCTGCGGCCTGCGCCAACGACTAACGGGTATGACGTTACGAGGCTACACTTTCCGGTGTAAAGCGTACGCTGACGACCTGGTGATTGTCATCCGCCACGGTGACGACACCGCTAGCGCACTAAATTGGATAACGAAATATGGCATGGCCGCTGGTAGTCGTATCAACGTCGCAAAATCGGTGGCGATGAACATCGGGGTCGGATTGTCTGAGAACAGTGTCACCCCCTTACAGCTCAGAGATAGTTCGAAATGTCTCGGCATTGACTTTACAGACGATATACGACGGACCGCTGCTCGCAACTTTCGACGGCTTTTACGGAATGTTCGGACTGGAATTGCCAACAACCGCCTACGAGCCCTGGACATCGTCCAACGGACCCAGTATGTTAACTCACATTTAGCGTCACGCATTCCGCACATCGCCCAGATATTACCTATACCGGTGATGTTAGCACGCCGTATACATGCGGCTTTTGGGTCCTTCGTGAGTTCAGGAATGCTTTTCAAGATCAAATATGAGACTCTCACCCTTCCTCCGGATCGGGGAGGGCTTGGCCTTTATCACGTTTATGACAGAGCGGTCGCCCTATTTGTGAGCACATTAGTCAAACTACGGCACCGCCGTCCGGACAGTCTGACCAGTTTGTTAATAGAAGAACTAGCACCGCCCTCCCTGTTGCCGCCTGTGCCGATACACCACGTCCCCTCCTCGCTCTTCTACATCGGTGTCTTTTACCTCGAACTCAGTTACGTTCGACTTGCCTTACCAGCGACTCAACTGGCGACGGCAAAGACGGTTTATAGGGTCCTACAACGTGGACGACCCGATAACGTCGTGGAGAGTAAGCACCCGAACGTCAACTGGCGAGTAGTGTGGAGGACAATTCACCACGTAACACTGGACACTGACGTCACGTCGATGTGGTATATCACTGTCAACGGTAAGCAGGTGACCAGATCAAGGCTACATGCGATCCACATGGTGGACTCACCCACGTGCACGTACTGTGGCGTTCAAGACGACGATGAACACCGTCTTAGCTGTGGCGAGTCTACGGCAGTGTGGCACTTAGTGAGGCAAATGTCAGCATACTTCCTTCGGGTAACGCCGAATCATATCGACCCCAAGACTATCTTATTCCCGGATGAAACGTATTACCCACGCACTAAAACTAATGCAATGACGTGGCTTCGTGGACATGCAGTGCATTATTTGTTTCAAGACGGCACTAAGGACACTTTAGACTTTTGGAACTATTTGCAGGAACGACATTGCAAGATCCTCCGTAACCCTAAGTATCGACAATATTTTTCCAATTTTTTGTGGAGTGCGTTCCACGACCCTCCACGTAGCTGGAACATCACGGGTAAGAGAAGCTAAAATTACAATACGATGATAGAACACTACACGGTACGACGTGGGATCTACTTTCATCATTACGAGAAGTCATACCTGGATGATACAGCAGATGGAGAGTTTCGTTGTGAACCCTCACACTCTGTAGCAGTATTTGCCCCATTTCCTCTTTTTGTCCCTGGTGCGAAAAGGTCTTCGCAGTTTTAGTTTCCCCATCCGGTGCAAGATGTAGCACTGGTTAATGGTGGTATGGATTCCACCCTTCAGTTTTGTTTCATGGTTTCCTTCGCCCCGCACTTTGTTCTCTTTCTTTATGCCTTTTTCTACAACTATTAGCATGGTTTTAGTTATGTGCGTCCCCAACTCGACGCAAAAAGTGCACTTACTAGTTTTCAGTTCCTTACTGTTAAAAAAAAAATTTTAAAAAAATGAAAAAAAAACAAAAAAAATTTAAAAAAAAATTCAATATAAATAAATGAATAAATAAAATTAAAAAAAATCACAATAATACACCAACTGCATCCTTTGTACCACTTCACATCCCCAGGATGGGAGGGGGGAGACATCGTGGACAGGCCTCGGGTCGCGACCCCTGCCCACCTTGCCTCCTCCAGCCCACTACCTGATAAAAAAAAAAAAAAAAAAAAAAAGTGTCCTACGTTCAAATCTGCCATCAAGTGTAAATTTTAATTTTTTATTTTCAGTTTATATGACAAATTCTTATGTTTTCATCACTTTTTTGGGAGTGATTATCACATCCACAAGAAAACCTAAATCGGGCAAGGTAGAAGAATCTTTTTACCCATTCGCCAAGTGTACAAGTTAGGTGGGTCGACAACATATTCCTGTCATGTGACGCACATGCCGTCACCAGTGTCGTATAGAATATATCAGATGTGTTTTCCTGTGGAGGAATCGGTTGACCTATGACCTTGCGATCAAATGTTTTCTGTTCCCATCGGAGAGGCACGTCCTTTCGTCTACTAATCGCACGGTTTTGCAGTGCGGTCGCAAAACACAGACACTAAACTTATTACAGTGAACAGAGATGGCAATGAACGAACGGACAGATAATAACTATGCAAAAATAAAGAAAATAAAATTTTAAGTCGAGGGAAGACTTGAACCAATGGTCTCTCGTTGAGCAGCTGCTCACGCTACCACGGGACTACGGCACTTCTAAGCACACTTCGCCCATGATGTTGCTTATGTGGCCCATGGACTACTCAGTTTGTATATTTTGCTTATTTTTTCACAGTTCCACACAACTTCTTCCTGTTTTCTCAATTGATCTGTGTTCAGTTTATCAAGGCCTATCCACTGTGCCACCTTATAACTAAATCTGAGGGGGGTGCGATGGGGAGGTTCCCTTGTGAGATACTTGTGGGGCGAGACACGCCTCCTTGGCTGCGAGATCTGCCCTTTCATTCCCAGCAATGCCGACATGCCCCGGAACCCAGCAGAAAGCTACAACCTTCCCCAGTCGCTGTAGTCGGAGGAGGGCATCCTGGATGGTCTGGACAATTTTGTCTGCCGGATACAAACGTTGCAATGAGTGAAGGGCAACCTGGGAGAAGGATTGTCGTAGCCGACGCGTGAAAGAATTTCCGCGAGCAGCACTTCTGCCATTTCTAATAAGAAGGAACAGCCACGCAACCATATTAATGTATGATGAGGAACATTACATTTACGCACACAGAAAGGGACTGTTTCATGTCTGTTACGTAATTCACGATCATCTGCCTTTCGGGAAAATTACAAGCCCATTGCTGCTATTAATATTACTGTGCGACATTAACTGCAAATCTTCTGTATGGAAGATCGGCGGGTAGCTTGCGAGTTTTATCATCTCTGGTTCATTTCCGTGCTGCTTTTGTCACCAGCAGGCGTCACTCTTTGTTTATTTGCTACTGCCTTGATTTCCGTTCGTACCAGGCCCCCAGAATCGCACGAGTGGTCGACTGTGAAGAGCGGACAAATTGAATAGCTGGGCGGCGGCCATTAGAGTGGTAAACTGAGGCGCGGAGTTCGAATGTTTATACATCGCTTTTGGTTATAAAATGCCTTCCCTTGAGTTAGGTCGCAAACATAATGCCTCATTTAAATACGTTACTACAATATACTTTTTAATTTATGAACAAACAACAACTAGTCACCGTTTATGAATTTATCTTACGTACTACATGGAATCTGCCGTAGCCAAAAGTTATGTACTGGACCCCTAGCATTTTTCGTAGTTTATTTACGATAGATGTACGCAAAATGCATCAAAATACTCGAAGATTTGCCCACTATATTAATAGATATTTTCTGACTCTACCGTGCTTTAGATTTTATGACGAGATGTGCGTTATATATGGCATAGTGCTTTGGCAACTCACGACGAAAGTATCAAGTTTCAACCTAACCTAGACCATGAAAACACTACCGATAAACCAACTTTCTTCAAAATGATCAGAACATGTAAAATGGTATTCCGTCGGTCGGAAATCTTGCTTCCTGACAGCGTGTGACCATTTTTGTAACAGCTGTGGTTTTGAGAAAGGAAACCTGCAAATATATGCACAGACATTATGCTAATACCGTGTTGCAAAAACATTTATTAAGCAAGCGCACTGACATACAAAACAACTTAAAATATTCACATACCTGTGAAATGTAATATTCGTTCCTTTCTCGAATTTATTTGTACAATTAATCGCTGCACAACTCTTCACCATTGTACTTCTTTTGCTTGGCATGTACAGACAGTAGAATTACGAGTAACAAATACTGTATGTACGCCCCAACAAATATACAACGTTGAATCAGGGTCTTCATAACCAACAATACTACACAACACATCAGACTACAACCACTATAATGGCGTCCAGCCGAAGGTTCAAATTATCCCGCGACTGCAGCGCCATCAGTGAGTCTAGTTATTTTTTACAAGGTCTTTGGTTCGTACACAGTACCTACTGCCTTGTGAGAAGATAATTAAGTTCTGACAGTACGTATCGATAGAAAAACTACGTCTCATGAAAAGAAAGCGAACTCATCAGAGATCGAATACTACCCGGTTCGTCACTGCTATCGTAGAAGTCTCAGCTGAGACACCGGTCTCCGAATTTAAACATTACAAGAATCTATCCTCAGCTGTTTGGTCCCGTAGGAATTTACACACAAATTCGGACACACTGTCAATTTTTGTACGGCTGGACGACCAAATACGCTACGTATTGACAGAGGATTTCAGTACCGATGTAATTGTAAGTGAATTATATTGATAAAACGGAGCGCTCCCTTATCATCGCGTCCGACGGTATCGAAAGGAAACTTTCAGAATCCATGTCATTTTCAAGCACGAATAATGTGGTCCCTCCGGCCAGCGCAGTTACTAGGATAGTCAGATTACCGTTCATTAAATAAGAGCTTTCCTGAGGAGACGTGGATAGCTGGCCAAGATTTTGGGAAAAATTTGAAAGCTCGGTTGGTAGCGACAGCCCTAGTCCTCTGTTGATAAAAGCGTCTTCCTTCGAGACTATCTCAAAGGTGAACCTGAGATGTTCGGCGGTGACATCGCCGTGAGCGCATCCACTTACAAAGATTCAAAGCAAATTTTGTGGCAACAGTACGGATTTAGTAATAGAATCATTGAGGCGCACCTAGATTATTTGGAAGCGATCGTGCCTGTTCATTTCGTGTATCCGGAGACCATCAAAGCTAACTGGCTTGGTAAAAAAATTCAAGCCCCAGCAGAAACTAACAGAATGCTTCTGGAACCGTTGGAGCAAAGACTACTTATTGCTACTCGGGAATTTTAGTCAAGTGCAGATCGCCGGTAGAAGCCAGAAGCCGGCCATTGTGACCGAGCGGTTCTAGACGCTTCAGTCCGGAACCGCGCTGCTGCTACGGTCGCAGGTTCGAATCCTGCCTCGGGCATGAATGTGTGTGATGTCCTTAGGTTAGTTAGGTTTAAGTAGTTCTAAGTCTAGGGGACTGATGACCTCAGATGTTAAGTCCCATAGTGCTTAGAACCATTTGAACCATTCAGAAGCCAGAAGATTAGAATGGGCGACAATGGATTTCTCCAAGAAGACATATATGGAAAAGGACGAGAGTAAAGGGCTTGTTAATTGGCCGGGACGGAGTTTATTGGACTCTTATTCTCACCACTCCGGAGCAAAGAGAGATAACGAGATCAATCCAATTGGTTACACTGCTGGAGATTATCCAAGGAAGGGAGGATGTGTACAGCAGGTAGAATTATGTATTACAATGACTTTTTATAGCCCTGTTTTTCTTTGACGTAAATAAAAGTTCTTGTTGTTGTAGAAGCAAGCGGTGCGTCTGACTTCTTTAACTTGGATCCACTCCGAATAGCCATGTTATACATGTCTACTGCCAAATCACGTCTTCCGGATTTATAGAGGATCCGAACGGCGTTCTCCCAGCCAATGTCGGAATAGGCTATCTTCCTGTGTTAAAAACATGGTTCGGATTGTTGTTATTTTTATTGATTATAACATTTAAATAGCATTTACGGTCAATATTCTCATAAAATATCTATTACCTTTTTGTGATTAAGTCTTAAAAGTCATTAAATACCAAGATCTCGTCACGTGATCGAAAACGCTCTGTTATTGGTTGATGCTCTGATGATGTCATAGGCTAGGAGTAATACGAAGCTACAGTTGTATTATAGTAGTTTAGCCGAAGTTACGGGGTTTTTACGTACTTTTGCTGCAAACAGTTTGGCTATGTAGTGATGGAATACGCAACTACAACTTTTAAGTAACAATAGAAATGAATTTTGTGTACACTGATAGTGGAAGCTTTGCAAAAGTTCATGCGTTTATTCTACACCCACTTAGAGCGGCGATATGTGCATCGACGGACATCCTTTTTCCTGTACCCTGCAACGTCATTAAACTCGCTCAAAACTAAGGACTTGTAGAACTTTCGCAAATGGGCGGGCACATTATAACTAGATTGTCGACTGTCAGTCGTGAACTACGACCCAAAGCACAATGATTTACTCTTGGCAAAACTTAGTACTGATTTCCTGTGTAAAAGGCACACAGCAGAGATACTGCATCCGTCAGGCGTTCCGTGAAGCGACGGACAGCGCATTCGACTGCAGTGCAAGAGGTCATATCTTGGAAGGATCGTATATCTTTAAAAATTTCATGAAATAGCCTTAGCAAGAACTGATTGTAGTGGTTGTGTCGATTGTGGGATGTATTATACATACCTGCACTTTAGTCTTAGTCTGGGAAACGGACAAAAGAGGACAAATGCATTTTTTTGCGAACAAACAATTCACTTTTTTGAAAAGCATTGGTAATTGTGAAGATACAACCATACCTCAACAGTACAACGAGATGTAGGTGGATGAGGTCATACGCAGAGATATAAAGCGTGTACAACATTCAAGTCACGCAACTGGAAGGGCTGTGATGTTTGTGAGTGTAAAGTAACTTTAGCGTCTAAAGGGGACTTATTTCATCTTTATGTAAGATGACGAAACTACAGAAGTTTAAACCATAAGGATCCCAGCTAGACAGTACGGAGATGACAAACATAGTTTCCGACATAGTAGAAAATGTGTCGTCACATTAACTAGGAAATATCTTTTGGAACATAACGTGTGTGAGCAGCGATTGAAAATGTAAGCGCATGTAAACAGGAAGGAAAACGCAATAACATTCTATTTCTGATCAGTGTGGTGAAAATTTGTAATTGTGATTTGGTTTTCATATAATTAAGTTAAATGTTCTTTCGCGTTAGATTTGAACCGGCGATCTATGGACATCTTATAAATTTCGACGGTCCACCGGTTTTTTTTTTTTTTTTTTTTTTTTTTTTTTGCATCTTGTTCGGTATTGTTCTTTGCGTTTGGGCTGGGCGGACGTCACAAGACATCCGTTCAAGTTGCTCGTGAATTCTTTTATTCAGTTTTTTTTTATTACAACCGGCGAGCAGCCCTGTCACCGATGATGATGATGATTATTAGTGTTTTAGGACGCACAACAACGAGGTTATCAGCGCCCGGTGCCAAAAGTACGCTGAGCTACCGTACCGGCAGCTCTAACAACTGAGCTACCGAATAATTGAGGTGTAGTTAGGTAAAATGACGTTATCCCTCACTGTAACAGTGGGAGAGCATATCTCAGAGATAAGTTAATGTTAACTTCAGAGTACAAAACATTTTTGATTAAGTTTTTGAACTTGTGCGTCAACGTGGTGACAATTTGGCGGTACAGTGCAACCACATTTTACGCATCGTCTCATTCTCTGGAACACTCAAAAACATCTTTTCTTGAGTTTCTGTAGATGCGGTTGTACAGAATGGTACTACACACCATTGTAACGCATTTTCCGTAAGGTAAATTTCAAAACAAGACATCGCAGTGAATTAGCATTGTGACAGCTGGAGCAGCGAGCTAGTCGCCGCATCACAAGACTCGAATGGAGCGTTTTAGCGAGCATTCAAATTATGTGAATTTCATTTCCGTTTTTATAAAAGAATATTAAAAGCCAAGAGAAAAAAAGCATATTAGGACTGTGGTGTCACCGCCAGACACCACACTTGCTAGGTGGTAGCCTTTAAATCGGCCGCGGTCCGTTAGTATACGTCGGACCCGCGTGTCGCCACTGTCAGTGATTGCAGACCGAGCGCCGCCACACGGCGGGTCTAGACAGACTTCCTAGCACTCGCCCCAGTTGTACAGCCGACTTTGCTAGGAAGGGTTCACTGACAAATACGCTCTCAATTGCCGAGGCTATAGTTAGCATAGCCTTCAGCTACGTCATCTGCTACGACCTAGCAAGGCGCCATGACCAGTTTATATTGAGATTGTGTGTGTGTGTGTGTGTGTGTGTGTGGTTTGAGGTTTTCGGGCGCTAAACAGCGTGGTCATCAGCGCCCAAACGCATAGAAACAGGAACACACGCAGTGAAGGGACGAAGACGGACAGCGAAATTATGTATCACCAAGAGCGATGTTCTCCAATTATGGATTAAAGTTACGTATTCCAGAAGCTATGTACTATTTTTGGCTACTATAATACCTTGTCATTTTCCAGACCTCACGCCAGCCTGCGTGAGCTTAAACGCGTGCCTTTCGGCTTCCTCCAAACTCCGTGAATTGGCTCCTGCCAATTCACAACAAGGACCATAAAATGACATAATTAATCATTTAAGACAGTTTCCAGAAAACAGTCAAATACCCTACCTTAGACGTTGGAGTAGATCAAATGGAGGGCTTATTTCAATAGTGGTACAAGTTCATTTTTGTTCATACAGAGTCCCAAAGCGCTGAAAAATCTGCAGTTGAGGTACCATAAATGTTCAAGAATAGGGCTTCTTGAAGAGATGAACCTTTCTTTCTGTTTGTTTGGATCATTTGAGAAGCAGTACAGGCAGAAAAGTGGACTTGTACCAATATTGAAATAAGCCCTTCAAATTGTCTCACGCGGCTGTTGGATCACGTCCCAGCCCTCCTACTAGTAAATATCTCTGGGAGTAACAGGAACGATCCCGAGTCCTTCGCGTGACAGACAGGCATAATGACTACGCAACGAAAGAGACAGACACTGTGGCGGTGTAATGCGATGAATAAAATAAGGAAACAGCGTGATTTCTGTGTATAAAGCATTTTATTAGCGGGAGAGAACAGTACAGAGGCAACTAATAAACGAGTGACGCTGAAGCAGGGCATTGGGGGTAGTGTGTTGAGAATGATAGTGAGCGATGTAAATACTCGTCGGTGACGTGCAGAGTGCGGGAGGCATAGAGGGACAAATAAATAAGGAGCGAAGTAGAGAGGAGGCAGCCGGGGCGTCCACCGGCGGCGCCTAGTAGGAGTAGTTGTACCCGAGGCCGTCGAAGGTGAAGTGCGAGGAGGAGGAGCCGGCGTCGCCGCCGCCGTCGCCCTTGCCGGAGGAAGAGCCGGCGTTCTGCGCGTGCGCGGAGGCGGGCACGTGGTACAGCAGCGGCGCCGCCGCGTGGAAGGCGACGGGCGCCGCGGGGTGCAGCGCGAGCGGCGCGCCCGGGTGGAAGGAGACGCCCTCCTTGGTGAGCGCGGGGTAGGCGGGGTGGTAGGCGGCCACGGGGTAGGCGACGGCGCCGCCCGCCGGGTGCACGGCCACGGCGGCGGCGGGCGCCGCGTAAGCCAGCGGCGCCGCCGGGTGGTACGCGATGGCCGCCGGCGGGCCCGCGGGCTGGTACGTCACCGGGCCCGCCGTGTAGTACGTCAGCGTCTGCCCCGGCGCGCCGCCGCCCCCGCTGCCGCCGCCGTTGCCTGCGCCCCCGCCTTGCTGCTGCTGCTGCTGCTGCTGCTGCTGCTGGCCGCCTCCCGCAGCACCGGAGCCGTCGGCACCACCGGCGCCGCTTCCGCCGCCTCCGCCGCCACCGCCTCCAGACGAGGCAGCCCCGCCGCCCCCGGCGGCCAGTGCGCGCTGCTGCTGCTGCTGCTGCAGCTGAGACTGCTGCTGCTGTTGCTGCAGGCTGGCCGCCGTGAGTGCGACGGCGGCGCTGGGGTAGAACCCGGCGCTGGCGACCGCCACGGCGCACGCCAGGACCGCGATCTGCAACAGTGCGCCGCCGTGTCAGCAAGTGGTCGCACCACCATCTGACTGCACGTTAGTGCTGATCGCAGGAGCGGATGATGGATGGATGGAGAGGGTTGTACGGGCGCACGACGGCAAGGACTTCAGCTCCCGCTCAGTAACAGACTGAGACGGGTGTCAAGAAAAAACTCAGAACAGTAAGATTAAACAGAACGTAAAACACAGGTAACAAGGTTGGAAAAATGTGTGCCTATTGTGGTGTGCGTACTGTAAGACCTTCGGTACACACACCATCAGATTCTTTGACTTGTCCCTCTAACGAAGTAGGCGAGTGTCAGCAATGTGTCTCGTGATCTTATCGTGGCGTGTTTATCTTCTGCCGTTAGGTCAGACGATAGAAATGCCACTTGTACGTTTAGAGCAGCAGATTGACGGTGACCAACTTTAAACAGAACTTGATTAATTTTCACACACATTTATTAAAATAATAACAATCATAAACCTTAAGTAACTTGATTCTGAATGCTATTTACAATTGACAATCTGAAGTTCCTTTGGTCTTGGTACGTTAATCTTATTCTCACATATCTCTGATACTTGACAAAGTGTCTATTCATTTATCTCCATGGCTATGTAAAGGAATATGATAATCTTATTAGGCGCAGACTGAAACTAGACTCTAGACTGGTACAGACTAATGCAGACAAATGCAGACTAATGCAGACTGACTAATCAGAGGTCTGTACACTCATTATAATACCTCGCGCGTTCAGGTATCACTGTGCGAGTGTGATCCGCGAGGAGAAAATGTTCTATGTTAGCAGCAATCTCATTGGCTGCGTGACATATTAATATGCGGATCGGCCGAAGCAGACTTTGGTCTGTCTCTTAGGCAGCGCCATCTCGTAGTGCAGAGATGGACGAGCGCTGCGCCTGCGCTGTTGTGCTTAGCGGGGAGCGCTCTAGTGGGAAAGTTGTGTACGCGCTGACTACGCAGAACTATGTACACAACACCTACCCACACCGAAGCTTGGGATGAATCATGCCGTCAGAAGTAAGACACAGATAACACAGGAAGAAAGTGGTAGAGAGCTAAAACAATATCGCAGATTGAAGTGGCCAGCTGCACGCAAGGAAAGAGGAAGAAGCCACCCACTTTGCAATGCACTAAAACCTCCAGCCTAAAAGTTTAGGCCAAAATCCAGACACATGACAAAACTTTAAAACCCTAGATACACACGTCTCATCATTATCTAAAACACAGGGCAGATCCCCATCGACTTGTGCTTCTGCCCTTGCATCACGGTATAAAATGCAGTCTGTTAAAATGTGGCGAACAGAGATGTGCACACCACAAGCATCACAATACGGGGAATCCTCCCGCCGTAATAGAAAGCTATGTGCGAGAGTACAGTGCCCAATCCGAAGACGTGTGAGGGTCACTACTTCCCCCCTGAGCAACCGGCAGGAGGAACGCCACGGCCGAGTTGTTGACTTCACCAACCGCAGTTTATTGACCATCACCGCCAGCCATTCTTCCTCCCACAACTCCATGCACTACTTGTGGAGTGCAGAGGTTTCGCCTGTTTCACTCCACGTCTGAGGTCGTGAAAGAGGATTTTTTTTAACTTTAACAGGCATCTTCTCTCATACGCTATATGTTCAAAAGTATCCGGACACTTATTAGTGGCCGTTAAATAGCCTAATTCCTGTGCACCCTTCAAGTTTGACAGCTTGTGCTCTGCTAGGGGCACTTCCATTGAGGTGGAGAAATGGCACCCCACTAATCGTCAAGAGCTGAAAGCAGAGAAAATGGTAAAGTTGTTCATAAGTGCTTATAGCGAAGTCGACGTTCTGACTCACCCCAAAGGTGTTGCATTAGCTTCAGGTCGAGACTCTGGGCGGACCAGACCATTTCATAAATGTTACTGTGCACAACAGTTGCTGCTTTACAACACGATGCTGACACAAATAATTATCGTATCCGTATCGTTCCTCTACTGCATATAGTACTCAAAGCTAACCACGAGAAAACTCCCACACTACAACACCACCTCACTGTTAGCATGACACGTGATGGCAATCACTCGTTTCCTGACACCCACTGTCCAGTGCCGTCGCACTTCGCAGCATCTCGAGCGTCGCTTAGCAAAACCTATGGCTTATAACGAGCTGCTCGATCATTCTACTTCATTTTTTAAGTCTTTGTGCTAGGTAGAGTAGCACAAATTATTCCTTTCGTTGGTTTCAGTCAAAAGCTGCTGCGACGCTCGAAGGTCACTATCCGTTAGTACATGAGATCTGCTGGTCTTGGTTTAGCTATGGTTGCCCCTTCGCATTTCCACTTCACGATCGTATCAACAACAGTCAACTTGGGCGGCTTTAGGAGGATTGAAATGTCCATGACGGATTTGTTTCTCAGGTGACATCCAATGACTAGTTGTAATATTATCGGGTTTCTGGTGCTCTGTATATAAAATATTTGTCATAAAGGAGAAGAACAGCCATCGAGCTGTAGTTCGTAAATTGTTACGCATCAGAGCGCAAATGTTAGGAAAAGAAATATTTTTGTAATGTGCGTCTACACAAAGACGCGAGTCCAGCATTAACTGCTTCAAATAAACACTATGACCCGCTGAGCGCAGATTTGCGAATAATTGCCGCAGCGCTCGATCCTAATAAGACACGAAACATATGAATCATAAAAATTTTGTCTTTTGTCATGAACAGTTCTAGAGACTAGGTTACCTTTTATTGTTTCAAAAATGGTTCAAATGGCTCTGAGCACTATGGGACTTAACATCCTAGGTCATCAGTCCCCTAGAACTTAGAACTACTTAAACCTAACTAACCTAAGGACATCACACACATCCATGCCCGAGGCAGGATTCGAGCCTGCGACCGTAGCAGTCCCGCGGTTCCGGACTGCAGCGCCTAGAACCGCACGTCCACCGCGGCCGGCTTTTACTGTTTCGATGCTGACGTGTTAAGAAGTGCAGTGTAGCATCGCTACAAGTTTTATGTAACATTTTTGTACTAGTAATGTAAATTTTCGAACGATCGCGTCGATAAACAGTGCGACGCTATGAAATATTCACGCGCACGCAAGGAGAACTAATTTTGAGAAAATACTGGACGTACAAGAGAGGACATTGTCGTAGCACGGAATGTGTGAAAGAAGTGCAAAATGTAAGTTTTATATTCCATGGTTATTGGTCCATGCTTAGTGGTATGGATTATTTCAGAATATACTGATGTGTTATAATGATATCCCATTTTTTTTATTCTTTTCTTTGAGTAACCTCAGTGTTTTTAAGTTGTATGCAAACTATGTTACAGCGCAGCTCTTTACAGCGGTATCTTGGTTGTTTTCGGGAGGCTACTAATGTATTCAGTCGCAGATTCGATAACCATTACCATAACCGTCTTTTCTTCATCCATTTCCCTTTCAATATTCAGTTAGGTCCCTTAGATATTTGTATCGAAAAATCAGATTGCGTGAAGGCAGTCCGGGTTAAATGTCAGGTTCAAACCACCTTCGTGTAATTAAACACTATTCCTCCTGGGCACAATCGAGAACCGACACAACACAGTTCTCTCTCTAACCTGCACCAAAATCGGTAAAGAAACTACCGTGAGTGCAAGATCTAGTATAATTACTATCGTCATACCACATTACATGCAACTTTTAGTCCACATTCGAAGTCACTGACCTCTCCTGGCGGACCCAGTCCGCTGTTATTGTACCTTTACTAAGAACGCAGAACCTCCCGTCTCCTTTTATGCTAGCAGCTCCCCCTTTCGCGACATATAGTCGTCAGTTACGTAGAGGTGTCTGGGTTCCTTTTTTATCAGACAGTACATGTTTTCATCCAACTGCACCATAAGATTGCTATAGTATTCGACACTGTTGCTTTACTCTTTTCAAAATAATCAGTAAGAAAAGCCCTTTTATACCCTGCAAAACACTCATAGTTATTTTCGAGCACGTTAAATCGACTCCGCTTTAATCTATGGGAGATTGTTAGTGTTCACCCATTGCTTTGGGTGCTGTTCATTTCCGCCTGAGTCAATAAACCCTAACGTCATGCATAGCAAAAATAATTCACATGGATAAATCAGCTGCATTTTTTTTCTAAAACTAAGCATTCGATGACCTGTTTTGCATTTTCGTTCGGTCAACGTTCGAAAAATGCGGCACCCATTTCACACAAAGCTCTGTCATTGCTATTTATCAACGTAAAATTTCCTCTAAGTTTTCTCGTCGAATGCCTCTTTCACTCACTGTGTACTTTTTCTCGAAGTTTCCACCTGTCAGTTCAGTTTCGGGCATAATCTTGCGTTAATCTTCAAGTTTATTTAAGGGACGTTTAAATGGAGTCGCACATTTCTTAGCTGTTGGAAGCCAAACAGCTGACTCCTTGCAAACCATCACCAAATCCAGCTGAATTTCTGTTGATTATGAACCTTTCCAGTCTGTACTAAAGCGGAAAAATATTATAGTTTATCTGTTTGAACGAAACAGTACAAACAAAACTGCAGCTAAGGTTGACTCTAGCCATAAGTTAATGCGCAGCTGTAATCTTTACAATAAAAACAAAATTTGTATCAGTACTATGACTACGCTAAACCGGTAAGTATTCTCCCTGCCTTTACAGATACCTGTAATCCGGAAGTACTAAGACAAGCACCATGCTTGTACTTTGTCGATCTCTGTATCTATATCTACACTCCGAATGCCACCGCACAGTACGTGGCGGAGGGTATTTGACACTAATATTTCCGATGCCCTGTCGAACTCCATGCCGGCCGCGGTGGTCTCACGGTTGAGACGCTCAGTCCGGAACCGCGCGACCGCTACGGTCGCAGGTTCGAATCCTGCCTCGGGCATGGGTGTGTGATGTCCTTAGGTTAGTTAGGTTTAAGTAGTTCTAAGTTCTAGGGGACTGATAACCTCAGAAGTTAAGTCCCATAGTGCTCAGAGCCATCGAACTCCATTCTCGAATCGAGCAAGGGAAGCATTGCAGCACGTATGCGCCCTAATTTCTCCTGTCTTATTATCATTATCCCTTGTTGAGATATACAATTGTCGCAACAATGTGGTAGCAGTGTCTTGTTCGAATACAGATTCTCTAAATTTACCCAAAAGTGTTTTTCGAGATTTCGTCGTATTTCCTTCAAGAATTCCCATGTAAGTTCCACGAGCACTTCTTTCACAACTTCATAACAGCCACACCGTTCTCTTACGACCACAGAAACCGTAAACGCTGAAACAAACTCTAGAATTGGTCACAATAGTGCGTTGTGTGCAACTTCATTTACACATGCTTTGCGTTTTCACAGGACTCTTCCAAGAAATCTAAGTCGTTCATTCTCTTCCATAATAGTGATGTTGCATAATAGTCCACTTTCATCTCTTCTTAGCATTATCCCCAAATACTTAAATGATGTGACGTGCTCAAAATATGCACCACTGATCTCGTAATCGCATACTATCTCATTCTTTTGTTATAGACACTATCTTGCGTTTATCCACATGTAAATAGAGCTGACATTCATCACAAGAAGTGGAATTTTTTCTGCATTTCCTGACGATCGTCCAACGAGGATACTTTCCATTAGAAAACAATGTCGTCAGTGAGCAATTATATAGTGCTGCTGATCCAATCCGACAAGTGTTTATGTACCTGTATATTAAGAAGCGGTCCTATTACACTTCGCTGGGGCATACCCGCCCTTACTTCCATTTCTGTCAAACAATACGTTCCCGTATAACGTAACGGGTTCTAGAAATCAAAAATTCATCGGTACAATAAGACATTTGCGAAGATACTCCGTATGGTGGAATATTGGTCAGTAGTCGACAATGTGGTGCTGTTGCCTTTCAGAAATCTAGGAAGAGGGGAACTATCTGTTTACTTGTATCTGTTACTGTTGTCCAAAATTAACTGCAGAACTCTGTAGCTATACGAGAAGAAAGACCTTCAAGGGTACATAGACAGTGTTTCCCACATCTGTTGAGGCACGTGTGAAGTAGCAGTCACGTGGCGAATATGGCGACTGACGAGGCCCCAAAGACGTTCGAGTGGTTCAAGATTCTGGAACCAGGAAAATACTTCGAGGTTCAGATGGTGTTGCTTCAGACATTTTAAAGCTCTTCTAGTCGCCTTGGTGTATTATACGGCTGAAATGCTTTACTTAAAGTCTTAGAAACTACATTGATAACCATTAAAATTGAAACAGCAGGAAGGATTGCAAACAACGTAAGTTTACATATTGCGCGTATACAGCATGTAGGAAGAACGCATGATTAAATTTGTAGGTGGCTTGTACATACAGGGTGAAAAGTATTTAAAGCGACAAACTCTGTATGGTTGTAGGGGACATCAAAACAAGTGTTTTTCCTTAATGTCATTTTTTTCTATAAGGAGTATTTAAACCAGTAGAGGACGATTTCTCTGGTGCCAAATTAATTAAACCAACAAACACTTTTCCATTTTTTATGACCAAGAGACAACGCATTAACACAACCCAATTTCAATTACAGCAGATTTTCAAAAATGCCTCCATTGACTCGTAAACAAAGGTTACACCGTCGGATCATGTTCTGTCTGACACGGGCAAAAACCCCAGGAGTACACTGAATTGTTCCTCCTGCTGCTACTATCCGGACAACCAGATCCTCTTCTGATGCAACAGAAGTTGCGTAAACAAGATTGCGCATCTCTCCCCGTACAAAAAAGTCCAGAGGGGACATATCTGGGGATCGAGCAGGCCATGGTACAGTCAGTCCACGTTTCTGGGAACCGTCGGTCCAGGAATCGACGCACACGACGACTGAAATGTGCAGGCGCCCCGTCATGTTGGAACCACATGCGTTCTCTTGTAGGGAGCGGGACGTCTTCCAGCAATTCTGGCAATGCTCTGGCGAGAAAATTGTAATAGTGCCTGCCATTTAATAGCCTAGGTAGCAGATACGGTCCAATTAAACAGTCCCCAACAATACCGACCCACACATTAACGAAGAACCGCACTTGATGAGCGCTAGTAACTGTCGCATGTGGATTATCCTCACTCCAAACATGCGAATTGTGAATGTTGAAGACTCCATCATGCCCGAACGTTGCTTCATCGGTAAACAACACAGAGGATGGAAATGTAGGATCCATTTCACACTGTTCCAGGTACCACTGCGAAAACTGTGCTCTGGGTGGATAATCAACTGATTGGACACGCTGTAAGTGAAATGGACGTAACAATTGCTCTCGAAGGACTGTTCAGACATTCGTCTGATTCGTCCCTATGTTACGTGCAATTGCACGAGTGCTGATTGAAGGATCCCGCTCCACATGCTGCAAGAGAGCTTCCTCAAATTGCAGCGTTCTTACCGTGCGACGGCGTCCCTGTCCAGGTAATCTGCTAAATGACCAGGTCTCACGCAGACGTTGGTACACAGCAGCAAAGGTCGTATGATGCGGGATATGGCGATTAGGATATTGTTGTTGATAAACCCGCTGTGCAGCTCGTCCGTTGTGGTGCGCTACGTAGTACGCACCAACCATATCAGTGTACTCACTCCAGGTGTATCGCTCCATTAGTAAACAGAGACAATGCACTACTACACTGGTGGACAGCAGTTGCCTACAACTGAAAAGCGTAATAACGGCCTCCACCGGTTTAAATAATCCTCATAGGAAAAAATGACATTAGGGAAAAATATTTGTTTTGATGTCCCCTACAACCTCCCAGAGTTTGTCGATTTAAATACTTTTCACCCTATATACACGGTGCGGAATTTAGTATGCGGATAGCAACAATGGGTTTAAACGGACTGAGCTTGGATGGTACTGTTACGCAGTGGCTAGCGAGTGGTGGCATGCCAGTATCTCGGCAACCCATCACCGGATATTATCAGTGGTTGAGCTTCTTTGGACAACAGCTGACACCCTTTGCATCCAGGAGGATCAGGACAGCAAAGGCATCATGTGGTCTTGCATTACCTTGTTGACAGTCGATGTCGCAGAGACGTCGAAGACAGAACAGGGCCACCTGCCTCAACACATCAGAAATGAAACACCTCCTGGCTGCATTACTAGCTATGTGAAGCAAACGTGATCGCGCTGGCTGCCCAATGACAACTCGTTACCGTCATGCCAAGTGCAGAGCCTGTATGACGATGATGATTGCAGTCACACACCGTTCCTCGGAGCCTCCACCACAGATACGCTCATTGTGATGTGTGCTGAACCGGGACTCGTCTGAAAAGATGACGTGGTGCCCCCACGATCCCAGTGTTCTCGATGGCTGCACCCCTGTCGGCGAGCCTCTCTCCCAGTTGCTTCAAGAGGTGCCGCAACAATAGTCGTCATGTGGACAGTATGTGGTGTGGTCCGTGTCGCAGCACTGTTTGTGGGGATACTTGTCTTGCTGCGAACAAGCTGATTTCCTGACTTGAGGTAGTGATGTGGCTGTATGCTTCTGCACAGCCGAGTGAAAAATATGTCTGTTCTGCAGGGCGCTAGCAGCGTAGAGCCCTCGAGATCCTGCATGGCGTTGAGTATGACGTTCCTGGACCCATCGATTCCACTATCATATGAAAATCGTAGGATCCCAGCCAGCGCGAGCAGCAACATCGCGCAACCATAAGCCGCCGTCTCGACAGGCAACGGTCCTGTCGTTGTCGGCGGTAAATGTTTCTCCGCACTGTGCGTGGGGATACTTGTCTTGCTGCGAGCAAGCCCATTTCTTCAGTTGAGGTAGTGGCGTGCCTGCACGCGTCTGTACAGCCGAGTGAAAAGTATGTCTGTCTTGTCGTGCGCTAGTCGCGCAGGGCCCTCGAGATCCTGCGTGACGTTGAGTATGACCTTCCTGAACACATATAACAGTCGTAAGATCACGGCCAACGCGAGCTATCCTGCCAATGTCGACGGTAAATGTTTCTCTTTCTTACGCGAGGCGTGACAGTGTCTTCTCACAAACAACATTCAAACCCTATGAAAGAGAAATCAGGTGGGTAATCTTTCCTTATACAGGGTCATTCACGAGATATGCAAATATTTTAATATGTTATTCTACAAGTAAAACTAAAGAAAAACGTTCAGATACACATAGGCCCGCAAATGTTTAGGTACGGAGTTACAGCTAATAAAAAAATTTTGCCCAAAATTTAGCAACTTCTCTAATATGAAGCCATCGCAAAACGGCACGAGGTTAAAGTAAAGCACGATTTCCATTTATTTTGTTGTTATTGATCTGGTGAATCTAATAAAACATGTCCCATACGTGTATCTGCAGTGCTTTTCCAGAACATCCAGAGAAGCAAAGAAGTGGTGGCGGTGGTGGTGGTTGTTGGATGTTTAAGGGGGACTAAACAGCGAAGGTCATCAGTCCCCCATTCCAAAATCAGGCGAGCCGAAAATCTACGAAGCAGATAAAAACCAAAGGGGGAGGAGACGTCCCCCCAGGCGCTAAAAGCACACAAATGCAGCAACAAACACTACAGACAAGAACAGGACAGAGGAACACCAGACAGAAAGAAACAGAAGAAAGGAAGATGGCCGGAGACTGGTTGACTGACCACGAGATCAAAAATGGGAAAGAGTCAACCAGCTCACGGCACACCAGAACAGCAAAGAAGTAATTTAGTAAAATTTTTAATTTATTAACTACTTGTCCCAATTTGCTTTTTTTAAATTCCAGACAATCGCACCAAGTTTTCAACAGAAGTTGTAGAAAATTTAATTTTGGAAAAATGATGGTAATAACATTAACTGAAACTGTAATAGTGTGTCAGGTAATCTGTTTTTATTAATACCATAGCACACCAGAATTCGTGTTAAACCGGAAAAAACAAAGCTCAGTGTTAACGAAGCTGTACAGTGTATATACAATTTCACAATACATCCACAATAAATGTTCAAAAATGTCTCCACCGAGTTCAATGCATTTAGTTGCACTTGTATGAGCAGATTTTGTTGCTCATTTCAGTTTCACAGGGTTGTTCTTACTTTCATCTATTACATTAATAATGCTAGCAAGTAATGCCTCACGTGTATTGAATTTGTCCTCATAAACTATGTCTTTCATTCATCCCCATACACGAAGTCCATTGGTGTTAAATCGGGCGATCTGGGTGGCCACAGATGTGTAGCACCACTACCAATCCATTTCTGGGGAAAATGTTCATTTAAATGTGCAGTAACGGTGTTGGTGAAATGTGGAGGCGCGCCGTCATGTTGAAAATACATTTGCAATTGCGTAGCAAGTGGAACATCTTCGAGCAAGAGGGGCATTTCTTCTTGAAGGAATTTAAAGTACGTCTCGCTATTTAGACGTCCTAGGAAAATTAATGGTCCAATAAAGTGTGTGTTGATTATACCACACTACACATTTATGCTAAATCGCTACTAGAAATTGAGTTGCACTGTTGCACGTGGGTTTGCTTCAGACCATCCGTGCTCGTTATGTAAATTGTTTATGCCATCTCGAGTAAACTGTGCCTCATCAGTAAATAAAATGTATCTGTGTAACTGCCGATTAATAACTAACCAGTGGCATAACTCCAAGCAAAGGGCAGGATCACCCGGGTGTTCTTTCACTGAATGTTATTATGTTCTTTCGCTGAACAATACAGAAAACTAACTTGTTTCAAGGTTAGGATACGACTGAAACAACTCACTAACGGCTGCCAACATATGTTTTTACATCCTTAATGGAAAGTGAACAAATTTACTTGTATAATAATTTTGCTCCTCTGGATGTACTGGAAAACTACTGCAGATACACGTCTGGGACAAATGGTTCAAATGGCTCTGAGCACTATGGGACTCAATATCTATGGTCATCAGTCCCTTAGAACTTAGAACTACTTAAACCTAACTAACCTAAGGACATCACACAACACCCAGCCATCACGAGGCAGAGAAAATCTGGGACATGTTTAATTAAATTCACCAGACCAATAACAACAAAATAAATGGAAATCGTGCTTTTCTTTAACCTCGTACAGTTTTGCGATGCCTTCATAATAGCGAAGTTGCTAAATTTCAGACAGAATCGTTTATTAGCCGTAACTCAGTAACTAAACATTTGCAGACCCATGTTTATATCAACTTCTTTCTTTAGTTTTACTTATAGAATTACATATTAAAATATTTTCATACCTTCGTGAATCATCCTGTATCAGCGTGTAGATGGCGTTACTACTATATGCTGTGCGAGATTGCATTGACATGCTATTTTTTTCGATCATTTCCATACTAAGAGTGGGACTGTGGATGGCAATTATCTCAACGACACAAAGACAAGCTCTTCGCTAGCGTTCAGCTAAAGATACGCCCAAAGACTTTTGTTCCAGAAGATCAGATTGGATAAAAAACAATTTTCGCCCATTCGTCTATAATAAGAATACGCCTCTGGCGTGGCTTTTGCACAGCACATTCGCATAGATTAAAATACTTAATTCTGGAAAATGCGTTCAGAGTGGCATTTATAAGGCTTATCTGGACTACATCGTTCTATCCTGTATGGAGTACAACTAAGAGCACATATAACTCAGGATAGTATCACTAGGAGTGCCTGTCTCTACGAGAATCGTGTCGCACTTACTCAACTTTCGACAAGAAATCAACTGCGTAGTAGACAAATTCCTCCAAGAGATGAATACAGACAAGGATTACGTCTGCTAGACAGGATTGTGTACAGAAACAGTGCACATGTCAATGAACACCCTTGATATATAAACTTTCACGGCCTGTGGCAGTTTCAATAAAATCATTTTGGATGTTAGGACACGTCGTAGTACATCACTAAAACAACGATCGATTTTCAGTTTAATCGCCCTGAAGGAGACCGGCATAAAGACGGTCGAAATGTCGATGGTGTAGTTGTAGCAAGCCGGCTCAAGACGTCAGTTCCATGCCACTGCCAGTATCCAAGATACTGCGGGTCAGCTTGCAGAATACGCTGGGTTAATGGTACCCAACCCAACCGAATCACTGCATGAATCCGGGACAGAGGTTCTTTGTAAATTTGACTCGATTTTGTAATCGTTGCAGTAACGCCACATACACTGTCAACACGTGATGCTTTGTCAGATAGCGTATGTGTTGCTGCAGTCGATATGGAAGCCGGCGGTTGTCGCCAAGCGGTTCTAGGCGCTTAGGTTTAAATAGTTCTAAGCCTAGGGGACTGATAATCTCAGATGTTTAGTCCCATAGTGATTAGAGCCATTTAAACCATTTAAGTCGATATGGAAATACTTAAATATCATGTCATTGACTTAGAAAAGGCTGGTTTTGTTTAAAAAAAATACAACACATAAGAAGATTGTACATAACAACTGACAAGTGATAATTCTGCAGATTAAAAACCAAAATGAAAAAGGTGATAAGAAATGAAAAGAGCTCAAATTCCTATGTGTCTATGAAAGAGAAATATAACGGCTTTTGAAAAGCTTAATTTCGGTATTCCCCTTAAGCTATCTAGGGACAGGAAAGAAAACCTAATCTCTAGATATTCCCAAACATGAGTGCAATACATTGACAACTGTGCCATCTTGCCCGGTCTGCGAAAAAGAGATGGAAACTATTTTCACACTGTATTTTCCACCTGAATTGGACTCCGCATTATTTTTGAATTTTGAGGTGTCCTCCTGGTATCTGACAACAGTATCTCCCGCTCATTGTGATGAGACGACACCAACGCGTTGTTCGCTCACTTCTTTAAGAAGGATAGGTGTGGGCCAAGCCGGCCGGAGTGGCCGAGCGGTTCTAGGCGCTACAGTCTGGAACCGCGCGACCGCTACAGTCGCAGGTTCGAATCATGCCTCGGGCATGGGTGTATGTGATGTCCTTAGGTTAGTTAGGCGTGTGTGTGTGTGTGTGTGTGTTTGTGTGTGTGTGTGTGTGTGTTGGGGCTTATGGACGCTCAACGTCGAGGTCATCAGCGCCCTACACACATTAAAGGGAACGAAAGTGGACAGACCTAATAAAACTGAAACACACATGCAAAGAAAGCAGGAAAAGAAGGAAAATGCGACATAAGAAAGTAGAAGGTAAGGAAAGGGAAAATGTAGCAACAAGAATGCCACAGTAAATTGTCATTGGCTGGCCACTTACATAAAATATGGGCGAGCTTGTCACACAGTGAGTAGGGGACTGATGACCTCAGAAGTTAAGTCCCATAGTGCTCAGAGCCATTTGAACCTTTTTTTTTTTTTTTTGTGGCCCAATGTTTAATCGCTGGATTCGTTTTGAGGTATCAAGGGACCACACAAGTCTTAACTACTCGATCGAAATATCACAGTCGTGCGACCGTGGACTCGATTCAGGAAAACTGTGACAGATTCGTGTCCGCCCACTCAAAATTAGGTTCTCCATGTTTTCCCCTCTACATCTTTTAAGGTGGATTTCCTTTCCCATCTTCCCGCAGTCCGAGACTTTGATCCTTCTTGATGACATTATCGGCGACTGCTGTTTCATCCTGTGATGGAGACTCGTGCTGTCATCACACTGCTCTCTCGGCCGTTACGTCAGCTTTTTGATCTGGAGCGGCTACTCCCCTTCCATTGAATTCCTCATGAGTACAATCGAACCTCCCACTCCCTCCTCTTCCCGCCCCTCGCCCAAACCATATCTCTGGCTTTAGCGGAGATCTGAGACACTGACAACTCAGCTAATGGGATGAACAATGGGATGCTAAGACTAGCTGAGGACTGTTTCCCACTTTACCGAGGTAGTAACGTGAGTCAATTAAATTTTATGTTCTATGCAACTTAAGTGTCAGGAAGAATTTTCTGAAGGCATCTGAAGTGGAGCCTTGAACGTAACTGAACGTCTGCACGTGTACGATAAATAGTTACACAAGATGTGATGAAGATGGAGAGGGTTGTATGGGCGCTCGACGGCAAGGTCTTCAGCGCCCGCTCAGTAACAGATTGAGACGGGTGTCAAGAAAAGACTCAGAACAATAAGATAAAACAGAACGTAAGACAAAGGAAACAAGCTTGGAAAAATATGTGCCTACCCACAGCGAAAGGTGGAAGAGAATGAAACTTTTTAAATGTTGTTTTACAGAAGAATTCTGAATATCGGATGGATAAAGAGATACGGCGTACAGTTGCGACGAATAGAAATTTAAGGCACAACTTGACACTCGCTGAGTCATGAAGGAATTGTAGAGATGTAGAGGCTTTCACATGGTGTACTAACGTGCAGATCAGTTTTCGGACAACAACAAAAGCATGCAGTGTGAGCATGGCTGCCGCTGGTTAGGGTGCATTAACGTCTGGAACAACTCATGAATCGCAGACTCCGAGTCTGCAGACATGCAGACTTTCCAAAAAAACTATCAGTCACACAATTACGAAGACACCAAGGGCAGATAAGTGCGGGAACTATCGGACAGTAAGCTTAATGGCTCATATATCCAAGTTACAAACAAGAATAATCAGGAAAAATATACAGAAGATTTGAAAAGAAAATTGGGATTCTGTTAGATGACGACCGGTTTGCCTCTGGGAAAGGAAAAGGCACCAGAGAGGCAGTTCTGAAGTTGCGATTTTTAATGGAAGCAAGGCTTAAGAAAAATCAGGACACATACTTAGGATTTTTCGACCTGTAACAAACCTCTGACCGTGTAAACTGGTGCAATATATCCGAAATTCTAAGAAAACTAGAGTGAGCTATATCGGAAGAGGGATGATATACAGTATACAGGATGTCAGAAACAGTGTGAAAAGCTTGTAAAAGTGTTGCAGGGTAGGTTGTGCTGGAAAATAATTGCTGAGAAGGACATTCGATACGTCGTGTCGTTTTAGAGTTAATTAGCGATGAAATTAGCCAATCAGGCCAATGTACACGCAAATTAAAGCGACCCGCCAGATACAATTAGTGTCAATTGTTATCATAACTTAGACGACAGCGCACGAGACTGCTCAGACTTTCGCTCGGGTTTGATCGTTACTACCGTCCCATGTCCAATGTCTATATCGCTCTATTGTTCGGTTTTAGGAAACCGAACGAAGACCACGTTTGGCGACACCGTCTCGGGTGGACTGCTTCACTTTGCGCTTGCAACAGCCTGATGGGCTAACTTCAGCGCTAATTAAGTCGGAAACGGAGCGGCATATCGAATTTTTTTCAACCGTTGTTTCTCAGCGATATCCTACTCTACAACTTCCTTACAAGCTTTTCAGACAGTTTCTGACCACCCTGTATATACAAGAACTAAAACGGAAGGTGTAAGACTAAACGACCAAGAACTAAGTGTTCGAATTAAATAGCGTCTAAGACATGTATGCAGACTTTCACAGCTACAGTTCAATCTGTACATCGGAGAAGCTATCGCTGAAATAAGAGAAAGATTCAGGAGATTGATTAAAATTCAGGGTGAGAGGATATGAATAATAAGATACGCTGATGACATTACTTAGTGAAAGTAGGAAGAATTACAGGACGTCTTGCGTAGAATGAACAGACTAATGAACATGCAGTATGGACTGAGAGTAAACCGAAGAACGACGAAAGTAATGAGGATTACCAGAAATAACTTTACCGATATTTCATATCAAAATTGAGGATCACGTAGTAGACGAAGTTAGGAAATTTTGCTATCTTGGAAGCAATATAACACAGGACTAACGAAGCAAGGAAGACATAATAAAGCAGATTGGCACAATTTAAAAGGAAATTACTGGCGAAAGAAGTCTGTAAGTATCAAAAACTTGCCTTATTGTGAGGAAGAAATTTTTGTGAATATTCGTTTGCAATGGGGTATTGTATGGTAATGAATCGTGGATTGTGGAAAAACCAGAACAGAATAGAGGTGGTGCTACAGTAGAATACTGAAAATTAGGTGAACTGATAAGATAAGAAATGAGGTAGTTTTCCGCAGAATCGGCGAGGAAAGGAATATTTAGGAAAAGCACTGAAAAGAAAGGATAAGATGATAGGATATCTGCTACGACAGAATAGCTTCCATGGTACTAGAGAGAGCTGTAGAGGATAAAAACTGTATTAGATGACAGGACTTAGAATTCACCCAGCATATAACTGAGGACGTGGGATCAAGTGCTACTCTGAGATGCAGAGGTTGGCACAGGAGAGGATATCGTGGTGGGCCGATTCAAACGTCAGAAGACTGATAATTTGCATAAAGCTCGTAAAAGTAGTGTGAGCGGAAAGCGATACGCCTGCACCTGTGCCTTACCTGCAGAACGGACATGGTGCGAGCGCACAGCTGTGGCTGCGACTTGGAGAGGCGTGGTCGCCGCCACCGCTTATATACACCGCGCACTCACCTGTCGCAAGGAGCTTCCCGCGCCCGTCACAATGAACCATTCACGTTAATCGTCCCGTCCGCGGGCCTTCCAGAAACACTGTCGCGTCTGCAGTCCCGGCCCTGCAGCAGCTGCGCCGCGTGGGCCGTATGCAGATGCTCCTCTGTCTCAACGCGACGCTCGGCGGTTTCACATTCCGCACCGCAGGTCTGCCTGCTACGTCAGGGGTACGAGCGTCTTCTGACGTGGAACGTCTTTCTTTCTGCTATTTTCCTGGACGATACTTACAATGAACAGGGGCACGTATCGAAATTTGTAAGTACATTTTTTGTCTTAAACACTGTCAATGATAAAACCCGCTACAGCTGCAAGAATTATTTATTTCTAAAGAAGAAAGCATTACCAATTTTCAGGACATATGTCCCACCTTCAGATGCATGTTAAAATGACGAGCCTACAAAGGATGCATGACTAAGGTTAAAACTACTGAAATTGGCCTATGTTCAAATAGTGCATCCGTGGAACATGACATATGAGAAAATATTCTCTTCAATCCTAGATCTATCAGCAAGCCTTTCGCAGAGGAGGACAACGATCCTGGCTTAGTAATGCAGATGAGCGGTCTTTCGAACACAGTACTTCATAGACATGCATCAGACTAGTATGACACCAACAGGAAGTTGAAATGCCACCCCAGCTTCCCTAGCGAGGGGATTTGTGACAGGATTGAAGAGGACATTCTCTTGCACGTCATGTACCAGGGATGCACTATTTTAACCTATTTATTCTCAGTCATGCATCCTTTGTGAACTCACATTTTAATATGCACCTTAAGATGGACATATATCCTGAAACTGGACAGTGCTTTCCTCTTTGAAAATAAATAATTTTTGCAGCTGTAGCGGATTTTATCACTTCCTTTCGGAGTATGCTGATGCATTAGCTCCATACTTAACGATCATATACAACCGTTCGCTCGACGAAAGATCCGTACCCAAAGACTGGACAGTTGCACAGGTCACTCCAATATTCAAGAAAGGTAGTAGGAGTAATACACTAAATTACAGCCCCATATCGTTAACGTCGATATGCAGCAGGATTTTAGAACATATATTGTGTTCGAACGTAATGAATCACCTGGAAGAAAACGGTCTATTCACACACAATCAACATGGGTTTAGAAAACATCGTTCTTGTGAAATACAAGTAGCTCTTTATTCACATGAAGTGCTGAGTGCTGTTGACAAGGGATTTCAGATCGATTCCGTATTTCTGGATTTCCGGAAGGCTTTTGACACTGTACCACATAAGCGGCTCGTAGTGAAATTGCGTGCGTATGGAATATCGTCTCAGTTATGTGACTGGATTTGTGATTTCCTGCCAGAGAGGTCACAGTTCGTAGTAATTGATGGAAAGTCATCGAATAAAACAGGAGTGATTTCTGGCGTTCCCCAATGTAGTGTTATAGGCCCTTTGCTGTTCCTACATATCTATAAAAACGATTTGGGAGACAATCTGAGCAGCCGTCCTCGGTTGTTTGCAGATGACGCTGTTGTTTATCGACTAATAAAGTCATCAGAAGATCAAAACAAACTGCAAAACGATTTAGAAGAAATATCGAAATGGTGCGAAAAGTGAAAGTTGACCTTAAATAACGAAAAGTGTGAGGTCATCCACATGAGTGCTAAAAAGAACGCGTTAAACTTCGGTTACACGATAAATCAGTCTAATCTAAAAGCCGTAAATTCAACGAAATACCCAGGAATTACAATTACGAACAATTTAAATTGGAAGGAACACATAGGAAATGTTGTGGGGAAGGCTAACCAAAGACTGTTTTTCATTGGCAGGACACTTAGAAAATGTAACAGACCTACTAAGGAGACTGCCTACACTTCGTTTGCCCGTCCTCTTTTAGAATACTGTTGCGCGGTGTGGGATCCTTACCAGATAGGACTGACTGAGTACATCGAAAAAGTTCAAAGAAAGGCAGCACATTTTGTATTATCGCGAAATATGGGAGATAGTGTCACAGAAATGATATAGGATGTGGATGGACATCATTAAAAGACAGGCGTTTTTCGTTGCGACGGAATCGTCTCACGAAATTCCAATCACCAACTTTCTCCCCCAATGCGAAAATATTTTGTTGACACCGACTTACATAGGGAGGAACGATCACAAAGATAAAATAAGGGAAACAAGAGCTCGTACAGAAAGATATAGGTGTTCATTCTTCCCGCGCGCTATACGAGATTGGAATAATAGAGAATTGTCAAGGTGGTTCGATGAACCCTCTGCCAGGCACTTAAATGTGATTTGCAGAGTATCCATGTAGATGTAGATGAATGAATAACAGTTGTGGATGTCCCGTGAAGAGAAACGTGTTTCTTTAAACAGCCCATATCAAACAAAGCTGTTGACATTGAGCTTCAGTTTCCCGCCACAGGGTGTTCATAATTAAAGTTCCAATTTCAAAACGCTGTAGAAAGTGTACCACAGCTGAGAATAACGTCAAATTCGGACAGCACATTATTGACGCAGGGGGAAACGTCAGGGGAAAAAAAGAAGCGAAAATTTGACGAATGCATGCCGCTCTAAGTGTCTTAACGTAAATGCGTTCGGCTATAGATGACAGTTGAATCGTAATACGGCGGCTACGTTTTCAGTTTCATATTACACCATTCGTAGCGTTCCGTGTGCATGACTCCACAAGTTAGCTAGGTACGCCTATCCACCATGGCAACGTCGAAGTGCATTGCATGGAAGAACTGGTGTCTAACTGTTCTCGGGCAAAAACCGCATAAAAAGCAAAATTACACAAGTTTTTAATTTTTATGAGCCCAAAAACCGAATGAAAAGCAAAATGGCAACGGTTTTTAATCGTCCTAGGGCCTAATACCGCATAAAAAGCAGAGTAACATCGGTTGTTTTAATTGAGCTGCGGCCTAAAGCTGCATAATAATCAAACTAGTGGCTAGCGTTGCTGCCTCTGGATCACTGGGCCCCGGGTGTGATTCCCGGCCGGGTTGGGGATTTTCTATGCCCGATAACTGGGTGTTTGTGTTCTCCTCATCATTTCATCATCATCATCTTCATTCTTGACAGTAGTTGGATTGAAATGTGAAAAAATTGGACTGTGTGAAAATTAGGACTTTGTACGGGCGCTGATGACCGCTCGGTTGAGCGCCCACAAACTAAACATCATCACTAATGTCCGTCCTATGTGCTGTATTAACTCTGTTGAGTCGGCTATAGTGCCGCTTTGGTCATCACTGCAGGGGCAGTTTTTGTACATAGCCTTCGCCTGTATTTGTCATACTTACGACACAGTATGTAACCAGTGTGCAGAATTATTTAATTTAGGGGCGACTAGACACTTCAGCAAGAACAACAAACAACAGGATTAGCGTTGCCACAACTTAAAAAATAGCCTCTAGTTCTCTAATTTTACATCAATGCCCTTTCCCAAATAGCCGTGTTTGATTGACTAACGTAGATGGGTGCCTTCAATAACTGCTTACACAACATTAGTGAGCTCTGCAACTTCCATGCACTAATTTTTATTTACATGACAAACCCTATTTTCAGGGCTATATTTTATTTTGGACTAGTGGATCTATGCAGATATTTGTAAAAACGACAATGTCATATCATTCCACATTAATGTAATACTGCCGCCTTCTGAAGAAGATAGATTTAAATCTGTCGAAACCTAGGTAAAGATTACTTTATCCATTGCAACTGGTCGGCTGTTTTTAATCTTATTACGTGGAACCGTTGCTGTTGCGCAGCTATGTTTAAAATAAGGTGTTAAAATAACAATAAAGAAAAAAAAAATACCTGTTGAGGCAGGGGACAATTTGTCCTTTCCCCCTAGCTCTCTGTTACCTAGAAGTACACACTACTGGTAGTACCACACGCGATTACCAAGCATCCTGACACATCTCTCAGCCTTTCTTCACATCGATTCACGCGCTTTTTCATGTACATCTGGCTGCATTGCGACTGCGTCACATGCGTTGGTCACAAGCACCTGCAACATCTCCACTATGTTAGTGGCTTGGACATACACGATTCTCTTTAAAAGTCCCCATAGCCAGAATCCGACAGATTCAGGTCCGGTGAAGGACTGTGTCTCCGCGAGTACTCCCACGCTCTTGAAACATTGCGGAGAGGCAATTTCACACTATCCATGGAAAATGAGGAGCTGCCCCCAATGCGCATAACCACAGTCGTTGTCTTTCTGCAAGGGTAGCGTTCTCCGTTAGTGCCGGTAATTCATCGTGCATAAATCGGCGATACATAGCACCTGTCACGTGACCACAGAACCATATGCAGGGTGGTTTACCGAGCGAGGTGGCGCAGTGGTTAGCACACTGGACTCGCATTCGGGAGGACGACGGTTCAATCCCGTGTCCGGCCATTCTGATTTAGGTTTTCCGTGATTTCCCTAAATCGCTACAGTCAAATGCCGGGATGGTTCCTTTGAAAGGGCACAGCTGACTTCCTTCCCCATCCTTCTCTAATCATATGAGACCGATAACCTCGCAGTTTGGTCTCCTGCCCCAAATCAACACAACGCGGGGTGGTTATACACCGAAGTGACAAAAATCATGGGGCATCTCCTAATATCGTGTCTGACCTCATTTTGCTCGGCGTAGTGCAGCAACTCGACGTGGCAGAGACTTAATAAATCGCTGGAAATACTCTGCAGAAATATTGAGCCATGCTACCTCTATAGCCGTCCATAATTCTGAAAATTTTGTGCGCCAACTGACCTCTAGATTATGTTCCATGTCCCATGTTCGATGGTATTCATGTCGGGCGATCTTGGTGGCCAAATCATTCTCTCGAATTGTCCGGAATGTTCTTCAGACCAATCGCCAACAGTTGTCGCATGGTGGCATGGCTCAATGTCATCCATAAAAATGCCATCGTTGAATGGCTGCAAACAGGCATCAAATAACCGAACATAAATATTTTCAGTCAATGATCAGTTCAGTTGGACCAGAGCACCAAGTCCATTCCATGTAAACACAGCCCACATATTTCTGGAGCCACCACCAGATCCCACAGTGCTCGTTGACAACTTGGGTATATGACTTCGTGGGGTCTGCGACACAATCAGAACCCTACCATCAGCCCTTACCAACTGAAATCGGGACTCATCTGACCAGGCCGTGGTTTTCCAGTCATCTAAGGTCCAAATGATACGGGCACGAGCTAAGGGAGGCGCTGCAGTCGATGTTGTGCTGCTAGCGAAGGCTCTCGCGTCGGTCGTCTGCTGCCATAGCCCATTAACGCCAAATTTCGCCACACTGTCCTAGCGCTCACATTCGTCGTACGTCTCACATTCATGTCTGCGATTATTTCAAGCAGCGTTGCTTGTTTGCTCTCGGTCGTTAAGTGAAGGTCATCGGCCACTGCGCTGTTCGTAGTGAAAGGTAACGCCTGAAATTTGGTATTCTTGGCACACACTTTGACAGTGTGGCTCTTGGAATATTGATATCCCTAACGTATTCCGAAATGGAATGTCCCTTACGTCTAGTTCCAGCAACTATTTCAAAATCTGTTAATTCACGTCGTGTGACCATAATCACGTCGGAAACATTTTCACATGAATCACCTGAGTATAAATGACAGTTCCATCCATGCACCGTCCTTTTATACCTTGTGTACGCGATAGTGGTGCCTTATATATATATCGCTATCCCACGACTTCTGTCACCTTAGCGTAATTAAACTTGAAACAGTGAAGGAGGAAAAGTATTTGCCGCTGGATTACCCAATTCTGTAAGAATAATCTTAAGACTGTGCGCTGCAGGATTTGCTTTGTTAGTAGCGTTAGTGTCATGACCAGTCATTAGGCACCGGTACTGGTACGGCAATGTAGGGTTGAAACACATACATCAGTGCGAACGGTTGCAGACACACAACATGGGTCAGGACAAGATGAGAGGGGATTTACGAGTAGAGCTATTTAAAAGAAAAACCATTAGTGCAGTTGCTGTTCTTCGAGAGTATTGTAACGTTCTTTTAAAAAATGTTACAATAGAACTTTACGATTACGTTGCATCAATGTCTTATCTGTGGAATGGATACGAAACTCGAATCGTCGTGTGGCTTGTTGTAACTGCAAGTGGCGTGCTTACTCTGTGTTACTGTTACAAAACTTTACACGAGTCGATTGGGTAATGCAACTCCCAATACCAATAAACAAATACAGTCGCTGCAGAACACGTTCAGCCCCTTAGACACTGAATCATCTGTCCCTGTTCAAAACTGATAACTTTGCTTCCTGTGCACATAACAAATAAAATAAATTGTCTTGCCACTAGAGCAGCAATGGAGTAACGCGATGTGTTCAGGTCTCTCACAAAGGACATAAATGCTAGCTACAGGCTCAGCAGTGTGCAATGCTGGCCATAATACTTTAAATGCGCATGAAATTCATTTGGCTCATAAATGAGAACATTTAAGAAAATGCAACTTCTTTAAAAAAATATATGACCTGGACTGGAAGGTGAATTACTAACACTCAGTTTTCTTTTAGCAAAATTATATTGCAAGTGAAGTTTGAGTTTTCAAAAACATCTAACAATTGAAGTTGCATTTCTTTCAACTGATTCAAAAACAATGAGATCTAAACACCAAGTATTATCTACACTAGTGGCCATTAAAATTGCTACATCACGAATACGACGTGCTACAGACGCGAAATTTAACCGACAGGAAGAAGATGCTGTGATATGCAAATCATTAGCTTTTCAGAGCATTCACACAAGGTTGGCGCCGGTGGTGACGCCTAAAACGTGCTGACATGAGGAGAGTTTCCAACCGATTTCTCATACACAAACAGCAGTTGACCGGCGTTGTCTGGTGAAACGTTGTTGTGATTCATCGTGTAAGGAGGAGAAATGCGTACCATCACGTTTCCGACTTTGATAAAGGTCCGACTGCAGCCCATCGAGATTGCGGTTTATCGTATCGCGACATTGCTGCTCGCGTTGGTCGAGATCCAATGACCGTTAGCAGAATATGAAATCTGTGGGTTCAGGAAGGTAAAACGTAACGCCGTGTTGGATCCCAACGGCCTCGTATCACTAGCAGTCGAGATGACAGGCATCTTATCAGCATGGTTGTAACGGATCGTGCAGCCACGTCTTGATCCCTGAGTCAACAGATGGGGACGTTTGCAAGACAACAACCATCTGCACGAACAGTTCGACGACGTTTACAGCAGCAGGGAATATCAGCTCGGAGACCATGGCTGCGGTTACCCTTGACGCTGCATCACAGACAGGAGCGCCTGCGATGGTGTACTCGGCGTACTCAACGACGAGCCTGTGTGCACGAATGGCAAAACGTCATTTTTCGGATGAATCCATGTTCTGTGAACAGCATCATGATGGTCGCATCCGTGTTTGGCGACATCACGGTGAACGCACATTGGATACTGGCGTATCACCGGCGCGATGGTATGGGATGCCACTGGTTACACGTCTCGGTCACTTCTTGTTCGTATTGACGGCACTTTGAACAGTGGACTTTACATTTCAAATGTATTACGACCCGTGGCTCTACCCTTCATTAGATCCCCGCGAAACCCTACATTTCAGCAGGATAATGCACCACCGCATGTTGCAGGTCCTGTATGGGCCTTTCTGGATACAAAAAATTTTCGACTGCTGCCCTGGCCCCAGCACATTCTCCAGATCTCTCACCAATTGAAAACGTCTGGTCAATGGTGGCCGACCAAGTGGCTCGTCACAGTACGCCAGTCACTGCTCTTGATTAAGTGTGGTGTCGTGTTGAAGCTGCACGAGCAGCTGTACCTGTACACGCCATCCAAGCTCTGATTCAATCAATGTCCAGGCGTATCAAGGCCGTTATTAGGGCCAGAGGTGGTTGTTGTGGGTACTGATTTCTCACGATCTATGCACCCAAACTGCGTGAAAATGTAATCGCATGTCAGTTCTAGTATAATATATTTGTCCAATGAATACCCGTTTATCATCTGCCTTTCTTCTTGGTGTAGCAATTTTAATGGCCAGTAGTGTAATTTCACTAATCCATTATAAATGCAAATCATCAAATTACACATAACTCTGTTAACATATCTTGAAATCATTATAAAAATGAAATATCTAACTAGCCTTTTGATCAAAACCGTTTACTTACATTCTGGGATTACTCAACAATTACAAATTATCAGCCAACGTTTCTACACCAAAGCGCTGGCAAAAAAAAAAAAAAAAAAAAAAAAAAAAAGACGTAATTATTTGAATCTTTACCTTATTTGCCCGAAGACTTCTGCTTCCAAGTTCAACAGTATTGACGTACCTACATTAATCTAACTGTTGGTGCCTTCACACAGCACACCACAGAAACTACCTACTGCATCGTCTTTCCCTCACAGACAGCTACCTACGACTGTGCGCCCAACGCTCTCTTACTCCAACAAAGCTCTACAGTATCTTTGGCTCTTCGGTCACGCACAGTCAGCGTTTCGCATTATCGAGCTTATCAGAGACATTCATTGTTTATAGTATACATTTTAATTTATTAAAATTCTTATCTTGTTCTGATGCCACATATAAGTGTGCCCAGTGTACTCCTTTCAGTATCGACACATTAAAGACAGAGGAGAGATCTTCTTTCCTCAGCGGGCTTGAAGAACATGATTCGGAAGTTCGAATTAATTGGGAATTGCCCCTATGAGAGGCCGAAGGCCAACTACGCCGCAAATTGTCGAAGAATACCATGGCTGAGAGTGCAGGACGTAACGTGCGATCTTCAGACAGTGCACGAGCTGTATCACAGCAGCTTAACGTACCATGGTCCACCGTTATAAAATTGCTGGGAACAGCATTGTGAAATTATATCTCTAGTGCAGTTCCAGGCTGTCATGGGTGCAGATGGTCGTCGTAAACATACTGACAAATGTTAGCATTTAATGTGGAAATTAAAGTACGTTTCTTTCAATGGTTTACTCGTTATTTATCTTCCGCATGTCCTTACAAATGTTTCCACTAAGTTCATTTTTCATGGGCACCTTCGCGAGTAGCGAAAGTTTCATTATAACCACCCTGCACTATATACTGCTCGTCACAAGTAAAGTGGCCTATATCTCAAAAAGCATTGGTTTCTGAATATACACTGGTGTCCAGAATTAAAGCAACAAACCGCTGTTTCCCCGTCCTGTGTCTAACTCACGATATAATCATACCAACTGACAACCAGATGCCCGTACGAATAAAGTAGGGGCACCTATGAAACGGATAGTGTTTGCCTGGTAGCCCCACATTCACAATCGCTGTGTACAGTCACAGACGGTGCAGTACGGCACAGAGAAGATACCTACCAGACTCTCTGCGGTGGAGGGCCATAAAAAGAAAGGACGCTGAACAGTCGCAAGCGCAAAGTGATTTGGCCCGATGGCTTAATGTGAATCGTTTTATTGTTTCTCGGATGTGACCACAGATTATAGAGACCACGCCAGGGCCGACCACGTGTGATTTGAGAAGGGAGGACCGTTATTTGGCTGTAAGGGCACGACTGTACCGCCTTAGCAGTGCACGGCAACTGGTATGTGAGCACGCAGCATCCACTGGAAGTGTTGTATCGAGACAAACGCTGTGCAGAAGACTTTGGCAGAGTGGCCTTTATTGTGGGAGATCTGCTGTATGTCTACCTCTTCTACCTCTGACGATTCTTCACAGAAGGGAACATCTAGAGTGGAGTCATTAACATGCCACCTGGACGGTTGAACAGTGGGACAGTGTTGTTTCCCGAGATGAGTCCCGATTTAGTACGATGAAATCGAATTTCGATGGAACGTGGAACAAGATTTCGGGACCCAAACATTATGGGAAGAGACACCAGTCACATGGTGTTCTTATTTTTAAACCCGTATCAACTTCTAAAGTTTCTCTCTTCAGTTTTTCTTCGGGCTAAGTACACCTTTTTTGGCTTCCGAGCAACCTAAATTGTCATTTTTACTAAAAAATACTCGGTAAAATTTAACCTCAACAGAAAGTCCTTAGCTCGAAGTACACTACAGAGCTCACTTCAAAAAAACTGGGAATGTTCAACGCTTGTGAGAAATTTCTCTTGTTTTCTTCAGAGAAAATCAGAGAATGTTCGCGTAGAACAACTTCTCCCACTCTTTGAAAACATTATCAATTGAAGCATATTCTCCGACTCACTTTGTTCATGCGAACCTGAGAATGTTCTCCATAACTTCGAGAATAACGTACATTACCTGTTTTAGTCATACGACCCGTATCTCCTATATTTCGCGATAATATAAAACGAACAGCCCTTCTATGAACTTTTCCGTGTCCTCCATCAATACTAAGGCAGAGAACGAAGAAGCGTTGTTTAAACAGTCTCTCAGTCTCTTCAGTGTTCTGCCAAGCGATTGTTTCAATTTAAGTTGTTCGTAATTTAATCTCTAGGCATTTGAATTCACTTCAATTGGATATGTATGATTTATCGTGTAACAGCAGATTAGCTGATTCCTTTTAGTACTCACGTGAATTGCCGCTGCAATTGATTTTGATCTTCTGAAATCATTTACGTAGGTAACGAACAGCAGAGGGCAAATAACACTTCCTTCGGAAATTGATGCTATTTTCGCTGGAATATATACTGATCCAGTCTTTTAGACACCACTAACTCGTAGAAGACATACGGTATGAACATGTTCTAACAGCACAGCAATACCTAGGTGAAAAACGTCGGACAACGCACCTCACTCTCATAATACTACAATAAGGTGTACTGACAAGACGTTGCCTACACTCGACAATCTGTGTGGCTTCAAATAATCGTCTGTACTAACACAATGACGTCACATAAGATTTGTTATTCAGCTTCTCACGTTATAAATCACACTACAGCTCGCTACATCACTAAGTACGAAAGGATGGACACAGTAAAACTTTTCGTGGTGTAATGGGATCAGTGGTAGCTACCAGGATGTTAATTACAACAACGCATCTATCAGAGTTTACTAGGTTCGAAAAGTAAACTACCACCAAAGTCAGTATCAGTCACCAGAAAAATACTAAATGCGAGAGACTACCGGGAGTAGGAATGATATATCTACTTCACCAATAACAGCAACCTATGGCGAACCTTACTCTGTGTACTCTGACAACACAACTAAACACTTTCTCAACAACTTAGGTACCAGAAACGACAGCTTTCGTATACAACTGATAAATACGTCCTATAGATCCGTTGCCTTTTGTGGTTGCTCCTCTTTTAAAGCTTCAACGAGTAATCGCACATACAAACAATCAGTGTGAACGTCATAAATTTTTACGCAAACTGGAGAGCACGTTTACAAGGCAAAGATATAATTAAATATTGTTTATCTTTCGTTGTCAATCAACGATAACCTATGTAAGAAACGCCTTGCTACGATAATATCCTTGACTACATTGAAATTTTATGATAAACTATTTCGTCAATCTTAACCTTTAAGAAATGCTTTCCCTATCTTAATAAACATTAATTACTTTTTTCCATTGCAAGTTATGAACTGAAAAATACTGTTCCTTCTCTTTAATGTCTTTGAACTTTGTTTTTACCACCATTCCAGTCTCATATTTTATTGGCCTTAAGGATTTATATCTTAGTAAAATATGTATTCGAGATATTAGTCTTCTTGAAATAAGCCTTTGTTTATTTTTCTTGTAATAGTTTGGGGCTAAAAGGACAAGTCGGGTACTGGCTTTTTCAGTTTAAAACCATTAATTCTTTATTTCCTGTAATTAATTTGTTTACTAGTACAAATCAATGTTTTACTTTACAAGTGCTGGTTCTCTGTTCCAAACCCCACTAAGTGGAAATGTAATAAAAAATAAATAAAACAAAAAATCTAAATGTCACCGCCACTTTCCAACTGCGTGAACTTTAAATAATCAAACAAAGCTCAACCACTTCACGCATTGACTTCCGCGACCCATTAGCATTTAAAATTCAAAACCCAGCACTCGATTACCTCTTTTAAAGAGAATTAGCGTGTTCTCTAATAAATGGTTCTTGATTTTTTCGTTTAGGGACAGGGGGAAAAGCTATCAAATTCTCAATAAACTTCCTATTGTTTCTCAATAAATAACTATTATGTAGGACGACCGTTCTCTTTAATACAGACTACACATTCAGTGAATCCAACGAGATTTCCGGAATTTATTACGACCCTCACATCGAAGTCACACAATAAATCCTAACCAAATATCGCTAAGCACTATTACTCAGTGCTTGCGTACACCCATAAAACCACAATAATGCGATGCAACGCTACTACATTGTATCAGGTGCTTATCCTCAACCACAGTATAATTCAACGTCTTCGCATGAACATGTCTCCTCACATACACCATCCAACGGAAAATCTCCCAAAAATATTGAAACACCGTACGCCTACAAACGCGTGGCTATTAAGCACAGATAGGAGAAACTAATCGCACACTTCAATGAATCGGAGCTTTTCCTATACCTGGCGAGTCTATACCAAAATCGACGAAATAATCATTTTGTACATAAGCCGATAATCTTCTCAGGCGCCAGCCTCTGTGGCCGAGCGGTTCTAGGCGCTTCAGTCCGGAACCGCGCTGCTGCTACGGTCGCAAGTTCGAATCCTGCCTTAGGCCTGGATGTGTGTGCTGTCCTTAGGTTAGTTAGGCTTAAGTAGCACTAAGTCTAAGGGACTGATGACCTCAGATGTTAAGTTCCATAGTGCTCAGAGTTATTTGAACCACTTTTTTTAATCTTCTCAGAAAAGTTTTCTAAACCACTTAGAACTGCTTTGAACATACTTAAATTCTACGCAGATTAATTCACTTATAGTACGTGTGAGTCGATCTGATCCCACTCTTGACATGATCTCTTTGGAGTCTCACTGCTCGGACAATACTCGGATACTACTGAAATTCTAAAAGGACAAGCCAAGAACCATTCCTTGTGAACAAGCATATCACGTTTATTCTCTCTTTAACAATAAGTATTTCTTTCTTAGCAGTCACCGACAAGGGTTTCTAGTGACCAGCTGTTCCGTAATTCTCATCTTTGGCGCACGCCGCGATTCAGTAGACGGCTGGGGGTAGCAATAGCAAACTCCGTTGACTTGACACAACACATATTTTCTCGACCATCACGTGTCACGTATCTACAACATTTTAACACAAAAATATAAGAAAACTATACAAACAATTTAAACTCTTCATTCTTCTAGAACACAAAAATCGATAGTAAGTTGAGGCGATAAAAACAAGTGAAGCGCGTTTTTCGGGCTGAAGGCGGTTTAGCGCATTACAAACGGCTCTGCTGAAATGTGCAACAGACAACACATAATGAACTGCTTTAAAAATCTAGAGGGAGTTGTAACAGGAAATTACTTTAGTTCCATACATAAACTGATTTTTGCCTGGATTACAAATCCAGTCTGCTTTGTCCTGAACTTAATAAAAATCCCAGAAATTTAAATGACAGGGATATGTTAACACGTTCAAAATAACAATAATAATTTCTTATGGCTCACAGCCTGGGGTGCAAGTAATAATATAGGTACTTGATACTTGAAGCTCATTATATTTGCAGTTAAGTCTACCTTCCATTTATCTTAACTCTATTTTCATTCTATGGCTAAATAATTGGAAAAAGTACATTTATCCGTTTCGCAGGGTCTACTGCTCATGAAAGGGAAAGGAGTCTAAATAGTGGCAATGAAAGCGATGAAGTGTCACGATCGTCTGCTAAATGTGACACTGAACAACAATCAGATTCAACAGCAGTTCCTGTAACTATAACAGTCCCTGTTCATTATTATCACTCAACATCCCGATTAGCTTGTATGTCAGAAAACGATTCGGAAATTACAATTAAAAGTCACCACAATGAAAATGACCTGAATCATATTGTGCTAACTACCAGACAGATTATCTGCGGAAAAGAAGAAGGAGCTCTTACTAAATCCTTGAATCCCTTCAAGGAATAATGATTTTGAAAGTGATGTAAGCCATTTGCAAATAAAATTTAATCATGTTTTGTAAGATAAATATGCACTGTGACTAGTACATTCCAAGGTACTAAAAGGTGGCCTATACAAGCACTGTATTTTGTCCCTCCTGTCACTGGCACTGTTAGGAGCATTCTGGGATCACTTATAATTAGGCCATTCATAAAATTGAAGAATATGCATGAAGACTGCCCCAGCTTCACTTAACAGCGTCAGCTCGAGCAAACACTTTTCCTGAACTTGTACTCGTGGAAGTCAAACTGCATAATGTGGATCACAAAATACCTCGAAACATGTTTTCTTCACTACACACCAAAGCTGAATTCTCCATGCTTCCAAAGTACACTGGGCAGAAGCGGTCACAAATGGCGATTGTAAATAGTCGAAACAGAAGGCTGCTAACATTATGACTTTCAGACAAATCCAAATGTTACACTGTTCCCTTGTTACACGGTACCCCACCTTCCCCTCTTTGGATATTGTTTGTAAAGCTAAGATGACCAATGGTATCGTAAAGGCTGACTGCAACTGGTCTGCAAATTTCCTCGTTGCATAATTTACCTCTGTAGTCAATTTTTCAAGATCTCTCGTATCCTCCGAGAAATGAGAAAAAGTGTGATGGATTCATATTTCTCAGGCCATTCCGTTTCACACATAAGTGATAAATGCTTAATGTGCGTCACAAAGTCGTCGATGAAAACTGACAAATATTGTCATCGATTCTTTTTCATGTATACTTTTGCGACATACATGATATGCCTCTTAGAGGAAAATAGGCAGTTGGAGGTGTTTCATTAGGTTTACTGAATTTAAAAACGATTCTGGCGTTGACAAGGATCAAATGGAAAAGTGTCGCCACAAAGTTGTTTACACGTCGCCGAGAACACAAAATGATTTGATAAATTTGTGTGGCCATATTATTATGGAGAATATAGCCACTGACATTAAAAAAGTAATGTTTTACGCAGTCTTTTGTGATGAAACAGTTGACATAGCCGAGAAGAACGGCTCTCAATAGGCGTGCGATTTTACAATGATAGCAAAGTGAAGATTCGAGGTTTGTTGGTTTCAAAGAACTGATGTCACAAAATATCTCATCAATCGCCGAAGCAATTAACAGTTTCTTGATCAGTAATAATCTTTCAGGAAAAAATTGTGTAGAATCTGGCTTCGATGGCTGTTCTACAATGGCAGGCAGAGGGAGCGGTGTACAGGCCATTTTAAGACAGAAATATTATCATAGGTCATATGCTCATTGCTCAAGCCACTAACTCAACCTTGTGGTGAACAACGCAAATGTAGTATCGGAAATTAGGAATACTATTGCCACTGTAACTTTTTTGGAGATTCGACTGAAAGTTGGACGTATGCTCCCAATTAATCACGAACGTGGGAGACGAAATGGTTTTAAAAAAAATTAAACAATCACACCTTTTCCTCATATCCCAGAGGTTGCGAGAGCTCTAGAAAACTTGTCTACGGAGGGAAATTATGCAACGAGAAAATCTGCAGATGAGTTGCATTAAGCCATTACAAAACCAGTGTTCATCATAGGTTTACGAACAATATCCAGAGATGGGAAGGTGGGATACAGTGTAACACGGGAACAATGTAACATTTGGATTTATCTCAAAACTATAATTTTAGCAGCCTTTCATTTGAACAATTTACAATAGCCATTTGTGACCGCTTCTGCCCAGTGTACTTTGGAAGCAGGAGCTTTGGTATGTGCCAAAGAAAACATGTTTTGGGATATATGAAGTAAATTTTTATCGTTGTATAGGTTTCTTTCTATTTTTTACAATAACAAAAAATTACTGTAATTATGGGTATGATTCACATATTCATATATCTGTGTATCATACTGCATTTCAAAAGATTTATGTAATGTTTTGCACTTTTTTCAAAACTTACAAAATTATATAAAGCTGCCCGAAGGAGCACAGTGTAACAGTTTATTGTCGGCAAGGCGTAACACAGCTACAGTGTAACCTATTAAGTTGCATGTTAAAAAAATAAAAGTTATTTGCTTCTAAAATCACAAATATGAAAACAAATGAGAACAGAATATACACTAGTGGTCATAAATAAGGATATTCAGTTATATATTATCAATCTGCTTCGTAAAAAAGAGAGAAAAACCGAGATTGCCCATTTATTTAGGATTTTATGAGGGATGCTGTTGAATTGGTGCTTTCTGGAACTAGTCGTAGCAAGATAGCTGCTGTTAAAAATGTCAGTTTGGAAGTCTTTCCAGATAAAACGTCCGTTGAGTATTTGTTTTCAAATATCAGCACTTTATGAAAAAATAGCAAATAATTTTAAATTACACAATAAATATTTCAATATATTCAAGTTATGTTAAGGAGATTAAGGAAAGCAGAAAACCAGGAATTCGCATTTGCCCAAACTATAACTGCAGGCGAATTTATTATGATGAACAATGGCATCCTTTGGTGTGTTACTCGATTACATATACCCAAATGTTCTACAATCTCGACAGTATGGAAGTAAGGTGTTTGGGTTTCCAAATGGCTCAACATAGCAAGCTAGAGATCTCAAGAAACTGGGAAGAGAGAAATATGGCTGGCATAGATTTGCTCTACGCTTTTAGAAATCGCCATTCAAGCCTTAGCCTCTAAAATTCAGAAGCTTGCAGTTCATCAAGGGCCACCTCATTCAGTCAAACTAACGTTGGAATATTCTTCAGTCATCTGAAGAATATTTGGAATCGTAATTCAGCACTAAGTGATGGAACAAGGATTTTCTGTTATGATGACGACGAACGAATCGTCGCCAATGTGAATGAGTGGTGGCCAATGCTAAATAGAAACGTACAAATCTCTTCTTTGCATATACAGCAGGTTTGTCAGTGAAGTCGATAGGGAGCTGGCTGCATGGTTTGGGTCTACAACGAATAAAATAATTAGAAGTCGTTGGTAAAAAAAATAATATAATGTTCTTAACTGTCCGCCCAGATAGCTGAGTGTTCAGCGCGGCGGTCGTCACGCCAAGGGGCCCGGGTTCGATTCCCGGCTGGGTCGGAGATTTTCTCCGCTCAGGGACTGGGTATTGTGTTGTCTTCATTATCATTTCATCATCATCAGTGGAAGGGAACGGGAAAACACCACTGGAATCACTTCCCTAGACGCTCACGCGGTGGACCTCTCTGACGAAGCTTCCCCCATGACAAGACCTGCCGTAATGCAGACCACAAAGTCAGTTAAGTACTTAACTGGTGGTACAGGAGTCTTCATAGTCAGGAGGAATATAATTACAAACAGAGAGTTATAGAGGCATTACATAGGCCATACTTTAACTCAGCGCCTTGTTAGAGGTTGCTTCCTATCAGCTGAAGGCTGTACTACTTTCTTACTTGACGTCCCGAGGAAGAGTGGCCGAGCGCACGCTAGAGACTTGCAGGATGCGGAGCGGCGCTGGTAGCGACTCGCGGGTCCAGCGATACTAATACAGACCGTGGTCGATAACTGCAACCCCTAACTAGTGTGGTATCGAACGTTGATACCACATTTTCATTTTGGGTGAGACTGGTACCTCAACAGCCCAGACTCCAAGAACAACATTTGCTGCCAAAGGAACTAATAATACACTAATTGACTGTGCTTGTATAGTTTCATCAAATTTTAGTTGGTATCCCCTTCACAGATAGTGATTCGAACAGTGAAATCCCTGATCTAGAAGTCACTGAAGCTCAAAGTGACTCACAGGAAAATCCTTATAATTTACCACCAGAGAAAGGTTCATCATAGCAGAGTTTAGCTGGTATATTTTCACACGTTTCCCTAAAGCTGATGAAGGAAAAGCAAGATAAAGAACAGAAAGAGAGGACTGAGTTGCTTTGCAACATTTATCCCAGGTAAAGAGGTGTCTGAAGAACATCACAGACAGTGGAAGATGGAAGAGGAAAAAAAAAGTAAATCACACAACTGAAGTCTATTTTTAAAAGAATCTGACTTAACTTGGAACAGCTTAGGATAAAATGTGTCACCCTTAAGATTATTCAGACAGTGAAGATCTGAAAGGTAAAACTAAGGACAAAGAATAAGAAAACTGGCCAGCAGATCAAGATGGTGGTATTTTAGTGGAACTCCACCGTAAGAACCCAGTTCACTAGTCCGCAGCTCGTGGTCTCGCGGTAGCGTTCTCGCTTCCCGAGCACGGGGTCCCGGGTTCGATTCCCGGCGGGGTCAGGGATTTTCTCTGCCTCGTGATGACTGGGTGTTGTGTGATGTCCTTAGATTAGTTAGGTTTAAGTAGTTCTAAGTTCTAGGGGACTGATGACCATAGCTGTTAAGTCCCATAGTGCTCAGAGCCATTTGAACCATTTGAACCAGTTTACTATACTGGTAACGTGATAAAGAATAAGGATGATGATGGTGTCCACTTAGTGAAATTTCTCCGCAGTGTGGCGAAAAACCCAAATACATTGATATATCCTCATGTAGCTGATAATACCATTTGTATCAGAAAAAAGTATAGTAAGTTCTTAGCAAATCCTATTTCATTGGAAAAAACCAAACGACAACATGAGTGCCTTAATTTTGATCTCAATCGAAAAAAACTTAATCTACGATAAATATTGTAAAAAATTTATATAATTTTAAAAAATTGTAAATATTAATTTCGAATGATATTTAAATGTAGCGTGAAAGTGTGTGCCAACAAGAATGTAGTTCTTCACGGTTGTTACTTTGTAGCCAGTACAATTACACTCCGTCCCACACTGGGGCGGCATACTGTGACAGGAAACTTCCTGGCAGATTAAAACTGTGCGCCGGACCGAGATTCGAACTCGGGACCATTGCCTTTCGCGGGCAAGTGCTCTACCAACTGAGCTACCCAAGCACGACTCATTCCCCGTCCTCACAGCTTTACTTCTGCCAGTACCTCGTCTCCTACCTTCCAAACTTTACAGAAGCTCTCCTGCGAACCTTGCAGAACTAGCACTCCTGAAAGAAAGGATATTGCGGAGACATGGCTTAGCCACAGCCTGGGGGATATTTCCAGAATGAGATTTTCACTCTGCAGCGGAGTGCGCGCTGATATGAAACTTCCTGGCAGATTAAAACTGTGTGCCGGACCGAGACCCGAACTAAGGACTTTTGCCTTTCGCGGGCAAGTGCTCTACCACTGAGCACTTGCCCGTGAATGGCAAAGGTCCCGAGTTCGATTCTCGGTCCGGCACACGGGTTTTAATCTGACAGGAAGTTTCATATCAGCGCACACTCCGCTGCAGAGTGAAAATCTCATTCTGGATACTGTGACAGTTCACATTCATATTTGATACTCTCAATAAATACACCAGTTTCAAAGCCACACTGAGTCTGTGAGCTTTACCTCATTGTATAAGAATCCTTAAATAAAGATATATGAAAAGCGCAACGTTTTCACAACAATACTTTTTTCTTAATTTAACAAAACAACTTTTGTATTACACTGCGCTCCACCTTCCCTCACTCGGCAGGTTTGAAACCAGTAGCTAATGTCCAGCAATCTATGTAGACCTGATCACGGTGGGGATATATACATATCACAGGAATCCTGATTGTTCTCATTAATAACCGAAAAGATGCAGATAGAACAACAAGCGAATTACTTGGAAAAGCACAAGCTACTGCAGAGGAATTGGAAATAGACATTTTTGTTCCACGTTTTTCTTGTAAGCAAAAGTTAAGAAGCAATCCGTCATCGGGAAATGACAGCGAATACTGGAGACGTTCGCTGGTAATACCATAACATCGAATCACTCATGTCGTTGTTGCATATCCGATTTTCACCAAAAAGTACACCAGTTTTAGTGCTAAATAGCCTGTGCTTCTTTAATATGAGAAAAAATAGTACAACCGACTTTCATAAATATCCAGAATGGTTTAATAAATTGTTTTGTATGGATGATATTGGTGGAGAACTGGTACAATTCATGGAGGAAAAAGAATATACCTGAAACTAAATTAAAGATCACAAAAGTCGTTGACCTGTTTAACGAGAGCAATATCATTTTACCTAGCATGAGAAAAACATTAAGAATTTTGGGCACTATTGCATGCAGAACGGCGACTGTGGAATGATCCTTCAGTACGCTTAGAAGTGTAAAGACGTAGCTTAGAAGCACATGGAAAAAGAAAGGCCCACTGGGTTGTGCGTGATGAGCGTACACCGAAACTACATAAAAGAAACTGACAAACATGTGCCAAATCCGAGAAGACAGGAGTACGGGAATAGCTATTATGGACGCTGTGATAATAGAAAAATAGCCACAGGTATTTTTTCGAATACTCTTCTTAACGACGTGTTTCAAAAATATCATCAGATTCTGAAAAGAGGTTTATACAAAACCAATTACAAGTGGCGAACACGTTGTATAAGTGTGGTATAGCCAGATATTTTACATACCAAAGTTCAGTTGCTATTCATGTGACAGTTATTGATACGAACATTGCAATCCCTGCTCTAGGAGCCACTGAATTCCCATCTCTGACATTTGTGAAATTATCAGAAAAATCTGGTTAAATATAACAAACTTCACATAGGAGAAATTTGTGCCTTGATAGATCAGTTACAGTTTTCGCTTTCTTTTAATTATTTTTCTTTCAATGATAACATTTATGATCAGAAAAAGAGTTTAGCCTTGGGCACCTTACTGTCAGGTATTTTGGTGGAAATATACATCAACGACGTGGAAAACAAATTTTTTACGATGTACCAGCTTGTTGCTGAATATGTTGTGATGTACAGGAGATATGTGGATGATGTGTGTGTTGTGATGGATTGGGGAAGAAGATGACGTAAAATATCTTGCACAATTATTTAATCAAATAAATGAAAAGATTAATTTTTTGGTTGAATTAGAAGAGAACAAATCTTTAAATTTTCTTGATCTAACTTTAACCAAAGATGGGAATCAGCTGTCCATTAGCGCGTTTAGGAAACCCACCACCACTGGCACAATTATTGGTGCGTCGTCCGACCACCCAAAAGTACACAAGATAGCGTATCTTCGTTTTGTGTTCAGTAGACTCGTGAATTTGCATCTGTACGAAGAGGCAATCTCCAAAGAGACTGAAGAAATAATACAGGTAGTTAGAGCAAATGACTTTTCTGAAACCAAAGTAATATATTTTAATGAAACGTAAGAATATGACAAGAACTGCATCTTCTGCAGCCGGGAAAAAGAAAAAATACGCATCGCTAGCTTTCCATGGGCCAATTCCTGAAAAGATCCGTAAAATCTTTCAGCATGCAAATATGAATATAGGATGTAAAACCAATAATAAATTGGGCATGCAGTTACGTCACAAGTTGGTTATTAGTGACAAAAAACATAAATAAGTCTGATGTATACGAGATAAAAGTCGGTAATTGCGACAACTTTTACATTGAGCGAACGGGAAGAGGTTTTGCAACACCCATTAAAGAGCACACATATAAAAATAGCAGTGCATTGGGGTTATAAAAAAATGGTTCAAATGGCTCTGAGCACTATGGGACTCAACATCTTAGGTCATAAGTCCCCTAGAACTTAGAACTACTTAAACCTAACTAACCTAAGGACATCACACACACCCATGCCCGAGGCAGGATTCGAACCTGCGACCGTAGCAGTCCCGCGGTTCCGGACTGCAGCGCCAGAACCGCTAGACCACCGCGGCCGGCATTGGGGTTATACCTAACAAATTTAAATCACGGGGTCACTGACATAACGAAAGGTCTAAAAATCCTACATGTGGAAGGGCTATAAATTAGACATTCTAGGAGAAACTGAAATTTATACATCTCGACGTAAACAATCTGAAACAATTATTAATGAACAGCAAGAATGTGATGTTACAAAATTTTTGACGGGCATTTAAATCATTAACATTGTTCATCTCCCAATCTCACAGTACCTGCATAAACATGTCGGGTTTAGAATGGTAGTAATGTAATGAAAAATGTAGCAAAAATTGAAACACCTATATACGGACTGTGATCCGGCCACTGCAAGCTTTCATATAAATACACATTCCTGCTAATCACTATTACTAATTATTATTATATAATTTATACATAATTAATTATTTTTATATCATTATTAATTTCCGAGATATGTCATAGATCCTACCGTCACGTACACGAGCATTAAAATTTCAAATAACCCTTTAGCTTTTCATTTCTTGTCAGACTACATATGTCGAATGAACAAATATTTTGAGTTCAAAGTCAGTTACATGTAAAATACTGAAGTCGACTGTCGCATCTCTCTTCCATCCGTCCACCTACACACAAAATATTAACATTACAGTCTGTCCCTTAGCCTTCCGCAAACTTTACCTGGAGCACTTTGTCCATCCCTAAAAATGGGGTTTTTATTCTGGTGGTATTTCCTATGTACTTCACTAGTTATACTTATATGCACTTTTGAAGGGTGATTTTCGTTGACCCTCTAAAGAGGCTATGAAATTTTTCAATCACTCGAAGATGCCTCAACTATTAATTGGTGGTGGTGGTGTGTTGGGGCTTATGGGCGCTCAACATCGAGGTCATCAGCGCCCTGACACACATTAAAAGGAACGAATGTGGACAGACCTAAGAAAACTAAAGCACACACTCAAAGAAAGCAGGAAAAGCAGGAAAATGCTACGTAAGAAAGAAAAACCTAAGGAAAGGGGAAACATAGCAACAAGAATGTCACAGGACATTGTTATTGGTTGGCCACTTACATAAAATATGGGCGAGCTTGTCACACAGTGAGCAAATTAAAATCCTCTCCCTAAAATCTTTGTAAAAACATTTGACAGGGCACAGAACTTTAAAACTTTAACCACATTCGTCCGAGTGTTGCCTAGAAGAGATGGCAGGTCCGCTGGCAAGTCAGCCGCGACCCGCTGGTCAGAAAATAAAATGCAATCCAATAAAACGTGGCGCACAGTGACCTGGACGCCGCAAGCACACACATTGGAGGGTCCTCTCGCCGGAGCAGGATGCCATGCGTCATAGGGCTGTGGCCTATTCGAAGCCGAGAGAGGAGAACCTCGTCCCGTCGATGGGCCTGAAAGGAAGTACACCACACACGCGTTGTAGGCTTGACTATACGGAGCTTATTGTCAGTCACTTCCAGCCACTCATCCTCCCACCGACGCATGACCCGTGAGCTCAACAGCAAGGTGAGTGCGTGCAAGGGGATAGCACACTGAGATACTTGTGGGGCGAGACACGCCTCCTTGGCTGCGAGATCTGCCCTTTCATTCCCAGCAATGCCGACATGCCCCAGAACCCAGCAGAAAGCTACAACCTTCCCCAGTCGCTGTAGTCGGAGGAGGGCATCCTGGATGGTCTGGACAATCTTGTCTGCCGGATACAAACGTTGCAATGAGTGAAGGGCACTGAGTGAATCGGAACAGACAAGAAATTTAGGAGAGGAAGAATGTCTCATGTGCTTCAGTGCCCGCAAGATCGCAAACAATTCTGCATCAAAGACAGTAAAAGTCTGAGGCAGTCGGACCTTGAGGACACGATATGGAAAAACAACTGAGCAACCAACAGAATCCCCTTGTTTCGACCCATCTGTATAAACAGTTACATAGTCGTGGTGCTCAGATAAGATGGCAGAAAATGCTGCATTAAAAACGGTGGCAGGAGTGCAATCTCTCTTGTACTGCAATAAATCTAAAATCACTCCGGGCCTCTTCAGTAACCAGGGTGGGCGGCGGTTAAAACCTTGGATTTGGGCTTGTACAGACTCCACACCGAGGGACTCTAGTACACGTTGCACACGGATCCCAAACGGCAACGTAGCCCGGGGACGGCGGGAAAAAAGGCGGTCCAGAGGTGGATGGGCAACAAGACGTTGAGCAGGCGAGCTGGGAGCTGCAAGAAACTTACAAGCCTGGCGCACCAGCAGGAGCTGCCGCCGGATGGTAAGTGGCGGGACTGGTCCGATAAGCACCTGTGGCCAGTCGGATCCCAGCATGGTGAACAGCATCAAGGATCCGCAAATAAGATGGCCTCGCTGACCCATATACTGTGCAGCCATAGTCCAGCCGTGAACGCACAAAAGCTCCATAAAACTGAAGGAGACGCGCCCTGTCCGCGCCCCAAGACCTGTGGCTGAGGCACTTGAGGATGTTCAGTGCCTTCAGGGTTCTGGCTTTCAAGTCACGTAGGTTTGGCAGCCATGACAACCTGGAGTCAAAAATTAGGCCCAGAAACCGCACTGTGTCTCTAAAATGTAGGACAGTATCCCCCATATGCAAGGCAGGCAAAGTAAAAAGATGACGAGAACGATTAAAATGAACACAAACACACTTATCGGCAGAAAACCGAAAACCCATCTTTGCAGCCCACTCCTCTAACCGCCGCACTGTTAGCTGGAACTGACGGCTCACGTTAATTTTTATTTTCTTTTAGTACTCTGTACAATGTTGGCCTTACCATCCTTTTTTAAGCATCCTGTTAAAATTATTTTATGAATCAATATTATATCTTCAGTACTTCATTTGTAATTAAAGTTAAAAGCAATTACTAAATAAAATGTAAGTTACGATGGATGTAAAAACTTACTAGATACGTTTGTTAAATGTAAGTAGGCTGTTTAGGTTTTTATATTGGTAACGCCACGTAGCGCTCTGTATGAAAATCACTGGCTGTGCTGTGTGCAGTCTGTGGCTAGTTTGCATTGTTGTCTGCCATTGTAGTGTTGGGCAGCTGGATGTTAACAGCGCATAGCGTGGCACAGTTGGAGGTGAGCCGCCAGCAGTGGTGGATGTGGGGAGAGAGATGGCGGAGTTTTGAAATTTGTAAGACTGGATGTCATGAACTGCTATATACATTATGACTTTTGAACACTATTGAGGTAAATACATTGTTTGTTCTCTATCAAAATCTTTCATTTGCTAACTATGCCTATTAGTAGTTAGTGCCTTCAGTAGTTTGAATCTTTTATTTAGCCGGCAGTAGTGGCGCTCGCTGTATTGCAGTAGTTAGAATAACGAAGATTTTTGGTGAGGTAAGTGATTTGTGAAAGGTATAGGTTAATGTTAGTCGGGGCCATTACTGTGTAGGGATTTTTGAAAGTCAGATTGCGTTGCGCTGAAAATATTGTGTGTCAGTTTAAACACAGTCATGTACAATTGTTCAAACGGGACGTTTCACAGTACTTCATTTGTAGTTAAAGTTAAAAGCAATTACTAAACAAAATGTAAGTTACGATGGATGTAAAAACTTACTAGATACTACAGTAGTTTCACCACCTGCTTGAAAGGATACACCGCCATCGGTGGTTCACGAAGTACTCAGACCCTGCCATTGCCGTGTAGCATCGTGTATCGTGATTTGTCCTAGAGACCCTTTCTGATGCTAATCCCTGTGTCCTATGAGGTATAGAGAGCAGAGGTACACGAGTAGGGCGATGAACCTTGTACCCTTTAATGAGGAAGTAATTCAAGTTGGTATGCCAGCTCACCGACTGTTGCTGTCTACCATCTATAATCCGATTAAAATTACTTTGTTATTGAATTTTCACCGAGTCGAGTGACAGGGGCCAACCGCCAGCGAATCGTAGTTGCTTCTCGAGCGTCACTTGTTCGCTGTGTTGTCTGTTTTGTAGGTACGTGCAGTGGCTTGTGAGTGTGGCTGTCTGCATGTAGGCAACACTACCTCCCACCACTGCAATTTGTCAATCACAAAGTTATTTTAACCTCCTTATGTAAAAGGAAATGTCCCGACTCACTGACTCATCATCCCCCAGCCCAAACCAAGAAGGACGGAAACTAGAAATTTGCAGCGGGTGTGGAATTTACACAGTATGCGTCGCTTAAGAAGAGATTTTTCATATTCCATCTCTGGGGGGGGGGGGGGCTGTGGAGGGTGAAATATTGGTGAAAGTATGTTGCTGTTAGGCAATTTAGAAACTAGACCTACGAAAACTGATATTTCGTTCTTCGGTCAGGAAAAAAGACACATGTTTCAGCATTTTCGGAAATGTAATCCCTACAGGGTTCAAATTGTGCGTGGAACTTATTGTGAAACTAAATCATTGGCTTCTCTGTTACAAATTTAAGAAAAATCACATTCCACTGTTTTTGGAAATTCAGCTCCTAAGGGGATGAAATAGGGAGAAATGTTTTAGGAAAATACTCCGTTGTCAAGGCATTTTAAAGCTACACCTACGAAAATTGGTATCTGGCTTCTCGGTTAGAAATGAAAAAAAAAACACGTGGTTCACTCTCTCTCGAAATGCTACACCTAAGGGGGTGAAATATGGTCAGAATGATCCACTAACTCATCGTCACCCCGCCCAAATCGCTAAGCATAGTAACTTTAAATTACGAGAGGGTGTGGATTTTACACTGTTGATGATAAGGTCCCATACGCCGAGAAATGTAGGGAACGATGCAGGAGACTCGCACCGCCGACTAGACAAGGTAGTAGCGGAGGTGCTTTGCCATTGCCTTCCTCCGACCGTGATGGGGATGAATGATGATGATATCACAACAACACCCTGTCATCTCGAGGCAGGGAAAATCCCTGATCCAGCCGGTAATCGAAACCGGGACCCCGTGCGCGAGAAGCAAGAAGGCTACTGCAAGACCACGAGCTGCGGCGCAGTGTTAGTAGGAATTGTTCGAAATCCCGCTCCTAATGTGGTGAAAACTGGAATGAAAGGCTTTTTGAAGATATATCGCTGTTAAGATAATTTTGAAGCTTCTCAGTTTCTCAGTCATAAATAAACAAAATACGTGTTTCAGCATTTTCGGGAATTCAACCATTAAGGGGTCAAACAGTGGGTGAAAGCTTTGTGAAAATGAATTATTATTAAAGAAATACTAAAGCAGTTTTAAAGCTACATCTATGGAAATTGGTTTCTGGCTTCCCTCTTGGAAATTTTAAAAAAATACGTGTTTCACTGTTTTTGGAAGTTCAACCCCTAAGGGAGAAATAGGCCTTGAAAATTTTTAAGAAAATGTTTCGTTGCATCAAAAGATTTTTAAAGCTAAACCTATGAGAACTGGTATTTCATTTTTCTGTTAAATATAAACGAACATGTGTAAGGGGATGAAAGTTTCTGCGGAAATTTTACCTCAAGAATGCAAAAGGCATACAAATCCTTGGGCTCCAAAAACCACAATCATTGTTTGGTCCGAAGTACATTCGGAAAAGATCATACTCCTATGACCTCAATTAGCGTGGAAAGTTTAATAGGTATTGCAATTCAAGATAACAAAAAAATTCGGTTAAAGAAAAAAATCTGAGCAGTCTACGCGAGCGAATTAGCGGACGTTAAGCTACTGGGAGTATTGTTGAAACTTTTTTAGTGTACTGTGGCCCATCTATCAGCTTTCATTAAAATAAAGTACATTTCATGACCCAAAACTTTATGAAATGTGTAACAATTTTTTTTTGGGGGATACTTCGAAAACGGCTAAAATGGTCACGCAATCACAGTTGCAGGTTGCCTATGTGACGGTTTCAGGGACGACAAAACATTTTGATTTTCAGTATTTCGTACAATTATTGGCCGAATTAAAAATATATAGTGCTGCCATAATCTACTCATTAAGGGGTGTGATCTTAGGCTAAGGTTTTAACAAAATAAGACAAGTATTAAAGATAGAAACTGTTTAGATGTCTTTAGGCAAAGTAATTCACGACCCGCAAATTACCCAAATTATATTCATAGAGCATATGAGAAGGAAAGCACTTACCAACTTCCAACAAACTTCACACATAATTTCAAACATTTTCAGGACTTTTTCTCTCTGACACCCCTCACAATCTAATGAAAGGAAAAAGTTAATGGCCTGCTAGATTTTCGCTTGTCAAGCAACAAAATTTCAGCATCGGGCATGACATTTTAATTTTTTACTTCTTTACTACCGACTCTTACAACGCATTTTACAGAGCGAATCCACATATACCACTGAATATACCTGCAAAAGTTTATCACTGTATGACACATAGTTCAGGCTTTATGACGCCATACACACAGAGATGCTCGAAATACCAGCTTTTCTTAAAACGAAGCACAATAACCCACACTACACTTACCCAGTGTTTCATAATGAGAGGATGCTTAACGTCGAATATTTATGTTTGTCGTCACACGTTCGGTGCTGTTTTATTCATGGGAATCGGGGTGAGGGTTACTGGTACTTAGTATATTTGGAGATACACTATGCGATCAAACGTATCCGGACACCTGGCTGAAAATGACTTACAAGTTCGTGGCGCCTTCCATCGGTAACTGGAATTAAATATGGTGTTGGGTCACCCTTCACCTTGATGACAGCTGCCACTCTCGCAGGCACAAGTTCAATCAGGTGCTGGAAGGTTTTTTGAAGAATGGCAGCCCATTCTTCACGCAGTGCTGCACTGAGGAGAGGTATCGATATCGGTCGGTGAGGCCTGGCACGAAGTCGGCGTTCCAAAACATCCCAAAGGTGTTCTGTACGACTGAGATCAGAGCCCTGTCCAGGCCAGTCTATTACAGGGATGTTACTGTCGCGTAACCACTCCGCCACAGGCCCGTGCATTATGGACAGGTGCTCGACCGAGTTGAAAGATGCAATCGCCATCCCCAAATTTCTCTTCAACAGTGGGAAGCAAGAAGGTGCTTAAAACATCGATGTAGGCCTGTGCTGTGATAGCGCAATGCAAAACTACACACGCTGGCAGATGACGTTCACCGCGCATTCGCCATACCCGCACACTGCCATCGGATCGCCACATTGTGTACCGTGATTTGTCACTCCCAATAATGTTTTTCCATTTTTCAATCGTCCAATGTTTTCTCTCCTTACGCCAAGTGTGGCGTCGTTTTGCATTTACCGGCGTAATGTGTGGCTTATGAACAGCCGCTCGACCATGAAATCCAAGTTTTCTCACCTCCCGCCTAACAGTCATAGTACTTGCAGTGGATCCTGATGCAGTTCGGAATTCCAGTTTGATGGGTCTGGATATATGTATGTCTATTACACATTACGACACTCTTCAATCGTCGGCGGTGTCTGCAGTCAACAGACGAGGTTGGCCTGTACGCTTTTGTACTGTACATGTCCCTTCACGTTTCCATTTCACTATCACATTGGAAACAGTGGAACTAGGGATGTTTAGGAATGTGGAAATCTCGCGTACAGATATATGACACAAGTGGCACCCAATCACCTGACCACGTTCGAAGTCCTTGGGTTCCACAGAGAGCCCCATTCTGCTCTCCCACGATGTCTAATGACTACTGGGGTCGTTGATATGGAGTACCTGGCAGTAGGTGGCAGCACAATGCACCTAATATGAAAAACGTATGTTTTTGGGTTATCCGGATAGTTTTGATCACATAGTGTATGTTTTCCGTCCGGAGCGACGGTTAAGTATTAACCATTTCAGCCTGGTGGCGTTATTTGAAGCTGAATCTCCGTTGGCCGCTGAACTTCTTTGCAATCAGTTGTAAGTGGGAGGGGGATTGCCGTCGCCAGTTGCCTTATTATCTTTGTAACTACTTATCACAACAGTTTTGTTCACGCTGTCAGCATGTAATCTGATGACTTAAGTTTATACTTGTTTTACTTAAAAGTTAATTCTCTGTTTGTCGGGCTATCGTTGTATGGTTGTGCCTTGGGGTGTGTACCCACTGGTTCCCTAGAAGAAGAGGAGTGTGGTGAACAGCATATCGGGCGTGCCCTAACTAATTTCGAGGCCATTCGTCCAGACCACACTGCTCGATGCGTAGTGGTTTCATATCAAGCAGATTTAATTGTTTTTCTTTCCTTTTTAATGAACTCCCTTTTAGGTAAACCTGAATCATTTGTTGTATTTTAGTCAAATACATTTTAGAAATGTTTATTGCCTGCCTGTTTTGAAGACTGTTTTCTGTCACGTTATACTTATGGTAAAACACTATTATTGGGACATTCTTGTTTTGTACCTAAACCTTAAGAACCTTTGAAGACGTTTTGACGATTATCAGCCAATGTCCTTCAGATATTGTCATTTCTAATTGAATGGTTTTGTCTTAACATTTCAAGGTCCTATTGACCTAATTGGTAAAGTTACTTTTCTTGAGGAGTATTAATGAAAATCTTGATGCGAATGATGTTCACTCCTTACATTTCTCGGTCATTCCACTCCCACGCAGCCTTACGACAGTAGTGAGTACCAACAGGATTGCTAGCACATTTTGCATACGTTCATTCAGTACTGTCGAATGGCGTAATCTTCTGGAACAATGCAGCTAATGTAAAGAATAAGAATTAATTCTACAGACGGTTCAGTGATAATATTGTGTAAAGTTCATACTAACAGAAAACCATCCAGAAGCTTCTTCAGAGATCTAAACATTCTTACATTCATGTGTCAATACTGAGCCGTTCCAGGAATGTTTCTATCATCAATATCAGAGGGGGGTTGCCGCGGTGAATGCTACACTATGTGATCAACCGTAAAAACATACGTTTTTCACATTAGGTGCATTGTGCTGCCACCTATTGCGAGGTACTCCTTCTCAGCGACCTCAGTAGTCATTATACATCGTGAGAGAGCAGAATGGGCCACTCCGTGGAACTCACGGACTTCGAACGTGCTCAGATGATTGGGCGTCGCTTGAGTCATACGTCTGTAAGCGAGGTTTCCAAACTCTTTCTCATCCGTAGATCCACTGTTTCCGATGTGATAGTGAATTGGAAACGTGAAGGGACACGTACAGCACAAAACGTGCAGGCCGACCTCGTGTCTTGAGTGACAGAGACCGCCGACAGTTGAAGAGGGTCGTAATGTGTAATATGCAGACATCTATCCAGACCATCACACTGGAATTCCAAACTGCATCAGGATCCACTGCAAGTACTATGATAGTTAGACGGGAGGTGATAAAACTTGGATTTCATGATCGAGTGGCTGCTCATAAGCCGCAGGTCACGCCAGTAAATGCCAAACGACGTCTCGCTTGGTGTAAGGAGCGACGATTGAACAGTGGAAAAACGTTGAACGAAGCGTCGGATTACAGATCACAATGTGGTGATCCGATGGCAGGGTGTGGGTATGGTGAATGCCCGGTGAACGTCATCTGCAGGGTGTGTAGTGCCAACAGTATGATTCGGAGGCGGTGGTGTAATGGTGAGCTCGTATTTTTCGTAGAAGGGGCTTGCACCCGTTGTTTTGCGTGGCACTATCGCAACACGGGCCTACATTGATGTTTCAACTACCTTCTTATTTCCCACTGTTGAAGTGCATTTCGGGGATGTCGATTGCATATTTCAACACGATCGAACTCCTGTGCATAGTGCACGGACTGTGACGGAGTGGTTACACGACAATAACATCCCTGTAATGGACTGGCCTGCACGGAGTCCTGACCTGAATCCTATAGAACACCTCTGGGATGCTTTGGAACGCCGACTTTGTGCCAGGCCTCACCGACCGACATCGATACCTCTGCTCAGTGCAGCACTCCGTGAAGAATGATCTGCCATTCCACAAGAAACCTTCCAGCAAGTGATCGAACGTGTGCCTGCGACAGTGGAAGCTGTCATCAGGGCTAAGGGTGGGCCAACACCATACTGAATTCCAGCATTACCGATGGAGGGCACCACGAAGTTGTAAGTCATTTTCAGCCAGGTGTCCGGATACTTTTGATCACATAGTGTATGTGACGAGTGTTATGTGGCCGAGGCGTAGTGGAGGAGTGTTGGCAAGAGCGAAGTCTCAGTTACAACATACGGACAAGGAAGACAACATGCGGCCAGCTGGACTGCGTTGGGGAGAACACAGCCAGTGAGCCACTGAGGAATGACCGCTGGGTCACGTCTGAGTGCCGAGTCGCTTTCGATGGGGGCAGAGCGACTGCTTATTTGCTCACCGCCGCATATGCTGTACGGCGTCTGGATGGATGGCGCACGGATACTGACAACGATCTGCGGCTGTTTGATTAGGATGCTATGATGTACGAGAAGGTGTCGTCGTTGAGTGACTGTAGGAGGATGCAAGACGTCTTAGACAAAACTGCTAGTTGGTGTGATGAATAGCAGCTTACTCCAAATACAGAAATATGTAAGTTAATGCAGATGAGTAGGGGGAAAATCCCATAATTTCGAATACAGAGTAAGCAGTCTGCTATTTGACACATTCAGGTCGATTAAATTTCAAAGTATATCGTTACAGTGCGATACGGAATGGAAGGGTCAAATGGTTCAAACGGCTCTGAGCACTATGGGACTTAACATCTGAGGTCATCAGTCCCCTAGAACTTAGAACTACGTAAACCTAACTAACCTAAGGACATTACACACATCCATGCCCGCGGCAGGATTCGAACCTGCGACCGTCGCAGTCGCGCCGTTCCGGACTCAAGCGCCTAGAACCACTCGGCCACAACGGCCGGCTGAATGGAAGGAGCGTGTACGAATTTTGTAGGGAAGGTGAGTGGTCAGCTTCGATTTATTGACACATTTTTAGGAAAGTGTTGCTCATCTGTAAAGGAGACTGCATGAAGGACACTATTATGACCTATTCTTGAGTACTGTTAGTGTTTGGGTTCCACGCCAGGTCGAACTGAAGGAAGACAAAGCAATTCATTTACGCATTGACGGCAGTCCTCTAAATTTTCTCAACAGCGTTTCTCGAAAAGAACGTCTCATTCCCTCCAGAGATTGCCATTTGAGTTGCCAAAGCATCTCCATAATACTTGCGCGTTGCTCGAAGCTACCGGTAACACATTTAGCAGGCTGTCTCTGGATTGCTTCGATGTCTTCCTTCAGTCTAACGCGGTGTTGATCCCAAACACTCGAGCAGTACTCAATAATCGGTCACATATGCAGTCTTCTCTATAGATGAACCACACTTTTTCAAAATTACCCCAATAAACCGAAGCCATCCATTTGCCTTCCTTACTAAAATTCTTACATGCTCGTCCCATTTTATGCCGCTTTGCAACGTTATTGCTAGATGTTTGATCGGCTTGACTAGGTACGAACTTCCAGCATGCTGGAGTAACTTGGGTCAGCAACTTCTGTTAATCAATAGAACAAAAAACCAGTCCAAGTTCCAAATATTTTATTTTTCATTCGATGAATAGTTTCACGCCGAGACGAATTTTCAAATCAACATAAAAAAGTCGAAAATGGCATTTCCGAAGGTGTCAAAAAACGTGCATTACACATTTTTTGACATCTTTCCTCCTCCCGAACAGATCATGAAGGCCCAACAGTACCGACGGTACCAAGCGGCCGCCGTGTCATCCTCAGCCCAGAGGCATCACTGGACGCGGATATGGAGGAGCATGTGGTCAGCACACCGCTCTCCTGGCCGTATGTCAGTTTCCGAGACCGGAGCCGCTACTTCTCAATCAAGTAGCTCCTCAGTTTGCCACACAAGGGCTGAGTGCACCCCTCTTGCCAACAGCGCTCGGCAGACCGGATGATCACCCATCCAAGTACTAGCCCAGCCCGACAGCGCTTAACTTCGGTGATCTGACGGGAACCAGTGTTACCATTGCGGCAAGGCCGTTGACTTTTGACATCTTTGGAAATGCGATTTTCGACTTTGTTATGATGATTTGAAAATTCGTCTCGGCCTGAAACTAGTCATCGAATGAAAATAAAATATTTGCAACTTGGACTGGTTTTTCGTTCTATTGAGTTCTATTGGCCTGCCTATGTGACAAGTAGCACACTGCTGATACTGTATTCGAAAATTACATGATTGTTTTTCCAACTCATATGCATTAACTTACATTTTTCTACATTTACAGTAAGCTGCCATTCATCACACCAACTGAAATTCGGTCTAACTAAAGATCACAAACATAAGATAAGAGAAATTTAGGCTTGTACGTAGGAATACAGAAATTCGTTCTTACTTGCTCTATTTGCGATCGGAAAAGGAAGCGAAATAACTAGTAGCGGCCGGATGCTGCAAAATTTCAGGTAACGAGTGCAGGCTCTCTGCCTGCCATCTTCTCACTACGATGTACGAAGTACAGTGTGCCATTACATGTTATGTTTGTCACGTTTCATTGTCTACGGAAGTGACGGGAACATATCAGCAGGTTTTGCGGCTGTGGTTGCTTATGGACAAATCCCCACGATTCCAGTGGTTCGTCAGAGTGACACCACATTCAGTTTGTTGTGCTGCCTTTGGCGTGTCTTCTGGGAGAGGTATTTGTTTTTGTTCCTCTTTACTGCTGTATGCTGCAGCAACAGTGTATACCTAAAGTGTGAGTCAGCGGTGTTTAAGCAATGTTGGGGCAGTCATTGTGGTACAGCATTGAGTCAACTTGCTTACAAGGTACTTTGGTTCATCGTTCTAAAGATAAGATGTATTTAAGTTGTCTTGTTGTCTACTACTGCGTTCTCCTTGTCTATGGTATTTTGTGTGGTGGAAGGAGTTCCCTTTGGTTGTTTCATAGTGTTTTGTTCCCCAGTAGCGCTGAGAGTGGATTCATTAGGCAGCATGTGTATGAGAGTGCTATCATGATCCAAGCTTTAATGCTATGGTCATCAGGTAATGGTTTCCTAACCACCCGACCTTTTTTAATGACGTTTCAATATTTTTTCCGAAGAGTTTCTTGTTAAAAGCATGAAGAACTGAATTGCAAACGTTTGAGGTGATTCCCAAGATGAGAAAAAATAAAATAAAATGGTCGTATTGCGTTGTTGGCCGGGAGGCCCCAGCCGGGGAAGTTCGACCGCCGAGTGTAAGTCTTCTTTCAGCCGACGCCACATTGGCCCACTTGCGTGCCGCAGATGAGGATGAAATGATGATGAGGACCACACAACGCCCAGTCTACGAGCGGAGAAAATCTCCAAACCGGCCGGGAATCGAACCAGGGCCCGCTGCATCGGAGGCAAGCATGTTACCACTTGTTTTTAAGTACTCTACTATATTTTTTTATTTAATGGACAGGTGGGGGCTCAGGGAGAAAAGTGGACAGGGGTCGAAACCCGAGGCCAGACCACAATGTCCCCCTCACTAGCACCGAGCCTGAAAGTGGGAGACACAGGAATCAACAGAAGTGGAAGACATTGTTGTTGTTTATTTATTTGCATTTTGTTTCTATAATATTCATTATTATTATGAAATTATGTGGAACATACAACAGCGACAGAGAAGAAAATAATATAAATTCTGGACAAAGAAAAAGGAAAAGAAATAAGAAATAAAATCCGCGCAATCTACGACGCGCTCTCCCATCCGTGGAGGTCAGAGATAGAATCGATCATAGGCGGCTTGGCTTAAACTCTGATACCGCCGGGTGGGGAGAGTGGGAAGGGTTAGGTGCCCTCAGCTCTAGGCACCCCCCAACTTAATGGAGGTCTAACAAAGACCTCTCGAATATAGTTAGCAAATAATGTTCGGTAACGTGGCGTGTTTTCGAGAGCTCCATGGGCTGTTCGTAAATAGGTCCAGAAGTCGAGGCGGGATTTAGGTCCCTCATGAAGGAGATAAGCGACCGCCCACAATTTGACCCACGTAATAGCATGACATTTGGCGGCGGGAAAATGTCTGTACTCCGGGTGTAGAGACAATCGTGGTTCGATTGTGTCTGATGGCACTCGAAGATAGCAGGCAATGATCTGCTGCACGAAGCGCCAGACATCTCACAAAGAGACGCATTCAGACGCTGGTCATCAGCGTCCAGTTGCTGGCAAAGGAGACAATGAGGGGAATCTGAGAAGCCAATCTTGTGCAGTCGCTGTTTTGTGGCAAATTTCCTGTTGATTATGTGATACCGCAGTGCCCGGACGTCCGTAGGGAGGAAGGGCTGGTGGATGGTAGTCCACACTATGGGCCACTGGATGGAGGGATGTTTGGTCTCCATCACATTCCGGGGAACACGGTGCAATAGTAGGCTGTTGAAGTGCTTAGTCCTGGGCGGGCGCATATCTGGGAGACTGGTATGTGTGTAACGGTAGTCGACGAAGAAGTTCGAAATGTGAGACAAATGAAGCACGATGTGGCCGACATACACCGGTGGTGAGGTGGAAGCAGGCAGGAGGACCTCAAGTAAGCTGTGGTTAGAGATGTGCCCTGTCCGGACCACTGACTTTTCATAGTACTCACGAACAAGCCCACAGCTCGCACACAAAGCCCGAGGCCACCATCCCGTGGGAGCAGGGTAAGTGTCTCATAACGGACTTACATGGAACCAGCCGTGAGATAATAGCCAAAGGCCGCCTGAAGGTTGCGCCCAATCGCCGTCAGCAGAGGGAGAACTTGCGCGATGTGGACCAGCTTTGACGCCACATAACGATTAAGAAACTGAACTCATTGAAGTGTGTCCTGGCGGAGCAGGAGGTGCTGGCGGACGTCGTTGCGGATGACGTTTAACAAGCGACGGAAATTCGTTGCCGCTGTGCGTGAGACCAAGGGGGTAAAGGTAATGCCCAGGTACCGGAAGGTCCGCACGAGCGGCAGGGGTGCCACTTCACATTCCTGGAGGCCTCGTCCAATGTACATTGCAAAAGTTTTGGCGGTATTCATGGCATTGTCAGCGGCAGCCCCGTAACGTGTGATCAGTTCGAGGACTGCTCGAATCTCAGAGCCGGAGCGAATGAGGGGGAGGAGGTCATCAACATATGCCCGACAACGAAAAGTGTGTTGGCGAAGGATGAGGCAAAAGAGCTTGGTTGTCAAGTCCCCAACGAGGGGCTCAAGGGCAATGGCATACAGGAGGGTAGAGAGGGGGCACCCTTGCCATATGGAACGGCATATGGCTATTGGCCTTGCTAAACTTCCATTGACTTGGACACGTGAACTGGCACTGTTGTAAAGACGCTGGAGGACGTCGGGGAACGGAGGGGGGATGCCCATTTGGGCCGCCACCAATGTGGTGGTTGTGTGGTGTGTTGGGGCTTATGGGCGCTCAACATCGAGGTCATCAGCGCCCTGACACACATTAAAAGGAACGAATGTGGACAGACCTAAGAAAACTAAAGCACACACTCAAAGAAAGCAGGAAAAGAAGGAAAATGCTACATAAGAAAGTAAAACCTAAGGAAAAGGGAAACATAGCAACAAGAATGTCACAGGAAATTGTTATTGGCTGGCCACTTACATAAAATATGGGCGAGCTTCTCTTTGCGCTCGAGGTCGAATTTTGGAGAGCCTCCTAACATCTCAAGTGTTGTGCATCCTCAACACAGGTACGCCGACTCATTTCTCTACTGCTACAGGGTCATTATCAGCCATTGACCTATCTTTCTGCTCTCCAACCCTCACCGACTCTGTTCACTGGGAGGTCATTGACGACCTTCATTCCAGCGATCACTTCCCTATCCGCATTCATCTCCTGGATGGTGTACTGCTGGAGCAGCGGCCACCATCGTGGATGATTGGCAGGGCTAACTGGCCACTGTTCACTCGGTTGACTTTTTTTACCGCCACAATAACGTACAGGAATGGGTGGATCACATCACGCTTGTGGTTCATCATGCTGCTGACCTGTCCATACCACAGTCTTCTGGCACTCTTAAGCGGCGCCTTGTGCCTTGGTGGACAGAAGAGTGCCGTTGAGCCATCCGGGACAGGCGTGCGGCTCTTCGCCGATTTAAATGCCGCCCAACAGCAGTCAATCTTACCGCCGCCACCGAAAACAGGAAACGATGGCGTACTTTATCAAATGTTCAAATGGCTCTAAGCACTATGGGACTTAATATCTGAGGTCATCAGTCCCCTAGACTTAGAACTGCTAAAACCTAACTAACCTAAGGACATCAACACATCCATGCCCAAGGCAGGATTCGAACCTGCGACCGCCGCAGTCGCGCCGTTCCGGACTCAAGCGCCTAGAACCGCTCGGTCACAACGGCCGGCCGCACTTTATCGAAGGCGCTATCGAAATCTATAGCGACGACCGCTGCATGGAATCTGCTGGCCGCCGCCATCGCAATTAAGTCGCTGCATTCCCCTGTGGCAGTTTGTATGTATGAGGGAGCATTGTTCGGAGACGCATTGCCAGTAAGCGAGCGAAAATCTTGTAATCGGCATTGATAGGGTGAGCGGTCTGTAACTCATGACCGTCGAACCACAGGATGGTTTGTGGACTGGAATGATGATGCCCTCAACGAAGGTGGATGGGATTGCTTGGTCAGATGTCATCAGTTCTTGATACATAGTCGTCCACCACGGCTCCATGAGATCCCGGAAGGCACGTTAAAACTCAATCGGTAAGCCATCAACGCCGGGCCATCTGTTGACTGCACCCTAGTCGATTGCGTTGTCGGCTTCGTCTCGTGTGACCGCCACTGTCAAAGTATCCGCCTCTGTGTGGGGGAGGGTGCGCGTGACGTAATGTAAAACGGAGTCGTCTGCTTCAGTATCAGCATCTTTTTCCCTATGACAATAGTGTTCGATGAATGCCTGAACGATGTCATTCTAATCGGTCACCTGCGGGCCATGAGGCGTGGTCAGAGTGTTGATGATCTGCCGATGACCTCGTCGTTCGGCCGACACTATACGATGTATGGATGGGATTCCCAAACCCACATGATCGTGGTGCCGCGTCCTTATCACTATCCCTTGTCCAGATCTCGGATAATCACTTAATAGAAGTCAAGAGTGTTGCGATGCCAGTCGCCCAAATCCTTCCCGTTTATCATTAGTGTCCTCCGGATCGCTGGTTTGGTGCAGTCTATCCACTATGTCAATGTCGAGCGGTAGCGGGGAAGGCGTCGTTCGAGGGCTGTCCATGTCTCAGTGACTTGTTGGCGACAAGTCAGGTCATGAAGATGAGAAGTACTTAGTTTCCATGGCGCACGGCTGCGCCACACAGATTGCGGCGGAAGGAGTACCGTGCAGATGTAAGCGCACTGGTCGGAAAAGGCCAGTGACCCGCGTTCGGCGCTCCGTATCGTAGATCTAAAAGTCTATGAGGCATATATCCTGTCTAGACAGCTTATGGAATGACTGTTAAGAAAGGCACAGCCAGAACAGTTACCATGTGGAACCTCCCACGAATCGTGGAGCAGGTGGTCCCGCACTACTATACATAGTTCCTGGCATGTAGTATAGAGTGGAACCTGATCTTTCGGGTGCAGAACGCAGTTAAAATCATCTCCTGGTAGGCAGTGGTCGTATCGCCTGAAACGGATGTTGTTGGTGTTGATGGTTGCTATCCGGTAGGCCTAGTTGCGGACTGCTGGAGGCTGGTCCTCTCTAGTGTCAGCACAAAGGCGTGGGCGTCGCAGTGGAACGTTATCCCGCTTGCCCGCAGGGGATTGTGGGGGGAGTATGATTAGTGGATCGTTCCTGACATGCGCAGGGTCCGTAACGGGTCCTGCTCCTCAACCTCCTCCTCGTGCCACGCCGTGGAGGCAGACACCAGTGTATCGTCCATTTTGTCTGCAGAATATGATGTAGTGGTTCGTGTTGTAGTCTCGACTCTGCAATGTCCGTAAAATACACTCCTGGAAATGGAAAAAAGAACACATTGACACCGGTGTGTCAGACCCACCATACTTGCTCCGGACACTGCGAGAGGGCTGTACAAGCAATGATCACACGCACGGCACAGCGGACACACCAGGAACCGCGGTGTTGGCCGTCGAATGGCGCTAGCTGCGCAGCATTTGTGCACCGCCGCCGTCAGTGTCAGCCAGTTTGCCGTGGCATACGGAGCTCCACCGCAGTCTTTAACACTGGTAGCATGCCGCGACAGCGTGGACGTGAACCGTATGTGCAGTTGAAGGACTTTGAGCGAGGGCGTATAGTGGGCATGCGGGAGGCCGGGTGGACGTACCGCCGAATTGCTCAACACGTGGGGCGTGAGGTCTCCACAGTACATCGATGTTGTCGCCAGTGGTCGGCGGAAGGTGCACGTGCCCGTCGACCTGGAACCGGACCGCAGCGACGCACGGATGCACGCCAAGACCGTAGGATCCTACGCAGTGCCGTAGGAGACCGCACCGCCACTTCCCAGCAAATTAGGGACACTGTTGCTCCTGGGGTATCGGCGAGGACCATTCGCAACCGTCTCCATGAAGCTGGGCTACGGTCCCGCACACCGTTAGGCCGTCTTCCGCTCACGCCCCAACATCGTGCAGCCCGCCTCCAGTGGTGTCGCGACAGGCGTGAATGGAGGGACGAATGGAGACGTGTCGTCTTCAGCGATGAGAGTCACTTCTGCCTTGGTGCCAATGATGGTCGTATGCGTGTTTGGCGCCGTGCAGGTGAGCGCCACAATCAGGACTGCATACGACCGAGGCACACAGGGCCAACACCCAGCATCATGGTGTGGGGAGCGATCTCCTACACTGGCCGTACACCACTGGTGATCGTCGAGGGGACACTGAATAGTGCACGGTACATCCAAACCGTCATCGAACCTATCGTTCTACCATTCCTAGACCGGAAAGGGAACTTGCTGTTCCAACAGGACAATGCACGTCCGCATGTATCCCGTGCCACCCAACGTGCCCTAGAAGGTGTAAGTCAACTACCCTGGCCAGCAAGATCTCCGGATCTGTCCCCCACTGAGCATGTTTGGGACTGGATGAAGCGTCGTCTCACGCGGTCTGCACGTCCAGCACGAACGCTGGTCCAACTGAGGCGCCAGGTGGAAATGGCATGGCAAGCCGTTCCACAGGACTACATCTAGCATCTCTACGATCGTCTCCATGGGAGAATAGCAGCCTGCATTGCTGCGAAAGGTGGATATACACTGTACTAGTGCCGACATTGTGCATGCTCTGTTGCCTGTGTCTATGTGCCTGTGGTTCTGTCAGTGTGATTATGTGATGTATCTGACCCCAGGAATGTGTCAATGAAGTTTCCCCTTCCTGGGACAATGAATTCACGGTGTTCTTATTTCAATTTCCAGGAGTGTAGTTCAGCGTCCACATGGGCCGTCGGGAGGACAGGGGCCAGGCACACCGGTGGTTGTCTCCGAGCTCATAATGTCTTCGTCGGCAGTAGCGGAATCGTGGGCGTCGTGCGGGTCATCCTCGTCCTGTAACGTCTTCTCTTGGCCGGAAGCTGTGCGGCGCCTTCTCTTGCGACGTTTCGGAGAACGTTGTTTTCTTATGCGACCTTCCGTGTCCGACGGCGGAAGGGCGTCGCGTCGCTCTGGCAGGAAGGCCGCCGTAGGGACGATAGTGAGTCGATCTCCATCGTGTTGCCAAGGGTAGGCTAAGTGGGCGGTAGCGTCGGCACCGTTGGAGCGGGATCGGTGGCCGGCCGAGGCGGCGAGCCGTCCGAAGCGCTCGACGTCTGGGTACGGTGGGGCTCGTTTGTGGCGCCATTTTTGGCATCTGGGCGTCGTTGCGGATAGGAGAAGCAAGAGCAGCGGCGCAGGCCACCGGTAGCATCGTAGGTTGCGACGTGGATGGTCCTTCGGCAGCTGGAAGTTGCGTAATACGCCTTTGTAGGCATTCGGATCTAAGGTGGTGGTCTTGCCACACCCGGAACAGACCCGAGGCTGGCGTCATATATAATTATTGCACGGCATCCACCGATCTGTAAATAGGACGGGACGTGGCTTCGGAGATCAACGGTGACTTCTTGGACGCCGTTTAGGACGGGACATGCCCGAAACTGTGTCCACTTCTCCACAGTTTGACCGACCGTGGGCTGTGCCGTGTGGTCGGAGAGCCGCGACGACTTCCTCTGTAGGAAATTCGAATGGTAGTTCGAAAATGCGTATCGTACGCGTACCTAAGCCCACGTGGTCCACGGCTACCGCCTCCACATTGCCATCAGCATGAAAGAATCAGAGCCGCTGTTTGGTCCCACGTAGGATGCGTTCGCACGCCGCGTCGTTAATGATCTTAACATAGACAGTGCTGCTCATGATCGACAAATATATTCTGATAATACCGGTAGCAGGGATATTCCTCTCGCAGAAAACGCTCCACCTCGAGTGGAAAAGAGAGATATTCTACTGTTCCTGAAATGCCCAGTAAATGCCCCAATGATATGAAATGAGTCGAAAATCTGAAACATTTATCATGTGAAGCTGAGCACCAAATTTGTCGGAATATGTAAATATGTATATACCGAAGTGCATAAAATAATTTTAGAACACTTACTTACACAGACTGAATTACTCCACAGAAGATGCTCAGAAGTAAGTTTTTATAAAAGACTGCATCATTTGGTTCAGTTAACAAATTTTTCACTGTAGTTGACCGCCAACAATTCTTTTAGACTTATTGTAAACCGATCTTAATAAAATCTAAATCAGTCTATGTGGCTAGTTTTGAGTTATGGCAGTGAGAAATGGATTTTCAAACTGCAAACATGAGTGTTTCTCAGCAAACTGTGGGAAAATAAGTGATAGAACTCGCTGGTAGAGCCAGGAAAATAAACAACACTATAGCTATACCAGAGACCAGAATGCAGTGGAAGATGTAATTGTGACATTAATGAAAACTAAGTGGAGGTTTTCGAGACTCGTAGTCAGACGATTGGTTGGTACAGTGAGTAACAAATTTCTGTGTTGGATACCAAGGGATAAAAAAAGAACGAGATGGCAACCTAAGTAAATGTGAAAAGATGTTATTACAGAAGACAGAGGAGCAAAATGGAAAGGTATAGTTGAAGTCAGTAATAAACAGGCAAGCCTAGATAAGGCGTTTATTCAGCAGTGTCAAATGATTTATGCTGATGATGAGGAAATACTTTCAGTTGTGGTAGTACGAGCACTGCATGCTTGGCATGTTTCAGAAGGATTGTAGTTTATCTGGTAACATGGTATTGTGATATGAAACTTTCACACTGAGATTGTTAAAATTACACGTCTAATGACCAGGTAAATTGTGGCGTTTATCCTGTTGGGCTGGGGTGGGAAGGTTATGATCGCAAGCCTGGCGTTATACCTATCGCCAGGTGATTAAGAATGTCGTTGAAACCTGTCTACTTTTCTCACACACTCCCGATCCTGAACGCTCAAAGAATACAAAATTCCGGTCCAAAAGACACCATTCGTAATTTTCAAATCCCCAGATTCACGCACAACGATCTATTAGACTGACAGCCCTAAATACATGAACTGACTGGGTTGTTGTTAAAATATTTCCCTGCACACGACATCCAAAAGTTGCAGTAATGAAGTAAAAGTGTTAAATGTATCAAACTTCAGTTTAGAAATCACACTGAAATACTGTCACTTCATTAACTCTAAACTACAAATCATAGTCAAGAGTTGCTATAACACGAGGTCGATTATATTCACCAAATCAATGTTATACGCAACATGTCGAATACTCTCTGGCTAACTTCAAATAATTTGTTCCAAATCAACATAATAAACTTGCCCTGGTGCAGTAGTTTAAGTATATAAGCTCAAGACTGGCGGTCTTCACTTTCAATTCGTGTTCAGCAGCAGTGGCATCCTAATCACACAACACCAAAAGCCCATGTTACAATACAGAAACAGAGAAGGACAGCAACACTGGAAGTGGCCTGTTATTGCGGCGCCTCCCTTAATATCGCTGGATATTTCAAGAATTATTCTCATTTTTAAAATCATTTTACGTACGTAGTAATAAAATAAATGTAGCTTATAGCGTTACAATTTATATAAAGCGTCATGTTTGTCTGAGAATAAGCATGCAGTATGAAGCTAGAGCTCCTGGCTTGTTTCACGTTTTACTAAATGTATATACTACTACACTACAATGAGTCGTCCATTATTGTAGCATTATCTTATCTGGTCTGATCTTATACTGATCTACACGATTGCCGCATTTCTTCAGATGAATGTAAGTGCAACTTCTGATTGAAATAATAATTATTGTGAAGATTTAAGAATCATTCTTTACGTTAATTCCTGTCCTTTAGTATCCCGTAGGACCTAGAGTTAAATGTGACCACTGAAATTGTACTAGCGGAGGCTGGTGTGGTTTTACGTAGCAGTATTAAATTATTTCTAGCTTTAATGGTCATTCTTGTATCTTCCGTTTAATAGAATCAGCACAGGGTTTACGTGTTTACAAAGGCCGATGTTTTCTTAGGTTGCACGGTGTACATCACTTTCAGTAAATATATTTTAAGCGCAACCACACAAGCCGAAGCTTCTCAGTAACTCTGACTTAAGAAAAAACAAGTTTGTTTTTCTAAAGAGAAAAATTAATCAACGCTAATGAGAGTGAAAACCAACTTATTATGTGAAATCTTTGCCCATAATTCAAGGAAGCGCATACATATTGTTTACTACTGGCTCAGATTTCTCTCTGTTGCGCTGAATTAATAGCTGACGCTCATGAAATATTAATACAGCCCATAAAAGAAATGTTACATAATATCCTTCTTTTGAAATAAATTAAAATACTATACAAGTCAGTTATACAGTTAACTGTGAATGCGAGAAAAAAAGGCACGAAAATCCGTATCTTTAATTCGAATCATATCAGCGCACGCTCAGCTGCACAGTGAAAATTTCATTCTGGAAACATTCCCCAAGCTGTGGCAAAGCCATGTCTCCACAATATACTTTTCCCAAGAGTGCTAGCTCTGCAAGGTTCGCAGAAGAGCTTCTGTAAAGTTTGGAAGGTAGGAGACGAGGTACTGGCGGAATTAAAGCTGTGAGGAGGGGGCGTGAGTCGTGCTTGGGTAGCTCAGTTGGTAGAGCACTTGCCCGCGAAAAGCAAAGGTCCCGAGTTCAAGTCTCGGTCCGGCACACAGTTTTAATCTGCCAGGAAGTTTCACAATACTATGAAACCAGCTTCTGTTTTGAATGACACCTAAACAAATATGTAAGACTTTAAATGGCCCAATAAGAAATCGAGATGATGGACTGATAAACTTGCAGCGCTCAAAGTGGCCTGACAGCGAACCGAAGTCGTGTGCTGGAGGTCTCCATACAAGTTTCGTAAACCTTGTCCCAATATTGAATGGTTGCCGGTGTCGTCGCCCTGCCGACCCAGCGCACGCACACAAGGCCACGTTGAAAACTGTTGCGTTACGCACCCTCATATGGGAACAGAGGGAACACGTAATACTTCCAGGACCTTTGTCTCATATGATCGTTTTGGTGGTACATGTGCTACGGTGTGGGGAGGCTTAAAGTTACATGGGCGTACTGACTTCCAAATTTTTGAAAACGATACAGTCATAGGTCAACGTTATTGTGATGCCTTACTCCTTCCCTTTGTGCGACTTTCCAGGATTGCATTCTTTATTCTTATGGATGACAATATGCGACAGCATGGAACAACGCAGGTGAAGCTCTTGGAACGACAGGATGTTCACCGAAAGGAGTGTTCTGCCCGTTCCTCCGACTTAAATCCCATCGAGCACATGGGGGACGCGCTAGAGAGACGTATTTCAGCACGTCCACATGTACCAAGTAGATTCCAGCAGTTGTCAGCAGCGGTTTAGGAGAAATGGAACGCCCTACCACAAGAACTCCTTACCCACCTTGTGGCCAACATTGGAGAACTTTGCAAAGTGTGCACTGGCGTTCGTGTTGACCGCACATCCTATTAACAATCATGTCCCACCTTTTGTACTGTACAGGGGACAAACATAATTCGCAGTGACTGCAGGGTAATTATTCCCTTTGAATTATTTACATTATTATTTATTCACTCTATTGTCTTTCAATTATTTACATTATTATTTATTTACTCGTTTGGCATTTTCAAAGGCATTCGTCACATAATGCATTAACTAAAATATTCTAATATCTCTATAGTGAATTACAATATTCTTTACATTTGTTTTTATAATAATATAAAACTAAACAAAATTCCACCCGAACAGGCCACGAAGGCCCAAGAGCACCGACCGGCCGCCGAGTCGTCCTCAGCCCACAGGCGTCACTGGATGCAGGTGTGGAGGGACATGCTGTCAGTACACCGCTCTCCCGGCCGTATGTCAGTTTACGAGACCGGAGCCGCTACTTCTCAATCAAGTAGCTTCTCAGTGTACCTCACAAGGACTGAATGAACCACACTTGCCAATAGCCTCGGCAGACCGTCCAAGTGCTAGCCCAGCCTGACAGCGCTTAGCTTCGATGATGTGACGGGAACCGGTTGGCCTTATAATACGGCGTGTTCAAAAAGTCCCTCCACAGCGCCGTATGATTGTTAGCCGCGTGTGGCGATGATTCTTCGCCTGCCTGGGTTACTTCCCTTCCAGTGGACTCTCCAAACATTCCACTGTTTCGTTTATCTCAGCCAGCGTCAGTAGTATCGTTGGTGTGTCTCGTGAAGTGTTGCCGTGAACGTTGTAGTTCCTTTGTTCGTTTGTTTCATTTTTGCCACTGTTAAAATGCAAACCATTGAAGAATATGTATTTTTAGTCGAACAATTGTTCAAAGTTGGCAGTTCCAGTTCGTCAAACATTTAATTCATTTTACCAGGAGACACCACTCCTATATCGCGATACTGTGCGAGATTTGATTAACAGATTTCGAAGTACGGGTTCAGTGACAGATGCACCGAGAAGGGGTCGTCCTAGCGTTTTGTCTGAGGATAAACTACTCGATATTTCCGATAAAATGTCCATGAGCCCGATCAAGTCAGTAAGACACCTCGCCCAGGAAATCGTTGTTAGTGTCGGAACGGCCCACACAGCTGTAAAGAAAAAATTAGTTTTCCCATACAAAGTGACAGCCGCCCAAGAACTGAAAAATACTGATCATGGCAAGCGGCTGCATTATTGTCACTGGTTCAAAAATTTCGTTCAACAAAATGGCAGGGATATTCTTAAAGAAACTTTTTTCACTGATGAGGTGTGGTTTCATTTATCCGGGTACATGAACTCGCAAAATTCTCGTATGTGCAGTACTGCGTATCCACTGTGTATTCATGAGGAACCAGGTTCCCATATTTTTCAACAAAACAATAAACGCACAACGATACTGCAGTGATATTCTGTACCCATTCATAGGAGAACTTGTGATAAGTGAAATACTGAACAGTTATTTTCAACAAGATGATGCAACCGCGCATACAGCTCGCGTTTCAATGTCACTGCTTGCTGATGTTTTTGGCGATCGCATAATTTCTCAGGGACTTTGGCCTCCACGATCGCCTGACCTAACACCACCTGACTTTTTCTTCTGGGGTGCAGCGAAAGCAACTGTCTATAAAAACTGTCCAAAATCCATCGATGAATTGAAAACTGCAATATCTACTTTCACTGCTTGTGTTACAGAAGAAATGTTACAGCTTGTGTTTGGAAACAGGATTAGACGAAATGAATTGTGTATTCAACAGCAGGGAAACACTTTCAACATTTAATGTGAAAATTTGTAAGTACAAATGAATGTTCAATAAATTAATAACTTGTATTTCACTGAGTTTCATTTCGGTATATTCACTGCGGCACACGCACGCGCGGCTAACAATCATACGGCACTGCGGAGAGACTTTTTGAACACCCCGTACTATACAATATCACAAATATTCTTGAGCTACTCTGTGGCTGAGTGGGAGAAACCTGTGTATGTCCTTCAGATAACTCTCATAGCCACGCACTTCACGCAGAAGTAAACGGTCCATTCAATGGATTTCTCAACGCTCACACTTAGGACTGTTCAAAAACGGTTCAAATGGCTCTGAGCACTATGAGACTTAACTTCTGAGGAAATCAGTCCCCTAGAACTTAGAACTACTTAAACCTAACTAACCTAAGGACATCACACACATCCATGCCCGAGGCAGGATTCGAACCTGCGACCGTAGCGGTGTCGCGGTTCCAGACTGTAGCGCCTAGAACCTCTTGGCGACCCCGGCCGGCAACTTACGACTGTCTCAGAGGCTCCATTTGTTTACGCCGGCCGAAGTGGCCGAGCGGTTCTAGGCGCTACATTCTGGAATCGCGCGACCGCTACGGTCGCAGGTTCGAATCCTGCCTCGGGCATGGATGTGTGTGATGTCCTTAGGTTAGTTAGGTTTAAGTAGTTCTAAGTTCTAGGGGACTGATGACCTCAGAAGTTAAATCCCATAGTGCTCAGAGCCATTTTAACCATTTTTTCCATTTGTTCATTAGTTACTTAGGCTCACCAACAATCGTGCTGACACGGTTCAAAGTTGTGCATAGTTTCCTCGGAAAGTTGAATCCGTCCACTTTCTTGTTGGCGTTGTCCACTAAGTTTCGGTTCTTATGTCCACTTACAGCCCATAGTTCTTTCCAAGCTGTCTTCAAGTCTAAGCCTTTCATTTCATCGCCGGTTTTCCATGAAGGTGACCTGGATTTAAGTCTGTTTTGAGGGGCTTGATCTTGATGTATAGGCAGTTCTTGGTTGTCCAGCATTTTTCCGTACGGTCTTGAGGCTAACTGTGATCGCCTAATTTCAGGGGACTTTGAGTAAAAGTATCATTTCCGTTCGTCTGACTGCGTATTTCTTTCGGTTACTTTCCAGGCTGTACTGTAGCAGTTCTTTTCACGTGTAGTCAAAGTTTCGCCGAGCCATCTCACCTGGCAGAGACATATCATGTAAAAACTACTTTCAACCTCGAGTTTTGCACACCAGTGTACGAAGACGTAATACAGAAATGTCTCTAGGGGACCTTTATCCAGCAGTGAATGTCGAAAGAGAGATGTTTATTCTATCAAAAAAGGTCCATCTTGGTTTGTCAATCAGTTAGGCTCCGTCTGTGTGCTCAGTTCAGCATTGCGACAGTTGGTTAACTTTTTGTAGGTGAGAGTATTTTGGGCAGCTGGTCGGTATGTGGGGCCAGTGGGGCGTGTGGAAAGGTTCTGCTCCGGCACAGCGCAGGGCGCGGTCTCGGGTGCTCGGGCGTGGCTGCGGGTGTTTCGCAAACGCCAGGCCGCCGTGCCCCGGTCTTTGACCGACGTAATTGGCACTAAAGTTTACTGGCGCACCGGGTCGCTTTCTCGGCCCCGTGGGACGTGGTCCCCCCGACACCTACAAATACTGCGTGCGCCGTTGCGACAGGGCGCAAACGCCGCCGTCCTTCCTAGGACGAACGCCGGCGTACGCTTCAGGGCCGTGTCCTGCGCCTGCTGCGAGCCACGTGCAGTCCACGTGGGGTGGCGCTGACTGCTCGGAGCCGGGTTCGGACGAACGACTGCTCCTTCGGACTTTTTCTAACCCGTAAACCCTTTTTGCTTGATCGACTTCCTTGTCTCAGTTGAGTGCTCGAGACAATTAAGTCTACTGCAGCGCCCCTGGCGTTTTGTTCCTGTATTGCGTCACGTCAATTTCAAACTGACAATGGGAACTCCCCATCGCAAACCCCCTCAGATTTAATGGCAAAATGGCCCAGCGGACAGCCCGTCTCAAACTGAATATAGATGAAGAATGGAAACAGGAAGAAGGTACTGTGGTGTTCGTTTTCTAAAAAAAAATTATATTTGATTAGATTATTATTCTCTTGTGAAGATTCAGAAATCTGTTGTGAGTTTTGCACCACTTCTTGGCGGGAAGAGCAAAGACTTTTCAAAAAAGTCATATTTTATATGTCGCCTGAAATCGTTTGCAGAAGGCGTAGCGTTCTCAAGATCAAGAACAGAGTTCGCACTGCCACTTAATTTATTTGTGTCGTGATCATGTTCGATCATGACCGGATATGAGGCATAGCAACTACGAACAGAGAAACCCAAGCCACCGGACAGAGCTGGAAATTTTCTTTGCTATACTAAACCAACATTAAAAGAAGTTGGATTTAAATCACAAACAAGGTAAATAGCAATGCGTCTTCTACCTTAACTACGACGTTTGGCGACATGCAGTCGGTCCCTGGTAGCTGTATGAAAACTATAAAAACACCGTTATTTCTGTTGCTATTAATAGGAGATGGATAGTATAGAAATAGTTTAAGTAATAAGCAATCATTACTGCATTTCAGAGCACAATAACTTATTTAATTACCTTAGTCAGTATTGCTAACAATAGGCTCCGGACAATTGCAATTTTCTTTCTGGTTGTTTCCTTAAATAAAGTCCTTTAACATCTTCGATACTTCATCTTAGATGCACACATAAATTCTTACATAGCACTGAACAATAGCAATATTTTATAATAACTAATTAGTGATTGCGGACCACGCCATATACGCGTCCGCCGACTTTAAAAAATATCACGACTGTGTTAACAGAAGAGAATTACAATTCTTCAGCTGTCAAAAAATAAGAAACACAAAATATCTCTATCGATGCTGTGGTGTCACCGCCAGACACCACACTTGCTAGGTGGTAGCTTTTAAATCGGCCGCGGTCCGGTAGTATACGTCGGACCCGCGTGTCGCCACTGTCAGTGATCGCAGACCGAGCGCCACCACACGGCAGGTCTAGAGAGACGTACTAGCACTCGCCCCAGTTGTACAGCCGACTTCGCTAGCGACGCCACACTGACAAATACGCTCGCAATTGCCGAGACGATAGTTAGCATAGCCTTCAGCTAAGTCAATTGCTACGACCTAGCAAGGCGCCATCACCAAGTTATATTGAGATGATAATCCTGTATCAACAAGACCAATGTTCACCAATTGTGGATTAAAGTTAAGTATTCCAGCAGCTACGTACTTTTCTTTATAGCATTCATTACGTATCCTGTTTCAGACCTCACGCCAGCCTGCGTGAGTTTAAGCGCGTGCCTTTCGGCTTCCTCCCATTGTGTCTAGGCTGTCTTGCCTAGACACAACAGATGCAATTTATCAACAATTCGTATTCCGCGCCGTGGCACGTCAGGTATTCTTTGAAATGTCAGGTGGTCGCTGCTCAGCGACGAGCTAAGAAATTTTTACAGAGATGGGTTTTATGAACCTGCATGGTTAGATTATCGAATGTAAGTTTATTTAAGCTATCGAAACAGATACTAATATTACAGTGCACGGAACTTTGAAAAAATAAACGAAGTAGAAACAGTGAACGCTCCAAGCTTAAAAAACGCAACATCGAGCAAATTGCAGAAACTGCGACGTCGTGGGTGAGTGGTCAACGTGGAGGACTCCAAAGTGGCAGAACCACGTTCAAATGTTCCTTGTATTCAATTTTTTTTTTTCGTAAAATTATGAATGTTCCGTCCTGTCATTGCTGTGTCTGTTCTCCTTCTATAGTCTTGGTAAATGTCATGCTATACACTGGTTATAGAATATGAGTCATGTGGTGAGAATGGATTACTGTCGCAAGCAAATATGGCGAACAGTGAAAGTAGGCGAGATCCGGCATAGACGTCTCACAGAAATGAAAACAACAAATAAACGGGTGTGAATTACGTTACAACAAAGAAATTTAAGAGTCAAAACTTCCAAAACGGAACGTAAGAGTCGTAACACGTGGTAGTTGTGTACCACATGTTGACCTGTGTAGAACAAATAAGAGGTTCGTACGTCTCGAGATCCCTTCTGTACGCCTCGCTGTTGCAAATGGGCGCTATACCAGGACACAGACACAAATTTGAATGCGGCGAACAGAAATCAATGTCCGGACGGCCAGTTCATAATTTTCTGAAAAAAAAAATAATAATAAAATTCCGACAGGGGCGGGATTTGAACTCAGGTCTCCCTGTTCATTATCCAACAACGTGACCACACAGCCATGCGGCTGCTATCATTTAAATCCTGTCGACGATACTCTTCCTGAATTTGGACAGTTCACTGTTTCTATTTTGCTTCTTTTCGCACAGTTCGCCGGCCGCTGGTGGCCGAGCGGTTCTAGGCGCTTCAGTTTGGAACCGCGCGACCGCTACGGTGGCAGGTTCGAATCCTGCCTCGGGCATGGATGTGTGGCTGGCTCTGAGCACTATGGGACTTAACATCTATGGTCATCAGTCCCCATGGATGTGTGTGATGTCCTTAGGTTAGTTAGGTTTAAGTAGTTCTAAGTTATAGGGGACTGATGACCTGAGATGTTAAAGTCCCATAGTGCTCAGAGCCATTTGAACCATTCTTTTTTTCGCACAGTTTATAACACTGCAACAGCATTTACGTAGCTTATTCAATCAAATGCCAAGTTTGGCTTAGTACATTCGATGTCCCAACAGAACAATTAGTCCTGTCACGGAAAAGCCACGTATAACACTTCTGTCTGTTACTACTGTACCATAACCTTAAAGCTGGAAACAGGTTGTGAAATAAAACTATTTTGTTATAGCAATTATAGTATAAAGCAACAGAGCAGTGTTAACCTCTGAGAGGAATTTTGTTATGTTGACCGTGTTATTCCTAACGGAGGTGGCTTATCGGAAATGAAAGTCAGAATTACGTAAATAATTAAACAGTGACAAACAAAATATTGCCTATCTGCACTGTTTAACGGATAACGAAAACGGTCGCCAGCCTAACTAGGCAAGAGAATGATTAACATTCTCGTTCAAGAAAATAGTTATTAGTAACTTTAATGGATAAACACAACCTATACTTGGCCACACGCGAGTGCAATGAACTCTGACACACTCATATGTTTACGGTAAGATTGAAACTAACAGTTGGAGTAGCACAAACTATTTGCAAAATTATAACAGGTACAGAAAAACACTATCACTTTCAGGGCTTACACAAACTGAGTGGTCTTTGTAACACTACCATTAACATTCCCTCTAGGATCATAAATTGGACATAGGTTTAGGTTAAGTCTCTCTCAGTTAAATACTTTACTATTTAAAATGAGAGTTAGTTGAAATTCACTGACAGGTTACTTATCACTGTTTTTCTAATAAATAGATTATGATTTTCATAAATAAAGATCTTTCCGTTATTTGTTATCTCGCATTAGCACACTAGACAAACTGTGGATCCTGTTATACTGTTAATATACACTTATAATACACAAGAGAGACAAACACTTAGTAATCATGAACATATAATTTCCTACTATGCAGTTTTCCACTTTTACTACCGTGAGACATAAAATTAACATTTATGTAAGATACTGACTCACTTTCTGCGATAAACAACAGGCAGTAATGTGATCATTTACTAAGCAAAACTCTATAAGCCTCAGTCTTGAGAAATTTTAATTTGAAGTTGGCAACAACACATTAATAAGCAGTTTTACTAGGAAAATTATTTCAGCAAGCATCATTAACTTTAACTCACTCTCTTGCCACATTAACTTTAACTTTCTCTTTACTATGTTCAAAGGGGCATTAATTAGAAAACTGGGTTTTAATGTACTTTCAGTAAGGACACTCGGTAATCACTTTAGTTCAAACGGAGAGGACCCTGAGAGGTGTTATGATGAGGAGAAAAGTCAAGGTAGGTACATAAATTCAGATATAAATTACCTTATATTTCAGCACATTAGCACATCCATTAAGCTGATCCTTCACTGTACATCATTATAGTATTACGTTGCAATGATTGCGCAATGTGGTGGCAACTGCATGTTGGTAGGTGGAATTGCAGGCAGAATTACTGGACTCTGTCATTTCTTGGTGGCGATGATAGATACAAATTCCAGAATAGTTCCAGCTATTTATCCATTCATCTGAGGCCTTGGATAGAAGCAGGAAAAGCCTCTCTCGGAATCAACACAATATGCATCTTCTCCATGGCAGTGCACGGACTCGTAGCTCGTCCCCGACTGCTGGCTCGTCCCCGACTGACTATCAGTTCCACCTTTTCCACCTAGGCCAACCACAATTTGCGCGCGCTACACAGTTCCGTTCCCGAGGGGAACCACTACACCATTTACATACAAACTAACTAAGAACCCTAAGTGAGGATCAGCAATTTACATAACAGTACCCAAATGTATTGAATAAAACAAAACATTTACACATATTGACATCTCTACAAAAATTATTCACGCAAAATTACAATCATATACAGTAAGTTTTGTTCCCTCCAAATGGGACAAAGAGTTTAAATGAAAGATATGCTACACAGCATAGAACCAAACCATGACATCAAAGTTTGTATAAAGAAAGCAATGTACAGTTTTATGTTATCGATTCAATCACACACATTTACAGAAGCACAGCAATGTAACATTAAATGAAACAAAAGCAAAATAAATCAGTACAGCATTAGAGCTATGGTGTTACAAGTTCATTATACCTTCTTATTGTTCTCATGTTTGATCTGTGTTCAGTTTTTGATCGGCTATTCACTGGGCCATCTTATCACTAAATCTGAGGGGACTGGCGATGGGGAGTTTCCCTACTGAGTGTATTCTGAGAGCTTTATGGCGTGCAGTTTAGCTTCTGAACGGCGAAAGCGTTCTTTTTACGAAAAAAATCGAAATATAGTAACAAAATGTAGGAACAAGCAATGATAACAGAGTTCGTTAATGATCAAAGCAAAGTTGATAGCCGAAGGTCCTGTCAAACTTCGTATGGTAAATTCTTTACAGTCCTCAAAACTGAAAGAATATGAGACGTGTCATCCAAACATTTCAGAACATATGTAGGCCTACATTTATTTGCTCGAGAAAATATATACTTTCAAACACACGAAACAATTTCCAGAACGCAGTAAATAGCAACTTTTCCTTTGTCCTTTGTGTCTTCTTCCCCTGCTAAGCGCCAAATAACATCGAAAATAATTTTTGTCGTCCAATAATTCTGACATTTTCGCGGTTGAAATAATTTTCATTAAAACACATTTATCTATTTACATTTCTATTTGTGCATACCGTACGCTTTTCGTCTGTAAAACATAATACGTTTTTCCTTACAGATATTTCGACTGTCTTGTAGGAAAACACTGATACGAAAAAAATATCAGTATGTTGTGTAACTTTTCAATTGTGACGAGAACAAAGCAAACAACACTTTAAAGATTAAGGAGTCACGACAGCATAAAATCCATTTTTATAACAGAAGTGAGCTAGGGCAGAACAGGTCAACTTCCAATGCTTGCAGAAGCCACTATAGTTCCCTGTTTTTACGCATACTCAGAAACTCAGAACTCCACCCTCGGCACGATTTGTAGATCATTGACGTCATAGACACACTCCCTTCGTGGTTGGTTGTTAATTTACACGCGCGCACAGAAGGCGCACGCACTTCGAGTAGTCGATTATGACCAGAAAGTTGCTCGTGTGAAACGGGCTTGAGGCCAACGGTTGGTGGTCAGCTTACTTCAGACGATGGTGTGGAAATTATACGACTCGATATCTAAAACTTCCCGAAATATATTACTTTCAATGATTACTTCTTACCTACTGGACCTCAAAAATGGGGTCGCTTTAATCTCGCCAGTGGAACCTGTGACGTCATCTCCGAACTCGCCGTCCCCGAACGCTCAAAGACTCAACTCGCCAGTCTCCGTCCGCTGCCCATTTAAATGAAAACTAGACACTTGAATCCATTATCACGTACCAGCTGGCTATACCGACGTAGAAAGCATCGCAGTATTGCTGCTAAATTTTTATTTACCAATACAATAGCTGTTCAGTTGGTTGTGAATTTTACTCTGGCATACACAGGGTACAGACAGAATTATGGAAATACACATAACCATGGCTAGTATGGTGTAGGACAACGGTTGGCACTAAACAGACTCCAGGCGTCTCGGAATGGACTAATAAAGGCCAATTGAACCATTTCATCCTCATGCTCACAAAAGCAGTCCAGGACTGTAGTGGTCAGGACAGATGCGACGGTTCATCCTCGTGCAAACAAAAATAGTCCTGGACGATGCGATCTGTGTCAATGAGGACGCTGTCGTCTTAGAACACGGCATCACCATAGTGGAACTAGAATTGTAACGTGGGATGGACCTGATCAGCCAAAATGGTCCCAAAATCCCTGGCAGTGAAGCGACTTTGCAGGAGGACGATGGGGCCCATGGGATACCACAAAACGGCTGCCCAAATCATCACCCAACACCCGTCGTGTCTCACTCTTGGGACGTAAACTTGGTCAGAAGTTAGAAACAGTGCGAAACAAGAGGCATTCGACCAAATGACTTCCTTGCATTGCTCTATAGTCTATGTTTTATAGCTTTTGCGTCATGTTTTCCTGTTATAGGCATTTGCACCACAGGTAGGTGGTTTTGGAATTCCAGAACGCCCTGCAGTTCGCTGCTTCAAGCTCCTTTCGTGTAACTTTGGTACTGACGTAGTTTGCCAGTGCGATATTCGCTTCTGAAATGAATCTGCAGCTATCGTCATTTTATTTTTTGCCTCCGTCCTCTTCAATGATCGTCTATCACGATCACACAGCACACATTTTCGTTCACGTTGGGCTTAGTGGATGATGTTTATAATGTTTTCCATGTATGTCGTATAAATCTTCGATACGGTGCCTCTTAAAACACCAGACACAGCGCCTACCTTGGTCATGAAAGCATCCACCATACCAGCTCTGACAATCCGCCCACGTTCGACTTTATTTAGCTCCTACACGATGCAATCACAACTGCATAGAATACTACAGGGTGATTCAAAAAGAATACCACAACTTTAAAAATGTGTATTTAATGAAAGAAACATAATATAACCTTCTGTTATACATCATTACAAAGAGTATTTAAAAAGGTTTTTTTTCACTCAAAAACAAGTTCAGAGATGTTCAATACGGCCCCCTCCAGACACACGAGCAATATCAACCCGATACTCCAACTCGTTCCACACTCTCTGTAGCATATCAGGCGTAACAGTTTGGATAGCTGCTGTTATTTCCCGTTTGAAATCATCAATGGTGGCAGGGAGAGGTGGCCGAAACACCATATCCTTAACATACCCCCATAAGAAAAAATCGCAGGGGTAAGATCAGGGCTTCTTGGAGGCCAGTGATGAAGTGCTCTGTCACGGGCTGCCTGGCGGCCGATCCATCGCCTCGGGTAGTTGACGTTCAGGTAGTTACGGACAGATAAGTGCCAATGTGTTGGCGCTCCATCCTGCTGAAATATGAATTGTTGTGCTTCTTGTTCGAGCTGAGGGAACAGCCAATTCTCTAACATCTCCAGATACTGTAGTCCAGTTACAGTAGCACCTTCGAAGAAAAAGGGATCAAAAACTTTATTGGCTGAAATGGCGAACAAATGTACAACTAAATGAAACTTTATAGCTCCCTTAATTCGCCGACAGATAGTGCTTAGCTCTGCCTTTTGTCGTTGCAGAGTTTTAAATTCCTACAGTTGTTGTATTCTTTTTGAATCACCCTGTATTCTGACCACGGCTATTAATCGTGTTGAGGAAACTGCACAGGTTCAAATGGTTCAAATGGCTCTGAGCACTATGGGACTTAACTTCTAAGGTCATCAGTCCCCTAGAACTTAGAACTACTTAAACCTAGCTAACCTAAGGACATCACACACATCCATGCCCGAGGCAGGATTCGAACCTGCGACCGTAGCGGTCACCCGGTTCCAGACTGTAGCGCCTAGAACCGCACGGCCACCCCGGCCGGCTGCACAGGTTCAAAATGTTCGAATGTGTGCGAATTCCTAAGGGACCAAGCTTCTAAGGTCATTCGGTCCCTAGACTTACACCCTACTTAAACTTTAACTTATGCTAAGAACAACACACACACCCATGACCGAGGGACGACTCGAGCCTCCGGCGGGAGGGGGCGCGCAGTCTGTGACGTGGCGCCCTGGACCGCGCGACCACTCCGCGTAGCAATTGCACAGGTGCCGCCCGTAGTGAAATACAATGGCGCAACCTGCAGGCTTGACTAGCATCTGCATGTACGTTCAAGCATGCGTTTCTCACGATGTTCCAATAATTTCGTCCCTCCTCACATATTTTTTGTCTCTCCTAAGATCGTCAGGCGCATTTTCTCTAGTGTTTCGGCAAATATTTGCAAATTCGTTTTTGCACTGTGTATATGCAATCGGTCAAACGGATAATGATTGATTATGATTATTAGTGTTTTAGGGCGCACAACAGCGAGGTTATCAGCGCCCGTTCCCAAAAGTTCAATTCAGAGCCGAATTGTGAGAGAATGGGTATTGTTCAAATTGCAAGATTGGTCACAGCACATCAAAACAGGGAGATAAAACTAAAAATAAAATAGCAGTACAAACAGGTAAAAATAATTAACGGTGGCTGAGTGACCACTTACAAATAATGGGTGACCAAACCACTGGACAGCACATTAAGACTTCAATCCCAGTATTTTGGGAAGAAGGCCAGACATCACACAAAAACGTAAAACTCTAGCGACACTCGCCTCATCATTAGTTAAAAGAGAGGGTAGGTCTGGTGGGAAACTGAAATCTTCCCTCAAACCCGCATATAAAACACACTCAGTTAAAATATGTCGTATCGACAGCTGTGTCCCACATGTCTGACACGTTGGTGGCTCCTCACGACGTAACAGAAAACCATGTGTCAAAGGACAATGTCCTATTCTAAGCCGTATAAGGGCTACTTCCTCAGCGCGTCGTTGTCGGAAGGAGGTGAGCCACGGTCGGACAGAATCCTTCACCGCTCGCAACTTATTATCCCTCACGTCCAGCCACTGAGCCTCCCACCAACGCATGACCTTCCGAGTCACGAAAGACGTAATGGCCTGCAGGGGGACGGAACAGCGAGCAGGAGGTGGGCTGGAGCAAGCCTCCTTGGCAGCCGCATCTGCAAGTTCATTTCCAATGGCTCAAATGGTTCAAATAGCTCTGAGCACTATGGGACTTAACATCTGAGGTAATCAGTCTCCTAGAGCTTAGAACTGCTTAAGGGCGGTAGGACGTCAAACGGGCCGACTTGGAGCAGGAGAGGCACCACAGGACATTTTAATTTCCACTGTCTATACTTTTACAAATAAATTCCTAAAACTTTAACAGCATGACCAGGAAGGATTCAGGATTCATACTCATAGCAGTGGAAGCTCAAAAACGTAACAAAACACATTTTTTTTACTTGTGAAATTTCATCATTTTTTCACTTGCTACTGGCTGCATTTGTTGCTGTAGGTACACTTTTCTTCCTAAGTAAGAGAGATTATTCGATGACTTTTGTACACCATACAAACCATAGTTACAGGTGTATGAAACTGTAGAAGTTATTTAATTTATGAAAAAATGAATGAACTGTTACATTTTAAACTTCATGTTTAGAAAAAACTCAAGTTTTAAAGTTAATTATCTCAATTTTTTCCACAGTTTTTTAATAGATTTAGAAAATTCTAGAGTTTAATACACCTGTAACTACTGTATGTATGCTATGAATAATTCATCGAAGAATCTCTCTTACTTAGGAAGAAAAGTGTACCTATAGCAACAAATGCAGCCAGTAATAAGTGAAAAAATGATGAAATTTCACATGTAAAAAAAGGTATTTTGCTACGTTTTTGAACTTCCACTGCTATAAGTGAGAGTCCTCAATCCTTCTTGGTCATGGTGACAAAATTTTATGAATTTATTTGTAAAAGTATAGACAGTAGAAATTAAAATGTCCTGTGGTGACTCTCCTGCTCCAAGTCGGCCCGTTTGACGTCCTACCCCCTTAAGTCTAACTAACCTAAGGACATCACACACATCCATACTCAAGGCAGGATTCGAACCTGTGACCATAGCAGTCGCGTGGTTCCGGACTGAAGCGCCTAGAACCGCTCGGCCACCGCAGCCGGCTCGTCAAACGAATACTACTCATCAAATGTTTCATGCGACGCCCTCCGTAACCAGAAAGCGTCAATTTGTGTCCTGCTACAGACAAAACCATTTTACAGTGGTTTTTTAAGTGCCAAATCACCGAAGTTAAGCGCTGTTCGGCTGGGCTAGCACTTGGATGGGTGACCTCCCAGTCTGCCGAGCGCTGTTAGCAAGCGGTGTGCACTCAGCCCTTGTGAAGCAAACTGAAGAGATCCGGTCTCGAAAACTGACATACGGCCGGGAGAGCGGTGTGCTGACCACATGCCCCTCTATATCCGCATACAGTGACACCTGTGGGCTGACGATGACATGGCGGCCGGTCGGTACCGTTGGGCCTTCATGGCCTCTTCGGAAGGAGTTCAGTTTACTTTTTTATTTTACGTCCGCTTTCGATAGAGCGGTCCCAGTTTAGTCTAGTGCGATATTCGGTTTATCGATATGTACTGAGAGGAGCAGTAAAACGTGAAGAATTAGTAGTACTCCAGCATGGCGGTAGTAGTCAGCGCGGGTCAGGATGGCACGCAAGCCGTTGCTGGAGTATTTGTACTGGTTATTCCTCGTGGTTTACTGGCCCTGTGCGTACATGTTGATAAACCCACACTTGCCTAATCTGGAACGACACTATCCAATGGTCACGTATAATTCCACTTTAAATAGGAACAAACCAACGCTTTTCGTTGACACTTGGCGCCTCAGAAAAGACATGAGCAACATTTGTTTCAGCTGATTCCAGCTACACATTGCAAAAGCAAAATTGCATGTATCTGCCGAAACTCCAGAAAAAATGCGCCTGACGACCCTTAAAAGAGACACCCGGGATACACAGGGTGAACCAGAATTCCACCGCCAACCTTCTAGGTCGTTCAGGGATATCTGCTAAGTGTACTGGTATGAGGCACCCACGGTGTCCGGCAACTCACAGCTGAGTAATAATGTAATTATGATTTATTCTGTTTGTTGCCGTAATCGTCCTTCTTTCTGTAGAAATGCTTTCACAACAGTAAGCCTCTATTACGCAATGATCAAAATGTACAAAACACAACACACAGTAATGTAACAACACTCATACGAAACACTGAACTGTGATGGCTCCTCGTCAATAGACCTATCCGTACAGCTCTGTTAACGCACAGATAACACTGTCGGAAAACAGAACCCTAAACACAACCGACCGGTACTGAACGCAAGCTTGAAGGCGACGAGTAAAATGGGTACTACCGTAGATTGGATTACTTTCAATCCAATTGATCTGTAGTGAGGAGGTCCTCCAGGATATAGAACATGTCAGAAAAACAATAATACACGACAGATATTTAAAACTGAAACTAATAAGCTAATGTATCTTCCACAGATCCCAAATGGAATGATCGTCATTTTTTTATGGACGCTGTATGAAAGAATCATTTTACAACACTCATTTACTAAGATCGCATTAATACACTGAATTTAAAATTTAGAAAAAATATTTTTTTATTTATAAAGTAATAAATATATAATAGAACTACTACAATACTTATTTACGTTGAACACATTACTGCACTGAAATGTGTTCAATGCAAATAAGTATTGTAGTATATATATATGGTGGTCCATTGATAGTGACCGGGCCAAATGTCTCACGAAATAAGCATCAAACGAAAAAATTACAAAGAACGAAGCTCGTCTATCTTGAAGGGGGAAACCAGATGGCACTATGGTTGGCCCGCTAGATGGCGCTGCCATAGGTAAAACGGATAACTGCCTTTTTTTTAAATAGGAACCCCCATTTTTGTTACATATTCGTGTAGTACGTAAAGAAATGTGAATGTTTTAGTTGGACAACATTTTTCGCTTTGTGATAGATGGCGCTGTAATAGTCACAAACATATGGCACACAATTTTAGACGAACAGTTGGTAACAGGTAGGTTTTTTAAATTAAAATACAGGTACGTTTGAACATTTTATTTCGGTTGTTCCAATGTGATACATGTACCTTTGTGAACATATCATTTCTGAGAACGCATGCTGTTACATCGCGATTACCTGTAAATACCACATTAATGCAATAAATGCTCAAAATGATGACCGTCAACCTCAATGCATTTGGCAATACGTGTAACGACATTCCTCTCAACAGCAGGTAGTTCGCCTTCCGTAATGTTCGCATGTTGTCAGGCGTTGTCGGTGGATCACGATAGCAAATATCCTTCAACTTTCCCCACAGAAAGAAATCCGGGGACGTCAGATCCGGTGAACGTACGGTGCTTCGACGACCAATCCACCTGTCATGAAATATGCTATTCAATACCGCTTCAACCGCACGCGAGCTATGTGCCGGACATCCATCATGTTGGAAGTACATCGCCATTCTGTGATGCAGTGAAACATCTTGTAGTAACATCGGTAGAACATTATGTAGGAAATCAGCATACATTGCACCATTTAGATTGAAACCGATAAAATGGCTCTGAGCACTATGGGACTTAACTTCTGAGGTCATCAGTCCCCTAGAACTTAGAACTACTTAAACCTAACTAACCTAAGGACATCACACACATCCATGCCCGAGGCAGGATTCGAACCTGTGACCGTAGCGGTCGCGCGGTTCCAGACTGTAGTGCCTAGAACCGCTCGGCCACCTCGGCCGGCTGAGATTCCCGATTATCGCGCAGTTTGTCTGCTACTGATGTGCGGATTAGCCGCGACAGCAGTTAAAAAACGTACTTGAGCGTCACCATTTGCTGCATTTAAGTTAAAATACGGACAGAAAATACCCTTACCAAGTACAGTAAAGTTACGTTGAGAGCATTATGAGAATGGCAGCAAAATCCCCGAACTAAATAGCCATCAAAGGTACGTGGAAACTATGTCCATTTCGTGATCACAATACACGAAATATTCAACAGATCAAAACAGCTCAGAGTTCAACATGATGATTGACTAATTAACACACGCGATACGAAGAACGGTAACTCATACTCTTTCTGTCCTCTGTTCCATAACACAAGCGAAAAAAGTTAGAGTTCTACACTGGAGTACATTTAGACCTCTCGAAATATACAGTCCATTGAGAAATTAAAGTATGGTAGCGGCCATTCACCGCCCAGAATCAGTACCATTCGCCACCACAGGCAGATCTGCCTCCTTCCACAATCAACATCCAAATTTCTCCTTCAAGATGTAACCAAACGTGTTCTCAAACGTTAAAATCTCATAGCGGCTGTTCACCGTCCAGAATCTATCACTTATACGTCCATATCACACACGTTTCCAAAGGCAGGTCTGTCTTCTTCCAGCACAAACTTTACACGCGCTTAGGATAGCTCCCTTGAACGCTTCACTCGTAAAAGCTTGACTCCCATAGTGTTGCACTACTGTCTCCTTTTTCATTGACTAAAGGTCATCCCCACCAAAGCCATCGTTCTTTCGTTCTGCAGACATTATGTGACTCACCTTGACCACTATCGTGCACTAAACTAATATATTACAATAACAGTTTGGATTCCGTAGAAACACTGGAACACGTGAGGCAATACTGACCTTACGACTTATCTTAGAAGAAAGATTAAGGAAAGGCAAACCTACGTTTCTAGCATTTTTAGACTTAGAGAAAGCTTTTGACAATGTTGACTGGAATACTCTCTTTCAAATTCTAAAGGTGGCAGGGGTAAAATAGAGGGAGCGAAAGGCTATTTACAATTTGTACAGAAACCAGATGGCAGTTATAAGAGTCGAGGGACATGGAAGGGAAGCAGTGGTTGGGAAGGGAGTAAGACAGGGTTGTAGCCTCTCCCCGATGTTGTTCAATCTGTATATTGAGCAAGCAGTAAAGGAAACAAAAGAAAAATTCGGAGTAGGTATTAAAATTCATGGAGAAGAAATAAAAACTTTGAGGTTCGCCGATGACATTGTAATTCTGTCAGAGACAGCAAAGGACTTGGAAGAGCAGTTGAATGGAATGGACAGTGTCTTGAAAGGAGGATATAACATGAACATCAACAAAAGCAAAACAAGGATAATGGAATGTAGTCTAATTAAGTCGGGTGATGCTGAGGGAATTAGATTAGGAAATGAGGCACTTAAAGTAGTAAAGGAGTTTTGCTATTTGGGGAGCAAAATAACTGATGATGGTCGAAGTAGAGAGGATATAAAATGTAGGCTGGCAATGGCAAGGAAAGCGTTTCTAAAGAAGAGAAATTTGTTAACATCCAGTATTGATTTAAGTGTCAGGAAGTCATTTCTGAAAGTATTCGTATGGAGTGTAGCCATGTATGGAAGTGAAACATGGACGATAAACAGTTTGGACAAGAAGAGAATAGAAGCTTTCGAAATGTGGTGCTACAGAAGAATGCTGAAGATTAGATGGGTAGATCACATAACTAATGAGGAAGTATTGAATAGGATTGGGGAGAAGAGAAGTTTGTGGCACAACTTGACCAGAAGAAGGGATCGGTTGGTAGGACATGTTCTGAGGCATCAAGGGATCACCAATTTAGTATTGGAGGGCAGCGTGGAGGGTAAAAATCGTAGAGGGAGACCAAGAGATGAATACACTAAGCAGATTCAGAAGGATGTAGGTTGCAGTAGGTACTGGGAGATGAAAAAGCTTGCACAGGATAGAGTAGCATGGAGAGCTGCATCAAACCAGTCTCAGGACTGAAGACCACAACGAAAACGACAATAACAGTAAAATAAAAGAAATGTATTCAGGAATAATATAAATAAATAGAGTTTTGTTCAATAATAAATAAGCCAACATTCTTGCGCAAATGTGCTCGTAATAAATGACAACAGATTGTTGTTAAATATTATTCAAGGAATTATTTATTTCTTGACATAAGCGTTTTATTTCTCTTTTCAATTGTGGTGTCCACTAACACAAATGACTTGATCATGTTTAAATTAACACAGTTTTTCAACAGCACTTGCAGTCAGCATTTCGATAAAGTTACTTGCAAAATAGTGTACTATTCACTACATAACTACACAAGTATAACAATATGTGAGGTATTCATACTTTGTTCATTTGCTATGTAACTGTGGAGAATACAATCTTCTGACAACTATTTGCATAATAAAAAAGATTAAAGATGTCCTAAGTCAATACGTAAAATAGTGGAGAATAAAATCTTCTGACTACCATTTGCGTAGAAAAAAAGATTAAAAATGTTCTAAGTCAATACGTAAAATAGTTACAGATTAGTGGCTTTCAGGGATGATAACTATCATAGATGCTGTCATCTGAGCTATCGTTTGTTGAAGCCACACTTCACGTCTGTTAATTCAGAGGTTCAATTTTTAGCTTGCTGATACTCCACCATTCTTTGTACATCTTCTGCACGAAGGCCATGCGAGCATCAGTTGTCCAAATTCGCAGACGAGCTCCTTGTTTCTGCACCTGAGTTCCCCCGCACCCTGTCCAGCAAGTAAGTTCAGCTCTCCTCAGTGCCACCCTTGGTGGGCGAATAATTCTCCCACATACTCGTAACATTACAGTTTCTGGGACACTTTTTGAAATGGTTCAAATGGCTCTGAGCACTATGGGACTTAACTTCTAAGGTCATCAGTCCCCTAGAACTTAGAACTACTTAAACCTAACTAACCTAAGGACATCACACACATCCATGCCCGAGGCAGGATTCGAACCTGCGACCGTAGCGGTCACGCGGTTCCAGACTGTAGCGCCTTTAACCGCTTGGCCACACCGGCCGGCCACTTTTTGAAAGCATCATTAAATTTAAAGAATATTATGCTACTTTATTACTTTAACATCCCAATAAAATCAACAGTAATTAAGCTAAGTCTCAAGTATTTAGTAGATCATTGTTACTGTGAGCCAATAAAACGTCATCCACAGGATTAGGTTCCAGACGAATGCGATACGCGGTGGTAACAAAACCCGTAACACTGTTGTTCCTCACACAAGAGCCACTTACGGCTCGACTACATACACTACTGGCCATTAAAATTGCTACACCAAGAAGAAATGCAGATGATAAACGGGTATTCATTGGACAAATATATTATACTAGAACTGACACGTGAATACATTCTCACGCAATTTGGGTGAATAGATCCTGAGAAATCAGTACCCAGAGCAACCACCTCTGTCCGTAATAACGGCCTTGATACGCCTGGAAATTGAGTCAAACAGAGCTTGGATGGCGTGTACAGGTACAGCTGCCCATTCAGCTTCAACACGATACCACAGTTCATCAAGAGTAGTGACTGGCGTATTGTGACAAGCCAGTTGCTCGGCCACCATTGATGTTTTCAGTTGGTGAGAGATCTGGAGAATATGCTGGCCAGAGCAGCAGTCGAACATTTTCTGTATCCAGAAAGGCCCGTACAGGACCTGCAACATGCGGTTGTGCATTATCCTCCTGGAATGTAGGGTTTCGCAGGGATCGAATGAAGGGTAGAGCCACGTGTCGTAACACATCTGAAATGTAACGTCCACTGTTCAAAGTGCCGTCAATGCGAACAAGAGGTGACCGAGACGTGTAACCAATGGCACCTCATACATTCACGCTGGGTGATACGCCAGTATGGCGATGACGAATACACGCGTCCAATGTGGGTTCCCCGCGATGACGCCAAACACGGATGCGACCATCATGATGCTGTAAACAGAACCTGGACTGATCCGAAAAAATGACGTTTTGCCATTCGAGCACCCAGGTTCTTCTTTGAGTACACCATCGCAGGCGCTCCTGTCTGTGATGCAGCGTCAAGGGTAACCGCAGCCATGGCCTCCGAGCTGATAGTCCATGCTGCTGCAAACGTCGCCGAACTGTTCGTGCAGATGGTTGTTGCCTTGCAAATGTCCACATCTATTGACTCAGGGATCGAGACGTGGCTGCACGATCCGTTATAGCCATGCGAAAAGATGCCTGTCATCTCGACTGCTAGTGATACGAGGCCGTAGGGATCCAGAACGGCGTTCCATATTACCCTCCTGAACCCACCGATTCCATATTCTGCTAACAGTCATTGGATCTCGACCAACGTGAGCAGCAATGTCGCGATACGATAAACCGCAATAGCGATAGGCTACAATCTGACCTTTAACAAAGTAGGAATCGTGATGGTACGCATTTCTCCTCCTTACACGAGACATCACAACAACGTTTCACCAGGCAACGCCGGTCAACTGCTGTTTGTGTATGAGAAATCGGTTGGAAACTTTCCTCATGTCAGCACGTTGTAGGTGTCACCACCGGCGCCAACCTTGTGTGAATGCTCTGAGAAGCTAATCATTTGCATATCACAGCATTTTCTTCCTGTCGGTTAAATTTCGCATCTGTAGAACGTCATCTTCGTGGTGTAGCAATTTTAATGGCCAGTAATGTAATATGCTCTTAGCTACATGTGCCGTGGAATGCACTATTTTTCATGTTCTTTCCATGATACAAGAATAGCAGTTTCCGCTTCTGCATCATTTACAATAGTAGCGACTGAGAGGTACAACGATACTTCGCGGTGTTTACCCATATGCGTCAGAGTTCTCACATACCTCCAGACCATCAATGGATGGGCAGTTTTGATGAGCCTGATGTACTTTCGTATCAACCATGATTAGCCAGCAAGAACGCAATTTGTTGCTATAATGGTAGGTAAATAATCATAAATACTTGTTGGCTCACCAACTTTTTTGAAAACATTATCCGTGTCTTGAATGCTCAGAATCGAAAGATCACGATACGGTGGAAACAAAAATGTTGCGTTCTTGTGATACATGCACAGTTTAATGTCACCATTCATTCCGTTCATGTAACGTATATCTCAACTCACGTAATGCCATAGCATCACTATCTAATTAATTAGAGCTCGAGTGATCATCCACAACATTACATCGCCAGAGAAATAGGTAGTTGTTTCGTTCCAAATCAGAGGTTCCCAACCTGGGGGTTATTACCCCCTGAGCGGTAAAATGTCATTTTATGAAGGGTAAAGACAAACAGTTCGACTGAGTTTCGATAAAAAAACTTAATTATTTTTGAAAGACTACTACTATTGTGATACTGATTTCACAAGTTATCAATAATTACTTTTCAAATATTAACACTATCACGCGACACAGTTTGGTGGACGTTAAAGCTTGTGAAAGGAATGTATTATTAGCATCTTCCTCACATAGTCTACTCACTGCACTCATACGTCGAACTTTGTGTCATGCATCTATGACAGTAAAAGTGAGACGTTTACCATACATATGCTTGAATATCTCATTAAAATGCCTTCTCCGATATACTGATAATTTTTCCTTATGGACCGTCTGACAGCAACTGAATAAAACACAATTTTAGTGCCATACGCGTTTCGCCTTTATTTTCTGCAAGGCATCATCAGTGGCAGGTTGCGTAGACAGTTTCTTACATATTACGCTCCTGTTGCATTTTTGGTGTAGTTCTTCTTCTTATGAATGCCAATTTGCGGTTTTTGCCGCAATCCACAGCACTATGGACAGTTCATAGTGCTGTGGAATGCGGGAAAAAACCGCAAATTGGCATTCATAAGAAGAAGAACAACAGCAAAAATGCAACAGGAGCGTAATATGTAAGAAATTGTCCACGCAACCTGCCACTGATGATGCCTTGCAGAAAATAAAGGCGAAGCGCGTATGGCACTAAAATTGTTATTTAATCAGTTGCTGTCAGACGGTCCATAAGTAAAAATTATCAATATACCGCAATATTGCACGCAACTGAGGAGTACAGGACTACAAAAGTTGAAGATGCCTTCTCCGAGTTGTAGGTAGTTCCCGCAATAGACCGGAAGTTGCTTTATTATTCACTTCGCAACAATAAACGAACACAGTACAACTGTACTCTGTAATAACTACTACACTGCTGTAGAGCCTGCTCAACATTATTATTATTCCTATTACTCGTATAATTATTATTGTTGTTGTTGTTAATAGTGTTAGCGATCAGATACACTCATTGGTAGCCTGAGGTATTCCAATTTCTGCCACTTGACAAGTAAGGAGTCCAGCAATCAAATGATTTACAAGCAGGAAGTGTGGTGTACACACATAGGCGCAAAAAAATCGCAATACCAAAAAATAATTAAATAATTAATGTACAGTACAGTACATAATTAATGTACAGTAATTAAATTTCGGGAATAGATTTGTCTAGGTAACATCTTTAAGTGATTAACGTTGCAGGATCACAGGTTAATGATACACTATAGCAAATGTGAAATATTGGTACATTAATAGCCGGTGTAACTGCGATAATGTTGAATGCAATTATGCAAAGGTGCATGCATTGTGTTGTACAGGTGCCGAACGTCAGTTTGTGAGACGGAGTTCGATGCCTGTTGCGCTTGGTTAGTCAACACAGGAATGGTTAATGCTGACTGTGGATGACCCTGGAGGTGTCGTTTGATGATGTCACACATGTGCTCAATTGGAGACAGAACTGGTGATCGAGTAGACCAAGGGAACATGTCGGCACTCTATTGAGCATGTTGGGTTACAACAGCAGTATGTGGGCGAGCTTCAGCCTGTTGGAAAACACCACCTGGTGTGATGGTCATGAATGGCAGCACAACAGCTCGAATCACCAGACTGACGTAGAGATTTGCAGTTAAGGGTGCGCGGGACAACCAAGAGAGTGCTGCTGCTGCCATGAGAAATCGCACCCCAAACCATAACTTCAGGTGTAGGTCTAGCGTGTTTAGCACGCAGATAGACATTGCAGGCCCTCAACTGCCCTCCTCCCAATCAACAAACGGCTATTACTGCCACCAGGCAGAGTCGGCTTATGACCTCCTCTTCTCTCTTTGCTTCATTTCTTTCGCTGATCTTTCCTCTTCTTTCTTCCTTCTTCGTACTGCGGCTATATCTCATAGTTTTCAATGCAGAAATGTAGTGAGAAGGGGGCACATGTGTGTGGTGGTTCACAATATCATAGTGCTGTGAGGAAACGTCACCGGTGCCTCTGGTGGTGGTGGTTGTTGGGATGTTTAAGGGGGACTAAACAGCTAAGGTCATCAGTCCCCCATTCCAAAAACAGGCGAGACATTAAGGCGCGGAGCAGATAAAATCTCAAGGAGAAGGAGACTCCCCCCCCCCCCCCCCCCAGGCACTAAAGAACACAAATTACGCAACAAACACTACAGACACGAAGACACCAGACAAAAGGAAACGGAAAAAAAGAAGATGGCTGGAGACTGGTTGACTGACCACGACAACAAAAAAGGGAAAGAGTCAACCCACCGATGACACACTAAAATCTGCAACCAAAGACGAGAGACCTGAGGACAAGAGACACACAAAGGGAAAGGAGCAGGACCTCCCTAAATGGAACAATAAAAAGGACTACCACGGATAAAATTTAAAACGTCATCAGCCACAGAGGCATTGTCGCTTAAAACCAAAGGCAAAGTGCCCAGGAGATTAAAAGACTGCCGGAGGGTGCGCAGTCGGGGACACTCCAATAAAACGTGGGCGACCGTCAGCCGGGACCCACACCGACACAGGGGGGGGATCCTCCTGACGCAAAAGATGGCCGTGCGTCAGGTATGTATGGCCGATGCGGAGCCGACACAGGATAACAGAGTCCCTGCGAGAAGACCGCAGGGAGGAGCGCCACACATCGGTCGTCTCCTTGACAGCCCGCAGTTTATTAGACACTGTCAAGCCTCGCCACTCAGCAGACCACATCCCAAGCACCTTACGGCGCAACACCAGCTGCTGATCGGGAGCCGTGAGGCCGATCTCCAAAGCTGGGGCGTCAAGCGCCCCTTTGGCCAGCCTGTCAACACATTCGTTCCCCGGGATGCCAACATGACCTGGCGTCCAAACCAAGACCACCGAACGTCCAGAACGAGCAATGGCGGAAACAGACTCCTGAGTAGAGGACACCAGAGGAGAAGAGGGATAGTAGCGGTCGATGGCCTGAAGGCTACTCAGGGAGTCACTGCAGATGACGATGGACCTACCTGAGCAGAAACGCATATGCTCAAGAGCGCACAATATGGCCACCAGCTCGGCAGTAAAAATACTGCAGCCAGCCGGCAAGGAGCGCTGCTCAACATGGGCAGTGTGAGCAAAAGCGTAGGCAGTGCGACCATCAACCAGGGAACAGAAGATTTATGGCTGAAGTACTAACATTTCTCAAAAGAAAAACAGGTATGTGCTCCCTTTTCTTTTAAAACTATAAACAGTAGCGTAGGTAGTACTATCTACCGTCTACTACACTGAATGAGCGCGACACCACTGATGAAGTTTCAACCTCGAAAGAAGTGTATTAATACCAATTAACTGAAATAAAAAGAAAAAACTCATCCAATCCAGAAGTCACTCACAGTTAGAGTAATTAGTTTCTGATGTGTGTGTAGTGATCATTGATCCTTAAAAGATCGTTTCAATAATTCTATCACTGTCCGTTTATCAGTTGCTAAGCAACTTATCAACCAGCTGACTATGCAATGTTTAATATTAGTCGTATCCCGACAGTAAATCGCTTCTCGCTTGCTTTAAGCATCAAGACGATTTCTATGCCGCTCATATAACTCTTTGATAGTTATTATCAAGCTAATGTCCGTAAACTGCGGTTAATGTTACTGAATCCTACACGCGACGATAACAACCAATATCCAGCCGCGTATCTTAAACTACACGCCGATATTTGAGGATTCGCGCGCGATTTGTTTGCACTAAAGTCGGGTCGTGGTTTCCTAGAATAATTTTTAAATCAACTCCGGGTTGTAAATTAACAATTCTATGCCCATACATGAAAGTTACAGCAGATCCGCACCCGACGACTATTTGATTGCGCACTCAAGCAACACGGAAGTTTTTGTTCTTACAAAGAGAAAACATATCATGCATAATGCAACAAGGTGATTTGCTATGTCAAAACATATTTATATCTATCTCATTAAAACTCATTACCTATTAAATGACTCATTACCTATTAAATGTTGTACATAATTAAATTTTTTAATCTGCAAATAATCGGTAACATTTAGAAATGAATTATCCCATCAACCCAAAGATCAAACTTACTATGGAGAAAGAGAAGAATGGACAACTTAACTTTTTGGATGTATCAGTTATCAAACGGGCGGATGGGACCTTAGGCCATAAGATCTACAGGAAAGGTTCACATACTGATCGCTACCTCCATAAGAACTCAAACCACCACCCTAGGCAAAAGAGGGGGGTCATAAAAACACTAGTGGATAGGGCCAATAATATTTGTGAACCAGGCTACTTACAAGAAGAATTAAATCATTTACGAATGGCTTTTGCGAAAAATGGTTATACGAAAAACGAGATTAACCGAGCACTTCACCCAAGTAGAAAAATGCCTAAAAATAGGAGACAGCAACAACCATCAGCTGGAAAAGTATTTCTTCCGTTCATCCATAACATCACGGATCGCATTGGGAAAGTACTAGCCAAGTTTCAGGTGGAGACTATTTTCAGATCTACTAAGAAAATTAGAGAATGCCTAAGATCAACAAAAGATGCTCGTCACCCCCTAGCCACCCCAGGGGTATATAAAATTCCGTGTAGTTGCGGCAGGGTTTACATAGGAACTACAAAGAGAAGCATCAATACACGGTTGACAGAGCACAAAAGAAACTGTCGCTTGGGACATATCGACAAATCGGCAGTAGCGGAACATGTTTTTAAGGATGGAGATCACGAAATAAAATTTGGTGAGACAAGCGTGCTAGCGAGGACGTATGTATAGAGAGGCAATTGAAATCCACAAACATCAATACAATTTTAATCGTAAAGAAGAAGGATTAAAATTGGACAAGATATGGCGGTCGACGTTGCATCAATCACGTGACAATCGATTGCCTGCAATCGAGAGAACAGACGATAACCAGAGATAGCTACACATCGACGCCACGTGACGTGCGGTGGCGCCCTCTGCGATCTCCATACAAGCGGCGGCCCCAGCTCCTAGCAGCCAGTCGTCGACTCACCTCGGAAGATGTTCTCCGTAGTTGAGAACGAAACGTCAGGGAGAAGAAGTTCTACAGATCGACCATGGCAACTTAGCCCGGAAGTGTTTACTGATGATTTAGAAATGAATTACATGTATAAAAAAATCTCAAGTTGATATAACGTCATGGGTCACTACTTGTTTCGACTCCCCTACACTCACGTGACGTAAAGTAGATCCGACTATATTGGGCATACTCATGTAATGCTACAAGCTTTCACCATAAAACACAAGACTGCGACCCTGCTGTTCAATGAGCTCTCGATTGTCGCCACTGAAGTCGCAAATGGCAGTGGTTTGGGGTCAGTGGAATGCACGTTACAAGGCGTCTGGCTCGGGGCTGTCCTTGAGGTAACCGATTCGTAACAGTTCGTTGTGCCACTGTTGCGCCAGCTGCTGCTCAAATTGCTGCTGCGATGCATTACGATGCCACAGAGCCGTAAGCCGGACAGGACATCTTCCTTCTCGGTAGTGCCACGTGGCACCTTCTTGCGACCGTACATTCTCGAGACCACCGCTGCCAGCAATCGCTTACAGTGGATATGTTCCTGTCAAGTCTTTGTGCACTATCACAGAAGGAACTTCCAGCTTCTCGTAGTCCATTACACGACCTTTTTCAAACTCAGCGAGTTGTTGATAATGAGTCTTTGTCGCCTTCTTGACTAACATCAACTCACCATGTCCATCTCAAAGTTATGTAACACTCACGACCGTTACAGCGTGTATTTAAAGCAAGTGTGATTTGTAGTCTCCTAGTAGTAGTACTTGCGCTACTTCGTGCGACTGGGGTGAAATTTAAATAGACACCATCTTTCAGATGTGCAAACACGCCTGCCAAGTCTCGTTTATGTCGCACAACTCCTTCTTGGTGTCGCGATTTCTTCCCGTCAGTGTATTTTAACATGGCTGATTTTAAATGTGGGTACAGGCTGCTGCTGAAGCAAGTGTCGAGAGAGAGAGAGGAGTGGTGCAGAAAAATATGTTTTGTAATAAGTCTCTATCCTTCAATATTGTTGGTTAGCTTTCCCTCCTGATAGATAGCACTCGCTGTGCTCTGAGAATTCTTCATCATTTTATAAAAAAAGATTGTTAGATACAATCTGTACTAATAATCTTATTGACTCATTGGCTCGTGGTTTACCAAAACCATCTGCATAAACCAAACGTCATTTACGAGGTGCATTCAAGTTCTAAGGCCTCCGATTCTTTTTTCTAATTAACTACTCACCCGAAATCGATGAAACTGGCGTTACTTCTCGACGTAATCGCCCTGCAGACGTACACATTTTTCACAACGCTGACGCCATGATTCCATGGCAGCGGCGAAGGCTTCTTTAGGAGTCTGTTTTGACCACTGGAAAATCGCTGAGGCAATAGCAGCACTGGCTGGTGAATATGCGGCCACGGAGAGTGTCTTTCATTGTTGGAAAAAACCTCGGTAAAGGTATGTTCTGGAAACTTCAACAAATGCCTGTACTGAGCTACTGAGCGTCTCTGTTGCAGAGTCTTCCACTGGAGTTCATCTATCATCTCCATAACGCTTTCGCCATTACTAAATGATCCTGTAACGAAGCACGCTGTGTTCCGTTGGATCTTCTCTATCTCTTCTATCAACCCTATCTGGTATGGATCCCACACCGGTGAGCAGTATTCAAGCAGTGGCGAACAAGTGTACTGTAACCTACTTCCCTTGTTTTCGGACTGCATTTCCTTAGGATTCTTCCAATGAATCTCAGTCCGGCATCTGCTTTACCGACGATTGATTTTATGTGGTCATTCCATTTTAAATCACTCCTATTGCCTACTCCCAGATAATTTGTGGAATTAACTGCTTCCAGTCGCTGACCTCTAATATTGTAGCTAAATGATAAAGAATCTTTCTTTCTGTGTATTCACGACATATTACACTTGTCTACATTGAGATTCAATTGCCATTCCCTGCACTATGCGTCAATTCGTTGCAGATCCTCCTGCATTTCAGTACAATTTTCCATTTTTACTACCTCTCGATATGCTACAGCATCATCCGCAAAAAGCATCAGTGAACTTCCGATGTAATCCACATGGTCATTTATATATATTGTGAATAGCAACGGTCCTATGACATTATCCTGCGGCACACCTGAAATCACTCTTACTTCGTAAGACTTCTCTCCATTGAGAGTGACATGCTGCGCTCTGTTATCTAGGAACTCTTCAAGCCAATTACACAATTGGTCTGATAGTTCATATGCTCTTACTTTGTCCATTAAACGAATGTTGGAAACTGTATCAAATGCCTTGCGGAAGTCAAGAAACACGCCATCTACCTGGGAACCCGTGTCGATGGCAAAGGAACCATCCTGGCATTTGTCTGGTCCGATTTAGGGAAACCACGGAAATCCTAAAACTGAATGGCTGGAAGTGGGTTTGAACCGTCATCCTCCCGAGTGCGAGTCCAGAACATCTCGCCTGGGAAGGAGTTGACATCTGAGGTTATGTGACACGCTTTCTATCAGATACCAATCTGAGTATCTTACTGGCCCCGAAAGAACCTCGACGTCACGCAGACAGTTCAAAGAGATACATGCTATGTCTGGACAAGGATTGTACAGCTGGAAAATGGCACCACAATACTGTTACGTGAGAGGAAAGAGACAGGACGCAGGATGTCTGTGACGTGCTGTTGTGCTGTCAGAAATCCCTCTGTTCCTACTAGCCATGACATTAAATCATACACAATGGCTGCACTCTCCGAGACGGTAGGAGTAGAACCGCTGTGCATCTAAAAAACAGAAGAATGGCACCTCTCCAGAGGTTGCCGCCATATCACCTGTGATGATCATCTCAGGAAGCGCAGAACTGCAATCATCGCTGAACACAAAGCGACGCCATTCACCAGCAGTCTATGCTTCCCACTCATGCTGCCTACCACATCTAAACTGACTGTCAAACGAGGGTGAGTCAAATGAAAGCCTTAAATATTATTTATTGTGTAGAAGTGGTACAAAGCTGTATCACTTTTCAACATAATCTCCCCCACGCTCAATGCAAGTCCTCCAGCGCTTACAAAGTGCATAAATTCCTTTAGAAAAAAGTTCTTTTGGTAGTCCACACAACCACTCATGCACCACATGGTGTACCTCTTCATCAGAATGGAACTTCTTTCCTCCCATTGCGTCCTTGAGTGGTCCAAACATATGGAAATCACTTGGGGCAAGGTCTGGTGAGTATGGTGGATGAGGAAGACACTCAAAATGCAAGTCTGTGATTGTACGGGCAGTGTGGGGCTTTGGATTGTCATGTTGCAAAAGGACACCTGCTGAAAGCAATCCATGTCACTTTGATTTGATTGCAGGCCGCAGATGATTTTTTAGGTGATTTTTGTATGATGCACTGGTGACAGTAGTCCCTCCAGGCATGTAATGCTCCAAAATGACACCTTTTTCGTCCCAAAAGAGAGTCAGCATAACCTTCCCTGCTGATGGTTCTGTTCAAAACGTCTTTGGTTTTGGTAATGAGGAATGGCGCCATTCCTTGCTCGCTCTCTTCATTTCCGGTTGGTTGAAGTGAATCCAGGTTTCATTCCCAGTAACGATTCTTGCAAGGAAGCCATCACCTTCTCGCCCAAAGCGCCGAAGAAGTTCTTCACAAGCATCAACACGTTGTCCTCTCATTTCAGGAGTCAGCTGCTGTGGCACCCATCTTCTAGACACTTTGTGAAACTGGAGTACATCATGCACAATGTGGTGTGCTGACCCATGACTAATCTGTAAACATGCTGTAATGGCATTCAGTGTCACTCGGCGGTTTTCCTTCACTATGGCTTCAACTGCTGCAATGTTTTGTGGAGTCACAACTCGTTGTGCCTGACCTGGACAAGGAGCATCTTCCACTGAAGTCACACCATTCATAGACTTGCTGCTGTAACAAACATGCATCACCATATTGAACCTTTATTCGTCGATGAATTTCAATAGGTTTCACATCTTCACTACGCAAAAATCCAATAACTGAACGCTGTTCTTCTCTGGTGCAGGTCGCAAGTGGGGCGGCCATCTTTATACTGCTATTGCGACGGTATGTGTGCATCTTCACTGTGCTGCCACCTACAGGCCATTCTGCACGCTGTTTGTAGCAGGCTTACCAACTTACAGGATAACGGCGCGAAATTTCGATTTGTTATTGCAAATTTAACGTTTTCATTTGACTCACCCTCGTAGTTCTCGTTCCCAGGTGGCCTAAATGAAACGAGCTTGCACTAGCTAGTGTGCGAGATAAATAGTGATAGGCCGTCAGGATCTCCTGTTAATATTCTACCCACTATCAGCCGGTGAAGAAGGCATGGACAACAACCTTACTTGCAGGGAGTAATGATTTGAATGGACACTGGCGAAAGATGACAGTAATCGCAAAACTATAAATGAAAGATTTAGAAAACATACGAAGAGAACAAGATACTCTTAACCAAGGGCGGCCTCCAGTGACATAAAACCATTCATAGAACGACATATATGAATCTTTCTTTTTTGAGTAAGTACCGTTTTGCCACACCGCAGCGCTGCGATCGGCGTTCTGCGCTTGGTACCTATATCTGTTGTCTATGTACTGACGTCATTACAGTCTGATTCTTCCTTGTTTACGTTGTGTACTGAGTGTTTAAGATGCCTCCGATAATCGTGAGTCCCGCCGACTGTGAAGTACGGGCTGTTATAAGATTCCTTAGTGCCAAAGGCCTAAAAGCGATCGATATTCATCGTGAGATCTGTGCAGTTTACGCAGAAAACATTATGAGTGATGGAATGGTAAGAAAGTGGGTGAGAGCATTTAAAGATGGCCGCACAAATGTGCATAATGAACAACGGAGTGGGTGTCCTTCGGTCGTTAATGAAATTTTGGTGCAGGAAGTGGACAATAAGGTGAGAGAAAACAGACGCTTTACGATTTCCTCCTTGCGGGATGACTTTCCTAATGTTTCTCGTAGTGTTTTATATGGCATTGGGGCCGAGCACTTGAATTACCGAAAATTGTGCGCACATTGGGTACCGAAAATGTTGACGGATGTGCACAAAACCAAACGTTTAGACAGTGCATTGACTTTCCTTAAGCGGTACCACAATGACAGTGATGATTTCTTAAGCCAAATTGTTACGGGCGATGAAACATGGGTGGCCTACGTCACACCAGAATCAAAGCAACAGTCCATGGAATGGCGGCATTCAGATTCACCCAGAAAAGTGAACTTTAAGCAAACAATTTCTGCCCGGAAAATCATGTGCACAGTTTTTTGGGACAGAAAAGGAGTACTGCTTGCGGAATTTCTGCCTCCTAATGAGACAATCTACGCAGCTGCTTACAGTAAGACATTGCACAATCTGCGCCGTTCAATTCAGAACTAAAGACGTGGCAAGTTGAGCAAGAGCATCGTTTTGCTGCAGCACAATGCCCGTCCGCATGTGGCGAATCAGACCAAAGATCTCATCACATCTTTTCGATGGGAAACTCTAGATCATCCTCCGTACAGCCCCGATCTTGCGCCCAGTGACTACCATCTGTTCCTGCACTTGAAGAAACACCTGGGCGGTCAGCGTCTTGATGACGAAGTCAAAACAGTGGTGATACAGTGGTTAACAAGGCAGGCGGCAGACTTCTATGAGGAGTGTATTGAAAAACTGGTACAACGTTATGACAAGTGCCTTAATATTGACGGAAATTATGTGGAAAAGTAGATTAAGGTACAGGCTTTCATGTAAGGTACAGGCTTTCATGTAAAAATAAAATTAATGAGATATCTTAGCACGTCTTCTTTTAATTTCAAAACGGTACTTACTTAAATAAAACACGCCTTGTAGATAGAGCCCTGACCTATAACTATCCAAGTTTACCTTGAGAGCAGTTCGGAGAGAGAATACTACACCATGAGAATTAGCTTTAGGCAACAGACGCTTGTGTCTGTATATGTGCGGATGGATATGTGTGTGTGTGTGCGAGTGTATACCTGTCCTTTTTTCCCCCCTAAGGTAAGTCTTTCCGCTCCCGGGATTGGAATGACTCCTTACCCTTTCCCTTAAAACCCACATGCTTTCGTCTTTCCCTCTCCTTCCATCTTTCCTGTTGAAGCAACCATGGGTTGCGAAAGCTTGAATTTTGTGTGTGTGTTTGTGTTTGTTTGTGTGTCTATCAACATACCAACGCTTTCGTTTGGTAAGTTACATCATCTTTGTTTTTAAATATATTTTTCCCACGTGGAATGTTTCCCTCTGTTATATTCACTTAAGATATTCACATTTAGGTTATAACATGTTTGATATGCCTGCCATCATTGGTGATGATGTTGCACAGATGAATAGTGAAATTCTGCATGAACCGCTGAAGTGTCAGAACATCGATGCTCTCGATGACTTCCTTAATGACTGTTTTCAGCTCAGAAATGGTTTTCAAGTTATTGCTGTAATCTTGTCTTTAATGTAGCCGCACAACAAGGATTTATGTGTGTTCAGATTTGGAGAATATGTCAGCCAATCGAGGCCCATTCCAGTGGTGGTCCCCAAAGTGCTCCTCCAGGATATCGAATACTCTCCTGCTTTGATGGAGGTCAAGCTCCATCTTGCATGAACCACATCTTGTTGAAATCAGGATCATTTAGGATAACTGGGATGATATCATCTTCCAAAACCTTCATGTACCATTTGGCAGTCATCGTGCCATCAAGGAATATCGCACCTTTTATTCCGTCATTGGACATTGCCCACTCTAGTCACCTTTTGAGGGTGAAGAGACAATCATGAAATGCAGATCCTAAGTCACTCAAATGCACCAGTTTTGCTTATTGATTAACATACAAATGAAAGTGGGCTTCATGGCATCATGGCATGTATGCGCATACTAATACTATGCCATCCAGTGATACCACAGTGGTGTTGTGCATGAAATAGTGGTCAGTGGCCAGCAACACCACAATGGTGTCATGTGTGCATACTATCGCTCAGTGGCCGGCAACACCACAGTGGCATTGTGGGCATAGTATCTTGCAGTGGCCGGCGACAGCACTTTAATATCTTTTGCATTCTGTTGGTGTTTTGTTTAGGTAACAAGTTTTTTGTTTCTATAAGTGCTTGTGCCCTTTCATCATGGTAGACAAGAGACGATACAATTACTTACAGTGAATGCGCAGACATATTGTCTGACATTCCAGATGACTTGGCCGATTGGAAAGAAGACACTGGATATCAAAAAAATGAAAGTGAAGCAGAATCATCAGAAGATAGTGAAATACATCCAAGAAGAATTCGGTGAATGCTACAGTTGTTAACAGATTCAGATGAATCAGACAAAGAAGACAATGCACAGTGGTCAGACTTTGATTTACCGAGGACCAAGAATAAATCTGAATGATCTCCGGGTTCAAAGATACACAGAGCGTTGGGAATGATCTATCTGAATATATTTGCGACGAAACCAGCAAGTACTAAAGTCAAAATTGCAATAGCGGAAAACTGGATAAAAAATGCCAAATTTGTCAATGTTATGGGACCTGAACTTAGAAAATGGTTTGGGCTTGCTATCGTTATGGAAATTGTAAAAAAAGCAAGGATCGATGATTATTGGTCAACGAATCCATTGATACACACAATGATATTTCGCAAAACGATGGCCCGCAACCGATTCACACAAATATTACCATTTTTACATTTTTCCAACAAGAACAACAACAAACTAGATAATGCCGACTGGCTTTTAAAAGTGCAATTCGGAATTGATAATTTTTCCAAAAAGTTTCAAGAAACTTTTAATCCAAGTCAAAACATCTCAACTGATGAAGAGCTGATACTGTTGTGTGAACGGTTAAATTGTAAAGTTTACAATCCATCGAAAATCATGAAATACACGATACTAGAAACAGATAAAATGAAATATAAAAAAAACATAATTCACGTGACAAGTCGTAAGCTTAAATAAAGAAAATCAACAATGTAACACTGGAATTTGCTTAATTTTTTAGCTCTACCAGGAGCTCCTCGACAGAATAGAAGGAGTGAGCCATGCGGAAACTCTTCAGTTTGGACTTAAAAGACTTTGGGCTACTGCTAAGATTTTTGAGTTCTTGTGGTAGCTTATTGAAAATGGATGCAGCAGAATACTGCACTCCTTTGTGCACAAGAGTCAAGGAAGCGCATTCCACATGCAGACTGGATTTCTGCGTAGTATTAACTGAGTGAAAGCTGCTAACTCTTGGGAATAGGCTAATATTGCTAACAACAAACGACATTAAAGAAAATATACAGGGTGTCCCAGCTATCTTGTCCACCCAAAATATCTCTGGAACAATAACAGCTATTGGAAAACGACTTTCACCGGTATCAATGTAGGGCTGGGACCCATGAATGTACATATTTGGAAACATTCTAAAACGAAAGCATATGTGTTTTTTAACACAAACTTATGTTTTTTTAAAATGGACCTCCTATATTTTTTCTTCAGCAATCCATAGCATGACAAAGCACATACACAATGGCGTTGATTGCATCGCAATATTCTCATTACATCCCGAGATATTGAGACGCGAAGTTGACGCTTGAAACACCCGACATGCGCTGCTAGCGCACGGCCTGAAGCTCAGGCGTGAACCCCATGCTGCCCGTAATCGCGATGTGATTGACACGTGTAATCACACCTCCATACTTATCAAGAGGGACACTTACTTGTCAATCACATCGCGATTACGGGCAGCATGGGGTTCACGCCTGAGCCTCAGGACGTGCGCTAGCAGCGCATGTCGGGTGTTTCAAGCGTCAACTTCGCGTCTCAATATCTCGGGATGTAATTGGAATATTGCGATGCAATCAACGCCATTGTGTATGTGCTTTGTCATGCTATGGATTGCTGAAGAAAAAATATAGGAGGTCCATTTAAAAAAACATGTTTGTGTTAAAAAACACATATGCTTTCGTTTTAGAATGTTTCCAAATACGTACACTCATGGGCCCCAGCCCTACATTGATACCGGTGAAAGTCGTTTTCCAATAGCTGTTATTGTTCCAGAGATATTTTGGGTGGACAAGATAGCTGGGACACCCTGTATAGCCGGCCGCGGTGGTCTCGCGGTTCTAGGCGCGGAGTCCGGAACCGTGTGACTGCTACGGTCGCAGGTTCGAATCCTGCCTCGGGCATGGATGTGTGTGATGTCCTTAGGTTAGTTAGGTTTAAGTAGTCCTAAGTTCTAGGGGACTGATGACCACAGCTGTTAAGTCCCATAGTGCTCAGAGCCATTTGAACCATTTGAACACCCTGTATACTGTGAGGGCAATGTTAGAATTCCCAGTCTATTGAATAGGAGTCGACAAGAGGTTCTCGAACTTACACCACATATAGCTCGAACAGCCCGTTTTTGAGCCAAAAATACCCTTTTTGAATCAGAAGAATTATCCCAAAAAATAATACCATACGACATAAGCATATGAAAATATACGAAGTAGACTACTTTTCATGTTGAAGTGTCACTTATTTCAGATACTGTTCTAATGGTAAATAAAGCAGCATTTAGTTTCTGAACAAGATCCTGGACATGGGCTTTCCACAACAGCTTACTATCTATCCCAACGCCTAGGAACTTGAACTGTTCCTTCTCGCTTATAATATGCCCATTCTGTCTGATCAAAATATCGGTTCTTGTTGAATTGTGAGTTATAAACTGTAAAAACTGAGTCTTACTGTGATTTAGCATCAAATTATTTGCCACAAGCCACAAACTTATTTCATGAACTACATTATTTGATACTGTTTCAATATTACACACAAGATCCTTCACTACCAAGCTGGTGTCATCAGCAAACAGAAATATTTTTGAATCACCTGTAATACTAGAAGGCATATCATTTAAATAAATAAGAAACAGCAGTGGCCCCAGCACCGACCCTTGGGGAACGTCCCACTTAACAGTGCCCCATTGGGACTGAACATCACTACCACTCTCAATATTGCGGAGAATTACCTTCTGCTTTCTGTTCTTAAAGTAAGAGGCGAACCAATTGTAAGCTACTCCCCTTACTCCATAATGGTCCAACTTCTGCAGTAATATTTTGTGATAAACACAGTCAAAAGCCTTCGTTAAATCAAAGAAAACACCTAGCGTTCGCAACCTTTTATTTAATCCGTCCAAAACCTCACAGAGAAAAGAGAATATAACATTTTCAGTTGTTAAACCATTTCTAAAACCAAACTGAACATTTGACAGCAAATTATGTGAATTTAAATGCTCCAGTAACCTTCTATATACAACCTTCTCGATAACTTTAGCTAACACCGATGGCATAGAAATAGGTCTAACATTGTCAACATTATCAATGTCTCCCTTTTTATAAAGTGGCTTCACTATCGAGTACTTTAATCGGTCAGGAAACCAACCACTCCTAAAGGAAAAGTTACAGATATGGCTAAGTACTGGGCTAACATACATAGAACAATACCTCAGTATTCTACTAGATACCCCGTCATATCCATGAGAGTTCTTGGTCTTTAATGATTTAATTATTAACTCAATCTCCCTCTTGTCAGTATCATGGAGGAACATTTCAGGTAACAGTTTCGAAACACTTTTTTCTAAGAGCGCTATATGAGTCTCTGTTGGGACTAGGTTTCTATTTAGTTCACCTGCTATATTCAGAAAGTGATTATTAAATACTGTACATATATGTGACTTATCAGTAACACGGACATTCCCACTACACACTGATTCTATATCCTCGACCTGTCTCTGCAGACCAGCCACTTCCTTTACGACTGACCATATGGTTTTAATTTTATCCTGAGACTTAGCTATTCTATCTGCATACCACATACTTTTTGCCTTCCTAATAACATTTTAAGCACCTTACAATACTGTTTGTAATGGGCTGCGGCATTTAGATTTTGACTGTTCCTAACGTTTTGATATAATTGCCACTTTGTTCTACAAGATATTCTTATCCCTCTAGTCAGCCACCCAGGCTGCCTGTTTGTGCTAGTACCCTGTTTTGAACGCCCTAACGGAAAGCAACTTTCAAAGAGCACGAGAAAAGTCATGAGAAAAGCATTATATTTATCGTCTACTGTATCAGCGCTATAAACATCTCGCCACTCTTGTTCCTTGATAAGGTTTACAAAGGTCTCTACAGCAACTGGATCATCTTTCCTAAACAGCTGATGACTATATTTAACACGTGTTGCAGCACAAAAATCTTTTAGAGTTAAAATTTGTGCATCATGATCTGAAAGACCATTCACCTTTTTGCTAACAGAATGCCCTTCTAGTAATGAGGAATGAACAAAAATGTTGTCTATGGTTGTTCTACTGTTCCCTTGCACTCTTGTTGGTTTGTATAAGATTATATGCATTAAGGAGGTCTACCAGCATCCTCTTCCTTGCACAATCAGTTATACAATTAATATTGAAGTCACCACATATAACTAATTTTTTTGTATTTCCTATAAAGTGAACCAAGAATCTCCTCTAGCTTTAGCAAAAATGTTGTGAAATCGGAGTCTGGGGATCTATAAATAACAACAGTTAGAAGTTTAGCTCCACTAAATTTAACCACACCTGCACAACATTCAAACACCTTTCCAGTGCAATACTTTGAAACATCAATTGACTCAAATGGGATGCCATTTTTCACATACATGGCTACTCCCCCACACCGTAAAGAACTCCTCGAAAAGCTGCCAGCCAACCTGTATCCTGGTAAAGGAAGCCTCTGAATTATCTCCTTATTTAAGAAGTGTTCAGATATACCAATAATTTCAGAGTCAACATCTATAAGCAGGTCACTAACTTTATCTCTAATACCTTGTATATTTTGATGAAATATACTAATTCCCTCATTACTCGGATATCTAAGCTTTGTCAAAAGTGGTTCTTTTGTTAGAGAGACTTCCCTTAAGCAGGAATACCTATCAGCTGACAGATCTTCGATCGTGATGCTGAAACAGTTCCACGAAATGCACATTCGTATTGCCAGTCTAAGTGGCTATCTTTTCCAGGTCACCATCTATGTCGTACTCCCCATCCCTATCAATACTATTACCAGCCCCACCCACAATCGCTACCTGATCCTCTTTAGTAAAATCCCTACATAACCCCCCTATGTTAACAGTCACCTGAGCCAATCTTGCATTAGGCTTCACAATGCTGGTGACCTGGTACTCACTCCCCAGCACTTCCAGCAACTGCTGGCCTACACCTCTGCCATGAGAACTATCTAACAGCAGAACCTTCTTCCTCTTTGACTTTGCAACTGTTCTAGCCAGCGTAACTATTGAGGTCTGCTGCATACTTCCTACATCTACAGCTACTAGAGATTCCTCTCCACTAGACTCTGACAGTTGGTCATATCTATTGTAAACACCAATAGTAAAACTATCTGAAAATCTTCTTCTCCTAGCAGATCTCTTGCCAACAGCCAGCTCCCATTCGCCAACCCCCTTCTCCCTCCTCATCCTATCTAGCTCCTCCTGTGTGTTTTTCAACTGTACCTGAAGAGCACAGATCTTACGCCCCTGCTCCTCTATCAACTTACTCTTGCTACATAACCTGCAGTTCCAGGAGAGGATTTCACCAGAATGCCCACTGGCTTCCCCACTGCATTCCCCCCAGTGAAAATACTTCGAACAAGTCTCACACCGCAATCCACTACTCACGAGCCTACGGCAAAGCCCACACTTCTCACTCATGGTAAAATTTTACTTTTTCTATGTTCCGCTACTACACAAGAAGATGTTAAAAACCTGACTACAATAATCACAAACGTACTCTACAAGGGAAGTAACTACTATTATTAATAGTATTAATAAACAACAAATGTGAATATAACAAAAGACTAATACAGAAAGAGAATCAAACGTCTAATGACACAGTAACGAAGCTGAAAACAGTTCGCAAAAGGTTCTTCTGAAATTATTTCACCAGAAAACACAAAACACACCGGTTGAAGACTACTAAAGTTCCTAAATAAACCACTATACACAAATAATTAATTAGTACTTAGCTTTCGATGCGCCGCTACAGCTGCAACTCATTACATTGACATTACATCACATACGTCTCATCATGATCCAGCTGACAGACTTTCTGGTCACATAAAACAACACCAACTAATACTTATTTCTGAAATGAATAAACAAAAATGAAGAAACTGGCATGTATGTTACAAAAACAAAAAAGAACAACAAACTTAATGTGCAAGTCTTGTGGAGTTAGGTTACATCTTGGAGATTGTTTTGCTGCATATCATATGAAAAAGAAATACTATCAAAGACAGTGCAAATAAACAAATATATGAAACAAACAAATTTTGTATTTATCTGCGTATGTATCTTTGAAATCTCATGAAAGTGGGGGAACAGGATTGAGAACTAATGATGAGATTAGTAAAACTTAACAATTTATAATCTCCCGATAATGTCAAGAATGGCCGGCAACAAGCCAAGTAGCACAAATCAGCGCTGCCAGTGCCAAGCGAAAAAATTTGTACGAGATATGTGGATGGCAAAATGTTAATTCCCATCATGGCCCATTGTCAACAGTGCAGTTTGAACATCCTGACACAAACTTTTCAGAAGTTATGATTTTATTTCATATGGTACAATAATTGTCACACTGCATATTAATCAAGCCTACTTTAATGAACAATCACAGACTTGAGTGAGAAAACTGTGGCCAGGAAACAAATGGATCACACAGTTGCTGAGCACACTACCCAACACACCATTCTTCATTTTAATGATTGCTTCATAGCCTGTGCCATATGGATTCTTCTTACCAACACCAGCTTTTCTGAATTGTGCAGGTGGGAACTCTCCCTGCAATATATCCTACATTCCCGTGACCCTCCTGGCCTCAACCTTCATTAGTCATGGACCTTCAACCACCCATCTTCTTCCCTGTTCCCACTCCAGCACTACACAGCATTCTTTTCCACCAACGCACCCACAATCTTTATACTTCTCTCCTTTTCCCCTCCCACTGCCATCCACCAGAGCTCCCAACTGCTCCATCTCTCATCCCTTGCCTGCTATCTCTCCACCCTCCACACTCCAGTCTCCTTCTTACCCCCCACCACCAGATTGCTTCTCCCATCATGTGCAGCTGTTTGCAGTCTGGCCCCAGAAGCCAGAGACAATTATCATATGGGTGCAAGTTGTTTTTGCGTGTGTGTGTGTGTGTGTGTGTGTGTGTGTAAGAGACCTTTTGGCTGAAAGATTACTTGCTTAGCAGTCTTCTTCTTGTGCTTGTCTGCGGCTCAATGTATGGTCAGTAGCAATCTATCCTTTTCATAATACTGTCAAACTAAAACTTTGAAATTTCTGTATCCTCTCTCATGCAGTCCCTATAACTGAATAAATGTACTGTAGCTACCATTCATTAACAAGCTATGTACATAAAGCTAGAGAAACTTTATTTTATACATTACATTTTTTGCATTATTGTTTATTATTACTCCTCAACATCATTGCCATTTTCATATCTCTTTCAGAATCATTTACCCATGTCAATGATCGTTTCAACAAAATATGAAATACTTTCCCCTACAAAATATAATGCAACCATAACTACCACCCTGTAGAAAAATTATAAAACCCTTCCCCTATAAAATTTACCCTACTAATATACAAAACTTAACATGTAGTTGTACATAAAATTTGTCTGGATGTTATCCAATCCAAAAGATCTTTTCTTTATGTGATTCACTTCTGGTGTAGTGAAGATATTCAAAATTTGAACACTGTTTGGGGATGGACCTCGTTGCACCGAACAATGGCTTTCATGGCCAAGAGACCTAGGAAGGTTTTATGCTCTTTTCAACTATATAGCTAATGAGATTCTTATTTGCTCTGGTAGCTCTACAGTCAGAATACATGTCCACCTACATTGGACTACCCGGTCATAAGGGATACTTCTAGTTCCCTTAGACATGTATAAAATTTCCATTGATCTCTGGAAGGTGAACAGCTCTCCTCAGGGCTGCCGCTTCTCCAAATCCCTAACACACAAACTAACATACACTGCCACTGGTATAAAACTCATTTTAGGGTAATTTAAAACAAAACTGGTCCACCGACCATCACAGTACTTTATGCTAACATTACTCGTGAATCGTAACATTAATTAAAATTATGTAACACCCTTCTGTCAACAGCATAGTATTGTATTAGTTAATGACCACCATATTTTCTTCACCGTGACTAAGCATAAATTAGCATTCGTGTATCAATTCCTGAAATGTTTTGTACATACTATAGTCTTATCTTCAAATCTGAATATACAAGGTCTGTTCAAAAAGTTCTTGAACATTTGTAATTTAGCACCAATTGTGTTTTGGAGCAAAATGCAGCTGGCATCCCTGCATACGGCTGTGTTTAAAGAGTAACTCCGGAAGTTTCATTTTTGTATGTCTGTTAGTTATGTTCAGTACTGTATTGGGTGGAATGTTGTGTCACACAGTTTACGAATTTTGAAATGGCAGAGTTATAAGAGCAACGCTTCTGCATTAAATTTTACATGAAACTTGAGAAAATTTTTACAGAGATACACGAAATGATGCAGGAAGCCTACATTGATGAGTGCTTAAGCTGTACTTAATGTTACAAATGGTTCAAATGGTTTAAAAAGGGCTGGACAGAAGTTAAAGGTGACCAGCATAAAGGTGCCCTTGGACGTATACTGATGATGCTCATGTCAGAAACATCAATAAAATTCATGTCACAGGGATAAACTATTAATTGATAGTACTCTTAGCTAGGATGTGTTGCAATGCCTACAAGAAAATGTGAGAAGGAAGTGGCCTAAAATGTGGTGAGACAATTCATGGCTCTTTCATCATGATAATGCACTTGCACATTCACCCCTGTTGGTGCATGACTCCTGCACAAAAAACAAAATCACTTTGTTGTCTCATCCTCTGTACTCACCAGACCTGGCCCCTAAAGATTTATTTTTATTTCCAAAGTTGAAGACCTCATTGAAAGGATGAAGATTTTCAACAATAGATGAGATAAAAGAATATTTGCAGATGGCACTTCATGCAATCCCGCAAGAGGTGTATCAAGACTGCTTCCACAAGTGGAAACGGCACTGGGGGTGGTGTATCAATTGTGGAGGAGAATATTTCAAAGGTGACCATGCACAATAAGTAAAAGGTAATTGTAGAAAAATTTTATGAACAAAATTCCGGAATTTTTTGAACAGACCTCTTAGCCAAAATGTTACTTCCCCTTACTGCAAAGTATGTAGTCAAAAGGTTCATAACAAGCTTCCTTTAGAAAAAATTTGTAGTATTGAATTTTGGTCACTTGGTAAGGGTGACAGCAAGTTCTCAGAACAAGCATATGAAAAAATTTACCAGTATCATCTTAACCTATCAATGTATCAGTATTAGTAGGAACAGTGGTGGCTCAAAAAAATTTAACCAGGTGCTACAATGCAATGGCCTACAGCCATCTGACTTACAAATCTGAAATTATGTCTTGTCACTAATTGTGTGTCAGCTACACAAATGCATACTAGCAGGAGTGCCTGCCACTCTGCTCAGCCACGAGGTAGTGGACCAACGTGGTTCACCAATTTCCTTATAATACTAAATACAGAATTTATGCAGCAATGTTTTCTAATCTGGCACACACTCTCTTTTTGTCCAAAAAAAAAGTCTAATTGAAAACTCAACTCATGTCTGATATAAACAAAGCTAATTAAATGTTGTGTGACCAGGGCCTCCCATCGGGTAGACCGTTCGCCAGGTGCAAGTTTTTCGATTTGATGCCACTTCGATGACTTGCACGTCGATGGGGATGAAATTATGATGATTAGGACAACACAACACCCAGTCCCTGAACGGAGAAAATCTCCTACTCAGCCAAGAATCGAACCCGGGCCGTTAGGATTGACATTCTGTCACGCTGACCATTCAGCTACTGGTGCCGAAGTAACAATAAATATGTGGATCACGTTTAGTAGGTCTTTTATTCTTAAAGTTACATAATGAGTTTCCAATCTCAATTTGTACAGCAATGACATACAATTTCAGTGACAGCAATTTTAACTTATTACTAAAAAATTACATAGTAATTAGCTAGTAGTGATAGCAGCCAGTAAGTTACTGATAACAATTGGACAGGTCAGTAATACCTAAAGATAGTAAATTCCAACTAGTGAATAACCTTGTCAGAAGCTCTGTACTAACAGTAGCTGGTAAATTCTTAGTAGAAACTGAAGGTAGCATGTTCTCAGTAGTAACGGATGACAGCAAGTTCTCAGAACAAGCATATGAAAAAATTTACCAGTATCATCTTAACCTATCAATGTATCAGTATTAGTAGCAACAGTGGTGGCTCATGCAAAATTTAACCAGGTGCTACAATGCAATGGCCTACAGCCGTCTGACTTTCTAGAATTGTAATTGTAGCTAAATTGAAAACCTATGTTAATTTTACTGATATAATTTGAACTCTTCAAATATATTAAAATTTTATAATTACTTGTTTAATGATGTGAGGAATAAAATAAAATGAAAAATGAAAATAAAAAACAAAGGAAGCAGCAGGTATTGAACCTAAGCCAACAAAATGGTAGTCAGTGTGCTTGATCACTTTGCCTTTTTTTTTTTTTTTTTTTTTTTTTTTTTTTTTTTTTTTAAATGGGTTATGAAACTGAATTGCATCTTGAAGACAACGTTAGAAAATTGTAATCTGAATAGACTACCGTGAAATTATACTGTTGGTTGCATTAACAGAACACAAAATATTCTTCCATTAGAATTTAAACAAAAATGAGAGAGAAGCAAAAGTAAAATTAAGAGAGGAAATTAAACTTCTTCAGTGATGCACGTCTTATGCATTAAATAGTTTTTCCCTACTATTCTTGTGCTGTAGCATGACTCCTGTTACTTTTTGGGAAAACATGCTTTTTCGGGGTTCTGTTGAGGCCTTCACGGCTACCTTAGCGGCACCGGGACACACGAAGTTCCCACCGTACTTCACCCTCAACAGCAATCCCCTAATTTGGCAGTCTATCGTGTTCCGTTGATTCCATATTATTTAGGTATTAACCGATGCCTTGCTTCTGAAACAAAATTCTCGATATTCTTGTAGATTGTCATTACCTTTGTTGTTGACAACATAATTGACAAAATTTCCGAATGCCACAAGGTGACATTGTTTTTTTGTGGTGGAAAGGAAACTTCTTCTGGGAAGAGTATATCGTGTAGTGTGATCTCTCTTCCATCGGTCCGTTTGAGAAAAGCGACTTGCAACACAATGTCATTCCAAATATTCTTGTATCCATTACAGATGAAGCGATGCTTTAAGGAGTCCAAATTGTAACATTTTTGGCACACGTTGGTTGCATGTAGTCCTATTGAATACAATTTTTCATTGGTACTAATGATGTTGTTGACAACTCTGTACCATGACGCTTGCACTTCCGTAGTCAGTGTTTTGTTATTTATATTAGTCCATATTTTTGCCCAGTTTTTGTTGGGATACTTCAGCTCCATTTTATTTTGGTTTTCACGTGATTGTAACTGCTCTACTATATATTTACTTGTCCTCTTATTTTCGTCTGTTAAAATGCATGTCAGGTAGCTTAATTCTACATAAAAATTCTTAATATGCTTTAGGTTGTAATTTATGTTGTGAACATCTACTGGTGGCTGCATGCTTTCGGGTTTGAGAAAAGTTTTAGCATTCTTTTAATGAAGAGGGCAGTGTTTTTCTTCCGCGGGTCTGTCAGCCCTAGGCCTCCGTTTTCAGGTCTTGATGTAGTCGTTCCTACTGCTACTCTAAAAATATGGCCTTTCCATACGTAGCGACAGATTGTGCTCATTATAGATTTCACTTTGTATGTAGGTGTTGGTAAAATCTTAGCGACGTATGCAGCTTTCGAAATAACTGCACAGTTTATTAGTTTAATTTGTTGCTTGATATTTAAGTCTCTCGTTTCATGCAGTATTAAACTACCTCTGATTTTTCCTAATACCTGTTTCCAATTAGCAGCCATTGTTCTTAAGGGGCAACTGTAAAAAGTTAAGCCCAAAGCAGTGTGACGGTCCACCCTGTTTGCCCACGGTAGCTGCACATTGTCAAGACCCTGTAAATTTAAAAAGGAACTTTTTGTTTCATTTATCCTCACACCAGTTACCCTGCTATAAAGCAATAACTTGTCCATTAACTGGGCACAGTTATCATCGCTCCTTACGAGAACTCCCACATCGTCAGCGTATGCATTTGTAACCGTCTTCAGCCCAGCTATTGTTATGCCTTCTAAGGTTGTGTTCAAAAGCCGTAAAAGGAGTTCCAGAGAAACCACATAAAACAACATGGACAGGGGACTTCCCTGAGGAACTCCACTAGATATCAATACTTCATTAGTATATCGTCGATTGATCGAGATTTTGGTTCGTATGCCTCTGACGATGTTCATTAAAACCGCTAAGTTGCCATCATTGAAACCTATGTGTTTCAAGGTTCGGAACAGATATCTGTAGTTGACTCTGTCAAACGCTTTAGCAAAATCAATGAAGGCAATGCCACCATTCGCTGACGATGATGAGAAAATAGAAATAATATCTCGATGTTCACATACAGTCTTAAAAATGGTACATCGGGGGAGACACGTCTGGTAGCATCCAATGACTTTTTCTAAAATCGGTCCCATTCGTTCTTTAATTACACGTGCAACTACCTTATAATCTGAGTTCATTAGACTGATCGGCCTCATTTTAGTAATATCTTTCATGTCCGTACTCCTCCTCTTTGGAAGTAGTACAGTTACACTTTTCTTGAAAGCAGCAGGAATTTCCTCTCTCCTCAAGATGTCATTTACTACTTCCGTGAATTGGGAACCTAATAGGTGCCAAAAGGTCCTATAAAACTCCACAGGCAGGCCGTCTGGGCCGGGAGACTTCTGTGAAGGTGAAGATTTGAGTATATCAAAAACCTCGTCATTCGTAATTTCTAACGTTAAACCTCTGTTCTCCTCCTCTGTAACAACTGCCTATATTCCGGAGTTCTGTAAAAACTCTTGCACTGAGTTGTCGTCAGTAGCATTTTCAGAATATAATTGCTGAAAAAATCTATGTGCTTCATTTAAGATATCCCTTTGTTCTGTCAGGACTCTGTTATCATCCGTTCTGAGGCTGGCAATAAAATTTCTTCTTCTGTTTTTTGTGTGTTGTATCAAGTGGTAGATGGAGGTGTTTTCTGCCTCCACCGTCGTTCTAATGTGTGATTTGATTTGTAATCCCTCCAAATGTACCCTCTTGATACTTATCATTTTGGCATTAACGTTTTTAATATTGATAAAGACGTCTTGAGACATTGGTCGGTCGTAAAGGTCTCCTAAGCAAGAGTAGTAAAACTCCATTGTGTGTCTTGACCACATTGCCCTTTCTTTGGCGTAAGATATCAGCGCTGCTCTTATCTTTTTCTTAGCGGCCACAGTCCACCATTCAATAGTTGTTCTATATTTAGTACGCATCCTTAAAACAGACTGCCAAGTTTCTTGCATCTTTAAAGCTAGAGCGTTTTCAGAGAGGGTGTTGATATTTAATTTCCATAGTGGGCGACTCCAATATGTCATTTGCCTGGTTAATTTGATGCTGCACCTCACTCCGAGGTAGTCAGAGAAGGCAGCTGGTATCACCTCGATACTACTGACTTTGGTGGCTAAAGTGGGGGTGACATATATTCTGTCGATTCTACTCTGTGTAGCACCAGTGATATATGTGAAGCGAACCAGCATCGGATATCTTATTTCCCATGCGTCAAACCACTTCATGTTGGTGACCAACGCCTGCAGTTCTTGGGAGAAGTTAAAATTTGGTCGCTGATCCTTTTTATTTAAAACGCAATTAAAATCGCCACCAATGACAATTTCTGCAGGGTTTTCTTGGAGTAGAAATAAAATGTCACTTTTAAAAAAGGCTGCCCTCTCTCATCTCGCATTGTTGCCTGATGGTGCGTAAAGGTTTATAAAAGTGGTGTTAAAAATTTTGCAGCTAATTCCCCTCCCCGACTCTAAAAGGCACGCGTTTGTCATCTCGATCCCTTCTTTAGCAAGGATGGCTGTTCCACATGCGTTTTCTGGACCCACATTCAACACCTCTTTGTACCCTGAAACATACAGTTCTTTTACATTAACTTCCTGCAGGAAGGCGATGTCTGTATCTGACTGATACAGAAAGTCATTCAGTGCAGCTACCTTTGCTTGACTCTGAATTTTGTTTGTGTTGAGGGTGGTCATGTTATATGTATGTTCCACTGTGAGATGCTACAAGACAGTAAATAGAGGACATGTTATTGGAGCCGCGTACAATAACTTCTGGTTAGATATACATAGTATTATTTTATTTTACTTTTATTCCATTGAAGGTTTTCCTTCTTTTTTTCTTTCCTCTTAGAGCTCAGTGTGACAATTTTTAATAAAAAAATTCTTCCTCAAAAGCCCCTTCCGCCCCCATTGCATTGGTCTGATCCTCCTTTTCGTCCGCCCAGTTAAATCGTGGCGCTGTGATGTCGTGTCCATGTCCTTGTTCAAGTCGTGTTTCATTGTCCATATCTGATATCGTATTGTCATGCAAGGGTTCAAATGTTCTGTGTGGCGTGTCAGCTCGTTCTTCTTTCTTGTTCCGATCCGAAGACTCGCCGACCGCTTCCTTTTGTGTATCTTGGTCCTTCTTTTCAGTCTCCTGTATCTTCCTCAGCTGCTCTCTTAAAGGAGGGGCCAAGTTCTCTGCAGCTTGATGTGCTCTTTGTCTCTTTTTATTTTTTGATGATTTCGGTGAAATCGTTGGTGAAACCTTTGGTGAACTTCCTGGCGACTCCATAGAAGGTCGAGGAGAAGTCACTTGTCCCACCTTCGTGGCGGAAGATTTTTGAGCTCTGTTAATTTCGGAGTCGGCCGTTGCTGCTGTTTCTACGACACGTGAGATGGGTGATGTTATTGGTTCATCTTCTAGCGGCCCCCCCTTTTCCTTTGATGTTTCCTGAACCTGTCTATGGTGTCCTGTCATCTGTGTGGTTGTCATTTATTTGTTGCATAACTTCCTCTTTATGTCCATCCACTGTAGTTCCCTCTGGGATGTTGGCCCTTTCGTGTGTAACTACCGCTTCGTACTCTACCATGTCTACATCAGGTATTATCGATGAAGCTTGTCGCTCGTTGGAAGAGTTGTCAGACTCAGACGGCAAACACGGTGCGCCCTCAGTGACGTCATTACTGGCCAGATTCTGATTGTCACCGTTAGTCAACTCCGCGGTGCTTCCTATTTCTGTGCGCGCGTCGGAAGGTCCCACCTGCTGGGCCATATTCTGTTGATACGGGGCCCGGCTAGCTGCCGCGGCAGCATACATCACTTGCATGCTAACAGCTTGTCCTGGGACAGCTGCCGCGTTAGTCGGTAACTGAGGAACCCGCCTTCTACTGCACTCACTTCTGACGTGCCCTGTGGCGTTACATAACCCACAAGTCCGTGGCTGCCCATCATAAATTATGAGAACGCGATGGCCACAGATATTCAGGTAAGAAGGGATATGTCATAAGACCTCAATCTTAATCTGTCTAACTCCATTCAAAACCGGAAACATATATTGCTCCAACCATTTTTCTGCAATATTAGATATAATCCTACCATAGGGCTGAAGAGCAGCATTGATTGCCCCGGCAGGGACCTCGAACGGCAGTTCAAAAACTCTCACTGTTCGAATGCCCAGCCTAGCATGGGAAACAAGAACGTCACTAACGGTTCTGTCTGCATGACTAAATTTCATTTTGCCACCACACTTGTCAACTATCGAGGAGCACAAATCAGATGAAATCAATTTCAAAAAGACAGAATTGGAAACAAAAGAAAGATGAATGCCAATAATGTCGTCTCCTGTGATTTTAACTGTTTCTGAAAGCCACCTTTTAATCTCAAAAGCCTTTGGTCTTTTGCGGGTCCAATCAAAAGTGAATCTAACCGTATCTCTTCTTTCACAGTTAATTTCGTTCATTTTGTCATTTTAAATCACTCAAAGATGCAAAGTAAACAAAGCGCTCTACTGACCTTCGTAACAGCCACATAGCCGCTGTTTACGCCAGCCCTCCTAGCGCTGCCGCCACACGTCTATCCGGCTCGGCGGCCAAGCAGCGAATGATCACTGAGCTATGGGAGCTGTACATTACCTGCTACTTAAAAATTCCTCTTACTGTGTGCATAAATCTTCAGAGTACTTCAGGTGGTAATTGTAACTAAACTGAATATATTTATTTTACTTAAATAAATTGAATTGTTCCAATAAATTTAAATTTTATAATTAATTTTTTAACATTGTGAGGCATAAAATAAAATGAACTATAAGTAAGAAAACAATGGTATCAATGGGAGTCGGACTGAAGTCAATGAATTGGTAGTCAGTGTGCTTGACCACTGTGTAATGGGACTCGTAGGGTAACTGTTGCTTAAAAACCTTTCAAACTCTATGTATAAATTTTTAGAGAACTTCAGAGCTATTGACATATTTACACGTGCGCCACAGACCTTACTGCTGTGGACAATTTACTTGCATATCTTGGTTAATAAAAAAAGTTTTGAGCAATTAAACGTCCTTTTTGTGTGCTATCGTTTGCAAAAGGCCTCGTTTTGATATTTTGGACCATTTATGAAATATGACAATTGTTATGACCACATGACTCCCAATCCATAGGTACAGAAATGGGCATATCACACATGACCATTACCCGGATATAAAAACCAACAACTCCAGAAAAATATTAAATGAAATTTTGATATCTATATGCGTTTCACACACAGCAATGTAGGGGCTAAAATCAGCCACATGCAAAGTTTATGCAATGCTTTTTTACCTCTGCAAACTCTTTAAAATGTCATGCAATGTCATGATGATCTCTTCATTGGCAACAATTTCTGGTCTAGTTCACCTTCCAGATCTCTGGGAGGTGACTGCCAAAGGGAAGGCTACTATGAGAAAAAGACTGAATAACTAATGAAAGAATGATGTTCTACACGTTGGTGCATGGAATGTCACAAGTTTGAATCTGGCAAGGAAGCTAGAAACTCTGAAAAGGGAAAAGTACAGCCTCAATCTAGATGCACTGTGGTTTAGTGAAGTTCAAATGGCTCTGAGCACTATGGGACCTAACAGCTGAGGTCATCAGTCCCCTAGAACTTAGAACTATTTAAACCTAACTAACCTAAGGACATCACACACAGCCATGCCTAAGGCAGGATTCGAACCTGTGACCGTAGCGGTCTCGCGGTTCCAAACTGACGCACCTAGAGCTGCACAACCACACCGGCCAGCTTCAGTGAAGTGAAGTGGAAAAAAGACAAGTATTTCTGGTCAGATGAGTATTGGGTAGTATCAACAGCAGCAGAAAATGGTGTAATGGGTGTAGGATTCATTATAAACGGGAACGTAGGGCAAAGAGTGAGCTACTGGGAACATTTCAGTGATAGGGTTGTTCTCATCGCCAAAATCAACTACAATAGTTCAGCTATAAATACTAATGTCAACAAGCAGGAGATGAAGACATAGAGAAGGTATATGAGGATATTTAATAGGTAATTCAGTATGTAGAGCGAGATGAAAGTCTAATAGTCATGGAGGATTGGAATACAGTTGTAAGGGAAATGGTAGAAAATAGGGTTATGGAAGAATATGGGCTTGGCAGTAGGAATGGGAGAGGAGAAAGACTCAGTTCTGCAATAAATTTCAGCTAGCAATAGTGAATATACTGTTCAACACTCACAAGAGGAGAAGAAATACTTGGAGAAATACAGGAAGATTAAGTTAGATTACACCATGGTCAGGCAGAGATTCTGAAATCAGATACTGGATTATAAGGCATATGCAGGAGCAGTTATAGACTCAGATCAAAATTTGGTAATGAGAAAGAGTAGGCTGAAGTTTAAGAAACTAGTCAGGAAAAATCATTATGCAGAGAAATGGGATAAGGAAGCACTAAGGAATGAAGAGATATCCTCAAAGTTCTCTGAGTCTGTGGATACTGTGATAATGAATAGTTCAGTTGGCAATTTAGTTGAAGAGGTATGGACATCTTGGAAAGGGTAGCAACAGAAGTTTGAAAGAAAACATAGGTACCGGGAAGGTAACAGGGAATAAACCATGGATTACAAGAAATATTTCATTGATCAATGACAGTAGGAAATACAAAAATGTTTAGGGGGAGTTCAAGAATGCAGAAATATAAATCACTTAGGAATGAAATAAATAGGAAGGGCAGGGAAGCTAAGGTGATATGGCTACATGAAAAATGTGAAGAAATCGAAAAAGAAATGATTGTCAGAAGGACTGACACACCATGCATAAAAGCCAAAACAACCCTCACTGAAATTAAAAGCAAGAGAGGTAACATTAAGAGCGCAATGGGAATTCCAGTGTTAAATGCAAAGCAAAGAGAGAGAGCAAATAGGTGGAAGGAGTACACTGAAGGCCTCTATGATTGGGAGGACTTTTTTGATGATGTGACATAAAAAGAAACAAGAATCAATAGGGAAGAGATAGACAATCCAATATTAGAATCAGAATTTAAAAGAGCTCTGGAAAACTTAAGATCAAATAAGGCAGAAGGGATAGATAACATTCCAGTGAAATTTCTAAAATCACTGGGGTAAGTGGCAACAAAATGACTATTCTTGTTAGTGTGTAGAATGAATGAGACTGGTGACATACCATCAGACTACACATTCATAGGATATGCTGACCTGGAAAAACCATCCAACAGTGTAAATGGTGCAAGATTTTCGAAATTGACCAAAATAGTGGTGGGCGATAGGAAATGATGGGTGATACACAATACATACAAGAACCAAGAATGAAAAATAAGTGTGGAAGACCAAGAATGAAGTGCTCAGATTAAACATGGATGTAAGACAGGGATGTACTCTTTTGCCCCTACTCTTCAATCTAAACAGTGAAGAAACAATGAATAAAAGAATGGTTCAAGAGAGGGATTAAAATTCAAGGTGAAAGGATATAAATGATAAGCTTTCTGATGACATTGCTACCCTCTGTGGAAGTGGAGAAGAACTGCAGAATCTGTTGAATGGAATGAACAGTCTAATAAGTACAGTATATGGACTGAGAGTAAATTGCAGAAAGACAAAAATAAAGAGAAGTAGCAAAACTGAGAACAGCAAGAAACTGAACACTAAAATTGGGGAATATGAAGTAGATGAAGTTGAAGAATTCTGTCTTCTAGGAAGCAAAATAATGCATAACGGACAGAGCAAGGGGGATACACACTTAAGAACCAAAGAAACTGGTACACCTGCCTAATGTCATGTAGGGCCCCCACAAACATGCAGAAGTGTCACAACACAAGGTGGCATGGACTTGACTAATGTCTGACTTAGTGCTGGAGGGAACTGACACTAAGAATCTGTAAAAGTACAAGGGGGTGGATTTCTCTTCTGAACAGCACATTGCAAGGCATCCCCGATATGCTCAATAATGTTCATGTCTGGGAAGTTTGGTGGCCGGCGGAAGTGTTTAAACTCAGAAGAGTGTTCTGTAGTAATGCTGGATGTATTGGGTGTCGCATTATCCTGCTGGAATTGCTCAAGTATGTCGGAATGCACAATGGACATGAATGGATGCAGGTGATCAGACAGAATGCTTATGTACATGTCACCTGTCGGTCATGTCTAGACATATAAGGGGTCCCACATCACTCCAATTGTACATCCCCCACACCATTGCAGGGCCTCCACCACCTTGAACAGTTGCCTGCTGACATGCAGGGTCCATGGATTTATGAGGTTGTCTCCATGCCCGTACACATCCATCTACTTTATACAATTTAAAACGAGACTCATCTGACCAGACAACATCCGTCCATTCATCAACAGTCCTACGTCCATGTTGAGGGGCCCAGATGAGGCGTAAAGCTTTGTATCATGCTGTCATCATGGGTACATGAGTGGGTCTTTGGCTCCAAAAGCTCATATCAATGATGTTTTGTTGAATGGTTCACATGCTGAGACTTGTGGATAGCCCAGCATTGAAATCTGCAGCAATTTGCGGAAGGGCTGCACTTCTGACATGTTGGACAATTCTCTTCAGTCATCGTCGGTTCCATTCTTGCAAGATCTTTTTCCGGCAGCAGCAATGTCAGAGATTTGATGTTTTACTGGATCCCTGATATTTAGGACACAGTCATGAAACGGTCGTACAGGAATATCCCCACTTCATCGCAACCTCAGAGATGCTGTTTCCCATTGTTTGGGTGCCGACTATAACACCATGTTCAAACTCACGTAAATCTTGATAACACGCCATTGTAGCAGCAGTAACCAATCTAACGACTGTACCAGACACTTGTCTTATATAGACACTGCTGACTGCAGCGCTACATTGTGCCTGTTTACATGTCTCTGTATTTGAATACACATGCCTATACCAGTTTTTTTTTGGCACTTCAGTGTAAAAAGCAGACTAGCACAAGCAAAAAGGGCGTTCCTGACCAAGAGAAGTCTACTAGTGTCAAACACAGGCCTTAATTTGAGGAAGAAATTTCTGAGAATTTACATTTGGAGCACAGCACTGTATGGTCTGAAAAATGAACTGTGGAAAAACTGAAACGGAAGAGAATCAAAGCATTTGGGATGTGGTGCAACAGAAGAATGTTGAAAACTAGGTGGCCTGATAAGGTTAGGAATGAGGAGGTTCTCTGCAGAAGTCCCAAGGAAAGGTTGTTGTTGTTGTTGTTGTTGTTGTTGTTGTTGTTGTCTTCAGTCCTGAGACTCGTTTGATGCAGCTCTTCATGCTACTCTATCCTGTGCAAGCTTCTTCATCCCCCAGTACTTACTGCAACCTACATCCTTCTGAATCTGCTTAGTATATTCATCTCTTGGTCTCCCTCTACGATTTTTACCCTCCACACTGCCCTTCAATGCTAAATTTGTGATCCTTTGATGCCTCAGAACATGTCCTACCAACCAGTCTCTTCTTCTTGTCAAGTTGTGCCACAAACTCCTCTTCTCCCCAGTTCTATTCAATACTTCCTCATTAGTTATGTGATCTACCCATCTAATCTTCAGCATTCAAGGAAAGGTATATAAGGAAAACACTGACAAGGAGGGGGGACAGGATGATAGGACACGTGTTAAGACATCAGGGAATAACCCCCATGGTACTAGTGCAAGCTGTAGAAGTTAAAAACTATAGAGGAAGACAGAGAATTTGCAAAATTACATGCAACAGGTAGAAGATGTGCTTCACATTTTAGCAATTTTGACCAAAATAAACTCACACTGCAATGTTCTTCTTCAGCATGCCAGTGTAGAAATGTGCACAGAAACATCTAAGTGAAAAATTCATGAAATACACACTATTATTTATATATAAAAGCCAACTTTGGAATTTTCCTTTGTGTGAGACCACATGTTCAAGATTCATGTGCTGATTTGAAGTTCTAGATTTGCATATTGTATTGTCCATGTTGCTTCTGGGTAATCTTTCCTTGATTGTATCAGTACCAATTTGTATTGCGATATGTTGTAAAATTTGGAACATTGGTGAGTACTGCGATGTACTCTAACTGTTGTTGTCAATTATAGGCTTAAACTTAATAGTGCATTTTTAAAATTTTTGAGAAGAGTAGGCCTATTCCTGTTCAAAACAGTCATTCTCTAATTTCTAATTTCATTGTACAATTATGTAACAGTCTGTTTTTGAGAATTTTTGGATGCTTACAAAACTATATTTTCATAAATTACCAGTACGATTTGTATACATAATTTGTTTCATAGCAAATCAGCATTTGTGGTTCTGCAAAAGAATACATTGTCCCTGAATTTCATTGTATATTAGTGCAAATAAACATGCATTTTTTAGAATTTTTGAAAGCTACCATCATACTGTGCGTAATCTAATTTTGTAGTAAATTTCACTTTTGACTGAGTTACTGTAGCAGATATACTAAATAATATATTGTATCACCTCTAGTTTTCCCTTAGAGGGAAGTAGACTTATATAGTATCTGCATTCATCATAAATTAACTCCACTTTTGAGTTTGCTAACAACTATAATTAACCACAAAACATTTTAGGACACTTGTAGTTTTTACCATAAGCTTTTGTGTTGCCTTAATAGAAATCTCATTTCGCGTATTTGCTTCAATTCTTATAGGGAATTAACAACTTTTTAGCTCAATTGGTGATTACAAAGCAGGCTTAATTTAAAGTTCTTTGTTCACTGCCTTGCAATACATTGCATCAACCAAAATGCAGCTACACTTTGAATGCTGTTGTTGAATATGGGATGAGTTGTTTGATGTTCGTAAGCAGCTGAATATTGGTCCGATTACTGTAAAACAATTGGCAGCTGCTGCAAATTGTTGTGTTGGAAGAGCTCCTGAGATCATGAATCTGTGATACTGGTACCCAGAGGTACCTCAACTACGATCCTCTCCTGTGAATACTGTCAGAAAGTACAGGATCTATCGTTACTCATCCACTTCACTGAAAGTGGCATGTCAATGGTAGATGCAGGGTGGATAGGGACAGGGGAGGACTCAGGGTGTTGTGCCAATCCCTCTAACCAACAAGTTTGAGGTACTGTCTTTCACTGAAACCGATGCTGAGCTAGTGGGATTCACTTCACCTGCTTTTGGGAACCCCATTTTGCCCAGTGTCAAGAGGAGACAAATGCAAAAGGGGAGGGCTCTATTAATCATCAACAGATCAAATGATGGTACCCCTTAGGGTAATGGCAGCAAGGGACAGACAAGGACACAAGGTGCACTCAGTGTGTATTCCTGAGGGACTCATTCAACGTGTTGGAGAGGCTATTCCAGCAGCCATTGAGGGAACAGGATGCAACCAGCTCCAGATTTTGGTGCACATTGGAACAAATGAACCTGTTTCTGGGCTCTGAGGTCATATTAGGTGCTACCCAAAATTTTCAGGACTGGCGCTCCATCTGTTGAATACTTTACCTTTCGACTAACAGTCACCATTACCCTTTAAGTAGTTCCCGTCCGCATGTACACACCAGTCCAAATGCTTCTGCCACTGGTCAGACATTTTCTGAAAGTCCTGTTCTTTGAGGGTGTTTATCACTGCAGCAATGCTTCTTGAATCCTCTCTAGCATGTCGAACCGATGGCCTTTCAACTTGAGTTTTGCGACAGCTCTGTGAAAATGAGCGGTGACAACAACCTGAACTTTGGTGTCAAGGGAACTGTCTGCTGCATCATGACAACGGGCCTTGTCACACGTCCTTGCTCACCAGGACCTTTTTGGCAAAAAACAACTTGGCGATTGTACCCCACCTACCGTACTCACCAGATTTTGCACCTCGCGACTTTGCACTATCCCCAAAACTGAAACTTAAGTTGAAAGGCTGTCAGTTCGACTTCTAGAAAACGTTTGACCAGTGGCAGAAGCACTGGGACCGGTGTGTATGAACAGATGGGAACTACTTTGAGGGTGATGGTGATCATTAGTCCAAAGGTAAGGTTTTCAACAGATGGCAGCACAAGTCCCAGAAATTTTGGATATCACCTCGTATTAAAATCCCAACAAGAAAGTGCCACAACAAAGTGCCACAGTTTGAAGTAGCTCATGAAAAGTAATGAGGCTCACAAAATAATACGTATTAGTGTCGGTGGTTTTGAGAAACAGCTGAAATCATTAAACAATGAACAAAGCTCCAGGGCCCACTGGAATCCCTGTCAGATTCTATACTGAATCTGTGGCTGAGTTAGCCCCTCCTATAACAATAACCTATCGCAGATCTCTCAAACAAAAAACTGTGGCCAGTTCTTGGAAAAAAGCATATGTCATGCCTGTCTACAAGAGGGGTAGTAGAAGTGACCCACAAAACTAACATCCAGTATCCTTGATCTCAACTTGTTGTAGTACCTTAGAACATATTCTGAGCTCAAACATAATGAGGTATCTTGAACAGAACGACCTCCTCAGTGTCAACCAGCATTCATTCCAAAAACATTGGTCATGGTCATGTGAAACCCAACTCCTGCTTTTCTCATATGATATACTGAAAGCTTTGGATCAAGGCAATCAGGTCAATGCAGTATTTTTTTCATTTCTGAAAAAATTTGTCTCAGTACCACACCTATTCCTTTTGTCAAAATACAATTGTATGGGATATCAAGTGAAATTTGTGACTCGATTGAGAACTTTTTGGTAGGAAGGACACAGCATGTTATCTTGGATGGAGAGTCATCGTCAGAAAAGGAAACACAGGAAAATTTGTCAGATTTAATCCTTGTAGCACTGAAAAAATGAATATAAGTATTAGTGTCAGTGGTGCTGAGAAACAAGTGAAATAGTTAAAACTGAACAATGCTCAAGGGCCCAATGGAATCTGTGTCAGATACTATACTGAATTTGTGGCTGAGTTAGCCACTTCAGGTATGCCCCAGGGAAGTGTATTGGGACCTTTGCTGTTATACAGTAATGACCTTGCATACAATATTAATAGATGATGAAGTTATCTCTAATGAAGTACTATCTGGAAGAAGCTGCATAAATATTCAGTCTGGTCTGCTGGGGAAGTGCAATCAGTTAACAAAGCAGTTTGCTCACAAATCACTTGTGTGACTGGTTTTAGAATATTGCTCAGCTGTGTTGGACCCATACAATATAGAACTAACTGGGGATATTGAACATATACAGAGAAGGCCAATATGAATAGTCACAGGTTTGATTAATTCATGGGACAGTGTCACAGAAGTAATGAAGAAATTGAACTATAACACTCTTGGAGATAGACATAAACCATCCCAAGAAAGTCTATTAACAAAGTTTCAAGAACCAGATTTAAATAATGACTTTAGGAACATACTAAAATTCCATATGTATCACTCAAATAGGGATCATCAGGATAAGATTAGAATTATTACTGCACATACTGAGGCATTCAAACAATCATTGTACCCATGCTCCAAATGTGAATGGAAAGGGAATTGGTACAATGGGATGCACCCTCTGCCATGCACCTCATGGTGGTTTGCAAAATATAGTTGTAGATGTAGACTGGAATACATACAGCACATAATTTAGGACGTAAGTTGCAAGTGCTACACTGATGTGAAAAGGTTGGCATGAAAGAGGAATTCTTGGTAGGCTGCGTCAACCCAATAAGAATACTTGATAGTGGCCAGAAAGCCATCTCTCAGCACAGGTAGCAGTATTAGGCAAGCACTACTGCAACAACAAAGCTGCTCTCAGTATGGAATGGAATGTAGAGAGCTTGTCTGTAGCAGTCAAATGGTTAAATTTTATAATTACTATTTTAACACTGTAAGGAATAAACTAATAAGCATAAAAAATGATGGTACCAATGGGAACTGAACCAAGCCCACCATGTTGCCGGTTGGTGCACTACACCATTTTTTTCCAAAATCATTTATTGCACTACAATATAATGAATTACAATGCTATGCAGAAGTTTATACTCTACCTTAGCACAATACTTTATACACACTGCTCAAAGAAAATACTGAGCTGGTGCTGTGAACAATGTAGCATCCTCAGTGTTGGCAGGGAAGACATGACATCAGAGCACGCTCAGTCGAAAACAGACAGATGCGTCCCTTCTCTGAGTTGATCGTAGCATGGCTGACCATCATTTCAGCACTCTACACTAGTTTCTAGATATTGTGGAGAAAGTGCTGCAAAATATGTTTTCACCCATTTTATTTGCATACCAGCATACATTTTTATGGTACAGTAAGCAGATTTAGTTGTACATAGACCATCTTTGGACCAGCAATGTCTTCATTGGTGATGTGTGGAGTCATTACACAGAGACACTGCAAGTGCAAGAGACACCAGTTGTCAACATTGGCTCTGTGTAACTCCATGCATCACCAATGAAGACATTACAGGACTGAACCTTAAATTTATTTTTTTGCTGTATGAGAGTCATGTGGCATTATTCATTATAGATATTTTGAGTAATATCTGCAGAATAAGTGATTTAAGCCACAGATTTCAATAGATGGAGGGTAGTGTATCACAAGAAGCTTGTGACTAATAGCCAAAAACTGATTTTGTTTCCAAATTTAGCAACCATGAATTAGTAAATAACATCATTCACTTAGAGTCTTTAATCAAAACTTTTGATGACTAATGTGACTTGTGATGATTTTAGCAATATTTTCCTGAAGGAGACTGAGCAAAAACGTAATATACAAATTTTATTTAACACTTGCAGTCTAGCAAAAGGTGTAAACCTACTCACCAGAATTGTGCAGGACAGTTGCACGTTAAGGGACAAGATTTTTTATGTGAGGACCAAGTCAACAAATTCAGTGTTCAAATTAGATTTAAATGGATAACTGACCATGATGGCAGTTCGTCATATTAGGCAAACCAGCAATTCTAAATGATGTGTTAACTAGGACAACCATTAGAATGGTTAATGAGCTGATAACAAACAACTTTAAGAGGAACATGCACACCATCACCTGGGAGGAAGTATATGAACCAGTTGACATAATTCTAAATTTAATGCATTTCTCAGAAAAACTATTCCAAAGTCATAAAGAAAAATAACTGAAATTATCTCTGTCTTTAACAGTTATTTCTCAAAAAAAAAACAAAAAAAACTGTGAAATATGGCACCAGTGGTGCATCCAAGAAACCTTGGATACCAAAAGCTTTTAAAATACTCTATCTGATCAAAACTATCCTGATACTCCTATGTAATGAGAAATTGATCACTACATGTCATAAGAGGCAGACCTGCCAGCACAGAAGTAGGTGAGGAGTGTTGTGTTGTCAGCAGAGAAGTAGTAACAACAGAATGTATTGGTCAGGAGATCTCAGTGAGTTTGAATGTAGACGGAATGTCACCTGAGTAACAAATCCATAAGGAACACTTCAACCCTTCTAAGGCTACCCAAGTCAACTGTTGGTGATGTGACTGTGAAGTGGAGATGTAGAGCAAGAATCACAACCAAACCGAGACAAGGCAGGCCTCATGTATTGAGGCACAGGGCCACTGAGTGCTGCAGAGGGTGGTTGTCAAAAATTGCATGAAATTGGCAAAAGTAATCAGTTGGGAGTCACGAACTGCTATCAGCAGTCCAGCTAACACAATGATTGTGCATAACGAGTTTAGAAAAGTGGGATGCAATGGTTGTGCAGCTTCTCGTAAGTCACACATTTCTGAAGTCCTTGCTAAGCAATGCTTGAGGAACTGTGAGTACCAATGCCTGTAGATAATGGATGGCTGGTGGAAATGAGAATTTGGACTGATGAATGACGCTACACCATGTGATCATCCATTGGGAGGATTTAGGTCTAGCTAACATCTGAAGAATGATCCTTACCATCATGTGTATTGTCAACAGTGAAGTACGAAGGAGATGCTGTTATGGTATGGGTGGTTTTTTTTTGTGATAGAGAGCGGTCTCCTAATTGTGCTTAAGAAAATGCTAAATGCAGAACAATATAAACACATTATACAGTAATGTGTACTGTGCACAGTAGAGGAACAGTTTAGAGAAGATGGCTATATCAGCATGGCAACACACTCTTGTGATAAAACAGTATCAGTGATACAATGTTTTATGAGTAATAACATTCCTGAACTGGACTGGTCCAGAGTCCTGATGTGAACCCAATGGAACACCTGAACTTGCTCTAAACACCAGTGTCTGGTATTACTATCTTCTCCACTTTCAGCTCTTGAGGAAGAATGGGCTTCAGTCATTCCTCCACACACATTCAGATACCACACTGAAAGTATCTCTGGCAGAGTTCATGCCATCACAAAGACAGTAATGTCCACAAATAGGCGTTTGGATATTAGATAGATTCTGTAGAAGAGAACAGAACTATAAAAATGCTTGGGACAATCACAGATGAGCAACTGCTTTCACATTATAGAAGGTATTGTTGTTTAAAGAAAAAAGTAATAAGAAAATCTAAAAGCTTGTATAATTCTGAAAATAAATCAAAATATTATGGAGTTTAGGTATAACCATGACATGAAAGTCTACCAGGGAACAAAATGATATACTGATTAAAGAAATGACCAAATCGTCCACAATGCCAAACACATAACAAGCCTCTTTAAGATTCACATTTAAACTCTATAAAGTCTGCTAAAAACAAAAGCTTTGCAGTATACGCAACATTCAGTGTCACAAGTATTCACTTAATTCAAGATCAACACTGAGTACTCCATTGATTAATTTCTGAGTAGGCATTGCATATTTTGTTAGGTTACATTATCAGATTTTGTGGTGGATTAAAATTTTAAAAAAGCAATTATAAAACTGCCCATCCTTCAACCAGGTTTGAACAAAGTGTATCTTGTTTTTAAATCTACGGACATGTTACACATTGAGGAACTGTCAAAAGTAAGATCCATGAAACATTAAAAAGTTCAAACTGAACTAACCAAACAATACCTTAAAATGCAAAACATTTCAAGGGGCACTGTGGACTTTGTCCACACTTTAGTGGTTGTCAGCAGACAGAAGTGAAAAATGATAAGAGATAAGAAATTAAGCATATGGGACTTGGACAAGATGAAAGAACCAGACGTTCTTCACAGTTTCAAGGTGAGCATCACGCAACTTTTGTCTCAGATAGGGGAAAGGAATACAACAGATGAATGGACAACTTTGTGATGGTACAGTGAATACAGAAGAAGATAGGCAAAGAAACAAGGCCCACTAGGAATCCTTGGATAACACACATAATACTGAATTTAACTGACAAATGGAGAAAATATGAAAACACAGCAACTGAAGCAGGAAAAACAAAATACAGAAGTATAAGAAATGAGACTAACAGGTAGTGCAAAATAGTAAAGAGTCAGTGCCTACAGGAGAAATGCATAGCTACAGAAGCACTCACGTCTATGGGAAAGACAGATACCACCCACAAGAAAATTAATAAAACCTCTGGAAAAAGAAAAGCAGCTATATGCATATCAACAGTTCAGAAGGCAACCAAAGAAGACAAGGCTGAAAAGGGAAGCAGTATACGTTATTGAAAGGCTATCGTATGGAAACATGCTTTTTTTTTTGTCACCAGTCTTCTGACTGATTTGATGTGGCCTGCCATGAATTTTTCTCCTGTCCCAGCTCTTCATCTCAGAGTAGCACTTGCAACCTATGTCCTCAATTATTTGGTGGATGTATTCCAACCTCTGTCTTCCTCTACAGTTTTTGCCCTCTACAGCTCCCTCTAGCACCATGGAAATTATTCCCTGATGTCTTAATACATTTCCTGTTATTCTGTCCCTTCTTCTTGTCAGTGGTTTCCACATATTCCTTTCCTCTCCGATTCTGCACAGAACTTCCTCATTCCTTACCTTATCAGTCCACCTAATTTTCAACATTCATCTTTAGCACCACATCTCAAATGCTCCGATTCTCTTCTGTTCTGGTTTTCCAACAGTCCATGTTTCACATCCATACAATGCTGTACTCCAAACATACATTCTCTGAAATTTCTTCCTCAAATCAAGGCCTATGTTTGATACTAGTAGAATTCTCTTGGCCAGGAATGCCTTTCTTGCCAGTGTTAGTCTCCTTTTGCTGTCCTCCTTGCTCTATATGTCATTGGTTATTTTGCTGCCTGCTTAGCAGAATTCATCTACTTCATGATCATCAATCCTCTTGTTATATTTCTCACTGTTCTCATTTCTACTATTTCTCATTACTTTCATCTTTCTTCAATTTATTCTCAATCCATATTCTCTCGTTAGACTGTTCATGCCATTCAGCAGATCCTGTAATTCTTCACTTTCACTCAAGATAGCAATGTCATCAGCGAATTGTATCACTGATGTCCTTTCACCTTGAATTTTGATTCCACTCCTGAACCTTTCTTTTATTTCCATCATTGCTTCTCTGATGTACAGATTGAATAGCAGGGGCAAAAGACTACATCCCCGTCTTACATCCTTTTTAATCTAAGCATTTCTTTCTTGGTTGTTCGCTCTTACTATTCTCTCTTGGCTCTTGTACGTATTGTATATTACCCCTATTTTTCTCAGAGATTCAAACATTTTGCACCATTTTACATTGTTGAATGCTTTTTCCAGGTCAACAAAGACTATGAGCATGTCTCAATTTTTTTTTTTTTTAGTCTTGCTTCCATTGTCAACTGCAATGTCAGAATTGGTTCTCTGGTGCCTTTGCCTTTCCTAAAACCAAACTGATTGTCATCTAACACACTCTCAATTTTCTTTTCCTTTCTTCTGTATCTTATTCTTGTAAACAACTTGAGCGACTGAGCTGTTAAGCTGACTGTGGGATAATTCTTGCACTTGTCAACTCTTGCAGGCTTCAGAATTGCGTGGGTGACGTTTTTCCAAAAGTCAGATGGTATGTTGCCAGTTTCATACATTCTACACTCCAATGTCAATAGTCATTTTGTTGTCATTTCCCCAAATGATTTTAGAAATTCTGATGGAATGTTTTCTATTCCTTCTGCCTTATTTGATCTTTATTCCTCCAAAGCTCTTTTAAATACTAATACTAGATACTGTATCTCTTCTAAATTGACTCCTGTTTCTTCTTTTATAACATCAGATAAATCTTCCCCCTCATAAAGGCCTTCAATATACTCTTTCCACCTGTCCACCCTCTGCTCTGCATTTAACAGTGGAATTCCTGTTGCACTCTTAATGTTACCACCCTTGTTGCTAACTTCACCAAAGGTTCATTTGACTTTTCTATATGCTGATTCAGTTCTTCTGATAATCATTTCTTTACATTCTCCATGTAGCAATTGTCTCTCAGCTTCCCTGCACTTCCTATTTATTTCATTCCTCAGTGACTTCTATTTCTGTGTTTCTGAATTACCCTGAACATTTTTGTATTTCCGTCTTTTGTCGATCAGCTGAAGTACTTCTTCTGTTGCCCATGTTTTCTTTGCTGTTACCTTCTTTGTACTTATGTATTCCTTTCTAACTTCTGTGGTTGCCCTTTTTAGAAATGTCCATTTCTCTTCAACTGTACTGTACTGCCTCATTGCCATATCTGTAGCATTAGAGAACTTCAAGCATATCTCGTCATTCCTTAGTCCCACTTCTTGGCATATCGATTCTTCCTGACTAATCTCTTGAACTTCAGCCTACTCTTCATCACTACTACATCGTGATCTCAATCTGTAACTGCTCCTGGGTAACCCTTATAACCCAGTACCTGATTTTGGAATCTCGGCCATGACCTAATCTAACTGAAATCTTCCTGTATCACCCAGCCTATATCTCCTTCTCTTGTGATTGTTGAACAGAGTATTAACTATTGCTAGCTGAAATTTATTACAGAACTCAATTAGTCTTCCTCCTCTATCTTTCCTTGTCCCAAGCCCATATTCTACTGTAACCATTTCCTTTCTCCTTTCCCTACAACTGTATTCCAGTCCCCCATGACTATTAAATTTTCATCTCCCTTCACAAACTGTATTACTCTTTCAGCATTCTCATACACTATCTCTATCTCCATCTTCAGCTTTCTACATTGGCATGTATACCTGCTCTATCTCCATCTTCAGCTTGCTATGTTGGCATGTATACCTGAAATGTCTTTGTCGGTTTGCTGTTGATTCTGATGAGAACAACCCTCCCACCAACCCTGAGAATCAGTTACAAAGGAGTGCCCCTGCTCATCACCCACTATCATGCTGCACTGGAACAACTGAACCATATCCTCTGCAAGGGCTTTGGTATCTCTCATTCTGTCTTGAAATGAGGGACATCCTATCCAAGATCTTTTCTGCCCCTCCTAAAGTGATATTCTGTTGACCATGCTTTTCCCACTCCAAATTCCTTCTCACAGGGATCATATCCCTGTGGCACACTACAATGCAAGATCTGTCCAATTCACCCACTCAGCAGTTCCTACTCCAGTCCTGTCACAGTCATATCCTATATCACCATCAGAGGCTGGGCTAACTATGAAAGCAGCTACATCATATACCATCTCAGCTGCAAACACTGCATAGATTTTTATGTTGGAATGATTACCAACCAGCTGTCCACCAGGATGAAATGCCACCGCAAAACCGTTGTCAAGAGCAAAGTGCACCACACCGTGGTACAGCATGCAGCTGAGCACAACTTGCTCAATTTTTTTGTTTGCTTCACAACCCAAGTCATCAGGATCCTTTGCTCCACCACCAGTTTCTCTGAACTTACGACACATCTTCCATTCCTTTAATCATCATGGCCTCTATCTCAGGTAACCCACTGTCTTCACACCCTCCATCCAACAGTTTCCTCTTCCCAATTCACACCTCAAGTTGCCTTCAGCAGGTACCACTTCCCACCACCTGCTGTAATTGTGCCAGCCCATATATTTGCCACCCTTCCCTCTGACACTCCAAGCTGGCAAACTAGCTGCCTTCTTCCGCAACATTAGCCAGCCACTTTCAGACCCTAATCCCTGCCTCTCTCCTTTTATCCAGCCCACCTAGCAATACCCTGAAAGCTGGTACATTTTCTTTCTTTTGTGTGTGCCTATTGGCAGCTCAATGCTACTGCTGTTCAGTGAGTGGTCTCCTTTAATTAAAAAGTATTTAATTTGACAATTAGGACAGACAAATGTGAAACTCTCATGAAAAAAGCTAGCTGACAACTGATGTAAAGAACCCAACATTACACAAATTAAAAGGAGAGAAGAGCCATAAATTGTATTACAGAGATCTAAAATTTTCTGTAAATTGGAAATAAAGCTGAAACAACAAATGTTTGTTTCAAATGGAGCATTAGACAATTACTGACAAAAACAGGTAAAAGAAGTACAGTAGAAGATGAGTGGGTAAATTTGAAAAGCGAACTTCAAAGGCAACATGGAACAATTTTGACAAAGGAACAAGACACTGTAGAAATTCTTGGATGATGATTCCACCCCAACACTAGGAAAACAAAGATCATAAAGAGTCATGGTAGTTAAATCTTGTCATTCAGATATTTTAATACACAGTCAGTGAAATGGTAGATGGTATGTTCAGTGGAGATTCCCTTCTGAAATCCAAATGGTCACTGATTTAGAACATTATACTAGGGCTATCCAGAAAATATGTGGTATTTTGACATAAAAAATTAAGAATATAGAGAAAGTAAATTTTGTTATATACATTTTAAAGGTACACGCTTAAGCTCTCTCTTTTTTTCTTTTTAAATCCCATTCAAATTGAGTCACAAGCTTTTCAATACCATCACTGTAGAAGTCTGCCTTCAGTGATTGCAACCACTGGTTATTCTGGGGTGTGGTGCTGTGTCAGTATCAGAGCATTGTGTCGTGAGCCATGTTTTCGTTACTGGGAGGAGCTGATAGTCACTCAGTGACCCATACTGATGGGCTGTATAGTGGATGATCAGACACCACGCATTCAAAACCTCAACCTGTAGGAGCCATCAGGTGTGACTGGCCCGGTGTTGTGCATTGTCATAAAAAGAAAACTTTTCTGCTAAGTTTTCCTGACTCATTAATCCTTTTCCGTATATGTCACAAAGGTCATAATAAATTTCAGCTGGTTTGCATTTTTTGCCAATAAAACCTAAACACATAATGCACCTCACACTTGGTAGGATTTTCTATTGCAGCACGTTTTAACATGTCTCAGAAAACAAAGCAGCAGAGACATAGACCACGTGCTATCATCACTGGGCATGTATTGAGTGTAGCCCTGCCCACTGCCATTATAGACTGAAATGTCTTACTTTCTGGATAGCGTTTGTATTTTCACATATGCTCAATCATTCTTAAATACCTTACCATTTGCAAAACTTTTGAGAAGGAAGTTAATAGTGAAGCAGATCAATATCAGTTCTACCACCTACCTTAAACAGGGGTATAACAGTGGTGCAGTTTGGACTGTCTGGAATAGAAGCTACATGAGAAGGACTTTTTTTTAAAATATTTTGCACAAAATGTTGTCAACCCAAATTATATGTTTCTTTTAAAAGAGTTAATTATATTCTTGATTTCCTTTTTTTTTTTTTTTTGTTATGTGTTTGGCATTGTGGACGATTTGGTCGTTTCTTTAATCAGTATATCATTTTGTTCCCTGGTAGACTTTCATGTTATGGTTATACCTAAACTCCATAATATTTTGATTTATTTTCATAATTATACAAGGTTTTAGATTTTCTTATTACTTTTTTATTTAAACAACAATACCTTCTATAATGTGAAAGCAGTTGCACATCTGTGATTATCCCAAGCATTTTTATAGTTCTGTTCTCTTCTACAGAACCTATCTAATATCCAAACGCCTATTTGTGGACATTACTGTCTTTGTGATGGCATGAACTCTGCCAGAGATACTTTCAGTGTGGTATCTGAATGTGTGTGGAGGAATGGCTGCAGCCCATTCTTCAAGAGCTGAAAGTGGAGAAGACAGTAATACCAGACACTGGTGTTTAGAGCATGTTCAGGTGTTTCATTGAGTTCACATCAGGTCTCTGGACCAGTCCATTTCAGGAATGCTGTTACTTGTGAAACATTGCCTCACTGATACTGTTTTATCACAAGAGTGAGTTGCCATGCTGATACAGCCATCTTCTCTAAACTGTTCCTCTACTGTGCACAGTACACAATACAGTAAAATGTGTTTATATTGTTCTGCATTTAGCATTTTCTCAAGCACAATAAGGAGACCAGTCTCTAACACACAAAAAAACACCCCTACCATACCACCTGCTCCATACTTCACTGTTGACAATTTACATGCTGGCAAGGAGCATTACCGAGCGAGGTGGTGCAGTGGTTAGCACCCTGGACTCGCATTCGGGAGGACGACGGTTCAATCCCGTCTCCAGCCATCCTGATTTAGGTTTTCCGTGATTTCCCTAAATCGTTTCAGGCATATGCCGGGATGGTTCCTTTGAAGGGGCACGGCCGATTTCCTTCCCACTCCTTCCCTAACCTGAGCTTGCGCTCCGTCTCTAATGACCTCGTTGTCGACGGGACATTAAACACTAACCACCACCACCACCACCACCACCACCACCACCACCACCAAGGAGCATTCTCCAGATGTTAGCTAGACCTAAATCCTTCCAATGGATGGTCACAGGGTGTAGAGACATTCACCAGTCCAAATACTCATTTCCAGCCAGCCGTCCATTATCTACAGACATTGGTATTTACACCTCAAGCGTTGCTTAGTAATGACTATAAAAATGTGCGGCTTATGAGAAGCTTCACGACCTTATCAAGCAACTCTTCTTAACTCCCTATACACTATCATTGTGCCAGCTGGACTGCTGACAGCAGTTTGTGACTCCCAACTGACTTATCGCTGATTTCATGAAAATTTTGACAAGCATCCTCGGCAGCACTTAGTGGCCCTATCCCTCAATACACGAGATCTGCCTCATCTTGTTTTAGCTGTGGTTCTTGCTTCACATCTCCACTTCACAGTCACATCACCCACAGTTGACTTGGGAAGCTTTAGAAGGGTGGAAGTGTCCCTTATGGATTTGTTACTCGAGTGACACCCAGTCCACATTGAATGTCACTCCTGACCAATATAGTGTGGGTCCAATTCTTTTTCTCTTATCTAAATGAATTACCAGTCAATTCGAGTCTCATTCTGTTGTATACAACTCCAGCCACGAAGGTACAGAGGGGTGGACTACAAAATTGTGTGGCATGGCGCCAAAGGAAAGCTGGGCAGGAGCAGAAATTATTTGCGAACAAGTTAATACAGTAAACAGAAGATCTACTTAACTTGTATTTCTCAAACCATATGAAGATTCATTACAAACAATACAGTAAGAAACAGAGTCCAGCTCATCAATATCCACAAGGCTGTCACTACATAAAGCAAGCACGAACAATAGAGCTGTGGCTAGGCAGCACCTGCTTAGCAACATGTAGGGAAGTGGCTCCAAGTGCAAGTGGGTTGAGTGGCTGCCACCATTTGGCCTACATTGTGGCTGCAGAGAGCGTTTGTGGTACAGACCACTGGAGGTGTGGCTCAGTGAGTGCACACCATTGAGCCTGTCAGATCCTGCACGACTGCTATTGGAGTCAAACAGATACAATTCTGTTGCCGATTCTGTTGCCAACACTGATGCCAATGCGGTGGTATCGATATGCAATACTACACATTCAGTTACGTGCAGGTCCACAGCCTCAATGTAATTTCTTAATGACAAAACCATTTTCAGTGTCCATCATAAAACAAACAAACAAACAAACACACACACACACACACACACACACACACACACATACACACACACACACACACACACACAAAAAAAAACTGTATTACTTGGCTAGCCACAGGCTGTAGCTGGCCTGTAAGATAATACTACACGGTGCAATAAAGGTAATATATATTTTAAAAGATTGACAGTCTAACATGGACATTACACACACACACACACACACACACACACACACACACACACACACACACACAAAAAAAAAAAAAAACTGTATTACTTGGCTAGCCACAGGCTGTAGCTGGCCTGTAAGATAATACTACACGGTGCAATAAAGGTAATATATATTTTAAAAGATTGACAGTCTAACATGGACATTTAAAGTAGTTCCATCATGCAGTACCCTTTGCGGGTGATACCATAGTAGTGACAAACATACAGCATGGAGAAAATTACATGTCTAACTCTTCAGTTTAACCTAAATGACAAAAAATTAAACCTTGAGAAAACCCAAATTTTGCAGTTGTTATATAAATCCTCCGTTCCTTTTGTCACTCTAAGGCAAGTATTCAATACACATTGTTTGTTTTTTGTGTGTGTGTGTGTGTGTGTGTGTGTGTGTGTGTGTGTGTGTGTGTGTGTGTTTGTGTTTTTTACTGTTTACTGGTGAAGGCTGTGGCTGAAAGCTGTATGTCAGTATCTTAATTGTGCCTGTCTGCAACTTTACTTCTTTATAGTAAGTATCAATCCATCTTTCCCTACATTGTTAATATTTTTACTTATATTTGGTTTAACATCTTTCACCATGATTCAAGATTTTTTTTAAGAAATATCCCCAACATTATTAACATTTTTTGATGTCATAACAACTTCATATTCACAGGTTTTGTGGAGAATAGTATCTGTGCAATAATCCCACATTGCCTTATATAAGGGCTTTGTTACATCTACATTTTGAAGCAAGCAAGGTATCATAGTCAAGTTACAAGGTCAAATGAAATCCCTCAATCCAGTTAAGCTGTTTATTTAAAAGACAATTTGTCCTTTCAAAGCCGCCTACTGAATGTCAATAAAACTGTAACTATAGCTGACAAAATACTTTGCCTCGGCAACATCCAATTTCAGAGTTGTAATTGACAAATGAAAGGTGATCATATGATGTGCAGATCAACCATGTTGAGTTCAAGTTTTATTTTCATTCTTGTATGTTTTAATCCGTGTATACCCAAGTCAGTCTGTTGAATTAACCATACTGTAAACATTATTCGCTTGCAAACAGAACCAGCTATCCATTACAGTTTTTAAATTGTATCTCAAACCTTTGACTCCTGTTTAATATTAGCTTTCATTGTCATTTGAAATTGAATAAATGATGATTTATTAAAGATGAAGACGGTTTAGTGCAGCAGTTATGAGAACAAGTGGACTTTTTATTTGGTGTTACATGCTAGGAATTTTGGCACATGTTAGGCACGAGGCTGTGGGCAGGATATCCTAATGCCTTCTTAGCATATTGTTAGGGTATGAACTATTCCCTCGGCGCACTGCTATCAGACTGTCTGAAGATCTGTACAAAACATTAGATAAGCTTCTTAACTAGCCACATTCTCTAACACAGTTCTTATGCATGCATGTTGAAGACAAACAAATTTGTTATTGATATGCCTTAATGTCTGTTCTAATTCAATATGGAAATAGAAGCTTATTTACACGAAGAAATGAGTGAACTAAACCCAGCTTCGATTGTATTCAGAAACAAAAGCATTTTATTGTTTTCCATTGGATAAAGTTCCTCTTCCACTGAATTGGTCTACGATTTGTCTTTCTTCTGAACTTTCTACTCAAAATCGTAAATGCTATGTTGAAAAATCTCAAAGATAAACAGAATGGGTTTGTTATACACACATCAAAAAAGTTTTGCATCACCTCAGTTCCAGAACCCATACAGAAAACTGGAATAGAAGTCAACATAAATATCATTTCTGCCCTTTTTATTGCTCATGAAAAACCACACATTGCATGTTGCACCACCATACAGCGAGACTTTCCGAGGTGGTGGTCAAGATTGCTGCACACATCGGTACCTCTAATACCCAGTAGCACATACTCTTGTGTTGATGCACGTCTGTATTCGTCGTGGCATACTATCGACAAGTTCATCATGCCGCTGTTGGTCCAGATTGTCCCACTCCTCAACAGTAATTCAGTGTAGATCCCTCAGAGTGGTTGGTGGGTCACGTCGTCCATAAACAGCCCTTTTCAATCTATCCCAGGCATGTTCAATAAGGTTCATGTCTGGAGAACATGCTGGCCACTCTAGTCGAGCGATGTCATTATCCTGAAGAAAGTCATTCACAAGATGTGCATTATGGGGTGAGCGAATTGTCATCCATGAAGACAAATGCCTCACCAATATGGTTGCACTATCGGTCAGAGGATGGCATTTACGTATCATACAGCCGTTAAGGCACCTTCCACGACCAACAGCGGCGTATGTCAGCCCCACATAATATCATCTGAAAACAGCAAGGAATCTCCACCTTGCTGCACTTGCTGGACAGTGTGTCTAACACATTCAATCTGACTGGGTTACCTCCAAACACGTCTCCAGCGATTGTCCGGTTGAAGGCATATGCGACACTTATCGGTGAAGAGAACATGATGCCAATCCTGAGTGGCCCATTCGACATGTTGTTGGGCCCATCTGTACCGCACTGCATGGTGTCATGGTTGCTAAGATGGACCTCGCCATGGATGTCTGGAGTAAAGTTGCGCATGATGCAGCCTACTGCGCACAGTTTGAGTTGTAACACGACGTCCTGTGGCTGCACAAAAAGCATTACTTAACATGGTGGCGTTGCTGTCAGGGTTGCTCTGAGCCATAATCCGTAGGTAGCAGTTATCCACTGCAGTAGCAGCCCTTGGGATGCCTGAGCAAGGCATCTCATCGACAGTTCTTGTCTCTCTGTATCTCCTCCATGTCCGAACAACATCACTTTGGTTGACTCCAAAACATCTGGACACTTCCCTTGATGAGAGCCCTTCCTGGCACAAAGTAACAATGTGAATGCAATCGAACCATGGCATTGACCATCTAGGCATGGTTGAACTACAGACAACACGAGCCATGTACCTCCTTCCTGGTAAAATGACTAGAATTGATTGTTTGTCTGGCTCCCTCCGTCTAATAGGCGCTGCTCATGCATGGTTGTTTACATCTTTGGGTGGGTTTAGTGATATATATGAACAGTCAAAGGGACTGTGTCTGTGATACAATGTCCACAGTCAATGTCTATCTTCAGGAGTTCTAGGAACCGGGGTGAAGTAAAAACTTTCTTTGTTGTGTTTATGGTCACTGACTATTTATCCACCTTGTAAGGTAAACAATATAGTTTTATCTATACTGCAGATACTTAATTCATTGATTTCCAATACATATTTGACTTTACTCCAACCACATAAAGAGCTACAGCCCAAAAATGTACAGCAACTCCATCCATACAGTGAAAGGTGAGATACTGCTTGTTTGGGGGTGCATAAGTTGGGCTAGTATAAGAGACTTGCATTTTATTGAAGGAATAATAGTCAACATAATCAGGGTGTACACGCGGACAAGGAAAAAAAAATTCCCGGATTTCCCGGTTAAAAATACACTTTTTCCTGGGTGAAAACACACTTTTTCCATGTTATTAAGTGACAGTATATTTTCCCTCGGAACTGTAAAACTTAGTCCTTTGAACAGTTATGTTTTTACACACAGACCTAGAATTTCCCGGCTCTTTAGAAAACAAAACTCAGGGAAGAAAACTCCTTTTGGAAAGATTTTTGATGTGCAGTAACATGTACGCTGCATATTTTCGTATTACAAAAGTATAAATTCGAATTCCACCAAACACTGCTTGTTACTATCCGAACCACTGTAATAGAGATTGCGATGTGCTTTTGTAAGCCAGTCATAGCTCATGTCACGTGATCCTGCCAGTCGATGATAGTGGATGTTCAGACCACAGGACACGTGATGTAGTCAGCTAACTGTAACATCAGTTATGTAGTGTGGATACACAAACAAGAAAAGTTAATGTTATAAATTAATATTCACAGTGTTTCTACAAGAAAATCAAAGCTTTCACATATAATATTGGTTTCTAAGGTTAATAAGCTGCAAGAGAAGCTAAGCTTTCACATATAATGTTGATATTTTTTGTGCGTGTTACACTTTAAGATATGTCACACAAATGTGCCAGTAAAATTTTTAGCCGATTCCAGTGACTTGTCCTCAAAGTTTTCCACAAATAAATTAGCTAATGCAGAGGAGAGAGAGAGAGCTTCCCGTAGCATTACATCAATTTGCTCATAATAACGACATGAATGTCTGATCTGGGCTCGAAATACTTCTAAATGGCTCGTTATCAAATACTCTGTGATTTAAAAAATTCATCGTACATTCTCGCACATAGTTCAACTTGCATAAAAGGAAATTTACTTTGAAAGTAATGCTTTTCAAACCACTATTCGCAATATTTTCCCGCGACCTGTTAGAAATAGGTTCGTTTCAGTAGTTGTCAGAGAGCGCCAGATAAGAGGCACCACCGCAGTTTGGCAGCTGCTGTGATGCAGGAAGCCCATATGTTCATACGTGTAAAACATTAAAAGATTTTACATTTTGGCACAAAAGGAAAAAATCATCAGATGATACTCTAAAAGCATCACATTTCGTGAACCATACTAAAATGGCACATTTAAAGTGCATACTTAAAGAGCACAATCGTATCTCCAGATTCCCAATGAAGTAGGCCTCGACCTGACATTAAGCTTTTCAGAGCGAGTTTCGGGATGTAAATTTTCTTGGAGTACCAGTACTGTATGAACTCCTTTTTGATTCTTTATTACGGCATAATGCCATACGTGTTAGAAGATGAAAAAGTACACTTGAAATGCAGCGAGCAGTTGATATTAGCCAATAGTGTGGAACTAAACACTTTGTTTCAAACACATTGACTGCCTCAGCGTAAAAGATTAATAAAAGCCAAATTTCTTCAGCAAACCTACAAAAATAACTTCATTGTTCTACAAGGCGATCAATGCATAGCTGTCAGAAAAGTGGAAATCCCATCCCATTGGCGTTCACTCGTTCGGCTGTGCTCCGCTCAGCTTGTATAGCCCAGTCCCCTTTTGCCTCCAGTAAAGTTTATTTCTAGATGCGACGACGATTCCCCTGACAGAGACATCACGTACACTATGCACGCATTCAAAAATCAACTCTCCCTCTCCCCCCCCCCTCTCCCCCCCCCCCTTTTTTTTTTTGCCATGGGACCAAACTGCTGATGTCATCGGTCCCTAGGCTTACACACTACTTAATCTAACTTATGCTAAGGACAACACATACACCCATGCCCGGAGGAGGATTCGAACCTCCGATGGGGGGAGCCGCACGAACAGTGACAAGTCGCCTAGACCGCACGGCTACCCTGCGCGGCTTATGATTCATTCAGAAATCAACTTACAGAGTGTGTTCAAAAACCAACAGGGATGCACATGAAAATCATATGAGTAATCGATAGGCCAACGTGCACGGGATGCTAGGCACTTTGTGAAGCTATGTTTTTACTGCTCAAGAATATGAAAAACTGGTAGAAGCCGACCTTGGGGAAGATCTGTTGGGATTCCGGAAAATGCAGGAATACGTGAAGCAACACTGACCCTGCAACTTGTCATAGAACATAGATTAAGGAAGGAAAACCTACATTCGTAGCATTTATAGACTTAGAGAAAGTCTGACAATGTTGACTGCCATACTCTCTTTGAAATTCCACTTCTTCAGTTAGTCTTGGAAGGATGTGGGCATGCTGTGTGTGGATGCAGGAGGAGCTGGCCGCAGTTCACAGAGCTGACTATGCTTTTGGCTACAGTCAGTCACCTTTAGGCTGTAGTGGTGGTGGAGAATATGGCACGTCACATGCGGCACTTCAGGTGTCACTTATTTTGCCAATGTGCTCTGCTTCAGAAGCACCTCCTAGTGCACCCAACGCAATGGATCCACCCTCTCAGCAGCTTAGGTGGCAGGTGGTAATGTGTTCACATCACTTGAGGTGGAGGGCCAATGTGGAGACTGGTGGCCTAGCGTCATCCATTCACCCTGTGAATGGGCAGGTGGCCACTTGTTCAACGAGTCTGAACAGGCACACAGGGGAAGAGGTTTACTAGTTATTGGGAGCTCCAATGGTAGACATGTTGTGAAACCCCTTAGGAAGATAGCATTCAGGGTTGTAAAGAAAGCCAATGTGTACTCGGTATGTCTGTCGGGGAGCCTCATATAACATATGGAGGCAGCCTTGCCTGTGGCTATCGAATGTGCAGGGTGCAATCGTCTGCATGTTGTGGCTCACATTGGCATCAACGACACTTGTTGCATGGGTTCTGAGGTGATCCTCAGTTAATTCATGCAGCTGGTGGAGTAGTGGTGGTGAAGACTGCTAGCCTTGCACAAGGGGTGCAAGCAGAGCTCACAATTTGCGGCATAATTCCCAGAGTTGACCGGGGTCCTTTGGTTTGGAGCCAAGTGGACGGTCTCAACCAAACGCTTCGTCAGCTCTGTGACGGTCTTGATTGCAGATTTCTAGACCTGCCTGATATGGGAATTTGTAGGATTCCCCTTTGCAGGTCAGAAGTTCACTACACAAAGGAACCAGCTACTCGGGTAGCAGAGTACTTGTGGAGTGCACTTGACAGTTTTTTAGGCTAGGCACTAGTTTGAAGTGCTCATATGAACACTCGCCAGTTGATGTGCAGCAAGGGAAGTCAAATGGCGTTCAGAATAAAGTCTTTTTTTACTGTCACAATTTTAACAGTAAACTGCCAAAGTATTCATAATAAAGTTCCAAATTTAGGCCCTCCAGGAGAGTTCTTGCACTCAAATTATTCTTTGGACTGAGAGATGGCTGGAACCCCGAGTGGAAAGCTCTGAGATATTTAGTGAGTCGCGGAACATATATCGGGAAGACAGATTAGAGGCCACTGGAGGGGGAGTGTTCATTGCAGTCGACGAAAATACTGTATCTATTGAGGTTGAAGGTGAGTGTGACAGTGAAGTCGTGTGGGCGAAACACAGTTAATTTCTGGAGGTTTTTAGCAGCTGTCCTATTTTGCTGTGACAGCAGAGTATAGACTGGGTTGTCTATGGATTCATTGGGGGAGGGGGGATACAGACAGACAGTCAGCCATGCCAAGTACCTTTGGACACTTTTTCTGAAAATTGTCTTGAGCAGCTAGCTTAGCAGCACACACACACACACACACACACACACACACACACACACACACACACACACACACACACTACCTTAAGACCTTGTACCTACAAATGGGCCAGACCTTATTAACAATGTCAGTACAGAAAGAGGGATTAGCGATCATGATGTCATTATAGCAACTATGATTACAAAAGTTAATAAATCAGTTATGAAGGCTAGGTGAGTGTTTCTGCTAGACAGAGCAGATAAACAGTCTCACGTCTCACTTAGACAGTGAATTGGCATCACTTAGTTCCAGTAAGATGGGTGTAAAGAATTTAAGGGCAAAGTTTAAGCAGATTGTAAATCATGGTCTAGAGAGTTGTGTGCCTAGTAAGTGAATCAAGGATGAAAAAGACCACCATGTTTTAGCAACAAAATTCAGCAGATAATGAGGAAGCAGAGGCTGATGCACTGACAGTTCAAAACAGAATGCATAAATGACAACAAGTGAAAGTTAGTACAGACTCGTGCACTGTGAAAATAGCTATGCGTGAAGCACACAACTATCACCGCCACACTTCAGCTAAAGATCTGCCAGAGAATGAGAGAAAAAACTGGTTGTATGTAAAAGCACTAAGCAGGTCTAAGGCTTTTGTTCAGTCCCTTGTTGACCAGTCTGGTGTGGCAGAAGAAGACTGCAATTTGAAAGCTGAATTTTTAAATTTCATGTTCCAGAAACATTACACATAAGAGAATTGTACAAACATACTGTCAGACAGACTCCCATATGGATGACACAGTAATAAGCACACCTGGCATAGAGAAACAACTGAAGGATTTGAAAGCAAATCATCACCAGGTCCCGAAGGAATCCCAGTTCGATTTTACAAAGAGTATGTTATGACACTGGCCCCCTTACCTGGTTTGCATTTATCAAGAATCTCTCGCCCTGAACAAAGTCCCAAGCTACTGGAAAAAGTGCAGGTGACTTCATTATATAAGAAAGGTAAAGAACAGGTCCACAAAATTACAAACCAATAACCCTATTTTCTGTTTTGCAGAATCTTTGAACAAGTGTAATAAGAAATGCCAAGAAAGGAAGGAAAATATATTTGCTTAACAAGAGTGATAGGGCACAAATCGCAGAATATCTGAGTGACCACCATCAAACGTTCATTTCTGAGGAAGAGGATGTGGAACAAAACTGGAAAAAATTCAGAAACATGGTCCAGTAAGCCTTAGATAAGTTCGTACCGACTAAGGTCCAAAGCGAGGGGAAAGATCCACCGTGGTATAACAATCATGTACGAAAGGTACTACGGAAACAAAGAAAGCTTCATCATAGGTTTAAGAGTAGTCGAATCATAGCTGATAAGGAAAAGCTGAACGAAGCGAAAAAGAGCGTAAAGAGAGCAATGAGAGAAGCATTCAACGAATTCGAACATAAAACATTGGCAAACAATCTAAACAAGAACCCTAAAAAGTTTTGGTCATATGTAAAATCGGTAAGCGGATCTAAATCCCCTATTCAGTCACTCGTTGACCACGATGGCACCGAAACAGAGGACGACTGAAGAAAGGCAGAAATACTGAATTCAGTGTTCTGAAACTGTTTCACTGCGGAAAATCGTAACACGGTCCCTGACTTCAGCCGTCGCACGGACGCCAAAATGGAAAATATTGAAATAAACGATATCGGAATTGAAAAACAACTGCTATCACTTAGTAGCGGAAAAGCATCCGGACCAGACGAGATACCCTTAAGATTCTACAGTGATTATGCTAAAGAACTTGCCCCCTTTCTATCAGCAATTTATCGTAGATCGCTGGAAGAACGTAAAGTACCTAGCGACTGGAAGAAAGCGCAGGTCGTTCCCATTTTCAAGAAGGGTCATAAATCAGATGCGAATAATTATAGGCCTATTTCGCTTACGTCAATCTGTTGTAGAATAATGGAACATGTTTTGTGTTCTCGTATTATGACGTTCTTAGATAACACAAATCTCCTTCATCATAACCAACATGGATTCCGCAAACAGAGATCATGTGAAACTCAGCTCGCCCTATTTGCCCAAGAAATTCACAGTGCCGTAGACACTGGCGAGCAGATTGATGCCGTATTCCTGGACTTCAGGAAGGCATTTGATACGGTTCCGCACTTACGTTTAGTGAAAAAAATACGAGCTTATGGAATATCGGACCAGGTTTGTGATTGGATTCAGGATTTCCTAGAAGAAAGAACACAACATGTCATTCTTAACGGTTCAAAATCTGCAGATGTAGAGGTAATTTCGGGAGTACCGCAGGGAAGCGTGATAGGACCTTTATTGTTTACAATATACATAAATGACTTAGTTGACAACATCGGTAGCTCCGTGAGGCTATTTGCAGATGACACGGTTGTCTACAAGAAAGTAGCAACATCAGAAGACTCGTACGTACTCCAGGAGGACCTGCAGAGGATTAATGCATGGTGCGACAGCTGGCAGCTTTCCCTAAACGTAGATAAATGTAATATAATGCGCATACATAGGGGCAGAAATCCATTCCAGTACGATTATGCCATAGGTGGTAAATCATTGGAAGCGGTAACGACCGTAAAATACTTAGGAGTTACTATCCGGAGCGATCTGAAGTGGAATGATCACATAAAACAAATAGTGGGAAAAGCAGGCGCCAGGTTGAGATTCATAGGAAGAATTCTAAGAAAATGTGACTCATTGACGAAAGAAGTAGCTTACAAAACGCTTGTTCGTCCGATTCTTGAGTATTGCTCATCAGTATGGGACCCTTACCAGGTTGGATTAATAGAAGAGATAGACATGATCCAGCGAAAAGCAGCGCGATTCGTCATGGGGACATTTAGTCAGCGCGAGAGCGTTACGGAGATGCTGAACAAGCTCCAGTGGCGGACACTTCAAGAAAGGCGTTACGCAATACGGAGAGGTTTATTATCGAAATTACGAGAGAGCACATTCCGGGAAGAGATGGGCAACATATTACTACCGCCCACATATATCTCACGTAATGATCACAACGAAAAGATCTGAGAAATTAGAGCAAATACGGAGACTTACAAGCAGTCGTTCTTCCCACGCACAATTCGTGAATGGAACAGGGAAGGGGGGATCAGATAGTGGTACAATAAGTACCCTCCGCCACACACCGTAAGGTGGCTCGCGGAGTATAGATGTAGATATTCTCAGTTCAAATATAATACAAACTTTCTTCAGACTGATAAGCGTATGTGCATAGATCAGTATGGTTTTAGAAAGCATCACTCATGGGAAACTCAGCTTGCCATTTTCTCGCATCATATACTGAACTATGGATGAAGGGCAACAGGCAGATTCCATATTTCTAGATTTCTGGAAAGCATTTGAGACAGTGCCCCACTGTAGGCTGTTAACGAAGATAGGGGCGTATGGAGTAAGTTTCCACATATGCAAGTGGCTCGACACCTTCTTAAGTTATAGAACCCAATATCTTGACCTCTATGACGAGTGTCCATCAGACACAAGGGCATTATCAGGAGTGCCCCAGGGAAGTGTGATAGGACTGACGTTGTCCTCTATTTACATAAATGATTTGGCAGATAGGGTGGGCAGCAATCTGCGAATGTTTGCTGAAGATGCTGTGCTGTATGGTAAGGTATCAAAGTTGAGTGACTGTAGGAAGATACAAGACAACTTAGACAAAATTTCCAGTTGGTGTGATGAATGGCTGCTAGCCATAATGTGGAAATACGTAAGTTAATGCAGACGAGTTGGAAGTTCAAACCTGCTATGTCAACATACAGTATTACTAGTGTCCTGCTTGACATCAAGTCGTTAAAATATCTGGGAGTAATGTTGCAAAGCAATATGAGATGGAATGAACATGCAAGAGCTATAGTTGGGAAGGTGAATGGTCAATTTCTGTTTATTGGGAGAATTTTAGGAACGAGTGGTTCACTTGTAAAGGAGACCGCAAATAGGATGCTGGCACGACGTATTCTTTAGTACTGCTAGAGTGTTTGGGATCCGTAGGTTCGAACAACATGAAATGCTTCGGGAACTCAAATGGGAATCCCTGTAAGGAAGGCAACGTTCTTTTCCAGTAACACGGTTGAGAAAATTTAGAGAAATGGCATTTGAAGCTGACTGCTGAATGATTCTACTGCCACCAACATACATTGCACGTAAGAGCCACAAAGATTAGATATGAGAAATTAGGGCTCATACGAAGGCATACAGACAGTCCTTTTCCCGTTGCTATATTTGCGAGTGGGACAGGAGAGGAAATGATAAGCGTGGTAGAGGGTACCCATCTGCCACGCACCACACAGAGGCTTGCAGTGTGTCAACGAAGATGAAACTAATGAGGCGGTACTGAATAGAATTTGGGGAGAAAAGGAATTTGTGGCACAACATGGCTAGAAAAAGGGATCACCAATTTAGTACCGGAGGGAAGCGTGTGGGATAAAAACCATTGAGGGAGAACAAAAGATGAATACAGTAAGCAGATTCAGAAGGATGCAGGTTGCAGTAAGTACTGGGAGATGATGAAGCTTGCACAGGGGAGAGCAGCATGGAGAGCTGCATCAAACCAGTCTTCGGACAAGACCACCACCACCACAAACAATGTATTGATATACTTAAAGCGAAAGTACAGGAACGTGGAAATATTTTTGTGGTAAATTGTCCCTTCCTGTGGCTGACTGAGTGTCAATGTAGATGAAAACAATATTAACTACCAAAAGGACAGTTGTGCCAAGAATATTTAATAAATTCTATCAAGTGGTTTCTGCACGAAACATTACAACGGCTGAAGACAAACTACATTCTACTGATTTACGTTCATACAATATTTATGGATCAAAATCTTGCAGTACTGGCACTCATATTGCAAATAAAATGGAGGTCCCCCCGTATACCTTGTGTCTTTTCTCACAGGACATACTGAAAGCTTTGGATCAAGCATTCCAGTCGATGTATTTTTTTCATTTCCAAAAAGCATTTGACTCAGTCCCACATCCCCATTTACTGTCAAAAGTACAATCATATGGGGATATCAAGTGAAAATTGTGATTGGATTGAGGACTTTTGGTAGGGAGGACATACCATGTTATGTTGCATGGAGAGTCACTGTCGCATGAAGTAACTTTGGGTGTGCCCCAGGGAAGTGTTTTGGGACCCTTGCTGCTCATGTTGTATATTTGTGGATTTGCAGATAATATTAATAGTAAAATCAGGCTTTTTTTGCAGATGATGAGCTTATCTATACCGCAGTGCTATCTTATAGAAGCTGCATAAATATTCAGTCTGATGCTGATAAGATTTCGACAGTGCAGAGATTGGCAACTTGCTCTAAATGTTCAGAAATGTAAAACTTTGCACTTCACAAAATGACAAACTCTAGTATCCTATGACAATAATATCAGTAAGTCACCTTTGGAATCAGCCATTTCGTACAAATACCAGGGTGTAACACTTTGTAGGGATATAAAATGGAATTATGACATAGGCCCAGTTGTGGGTAAAACAGGTGGTAGACTTCAGTTTATTGGTAAAATAATGGGGAAATGTAATCAGTCTACAAAGGAGATAGTTTACAAATCACTCATGTGACCTAACCTGGAATACTGCTCTAGTGTGCGGGATCCATACCAAACAGGACTAACAGGGGATATGGAGTGGATTCAGAGAAGGGCAGCATGAATGGTCACAGGTTTGTTTAATTCATGGGAGGGAGCCGCAGAGACACTGAAGGAACTGATCTGGCAGACTCTTGAAGACGAACTATCTCGAGAAAGTCTGCTAGTTTCAAGAATTGGCTTTAAATGGTGACTAGGAATATACTATAATCCCATATGTATCTCTCAAATAAGGATTGTGAGGATACGATTAGAATAATTACTGCATGCACAGAGGCATTTGAACAATCATTCTTCCGGCACTACTTGTGTGAATAGAACAGAAAGAAACCCTAATAGCTGGTACAATGGGATGTATCCTCTGCCATGCACCTCACAGAAGTTATAGTTGTAGATGTCTAAAGTGATAAAAGAGCCGAAGTGTAAAGCCACTTCCAGATCAGTTGGAACAAAATACTATCAACAGAAAGGCAAACTAATATAATTAATAAATGCTCTCCAAGAGCACTTGCACAGAAGAAACCTGACGATGGTGCAAGCTAGCGTGTGATGGTGGCAGTTCATCTGCCAAAGGACTAAAAAGTAGTAACCACCACGCCCAAGAGGTACCACATCTATCAATAGCACAAGGAAATCTAATGGCCCCTGTGTGGATCACCCCTGAGTTGGCTAACTTTTCATAAAATTAATTAATTCCTTCAAACCCACAACAAAATAAAAGACATCTTAGGGAATGAGAATGGGTGGCATTGAAAAATTAATAACAATGACATACAGTATCACAAAGACATTTATTAACTAATGTCAAGATCAAGAGAGAACACACACACACACACACACACACACACACACACACACACACACACAAACTTCAACTGTATAAAATTTCATTAATACAAACTCAGGTTGGTTGGCAGTAGACTTGGGGAACCTAATTGGAATTTACATGTGAATGAGACTGGCTATTGTGAGTGGAAGGATGCCAGTCTAGGCAAACACACTCTGCTGCATCATTCCACTCATTGGTCTCTCGCATCAAAATATAATTAAGCATGCAATGGACACTGGGAGTAGCTACTGCGAGTACAAGGCTGCTATGAAAGAAGATGGTGGTGAAAACAGCTGATAGGCTTCTGAATTTGCCAAAGCTGTGCAACATTAGCAATATAGCCTGTGAAAGATGAGATGGTGTCGTCTGAGTGCGGGTGCTACCGAAGCCTCATACTGCGGGAGAAGACCCCACGTCTGTCAGCGATTGTCTCACGTCCATGAAAATATAATGTTTTGCCCAGGTGTCGGGACGTCTTTAGAGCAAACTGCTCTCTCCACAGGAACTCCGCAACAGTCGAGAAGCAAGTTCCAGCCTCTCACGTTGCTCAAAAACCTTCCCGGGGTGGAGGGGGAAATCAACAGCTGTTCACCCTGATGTTCTTGAATAAACCTATCATGGCCCTGCAGCGGTTACTGTGCCATTCATGTATTCTAGCGAGTAGACCCAATCTTCCTCAACCCATCACTGCAGTACAGTACACATTCTGTTCTCCACAAAAATAGCACACAATGCCTGGAGGTGCTACATCCAAACCCCCCTCGGTGTGTTTCACAAGATAGGGGAAGCTTCATAGTGAAAACAAGCTCTGCCTCGTCCATAAAACGATTTAGTGGGCGCCGTTTTGGTGAGTTGCGGTGGCATTTAAGAAATGCGACATCCGGAGAAATTTGTCGTCCCATCTCACTGTGAACCGTATTTACTCGAATCTAAGCCGCACTCGAATCTAAGCCGCACCTGAAAAATGAGACTAAATCAAGGAAAAAATTTTTTCCGTTGTTAATATGAGATAATTTAGGTCAAATGAATGAAAATACAGCTACAGTAGTTTGGTTCGAGTCGTAAGCTCAGCAGTTAAGCTTTATTTACCAGGTAGCCATTGCTATGCGTCAGGCGCTCCGGCCGTATTTATTTCATGTGCTTCGTCCGGTTTGAACTGATTGCTTATTTTTCTTTGATCTGATAAGTGCCATTCTCTTTGCTATAGGTGTTTACGACACTCTAAGCTGAAAATGCATTACTGTACTGTCATGCATTGTTTGTCGCATTCTGATAATGGATGTTTACGGCATGTCACCGCTCGCGGCGTGGCTTGCTTTTGTGCGCGCTACCGCCGCTTACAATAAAAGAAACAGAGGAGAGGAATCATCTTATTAGCGAAACAATGGCAAGAGACTGCTATTTGTTGTTACTTACATTGTTGCTTTCTTTGATAATGATCAACAAGAACCAAATAATAGACTGCATATGATAGATGTTCTGAAAGAGCATGTAGTGAAAATTTTTCTCCGTTTGAAAATCTTTGCGTCCACTTCTTTAGTACATCAAATTCTGCACAGAAATTAGTCATCTTAGATTTAAAAATCTAGTCAGTTGCTGTGCTTCATTTCTGACTGTATCACTATTAGGCATAAGAATAATACAAATATAAACATGACATGATACGTATATTCTTCCGTGTTTGCTGTTGTCTCACTCTAGTTTTAGTTTCGTAGTTTATTAGGCAGGTAGGATTTAAATGAGAGAGCAGCAAGCACGGAAGAATACGTGGCAAAATGTTTATATTCGTATTATTCTTATGGTGAAGAGAATACTGCATGTGATTCACATTTCATCAGGTTCCTATTAGCAACCATCTCTTCTCACAAGTAGGAAAAAATTCAGAACGTAGAGTTGGCCATATTGACAAACATCCCAAACAATTTTGCCAGTCGGGTTTTCGTAGTACATTGAAATACTGCTACATTCAAAGATGAACAATACGGAATTTGTATTTACTTAGTTGGATAATGTATGAAAATGCAGTGGTCGAAACTCGAGGCGGATAGAAAAAAAGCTCACCTTCCACCTTTTTTTTAAATTTATTTACCGACGCAGAGGTTTTGGCGCCAGTATTTATCTTTGTGCCTGCAAAGCATGCCTGTGTAGCGCTACATATATTCGACGGCAAAAGTTAGTTGTGGCGGCACCTACCAACATTTTTTCAGAACTTCCGATTACTTTGCACTCAATTCTAAGCCGCAGGTGGTTTTTTGGATAACAAAAACCGGAAAAAAAGTGCGGCTTACATACGAGTAAATACGGTACGCTGTTCTTGTAATAAACACATTAGGCAGGCACTAGTGCGACCCCACTTTATCTTGATCCGCACGCAGTATAGGGGCACCAGGCTCCCACATCACGTCCACTTGCTAATAAAGCAGTAGGAACGACGCTGCCAGTTTCTAAAGAAGTGTCACTTTGCATTCAGCCACGGCGTTCCCACCCTCTTGCTTGGCTGCTAGTGGAACAAGCCCATCTGCCAGAATGGGAGCCCACAAACCACTGCCCTGCAGGGCCCACGGCTGGTTTCAGTGACATCAAAAGCTAGTGGACAGCCTGGAGAACAGCGTAAAGCTCCGCAGTATAAACCGAACACTGGTCGGGAAGCCGAAATCGATTTGGGGTGTCGCCACCAATATAGGCACTCCCTACACCTAACGATGTTTTCGAGCAATCAGTGTAAATAAATGTGGCTTCCTTCATTTGTGCACATGCCCGACGATAAACAAGTAAAGGGGTACCCCATCCTTGGGAAATTGACAAAGGTCACGGAGCAGGCAGATCCAGGGACGGAGCCAAGGCGGTGCTGTACCCCAAGTTGTCAAGAAGGTTTTAGGAAAGCGGAAGGAAAGAGAATGGAGCAGTTGACGGAAGCGGACTCCTGGTGGTAGGGAGGAAGGGCGGCCTGCATACCCTACATCCAAGGAGGCGTCGAAAAAAATGTCATGGGCCGGATTAGCAGGCATGGAAGACAGATGGCTAGCATAACGACTCAGGACAGCTCGCCAATTGGACAGCGGAGGTTCAGCAGTCTCAGCATAAAGGCTTTCCACAGGGATGGTGTAAAAAGCTCCAGACACTAAACGTAATCCATGGTGGTGGATGGAGTCGAGACGCCGAAGAATAGACGGCCAAGCAGAGGAGTAAACTTTGCTTCCATAGTCCAATTTCGAGTGCACTAAGGCGCGATGGAGGCGGAGAAGGACCACTCTGTCCGCTCCCCAGGAGGTACCATTCAGGACACGGAGAGTGTTGAGGGATCGCAGACAGCGAGCCGAAAGATAGGAAACGTGGGAGGACCAGCACAGTTTTCTGTCACACATAAGACCCAAGAATTTAGCGACGTCCAAAGACAGAAGGTTGACAGGTCCTAGATGTAAGGAGGGTGGAAGAAACTCCTTACATCGCCAAAAATTAACACAAACGGTCTTACTGGGAGAAAAACGGAAGCCAGTTTCGATGCTCCAAGAGTGGAGGTGATCAAGACATCCCTGAAGACGTCGTTCAAGAAGGCTGGTCCGTTGAGAGCTGTACTAGATCGCAAAATCATCCACAAAGAGGGAGCCCGAGAAATCATGAAGGAGACAATCCATAATCGGATTTATGGCAATGGCAAACGGTACAACACTCAGCATAGAGCCCTGGGGTACCCCGTTTTCTTGGGAGAAAGTACACAAGGGAGAGGTGTTCACCCGCACTCTAAATGTGCGCTCTGCCATAAATTCGTGAAGAAAAAAGGGCAGCCGACCTCGAAAACCCCAAGAGAACAGTGTGCAGAGGATGCCTGTCCTCCAACAGGTATCTTATGCTCTCTACAGATCAAAAAATATTGCTACTGTTTGGCGTTTCCGGAGAAAATTGTTCATGATATAAGTGGAGAGAGCAACAAGATGGTCAACTGCAGAACGATGCTTTCGGAAACCACATTGGGCAGGTGTTAAAAGACTGCGGGACTCCAGCCACCAAGCTAAACGGCAATTCACCATACGCTCCAAAACCTTACAAACACTACTTGTGAGAGAAATGGGGAGATAGCTAGAGGGGAGATGTTTGTCCTTTCCAGGTTTCTGAACAGGAACAACGATAGCTTCCCGCCATCGTCTGGGAAAAGTACTGTCGGTCCAAATTCGATTATAAAGGCGAAGGAGGTAACGCAGACTATGGTATGATAAATGCAGCAACATTTGGATGTTGATACCTTCCGGTCCTGGGGCGGAGGAGCGAGAAGAAGAAGGTGCATGTTGGAGTTACTGCATGGAGAAAACTGTATTGTAGCTTTCGCGATTTTGAGATGAGAAAGCAAGAGGTCACACTTCCGCTGCACGTTTCTTCGGGAGAAACGCTGACGGGTAATTTGAAGAGCTCGAAATCTCAGCGAAGTGTTGACCCAATGAGTTAGAAATTGCGACTGGGTCCACTAATGTATCATGTGCGACAGTGAGCCCAGAGACCGGGGAGAAACTAGGCGCGCCTGAGAACCGTCGAATCCGACTCCAAACTTCCGAGGAGGGAGTGAAGGCGTTAACTGAGCTAGTAAAGAATTTCCAGCTTTCCTTCTTGCTATCGCGGATGACGCGACGGCATCGCACTCAGAACTGCTTATAGCGGATACAGTTGTCCAAAGTAGGATGGTGGCAGAAAACTAAGAGCACGTCGCCGCTCACGTATTGCGTCACGGCATGCCGCATTCCACCAAGGAACTGGGGGGCGCCGGGGCAATGCGGAGGTGCGCGGTATTGAACGTTCTGCAGCTGTAAGAATAATGTCTGTAGTATGTGTGACCTCATCGTCGATGCTAGGAAAGTGACGGTCATCGAATGTCGCTAGAGACGAAAAAAGTGTCCAATCGGCTTCGCCAAACTTCCAGCGTCGCGGGCACATATATGGCAGTTGAGGCTGCAGTCTAAGGACACATGGAAAGTGGTCACTCAAGTGTGTATCATCAAGGGCGAACCATTCGAAGTGCCGAGCTAGCGGAACAGTACCGACCGAAAGGTCCAAATGAGAGAAATTTGTCGTGGAGGCAGACAAAAATGTAGGGTCCCCAGTGTTTAGGCAAACTAGATCCGCTTGGTGGAAGACGTTGATCAATAGTGGGCCACGCGGACAAGGATGTGGAGATCCCCAAAGCGGGTGGTGGGCATTGAAGTCCCCAACCAGCAAATAGGGGGGTGGAAGCTGACCAAGAAGATCAGCTCGTGCCATTTGTGTGGACGATGGAATGTATACAGTACAAAGAAAAAAGGTATATCCAGAAAGAGAAAGATGGACAGCGACAGCTTGGAAGGAAGTGTTTAAGCGGATTGGGTGATAATGGAGAGTATCATGGAGAAGAATCACGAGTCCTCCATGTGCTGGAGTGCCTTCAACAGAGGGGAGATCAAATCGGACGGACTGAAAATGGGGGAGAACAAAGCGGTCGTGGGGACGCAGCTTTGTTTCCTGAAGACAGAAGATGACCGGCGAGAAGGATCGTAAGAGGATCGACAATTCATCCCGATTGGCTCGAAGGCCGCAGATATTCCAGTGGATAATGGAAATAGGGTGAACAGAAAATGGAGGAATGTGACCAAGGTTGCCGTCAACTCAGCGACTGCTCAGAGCTTGCGACCGACAGCATGGAATGGCATTCAGCCGAAGGCAGAAGATCCTGATCCATAGGTTGTTCAGGAGTAGCTCCTGCCACCAGCGATCGGCCGCCAGCAGTGCGCCTCAGCGACACAGAAGACGGCCGAGGGCGAATACCGCCAGGTGGTGCTGTAGATGAGACACGCCTTGGCGGAGAAGGAGATGAACTGGGTTTCTTACTAGCCTTCTTGAAAACATGATGTTTAGATGAAGGAGGAACCGATGGTTGTGAAGTTGGGGTACGTAAAAAATCTTCACGAGTATGCTCTTTTTTCGAAGTCTTGGTGTCTGACTTTTGGGCTCGAGATTTAGCAGAACCCGATGAAGGGTGAGCCATCAAGTGGGCAGACGAAAGTGGGGAGGTTGAACAGGCGATCTTTGCGCTGGCCGATCTGACGACCGTAGCACTAAAGGTAAGGTCACAAGTCTGCATGGCCGCCTCCTTTGTTGGCCAAGGAGAGGCAAGGACAGTGCTGTATTTTCCTGTCTGAGGCACGGTGGGCTGTCGACTGCCGAATAATTTTCGAGCAGCAAAGGTCGACACCTTTTCCTTCACTCTGATTTCCTGAATGAGCTTTTCGTCTTTAAAAATGGGGCAATCTGGAGAGGAAGCAGCGTGGTCACCCGTACAGTTGATGCAGCGAGGGGATGGAGGTGGACAAGCACCCTCATGGGCATCCTTGCCACACGTAACATTTGGCTGGATTGGAACAGGACTGGCTGGTGTGATTGAACCGCTGACACCGATAGCAACGCATAGGGTTTGGGATGTAAGGGCGAACGGAAATTATCTCATAGCCTGCTTTGATTTTCGATGGAAGTTGAACTTTATCAAATGTCAAGAAGACAGTACGGGTTGGAATGATGTTCGTGTCAACCCTTTTCATGACTATGAACAGCCGTTACGCCCTGGTCAGACAGGTAGTGTTGAATTTCCTCGTCGGACAATCTGTCGAGGGAGCGTGTATAAACAACCCTACGTGATGAATTTAAAGTACGGTGCGGTTCCACCCGGACAGGGAAGGTGTGTAGCAGTGAAGTACACAGCAATTTTTGTGCCTGGAGGGCACTGACAGTTTCTAACAATAAGGTGCCATTTCGTAATCTGGAACAAGACTTTACAGGACCTGCAATTGCGTCGACACCTTTCTAAATAATGAAAGGGTTGACCGTGGAGAAGTCGTGACCTTCGTTAGACCGAGAAACAACAAGGAACTGTGGCAACGATGGAAAGACTGTCTGTGGCTGAGAGTCATTGAACTTACACTAGTGAGCTGACATAGTAGAAGATGAGGAAACCACTGCGAAAGTATCCCCCATGATTACCGGCATCTCCGATGGCACGCTCCTTCCTTGTGGGGGCCCTCTCTGAGGGCACTCCCGCCTTAGGTAATTGTTCACACCTCAGGTCACACCACCCGACAAACGGACGGAGGGACCAATCGGCACTTTTGGAAGGTATCAGCTCGGGTAATCACCCCTCCCTGGGCCTGGCCGTTACCAGGGGTACGTACGTGTCCTACCTGTCTACCTGGGGCGGGGAATTACGCGTTACCCCGTCACCGGCTACTCATGGAAATGCGTGGGTCGGCCTTCAGACACGCACAGGGGGAAGGAAGAGAATGGGAAAGGAAAGAAGAGAGGTCTCAGACACCGCAGCGGAGAAAAAGGAAAAGGGGAAGAGGCGAGGGGGAAAAGGGGAAGAGGCGAGGGGGAAAAGGGAAGGGGAAGAGGCGAGGGGGAAAAGGGAAAGGGAAGAGGCGAGGGGGAAAAGGGAAAGGGAAGAGGCGAGGGGGAAAAGGGAAAGGGAAGAGGCGAGGGGGAAAAGGGAAAGGGAAGAGGCGAGGGGGAAAAGGGAAAGGGAAGAGGCGAGGGGGAAAAGGGAAAGGGAAGAGGCGAGGGGGAAAAGGGAAAGGGAAGAGGCGAGGGGGAAAAGGGAAAGGGAAGAGGCGAGGGGGAAAAGGGAAAGGAAAGAGGCGAGGGGGAAAAGGGAAAGGAAAGAGGCGAGGGGGAAAAGGGAAAGGAAAGAGGCGAGGGGGAAAAGGGAAAGGAAAGAGGCGAGGGGGAAAAGGGAAAGGAAAGAGGCGAGGGGGAAAAGGGAAAGGAAAGAGGCGAGGGGGAAAAGGGAAAGGAAAGAGGCGAGGGGGAAAAGGGAAAGGAAAGAGGCGAGGGGGAAAAGGGAAAGGAAAGAGGCGAGGGGGAAAAGGGAAAGGGAAGAGGCGAGGGGGAAAAGGGAAAGGGAAGAGGCGAGGGGGAAAAGGGAAAGGGAAGAGGCGAGGGGGAAAAGGGAAAGGGAAGAGGCGAGGGGGAAAAGGGAAAGGGAAGAGGCGAGGGGGAAAAGGGAAAGGGAAGAGGCGAGGTGGAAAAGGGAAAGGGAAGAGGCGAGGTGGAAAAGGGAAAGGGAAGAGGCGAGGGGGAAAAGGGAAAGGGAAGAGGCGAGGGGGAAAAGGGAAAGGGAAGAGGCGAGGGGGAAAAGGGAAAGGGAAGAGGCGAGGGGGAAAAGGGAAAGGGAAGAGGCGAGGGGGAAGAGGCGAGGGGGAAAAGGGAAAGGGAAGAGGCGAGGGGGAAGAGGCGAGGGGGAAAAGGGAAAGGGAAGAGGCGAGGGGGAAGAGGCGAGGGGGAAAAGGGAAAGGGAAGAGGCGAGGGGGAAAAGGGAAAGGGAAGAGGCGAGGGGGAAAAGGGAAAGGGAAGAGGCGAGGGGGAAAAGGGAAAGGGAAGAGGCGAGGGGGAAAAGGGAAAGGGAAGAGGCGAGGGGGAAAAGGGAAAGGGAAGAGGCGAGGGGGAAAAGGGAAAGGGAAGAGGCGAGGGGGAAAAGGGAAAGGGAAGAGGCGAGGGAAAGGGAAAGGGAAGAGGCGAGGGAAAGGGAAAGGGAAGAGGCGAGGGAAAGGGAAAGGGAAGAGGTAAGGGAAAGGGAAAGGGAAGAGGTAAGGGAAAGGGAAAGGGAAGAGGTAAGGGAAAGGGAAAGGGAAGAGGTAAGGGAAAGGGAAAGGGAAGAGGTAAGGGAAAGGGAAAGGGAAGAGGTAAGGGAAAGGGGAAGAGGTAGAGGTAAGGGAAAGGGAAGAGGTAGAGGTAGAGGTAGAGGTAAGGAAAAGGGAAGAGGTAGAGGTAGAGGTAGAGGTAAGGAAAAGGGAAGAGGTAGAGGTAGAGGTAGAGGTAAGGAAAAGGGAAGAGGTAGAGGTAGAGGTAGAGGTAGAGGTAAGGAAAAGGGAAGAGGTAGAGGTAGAGGTAGAGGTAGAGGTAAGGAAAAGGGAAGAGGTAGAGGTAGAGGTAAGGAAAAGGGAAGAGGTAGAGGTAGAGGTAGAGGTAAGGAAAAGGGAAGAGGTAGAGGTAGAGGTAGAGGTAAGGAAAAGGGAAGAGGTAGAGGTAAGGAAAAGGGTAGAGGTAGAGGTAGAGGTAAGGAAAAGGGTAGAGGTAGAGGTAAGGAAAAAGGGTAGAGGTAGAGGTAGAGGTAAGGAAAAAGGGTAGAGGTAGAGGTAGAGGTAAGGAAAAAGGGAAGAGGTAGAGGTAGAGGTAAGGAAAAAGGGAAGAGGTAGAGGTAGAGGTAAGGAAAAAGGGAAGAGGTAGAGGTAGAGGTAAGGAAAAAGGGAAGAGGTAGAGGTAGAGGTAAGGAAAAAGGGAAGAGGTAGAGGTAGAGGTAAGGAAAAAGGGAAGAGGTAGAGGTAGAGGTAAGGAAAAAGGGAAGAGGTAGAGGTAGAGGTAAGGAAAAAGGGAAGAGGTAGAGGTAGAGGTAAGGAAAAAGGGAAGAGGTAGAGGTAGAGGTAAGGAAAAAGGGAAGAGGTAGAGGTAGAGGTAAGGAAAAAGGGAAGAGGTAGAGGTAGAGGTAAGGAAAAAGGGAAGAGGTAGAGGTAGAGGTAAGGAAAAAGGGAAGAGGTAGAGGTAGAGGTAAGGAAAAAGGGAAGAGGTAGAGGTAGAGGTAAGGAAAAAGGGAAGAGGTAGAGGTAGAGGTAAGGAAAAAGGGAAGAGGTAGAGGTAGAGGTAAGGAAAAAGGGAAGAGGTAGAGGTAGAGGTAAGGAAAAAGGGAAGAGGTAGAGGTAGAGGTAAGGAAAAAGGGAAGAGGTAGAGGTAGAGGTAAGGAAAAAGGGAAGAGGTAGAGGTAGAGGTAAGGAAAAAGGGAAGAGGTAGAGGTAGAGGTAAGGAAAAAGGGAAGAGGTAGAGGTAGAGGTAAGGAAAAAGGGAAGAGGTAGAGGTAGAGGTAAGGAAAAAGGGAAGAGGTAGAGGTAGAGGTAGAGGTAAGGAAAAAGGGAAGAGGTAGAGGTAGAGGTAGAGGTAAGGAAAAAGGGAAGAGGTAGAGGTAGAGGTAGAGGTAAGGAAAAAGGGAAGAGGTAGAGGTAGAGGTAGAGGTAAGGAAAAAGGGAAGAGGTAGAGGTAGAGGTAAGGAAAAAGGGAAGAGGTAGAGGTAGAGGTAGAGGTAAGGAAAAAGGGAAGAGGTAGAGGTAGAGGTAGAGGTAAGGAAAAAGGGAAGAGGTAGAGGTAGAGGTAGAGGTAAGGAAAAAGGGAAGAGGTAGAGGTAGAGGTAGAGGTAAGGAAAAAGGGAAGAGGTAGAGGTAGAGGTAGAGGTAAGGAAAAAGGGAAGAGGTAGAGGTAGAGGTAGAGGTAAGGAAAAAGGGAAGAGGTAGAGGTAGAGGTAAGGAAAAAGGGAAGAGGTAGAGGTAGAGGTAAGGAAAAAGGGAAGAGGTAGAGGTAGAGGTAAGGAAAAAGGGAAGAGGTAGAGGTAGAGGTAAGGAAAAAGGGAAGAGGTAGAGGTAGAGGTAAGGAAAAAGGGAAGAGGTAGAGGTAAGGAAAAAGAGAAGAGGTAGAGGTAAGGAAAAAGAGAAGAGGTAGAGGTAAGGAAAAAGAGAAGAGGTAGAGGTAAGGAAAAAGAGAAGAGGTAGAGGTAAGGAAAAAGAGAAGAGGTAGAGGTAAGGAAAAAGAGAAGAGGTAGAGGTAAGGAAAAAGAGAAGAGGTAGAGGTAAGGAAAAAGAGAAGAGGTAGAGGTAAGGAAAAAGAGAAGAGGTAGAGGTAAGGAAAAAGAGAAGAGGTAGAGGTAAGGAAAAAGAGAAGAGGTAGAGGTAAGGAAAAAGAGAAGAGGTAGAGGTAAGGAAAAAGAGAAGAGGTAGAGGTAAGGAAAAAGAGAAGAGGTAGAGGTAAGGAAAAAGAGAAGAGGTAGAGGTAAGGAAAAAGAGAAGAGGTAGAGGTAAGGAAAAAGAGAAGAGGTAGAGGTAAGGAAAAAGAGAAGAGGTAGAGGTAAGGAAAAAGAGAAGAGGTAGAGGTAAGGAAAAAGAGAAGAGGTAGAGGTAAGGAAAAAGAGAAGAGGTAGAGGTAAGGAAAAAGAGAAGAGGTAGAGGTAAGGAAAAAGAGAAGAGGTAGAGGTAAGGAAAAAGAGAAGAGGTAGAGGTAAGGAAAAAGAGAAGAGGTAGAGGTAAGGAAAAAGAGAAGAGGTAGAGGTAAGGAAAAAGAGAAGAGGTAGAGGTAAGGAAAAAGAGAAGAGGTAGAGGTAAGGAAAAAGAGAAGAGGTAGAGGTAAGGAAAAAGAGAAGAGGTAGAGGTGAGGAAAAAGAGAAGAGGTAGAGGTGAGGAAAAAGAGAAGAGGTAGAGGTGAGGAAAAGAGAAGAGGTAGAGGTGAGGAAAAGAGAAGAGGTGAGGAAAAGAGAAGAGGTAAGGAAAAGAGAAGAGGTAAGGAAAAGAGAAGAGGTAAGGAAAAGAGAAGAGGTAAGGAAAAGAAGGACAAGGGAAGGACGAAGACTTGCAAGCGGAGAAAGCAAAGAATTTGTTACACTTTCGAGCATCCGTCTCCGAACGTAGGCACGAAACATCCTCCCAGAGGGGGAGAAAGGGAAGGAAAGAGGCAGAGGTGAGGGGGGGGAGGGCGAAGATGGGGGATGGGGAAGGATGCAGAAAGGGAAGGTATGCAGCCCGGAAAGGAAGGAAGGCCACATTAGCTCGAGGTCCCGTGCTTGCTACGCACATATCCACAAAAAAGTTGTGAACCCCCTGGGTGGGGCTAAGAGGTTTGGAACTCATTCATATTGCAATGTGTTCCATTCCTGTAGTTGCAGTGTGTTTAATGGGACATCATCCTCTAGCATTACTTTTCCTCAACAGTAGTTGTCGATAACAGTATTGGTTTTTGAATTTTGAACGGGTCAATATCATCTCAGTTGCTTTTCTGGAAACTTTCGTATAATTTTATACAAAGTATATTTCAAGCTATGATGTGCAAAAAGGAATTACTTTATAAGGTATTTTAGTTTCTATGTTATAATCGGTAAGTACTAGTCATGAATGTAGTTAAATTTCTTTAGAAACATTTGGAATTAATAACTATTTGCACACTTAAAATTTGTATTATTAATTGCACAATCCTGTACTGTTTACTATGTTTATTTCTGGATTCATTTATGAAATAACAATCAAAATTAATAATGTAACAAAAACTTCATTTGCTCAGAAAAATTGTAAGCCTTTTGGGATATTGTCATTCCTGCAGAGAGAGAGAGAGAGAGAGAGAGAGAGAGAGAGAGAGAGAGAGAGAGAGTGTCTTAAGCTTGCCTCTGATGTGATCAGACATACTTTTGTATAATTGGTGCGCACAATGTACTTCTGGCTTTGTTAATGTGAAACATCAAAATACTGTATGATATACTGAAATGAGAGAAAATCGGTGGAAAATATATTTACATAAAAAATTCTGCAACAACCATCTGAATTTATTAAGTTCAAAGAACCGGACAGATTTTCAGCTTCCAGAATCAAACCCCTAAACAAGAACTGGAGCCATCTCAACATGACAAGAAAAGATTACAATAATCTTTGCTTCTCTCAAATCTTCATAAAAGACTTTGCTTATTAATTACTTGAACTGGGCATTGTTTAATGTGGATAATAGATGGAAGAAGGAAGGAGAGGGGAAATTACAACAGGCATCTTTAAAAATGCACTGAAAGAGGTAGAGGTCTTTCTACTCATGTGAAGGCCAAAAAACTTAGTCAACTTGGGTCACACGAAGTGTCCTCTCTTCACTGTTTGCACCACCACCTGCATTTGAATGCAGGTACTGTACACTTCCAACTAAAGCCACATTATGCCAATGCTGTGTCACATTGACTTTGCAGAACATTTCCACTAACACAGTGCGGAAGCATGTGCAACCCCCTGGTAGAGTGGCTGTGATCTCCAAACAAAGAGATTGCAAGACGAATAGCACAATGTTTTTCATATACCCTACAAGAAACCCACAGAGACAAAGCCAGTACCAACATACTTTTAATCTGTTGCTGGTAGTGGGTACTGAATTATTAGAATTTGTATGTAAGTTTTATGTAGTACTTCCTCTTTGCAAGTTATGTGCCAGATGCAGAGCTGGAAATCAATGCACTAAGTAATATCTCTGATATACTACACTACTACTGTTTTCATTAAGACATGATAAAGCTATATTCCCATATTTATTATACAGGGTGTACATAAAGTCCGGGAACACTTAATTCCACAAGAACCAAACATTTTACAGTTATCATACATGTCATTTTGAAGAGAAACCCTGAAAGATTTTTCCATGTATAATGCTTCAGTGTAGTTTGGTAATTTGCCAACAGTCAGCGCTAGTTGCACACATGGCGAGTTCAGCTGCCGAATTTTTAGCGCCAAAGATACTTTCCACTTTACTGGAAAAGTGAACAGGCATAATTGTCTAGTCTGGGGTACAAAGCATCCACACAAACGCATCGAATTTGAGCGCTATTCCGGAAAGGTAAATGTTTTTTGTGCCTTGTCGCTTCAAAATCTGTACGGGCCATCATTCTTTGCTGAAAGCTCTGTCACTGGCTATTCCTACTTAAAGTTGTTGCAGCAATGGCCGATGCCTCAAATGCTATCAGACTCTCCGTTCATGTTTCAGCAGGCTAGGGCTCCAGCCCATTTCCATTGTGAAGTTCGTGGGTACCTGAACACGAAGCTGCCACAGCAACGGAGCGGACGTGCTACAGAAGGGGACAGCTGTTTCATGAAATGGCCTCCCCGATCACCAGATCTCACTCCGTGTGTTTTTCTGTAGGGACTCAAAGCTATAGTGTATGTACTGCCTCTATCACGCGATGTAGCAGAGCTCCAGGAGAAAATACGGGAATCAACTGCCACAGTCCACTATGCCATGCTGGGAAGGGAATTGCAAGAATTCGATTGCAAGAATTCGATTGCAAGAATTCGATTACGGAATTGACGTCTGCCAGGTCACTCATGGATCGCATATCAAATGTTTGTAAAAAAAACTTTCAGACTCTCTCTGTTCAAAAATGCAATATATATGGCACCTGTAAAATGTTTACTTCTTATCCAATAAATAATTGGAAGTGTTCCTGGACTTTATGTACACCCTCTATTTCGTCTTCCCGATGTAGCAAAAAGTGCTTATATTTCCTTTCAACTATGTCTATTATTTTGAAACAAAGTTTAAAATAAATCCTGGGTAAATTTAATACAAAAGAAAATAAAAGATTTTCATTTCATATTTTCATTTTATAAACAAACTGTTCCCATGTTAACTTTGTTTTCTGGCAGATCATACAAATATGTTTATGATGGGGTCATCTTCAGGGCAATTTACATCATTTGGTTGCTCGCTGGAGTTGTCACCCTGCCTGTGCACGGTTGGTAACTATTATGGAGGAGGAGGAGATTAGTGTTTAACGTCCCGTCGACAACGAGGTCATTAGAGACGGAGCGCAAGCTCGGGTGAGGGAAGGATGGGGAAGGAAATCGGCCGTGCCCTTTCAAAGGAACCATCCCGGCATTTGCCTCAAGCGATTTAGGGAAATCACGAAAAACCTAAATCAGGATGGCCGGAGACGGGATTGAACCGTCATCCTCCCAAATGTGAGTCCAGTGTGCTATCCACTGCGCCACCTCGCTCGGTTAACTATTATGACCCCATGGCGGGTTGAAACCTGTTGGCGGCAAAATAAATAATGCGATTGTGACTGTCATATTGAACAACTGATTATAAGTAAATTAAATCACTGTTATCTCCACACAACTATGTTTCCTAAAAAAGAGAGAGATCTTTATGATTCTGTTTCCATAATTAAACGTTTTGCAACTGACACTCATGTCTTATTTGTTTTATTTACCTTGCTCAACACTGATAAAAAGTAGCCTACTCAATATCGAGGTTTTTGTAACAGTGTGGCAGATTTATGCTTGCGCTGTAATACAGTAATTGAAAAAAAAAAAAAAAAAAAGAATTGGAATTTACTGCAACACATTGTACAGGGCAAATTAAACAAGTAAAATTCACTGGCAGGAATAAACACATTCATATTTTTAAAAAAATAACTTGAGTGGTTGGAAAACAAACATTAGTCTAGATTATTGTGTAGTGTTTATGAATCAGAGGCTGAACAACGTGACAGACTGCTGATATTTCCTTTGCATTTATGCAGGTAAAACATACCACGAAATTTGAACTGTTTCTATACTGTAAAAAAGAGAATCCATTGAACTGTTACAAACTAATGGGGAAAAAACCTGAAACAAAATTTTCCCTTTAAACAAATTATACTCTCAGTACAATTTTAGTTTGCATTAACTAAATCATTATACAGCAGAAATTCTAAATGTACCTAATGTCACAAGTCCACCAGAACATGATTCTGTATTCACATCCTTATTAACAAATAAAGACAATTCTGGCATAACATAATGAAGTATGAAGACTGAATTAATAATTCACTTTTCACAATATAAATTTAACTCATAACTTTTATTAAGAATTTGTTGCACCAAATACATCAACTATTACAATGTTTCTGCACTGTAAGAAATGCAGTTAAAATATATCACTTTAATTGACATTCTTGGTCCATGACACCTATTGTGAAAAATCAGTCTACTGCACAGAGTATTCTCATTATTTTTTCCATATTACAAATCACTCAAGAGAAAATATTAAAGTAGGAATACACTGCACATCACATTAGTGAACCAAGTATGAACAATACACATGATCTTTGTGATTAAAAATCCTATGCCAAACTCAAGAGAAAATACAAATCAGCAATACAATGTCATGAGCATTGTTTTTTTGAGTATTTTGTTACTAGACTTTAATCACATAAGGAAAAACAGTGCTGAGAATTTTTTTTAATTTTTTATGCAGACTTTTGCACAATATAATAGCAAAGGGTAGGGCAAACACCTAATGTAAAACTTCAGTGAAATGTTCCTTGACCAGCATTTTGAGCATGGTGATTCAGGTTCTGGAACTGTAGTACCAATTTGGAATAAAATTACGTCACAGGTTGTAAATTCATTTTTGTTTTAAGTACTGGGATTGGTTGCAGCCAAAAGTAATCATCCCATTGCTACAGTATGCTCAGCCATCCACATGCAGTTTCAGTTCTGGAACTGGCTTTATTTTAAGACAAGGCTGTTAACTCTTTAATGAATCTTAAAGAAACTCTTTATTCACCCCCTCCTCCAGTTCTTTAATATTTACACTGGGTGGATAAACAAGGACCATGGAGCTTCCTGATACCTCAAATCAATCCCCCTTTTTTAATTCATATTGTTTTCTTGTGATCCACAGCTGCCATTCTACACCCATGGAGAAAGTAGTACACGAATTTCCACAAAAACCATCTTGTTTTTGCAGAAATTCTCCAAAGGTGGAGATTGGCAGCCATGGACTATAAGATAACTATCTGAATGAAAGAAGAGGAATCTGGTAAGGCACCTCAGTGGTCCTGTTTTATCTGTGCAATGTACATGCAAAAGAAGAATTGGGAGGTGTGAACTTGCAGTTTCTTGAAGACCCATTAGAGACTGAAAAATCTTGTCTTCATATAAAGGAAGATCCAGGACTGAAACTGCATGTTGATGGCTCCGAGTATAAAATAACCACTGGATATTAGCCTTGGGGGCCAAAACTGATCCTGGTGTTTATTATAAAAAAGTGTAGCTTGTGCCATCATTTTAATCTCATTCATTGAAATAAATTAACATAAGAGTTTTTTAAAAAATTTGCCCGTATTTCTTGTTAAAACCTGTCATCAATAATGTTTTCGTATTTTGCCAATATAGTGTATAAAGAAATTCACCAGGCATTTTTTTATATTTCGTAAAACAAATATTTCTTTTGACAAGGCAAGAACAGAAAGGCAAGAAAGAAAATTACAATGAAACACGTATGGGAATAGGAGGCCAAGTTAGAATGCAAATCAGACAGGTTACTAGGAGGCAAATTTTGAGTAACTATTAAGAATCTGGTAACTTTAGAAGAGTCATAGCAATCTTTCAAAATTTTATAACTGAAATGAGAATGGTACACCCTAGCATAGAGACATTTACTATTTTCAGGGTTCTCCATGCCACTTACCCATGGGGGGGAGGGGGGGGGCCAAAAAAAAAAAAAAAAAAAAACTTCACACATGAGCAGGTTGACAAGCCACTGAAGTTCAACAGCTAGCTATGCCAAACAGAAGATAACCACCTAACAAAATCTTTTGTGTAAAGATGTCCATGTATTCTAGTCTGTTCTCAGGCTTTATTTTACTAGTTACCTTGCTCATTTCTAGGTTAATACAGAAATCAAAACCCCATATTTCCTGTATTGGTATCAGCACAGACCAATTTTCCCTAACAATGTGGATGGCAGTGGACTTGAGTAAAATGAAGTATTATTGATCAACTGATAGTCAGCAATAACAGTACTGAAATTTAGACAACCAAATTGAATGTTTGAGGAATGATGCATTTTCTTTTGCAGACAATTTTCAACATTATACAAACAACTTCAAAATACCATGTGCAAAATGACTAACCATCTAAAATTTGTACTGTGTTTCATAAAAATCTTCAGTGCAGTATGGGTGAGAAAGCTACACTATACTACAGAACTATTAACCAAAGTATGCCAACTAACTTATGCAAGAAGTGCTACCAGAAGCAATGCTAAAAAGTAATGAAAATATGGATTCTAACAAATAACTGAGCACCAAGGAATTACTTATTAAAGGACAGATCCAATATGAGTACATTTGCTTTATAGATTATATGTATTGATTTAAACCAGAAACACACAGAGCCAACATGGCATGTCACATGACTATTTTCAATGTCAACAAAGAAACTTCTGAAACACACACACAGCTTCATCATATATACTTTTTTTTACAAAAAAGAAAAAAAAAACAAAAACAAAAAAGGCACAAAATAATGACTTCTGAACAGAAATAATATTCAATGTCAAATATCAGAACAGTATCTTCACACGTACTAATAGCTAAAATACTTTACGGTAACAGACTTCATGTTTTCACATTGATGTGGGAGACAAGAAATTCATCTCTCTCAACTCAGATGGTTTTGCACGGAAAAACATTTCCTTCTTGACAAGACCTGGTGAGCTCTCACCATCAGATGAACTCTGGTCTTCATCTCTAGAACCTTCCGTAGATGTTCGAACAAGTGATGATGAAGATTTATTCCTGCGTACATCACTTTGTTTTCCATCATCTAATGATGATTTCTGAGATGCTGTCTCCTGAATATTTGTTTGATGTGCAGCAATATCTCTCTGTCCCAAAACTCCGGATAAAATCCAGCTTCCAGGGTACTGGGTAGGGACTCCAAATACACCTGTGAAGTACCTGTTCTGTGGTTCCCCCTGTAAAACAACATTTATGTTACTCAGGACTGCTCCTAATTTACTGCTTTCTATTTACATTGCTTCCACTTCAAATTCTGCTTGATGAAGGGTACAAAGGACAATTGCACCACGCTCATCACAATATGAATGGATGTGTGTATCTCATGCCTCAATTCTGTGGACAAATCTGAATACTTTACAAAAAATTTATTTAGTGGATGCTTCTGAGAAAATTATTTTACATTGAATTACTTGTTACAGTATTTTGCAGACTTCATTCTAAAATTTTCAATTAAAAAGTATAAAATCTAGCATTAATAGATACACAATTTAATGACAGAATATCTTAAACAAATGCAACATTTAACTATTATAAAAGTAACAAATCTGCAGTACCTACACTAATATTCCTATATTAACATCACTGTCATGATGGTTTCAGAAATTTACCACCCCTTGTTTGAAAGCGAGGTGAAGAGTCCAAATCAAAAGAACCAATTAATTATTAAAGAATTGCATTTCATACTAATCCATCATTGGAACAATTAAGCACAATTGAGGCTATACACATTAACTCATTGCCAACATACAAGTGTTTAGTCACCAAATCCAACAGCTGACAATAACTTTGGTGGTACTCATGACATTCCAACTATATTGCACCAGCACCCTCATCATTAACTGTAATAACTCCTATAATTACAAATTTAAGGAAACTGACTGACATAAGTGTTGCCAGTAACTTCACATAGATGAATCAAAACTTGAATGCTGGAAATAAAATCACTGAACATCGTCTATCTGAAAGAGTAGTGACTAAGTTCTGAAAAATTCACATTTAAAAGAGGCCATTACACACACTGGTAATAGTTACGTAGTGCCTCTTGCATCATCATAGTTTATGTGCAATACATGTACTAATATGCATCTAAACATTATGATTTTTTATTGCATAACAACTTTTCTGAATTTCACTGGTAGTTTTGGTTTTTACACTAACATGTGCATCAAATATACATGTTTGGCTATGTTACAGATCGCCATTACCACAGCCTTTATTTTGCACTTATTTGTTGGCTTCAACTAGCAGCCATACTGTCACTGTTCAACCTAACCTACATCTTGAGATACACTACAGATGACTCCCACAACCAAAGTTTTCAGGCAGGGAATGAGGGAGCAGGAGGAAATGGGCAGCAAATGCACTAGCACACAATTTCTACAATGTGGCTGTAGCAAATGGTTAATTCTTTAATCATCAAGAAGACACTGAAGTATATCTCAACTGGTATCTATGCAATACCACTGTTAAGAGAATTATTCCAATAGCTGCCAGACAGGATTTTAAGAAACTAAACAAAGTTTAATATACGTGATTGACTCTAGTCTTTTTCCCAAATTTAAATACTTGTTCTCACTAATATAACTACGCTTTGCATTCTCTTCCTGAGCTCTATGCTGACAGTCACTTTATTTTGGAGTTGAAAATAACAAGCTAGATGCAATATATCTTTAAACTGTCACAAACCAACATCAAATCGCAGAAGTGAATACAATTTCAATGAAAAACTAGACCAACAATGAAACAGCTGTGTATTCAGAAAATAGCCCACTATCGCAAAAGTTGCAAGTCCCTTGAGCTGAAATGTCAACAGCACTTAATATCAGATAATCACCAGAACCTACAGAATTTTTTTTTTTTTTTTTTTTTTGGGGGGGGGGGGGGGGGGGGGGGGGGGGGGGGGGGACCCTCAGCAGCTTCCTGAACTTCTGCGAGAAAAATTCCTTGCCGTGGTTCATTATATGATCCTCCCGATTGAGAGTCTAGTGTGCTAACCACTGCACCACCTCTCTTAGTGTTCCCAGTGAGGTGCTCAAATGGACACTATCTTGAACCAAGCACATGCAATGCAATTTCTGACAAGTGCAAGTTGCAAGGGTGGCTGTCTGATCCAAAACTGATGGATTGCACAGTTATGTTGCTGCAGTTGCCACATGTCATCCACAGATTGTGGTCTCATTACAGGGAGACAAGGTGGACAAAGTCACCACCACATTATAATCCCATGTGAAGACCAATGTCTAGCTATCTCTGCAGTGGGGCAGCATGTCCAATCAAACAAATGAGCAAGTTATAAGAAGGAACGTCATGATCCTGACATCAAGTGCCCCCTGACATCTTGCAGCTCACCTTCAGTTTTGCCATTCACATGTCAACTGCAACTTTGTCATTGGCAAAACGTGTTATTCACAGACGAGTCCAAATATCCTTGGATGTAAGGTGATGGCTGTGTTCATATGTGATGACTGGTAAAGGGCAAATGTTGTCCAGAAACTAACAGATTTCCAAGTTTCTGTGGTGATGTAGGGTAGCTTCAGTGCTAACAGTCCTTACAGATCTTTTCATTGTCCACTGTCGCCTTACATATCGAACAGTACATCGAAAAGAGCACGTTGAACAATATGACAGCTCCCGCACATGATCGTGGCCCTGAATTCCTTCTAATGCCCGGCCTATGTAGCACGAATCAGCAAAGATTTCTTGTGAAGCAACAACACTGAAGTAATGGGGTGGTTGGCAGGAAGTCCCGATAAACCTCATCGTACATATGTGGGTCATTCAGAGAAATGTGTTGATGGTCATCCTGTTCCACCACAGAGACTGCAAGAACTCTTTTAGGCAGCTCTAACTGCAGAATGGGTATGGATACCACCGCATGACCTCTTGTAGACTCATACAAAGCATCCCATGTAGGTATCACACAGTGATTAACTGCTCAGTGAATGCACACAAAAAGGTGGGAATTTAAGGAGATGGGACCTGGATAAACTGACTAAACCAGAGGTTGTACAGAGTTTCAGGGAGAGCATAAGAACAATTTACAGGCATGGGAGAAAGAAATACAGTAGAAGAAGAATGGGTAGCTTTGAGGAATGAAATAGTGAAGGCAGCAGAGGATCAAATAGGTAAAAAGGCGAGGGCTAGTAGAAACCCTTGGGTAACAGAAGCAATACTGAATTTAACTGATGAAAGGAGAAAATACAAAAATGCAGTAAATGAAGCAGGCAAAAAGGAATACAAACGTCTCAAAAATGATGTCGATAGGCAGTGCAAAATGGCTAAGCAGGGATGGCTAGAGGACAAATGTAAGGATGTAGACGCTTATCTCACTAGGGGTAAGATAGATACTGCCTACAGGAAAATTAAAGAGACCTTTGGAGAAAAGAGAACCACTTCTATGAATATCAAGAGCTCAGATGGAAACCCAGTTCTAAGCAAAGAAGGGAAAGCAGAAAGATGGAAGGAGTATATAGAGGGTCTATACAAGGGTGATGTACTTGAGGACAATATTATGGAAATTGAAGAGGAGGTAGATGAAGATGAAATGGGAGATATGATACACGTGAAGAGTTTGACAGAGCACTGAAAGACCCGAGTTGAAACAAGGCCCAGGGAGTAGACAACATTCCATTAGAACTACTGACAGCCTTGGGAGAGCCAGTCCTGACAAAACTCTACCATCTGGTGAGCAATACGTATGAGACAGGCGAAATACCCTCAGACTTCAAGAAGAATATAATAATTCCAATCCCAAAGAAAGCATGTGTTGACAGACGTGAAAATTACCGAACTATCAGTTTAATAAGTCACAGCTGCAAAATACAAATGCAAATTCTTTAAGACGAATGGAAGAACTGATAGAAGCCGACCTCGGGGAAGATCAGTTTGGATTCCGTTGAAATGTTGGAACACGTGAGGCAATACTGACCTTACGACTTATCTTAGAAGAAAGATTAAGGAAAGGCAAACCTACAGTTCTAGCATTTGTAGACTTAGAGAAAGCTTTTGACAATGTTGATTGTAATACTCTCTTTCAACTTCTGAAGGTGGCAGGGGTAAAATACAGAGAGCGAAAGGCTATTAACAATTTGTACGGAAAGCAGATGGCAGTTTTAAGAGTCGAGGGGCATAAAAGGGAAGCTGTGGTTGGGAAGGGAGTGAGACAGGGTTGTAGCCTATCCCTCATGTTATTCCATCTGTATATAGAGCAAGCAATAAAGGAAACAAAAGAAAAGTTCGGAGTAGGAATTAAAATCCATGGAGAAGAAATAAAAACTTTGAGGTTCGCCGATGACATTGTAATTCTGTCAGACACAGCAAAGGACTTGGAAGAGCAGTTGAATGGAATGGACAGCGTCTTGAAAGGAGGGTATAGGATGAACATTAATAAAAGCAAAACGAGGATAATGATTTGGGGAGCAAAATAACTGATGATGGTCGAAGTAGAGAGGATATAAAATGTTGACTGGCAATGGCAAGGAAAGCGTTTCTGAAGAAGAACAATTTTTTAACATCGGGTATAGATTTAAATGTCAGGAAGTCGTTTCCAAAAGTATTTGTATGGAGTGTACCCATGTATGGAAGTGAAACGTGGACGATAAATAGTGTAGACAATAAGAGAATAGAAGCTTTCAAAATGTGGTGCTACAGAAGAATACTAAAGATTAGATGGGTAGATCACATAACTAATGAGGAGGTATTGAATAGAATTGGGGAGAAAAGGAGTTTGTGGCACAACTTGACTAGAAGAAGGGATCGGTTGGTAGGACATGTTATGAGGCATCAAGAGATCACCAATTTACCGTATTTACTCGAATCTAAGCCGCACCAGAAAAATGAGACTCAAAATCAAGGAAAAAAAAAATTTCCCGAATCTAAGCCGCACCTGAAATTGGAGACTCGAAATTCAAGGGGAGAGAAAAGTTTTAGGCCGCGTCTCCAAATCTAAACAAAGTTGGTCCATTGTAATATGAGACAAAATTTAGGTTGAATGAATGCCGATACAGCTACAGTAGTTTGGTTCGAGTCGTAACCTTAGCAGTTATGCTTTAGCAGGTGGCCATTGCTGTGAGTCAGGCGCTCCGTCCGTATTTATACGGGTACCCTTCCTTTTTCACGTGCTTCGTCTGGTTTGAATTGATCGCTTATTTTTCTTTGATCTGATAAGCGCCGTTTTCTTTGTTATAGGTGTTTACGTCACTCTAAGCTGAAAATGCATTACTGTACGGTGTCATGCATTGTTTGTCGCATTCAGATAGTGCGTGTTTACGGCCTGTCGCCGCTCGCGGCATGGCTTGCTTTTGTGCGTACTAACGCTGCTTACAATTTTTTTTAAAAAAAAAAAAAAAAAAGAGGAATCGTCTCATTAGCGAAACAATGGCAAGAGATTGCTATTTGTTGTTACTTACACTGCTGCTTTCTTTGATAATGATCAACAAGAACCAAATAATCCATGCAATGTACATTGTCTCTGGATAAACTCCTACGACTACTACGCCTGATTGAAGATGTTCTGAATGAGAGTTAACGAAAATTTTTCTCCGTTTGAAAATCTTTACAAGCGCCTCTTTAGTACATTACATACTGCACAGAAATTACAGTCATCTTAGATTTAAAAATCTAGTCAATTGCTGTGCTTCATTTCTGACTGTATCACTATTAGGCATAAGAATCTACATCTACATCTACATCTATACTCCGCGAGCCACCTTACGGTGTGTGGCGGAGGGTACTTATTGTACCACTATCTGATCCCCCCTTCCCTGTTCCATTCACGAATTGTGCGTGGGAAGAACGACTGCTTGTAAGTCTCCGTATTTGCTCTAATTTCTCGGATCTTTTCGTTGTGATCATTACGCGAGATATATGTGGGCAGTAGTAATATGTTGCCCATCTCTTCCCGGAATGTGCTCTCTCGTAATTTCGATAATAAACCTCTCCGTATTGCGTAACGCCTTTCTTGAAGTGTCCGCCACTGGAGCTTGTTCAGCATCTCCGTAACGCTCTCGCGCTGACTAAATGTCCCCATGACGAATCGCGCTGCTTTTCGCTGGATCATGTCTATCTCTTCTATTAATCCAACCTGGTAAGGGTCCCATACTGATGAGCAATACTCAAGAATCGGACGAACAAGCGTTTTGTAAGCTACTTCTTTCGTCAATGAGTCACATTTTCTTAGAATTCTTCCTATGAATCTCAACCTGGCGCCTGCTTTTCCCACTATTTGTTTTATGTGATCATTCCACTTCAGATCGCTCCGGATAGTAACTCCTAAGTATTTTACGGTCGTTACCGCTTCCAATGATTTACCACCTATGGCATAATCGTACTGGAATGGATTTCTGCCCCTATGTATGCGCATTATATTACATTTATCTACGTTTAGGGAAAGCTGCCAGCTGTCGCACCATGCATTAATCCTCTGCAGGTCCTCCTGGAGTACGTACGAGTCTTCTGATGTTGCTACTTTCTTGTAGACAACCGTGTCATCTGCAAATAGCCTCACGGAGCTACCGATGTTGTCAACTAAGTCATTTATGTATATTGTAAACAATAAAGGTCCTATCACGCTTCCCTGCGGTACTCCCGAAATTACCTCTACATCTGCAGATTTTGAACCGTTAAGAATGACATGTTGTGTTCTTTCTTCTAGGAAATCCTGAATCCAATCACAAACCTGGTCCGATATTCCGTAAGCTCGTATTTTTTTCACTAAACGTAAGTGCGGAACCGTATCAAACGCCTTCCTGAAGTCCAGGAATACGGCATCAATCTGCTCGCCAGTGTCTACGGCACTGTGAATTCCTTGGGCAAATAGGGCGAGCTGAGTTTCACATGATCTCTGTTTGCGGAATCCATGTTGGTTATGATGAAGGAGATTTGTGTTATCTAAGAACGTCATAATACGAGAACACAAAACATGTTCCATTATTCTACAACAGATTGACGTAAGCGAAATAGGCCTATAATTATTCGCATCTGATTTATGACCCTTCTTGAAAATGGGAACGACCTGCGCTTTCTTCCAGTCGCTAGGTACTTTACGTTCTTCCAGCGATCTACGATAAATTGCTGATAGAAAGGGGGCAAGTTCTTTAGCATAATCACTGTAGAATCTTAAGGGTATCTCATCTGGTCCGGATGCTTTTCCGCTACTAAGTGATAGCAGTTGTTTTTCAATTCCGATATCGTTTATTTCAATATTTTCCATTTTGGCGTCCATGCGACGGCTGAAGTCAGGGACCGTGTTACGATTTTCCGCAGTGAAACAGTTTCGGAACACTGAATTCAGTATTTCTGCCTTTCTTCGGTCGTCCTCTGTTTCGGTGCCATCGTGGTCAACGAGTGACTGAATAGGGGATTTAGATCCGCTTACCGATTTTACATATGACCAAAACTTTTTAGGGTTCTTGTTTAGATTGTTTGCCAATGTTTTATGTTCGAATTCGTTGAATGCTTCTCTCATTGCTCTCTCTACGCTCTTTTTCGCTTCGTTCAGCTTTTCCTTATCAGCTATGATTCGACTACTCTTAAACCTATGATGAAGCTTTCTTTGTTTCCCTAGTACCTTTCGTACATGATTGTTATACCACGGTGGATCTTTCCCCTTGCTTTGGACCTTAGTCGGTACGAACTTATCTAAGGCGTACTGGACCATGTTTCTGAATTTTTTCCATTTTTGTTCCACGTCCTCTTCCTCAGAAATGAACGTTTGATGGTGGTCACTCAGATATTCTGCGATTTGTGCCCTATCACTCTTGTTAAGCAAATATATTTTCCTTCCTTTCTTGGCATTTCTTATTACACTTGTAGTCATTGATGCAACCACTGACTTATGATCACTGATACCCTCTTCTACATTCACGGAGTCGAAAAGTTCCGGTCTATTTGTTGCTATGAGGTCTAAAACGTTAGCTTCACTAGTTGGTTCTCTAACTATCTGCTCGAAGTAATTCTCGGACAAGGCAGTCAGGATAATGTCACAAGAGTCTCTGTCCCTGGCTCCCGTTCTGATTGTGTGACTATCCCATTCTATACCTGGTAGATTGAAGTCTCCCCCTATTACAATAGTATGATCACGAAACTTCTTCACGACGTTCTGCAGGTTCTCTCTGAGGCGCTCAACTACTACGGTTGCTGATGCAGGTGGTCTATAGAAGCATCCGACTATCATATCTGACCCACCTTTGATACTTAACTTAACCCAGATTATTTCACATTCGCATTCGCTAATAACTTCACTGGATATTATTGAATTCTTTACTGCTTAAAATACTCCTCCACCATACGAATATAAACATGACATGATAAGTATATTCTTCCGCGTTTGCTGTTGTCTCACTCTAGTTTCGTAGCTTATTAGACAGACAGGATTTAAATGAGATAGCAGCAAACATGAAACAATACATGGCTAAATGTTTAAATTCGTATTATTCTTATGGTGAAGAGAATACTGCATGTGATTCACTATTCATAGAAGTTCCTATTAGCAACCATCTCTTCTCACAGAAAGGAAAAAATTCAGAACGTAGAGTTGGCCATATTGACAAACATCCCAAACAGTCTTGCCAATCGGATTTTCGTAGTACATTGAAATGCTGCTACATTCGAAGATGAACAATACGGAATTTGTATTTACTTCGTTGGATAATGTATGAAAATGCAGTGGTCGAAACTCGGGGCGGAGAAAAAAAGCTCATCTTCCACCTTTTTTGGTAATTTATTTACTGACGCAGAGGATTTGGTGCGAGTATTTATCTTTGTGCCTAAAAAGCATGCCTGTGTAGCGCTACACATATTCGATGGCAGAAGTAAGTTGTGGCGGCACGCACCAACGTTTTTCAGAACTTCCGATTTCTTTGCACTATTCTAGGCCGCAGACGGTTTTTTGGGTTACAAAAACCGGAAAAAAAGTGCGGCTTGGATTCGAGTAAATACGGTAGTACTGGAGGGCAGTGTGGAGGGTAAAAATCGTAGAGGGAGACCAAGAGATGAATACACTAAGCAGATTCAGAAGGATGTAGGCTGCAGTAGGTACTGGGAGATGAAGAAGCTTGCACAGGATCGAGTAGCATGGAGAGCTGCATCAGACCAGTCTCAGGACTGAAGCCACAACAACAGAAGGCACACATTACTGAAGCTCTGTAAGTCCAATAAAAAGCACCTAGAATGACTAGGCAAATGATTTTTCTACTCTGTTACACATTTCAGTTCTTTTTATTTAAACAATGAAGGACGTAATGTTATGTTTTGTTTTCTACTTAATTTGTGAAAAAACAGGACTATCATTTTGTAACATACCCACTCCTCAATTATTGCTCAATAAAGTATGGCGGACACCTGGACTCCTGTTTCCTTAATTGTTTCGAGCAGTGTACACTGATAAGCCAGAACATTATGACCATCTACCTGATAGCTAGTATGGCCATCTTTGGCATGAATAACAGTGGCAAAGCGTCATGCCATGGAAGCAAAGAGGCCTCGGTAGGTCACTGGAGGGAGCTGACACCACATTTGCACACCCCAAGTCACCAAATTCCCGTAAATTCCAGGAATGGAGGGCAATTGGCTCTCACACTGATGTGCTCAATCAGGTTCCGATTTGGCGAGTTGGGGAGGGCCAGCAAAACAAATGGAAGTCGTCACTGTGATCCTCGAACCACTCAAAACACACACTTGCCTCTGTAACATGGCACTGCTGTCAGCTAACAGAATCATTGTGAAGCGATGTATGTGGCCTGCAACTGTGTGTGATACTCCTTGGTTGTCATGGTGCCCTGCACGAACTTCGCTGGACCCATGGATGCCTACATGAATGTTCTGCAGAGCATCAAGGAACCACCACCACCACCACCACCACCACCACCACCACCACCACCACTTCTCTGTTCTGCAGTACAGATATTAAGGACTTTTTCTCCTGGAAGAATCGTGGCCTCCCATCGGCATGAAGCAGTTATCTGGATTCATCAAACCACGCAATGCTCTGCCACTGCACGAAAGTCCACTACCAATGGTCATGCGCCCATTTCAGTTTTATTTACCGATGATGGGGTGTTAACGCTGACATACACATGGGTCACTGGCTGCAGAGCCCCCATCATTAGGAGTTTTCAGCGCACTGAGCTCAGACACTTTTACTCTGCCAGCATTAAAGTTTGATGTTACATCTGCCACAGTTCACCACCTATCTGCCCACCCTATGATGTCCAACATCTGTAAAAGAGGTGGCCACCCAACCCCACGAAGTCTGGATTTGGTTTCAACATATGTTGAAGACACCACATCACTTTTCGAACACCCAACAAGTCATGCAGTTTCCAAAATCATCATGCCAAGCCTCTGGGCCATCACAATCTGCCCTCTGTCAAACTCAGATTGTGCACCTTTCCCATTCTACACATGTACAGCACACTCAATGATACTACATTCAGTATACATGTGTGACTAGCAGTCATTCCTCGCCCCTCGCCAGGTGACTGCTATCACCTGGACGGGTTTATATCAATAGTAAGTTAGTGGTCATAATGTTCTGTCCGATCAGTGTCATTTCAACACATACAAAAAGTTACACCTAATTTCCTCACAACAAAAATCTCTTTTGTTCTTTCTTGTGTTACAACAACAAGTTTTTCCCTTTCAAAACAGTACATGTTTACAAATTGTTTTTCCAAATAAAGTTGTTCTTTCCACATTTTTCAATGCACACACAACGACATTATCAACTGTGCTAATGTTTTGTGCATTTTTCCACTGTGTGACAAGTGATCTTAGAGGCTGCACACATCTATATATGAGCATGTAGCCTTTCTTCTGAGGCAGCTGCAGATGAATTAAGTAAAGCAAACAAAGTTGAATATAGTTTAAGTTAGACGTATCTGGAGTCCGTTCATAAAAACTACACACGACTTCCTTGTGTGCAAGCGATTCGCTACAAATGTTTACTCACAAACAAAGCAATCTGCTTTGCCAAGAAATATTTGTGATATAAATGCATCTACTAGCATTCTAAGATGGAGTGGAGTATAAAGATGAACTAAATACTTACTGACTGCTCAGAATGTTATCTGAAGTTGAATGGTGCCACTACACTGACTACTTAGATTTCACTTTGCTGTAGGATATCCCACATTGCACCAATCATACAAATGTGAAAACTAATCACCTGCATCTTACAGACAGCATCCAAAAACATTTGTCTACTTTACTTTCTTCATTATTTGCATTGGTTGATCAGCATTTTTGGTACCCAGCTTGCTCACAATTTACAACCTTTTTCCTTCGTGACAACCATGTACACAGTGGTGTTTCCAACATGAGGAAAGTCAGGTAGAGAACCGGTTGTCAATCAGATGGTAGGTTTTTGTTTGTTTGTGCACAATTTCACCTGTCTTGACATTCAAATCTTCACCTTGCAAATCTATACAGCCACGCAAAACCCTCACACTTACTAACCTTTTCTTTATTTATTACTGCAAGTCCATAATCTAGGCACAACTAATGAATTTGAGTAATTTTACATCCTTTTATACATGAAAGACTTATTACAGCATGCACTTTGCAAACGGCTGGAGCAACAATTTTTGAAACCCATGTCTGCTTTCATCTATTGTCTAACAGCTATAGACTCAAAACAATCATTTCTGTGCCACTAAAAATCATTGGGAGACACTGCAGTAATTTTACTTTATTATGAAATGTCAACATTTAAATTTAAGCAGTCAGATCTTACTCTTTGAATGAGCCTCAGGCCATTGCCAACTTTGATTGTGCTCGTCTGTCCCAAGTGAGGCAATGAAGGAAGGTTGAGTAAAGAAACATCTGGACAAAGATGTTCATCTCAGTTAGGCACAGGAAAAGCCCGCCATGGCCTTTAAGAATCCATCCAGTGAAGTGACATGGATGATTAACGAAAATCTAAATCAGCATAACCAGACAGGGATTTGAATCCCCTCCTAAAATAAGGAGGCCAATTTGTGAAACAACTCACCATCAATCTTTGTGTGAAACACTGGTGGCACCAAAATCACCTAATTAATATTAAATCCATGGTATTTTAATTAAAACAACTGCATTTTCTATAAAGTGTAAAACATGCATTTTTGTCAGATTTTTGACATATATAATGAACTTCTGAAAATGTGCAAAATTGCTATGAATTTTCTTTTAGTAATGGTCTTTATGTAAATAGTGACACAACTGGATGGAGATTGTAGCACTGCATCAATGTGTTCAAACAGGTGTGAAAGTTTTGAGACAAAAGTATACAGAACAATAGACCAGTCACACTTTTTAACTAATGTCAATGGTAGTGGTTACTTAAGAATACTGCTGCCTCTGCCAAACAAAACCAAATGAGGAGCAAATGCTATATACAATACCATAATGGATATTGAACCAACAATAAGGAATCAAATCAGAAGTACAAAGCTAATACTGGATGAGCCTGGTGAACCAACCAAATTTGTCAAGTTTTAACTCACCAATACAATCAAACATTAGCTACAAAGTTTTTCAAAGCAGAGTCCTTGGATAAACAGTTCTCGGTTTAGCTGCTGCGTAAAATATGGATAAAATCCCAAGCTTTCTAAGATTGCCTCTGCCATCATTGTCAAGGGGTTAAATCTAACTGCCACGAAAGTGGTGACTGGATTACGCCATAGTATCACGGAAATGGCATGTAGCCAAGATCTATGTCCACAGAACTACAAGACTGTCTTCCTCTGTGCTGTTTCTTTATCAACTGCACAATTCCACACATTGCTACATACTTTCACATCTCATTCTCCAACTCAGCCCACCTGTGTATGGTGGGACAGGAAAGAAGAAGTACACACTTAATCACCCATTAATGGACATACCTTTTACAAGCCAGTTCAGTTCAGAAGAGATTTGTGCTCAACACCCCAGTATACAGAGTCGGGACTATTTCAGACAAGGACCACCTCGGCTCCTAGATTAACCATCTGACAATGGTGTTAATGGGGAATGGTTATTCTGTCTGTGATATTAGGACAATGCCACTGAGGAAACCACAAATCTACACTATTCAACCAAGCCAGGAGGACCAACCTATGGTGCGGGTTCCATTCTGTGGTGCAACAACTAGCAAAATCCACGAAAATAGAAGAAACATTGTTATCTATTAAAGGTAATTTCAGCCCAAGAGTAAAGAGATTTCTTGCGAGTGTGGTAAAAGTTACTTGGGCCGGTCTATACGGAGTGTTGCCAATCCCTGTGTTAAGCATCCATGTCACCCTGAATACAGTAATTTCGAAAAATTAGCAATGGTATAGCACAGTCTGTTAAACCTAAGATTTAGTTTGAATTAACCAGCATTGTGGCTCACACTTCAAACTATTGGGATCTGTGATTAGACAAGCCATGGAAATCAGACTATGACAAATAGCTCAATACAGATACCAGTACACAGTTAGCAATTCATGGAAGTGTGCACTTGATAATAGAAGAGCACATCCCTTAGTTTACTGCCTGATGCAAGTGATTGCTTACAAGTGACTACAGATGGTGTGTGCAAATGTTATCTATGGATAGGTAGCAACATCTCAATAAGCACCATTTCCATGATATTGTGCGGTCACTCAACCATATACCATATTTTGGGCATAGAAGTGGGAGCCTCACCAGTTCCATGAAAGAGTTACTCCCTGATGATAACAATGAAGGCAATTATGCAATTTTATGCAGCAACTAAACCGAAAACTTTCTGTTCACTGTCAGACATTGCAATCATTGACAATACTACAACTACATAAACTGTGGCAAACACTGCCCAGAACAAGAGGCATTACATTGAAAAAATATAATTTAAATACTTTTGTATGCCTGTAAATATATGTAATCAGTGCTGGTTCAGACAAATTATCCTCATACCACGGCAAACTACACAATGAGCTAGAACAAAACAGCACATCCGATCTCCAGTATATAGAAAGGCTGCTTCACATAACCACCCCCTCCCTGTTTTCCGTACTTTAACGGTGCACTAAGGTACTGTAGAACAATGGGATTTCAGTGTGTACCAGGACTGCAGACATATACCCGTAAACATAAAATTACACGATTTCAATTTTTCAATGTGATAATTGCAGGGTTAAGCTAGCACTCTTAAGAGATGTTTATAAATTACTGATCTACACATAAAATCATAACTTGTCCATTGAAATGCTGCCCAAAAGCTACTCCAAGTACACTGTTACTACAATATGCCGCCCCCCCCCCCCCCCAAAAATTTGATCGTGTCCTTCCCAAGCCCTACGGCCTTTACATGTTATTACCTTCCTTTTTCACACTTCCACAACTAATCACGCAGTGTGAGCAATGTTTATGACTGCCACTATCGACTTAAAATTTAACAGCATGTATACGGACATGACCATTAGAAATGAAAAAGTGAAATGTTTCACAACTATAGTAACAAAGCAATGTTATCACTAAAATTGTACCTGTTTCTTTCTCTGCAGTTTAGGGGATACACTTGGCGAGCCAAGCGGGCTTGTTGGGAGAGATTTGCTGTTGCGCCTGTGACGTTCTTTTGGTGGCATGGCTTGTTCAGCTCCTCGCAATGTCAACCTGTTACCTGCAATCATTTGCTGTGCAACTTGCACTACTGATTTGCCACATGCAGCAGCTTCTCCCACATATCCATCGTCTGTTCCCTGTGATTTGTTGACTCTTGACTGCATCTGCGTTGCACCTCCTACTAATGAGGAAGTATTTTCTGTAAATTAACACATTGAACTAATATACTGCAAGCAACTATTTGGCATTGTTCAGAAGGGGGGGGGGGATAGGGATAGAGAGAGAGAGAGAGAGAGAGAGAGAGAGAGGAGAAAAACATTATGCCTGAAGATCTGAAACCACAGAACACTTTTGTTACAGTAAAAAGCTCCTTTGAACACAAACTTTTAAATCAACGTGCTTAAGAGGGGTTTGACCATTTTCTGGAAATGGTCTAATTATATCATTTTATACTTCTAACATGCTTTTCTTTCCTTTTGAATTTCAGTACTCTTATATAAAAATGGAACTGAAATTCAAATAATTTGAATGCCCTCTAAAACACTCCATTCACATCGTGTGATGCCTCTGAAGTCACTGGTTAGCTTGCTGCTGCTACTGTCATAATGCTAATTCACAGCAATGTCTTGTTTTGGAATTTGTGTTTCTGAAAATGGGTTACAAATGGTGTGTAGTACTTTACTGTACAAATACATCTGTAAAAACTCCTGAAACATTGTATTCGCGTGTTCTAGAGAATGAGATGATGCATAATATGTGGTTGCACTGTAACGGCAAATGCATGAAGTCCATAACTTACATCTGAGGTATGATCTCCCACTGTTATAATGAAGTATTGTGTCACTCAATGAAATCTAACTCTTTGTAAAAATTGTCTTTCACCTAATTACATCTCAATTATTTGGTAGTTCATTTCTTGGAGTGGTAAGCCATCTAATTTTGTATAACGATACCCATAGATCGCTGGTTGGTTCGAATCCAACTTGAAAGAAAGTTTTAACTTATTTGTGAAACAACTCTACAGTCCTCTCACATATTAAAACCAAATCACACTACTACAATTAGTTCTTGCCACCACTATTGTAGTATTTCGTGTAAGAGTTTTCAAATATATGACCCTTCCAGGATTGAAGCATGTGACCTCTTTCTCTGAACTTTAATGTGCTATCTACTGCACTTGGAACGCCTGCTCAATGAGGCATCTCTGCTCTGTCTTCTACACAGAAAATCAGTACCGCCTTCTACACAGAAAATCAGTACCGCCTTCTACACAGAAAATCAGTACCGCCTTCTACACAGAAAATCAGTACCGCCTTCTACACAGAAAATCAGTACCGCCTTCTACACAGAAAATCAGTACCAAGTTTTGCCAAAAATAATTCTATTATGCTTTGGGTCATAGTTTATGATTGATAGTCGACAATCTAGTTATAATGTACAGACACATTTGCAAAAGTTCTTCAGTTCCTTAGTTTTGAGCAGGTTTAATGATGTTTTGCAAGAAGCAGGGAAAAGGATGTCCATCATTGCACACATCGCCACTCTAAATGGGAGCAGTATAAACTGCTCAACTTTCGCAAGGCTTCCACTATCAGTGTTCACAAAATTCCTTTCTATTGTTCCTTAAAAGTTTTAATTGCATTTTCCATCATTAAATCACTATACTGTTTGCAGTAAAAGTACGTAAAACCCGAACTTCGGCTAATGCTCCTACAACACAAGTAAAGCTTCATCTTACTCCTAGTCTGACGTCACCAGAGTATCGACAAACAACAGCGTTTTCTATCACATTACCAGATCTCGATATTCAAGTTTTAATTAGATTAAAACAACACACATCTTGTGAGAATATTTGTCACAAATGCTATTAAAATGTTACAATCAACAAATAATAACAATCCGAACTATTTTTGTTAACACAGGAAAGTAGCCTATTCTTGCAACATTATGAAGGTAGTAACTGAGTTTCCATGACCATGCAAACTTCATTCATTATAAACCTCCACCTGCCACAGTATGAGAACCAATTTCATTCAGAAAAGATTATGAAAGCTAAAGTGCTTTAAACAAATCTAGTTATTACAGGTATATGTGAACTAATTCACAGTGCTTCTGTTTAAGAGATGAATGCTTGCTTACAACTAAAATCTGCTAATTTGTGGCAGTGTGGATGGGCCATGATATTTTGTAGAATGGTGGTATTGTTCAGCAGGACTAACTACTACTAGTTTCCAGAAATGAACATCTTACCCACATATTCCTGAAGACCCAGAATGGTCTAAATACTTTAGTCCCACTACTGACATACCATCAATCAGAGGCAGTGCAACCTGAGAAAGCAGCCATGGCGTACCGCCTCGGACGCTGTTTCGACACTGCATTATTTGTATTTGTGAGCAGCAAATAACTGTCTGTCCAAATGAATGGTCTTTGCAAACTGGCTAATTCCACAGCAGACCATCCAGTGGCAGAAACTGCTGAGCAGATGATTCTATTTCAACAGCTACGTTACAACCCTCGCCATCTGGATCCTTTCCTCAAACACCAGTTTTTATGGACAATGCTAATGGGAGTTGTTCTTGCAATACACCCTTTATCATCATAATCACCCCCAACTACCTCCACTTGCCGCCTCCTGCCCCACGCCCATGCCCACACTGCTCTAGGACCCCAACTGCACTTGTCTTGCACCCACATCATCTTCCCTGAAGCCTCCTGTTTCTTTGACTTGAGTCCCCTTCCAGTACACTCCTCCACATCCACATTATCGTCTCACCCATAACACAAACTGACTTATGCCGGTCCCTATATCGCACAGTTATTCCATGAGCAAAGGTCAAAAAATGATTTGTCTGAAAGCTAGCAAGTTTTGAGTTGTTTATGTGCCTGTCAACAATTCAAAATTTCTATATGGGGAGTTATTAACTTTGCTCTTAAATTATTTACATTCTGCCAGGACTTCCTGTTACCAACTTCAAATCAAAAAGTTATTGAATCCAAATATAAATACAAGAAAGAAAACACGGAAGGTGTCCTATGCACTGCAGACAAAGCTAATTTTATAAATTTGCAAAAATACAGTAAAACACATTGAAAAGAAAGATTTTTGTTTTGCAGTTAATTATTTGAATTATACAAAACTAACTTATTTAATTCGCAGTGTCCTTTTTGTTTGAATCAGAATTCACAAGATTTTATAATTGGTATTAAACACACACACACACACACACACACACACACACACACACACACACACACACACACACACACGGCAATTATAAAAACAATCAGCCAGCAGAAATCTGATGGATTTAAGAAAACTCAAAAAAATATTTTGAAAGCCCATACCTTTTCCATTTGCTTCAGGAATGAATTCTTTGCAAGGCTGTGTGTGTTTTGAGAAATCTCTCTGTTTCAAAGGCTTCTCTTCCAAAACTTCACTGATTGGACGATAACTGTCATTCTCTGGTTGAGCTACAGGCTTTGATTTTGGATAACGTATGTAAAAGAATGTGTCATCGTGTGTAGGTGGTGAAAAAGTTTCCTCTATGTCGTACCTATAAACGACCGACAAAACAAAACATTTGAATGTGAGTAATTTTATACATTTGATTCTGTGAGTAGTTTAATGTGCATTCAGCAAAATTCAAAAATGGAAATGAGAAAGACTTGACAAGTTACAGTGTTATAGGCAGGGATCCTCACCTGGATTCCCAACCTAGTCTGGCACATTACCTTAATAAATGTAAATACCAAAAACTTAAACATTTCTTTACATCAATTAAATTAAAGAGTACTGGAAACATGAAACACACATCTGATACTGCAAATTACAGCAGATTAATAACACTAACTGAAATTTATTGAAAACATATCATGCTAATAAAGAGTTAATTACAAAATTTGAAACACATTATGTACACAACAATTGCACAAAGTGTGTTTTACATATTTGAATGAAAAATCTCACCTATCACCAATCTTTGATTTCATCCACTGTGGAATAGAAATGCCAGAAGAAATAGAGCGTTCTGAATCTGTAGAACCCATGGTGGTCAGTTATTTGTTGTAGTCCTTATGAACATGTACAGATGTATGAAGTAGACTTGATCAAATAGATATGCACTTCAGCTGTGTGCCAAACTAGGAGTATGCTTCCAACATTCTGTTAATCTGAGAAACATAATTTGGTTAACAAAAGCAATTTCACAAAGCTGCAGAAGCAAATCAGTCTGTATTAAGCACTTCAAGGCAAAGCAGTATTTTGTGCTAAAGGAATCATATGAACAAACATTACACTACTGTGATTAAAACAGCACTCGTAGGAAAACTATAGGATTTTTTATGTCCTTAGTAAACATAATCCTATATAAATTTAAGAGACATCTACTTAGTCAGCAAATTACATGTTGTCTTCACAGGGGTCAACCAATAATTAATTAAAAACAAGATCTTAAATGAATCATCCAGGCCCAACCTTCAAAACACAGAAGGCTGGGGAAAAAAGCCATGCACAAGCTGTTTGTCATCAGCCAATGCAACTAGCACCCATAAATTTTGTTTCAGTAACAGTAAACCATTACAGTTTTCAATTAATTACATGTTAAACATTACATTGTCACTCACGTGAATGACAAACACAGTCTAATAGGCCTAACAAAAAAGAATTATTGTGCACACGTAGTGTTATTAGGCTCAGCATTTTCAACTACACTTCAAAACTTCAGTATATAGATAATCTCCACTGGTATCAAAGGCTAGAAAAGCCAATTTGGGACAAGATTCCTCATATCAAATATAGGACTATAGAGGATGAAGCATACACTTACAGATGCAAATTCGCTTCAGGTATTCGATATTTTTCACTGCTGCACTTGTTCTCAGCCCAACTGCTGAACAAGTATGAATGTCTTAACTTATGGAGACATGACAGGTAAGGAGTGGCTAACCCTATCAATATCAACAGTGTTCATAACTTACTGCAAAAGGGGGCAGAGTGTACTTCATGACCACGAAAAATGTATTATTCACTTTTATTCTGAACATACTTTTAAGGAGAGATGTTTGTGCGTACATTTAATAAAACTGAAAATATGAATATTACATTAATTGCGAAACGTCACAATCTACAGTAGAACTAACTTAAATTTTTGCGTTAAGTTCAACCGAAAAACTTAAAAACAGTTGTGGAATCAAAGAATTCATGAAAAACATTTTTCAAAAATTTACAATATTAAGTGCACGACTACATTACAATATCATCATAAGGTGGCCGTTAAGTACTCTATTATTGGTACTGCTGGGATTAAAATATGAACAGACAGACAAAATGTTTGAGACGAATATTATTGCCGAATCCGAAATTAAATCTTTCATCACACACATTATAGAGAATTAAAAGTGTGCAGTCATGTATTTCTCTCAATGCAGAAGATGAATTTTTTTCAAGTACTTCCACGTGAGTTACGCGCAAATCGCCAGTACCCTGACAAACATATATGTCAACATAAAAGTGTGAAGTAGTTATCAAACACGACGGGTCTCAAAATTTTTAAGACGTATGACATCCACTCATATTTCCGATTTTATCTTCCTAACATTTTAAAAGCATAGGGCATATTCCAGACGAGTTAATTTCAATCATTTGACGAGATCTGGTCTGAATCCAACAATTGTCAAACCAACAAGTTCTTGTTTGTCAGACTGTTCTCCTTGTTAATAAACAGCAAAGTATACAAAAAAATTACATCATAGCAACATCTGAACTCCATGTCAAGGGTACATAACTAAATTTCTCACTGTCATTGCGTGTCAATGCTCCCTAACACTTATTAAACACAAATAGTTTATTACTTTTGTATGAAAATACAGTATGCGCCATAATGTCTCCCAAGCACTGACCTTGAAGTTTACATAGATTAGCGACGCAACTTCGCTTACATAATTGGTACAGAGTTCAATCTATATCATCTACATCACGCCTTCCGTATGACAAAAGTATAACGTTGAAATCTTACTTTGCTACGTTTATCCGTCACAGCATTGTAAGTGGCACGACCCATCTTCTTTCCCAAGTTCTACTGGACTACTGCATCACTGCATCGTTTCTGCGTGTCCCACGTATGGAAGTCTTGGCAACGCAGCGCATAAAGACAGTTGAATACAGTAATACACATATTTTGTAATGTAGTGAACTGGGGCTGGGGGAACAATGAAGTATTGCTATCATTAAATTGAGTTCTGGCCACACTTAAAATTGAATTTAGATTATTCCTTCAATCTATATTTCAAAATATTCAGGTGATACATGCGCCGCAAGAAATCGTTGGCAACACTTGTTCCAGAAAGTTTCAATACTTTTTCATAGGCCTATCGCGTCTGTTAGTATTTGACTATTTGCTGTGTGAAAGAGGTTGCTGATATGTTCGTTAAACAAATATTTCGCGGAGGGAGGGAGGCAAGAACAAATAGCGTTAAAGAGAACCGCTCAGAGCTGTTCATCAAACAAATGCACACAATAGAGCATCACTTCCCTATCCACTCTCACTGCCGTATATTCTTTTTTATTTCAGCCGCAGCCGACCAAATTTTGTTAGTGGAGAACATTACAGATATATAACTAATATTCTCAAATAACCGGTAAAGAATGTTACCCCGCAACAGATGATTTCAACAGTGTAAATTAACATACAGAATGATGCAAACTTGGGGTATGTAAAATGGGCAAATCTTTTTTCGGCTTATTGGCAGTTTGATAAATTGCGTTTTCGTTTAGGCGAAGTTACACAGTTTATACATCAAGTGTAAGAATGAACATCATGTACAGTTAAAATCGTCTGGTGTATATTACCATATAGAAATTTCCCGTGGCAATGTTAAATTACTTTAAAAAGAGATTAGTAGTTCTTCAGCAAATGCCAATATTTGTTGAACTGAGAATGCACTTTGATCTTTACTATTCTCAGCAAATAAGGTCTATAGTGGTTAAGACTGTGAACAAAGAGGCGCATTTTTTTGACTCCTCACCATAGCAGCCTTGTAGTTTGTTTATTTCACAGTAAAACTCTTGACATTGTCATGACAGCTGCTCTCCAAAATTGAAAATTAAACACCTCAAATAAAACAGCATAAGTGTTGTGTGATACATCAACTAACACTTCCTGTTGCCTCCTGTGTCAATGTTATAACTTAATATGTACATAAAGCAGTCCTAAACCTTACTTCATTTGAATACCACAACGCTGTACAAGTGATGGTCTAATTGGGGGTGATATGCCCTTGCCTCCCTCCAATTGTGAAACTGACTTATCTAGCCAGTTATAAGACAGCCTACTGGTTAACATGGACTTCAGACAATTTTATGACTCGACCCTGGGTTTTTCACATTGTCAACTATTGCCAGAGATGAAACAAGTGAGAAGTATAAAGTTTACTTCAGTCATTGCTCACATAAATGGCTTAATATCTACACAGGTTTCAACTGAATAGCCCATGAACACTGCAGTAGGAGCTTCACGGAATGTTGACTCCTAGCATGCTTTGTAACAGTGCATTCAGCTGAGAAATGCTTATGAATTATTGATAATGACTAGTTAGTTGAAACTGGTGTAGCCATTAAACAATTTGTGTGTGTACTGACAGAAAAAACTTGATTGTTAAGAATAATGTGCTTATTGATGCTCTTTGCTGATAACAGGCCGGCCGGAGTGGCTGAGCAGTTTTAGGCGCTACAGTCTGGAACCGCGCGACTGCTACGGTCGCAGGTTCGAATCCTGACTCGGGTATGGATGTGTGTGATGTCCTTAGGTTAGTTAGGTTTAAGTAGTTCTAAGTTCTAGGGGGCTGATGACCTCGGAAGTTAAGTCCCATAGTGCTCAGAACCATTTGAACCATTTTTTTTGCTGATAACATGGCAAATATGAAAAAGTGATGAGTGACAGATTAAAATTTCTCTTGCTGATTGTGGATCAATCTTGGTCCTTTTGCTGTAGTCTGATGTTTAACTATTGGGTCACTGAGATAAAATAATAAATTAGTTATTAAGGAACAAATAATAAACATAAATTGGATATCCACTGACTGTAATGACAGCATAGCGATGTATACAATTCATGATTATGAAAATAAACTCAAACGAGAGAAATGTTGGGCAGTTATATACACAATCTTAAGGTGATAACTTTACAGGCAAGTTAGTTTTGACAGAAGGGACATCCTTTGGTGTGAAGCCACAGTATCTCGAATTCACACATATTAAGAAGCTCAAGATATTTCAAAATAAAGCCCTTAAAACAATTGTTGACTCTCCTGGTTTCAAGTCGTTTGTACTTTACTTATCGGTGGAAAACTGATCATTCCCAGCTCATTTTACATCCAAAACAAAGGCACAGCTCTTCACAAAATATCGGAAAATTCTCGCCATGATCTCTCAGATCATGACATTGTTGAAATCAGTTCTAGAAATTCCAAGTAACTCTTCCCCATTGTGCTGAGTGAGGTGGTGGTAGTGGTTAGCACTCTGGACTCACATTCAGGAAGATGACAGTTCAATTCCGCACCCAGATATGGGTGTTTTGTGATTTCCCTAAATTGCTCCAGGCAAATGCCTGACAAGCTCCTTCCACATCTTTTAGTAATATAAGCTTGTGCTACATCTCTAATGGCTGTGATGTTAAACTCTAATTTTCATTCCTTCTCTGTATGTACTAGGAATAACAGAATATAAATGTGAATTAAAGAGTTTTCTTTTAGGCAACTCCTTGTACTTCACTTCACAGGGACCCTTAAAATCAGGCTATAATGTAAATAATATTTCAGTATAATACTATGATCTTTTTTAATATTAGCCCATATATTGTACTGACATTATAAGATGTACATCCTTGGCTTTTCCCTACATCCCAGATATTCTTGGAATATGTTTCCTATTTTTTTTCTGAATTTCTGTATCCTAGAGGAACTATTGACAGAGGAGACAAGCTTTATTGATTTTCTGTTTCAAAGTCAAATTTCTGAAGAGCATTGTCACATGTTGTGTATTAAAAGGAACTTTCCACAAATTTCAGTCAGTGCAGTGGATAGGATCAAATTCCATCTGACTGCAGACTAAAATTGGGGTGTGTAATGAAATTACAAGCAAAGGTAATACTGTATGTCTTTCTACAGATATAAAAGCAGACTGTCAATATATGCCGACTGATCATTGACAAAGGTTGATAGATATAGAAGTCAACACATGAGCGTGATTGATTAATTGGGATGGGTTATGGGACCAAATGGCGAAGTCATCAGTCCCACAATTCTGTAGTTAGTATCAGAAGAAAGAGGGTCTGCTAAAAGTGGACAGATCCAGCCAGGGGAGTCAAATTATAAAATAATAAACATTAAACACACGCAATAAAAGACATAAAATTTGAAACCAAATCTAAAAACTGGAAGAAATGGGTGGTAATAGGGTCGCAGACCGAGAAGACCGGAAAAGAGGTCCCAACCACAGCCAACCTGCCCCTGCTCCAGGATTAAAGTAGAACCTTATACTTGGAAATAAAAATCACTTTCACAGAGCAAACTGTGGACCAGTTCAACCTCCATGAATCATCTGCTAATATTAAATTTAAGAAGTCAGGCAGACGATACTTAGCACGAAGGGCCAAAAGAAGGGGACATTCCACCAATATGTGGGATACCGTCAGTCTGGCTCCACAACAACATTGTGGGAGTGGGCCATTACATAGGAGGAAACAATGGGTGAGCCTGGTACAATCAATGCATAGACGTCATAAAACAGTGGACTCCCTCTGAGAGGAGCGGAAGAAGAGTGCCAAACTGCAGTAGACTCCTTGATTGTGCGGAGTTTATTACTGTGAGGAGTAGTGCACCAGATGTCCTTCCATTTTTGAGCAGAGACAGATTTGCCATAGATCTGCATATTAACATCTGGAATCATGAAAGGAAATTGGGGGGGGGGGGGGGGGGGTTGTTAAGTATCTGCTTCTCTAGTCAAATGCTCAGCCAGTTCATTCCCTGAGATACCCACATGCCTTGGAACCCAGAGAAAGACAACAGGCAGAATGGCCAAGGGCAGAGAGAAGGTGACAAGAATAGCATCGGTCAACAGCCTGCAGGCTGTTCACTGAGTGTGACAAATTAAAACACTGTGAAAGGAGGCCAGAGAAACAAAACAGAGGACTCTGTGAATGGCTAGAAGCTCTGCTATGAACATACTACATGATCCAAGCAATAAATGGTGTTCTAAGCCAGTGGGAGATGTGAAAGCATATCTCACCTTATCGATTGTCTTAAGACCATCAGTGTAAAAGATGGTGGCACCCTGGAACTCTGCAAGGATGCACATACAAGATGCTGGAAAACCATAGGAGCAACAGAGATCTTAGGACCCTGGAATAGACTGGTCCTAATTCATGGTCTGGGCACCATCCTAGGGGAGGGGGATGGGGAGGGGGGCGGTATGGCAGGAAAGACATGGAGTGCATTCCAGTGAGTGGAGATGGAGATCCTGAGAGGGGAAAGCGAGACACATGCCAACTGGAAATCCCACCCATGGACAGTTGCCAGAAGGGAAACATCCCTCATTGGCAAAAAGCACAGAGTACACGGGATGATCAGGAAACTGGCAAATGGCCATTGTATAAGAAACCAAGAGTAGGCTCCGTCATATGCGCAGAGGGGGAATCACCGCTTCTGTGAGAAAACTATCAGCAGGACTAGTGTGAAAGGTGCCACTAGCCAGACGCACCCCACAGTGGATTTACTGGGTCAAGCAGTTTCAAAGTGGAAGAAGCTGCTGAGCCATAATCCTGACTACCATAATCTAGTCTGGACAATACCATAGCATGGTAAATACGGAGAAGAGTGGAACAGTCTGCCCCCAAAGATGTGTGGGCCAGGAGGCAGAGAGTATTAAGCTCCGGCGTACATGTAGCCTTTACGTGGCAAATGTGGGACAGCCATGTCAGCTTGTTATCAAAAATAAGGCCCAAGAGACAGGACTGTGTTACAATATCGAGGAGCTGGTTGCCTAAATAAAGTTCTGGATCGGGGTACACTGTGGGTCGATGACAAGAATGCTCGTTTTGGAGGGAGAAAACTGGAAGCCATCGGAGGTGGCCCATGTAGAGGCCCATCAGATGGCTCCATGGAGATGGTGCTCAACAGATGCTACCGAGTGGGAGCTGCACCAGATGCAAAAATCGTCAATGTACAATGCTGGGATAACCAGAGGCCCAACAGAGGTCACAAGCCCATTGATGGCAATGGGGAAGAGTGTGACACTTAGCAAAGAACCCCGTGGGATACTGTTCTCCTGAATCTGTGGAGTGCTGAGTGAAGTGCCAACTTGAACCCGGAAGAGCTGGTGAGATAAAAACTCGCAGATAAAAATCGCAAGGGGAGTGGTGCCAGTTGAGTCTATCAGTAGATTGGGTTTCACTAGGCATGGCCTGCACCTCATTAGGTATGGCAAGGGGAGGCTGGCAAAGTTTATAGGTGACGGTGTAATGGGTGGTAGTGGGATCACTCATGGAAAATTTCCTGTAGTAGTTGGTGTTACAGATGCACCTTTTTTAGATTGAAGTCAGCTGATAGGTATACCTGCTTGAAGGAAGTCACTCCTAGCTAAGGAATCACCTTCAGAGAATGTCATGTTTCCAAGTGGAGAATAAATTAGCATATTTCATCAAAATATAATAGTTATTAGAGTTAAAGTTAGTGAACTGCTTATAGATGTTGACTCTGAAATTATTGGTATATCGGAGCACCACTTGAATAATTTGACAATTCAGAGGCTTCCTTTACCAGGATACAGATTGGCTGGCTGTTTTTCAAGGAGTTCCTTGTGGTGTGGGGGAGTATCCATGTGCATAAGAAACAGTATTCCAGAATGAGATTTTCACTCTGCAGCGGAGTGTGTGCTGATATGAAACTTCCTGGCAGATTAAAACTGTGTGCCCGACCAAGACTCGAACTCGGGACCTTTGCCTTTCGCGGGCAAGTGCTCTACCATCTGAGCTACCGAAGCACGACTCACAACCGGTAGTCACAACTTTACTTCTGCCAGTACCTCGTCTCCTACCTTCCAAACTTTACAGAAGCTGTCCTGCGAACCTTGCACAACTAGCACTCCTGAAAGGAAGGATATTGCGGAGACATGGCTTAGCCACAGCCTGGGGGATGTTTCCAGAATGAGATTTTCACTCTGCAGCGGAGTGTGCGCTGATATGAAACTTCCTGGCAGATTAAAGTTGTGAGTACCGGTCGTGAGTCGTGCTTCGGTAGCTCAGATGGTAGAGCACTTGCCCACGAAAGGCTAAGGTCCCGAGTTCGAGTCTCGGTCAGGCACACAGTTTTAATCTGCCAGGAAGTTTCATATCAGCGCACACTCCGCTGCAGAGTGAAAATCTCATTCTGGAAACATCCCCCAGGCTGTGGCTAAGCCATGTCTCCGCAATATCCTTCCTTTCAGGAGTGCTAGTTCTGCAAGGTTCGCAGGAGAGCTTCTGTAAAGTTTGGAAGGTAGGAGATGAGGTACTGGCAGAAGTAAAGTTGTGAGTACCGGTCGTGAGTCGTGCTTCGGTAGCTCAGATGGTAGAGCACTTGCCCGCGAAAGGCAAAGGTCCCGAGTTCGAGTCTGGGTCGGGCACACAGTTTTAATCTGCCAGGAAGTTTCAAACAGTATTCCATTTGAGTCTGTAGACATATCACAGCGTTGACTGAACAGATATTTGAATGTTGTGCAGGGCCAGGTGAATTTAGTGAAACTAAACTTATAATTTTTGTTCTTTATAGGTCCCCTAACTCTGACTTCATAGCATTTTTGCTCAAATTAGAGAGGGTTCTTGATTCACTTTATAGGAAGTGCCAAAAATTAGTTATATGTGGTGATTTCAGTATTAATTTTGTATACGATTGTGCAAGAAAAAAGATGTTGGTAGATCTCCTAAATTCATATGATCTGATGCAGACTGTGTTTTTTCCAACTAGGGTGCAGGGGAACAGTAGCACAGTCATGGACAATATTTTTATTTATTCTTCATTACTAGATGGGCATTATGTTTGTAAAAGGGTGAATGGCCCTTCAGACTCTGATGCACAAATTTCAACACTAAGAGGCTTTTGTACTCAAACAAATGTCACATATAATTACAAACTATGTAGAAAAATTAACCCAATGGCAATAGAGAGTCTTTTAAACCTCATCAAGGAACAGGAGTGGCAGCATGTGTTTATATTGCCAATAACATAGATGACAAATATAATGCTTTCCTTAAAACATATATCATGCTCTTTGAGAGTTGCTTTCCATTAGAACGTTCTAAATGGGGTACTAGCAGTAAAAGGCAGCCTGGGTGGCTGACTAGTGTTATAAGAATATAATGTAGAACAAAGCGGGCATTATATCAAAATGCTAGAAGTAGTCACAATTGAGCTACAAGAAGCCCATTACAAACAGTATTGTAAGGTGCTTAAAAATGTTTCTAGAAAGGCGAAGAGTATGTTGTACACAAATAGAATAGCTAATTCACAGCATAAAATTATAACCGTATGGTCAGTTGTGAGTGAAGTGTTTGGTCAGCACCACAAGGGTGACGATATAAAGTCAGTTCATAGTAAAAATATTTCTGTTGCTGATAAATCAGATATATGTACAGTATTTAATAATCATTTTCTGAGCATTGCTGGTGAATTAAATAAAAATTTAGTTTCTACAGGGAATCAAATAACTCCTTTGGTAAATGCGTTTCCAAGGTTGATGTCTGAAATACTCCTCTGTGATACAGACAAGAGGAAGACTGAGTCAATAATTAAATCAGTGAAGTCTAAGGACTCTTCTGGATATCATGGCAGGCCTAGCAGAATATTAAAGTACTGTGCTGCACTTGTTAACCCTGTATTTAGCCATATTTGTAATTTTTCCTTCAAGAATGGTCAATTTCCTGAATGACTGAAGTACTCAGCAGTAAAGCCACTTTATAAATAGGGAGAAAGGGACAATGTACACAATTTTAGACCGATTTCTATGCCATCAGTGTTTGATAAAGTTGTTGAAAAGACTGTGTGTGTAAGGATAATTCATCATTTTATATTGTGTAATTTGCTATCAAATGTACAATTTGGCTTTAGAAGTCATTTAACAACTGAAAATGCTATATTCTCTTTTCTCTATGAGGTACTGGATGGGTTAAACAAAAGGTTTCGAATGCTAGGCATATTTTTTTTATTTACCTAAGGTGTTTGATTGTGTTGATCACAAAATGTTACTCCAGAAGTTTAGGAATATGGGGAGTAACTCACTATTGGTTCACCTCTTACTTTAACAACAGACAGCAAAAGGTCATTATTCACAGTGTTGAGAATGGCTGTGATATGGGGCCTGAGTGGGGTACAGTCAAATTGAGGGTGCCCCAGGGATAAATGTTGGGGCCACTCCTGTTCTTTATTTATATAAATTATATGCCCTCTAGTACTATGGGTAATCTAAAATATTTCTGTTTGCTGATGACACTAGCTTGCTAATAAAGGATGTTATGTCCACTGCTGGCACTGTTTCAAACAGTGTAGTTCATGACACAAGTTCAAATAGGGCAGTTTATGACATAATTTCATGGCTTGTAGAAAACAAACACACTAAATCACTGTAAGACTCAGTTTTACAATTTATAACACACATTTCAACAAAACCCAATGTTTTAGTTTCACACAATGAACATATGATTAGTGAAATGGAACATTTCAAATTTCTAGGTGTCAGATAGATAGTAAACTGTCATGGAAAGCTCACATTCAGGATCTTGTTCAAAGACTTAATGCTGCCATTTTTACTATTCGAACGGTATCTGAAGTAAGTGATTGCTCGACATGCTGCCATTTTTACTATTAGAATGGTATTTGAAGTAAGTGATTGCTCGACATGAAAATTAGTCTACTTTGCTTATTCTCATTTTCTATGTCAAATGGTATTATATTTTGGGGTAACTCTTCCCATTCTAAAAGGATATTTTTGACTCAGAAACAGGCAGTTTGGACAAAAAGTGGTGTAAGTTTGCTAACCTCTTGTCAACCCCTGTTCACTAATCTGGGTATTTTGACATTGGCCTCTCAATATATATATTCTTTATTGTATTTTCTTGTTAACACTATCGGCTTATTCCCAAGAATAAGCAGCTTCCACTCAAAAATCTTAGCAGTGATCCACGCACTTTCAAAAAAAAAACTGAAGAGCTTCGTCATGGATCACTCCTTCTATTCTGTTGAGGAGTTCCCTGAAAAATTAAGCTGATTCATATGTTATATTGTTAATTTACTTAAACTTATAGCTTGACTTTTTTGGGGTAGTTAAACATTTTATTATTATCTGTTATTACTTTTATGTTGTAATTTCATGTACTGACAAGTTCCATGACCTTGGACATTTGCTCCTCAATTTGGTCCTACGGAACTTGACTTGTAAAAAAATAAATAAAATACCACAGAAGCCCCAGTTGTCGAGGGTAACTAAAATATGATGGCACCAAGCCATGGCATAAGCCTTACGTAGGTCAAAGAAGACCACAACAAGGTGACGGTGGTGAGTAAAAGCCTGCCAGATTGCTGATTCCAAATGGAGTAAATGGTCAGTTGGAGATTGTCCTGCCCAGAAGCCACACTGAAACAGGTACAAAAGGCCCTGAAATTTGACTACTCAACATAATCTGAAGTTAAACATCCTCTTGAGCAGTTTACAAAGTACATTTGTCAGGCTAATTGGGTGGTAGCATCGAGAGACTGTCTCACCATTGTGACGGAAAAGCACCCATGAGCCAAATACGGTTGAAGACCTGAGGAGATGTCGCCCCTTGGGAACATCCAAGTATTGGGTCATCTGGTTGTGGATGGAATCCGAGCCTGGGGCCGTATCTCATGGAGAGCTAAGAGCCTGCATCAATTCCATTCGGTGAAGGGTTCATTATAGTGCTCAGCATGGTGTGGGATGAAACAGGGGGGTCTGTTCAACTCTGTGTTTCTGCCAAAGAAAGGTAGTAGGTGTGGTGTAATAAAAAAAATAAAAACATAAATATACACATGAAAAACATTTTGAAAGGACTAATACAATTGCATTATTAGAAATGTTCTGTGCTTGTACAAATTTTTTGGCTATCGGACTTCTTCTCTTACATTTCAATTGTAGATGCAGGCAACGGACTCCAAGTACACCAGTGCATGTCATAATTAAGAAAATCCTCTTCACTTGAATAAAAAATACTTAATACTGCTACCAAATTTTTTCTTTTTTTGAAACATGTATGATACAAGTCACTCGTAGCCCATCATCCTCTGCACGGCACTCCTTAACAGAACTTCTACATACAAAGGGCATTCAAAAAGTATTGCACAGTCGTCTTTAATTTTTTTATTTTTTGCAGGAGGAGAATGAAATCTTCTGTGAACATACTTGGAACATTTAACTATCCATTGAGCCTTCTCAATGCAGCCTCCTTCAGCTGTCACGCATCTGGCCCAAAGTTCTTTACATGATGTAAATGAACTTTGGTAAAATTCTGGAGATTGACTTTTACACCATCAGTTGACACAAGAAATAAGGTCTTTCTCACTATCAAATGTTTTGCCATGCAGGTGGGCCTTCAGACAACCAAAAAGGTAAAAATCAGTCGGAGCCAAGTCCAGACTGTAGGGAGGATAAGGAACAATTTTCCAACCCATTTTCCTGATTTTCTCCTACATCATAAGGGCTGTATGGGGTTTGGAATTGACATGGTGTAGTCTGATGGACTGACCCAGAAGCTGTGGTCTGTGGGTCTTGATGGCATGTCACAGCTTGTCCAATGCCAAACAGTTACAGTCCCGGTCAATTGTGAAGCCAGTTCCAAAAAGTCTATGAAAATGACACCACATTGATCCCAGAAGAAGGAGACCATCGCCCTTCAGCCTGCTGTTCGTGAAAGTCTTGGTTTCTTCTTCTGATGGGAACCCAGATGATGCCACTCCATGGATTGGCTTTTGCTCTCAGGTTCAGACAAAAACAACCATGTTTCATACTGGGTAATCACACCATCAAAATACTGTTTCCACTCTTCAGCAAAGATCTTCACGGGGCCCTCGCACACATTCCTTCCTCATTGTTTTCATTTCTCTTGTCAATAATCTAGGCACCCAAAGTGCACAGATTTTTCTGTATCGTGGTGACTGTACCAGTGATACCACACTACCCAATGACAAATGAGTCATTTCAGCATGCTGTTGTGTCATCACACACCTGTCATTTTGGATGTTTGATCAATGGTCTCCTTATTCACATCACTCACTGCCATCAATGGTCTACCGCATTGTGGATTGTCCAGTAGAGAGAAATCACCTTCTTTAAACCTCTGCAACCACCACTGGATATTGCTGCAATCCACTGTGTCCTCCCCATAAACAGGGAGCAACTTCCTATGAATCGATGTGGCAGAGTCATCGCCAGTCTTGAAGAGGACCTCCATCACCGATCGTTGTTGCAACCTGACATCTACTTCACGGCCCATTATGGCTCGCCTGTAAATAAAAGAAAATACTTTTATATACCAACTTATAGCTAAATGTTCCAAGTATGTTCACAAAAAATTTCATTCTCCTCCTGTAAGAAAATAAAAAAATTAGAGACAAGTGTGCAAAACATTTTGAACACCCTTTGTACAACAGAGTGTGAAACAAAATTATGTAAAAAAAAAAAAATGAATGGTGGTTTTTTCATTTGTCTGCGCTTTACTGTGCATTTATAATTAACGTCTTCGCCAACACTTATGGTCGATTGGTGTTTCCTTTTTTGTTTTTAATAAATTTTAACGTTATGATAGTCTGGGGGTCTTTTATCACATACCTACACAATTGCCCCACACTGTACGTTGACATGGTATGGAGACATCCAGTGTTTTATGCTTGTACATGTTTACATTTGCCAATACGGGTCAATGCCCTTTATTTGTCAGTTTCTCTTTATTTAATGGAATGGATATGTCAGCTTATCTGATGTATGTTAGAGTTCTACAAGAAATTAAAAGATTATATATATAATATGATAGTCAAACATGGTACTGGCAGAAGTAAAGCTGTGAGGATGGAGGTGAGTTGTGCTTGGGTAGCTCAGTTGGTAGAGCACTTGCCCGTTAAGGCAAAGGTCCCGAGTTCGAGTCTCGGCACACAGTTTTAATCTGCCAGGAAGTTTCACATCAGTGCACACTCTGCTCATTCTGGAATACGTTAGTCCATTACATATTTGAATTTAGCGCACTAACAATAATGTTCAGTTTGCTTTATTCTTGCTGCTAGGTTTTGCGCTTGCACTTTGGCAGATTTGGTGGCTAAGAACTAGTTGCCAATGGTCAACATGTTAGATGCTACCATTGCACGAGCATGCACTCGTTTTCTTAGTGCTGATTTCACATTGAGTGTCACACTTTCACCTGAGTGTCATATATTGAAGAGTTGCCATAGCATTTGTCTTCATTCTGGGTGCAGTGGGTGTGTGCTTATAGTTCAAAATCTGACGCTGTGACAGAAGATCTCCATTTTTACGGTCCGAGCATCATTATTACTCATTTTACTCACATTTTCAGTGGAGAGAACCCTGACCAACAGCATCCGTTGATGAGGTAAGTACCAGCTCGATCAACTGTAGTTCACTTCTTAACATGTCAAGCATTTTGAGCCACGATACTCAAAAATTATTTCCTTGCACATGCATGTTCATGTCACCCCACTTGACCATCCACTTGTTGAAAGACACATATAGATAGGCTTTTATCACTTATGAGAGCTCATATCTTCCTGAGGTAGAGGAGGGGGAAAAACATTGGAAAGAGGACAACAACTACACATTGCTGGCCTAACTACGCTTGGTGCTACCTCCTTTGTTTGGGACGGAAGAAAGGAAATACTTGTCTACTGATTCAAGGATTTATGAGGAAATGTTACTCATACAGACATGGACTATTTGCAAAGGAACTTTTGTTTCATGGAAATAATGTGTAACGGCTAATCGTTAATGTAGTATCATGTTGTTTCTTTATGTGCTAGTGCTATGTACTTCAGTTCACATGTAGCTTAGTGCAAAATATGACATTTTAATCGCCGTAGACTTATCTCTCTCAAATACCTGGAAATTAATTGGTTTTTGTAAAATCTCATGTTTAAATGTTTATGTGTACTCTGCAGTGAATAGGTACTGATAATTGTCACAGCTATACAATGCAATGATGCATTTTTCATTTGCCTTATGACCTTTATATTAATATCTTTATAACTAAATTGTTTACTTGAGGTGCGAACCGTTTGTTCATTTGGTACCTGCTACTCTCGACGTAATTCTCTTCTTCTGCACTGTGACATTGCATTGGTCGCTGAAAGAAAAAAACTTAAAACTAATTGCATTAAGTAGCTCGATGGCCACTGATACATTTGGCCATTGCATAGGTGCACAGATATTTCCATACTTTGTTTAAAATCATAGACATTTGTTTATTCTGTTACCCATTATGATCATTTACTCTGCAAAGAAAATTATTTAACATATCTTACAGTATTTTGTCATTTGTCCTTAGCTTACATGTCTCGCATAATTTTTCATAATGCTTCCTTTTGCTTGTAAATATGCTGTATATAGCTTAGTATTTAATTAAATCTCTGGGTACACATCTAATTTTGTTAACGCCTTCCCTTCATATTAAACAGTGCAGTACTTCTCATTGCTGTTAATTTTATGCCTACGTGTACAAATCAAAAAAATTACTTATGCCTATACACATCAATTTATCTTAAAATACACTCCAGAAGAAAAATTACATTTAGTGTTATGTACACTATGTACTATCTTGTGATAGAAAGAAAAAAATGCTACCTAGTTTCATCATTCTATAAAAGCTTTTATATCTTTGTGAGGGTGGAGACCCTTATCTCTCCCTGTTTTCTCACAGACTAATCTGTATGTCCCAGGGTGTGGTATTTTGAAAATTATGTATGGTCCTGTATAGAGTAATTCCCACTTCTTATTCAGTTTTCCAAATTTTGCCGGTTTAGGGTGCGTCCGTAAGAGGACTCATTGCCCTTCAAAAAATTGTGTAACATGTTCCAGTTTCTTACTATAAATTTTCTTTCTATATTTGGCCCTGTTTTCTAATATAACCTTGGCTTGTTTGATTTTGTCTTTTAGTGTCATTTCCTGTAGTGGGTACCTTTGGTATGGGCAACTCCCACTCATTCGTTTGTTTTGTCCAGAACATCAGTTCATTAGGTGTGAAACCTGTTGAATAATGTGGAAGGTTATTGACAACTTGCATGAAAGGAGCTATGTATTCTACCCATCAGATATGTTTATGAGGGGTGTATGTTCTAATAAACCGCTTAAATTCTTTAAAGACTCATTCTGATGAGCTTGCTTCTGGGTGAACAAAACCTTACAAATATGTGCTTTATGCCCTGTGAGGTCATTAATTGTTTCCACTTTTGCCCAACAAAATATGAAGCATTATCAGTTAGCAGTACCTTTGGTTTACCTACTCTTCTCAGATAGTCTCCCTCAATTATTTTTCTGATATTTGTGGCTGTTGCATTTTTAATAGCATATACACTCCTGGAAATGGAAAAAAGAACACATTGACACCGGTGTGTCAGACCCACCATACTTGCTCCGGACACTGCGAGAGGGCTGTACAAGCAATGATCAAACGCACGGCACAGCGGACACACCAGGAACCGCGGTGTTGGCCGTCGAATGGCGCTAGCTGCGCAGCATTTGTGCACCGCCGCCGTCAGTGTCAGCCAGTTTGCCGTGGCATACGGAGCTCCATCGCAGTCTTTAAAACACTGGTAGCACGCCGCGACAGCGTGGACGTGAACCGTATGTGCAGTTGACGGACTTTGAGCGAGGGCGTATAGTGGGCATGCGGGAGGCCGGGTGGACGTACCGCTGAATTGCTCAACACGTGGGGCGTGAGGTCTCCACAGTACATCGATGTTGTCGCCAGTGGTCGGCGGAAGGTGCACATGCCCGTCGACCTGGGACCGGACCGCAGCGACGCACGGATGCACGCCAAGACCGTAGGATCCTACGCAGTGCCGTAGGGGACCGCACCGCCACTTCCCAGCAAATTAGGGACACTGTTGCTCCTGGGGTATCGGCGAGGACCATTCGCAACCGTCTCCATGAAGCTGGGCTACGGTCCCGCACACCGTGAGGCCGTCTTCCGCTCACGCCCCAACATCGTGCAGCCCGCCTCCAGTGGTGTCGCGACAGGCGTGAATGGAGGGACGAATGGAGACGTGTCGTCTTCAGCGATGAGAGTCGCTTCTGCCTTGGTGCCAATGATGGTCGTATGCGTGTTTGGCGCCGTGCAGGTGAGCGCCACATTCAGGACTGCATACGACCGAGGCACACAGGGCCAACACCCGGCATCATGGTGTGGGGAGCGATCTCCTACACTGGCCGTACACCACTGGTGATCGTCGAGGGGACACTGAATAGTGCATGGTACATCAAAAGCGTCATCGAACCCATCGTTCTACCATTCCTAGACCGGCAAGGGAACTTGCTGTTCCAACAGGACAATGCACGTCCGCATGTATCCCGTGCCACCCAACGTGCTCTAGAAGGTGTAAGTCAACTACCCTGGCCAGCAAGATCTCCGGATCTGTCCCCCATTGAGCATGTTTGGGACTGGATGAAGCGTCGTCTCACGCGGTCTGCACGTCCAGCACGAACGCTGGTCCAACTGAGGCGCCAGGTGGAAATGGCATGGCAAGCCGTTCCACAGGACTACATCCAGCATGTCTACGATCGTCTCCATGGGAGAATAGCAGCCTGCATTGCTGCGAAAGGTGGATATACACTGTACTAGTGCCGACATTGTGCATGCTCTGTTGCCTGTGTCTATGTGCCTGTGGTTCTGTCAGTGTGATCATGTGATGTATCTGACCCCAGGAATGTGTCAATAAAGTTTCCCCTTCCTGGGACAATGAATTCACGGTGTTCTTATTTCAATTTCCAGGAGTGTATTTTGATATGTTTCGAGAAAATATTGTTTAGTGCTACTACGTATCTTACTCCTCCTTTACATCTTGGATATGGACCAGCTATTTCCAGGGATACTATATCTAGAGGGTTTTTTGTGAGTGTTGGGTGTAGCCCAATATATCTCGACACATAGCACTGTTTTGATTTTTGACATATTGCACACTTTCTTAATACCTGTAGGATCGCCTTCTCAAATTTGGAAAATGACAAAGTGTTACAATTTTTTCAGTACATTTGCCTACTCCATAATGTCCCCATACTTCATGTGTGGGTCTTATAAATTCATTGACATAATATTCAGGAATACACACACACACACACACACACACACACACACACACACACACACACACACCACTGATCAGATTTTTCATGTTCCCTATGAAACCAAACGCCCTTGTACTCCTGATACCATTTACTTACCTGTCCACCTTCATCCTGCTTAAGGTTTTGCATCACTTTACTCCATCTGCGATCTTGCTGTTGTATAATTTTCATTTGCTTACAAAAGTTATGCTAATCAGACTGTTGCATTGTACCTTGCATTAATAATGTTTTGATTTCTGCAGTCTCCTCTGTTAATTCACCAAATTCCTCTAAATCTTGTGGTAACATGGACAAGGCATCTGCTGTAGCATTCTGACTTCCTTTAATGTAAATGATCTCGAAACTGAATTCTTGTAAGTATAGATACCGCCTAGCTAATCTACAGTGTAATAGTTTACATGTTAAAAGAAATGACAGTGACTGATGGTCACTGTAATGCCCATATTACAGCTAAACTTTCCAATTCTGACACAGAGTAATATCTTTCTGCTTCTGATAATGTGCGACTAGCAAACCTGATGACCTTGGGTACTTCCTAACCTTCTTCTTCTCACATCTGGAACAAGCATGCCCCCGCCCGTGAGATGAGGCATCTGTGCATAGACAAAAATCCTTGGAGGTATCGAGGTGGCTAATAATGTTTGATTGACTAATGCCTGCTTAATGTTATTAAAGCCCTCTTCACACTTATCATCCTATAACTAAGGCATATTTTTTCATAAAAAGTTGAGGAATGCATCACTGTTCATCAACTTGCTATGGTAAGAATTTATGAAAAAAAGATGCTAGTCCTAAAGTTTTTAGTTGCTTTTTATTCCTTGGACCTGGGCAACTGCGTATGACATCAAGTTTTTTCAGCTCAGATAATATATCTCGTTCTGACATAACATGTCCTAAAAATTTGACTTGCTCCCTACCAAAACTAGTGTTTTAAAATTGGCTGTTACTCCATACTCTGCAAATTGTTGAAGCACCTGTTCAGTGAGTGCTGTGGAACTCGTGAAAATATATATATATATCTACAAACAAAGATGATGTGACTTACCAAATGAAAGTGCTGGCAGGTCGACAGACACACAAACAAACACAAACATACACACAAAATTCAAGCTTTCGCAACAAACTGTTGCCTCATCAGGAAAGAGGGAAGGAGAGGGAAAGACGAAAGGATGTGGGTTTTAAGGGAGAGGGTAAGGAGTCATTCCAATCCCAGGAGCGGAAAGACTTACCTTAGGGGGAAAAAAGGACGGGTATACACTTGCACACACACACATATCCATCCACACATATACAGACACAAGCAGACATATTTAAAGACAAAGAGTTTGGGCAGAGATGTCAGTCGAGGCAGAAGTGCAGAGGCAAAGATGTTGTTGAATGACAGGTGAGGTATGAGTGGCGGCAACTTGAAATTAGCGGAGATTGAGGCCTGGTGGATAACGGGAAGAGAGGATATATTGAAGAGCAAGTTCCCATCTCCGGAGTTCGGATGGGTTGGTGTTAGTGGGAAGTATCCAGATAACCCGGACGGTGTAACACTGTGCCAAGATGTGCTGGCCGTGCACCAAGGCATGTTTAGCCACAGGGTGATCCTCATTACCAACAAACACTGTCTGCCTGTGTCCATTCATGCGAATGGACAGTTTGTTGCTGGTCATTCCCACATAGAATGCGTCACAGTGTAGGCAGGTCAGTTGGTAGATCACGTGGGTGCTTTCACACGTGGCTCTGCCTTTGATCGTGTACACCTTCCGGGTTACAGGACTGGAGTAGGTGGTGGTGGGAGGGTGCATGGGACAGGTTTTACACCGGGGGCGGTTACAAGGGTAGGAGCCAGAGGGTAGGGAAGGTGGTTTGGGGATTTCATAGGGATGAACTAAGAGGTTACGAAGGTTAGGTGGATGGCGGAAAGACACTCTTGGTGGAGTGGGGAGGATTTCATGAAGGATGGATCTCATTTCTGGGCAGGATTTGAGGAAGTCGTATCCCTGCTGGAGAGCCACATTCAGAATCTGATCCAGTCCCGGAAAGTATCCTGTCACAAGTGGGGCACTTCTGTGGTCCTTCTGTGGGAGGTTCTGGGTTTGAGAGGATGAGGAAGTGGCTCTGGTTATTTGCTTCTGTACCAGGTCGGGAGGGTAGTTGCAGGATGCGAAAGCTGTTGTCAGGTTGTTGGTGTAATGCTTCAGGGATTCTGGACTGGAGCAGATTCGTTTGCCATGAAGACCTAGGCTGTAGGGAAGGGACCGTTTGGTGTGGAATGGCTGGCAGCTGTCGTAATGGAGGTACTGTTGCTTGTTGGTGGGTTTGATGTGGACGGACGTGTGAAGCTGGCCATTGGACAGGTGGAGGTCAACATCAAGGAAAGTGGCATGGGATTTGGAGTAGGACCAGGTGAATCTGATGGAACCAAAGGAGTTGAGGTTGGAGAGGAAATTCTGGAGTTCTTCTTCACTGTGAGTCCAGATCATGAAGATGTCATCAATAAATCTGTACCAAACTTTGGGTTGGCAGGCCTGGGTAACCAAGAAAGCTTCCTCTAAGCGACCTATGAATAGGTTAGCGTACGAAGGGGCCATCCTGGTACCCATGGCTGTTCCCTTTAATTGTTGGTATGTCTGGCCTTCAAAAGTGAAGAAGTTGTGGGTCAGGATGAAGCTGGCTAAGGTAATGAGGAAAGAGGTTTTAGGTAGGGTGGCAGGTGATCGGCATGAAAGGAAGTGCTCCATCGCAGCGAGGCCCTGGACGTGCGGGATATTTGTGTATAAGGAAGTGGCATCAATGGTTACAAGGATGGTTTCTGGGGGTAACCGATTGGGTAAGGATTCCAGGCGTTCGAGAAAGTGGTTGGTGTCTTTGATGAAGGATGGGAGACTGCATGTAATGGGTTGAAAGTGTTGATCTACGTAGGCAGAGATACGTTCTGTGGGGGCTTGGTAACCAGCTACAATGGGGCGGCCGGGATGATTGGGTTTGTGAATTTTAGGAAGAAGGTAGAAGGTAGGGGTGCGGGGTGTCGGTGGGGTCAGGAGGTTGATGGGGTCAGGTGAAAGGTTTTGTAGGGGGCCTAAGGTTCTGAGGATTCCTTGAAGCTCCGCCTGGACATCAGGAATGGGAGTACCTTGGCAAACTTTGTATGTGGTGTTGTCTGAAAGCTGACACAGTCCCTCAGCCACATACTCCCGATGATCAAGTACCACCGTCGTGGAACCCTTGTCCGCCGGAAGAATGACGATGGACCGGTCAGCCTTCAGATCACGGATAGCCTGGGCTTCAGCAGTGGTGATGTTAGGAGTAGGATTGAGGTTTTTTAAGAAGGATTGAGAGGCAAGGCTGGAAGTCAGAAATTCCTGGAAGGTTTGGGGAGGGTGATTTTGAGGAAGAGGAGGTGGGTCCCGCTGTGACGGAGGACCGAACTGTTCCAGGCAGGGTTCAATTTGGATAGTGTCTTGGGGAGTTGGATCATTAGGGGTAGGATTAGGATCATTTTTCTTTGTGGCAAAGTGATACTTCCAGCAGAGAGTACGAGTGTAGGACAGTAAATCTTTGACGAGGGCTGTTTGGTTGAATCTGGGAGTGGGGCTGAAGGTGAGGCCTTTGGATAGGACAGAGGTTTCAGATTGGGAGAGAGGTTTGGAGGAAAGGTTAACTACTGAATTAGGGTGTTGTGGTGCCAGATTGTGTTGATTGGAATTTTGAGGTTTTGCAGGGAGTGGAGCTGGAAGTGGGAGACAGAGTAGATGGGAGAGACTGGGTTTGTGTGCAATGAGAGGTGGTTGAGGTTTGCTGGAAAGGTTGTGAAGGGTGAGTGAGTTGCCTTTCCGGAGGTGGGAAACCAGGAGATTGGATAGTTTTTTGAGGTGAAGGGTGGCATGCTGTTCTAATTTGCGGTTGGCCTGTAGGAGGATGCTCTGAATAGCCGGTGTGGATGTGGGAGAGGAAAGATTGAGGACTTTTATTAAGGATAGGAGTTGATGGGTGTGTTCATTGGCTGAGTTGATGTGTAGGTGAAGGATTAGGTGGGTGAGGGCAATGGATTGTTCAGTTTGGAACTGGTATAGGGACTGATGGAAAGAAGGGTTGCAGCCAGAGATGGGAACTTTAAGTGTGAGGCCTTTGGGGGTTATGCCAAATGTCAGACAAGCCTGAGAAAATAAAATATGCGAGCGTAATCTGGCTAGGGTGAAGGCATGTTTGCGGAGGGAATGTAAATAAAACTTAATGGGGTCGTTGTGGGGATGTTGTGAGGGTGACATGGTATTAGAAGGTGGAAAGTGTAACATGAGGTTGAAATGAAAATGAAAGATAAAAATATATGGGGAGAGATAAGGGTGAACCAGAAAGTAACTGGAGATCTGGTATGAAAAAAGGCGAAAAAGTGTTGGTTAAGTTGATCCTGTGGTGAACTTGGGTTGGTAGACAGCGATGTGCATGAAGGTTAGGTGGTTGTGTTGCCGCTAAAACACGTTAAAAGGCGGAGAAATTCGGGAAAATTCCGAAAAAACGTGTAAATGTATTAAAAGGAGTGGTGTTGTGGTGAAAGATTACGAAAATGGGGCTAACAATTGTCTGACGAAGAAATAATGACGTTAAAACCTGTGGGGAGCAGCTAAAAATGATCAGTGATGTGCGAAAAACGGAAGTGGAAATAAAGTGAAAGTTATTAGAACTAGCCAAAATGGTTGTTTAATACGTGAAAGCAGCTGTTATTGAACTAGAAACGGTGGATTTTATAGCAGCGGTATTGTTGAAAGCGGAAAATAAAATTTTTTTTGGTTATGGTTTGGAAGTGGGTTACGTATTATTGAGTATATATAGGCGGGATAAAATTGTATTACGGTAAAAAGGGGAAGGTGAATATATATATATATATATATATATATTCATTTGTCTGCACCTACTGTGCATTCATAATTAACATCTTTTCCAACACCTATAGTCGATCAGTGTTTCATTTTTAACCTTCCAATAGCCTGGGGGTCTTTTATCATGTACCTACACATAGGTTAGGAAGAAGACACCGATGCTGTTGCAAAGTGTGTCGCTAGGTGTTCTGCAAGGGCCAATGGATCAGTGCAGAGAGCACCTTGGAGGTAAGACCCTGGAAACTTGAGTGTCACTGATGACCCAGAAGGCTATGGAGCTTGGAGCAAACATGTGATGATGAGGCATACATCCCCAGGGAGTAAACGTAGTGCTCCCAGCATTCCTCCTTACTTCGCTTAATAAGGTAATGAGCCTTAGCATGGAGAAGCTTAAAAGTGAGGAGATTGGTCTTTGAAGGGTGTCACTTAAATCGCTGCAGCACCTGTTGGTGGTCCTGGACAGCGACTGTGACATCCTTGGTCCACCACGGTACGAGTCGATGATGAGGGGACCAGTGGATAGGGGGACAGCAGTGCCAGCAGCATAAAGAATAGTGGCAGAGATGCCTTGCATGACTACATCAATGAAATTCATGTGGGAGGTGTTGAAGTGCACAGCAGACATATACAGGGTGGTACATTGATAGTGACCAGGCCAGATATCTCATGAAATAAGCATCAAATGAAAAAACTACAAAGAACGAAATTTGTCTAGCTTGAAGGGGGAAACCAAATGGCGCTATGGTTGGCCCACTAGGTGGCACTGCCATAGGTCAAACGGATATCAACTACATTTTTTAAAAATAGGAACCCCCATTTTTTATTACATATTCGTGTAGTACGCAAAGAAATATGAATGTTTTCGTTGGACCACTTTTTTTGCTTTGTGATAGATGGTGCTGTAATAATCACAGACATATAAGTACATGGCATCGCATAACATTCCGACAGTGCAGACGGTATTTGCTTCATGATACATTACCCGTGTTAAAATGGACCGTTTACCAATTGCGGAAAAGGTTAATATTGTGTTGATGTATGGCTATTGTGATCAAAATGCCCAACAGGCATATGCTATGTATGCTGCTTGGTATCCTGGATGCCATTGTCCAAGTGTCTGGACCGTTCGCTGGATAGTTACGTTATTTAAGGAAACAGAAAGTGTTCAGCCACATGTGAAACATCAACTACGACCTGCAACAAATGATGATGCCCAAGTAGGTGTTTTAGCTGGTGTTGTGGCTATTACACACATCAGTAGCAGACAAATTGCACAAGAATCGGGAATCTCAAAAACGTCGGTGTTGAGAATGCTACATCAACATCAATTGTACCCGTACCATATTTCTAAGCACCAGGAATTGCATGGCGATGACTTTGAATGTTGTGTACAGTTCTGCCACTGGGCACAAGCAAAATTACAAGACAATGACATATTTTTTGCACGCGTTCTATTTAGCGACAAAGCGTCATTCACCAACAGTGGTAACGTAAACCGGCATAATATGCTCTATTGGGCAACGGAAAAATCCACGATGGCTGCGACAAGTGGAACATCAGCGATCTTGGCGGGTTAATGTATGGTGCAGCATTATGGGAGGAAGGATAACTGGCCCCCATTTTATCGATGGCAATCTAAATGGTGCAATGTATGCTGATTTCCTACGTAATGTTCTACTGATGTTACTACAAGGTGTTTCACTGCATGACAGAATGGCGATGTACTTCCAACATGATGGATGTTCAGCACATAGCTTGCGTGCGGTTGAAGTGGTATTGAATAGCATATTTCATGACAGGTGGATTGGTCATCGAAGCACCATATCATGGCCCGCATGTTCACTGGATCTGACGTCCCCGGATTTCTTTCTGTGGGGAAAATTGAAGGATATTTGCTATCGTGATCCACCGACAACACCTGACAACATGTGTCAGCACATTGTCAATGCATGTACAAACATTACAGAAGGCGAACTACTCGCTGTTGAGAGGAATGTTGTTACACGTATTGCCAAATGCATTGAGTTTGACAGACATCATTTTGAGCATTTATTGCATTAATGTGGTATTTACATGTAATCACACTGTAACAGCATGCGTTCTCAGAAATGATAAGTTCACAAAGGTACATGTATCACATTGGAACAACTGAAATAAAATGTTCAAACGTACCTACATTCTGTATTTTAATTTAAAAAACCTACCTGTTACCAACTGTTCGTCTAAAATTGTGAGCCATGTGTTTGTGGCTATTACAGTGCCATCCATCACAAAGCGAAAAAAGTGGTCCAACTAAAACATTCATATTTCTTTACATACTACATGAATATGTAATAAAAAAATGGGGGTTTCTATTTTTAAAAAAACACAGATGATATCTGTTTGACCTATGGCAGTGCCATCTTGCAGGCCAACCATAGCACCATCTGATTTCCCCCTTCAAGCTAGACAAGTATCGTTCTTTGTAGTTTTTTCGTTTGACGCTTATTTCATGAGATATTTGGGTCAGTCATGATCAATGGACCACCCTGTATAAAGGTCAATTGGCCCTGTGGAATGCTTATCATGGGGGCCTGGCTGCCTGGCAGTGGCAGGGGAACGATAGAATCATTGGAAAGTGGTCACTGTCACAAAGGTCATCATGGGATGACCAATCTATGGAAGCCACAAGGGCAGGGGAGGAGATCGTGAAATTTATAGCAGAGAATGTGCCATGAGCGGCACTGAAGTGGCTAGGGGAACCATCATTCAGGATACACAAATCGAGGTCTGTGGTAAGTTGGTCATTTAGGATACTCCTACCTGTTGAAGTGACACTCTTCCACAGTGGGTGGTGGGCGTTGAAATCCCCAAGGAGGAGAAATGGGTATGGGAATTGCTGGATTAAGGTAGACAGTGCAACATAAGGGAGTGACCTATGTGGAGGGAGGTAGACATTGCAGATGGTGATTGCCAGAGTCGTTTGCACTTGAACCACTATTGCTTCCAAGTTGGTACATAGAGGGATCCGGTCACTAATGACATCAGAGCAAACCCAAGTGCAGATCCCATCAGATGCTACCCTAGGGCCAGCACAGTTCTGAGAGAAGCCCTGATAACCACAAAATGTTGGAGAGTGGTCATCACAGAAATGTGTTTCTTGAAGAACAAGACAGGACGCAGAATAGGAGGAGACAAGATGTTGCATTTCTGGTAAGTGATGATAGTATCCGTTGCAATTCCACTCGATGATCATGTGGCGAGAGTCCAGGTTAGACATAAAGAAGCCGTGAGGAGGTCATGTCACTCCATCAGTAGTTGTCACCAACAAGGATGGGGTGGCATCCATAAATAAGATGTCAGACCCAGGTTGCAAGGGAGGAGATGGCACCTCCAGGGGGGCCTTGTCTTGGGATTTATGTTTCTTCTTCTTCTTCTTCTTCTTCTTCTTCTTCTTCTTCTTCTTCTTCTTCTTCTCCTCCTTCTCTTTTAGAGGTGGAGGAGGGCAGGGCACTGGGGGAGTACAGGCTTCTGCAAGATCTGGAACCAAAAGAGAGCAGATGACATTGGGGTGCACAGATGGTAATCTCATGGCCAAGTGGTGGCAAGAATCTTCCAGCCTGAGAGACACTGGGGAGAGGGGTCCTAGGAAGGAGCCTGATCACCAACAGGTGTCAAAGAAGGGGGGCACTTCTTTGACTGGAGTGGCTTCTGGACGGGAGTTCATGGGAACTGCAGGGGAGGGGAGGGGAGAGGGGGATGGGGCTGGGGTAAGGGAGAGGCAGGAGGAGGAAAGGAAGTAACAGAAGCAAAAGTTGAAGATAGTGACTCTGGATGGAGTCTCTCATACTTTTGGCAAGTGTCAGCATAAGACAGGTGATCCAGGGACTTTTATTTTTGGATCTTCTTTTCTCTCTTGTACGTTGAGCAATTCGGTGAGTGAAGAGAGTGGTGATCAGCACAACTGACACACACTGGTGGCAGAACACAGGGGCTTCCATCATGGGGTGGGTGGCCACAGTCTCTTCACAGAGGGCCCGCCGTACAGTGGAATGACATATGCCCAAAATGCAAGCACCGCATATGACCATGACCTTCTCTTGGAGGTATCCCCCTCAAAAGCCAGAATGAAGGCACCAGTATTGGTGTGGTTGTTGTGGTATCATTGCCACAGATACGACTACAATGCCACTCCAACACAAGGCTGGCAGCCCGTCGTCTGCCGAGCACAGCACACTCTAGCGGGCTGTGTATCTCGACTGAACTGGAGTGTGCCTTGTTTAGTTTTTAGCTAGATTTCAACCTAGGCAGACACACTTTCATAATCGGCCCTCAGCCAGTTCTGTTTGTATTGATTCTCTGAGGAGGGCCCATCAGGCTTAGTCCCTGAGAATATGTTGTATTAGTTCATGGTATTCCATGTTTTTGAGATTGTTAGTTCATAGCTGCAGCTGCAGTCCTACAAACTACTGAAGATAAGTAATTTTCATTGTATTATGTGTTTCTTGAGTAATAATCCTTCTCTCTAACAGTGTGCTGTACCACATATTATTGCAACCTGGACTCCTTCAGCTCCTGTCAACTTGGCCTCCTACTTATTTGCATTTAGCAATGAGCTGAAAAAACCCACACATTTTGTGCCTCTAAACAGTGAGACACAATAGTTGTCTTTTCGACACTTCTGCACACATCGAACAAAATGAACGCCATGCCACTCCAGATTAGCCTGGAGTTCCTCATCTGTTTGCAGGATGAGATCACTATGAAAAATCACTCTCTGGACCATATTCAGAGATTAGTGAGTCATAATAGACACTGGGACATTGCCAAGATGATCACAGGCATGAAGAGCTGTGGACTAGGTGGCAGAAGAAGGTTTTATCAACAGGGAGCCCAACCGCATCTTTCTAAGAGACTCCACTTCACCAAATGTGTCCTTGATATCATCCACAAAAAACAATGGCTTTGTGGCAGTGAATGTGTCCCCATCTGTTCTAGTACAGATGAAGTAACAGGGAAAGTATTTCATCCCATGGTGCAGCCAGGGAAGGGAAGGTTGCCAGATCATATGAAGCAGCATTCAATGATCCTTCAACATTCAAAGACTATATGCATAAAAAATGTATACACATTTAGAAATGCCACAGAAATTTTATTTAGTATTTTACAAGGTTAAATTTCTGGAAATGTTCGAAATGGTGACCTTCAGCATCAATACATTTCTGAGCATGAGTCTATATTAATTCCATAAATCGTACCAAAGTAGCTAATAGGATTTCTGCGCACACTGCTTCAATCTCATTCCAAAGTTTGTATAGGTGTGGTTTATGTTTGTATACCTCATCTTCTACTGTACCCCGTAAGAAGAAATTGGGCAGTGTAAAGTCTGGAGGGAGTGGATGAGTTTCTTGCTGCATCCTATCCAGTGGCATCGAGCAAGATGGTGCAGTGGTTAACATACTGGATTCACATTCGGGAGGATGATGGTTCAAATCTGCGTCCGGCCATCATGATTTAGGTTTCCCATGATTTCCCTAAATTGCTTCAGGTAAATACCAGGATGGTTACTTTGAAGGTCACAGCCAATTTCCTCCCCATCCTTCCCTAATCCGAGCTTGTGCTCTGTCTCTAAAGACCTAGTTGTCAATGGGATGTTAAACACTAATCTCCTCCTCCTCCTTTTTCTCCGCACTGGTCAGGAAAATTTTGATCCAGGTATGCTCACATGTATCCGTGACAGTGCAGCAGGGTGCCATCTCATCGGCAGTAAACCTTGTCATTCGCTGTACAATTTATGAATACCATGGAATATGGAATCAATTTGCCACTAACTGGATTGAGTAACAAGAGCGATGATCCTGCAGCCACCTGTTGAAAAAGTATAATACTACTTTCTCCCAGTAACTGAACTTTGTAGAACAGGAAATAAATTTTCTATGACAGTTCAAAGTATGTATACAGTTTTTTGATGCCCCCTGTGTTGGTCCTATACATGAATCAGTTGTTTTCTATTTGTAATACAAAATTTATGCAGTACATTCACATAACTTTCAGCATTCATTTAAAACTCTCATTTGAATTCATGTACAAATTCTGATTTACTTTGAAAAATAATGTAGACATAAATATAGTGTACATGTGACACAATGTGCTAGTGCTTCAAACTGTCTTAACAAAAACTGTTTTATGTAAGTGACTGTGATTGTGTGTGTAAGTCAGCTTTTATAATTCTTTGTAACAATTATCTACTGATACAAACTCTTGAGAATGGTAGTGAAATGACTTCTGGAACTGTTGTTAGAAAGAGATCATCTCTTGACTTGTTCCATGCTGTATGACCTGTATTTGGACATTCAGGTCCGGTACGGTCATTAACATTACCTTCAGCATGGAGAGAAAGAACTTTATTATCAGTTCTTGGGAAAGTTTGATCGACTAGACTGCTGTTACAAGTCCTGCATCAACTGGACAGAAACTGTACTGGAGAACAAGAATTCAGGAAGGATTAGCCTTGCAATGATTAAATCGCAACCCTTAGACACATCATTGCCTTGTCTGACAACATTGAGTTCTTTAATAACAGCCTGAGTGAAAGATAAGGATGTTCATTCATTTATTCATTTGTCATATTCCATAGGAGCCATCATGAAGGAGAACTTAAGAGATCCAGAACAAGCTAATGTATACATTATGAAAGTGAAGCAACTACCAGAAACTGTGATAATACTGAACTATTGTTAAACTGCTATGATATGTTTGTGCCTATTCAAGCAAGTTTAAATAGTACAATGAGTATGAATGCTTCCACTATGAAACATATTTCTACTTCCAATGGAAAATCCAGGATGGAAAGCAACAATATTAGAGACGGAAAGTTGCTACTCACCATATAGCAGAGATGCTGAGTCATAATAGGCACAACAAAAAGATTCACACAATTATAGCTTTCAGCCATTAAGGCCTTTGTCAGTAATAGACACACATACACAAGAACTGATAATAAAGTTCTTTCTCTCCATGCTGAAGGTAATGTTAATGACTGTCCCAGACCTGAATGTCCAACAAGTCAAGAGCTGATCTCTTCCTAACAAAAGTCCCAGAAGTCATTTCACTACCATTCTCAAGAGTTCGTATCAGTAGTTAATTTTCACAAAGAATTATGAAAGCTGACTTACACACACAATCACAGTCTTGTTGTGCCTATCATGACTCAGCATCTCTGCTATACGGTGAATAGCAACTTTCCTTCTCTAATATTGTTATATTTCTACTTCCTTAGTACATTCAGTGTATCCTAAAAAATGTACTCACTCTGCAACTAACAGTAACGAATGTAATGTTTTGTTGTACTCTTCTTGTGTTGCATTTGGATCTTCAAGTCAAGATCTTTGGATCTTCAAGTCAAGTTTGGATCTTCAAATCAAGTATTTTGACGGTGGAGAGAACAGCGAAGGGAACCATCGAAATATTGTGTCAACTTGACTTGAAACCAAAGAGCATTGTAAATTACTCTACTGGGAAAGATTATGAAGTCAAAATGTAATCTTTTATTTATTTTTTGGATAAAAGTAACATGAACACACTTCAGTTTAAATGCTATGAAAAATATTGTGCTGAAAAGTTGCTGCAAGAATGAGAGCAGAATGTTACAAGAATAGAGACCACTGCAGTCTAGCTGCAAAAGAGATTGGAGGGATGCCAAAAGAAAAAAGTTAATAGCAACACAAGCATCTGTAAGAAGGACCATGTGTGAAGCCTACAGTAAATTTCACAATCATTGCATGATGAAATTTATCAGAAAATCTTAAGGCATTCTCGCCATACATAAAGTCAATGAACAGATCAAAACTTTCCTTTCAATCTCCTATACATTCATCTGGTGTGGAAACTCAAGACAGAAAACTGAAGTAATACAGTTTCCAATTACATTAATGTGACCATCTGTCAAAAGTATGAATAATCACCTTTTGTAGTGTGAACTGCTGTGAGACATGCAGGCAGTGAGTGAGGTTCTGGAAAGTACCAACAGGGACATGCAGCCATGCTGGCTCCAATGCTGTGGCCAGCTGTGCAATGTTTCTCGCTTGAGGATACATGGCAAGAACAGCCTGACTGAGGTGGTCCCACAGATTCTGGACTGGGTTTTAATCTGGGGAGTTTGGTGGCCAGAAGAGTATGGTAAACTCATCCTGATGCTCTTGGTACCTCATTTTTATACTGCAAGCTGTGTAACACGTTTCATTGTCCCAAGTGGTAGTTATTATCATGCCAAGGAAAAAAAATTGCATGTAGGGGCGGATATGGTCCCCAAGGATAGATGCATACTTGTATTAATCCACTGTGCCTTCCAGAATGACAATGTCACCCAGGAAGTGCCACAAATACATTTCCCGATCATAATGCTCCCTCCTCCAGCCTGGACCCTTCTAATGACTGTTGCAGGATGCTTGCTTTTAAATGTTTGGGGCCAATAGCTAACTGTCCAATGGAGCAGAGAATGTAATTCATCTGAAAAGAACACCTACCCCGTTGTGGTATTGGCGTGCAAATTCCAGCCTTCATCACCAATGAACAGCAGGCAGCATGGGGGCATGAACCAGGTGCCTGATGCGGAGGCCCATATGCTGCAACTTTTACTTACCAGTGATTGAGGAGTCATTGTTAGTAGCTCTGTGTTTCACCTGGATGGTCAGTTCTCAACAACTGCATGTCTATTCCGCAGCCATCATTCATTCCTTTCATCTATGGCCTGTGGTGCACCACAGTTGCCTCGGCACCAGTTTTGGGTACTGGCAATTTATTATCCACAATACACTTTAAACACAGTGGCCTGTGAACAGTTTAGAAAGTTAACTGTTTCAGAAATGCTTCCAACCTTAGGCTGAAAGCCAATAATCATGCCTTTCCACATTATGACAATGACTACACTGTCTTCCAAATCCCCCAACATGCTTCACAAACCCTCCACTGTTAGTGCCACCAACTGACATCTGTGAGGGGTTATTTCACACTGATGTTAAACATAGATGTTGGTCACATTAAAGTGAGTGAGACTTCTAAATTCCACATTTAAAAATGTATTCATGCAAGAGGATACTATTATGTCAATCTCTGATTGCCACACAGACTCACAAATGAATGATATTGATATTAGCACCTCCAGTATTGAAAAACAATTAAAACTGCTTAAAGCAAAACAGGCACCAGTCCCTAACAGAAGTCAAGTTAGATCTTTACATAAATACACCACGGAATTATTTTCTTTCCTAGCTCAAATTTATCACTAATCACTTGCATTGTGGACAGTCCTGTGTGACAGGAAAAGAGTGTAGGTTGCTCCTGTTTACAAAAAGGGTAATAGATCAGATGCACAGAACTATAGACCATTGTTCCTAATCTTCATTTGTCACAGGACTCTAGAACATATTCTAAGCTCAAAAATTATGAGGTTCCTGGAGGGAAACAAGATTCTCTCAGATAATCATCACAGATGTAGAGGAAAACCAGTCCTGTGATACACAGCTTGCTTTATTCTGGTGTGGAATTTTGTAAACAATAAATGCAGATGAACAGGCAGATTGCATCTTATTATATTTCCATAAGATGTTTGACACTGTACCACATTGTCAACTACCACCCTAGACATGACAACATGAAACATATTCATAAATATGTGATTGGGTGAAGGAATATTTGACTGATAGAATACAGTATGTTATACTGGACCATGATTGTTTCACAGAAATGAAAGCAATGTCGACATGCCCCAAGGAATTTAACAGGACATCTAATGTTTTCAATGTACATAAACAATTTACTGGATAGGCTCAGCAACACTATAAGGTAGTTCACTGACAGTCTGTTGTCTGCAGGAAAGTATCGTATCATGATTGGACAATTGTATGGAATTGCAGGAATATGTGGACAATATTTCCACTTGGTGTAATGAACTGCGGCTCTCTTTACATGTGGATAAAAGTAAGATAAAGTCTGCAACAGAGAGAAGGAATCATGTAGTATCTGATCACAAGATTAGTGGTGAACATCTTGGGTCCATCACATTGTGTAAGTATTTAGGTTAATACTAAGAAGCACATGCTATGAACCATGGATCTTGCCTGGGCAATGTAGCTTGTTTGCCTCAGTTGAGGCGTACCTGTGGAGAGGACAGATTAGCTTGTGGTTCTTGAAGAGGGGACAGCCTTTTCAGTAGTTGCAAGGGCAACAGTCTGTATGACTGACTGATCTGCTCTTGTAATATTAACCAACACAGCCTTGCTGTGTTGATACTATGAAAATATGAGAGCAGATGCCTGGGCTGACAGGTGTAGGAAGAGGGTAAGAAAGACCTCATAAGGCAAGGACGGGTTAGCAGAGTAGTGTAAGACAGGAGCAGGAATGATAGATGACTCAGCGACTTCTCAACAAGATGAAGGGGATTGTGAAGGAGTACAGCATGTAAGAGATAAAGAAAAAGGGAAAAGAGAGAAAGGTGGAGATGGAGGGAGAGACAGGGAGGGGAGTGGGATGGAAAGAAAAGAGAGAAAGACCGCATAGAGAGAGGGAAGAAAAGTGGTGGGAGAAGGCAGTACATGATCTAGATAGAAGTGGTGTGGACAGTGACAAGAGGAGAAAAGGGAAGATGTAAGATGAGACACTGGCAAAAGAATAGCTGAAGTTGAGGCCAGGGGGATGCAAGAACACAGGATATGCTGGAGAGACAATTCCCACATGTATAGCTCACAGGAAATTGTGGTAGAAGGGAGTATCCAAATGGCACACATAGTGAAGTAGCTATTAAAGTCATTTGTGTTGTGGTGTGCAACGTTTTCAGTAACTGGATGGTCAGGTCCATGGTTGGCTACAGTTTGGTAGTGGCCATTCATGTAAGCAAATGGTTGGTTCAAAAATGGTTCAAATGGTTCTGAGCACTATGGGACTTAACTTCTAAGGTCATCAGTCCCCTAGAACTTAGAACTACTTAAACCTAACTAACGTAAGGACATCACACACCTCCATGCCCGAGGCAGGATTCGAACCTGCGACCGTAGCAGTCGCGCGGTTCCAGACTGTAGCGCCTAGAACCGCTCGGCCACCTCGGCCGGCGCAAATGGTTGGTCATGCTCACATAGAACATTGCACAGTAAATGCTCTAGCAACCCCCACACCCCTATATTTTACTGCTTTACAAAGCCAAGACCTCAGGTTTCCCTCTGATCATCCCATTGTGGTTGGTCCCATAGAACACAACTTCTGGCTTTGTTGATCACACCTTCAAACTATTGCCCACAATGCACCATCCTACATTCACGACATTGCACACTTCCTTCCCCGTCTTTCCACAGTCCCTCTCCTATTACCACTACGTGGATGCAACATGACTGTACACCAGTTTCTCCCACCTCCATTACCCATGGTCTTGGGCCATGGGACACTGCCTTTTCCAGCATCCTCCTAATACTAAATCTACCACCTCTTTATTAATCCTCATGGCCAACATCTTGACCCACAATTATGAGGGGCATTCAGTAAGTAATGCATTGCCTTTTTTTGGCCAGTTTCGGTTGAAAAAATGACGAGTTTGTTGTGGGACACCATGGAATATTCCTGCTTGAGCCCATATAGTTTCATGAAGTTCCAAAAGGTGGTAGCTCTATATGTAGCCTTCAAAATGATGGGTGTAATGGAGATGCTTTCCAAGCAGAGAGCTGTCATTGAGCTTCTTTTGGCAGAAAAACAGAGCAACATAAATATTCATAGGGACTTGCAGAATATCTACGGAGACCTGGCAGTGAGAAAAGCACGGTGAGTCATTGGGCAAGGTTTCTGTCATTGTCACAACAAGGTTGTGCAACCCTGTCTGATTTGCATACCAGCTGGCCACACACAGCTGTGACAACTGCAGTGTTGGAAGGTTTGGACACTCTCATTTAAGATGATCAACAGATCACCATCAAACATACTGCTGTACAAATGGATGTCTCTGTTGGTAGTGCCAACACACTCTTCCACCAGTTGGGGTACTCAAAGATGTGTGCCCACTGGGTTCCTCGCCAACTAACAGAAGACCATAAAGAGCAATGAAGGACCATTTGTGCAGAATTGCTTGTGCATTATGAGATTGTGACAGTTTTTTGTAGAAAATCATCACAGGTGATGAAACATGGCTTTATCACTTCAAACTGGAAACCAAAAAGCAATCCATGGAGTGGCATCACATCACCTCCCTTCTGAAGGAATAGCTCAAAGCCACATCCTTGGCTAGTAAACTCGTGGTGATGGTCTTCTGGGAATCTAAGGAGGTCATTCTGTTTCATTTCCTCTGTCATAAGGCAATGATCATCTTAGAAGTGTATTCTGTTACCCTCCGGAAATTGAAGAAGTGACTTCAGTCAGTTTGTTGCAAACTAACTTCACCTTTTTCATGACAATGCAAGGCCATACACAAGTCTGTGCACCCAAGAGGAGCTCACGAAACTTCACTGTACTGTTCTTCCACCCTACAGCACAGGTACCGCACCTTTCAATTTCCACCTATTTGGCCCAATGAAGGATGCACTTCACAGGAAGCAGTAAGTGGATAATGGTGAGGTTATTGATGTGGCAAGATGTTGACTCTGATGTTGACCAGTAGAGTGGTACCATGAAGGCATATGGGCCCTCTCAGTAAGGTGGCATAAGGCCACTGCAGTGAACACAGATTATGTTGTATGATACGGTTTTGTACCCAAAAGAGTGGGTAATAATATGATATACTGGAATCCTGAATGAAACAAACTGCTTTCAGAAAAAAGTGTTGCATTACTTATTGAACATCTCCTCATATTTCACTTTTGAAGAAAAATCTATAGTTAAATCCATGGTACTGCCATGGGTATTTGTGGCACCATCTTATGCCAATTTATGGGTCATCTGGGAAAATCGTTCTTATCCAGTCATCACCTGGAACCACTGGTATGTTTTACATTGATTGATGACATTTTCATTATCTGGGCTCATGGCAACAACAGCCTTTGCTCTTTCCTCATAACTTCAGCACTTACTCCAAAATCTGCTTCACCTTGTCCTCCCAAAACCTTGGTCTCCAACTCTCAGATGGTTCCATAAATACATCTGTTCATAGCAAGTACACCAATCACCAGTAGTACCTTCACTTTGACAGCTGTTACCCATTCTGTGTCAAAAAGTCTCTTCCTTACAGCCTTGTCACCCACCAATGCTGTATCCACAGTGTAAATCAGGAGTTTTTGAATTATACTGATAACGTTAAAAATACATTATTGACAGACAATATCCTATTCCGCTCACTGGTAAACAGATCTCCCATGCCATCTGCTCTTCTACATCAATAAATCTGTTAATCAGCCACCCACCAATGCTTCTCTGATCACTAAGAACCATCCTGGCCTTGAAAAGCTCAACCACATCCTTCGATAGGGCTTTGACTACTCCTTGTCACGCTCTGAGATGAGGGACATCCTACCCAAAGCAGTATTCTGCCAACCACCTAACCTACAAAATATACTTGTCCATTCCTATTCCAGTGCTGCTCCCAACCCTCCATGGGTCATTCCTGTGTGGATGATCCAGGTGCAAGACCTGTCCCATGCACTCACTCACCATCTCCTACCACACTTCAATCACTGGTGTTTCCTATGCTATAAAAGGCAGGGACATTTGTAAAGGCAACCAAGCTATACATCAACTATGGTGTAATTACTGAGTAGCATTTCATGTGGGCACGACGGGTGACCAACTGTCTACTCACAGGAACGGCCATTGACAAACTGTGGCCAGTTATGAACTTTACCATCCAGTCATCGAATATGCTGCATGTCACATTACAAATGACTTTAACAGCTGCCTCACTGTGCATGCCATTTGGATACTCCCCTCTAGCACAAATTTCTCTGAGCTACACAGGTGAGAATTGTCTCTCAAGCACATCATGTGTTGTCACATTCCCCATGGTCTCCCCCCTCTCCCCCCCCCCTCTCCCCCCCCCCCTCCCCCCCTCCCCCCCTCCTCCCCCCCCTCTCCCCCCCCCTCTCCCCCCCCCTCTCCCCCCCTCTCCCCCCCCCCCTCTCCCCTCCCCTCTCCCCCCCCTCTCCCCCCCCCCCCTCTCCCCCCCCCTCTCCCCTCTGTGCCTCCCTCTCCATCTACACCTTTCTCTCTTTTCCCCCCTCCCTTTCTCCCCCATCACTCTTTCTATACCTCTGATATTCTCTACCTCCTCAGAAATTTCGTCCTGTTGTGCAACTGTCGATTCATTTGTCTTTCCTGCAGTCTCACACTACCCCATTAAACCCCCTTTGCCTTGTGCATCCTTCCCTACCCCTTCCCTGCATCCATTAGCCCAGGCAACTACTCTCAATAATCAGTGTCATTGTGGCCGTGGTGGTGTTCTTTTGTGCCTGTGTGGTTGTGTACTGAAATGTGTGTATTCTCTATCGGAAATAAAGCGAGATCTTGAAAGCTAATGAAAACTGTTTTCAGTCACATGTGAGTGGTTGCCTTTCCCTTGTTTTATATATTGTTCCATCCAGGAATTTCTGTTATTTCTATACACCCATGCACTACTACTTCTTATGTGGATACCCAAAAGAAAACACTTATGAAACGAAATGAGAAATACACTATAAATTGCAGAATGAAATTAACAAACAGTGTCATCAATTCAAATGTAATTATTTTCTTAACTTTCCCGCCCCATTGTTTTATGGCAGCAGCACTGTCTGGATAGGGATGGTCATCAGTTTGAGCATTTGTTACAGTAATTAGTGTAAATTTAATCCACCACTTCAACTGCTCAAAAACAATTTTGCATCACCTACATATCTGCAAACGTATGGAATTGGATTCACTGTGAGCAGGGAATGAAAGGATAAACATAAAAAAGTAAAGAAAAACCTGTGAAGAAAGACTGCACTAACCAAACTAAATGCAGTTTGTTCACAAGTGCAATCTGTGAAATTAAAATCAACTGCAAATACGATATTACTCCATTTTTTTTGCATTGGACCCTCCTGAGGAAGGTGTCCACAAGGTGGTCAAGATGATGTTGACCACGCTTGCTTCACTCTTTGACGGTGGCCCACCTGAGGCTGTCCAATATTTCACATACTGGAATGATACACTGCATGTTTCAGCTGATTTCAAGCATACTTAGGTTCATGACATCATAGGCAGCAGGGCTCAACAGTATGTTGAAGGATCCTGTTTCAGTATTGCACAGTTTTCAAATTATCCTGAATTTTGAAGACTTTGTATGTTTACAAAAATACCATGGCAAACATTGATAGGTTCCGCTGAGTGATGCTAGGCAAGTAGAAGGGTATGTTATGATTTTGTATTGCAGATTTTTATATGGTTTAGTGTATTAAAATGTTTGTTTTGTATTTGTTTCATCACCCACAGTTGAATTCCGCAAGGTGTTCCAGTAAATGTCGTGTGACTAGGTCCTCCCGTCGGGTAGACTGTTCGCCAGGTGCAAGTCTTTCAATTTGACGCCACTTCGGCGACTTGTAGACTTGTATGTCAATGGGGATGAAATGATCATGATTAGGACAACACAACACTCAGTCCCTGAGTGGAGAAAATCTCTAACCCAGCCGGGAATTGAACCTGGGCCCTTAGGATTGACATTCTGTCGCGCTGACCACTCAGCTACTGGGGGCAGACAGGTATTCCAGTACTGTTCTGAAAATGCAGCAGCAGGTGTACCAGGTGCTACTGTGGTCCAACTGACAATCAGTGGGTGGCAAACAACCTGGATGACATTTTCCAGAATGAATTTAATTATAAAAAATGTCTTGCTAATAAATGAACTTAAAATTGTATCTGATGTTGAACAGTTAATATTGAAAGGTTGTGAAGTCTCAGAGCTATTTGTATTGGTGAATATTTCATACATTATAAGTGCTGAGAAGACACAATAAGATAGCTTAGTTGCATGAGTTGGTCGATATGGCAGTCCTTAATTTAAAACTTTCTAGTTGCATGAAGATGAGCCAGGCAACTTAAAAGGACTATTCTTATAACTCAGTGAAAGTTATTAGAAGCTTAAATTGACATTTAAATGATAAAAAAATGTTCTTATGCACAGAACAGGATCAGAAGTGTAGCAATATATCTGCAGTGAATATTGCAAAGATTTGTATTGATGATTTTGCGGTTCAGTATTCTATGTGTACTGAACTCTAATAAAGCTTTATGAATGGTTAATGCTTGTTTAACCAGTTTAACAGTGGTGTGGTGGTTAGAGGAAAATCAGTGAACGGTATTACTGTGAGTGTGAATTTGGTGAATGTGAGTTACGCCTAGTGAACTGACTAGAATTAGTAACGGCATTTAACCAAACAAGATGGTGCAGTAGTTAGCACATTGGACTCACACCTGAGCATGCAGGTTTATTACGACTTCCATTGCAGTGGTAGCAATTTCCTGTGGCCAAAAGAGTATTGAGAATGAGGTTTCTGAAACAAACAAAAAGTAAAATCCTATACAATACTGATGGCAGTGCAAAACTTCTATAATTCTGAAGGTGGTACAAAACTTTTTTGGAACACTTTGTAAGACTACATTGGCTTTTGTGTTATATCTAAAATAAACATCTTTCTAAATTACAGCATGTTCATGAGTACTTTTCCCTCCATATAAATAATAAATTCATTTGGGAGGATGGTACCACATACCTGCAGGACTGACTAAACACATATTTCTCTGCCTTGGAATTGTTGTCAGTCTTATGTGATGCACTTTGTTACTTTCATTTCATAATGGCATACAGAATAAATTTTGGGGTAACTCATCACAGTGTGCTGATTTTTTTCCAAGTCCAAAAGTGTGCAATACAAGAGAGAGTCCTGTGAAAATGTCAATAACATAATAAACATTCGATATCCCATGCTACTGTTCAGTAATACAGCCAACCCCAAGGGTTGGATATCAGGAAGGCAGGTTGTGGAGAGTTGAGGCGGGATATCTGGCTGGTGAAGATCCAGAGAGATGTGGCTATCAAAATTAATGCTTTATTTTCCACTCATACATTGTTGCTGCAATGGTGCAGGGTGCAACCATGCCCCTGCTTCATAGGAAGGTAGTCGGGTGACCAGCTAGATGACAGCTAGCATCTGACCATCTGGTTGCAACATGCATACCCAGTTTCCTGATACCTGTGCTCAGTGTATGGTACATGACCCCAGTGCATGAGTCACACCACAAACACCTGGTGTCAATTGTGCACAAAGACAGTTGAGAATTTTGTCATGGTAGTCAGTTGTATAGTGCATGATCATGTCCTAGTGGGCACTGGTGTGCATCACTGAGACACACGACCCCCGATGGCAGAAGACAGCTGTCATGTGTGGAATGTGACCCACTGCTGCATGTGCAGGAGTCTGGCTTGTTGGTGGAGTGAGCCTGGAAGGCCCATAGTGCCATGGCACTAAGTCTGGAAGGACGCCTTTGTGCTGGAAGCTCCTCCTGCAACAAAGACTCAAACTCTTGACTTGACTGCTGCTGGTAGCTTCATGTAGTCCCCTCATCTGGTGTAGCACCCATGTCCTGGTAGACTGGTGGATTGTGAATGCAACTGCTACAAAAATGACAGCTATTTATCTATTTATACAAGATAGCATCACACCTACTATACCAGTGTGCCACTTCTAGTCACTTATCTGTCAACACCACTGAAACCCATTGATGGAGAAATCCCCTTACCTGTACTGCAAGAACCCATTGGTGGAGAAATCTCCTTGTCTGTACTGCAAGAACTGCACATTGCTGCTGTGCTGGCATGTTTTGCTAAGTGACCCTGGCCCACCTCACAATAATTCAGCAGCTCAGTTGTTACAACCAAAATGTCAACACTCATGCATTCACCAGGTACCCATGGCTGCTGCAATACTTCACTTCACTACATACTCCACAGATTTAGCCATAAAATGGTTACAGCACAATAGTATGTTGACAGGACAGGTGCCAGCACTTTAAAGAAAACTCAAAATGTGGCAGCACACTGCAGATAAGCAAAACTCTGCCACAACAACAGCTTACAATGGCTGCCCCACTTTCCTTCTCATAATATTGAAAGTTCAGAACCTATTGAAATCCATTATCAAATGCACTCCAGTGTGGTGACGAATGTTTTTCACTGTGTAGGAAGTTCAGAAACAGCTTGACTCCTGTAGCAGATGCTCCCTACCCAGTTCAGGCTTCAGGCACACCAAATTGTGACACTGGAGTCTACTGCAGTAGCTGAAGCCATTGTGATGGACAATTGCCCCATGATGATTGATGAAATAGCCACAGATCTGAAAATTAGTCATGGCTCAGCACATCACATTATTCATGATAGAGACCTGCGTAAGTTTACCAGTGCCTCCAAAATGTACGTGACAGCATCTCATCCCAGAACTGAAAGGACACTGCACTGAAGTCTGTTAAGAACTTTTGTGGCACTTTGAAGCATAAGATAATGGCTTTCTTGTGACAACCATTACAGTAGATGAAACCTGGATCTACTATCACCAACCTGGAACTAGTAGAGCAACAAAGGAATGACACCATTCCACCATTTGTTATCAACAAAACTCAAGAAGTTTCAGGTACAGCCATCTGCTGGTTATATTGACTCTCTTTTGGAATTAACAAGGCATTGTCTTGGAACACTACATTTCTAGGAGAAATATCATAACCAGATTGTCAGATTATGATTACTGAAATATAATCTTTGCCCTACAATCAGATCCAATCAATGTGGACATCTGACTGCAGATGCCATTTTGCAACATGACAATGCTCAACCTTATACTACCATACTCACCAGTTCTCACCCCCAAGTGGTTAACACATATTTGGACCACTCAAGGAGGTGATGGGAGGAAAGAAATTTCATTCTGATGGAGAGGTGGATCAGTTGGTGCACTAGTATATTGCAACTGCATAAATCATAATTCAGCTGAAACTGACTTTCATTACCATTACAGAGTGAATGCATTGAGAAATGATAAGTTCTTTGAAAAGGCCCTTGCAAGATGTTAATATTTCTGCTCTATTGCATCCTTCTGCTGAATACACAATTCATTCATTTTAGTCGCATTATCCCAGAAGATAATTCTGCACAACAACAAAGACTGAAAAAAATGCAAAACAAACAACTACTCTGATCTTAAAGTCGACACACTAAGAGGGCAAAACATACTGAACTGAGCTTCTTGTTTAGTAATTCCCTTTTCTTGACCCATCGAACCTGTTTTACATTAATTCTGCCATTTGTTGTTTCTCGTTTCCACTCTATGGAGGAGATCCTAGAAGAAGCAAACTAAGACAAGTTATTAACTAACAAAACAAGGCAGAAATATGGGTACCCTATAATATAATTAATTTTAGTTAAGTTTCTATGAACTATTTATGATTAAATTTAACAAAGTAAACTTAGCATGTATGTGACTACTTCGAAAAAATGCTGTTACTTTCTTGATTATATGGAACAGGTGCTGTTTATGTACTACTTCTAATTTAATATCTAATTGATCATATTTATATTTATTGGTGAACAATAGTTATCTACTTGTCATAAGAATATGAGATCTGTTAGAAAAGTATTAAACCTTATTTTTTTGCAAACAAATGATGGATTTGAATCTAGCTCACTTGCATGGAGCCTTCCTTGAACCTTCATGCTCATGGGTGAATTTTTTCCTGCCTGTTCATAGCATCAGTTGCTGACAAGGGGCAGATGAGTGAGGTAGTGTGTATCTTCGTGTCAGTTTTTCATTTTAAGGGAAATGACAGACAACTGGAGCAATACTACTGCATCAAATTTTGCCAGAAACTGGGTGACAGCTAAGTGGGAACCTTTTGGAAGGTTCAGATGGCTTTTGATGATGATATTATGGACATCACACAGATTTTGGAGTGGTACAAACAGTTTAAAGATTGTTGCACATCAGTGGAGAGTGAGCCATGCTCCTGTTGGCCATCAACATGCCAAAATGACCAGGTCATTGCCAAAGTGAATGCTGTGGTGATGCGGGACTGTCATGTGGCTGTCAAGGAAATTGCAGAACAGGTGGGCATCAGCACTTTTTTGGCACATTCCATTCTGACCAAAGACTTTCCCATGAAGAGAGTGTCATCGAAATTCGTGCTGAAGCTGCTGAAGGCGAACAAAATGCAACTTTGTGGTGAGGTCTCACAGGACATGCTGGATGCCACAAACAGTGCCCCCAACTTTGTGAACATCATAGTAAGTGGTAACAAGACCTGTGTGTATGGGTATAACCCAGAAACCACATCCAAGTCATCATAGTAGAAGCATTCCTTGTCATCAACACCAAAGAATGCCCACCAAGTGTGCAGCAACATCAAACGGATGCTGACTGCTTTCTTTGACTCCCTTGGTGTGGTATACCATGAGTACACACCACAGGTTCAAACACTCACTAAAGAGTACTGCAAGGATGTCCTCTGTCACCTACGTGATGCTGTGTGGCGCAAAAGATGGAACTTGTTGTCAACATCAAAACAATGCTCCGCACATCCCTCACACATGATTCAGACTTTTTTGTGAGAAACCACATTCCAGTGCTTCAACAGGCTCCTTACTCTCCTGATGTGGCCTCCTGTGACTTCTAGCTGTTCCCCAAACTGAAGACGCCATTGAAAGAAACACGATTTCAGACAAGAAAGGACATGTCAGCAACAACAGCCAAGATAAACTCTATTCCAAAAGAGGCTTTTTTGGCATGCTTCCAACAACGGTGGCACCCTTGGAAGAAATGTGTGGAATCCCAAGGAAACTACTTTGAGGGTGATTAGATGTCCTTCACTCCTTGTAAGCCATATTTTTTTTTCCACATCCAAAGATTGGATACTTTTCTAACAGACACCATAGAGACCCACATACAGTGAACATTACTACTTGTCATGCAGCGTACAGAAATATTCATGTTTTGAATCTAGACAATGAGATAATTTCTGGAAGGAGTGGCGCATGAGAAACGTGTCTAGTAAGCAAGAGGTCTGAGTCATGTACGTTGAGTTGCATCTGCATGAATGTGTGTCTGTTGTCTATTTTTGACAAAGGCCTTGCTGGCCAAAAGCTTATTTGTGACAGTCTCTCTGTTGTGCCTATCTGCAATCCTACAAGAAGTATTTCCATCAAGAATAGAGTGAAATGTTCTCATTTGTTTAACAATGTTGTGAATTGATTCATGTTGTGGAATTCTTTGCGCATGAGGTGAGAGTCTCATGCAGCACTACATATCCCTCCCCTACCTCACCCTTCTCCTACTTAAGAGCATACACAAGTGGAATCTCTGCATACAACCAACGAGTGCAGTGATGCCATGAGGTTCCCTGCCTCTCCTCCTTGTATATATGGCTTGCTGTGTTAACGTGCTTATCAGAATGCCCCGTTGGTAGTCCCTTGACAAGGTATAACAGAACTGCAGAGCTTGGTTTGAAACAGTTTCTTTCAAAGAATTTTTTAAATTGTAGAAAGATGTGAAAGAGTGATCAAACTTATTGTTAAGTATGGTTACACCATTTGCTTACAGACTATTATTTGTGTTATAGGTCGAGCCATAGAAATGGCTAACAAAACCACTGAATCATTCCCTACACGGTAGGGCACATTGCCTATGAAAATCTTTGTATCTAATTGTACTAGGCAGCTTGCTCATTGGACAATAACAGAACTGGCCAGCGATTATCATGAATGAAGACTGTCCAAAAACGGGCCATGTAATATTGTACTTAGCTGTAAGGAAATTGTGACATTCAACTACATTTTAATCGCTTTACAAACAGAGATTCTCGAGGAAGTAATGCAAACTGTAGCCTAATTTATGTCAGTAATACTATCCATGACATGATAACCTTTGAATCACTCTGATCTGATAACAACAAAATAATTCTTTTGTTTCAGATGTTAAGATTAACTGACATTCATTTCAATTTCTTTTGTAAAAGTATTTAAAGATCTACAAAATGTTACACTGGAACACTTGTTTTACAGAGAAGCCCAAAGAAAAGTTTTAGGGAGATGAACTGCCTGCAGTGATTTTAGAGTGTCTCAAGTTATACAAGACATACATAAGGATAACTGGATTTTATCGGGAGAAAATTTTAGTGGTGTGTTGGAACAATTTTAATGGTGTACTGGACAATTTAATCCTCTTGCCACTGAAAAGATAAGTGAAATCAGTATTACTGTCAGTGATGTTGAGAAACAGCTGAAGTCATTAAAATTGAACAAAGCTCCAAGGCCTGATGGAATTCTTATCATATTGCATGTTAAATTGGTGGCTGAGTTAGCCCCTCTTCTAACTATAATCTATCATAGATTCATTGAACAAAAAAAAACTGTGCCCAGTAATTGGAAGAAATCATGGATAACACCCATCTACAAGAAGGCTAGTAGAATTATGAATTATTTAGGAATAAAGCAGATGACTCACAGAAAGGCAGAAGCACTGCGGTACATAAATGAAAGGTACAGAGCTTTGCTAGCTTTCATAATGAACTTCCTTTTCCAAGCTCGTAGGAAAAACATGCACATGTTGTATTCTGCTGCATGTTGTGCCACTAGGTGGTCCACCTTGTTTTTGGCAACAGTTTGGTGGTGGCCATTCAGTCTAGTTGACAGCTGGTTGGTTGTTATCCCGATGTAAAACACTATGCAATGGTTGCAGCAAAGCTAGTATATAACACAACTGCTTTCATATGTAATGGGGTAGGATAAGCCTGGAGTAGGTGCTGCTGGGTAGGTTGATTGGGCAGGTCTTGCATCTGGGTCTTCCACAAGGATATGATCCATGTGGCAGGGGATTGGGGTAGGGAGTGACATAGGGATGGACTGTGATGTTGTGGAGGTAGGGTGGGCAGTAAAACACCATTTTGGGAGGGAATGGAAGCATCATGGGTCCCTCATTTCAGGACAAGATGATAGATAATCAAAGCCTTGATGAAGGATGTGATTCAGTTGTTCCAGTCTCGAGTGGTATTGTGTGGCAAGGGAGGCGCTTCTTTGTAGTTGGTTCATGGGATTGATGTGAGGATTGGGTGTGTATGGGGATATGGCACAGGAGATCTGTTTGTGAGTTAGGTCTGGAGCGTATTGCCTGTCTGAGGAAGGCCTTTGTGAGTACTTCAGTATACTGGGCAAGGAAGTCTCATCACTGAAGATGTGTCTACCACAGGTGGCCAGGCTGTATGGGTGAGGATTTTTTGGTGTGGAAGGGGTAGTAGCTGTCGAAATGCAGGTAGTGTTGATGACTGGTGGGGTTGACATGGACCGAGGTGTGGATGCAGCTGTCTGAGAGGAGGAGATCAACAACTAGGATGGTGGCACAATGGGTGGAGGAAGATCAGGTTGAGTGGATGGGAGAGAAGGTGTTGAGGTTGTGGAGGAATGAGGATAAGCTGTCCTGGCCTTGGGTCCAGATTATAAAGAAGCCATCAATAAACATGAACTAGACCAGCGGTTTGAGGTTCTGGAAAGCTAAGAACATTTCCTATAGGTGGCCCATGAAGAGGTTGGCATAGGACAGTGGCATGCAGGTGTCCATGTCTGTGCCACGAATTTGTTTGTATACCTTCCCTTCAAAGCTGAAGCAGAGGCCCTCTGCCAGGTATTTACTCTGGTTCATCACAACAGTGGTGGAACCTTTGTCTGCCAGGAGGATGATCAGGTCAGATTCCATTTTTAGGTCATTTAGGGCAGTCCTTTCTTCAGCTGAAAGGTTGTAGTTCTTAGGGAGGGACTTGGGGAAGGATGGTAAGGCCAGATTGGAAGTTAGGAATTCCTAGAAGGTGACAAGGGGATGGTTAGGCAGAAATGTGGGAGGGTCATGGTTGGATGATGGTATGAATTAGGACAGGCAGGATTCAATGTTGGGATTGGATTGGCTTCAGTTGGCTGGGTTGGTGACACACAAGTGTTTCCACTGTATGGAGTGGGAGAAGGAGAGTAGATCTTTCACAAGTCCAACATGGTTAAACCTGGGAGAAGTGCTGAATGTTAGTCCTTTGGATAGGACTGAAACTTCTGAGAATTTTGGTGGAGAGGTTAACAGCAGCGTTCTTGAATTGTTCTGCCTATGAATTTTATGGAGTGTTGGTAGGGGGTTTTGGAGGATGTGGTAGGTTGAAAAGGTCAGCTAGGCAGGGTCTGGGTGCTATGATGGGTTGAAGAGGAGGAACATTGTGGGTAGGACAGGAGTTGGATAATGACGCCCCAAGGCAGGAGTACGATGTCAGCAGGCTGCGTAACTTGTGGAGGTGGTGTTTGGAACGTTCTTCTAGGTGTTGCAGCATCAGGACTTCAATTTGGGTGATCAGGTGTAGCTAGTGGGGATTGGATAGTAACAGAATTTTGCAGAGAGAGTGGAGGTGATTCAGGGATGCCTGTGCCATGGAGATGCTTTTTGTAGAACCAGGTTTGTGAGGGAAAAGAACTGACGGAATAAGAAAGGTGAATGTCACTGAGGAAGGAGAGGTGGGATCCGGAAATAGGGATTTTTATGGTCAGGCCATTGGGGGAGGGGGGGATTCCAAGGCTTAGCATTTAAGGAAGAGGATATGGGACATGGTGACATGGTTTTGGCTGGGAGTAGGGAAACTTTTCTGAATTGATGCACATAAATAGAGCAGGGGTCCATCGCAGAGGAAGAGGGGGCGGGGCCGAGGTTAATGACACTTGGGAAAGAAGTTGGCATTGGAAGTGGAGAGTAAAGGTGTCAGGTGGTTGAAGGGTGAGTTAAATAACATTAAGAGGTGTAACGAGTCAAAGGAATCGTGTTGGTGGCAGGGGGTAGTGTTGTGACTGACGTATATTTGTGTGTAATATATCATCACGTGTGCAGAATAAAATTGTTTCCACATGGTTTATTGTCATGTGTGAGAGATAAAAAGAAAGCAAGCACAGGCAGATCAGGAGCAATATGTGTGAGAGAGAAGGATTTTGCATTGCTAAAAGGGTGTAGAAGTGATACACAAAACTACTGTACAAAATCTTTGACACTTATTAGCTGTAGAATTTTAGAGCATATTCTGAGCTCAAGCACAGTGAAATATCCAGAACAGTACAACCTCTTCTGTGCCAACCAGCATGGATTTCGAAAACATTGACCATGTGAAACCTAACTCACGCTTTTCTCACGACATACTGGTACTGAAAGCTTTGGACGAAGGCAGTCAGACAGATGCAATATTTCTTGATTTCCAAAAAGCATTTGACTCAGTACCACACCCACATTTATTGCCAAAAGTGCGATCATATGGGATATCACGTGAAATATGTGATTGGATTGAGGACTTTTTGGTAAGGAGGACACAGCAGTATTGTTGTATATTAATATCCTTGCAGACAATATTAATAGTAACCTTACACTTTTTGCAGACGATGAGGTTCTCTATAATGAAGTACAGTCCGAAAGAAGCTACATGAATATTCAATCAGATCTTGATAAGCTTTCAAAGTGGTGCAAAGATTGGCAACTTGTTTTAAATGTTCAGAAAAATAAAACTGTGCACTTTACACAACGGAACAACATAGTATCCTATACCTATAACAACAATCAGTCACAGCTGAAAACTGCCAACTCATACAAATAGTAGGTGTGAATCTTTGTAGGGATATGAAATGGAATGATAACACAGTCTCAGTTGTGGGTAAAGCAGGTTGTAGACTTTGATTTATTGGTAGAATACTGGGGAAGTGCAATCAGTCTACAAAGGAGATTGCTTAAAAATCACTCATGCAACCCATTTTAAAATATTGCTGAAGTGTGTGGGAACTGTACCAAATAGTACTAACAAGGCAGAAAGTATACAGAGGGGGGTGCACAAATGGTTATAGTTTTGTTTGACCTGTGGGAGAGTGATACAGCGATACTGGCAGACTCTTGAAGACAGACATAAACTGTCCCAAGAAAGTCTACAAATAAAGTTTCAAGAGCCGACTATAAATGATGGCTCTAGGAATATACTACCCCCCCCCCCCACCTCCCCTATGTATCACTCACATAGGGATCATGAGGATAAGATTAGAATAATTATAGCACACACAGAGGCATTCAATCAATCATTCTTCCCACGTTCCATACATGAATGGAACAGAAAGAAACCTTAATAACTGGTACAATAGGTCATACCGCCCCCATGCACTTTTCAGTGGCTTGCAGAGTATGGATTTAGATGTAGATATAGAAGATGTCATTCTCCATGAAGTTCTTAGTTTTTTATGAGTGTGTTTTTATAAATATCTATTACGTTGTTTCAAAAGCTTATGTAGATATTTTATGCATCCCCAGAAACATTTGCAATCCCTCCAATATTTTTTAGGCCTTACTGCAGAAACTAGCAGCTGGACCACAGCATTGGAAAGCATCCAGCAGGTGCTAACATGCTGGTATGCCAGTTGCAGCATGAAGGGTGTTGAGACCGCATGTGACAGGTTAGACCAAGCACCACAATAATGCAACAACATTGTAAAACGTAGCTCTTACAGGGTGAACTAAGACATATCTGCACTACCAGCCCACTGATTTGTTATTCACTACATGACAGGAAACAGCATGTTGACAACCTTTCAGAACCATGTGGACTAAGTCATGGTGTTCCACAGGGCTCCGTTTTAGGTCCCTTTCTTTTTTTGGTCTACGTTAATGACTTCCCATCACATGTTAGGGATTCTGAACCAGTACTGTTTGTAGATGACACCAGTCTGTTGATTGAAGGGAATAATGAAGATAATCTTACTGCATCTGCAAAAGATATTACAAAAGGAGTGTCTGAATGGTTTACCAGAAACAGGCTAATAGTTAATCCCCAAAAAACGGTACTCCTGAATTTCCACACTGATCAAAATAAAAATCTGGCACAACCTGTAATATGTATAGATAACCAGAACATTAGTGCTGTCAATGAAACTAAATTTCTTGGGATTCATATCCAGGAAAATCTTAAATGGAACACTCATATCACAGCCCTAAATTCAAAACTAGCAAAAATGAGCTATGTAGTAAGAATTCTCTGCAACAGTACTAGTGCAGAAACAGTTAGGGCTGTATACTTTGCTCATGTACATTCAATAAAGAAGTACGGTATCATTTTCTGGGGAAATGTACATCAGGCCATAACAGTTTTCAGGAAACAAAAGGCAATTATAAGAATAATGAAACAAGTGAGCAGCAGAAAATCATGCAAACTTTTCTTTAAAGATCTAAAGATCCTACCCCTTCCCTGCATTTATATACTGGAAGTAGGCATGCATGTCAAAAAAAGCATACTGAGAAAAGAAAACCATTTTCCTCAAAACAAAAGTGTCCATGATTACAGTACCAGGTCAGTCAGTGACATACATGTAAATTATTGTAACATCACATTATGCCAAAAAGGTGTATATCATGCAGGAACAAAACTTTACAACAGATTACCAAGACATATAAAATCTCTTACTGAACTACAAAGCTTTAAAACGTCTGTGACATCCTACCTTCTGAAAAACTGCTACTATCCGATCTCACAGTATCTTATGCAAGAAAAAATATAATTTGTATCTTTAATTGTAGAAATAAATTATAAATATAATGTATTTCAAAAATTTGTAATTATTAACTGTATAGGTCCAATTTGTCATAAAAATTTGACATTTGAAAAACCAATAGCTAAAAAGGTTTTCTGTCCAATATCCTGTGTACAATATATGTACTGAAAAAGAGATTTATATGGACAAATAAATGAATAAAAAAGTGAGCTGTGAATTAGTATAAATAACCATTAATTTTAGCATAGAGAGCAGCAATCCGTCAGTGCCTGGAGACAGGAGGGCCACATCGGATTACCAGGCCATATGGGACAGCACGCAGCCACTACAAGTTCAGGCTCCCACCACTGTACCTTCTGCTAGTGGCAAGTTCTTTGTGGACTCCACTGATAGGCTGCCTCCTGGCTCACTTCAGCAGCAGCCAGATCCCTGCCCTGTATGGCAGTAGAATGAGACCTAGGTGGTACAGCCTCCATACTGGTGCAAGTACCTAGCCGCCATCCCAGTGACTTGCTGGGGTTAGTCCCACCATCCCCTACACGCAATGTAGCAGTCTACAATGACACATACCTGTGAGGCCAAAGACCATATGCTGGAAATGATGCAAACAACAGCTGCACGAGATACTCCCTGGGAGAAAGCAGAAGTACTTGAAGGCAAGAAGGAAAATTTCTTCTGCTTTGGGAGAGAAAGTGCACTCCCGCCATGTGCTCAACAGCTTTTACTCAATTCTTCAACAGACGTAGAGATGCTCCAAGTGTTTCCCACAATCAAGACTCAAGACAATACTGGAATACCAACAAGTACATCTGTAGAAAGAGTTTTCAATGCAGGGATTATTGTGTTACGACAACGAGGGGCATATTGGGTTGGTGAAACATTTGAAAAAATCTTTTGTTGAAATGAACAAACAGTTCAACTGAGATGGAAGCAGTTGTAGACACTATATTCAATTATTGACTAATATTAATACTTGTTTTCTTTCTTACTGTATAGGGTTAATTATTTATTTACAGATGAGCTACAATTATAATTTTAAAAGTATTGTTAACTGTAAAAATAAGTGTGCTGACAGCTGTAACTGAAAAAGTTACTTTTGATGTACAATAACTGTAACTTACTTTTCCTGGAAAGTAACTTTCCAACTAAGATTACTACTACTACTACTACTACTACTACTACTACTACTACTACTAATGCTGCTGTAAATATGTTACGGTAACGAAACGCATTTCTGCTATAGTCTGTCCAAAATTACCTTAGGATTGACACCATCAGGAGTACGTGGAGGCGCGGAAGAGAGTTGCCTCGTACCGCACGGAACACATGCGTTATCTTACGTTTCAGTCAACTCGCTCAAACAGTCAAACTATTCACTTTATAAATATGGAACTTGCATCATTGTGTTCTGAAAGAATTACACTACGTTTAGGTTTTAGTTTTATCTGCTGCAACAAATTATTAAGATGATAGAAAGACAGTTGTCGATCCATTTTCTCACGTCATTATTGGATCTGTCGACACGCGGGAAACGTTTTTGTTGTTGAAGTTAGGTGAATAAATTATGCGAATGAAATCTTAAGAATGCGTCATATTTTCATATGTTCGAAACTAGAACTCTGTCTGAGATCTCTAATGCGAGATAATTTGAGTTAAATGTAACGCACAATGGCCCGCTCGGCCGTCAGCTACCAATCGGGCGCCGAAACAGATTCGGCACGTGAAATAGGTCGTTGTAGGTTTGTAATGAAACTGTTATTAATTTTTGCGATCCACCAACGTAATTCTAACGCAACCAAAAATAAAATTAAGCGTTTTTATCACGGCAGGAAAACGTATCTTAAATGGGCCAAACTTCATTGTTTTTATATTGTAAACAGCAGTGTGGTGCGTACTGCATGCTTGAAGTGAAATTCCTTTGAAATTAGTTGCTATTAAGACCTTATCACTGAAGTTTCAAAACTTACGACAATATAATTTTGTTTCGTTTACAGATGTAAACTGCACACTCCAGAAAAGTAGCTGGATCCGCCTGTGCATCATTTCTACGCGGGTAATAGAAAAACTCCACTGATGTGCTCTCGTCGCAATGATGATTTCCTGTAGTGCCACTGGCACTGCAGTCATTTAATGAAATCATTATCTCCTCCAAATAATTTTCCAAAAGCATTTCATTGTTCAAATGTGTGTGAAATCTTATGGGACTTAACGGCTAAGGTCATCAGTCCCTAAGCTTACACACTACTAAACCTAAATTATCCTAAGGGCAAACACACACACCCATGCCCGAAGGAGGCCTCGAACCTCCGCCGGGACCAGCTGCACAGTCCGTGACTGCAGCGCCTAGAACGCTCGGCTAATCCCGCGCGCGTAGAGCTTCATTCTGCCATGCTCTTTCCACGATGTTCTGCTATGTTCGACGGCTTTCTTCAGTTTTCAGCGGTGACGTTCCTGACAGCTTCTCTTGTGAGTGCTTCATCTGTAGAGGGGCTACATTTATTATTATTCCTGGCAACGTAATCTTTAATTTGAGCCCGTATCAACTGTATTGGGTTGAAATGGCAGTGGTGAGGTGGTAGCCTAACGACTGCATGTCCACAGTCTAATATAACAGTCGCGACACTCACTGCTGTAAAAGTTGTTGCCGTTTGACAGATGGAGCGACACTAGCGCTCCAAGCGGTAGGTAAGGTGAACGTCAGACGCGTCGTAAGCATAATGTTTGTTTACATCCATTTCCTACGTAATTTCCGCATTATTTGAGTTATTTTCTTGCCTCCAAGGGTTTGTGTGGTATCAGAAGGCATATATGTTCCTAAAAATGATTCTAAAATAAGCGCCAGCACGGACAAAAATCATGAATAGAGTGGCAAGCTACAACACATTCGTGAAGAAACACTTGTGACATTGGACAGAATTGCAGCTTACCACGTTCATATCAAAAGAATATAAACACACAGATTCACATGTCAGAAGCACAGACATGTACCTCTACTTGCAAAAACGATCGACAGCTCGTTTATCGTTCTGTAGGCCTACTGCGTTTGTTTGTCATTTTCGCCTGTTGCCACAAGTACGACCTTCATCCTTTTATTATTCTAAGTGGGACAATCAACTGCCAAATAGTGGGAAGAATATGCTGAAAACACTATAATGAGCTGATTACACTACATTTCACGAAAAACCAAATATTTGTATAATTTTCAAACAATCTGTCAGTGAAGAAGGTGCTGACAAAATAATGTCATCACACGAAAGAAGCAAGGGAAATTAAGTGACTAACAACAGAAGTGAACGAAATACATACCAAAGAAATCAGCAGCCCAAATGAGCCAACTTCTTCAGTTTCTTATTTGCTTTCTTGTTGTTAGAAACTACGTCTTGATTCCAATATTTCAGCCTGTAAACGAGTCTCACTTTAACAAATAACTTGATTAACAGCAGTTTCGCTCGAAGTCTAGCGATTTGCACATTCTGACACTTCACACGCTTTTGCAAGACACGAACAGCTGCACTTAATCTAACCACTTCATCGTCAAAGCAGGTCTGTGTTGACGATTCACACGAATCTGGCACTGATACATGGTGAGCTGAACCAGCTGCTTCTGTGTCATAGGACTGTTTTACTGCTTTAGATTGACTGTCGAATCTTTGTGGCAGTTTCCTCTTCATCGTCAGATGAGGTGGCTTATTTGGAATGTCAAACAGGGTGGGTACTGCATTCCACACGAGTTTGTTGTTGTCTGCGTTCATGAACTGGTTTTGTTCGAAATGTAGCGAACAAAACCTAATATTACTATACAGGTACACTGGGTCTTTCTTCATGAGGTCTTCTCGCCTGCTATTAACAAGCCATTTTCTGCTCCTAAAACGAAACATTCATCATTTATACACATATAGTTTGCAAGTGAATCCTGACGATACAGTTTAGTAACATGATGGTTATACCTCTCAGGATCCTTAGGAAACCTAAAAAAAGACAGCTTTGGTGTCTTCTTTCTGTTGTTGGTGCAATTTATTGCGCTACAAACGCTCCCGCCAGTAAAAGCCATTGTAAAAATCAAAATAAACAACCACTATTCTCCTTCACGATCGCGCCGAACTCACAGTGTAACCTACCAGCCGCTTGGGGCGCTGCTGGCGCTGTAGGCAACAAAATCGAGGCGAAGTGTCGCGACTGTTATATTAGACTGTGGCATGTCCATGTTTTTTTTTGCCAGTTCGTCGATTTCGTATAGGGGGAACTGCCGTTCTCCCATAAGCTCCTCCTTTTCAATGTCATCACTTATATCGGCGTTCTGACGCTGAAGCCAAACAATCATTTTCTCCCTTCGATTTGCCGTGGTAGATGCCTTGTCAATAACAACTGAATTGTAAGGAGCATTATATAGTAAAATTTTTGACTTTTTTCCAAGATTTGGTATTAGTGAATCTTCGAACCACTTTGTAAATATAACGTGGTTCATTTCTTCGTGATAATCTCCTATTTTCTTTGATTTGAAAAGCAGGAGACTGCGGGATTACTCTGCAAGGTGCCTGCATGAAGAAGAATAAGTCTACAACTCTTGCCAAAAGGCATTGCCATTGTTCCTTTAGTTGTGTCGTTTGTCCAACGTCTTGACAACGTGACCACATTTCGTCAAGCCACACCACTTCGTCGATATTTATACTAGGGATGCCCTTAAAAATCGTCATCGCCATGCAGCTATATCTCCCCTCTCCATCAACAGTTTACGGCCACAGAAATGCCCGTAATGAAAGCCAAGGCTGTGTGAAACTGTGCACCAGGATGAGCAACTGCCTTGAAAAAGTCTGCAAAGAAATCGATGTTGGCAATCCACTTATCCATATGACGTGTAGTCCCAGAGATGTTACGTTTCGATGGTTCTTCAGCTTCCTCTTCTTCGTAGAACATTTCCTTTCCATTGTTCACAACATTTTTTCTTTTTTTTTTTGTTTATGTTCAGAGCTGCAGCATTTCTGATCGACAGAACACTTTGGTAACGGGGAGGAGCAGGTCACCATTAAGTTTTTCACTCTCGAATTTTTAGGCATGTTACACGCAAAACGTTTCTCTTGACTGCACTCGTTTGGCAGTCTCCTGGCCAAGAGAACGACGTCGAACTTTTCCACTTATAACTTTGGACGAACTTCCCGCATTGAGTGCCACACAACAAATAACTGTAACAACTACTACATCCGTAAAAACCGAACACATAGAAAGTCACAGGGCGCAACAATCACACAGGACAGCAAGCTGGCTTCAAATGTATCCCACTGCAAGCAGAAAGTGTTGTCTGGGGTAAAGGGTTTGGCAACTTCGGGGATTTGCTGCAGCAGCAGGTAGCGTGGTATTGGCGGAAAGTGGCCCGGGCCTGATGCGTGGGTTCTTGCCTCCTTACCGCTTCCGTCCTCGCTGTCAATCACAGCTGTCAATCCTAAAATAATTTTGGATAAGCTATAAAAATCATTGTTTAGTTTCATTGATTATTGGTACGATTAACTGTAATGGTGTAGAACGAGCCATTTTACATTCACATTCTGAATAATGAATGTACCATCATAAAGATTATATAATAGTTTGTCTACAATTATTAAATAAATTTCAAGTTTAGTTTTAGCTACACCTTTTATTATTCTGCACAGCAAGTCTTTTTCCCACACTTTCTTCGTATGTCTTCCTTTTCGATTGTCGTAAGTTAGATGATGTACACTATCGAATGTGTTGAATGGTGTTGACCACATAGAACCTCGTTGACAGCAAAGAACCAAAGATGTAGCTTAAGTTTGGCATTTTAGGCATGTTTTGTGTGTGCTACTGAGAGCATGTTTAATAGTTGTATGGTTGGGATTTAATATGTTGTGATATATTGTTGAAGGAGAATGGCTAGTAATTGGTCATCCCCAATTAGAGGACTAGTGGTCGTTGGTTCAAGTGTTGCTGTTTGCGGTTGTGCTTATTTAATCTACAGATACTGGAAGCAGAGGGACGCGAGAAGTATCGACGAAGGATTTGAAGACGTTTCTCGTGTATGTAACGTAATTTAACGCTATAGTAGTTTAGGTGACTGATATTTTCGCTCGTAAACTTATTACACTGGCAGCGCGTCGTAAGAAGATTGGCATTCTATAAAATGCTAATGTGTTTGGGGCATACAGTGTTGCCCTTTGGTTCCCATTTTTTTTATTTTTATTTTTTTTAGATGTTTATAATATATTATTCAGCACTATTAAATAACGTTACCCAAAAGGAATAAAACATTAAGTGTAACAAAGGTATCTTGGCAAGGCGACGACGACAGCGGTAATTTTCACGTGATTATAAAATACTTGTTCCTATGATAACTTAATCAGTTGCCCATATGGACGTTTCATACCTCCATACACTGACCTAACATGGTTGCTTCATGTTTCCAATAGAATTGTTTGTATACATTGCGAAAATGACAAGAAATCTAAACATTCGACGATGGAGCTTCAATAAACTGTAGACACCCATAATAAGTTTTTCGTTTTTAGGGTAAATGCAGGCTGCTGCTGGACTGTTTTCACTTTTTAAACATATGCCGCATTAAATGGGCTGACTCCTGAATAAAAATTTACCCTATTTAATGACATAATATTTCAAAACGTATCGTTAGAAACACAAATTATAGACTGATCGACCACCATGCCAATTTATATCGTGTCTTGCCACTGCATAATTGACATAATTTTAGATGATATAAGTCAGCTGTTCTGTTGGGTAATATTCAATACAGGCTATACTAGCGCTTCCCCATCATCCAGTTCTCAGTGACATGGCATTGTCAAGTACAATAATTGTTGGTATGACAATTTCTGGTTGCATCGAGCCTATTATCAGATTATATACAGAGGGTCATATTTATGAAAGAATTCGAAGATTGTAGGCTACTCTTAAAAGGATGAGTGATTGAAGTTATTGGGTCACAGTTGTTTAATTTTTTTATTCTGTAGAACCAGTATAACAACAAGACCTTTCTCATGTCAGTACATAAAAATTACAAAGAATGCATTGCAGTAATATGGTAACACTGATGTGCCAGTATAAGATGCTTATTTCAAAAAATTAGTTTATGGTAAATGGGAAAGTTGATAATTTATCTGGAATTGTTGGGGCATTTCGCAGTATTTTATTCAGTAAACATTTGACATTTCGAAGTTACCATAGTTCCAGTGTTTAATAGTTGTCATGTACTTTATAATTTATGAGTAAATATAACACTAATGTGTTGAGGATAGCCACTAATGACATGTAAAAATTATATTTTTGTATGTAAAAAATAGTTTATTAGTATTTGGTATACTGTGTGCTGGACTGAGACTTGAACTTAGTACCTTTGCCTTTCGTGGGCAAGTGCTCTACCGCGGAGGAGCTTCCGTCAAGTTTCGAAGGTAGGAGATGAGGTACTGGCAGAATTGAAGCTGTGAGGACGGGTTGTGGGTTGTGCTGGGGTGGCTCAGTTGGTAGATCACTTGCCCACGAAAGGCAAAGGTCCTGAGTTCGAGTCTCGGTCCGGCACACAGTTTTAATCTGCCAGGAAGTTTCGTATCAGCGTACACTCTGCTTTAGAGTGAGAATCTCATTCTGGAAAATCCATATTCAAAATGTGAGATGATGAAGTAAGAAATAGTAACCAAATGTTTCTGTTGGCTACTTGCAGCAATTATGGAAGTGTCATAATGTGTCTAGAAATCTGGGAGTGGTTCATTCATGAATTCTCCAATTGCACTGTGGTATTAGGAGGGTACTTCAATTTATGAATAATAAATTGGGAGATGTATGCGTTTGGTATAAACTGCATCTTCTAGCAATAAATGCACCTGAACAGTTCAAATCGGTGAACATAGAGGGACTTGTAACCATAAAGCATCAATGGCTGCTAGTGTTGGAAAAGCCAATTGTTTCTACTGAGCAAATATGACAAGACATAGGCTTCCATCAGTCTGCCCAGTGGCAAACACAAAAGTTCTGAAGAGCAAGTAGATATAGGATGCCACAGTTTCAAGACTTTGTTATTTAGGTATGAGACATATGCCTCAAGGGATAGCAAATTATGCGAGGGACACACCATGGTTCAATAATAGTGGTAAACAATTATAAAGACAGCTATATAAATAGCATCCAGGGAATTTGAAGCAAAATTTTATGTGCCAAAATGTAAAGAGTCCATAGAAGTTGCACTTCTTTTTAAAATAGACCATTGTATCAAGTCACATGTTATTGATAAGTGGTCAGTGTTGAAAAGTAACTAAAGTACGTCAGAAGAGGAGGGTCAGCATCACAGTCAGGTCTACCATTATATTCACCAATATCATTGTGCGAAGCTCTGTTTGAAAATAAATTAAATTATAAAATCCCGACATTGATTAAAATAAGTTATGGTACCACTAAGGCTATATATATTTGATGGCTGTAGACCTAGACATAAGGAAAACAATTGATGGCTTTATTCAATATTACACCTTCTAGGCAGTTGATGTCATTTACCTTTTGGATAGAAATTAGTTTTTTTTTATATACCATAACCACATAAATAATTAGAAAAATTTACAAAGCTTTGGATGAAAAGAGTTGACATTTGCGATCGAAGCTTTCACTCGTGAATATTTTGTAAAGCTTGAATACTGTACTTTTTCATTTAGTTAATGAAGTCCTTTTGAATATGTTTCGTAATTTGTGGTGCAATCTTGAATATTCTTGGTCGCTCAAAAGCCATTTTCGGCCATGTGCATCATTGATAATTCATGATGTTCAGGTTGTCTTCTGGAGTCAAAATAAGATGATGCAATTTTTAGAGCATATTCAGTTTATTGGCAGAGCTCCACAATTACCTCCAGAACGTGACCAGCTTTACGCTTGTCTTCATTACCACAAAATTTTATCATCTCTGTGCATTAAACATAAAGCACAAGACAAAATAATGAATGTAATTTATAGCAACAGTGCAGTGGGCTTTAGAAACATACATATTAAAATCGGTTGAGGGTATCTTGCCACTTCCTACTCCATTCCTTAACACCATCAATGTCATACTGACACAGGGAGTTAAATGTGGTACAAAGTAAACAATTTTGTCGTGTAGGTTTGCTGATGACTGTAATTCGGTCAGAAGTGGTAGTGAAGTTGGAAGAGCATTTGAAGAGAATGGATAATGTCGTGAGATTGTAAGACGAATACCAATAAAAGTGAAAGAAAGGTAATGGAATGTAATTAAATTAAAACAGATGATACTGATAGTATTAAGTTAGGAAATAAGACACTACAAGTAGTAAATGAGTTTTGCTACTTGCACAACAAAAGAACTGATGAATAGAGAAAGATGTAAAATACGGACTGGCAATATAAGAAAAGCATATTTGAGGAACTTGTTAACATGTAATCTCAATTTGCATGTTAGTAAATGAAGGCAGGTTTCCGCATTAGCAAAAGAGTTGTGTACATATCTGGCACAATTTGACAAAAAGGCTAATAAATGTAATAGAGCTGATGTCTAGAAGTTAAAATGTGGGTCTTCACATGACTATTATTTTGAGCAGAAATAATGTGATTTCAGCGTGTTTCAGGGAGCACACTTATTATAGTACGTAACTTCTCGGAATAGAAAAAAAGTTCTTCATCACAGAAACAGTTTTTTTTAAATGTAGTCTCCTTGTGGATTAGTGCGCATGGTCCAACAATGTTCCAATGCATTGATCATTGATCCCATCTCAAAAGTGAGTTTCCTCCAGGCCCACAAAATAGTTGTCAACTCTGGCTATCGTTTCTCCATTTGAAGTGAATCTTCGTTCACCAAGAAAAATGTTCTGTTTTGGGAAGAGATGGAAATCTGACAGACATATCAGGTGAATAAGGGTGTGGCAGCAATTCATACCTTAGTTTATGTGATTTTGCCATGGCGATGGCACATGTGTGCGAGCGCACATTGTCTTGATGGAAGCTGGCTTTCTTCCTTGCTAAACCTTGCCTTTTTACGCATATCTTTTGGTGCAGTTTGTCCAGGAGATTAGTGTAGTATTCTCCAGTGATTGCCTAGTGGGGAGATAATCTACAAACAGAATCCCCTTCGCATTCCGGAACACTGATGCCATGATCTTTCCCTCCGAAGGAATTATCTTTGCTCTCTTTGGTGGCAGAGACTCAGTATGTTTCCACTGCTTTGACTGTTGTTTTGTCTCTAGGATATAATTGTGCACCCAATTTTCATCTGTGGTCACAAACAGTGCAAAAAATCTTGTTTGTTTCTTCTAAAATGGACCAAATATTGTTCTGATATGTCCATTCTCATGCATTTTTAATCCAGCGTCAAGAGTTGCGGCACCCAACTTGCAGATAATTTTTTCATTTCTAGTTCTTCACTTAAAATGTGATATACCCTTTCAGATGACATGTGACAAGCATGAGCAATTTCACGCACTTTCAATCGGTGACCCTCCATGACCATTTTGTGCACTTTTGCAATGATTTCTGGAGTAGTGACACATCTTGCGCGACCACTGCTCAGATTGTCATCTAAGCTCTCTCGACCAAATTTAAATTCATTTGTCCACTTGGCAACAGTTTAATATGAAGGAGCAGAGTCCCCCAGTGTATTCTGGAAATCGGCATGAATGTCCTGTGCTTTCATACCTTTGTTTACAAAGTACTTAATCACTGCTCGAATGTTGATTTCTCTCCATCTTCGTAAATCACTACGTGGGAACAACAATAGAGCCATGTCACTGCCACAGCTCTCTTCCAAGAGAACTGACGTGGTACGTGTTTACAGGAAACAGTCCAATGAGTTATCACGTGAAAAACTCGTTGCACCAGTGCTGATATCTCATGGTGACTCCGAGAACTTTCCAAACCATCCTCATAGTTAGTGTTTTAGGATGCCATCTGAGACAGTAACTACATATTGGTCAGTTGATGAAATACATTAATGTCCTTTTTTCCCAAAATTGATTCACTACTAGGTCATTTGTTATTAAATCTACCCTTCCAAGTTTTACTGTTCTTCTGTTGTGCCAAGTTTCACAAGCTTCCGTGTACTTCTTGTGTGAACTGTTTGTCATTAATGTTAACTACCATATAGGGTTACAATTCAAAGTACACCCTTACACTTAAATTTATGTTAAATGTTAAGAAATTCCTCTTTTTCAGCAATGCTTTATCTTCCAATTGCCAATCTGTATTTTAATGTTCTCTACTTCTATTTTCATCCGTTTTCAAATAGCAAACCTCACTACTACTCTTTTTGTCTTATTTCCTCACCTAATTCTGTCAGCATCACCTTATTTAATTTGACTACTTTCCATTACCTTTCTTTCACTTTTGTTGATATTCATAGATTATAATCTCTTCGCAACGTGCTACCCTTTCCATTCAAATGTTCTTCCAAGTTCTTTGCCAACCGTGACAGAACTACAATGTCATCAGAAAACCTCATAAGTTTTATTTCTTCTACCCGAGTCGTCTCTTTCTAAATTACTCCTTGGTTTCTTTCACAGCTTGCTCAGTGTATAGATTAAAGGACTTCAGGGATAGGCTACAACTGTGTCTCACTCCCATCTCAGTTTCCCTGTCATGTCCTTTGACTATTATAACTGCAGTCTGGTTTCTTTTACAAGTTGTAGATAGTATTTTGCTCACTTTATTTTGCACATGCTATTTATTTTGCAGTTCTTCAAACTGTCTCCTGGAATAAGTCGTAGGGTCAGTATTGCCTTGTGTGCTCCAACATTACTCCAGAACCAAAACTGACTTTCCCCTAGGTTGGCTTATATGAGTTCATAATTTAGATAACATGGGTGGAGAAATTACAGCAGTCTATAGCACATTATCACATGGTGAAACAGTTAAGATTGCAAATAATCATTTATTAAAAATGATGACTGGTTTCAGGCTTTATGCTGGCCATTTTCAGATTTACAGCACCATATGTCTGAAGCCAGAAGTGCACAGAACAGTTGGGTGATGCCACAGTCATTTGTTGCTTTACCAGCAGTACAAATGATGTTTGGTTTTGGCCTGCATTGTGGCCATCTTCAGATGTACAGCACAATAAGGCCAAAGCAGGGGGTTCACAGAACAGTTGCATGATACAGTGGTTGTTTACTGCTTTACCAGCAGTGGGATCTGAACAGTTCTCAAGGAATATCAGCCACTCTAGAGAGCTTGTTTCCATTTACTTCTTTCTGTGCACTGTCAATTTCTTTTCAAGTATTATATAACCCATCTCATCTTCACCTAGTATGTCTTCTCTTTCCATAATGTTGTGTTAACGTTTGTCTCCCTTATACTGGCCCTGTATCTATCCCTTCCACCTTTCCCTTCTTTGCTAAGTACTAGCTTGCCATGAGTTAGTGATATTCCTAAGGCTGCTTCCTTTTTCTTAAAATGTCTCTTCAATTTTACTATAGATGGCATCTATCTTTCCCGTAGTCATGCATGTTTCTACAGCCTTGCATTTGTCCTCTAACCTTTCATACTTGGCCATTTTGTATTTCCTATGAAACTCGTTTTAATAGACACCTGTGTTCCCTTTCATTTGCTGCAGTTTTGTATTTCTTCCTTTCATCAATTTAATTCATTACCTCATGTGTTGTCCAAGGACTTCTACTAAGCCTTGTCTTTTTAACATTGTGATTGTCTACTACCTTCACTTTCTCAAATCTACCCACTCATCTTCAATCATATTTCTTTCCCCTGTTTCAGTCAGTTGTTGACTAATGCTCCCTGTGGAATGCTCAACAGCCATTGGTTCGTAGCTCCCATCTCCATAATTTCCTACCTTTCGCCATTTCCTTCAGCCAGTAACCAATAAATTATGGTTAGTCCACATGTACCTCTGGAAATGTTTTATAGTTCAAAATCGTACCATTACACTTTCAGTCTGAAACTTTCCAGTGTCCCCAGGTCTCTCCATGTTTACAACCTTCTTGCTTGATTCTTAAACGAAGTGTTATTGATGATTAAATTACATTCTGTGCAAAATTCTGTCAGATGACTCCCTCTTTCCTTCCTTACTCCCTCTTTCCTTCCTTACTCCCTCTTTCCTTCCTTACTCCCTCTTTCCTTCCTTACTCCCTCTTTCCTTCCTTACTCCCTCTTTCCTTCCTTACTCCCTCTTTCCTTCCTTACTCCCTCTTTCCTTCCTTACTCCCTCTTTCCTTCCTTACTCTCCCACCCTCTCTCCTCGATTCTGTGTTCTGCTATTTTTCATTCTCTTACTTTTCTTTCTACTCAGTTCCAGTCACATGTAGTTAAATTTTTGTCTCCATGAACTATCTGAATAATTTCCTTTCATACCTTCTTCCAGTCTCATCTGTGGTGCTAGTTGTCATATAAGCCTGCACTAGTGTGGTGGATGTTGTCTTGTCCTTGATAATACATTAACCATGCTGTTCATCGTAGCTTACTACATTCCTGTTTTCATGTTCTTTATTAGGCCTACTCCTGCATTACCCCTGTTTGATTTTATGTTGACAACCTGTACTGACCTGACCAGAAGCCCTGTTTGTCCTGGCACCACACTTTACTAATTCCTACTATATCTAATTTGACCCTGTCTGTTTCCCCTTTTTAAATTCTTGAACCTTCCAAATTGTTTAAAGGATCTAACATTCCATACTCCGATCCATAGAATGCATGTCTTGTTTTTCCTGATGACATCGTCCCTCTAAGTAGCATTGGCCAGAGATCTGAATGGAGGACTATTTTACTTTTGGAATATTTTACCCTAGACTAGAGGATCCCATCGTCGTTAAGCTGTACAAAGAACAGCATGTCCTCAGCGAAAAACGGAAACTGATGTATTTGTCCTTGCTTTCAGCCATTTGCAGTATCAGCACAGTAAGGCAATGTTACTTAGTGTTACAAGGGCAGATCAGTCAGTCATCCGGACTGTTGCTCCGGCAACTACAGAATGAAAAGGCTGCTGTCACCCTTCTCCAGGAACCGTGGATTGGTCTCACCTCCCTGCAGATACCCCTCCATTGAAGTTGCACCATGGGTACAGATATCAGTATTGTTGAGGCACAGTAGCCACTCCACCTTGGTGCAAGGTCCACGATATGTGAGGGGCATAATATTATAAGTTAACAATAAGACAAGATTTGACATGTGTAATAAGAAAAATTAGTAATTATATTAGAGAAGAGTAATTTGGATTTAGAGAAAGCAGAGGGTTGAGAAGTAATGTTGGCATTGCCCATGCTATGGATGTGAATAGAATAACTTATTTTACTTAGAACAACTTACCTTAGAAGAAGCTTATGAGAATGTGAACTGAGAGCTAATCTTCAGAACTAAGAAGAAATAGGACTGGACTGAAAGGCTAGAAGAGTTATTAATCAACTGCTTCAGAACCGAAGCACTAAGGTAGACATCAGTAAGGTACAAGAAGAGCTCAGGATTAGAAAGAGTTAGACAGGGATTTCCTCTGCCCCTTGTATAATTAATGTATTTATTGAGATAGCTGTTCAGATCTCGAAGGAGAATAAAAGCTCATGATTACAAGGTAGGTTGTATCAGATTTGCTGGTGACACCACAATATTTGTAGACTCTGAAAAAGAAATGAATAGGTTTTGCCAATCCTATTGTACACTCTTAAGCTAAGAAAATTAAAATTGAACAGTTGGTCCGACTACCCAGTTATCAGCTGCGATGTGGATCAGTAGGCAGTTGACCATTGATAGGTGTGGCAGTTTGAGCAGTTTTGCATGAAATAATTTGTTTCTTTTCAGTCTTCTGACTGTTGTCACTTAATCTTTCCTGTGGCCTATACTGTTCCATTATCATCACTGACTGCGTCAGGTGCTCTCTCCGAGGTATATGCCTGCTGGCTGTCAAATTATTTACTGTCGGCTGGTGTTCAAATTGCCATTCATTCTCGAAATGACTGTCTTCGGGTACTTGATATGCTACCTGAAGTACCACTGATGGTGTGCCCTGCTTTGGTTGTGCTGGGTTACTTGCTCTATAACCATTTTCAAAGTTATTTCCCTTAGAATTCGGCTGTTTCCTCCATTGTGTATTTAGGAGATAGAATGCTGGATTCCAGGGGAGCTAAGTCGAAATGCTGTGTCACGGTTGATAAGATTCTGTGCGATCTTTATTCTGATGGATTCTTTAATAATGTTGTCCCAGTATCTGTGTGTCTGTGTCAGAATCTTGACATCCTCATAATTCGTCAGATGATGGAGTTCCAAACAATGTTCCACTATAGCTGACTTGGAAGCTTGTTTGAGTCTGGTGTGCTGTTGGTGCTCCTTACACCTGATGTCTACGGTTTTGGTGGTCTGGCCGATACATGACATTGTATGTGGTAAATGCCTAATTTCTGTAGGCCCAGATCATCCTTTACATTTCCTAACAGAGCCTTAATCTCTATTGGTGGGCAGAAAATGCTCTAAACATTATATATGAGAAGACTTCTGTTGATTTTGGCAGATATTCGCCAGGCATATGGTGAAAAACCCTTCTTTGTTCGTCTTGTACATCTACTGACTTCTCTGGTGGAGAAGGAGGGCATAGTGCCATCTGAACATCTCTTGGAAGAATATCCATTTCTATAGAACACAGACTGCAGGTGTTCTATGTCAGTAGCCAAATTGTCTGGATCCAAAAGAGTTCTTGCTTGATGGGCCAGAGTTTTGAGTACACCTTTCTTCTGTGCCAAATGGCAGCAGCTACAGGCTTGCAGGTATAGATTGGTGTGGGTTGGTTTTCAGTAAATACTATGACCAAAAGTGCCATCTGCCTTCCTCCGGACAAGAACATTTAAGAATGGGAGTTGTCCGCTGTTCTCCATTTCCATTCTGAATTTTATGTTAAGGGTGGCATGAGTTCAGCTCTTCCAGAAAAACAAAGGACATTTCCCTGCCTTAGGACCAAATAAGAGGTGTCATCTATATATCTCGAGAAACAATTCGGTTGACTGGGGCCGATGCAAGTGCCTCATTTTCAAACCTCTCCATAAAATGGTTCATCACCACTGATGAGAGTGAGCTGCCCCTTGCCACCCCTTCTGTTTGCTCATAGAATTAACCCCCATTCAGGAAGTATGTTGAAGTTAAAATGTGCCTGAACAAGTTCAGGAGAGCACCATCAAACTTTTCTCCAATCAACTTTAGTGATTCATTCAATGGCACTTGATTGAACAAGGAAACCATGTTGAAGTTAACCAAAATGTCAGAATCAGTGATGTGTAACTGTTTCAGATGGTGTAGAAAATTGTCAGAGTTGTGATTGTGGTGCACATTTGCCCACATATGGTAAGGGCATCTTCTTCAGGTGCTGAAGAGTGGGATAGGTGACCACGCCAATGTTGCTATCATATGTAGAGGGACCCCTTCTCTGTGCCCTTGGGCAGTCCATAAAGCCTGGGTGGTACTAGAGCTTTTGGCCTCAGCTGCCTCAAGACTTTTTCAGATATGCAGGTTTCCTTTAAAAGAGCCCTGATCTTCATGTCCACCTTGTCAGTGCAGTCCTTTCTATTGGTCTGTATGCTGGGTCACCCACAAGTTGTCGGACTTTGATGTTTTAGTTAGTCTTCTGTAGAATGGTGGCAGTGTTCCCCTTATCTGCTGGTAGCACCGCAATGGTACCGTCCTCTTGGAGTTGTCTTGACAACCAGCTTCTCATCACATGTGATGTTAGATTTAGGCAGCTTGGTCTTGGTGAATTACCTTCACGTTTCCTGTCGGACATTTTCAGCTTCACTTGGAGGTAGTTTGAGAACCACCTGCTCAACCACACTGATAAAGGGCGCGACAGTGACACTCCTTAGGGTCACCGCAAAGTTGAGACTCCTGCTAAGTACCTTCAATATAGTCTCACCAAGTTGCTTCTCACTAAGGTTTTCATCCCACTTAATAGAACATTTTTTTACCATCTGAAGCAGTTACACATCACTGATTCTGCCATCTGTATTCATATGTTTGCTGCTTAAAATATTTTTCTCAGTCATAAAAGCACCTTTTGCCAATGCAATCTTTCTCTTCACTTTCATTAAGCTTCAGCTGTCGTATGATATTACTACCAAACAACAAAATTGTTTCATCTGATAAATTTTTATACTGGTTTAATTTCTCCAATATTTTTCTGTACTACAGTAGAACCTTGCTAATTCATTTCTTATGGTACTGAGAGCATGACTGAAATGCAAAAATGGTCACATTATCAGAGGAACACTTTTATTGACCTGTAACGTCACAACACTTTACAGTATAATTTTAATTTTCAGCAGAAAATACTGTCCAAAATATTTTTCCATGTTAAAACATTAACAAACTGTACATACCTTATTACAGTATTGCACTGACACACAAGTAATTTGCACTTTGTGTCTTATCACTGCTTGCATTGGACAATACTACTGCAAAGTCAGCTATGATACTGGCCAGTCGCAATGGTTCCTATATGTTGGAACACTGATGTCTGTTTACATGTAGAAATGACATCAGAACCTGAGGGTAACCAATCATACATATGTTCCATCTTTGTACGAGATTGGACGTATGACAGGATTTTTGACAAACAGAATATTATTAGATTGTCAACCCATGGGATACTAAAATTTTATGTGACAGATAATTGATAAAACGTGTATACATACGCAACAGTACGAACACAGACTCCTTTGTAGACCGCTACATGTGGTGTATGAAACTGTTTACACCATTTATGAAAGTACAGTATTGAAACTCAAATTTAGGGCACCCTTTTATGTTACAGTTACCTTGGTGAATACACTTTCCAAACCTTCTTTCATATTGCTGTTGAACTAAAATGTGATTTACCTGCGCTATACTTTGATTTTCTAATGAGAATTATAAGTCATTGGCTTACCTTCCCAACATTACTTTTAACCTTACCGTATTGTTTGTAATGAGTTGCTACAGATCTCTCTTGATTTTGCTGTAAACTTTCGTATTTAATGACTGTTGTGGCCCATGCTGCTGGCTGTTATTCTCATCATTGTGATTCGTGTATATTTGTCAAAGGAAATAAGGCATGACGGATGTCATTAGTAATGTATCTTATTGAATATTTTAGTGAGATTTGCTCTGCCATGGATTATCATTTCTGAATTGTATGAATGATGCTTATGCTGCTGCTGCTACTGCTGCACGTGTGTTCATGACTAATTTCTAAATTCTAATAGACCATGGAAGTCGTGAAGTTTTATCATCATCTCAGTAAAACAAAGTTACATAATTAATTTGTTACAGATTTAGATGCACATGTCTGTGGTCCTTGTACACATTGGAATCCATGTGTCACAGCACCATCAACAGAAGTGGCCAAAACAAAGTTGTGCGGCCCAATGATAAAATGGAGATTGGATGCAAATATTTGTTTTGGTGGCTCTAGTGGCATGTCACAGTACTACGGTGTATCTGCAAATAAACAATAATATAATTATTTAATTGTATTTATTTATTTATTTGAAGATTTAATTAAAGCTTCTCTACCCCCTGTACTCTGATGTGTCATTGTATCTTTTAGTCCTTAGGTAAGTGTCTCATGATCTGGCGCATAGTCACAATGCCTTTTATAGGGAACCTATCTATTTATGAGACGCCAGTGAAAATATCTTTCTTTTTATATTGCTTCCCTTTTTTGTTGCAAATTTCAGAAACAAACATTAGTGTCACCGCATTAAAGTATGTAAGGGTTCTATTATGTTGGCTAAATTGGGAAAAGTTGTTCAGAGACAAGTGTTCAGTGTTTTAGTAGGTCATTTTGTCATCCGATCAGGTACCTTAGGATGAGGTTGATATCAGACCTATAGTGATGACTGTGGTAGAGGTTGAAATAGGTTTTAAATTGTATAATTTGTTTTCATTTTTGTTTCTGCAGAAGTAGTTATGATTTTTAAACTTTTCAGTTGGAAGACAATCCTGAGAGAAGAGTTCTGGTGCTTGGTCTTAACAACTCTGGGAAGAGCACACTGTTAAATCAAGTGACAACAGGGAGCACTGATGTTAAAACTGTTAAACCCACTGAAGGATTCAGGGTCACCAGTCTGCAAAACAAAGATGTTTCGCTTAGCATCTGGGAGAGTGAGTATATGACAGGATTCCAACAAGTGTTATTGTTCACTCTAATTAAGCAGTGGTTCCCCAAGCACATGCAGGTTATTGTAAAGGCAGCTGATAGAGGCACCATTGAAAACAAGTCACTACAGTGTTAAGTACTATGGCCCATGTATTTAACATAAGCAGAGTTGTGTGGTGTACCGAGTCAGCTGTCTTTGCTCAAAATTTTCCCTGCTGCCAGATTGTAAAGCACTTTTGCATTCCAATGTTTAGTTTGCAGGTTCTTTCCAATCTAAAATTTTATGTAATATGGTGCCAATGATCCTGTTTTCAACCAGTAAAATTTTCAGTCTATAGATTAGTGTACTATCAGCACAGTTAATTGTCTGTATTCATAAGAATCAGAGACAAGAGAAAAACATATGTAGCAACTAGCGGTACTCTATGTAAGCAAATAATTCATTCTCTGCTAAATTCAGGTTGTAATTTAAGATTTGGTTTTCACTCCGATCACTTTCCCTTTTCAGTATGGGATGACTTATAATTTCCTTTGTTTCATAAAATGTCATATAATCTGTCATAAATTTACTTCATTATAATAACACAAAACCAGAGATATTATATACTTAGTACTCCCCAAAAAATGCACTGTCTCATTAACTTTTTTCAAAATAAATAATCATCATCCAAATGATCAAGATAGCACAGTTGAAAATAGATTTGCTCATTGCTAGTGACTTTCAGAATTCATAACCCCACAAGCAGTTATTTGATCTTCACCAAAACAACTTAAAGTTCTGTGTTTGCATCACAGAACACCACATATGCCATGTGTTAAAAACTTTTAAGTTGGTTAATTAGCTAGCTAGATTAGTACTGATCTCAGATTGAACATCATCACACAGATGATGTGACTTACCAAACGAAAGCGCTGGCAGGTCGATAGACACACAAACATACACACAAAATTGAAGCTTTCGCGCATATATATATATATATATATATATATATATATATATATATAAATAATGGTGTGTGTGTGTGTGTGTGTGTGTGTGTGTGTGTGTGTGTGTGTATAAAAAAAACAAAGATGAGGTGACTTACCGAACAAAAGCGCTGGCAGGTCGATAGACACACAAACATACACACAAAATTCAAGCTTTCGCAACAAACTGTTGCCTCATCAGGAAAGAGGGAAGGAGAGGGGAAGACGAAAGGAAGTGGGTTTTAAGGGAGAGGGTAAGGAGTCATTCCAATCCCGGGAGCGGAAAGACTCACCTTAGGGGGAAAAAAGGACAGGTATACACTCGCACACACGCACAGGATGGATATGTGCGTGTGTGCGAGTGTATACCTGTCCTTTTTTTCCCCCTAAGGTAAGTCTTTCCGCTCCCGGGATTAAAATGACTCCTTACCCTCTCCCTTAAAACCCACTTCCTTTCGTCTTCCCCTCTCCTTCCCTCTTTCCTGATGAGGCAACAGTTTGTTGCGAAAGCTTGAATTTTGTATGTATGTTTGTGTTTGTTTGTTTGTGTGTCTATCGACCTTTCAGCGCTTTTGTTCGGTAAGTCACCTCATCTTTGTTTTTATATATAATATATATATACACCCCCCACGGAGGGGTATCTGTTGAGAGGCGAGACAAACGTGTGGTTCCTGAAGAGGGGCAGCAGCCTTTTTCAGTAGTTGCAAGGGCAACAGTCTGGATGATTGACTGATCTGGCCTTGTAACAGTAACCGAAACGGCCTTGCTGTGCTGGTACTACGAACGGCTGAAAGCAAGGGGAAACTACAGCCATAATTTTTCCCGAGGGCATGCAGCTTTACTGTATGATTAAATGATGATGGCGTCCTCTTGGGTAAAAAATTCCAGAGGTAAAATAGTCCCCCATTCGGATCTCCGGGCGGGGACTACTCAAGAGGATGTCGTTATCAGGAGAAAGAAAACTGGCGTTCTACAGATCGGAACGTGGAATGTCAGATCCCTTAATCGGGCAGGTAGGTTAGAAAATTTAAAAAGGGAAATGGATAGGTTGAAGTTAGATATAGTGGGAATTAGTGAAGTTCAGTGGCAGGAGGAACAAGATTTCTGGTCAGGTGACTACAGGGTTATAAACACAAAATCAAATAGGGGTAATGCAGGAGTAGGTTTAATAATGAATAGGAAAATAGGAATGCGGGTAAGCTACTACAAAAAGCATAGTGAACGCATTATTGTGGCCAAGATAGATACGAAGCCCACACCTACTACAGTATTGCAAGTTTATATGCCAACTAGCTCTGCAGATGACGAAGAAATTGAGAAATGTATGATGAAATAAAAGAAATCATTCAGATTGTGAAGGGAGACGAAAATTTAATAGTCATGGGTGACTGGAATTCGAGTGTAGGAAAAGGGAGAGAAGGAAACATAGTAGGTGAATATGGATTGGGGCTAAGAAATGAAAGAGGAAGCCGTCTGGTAGAATTTTGCACAGAGCACAACATAATCATAGCTAACACTTGGTTTAAGAATCATGAAAGAAGGTTGTATACATGGAAGAACCCTGGAGATAGTAAAAGGTATCAGATAGATTATATAATGGTAAGACAGAGATTTAGGAACCAGGTTTTAAATTGTAAGACATTTCCAGGGGCAGATGTGGACTCTGACCACAATCTATTGGTTATGACCTGTAGATTAAAACTGAAGAAACTGCAAAAAGGTGGGAATTTAAGGAGATGGGACCTGGATAAACTGAAAGAACCAGAGGTTGTACAGAGTTTCAGGGAGAGCATAAGGGAACGATTGACAGGAATGGGGGAAAGAAATACAGTAGAAGAAGAATGGGTAGCTTCGAGGGATGAAGTAGCGAAGGCAGCAGAGGATCAAGTAGGTAAAAAGACGGCTAGTAGAAATCCTTGGGTAACAGAAGAAATATTGAATTTAATTGATGAAAGGAGAAAATACAAAAATGTAGCAAATGAAGCAGGCAAAAAGGAATACAAACGTCTCAAAAATGAGATCGACAGGAAGTGCAAAATGGCTAAGCAGGCACAGCTAGAGGACAAATGTAAGGATGTAGAGGCCTATCTCACTAGGGGTAAGATAGATACTGCCTACAGGAAAATTAAAGAGACATTTGGAGATAAGAGAACGACTTGTATGAATATCAAGAGCTCAGATGGAAACCCAGTTCTAAGCAAAGAAGGGAAAGCAGAAAGGTGGAAGGAGTATATAGAGGGTCTATACAAAGGCGATGTACTTGAGGACAATATTATGGAAATGGAAGAGGATGTAGATGAAGATGAAATGGGAGATATGATACGCGTGAAGAGTTTGACAGAGCACTGAAAGACCTGAGTCGAAACAAGGCCCCCGGAGTAGACAACATTCCATTGGAACTACTGACGGCCTTGGGAGAGCCAGTCCTGACAAAACTCTACCATCTGGTGAGCAAGATGTATGAAACAGGCGAAATACCCTCAGACTTCAAGAAGAATATAATAATTCCAATCCCAAAGAAAGCAGGTGTAAACAGACGTGAAAATTACCGAACTATCAGTTTAATAAGTCACAGCTGCAAAATACTAACACGAATTCTTTACAGATGAATGGAAAAACTAGTAGAAGCCAACCTTGGGGAAGATCAGTTTGGATTCCGTAGAAACACTGGAACACGTGAGGCAATACTGACCTTACGACTTATCTTAGAAGAAAGATTAAGGAAAGGCAAACCTACGTTTCTAGCATTTGTAGACTTAGAGAAAGCTTTTGACAATGTTAACTGGAATACTCTCTTTCAAATTCTAAAGGTGGCAGGGGTAAAATACAGGGAGCGAAAGGCTATTTACAATTTGTACAGAAACCAGATGGCAGTTATAAGAGTCGAGGGACATGAAAGGGAAGCAGTGGTTGAGAAGGGAGTAAGACAGGGTCGTAGCCTCTCCCCGATGTTATTCAATCTGTATATTGAGCAAGCAGTAAAGGAAACAAAAGAAAAATTCAGAGTAGGTATTAAAATTCATGGAGAAGAAATAAAAACTTTGAGGTTCGCCGATGACATTGTAATTCTGTCAGAGACAGCAAAGGACTTGGAAGAGCAGTTGAATGGAATGGACAGTGTCTTGAAAGGAGGATATAAGATGAACATCAACAAAAGCAAAACAAGGATAATGGAATGTGGTCTAATTAAGTCAGGTGATGCTGAGGGAATTAGATTAGGAAATGAGACACTTAAAGTAGTAAAGGAGTTTTGCTATTTGGGGAGCAAAATAACTGATGATGGTCGAAGTAGAGAGGATATAAAATGTAGACTGGCAATGGCAAGGAAAGTGTTTCTGAAGAAGAGAAATTTGTTAACATCGAGTATAGATTTAAGTGTCAGGAAGTCATTTCTGAAAGTATTTGTATGGAGTGTAGCCATGTATGGAAGTGAAACATGGACGATAAATAGTTTGGACAAGAAGACAATAGAAGCTTTCGAAATGTGGTGATACAGAAGAATGCTGAAGATTTGATGGGTAGATCACATAACTAATGAGGAAGTATTGAATAGGATTGGGGAGAAGAGAAGTTTGTGGCACAACTTGACCAGAAGAAGGGATCGGTTGGTAGGACATGTTCTGAGGCATCAGGGGATCACCAATTTAGTATTGGAGGGCAGTGTGGAGGGTAAAATCGTAGAGGGAGACCAAGAGATGAATACACTAAGCAGATTCAGAAGGATGTAGGTTGCAGTAGGCACTGGGAGATGAAAATCTTGCACAGGATAGAGTAGCATGGAGAGCTGCATCAAACCAGTCTCAGGACTGAAGACCACAACAACAACAACAACAACAACAACAACATCTATATATATATATATATATATATATATATATAGTTATAATAGAGGGAAACATTCCACGTAGGAAAAATATATCTAAAAACAAAGATAGTGTGACTTACCGAATGAAAGTGCTGGCAGGTCGACAGACACACAAACGTACACACAAAATTCAAGCTTTCGCAACAAACTGTTGCCTCATCAGGAAAGAAGGAATGAGAGGGAAAGACGAAAGGATGTGGGTTTTAAGGGAGAGGGTAAGGAGTCATTCCAATCCCGGGAGCGGGAAGACTTACCTTAGGGGGAAAAAAGGACAGGTATACACTCGCGCACACACACACATATCCATCCACACATATACAGACCAAGCAGACATATTTAAAGACAAAGAGTTTGGGCAGAGATGTCAGTCGAGGCAGAAGTGCAGGGGCAAAGATGTTGTTGGATGACAGGTGAGGTATGAGTGGCGGCAACTTGAAATTAGCGGAGATTGAGGCCTGGTGCATAACGGGAAGAGAGGATATATTGAAGAGCAAGTTCCCATCTCCGGGGTTCGGATAGGTTGGTGTTAGTGGGAAGTATCCAGATAACCCGGACGGTGTAACACTGTGCCAAGATGTGCTGTCCGTGCAGCAAGGCATGTTTAGCCGCAGGGTGATCCTCATTACCAACAAACACTGTCTGCCTGTGTCCATTCATGCGAATGGACAGTTTGTTGCTGGTCATTCCCACATAGAATGCGTCACAGTGTAGGCAGGTCAGTTGGTAGATCACGTGGGTGCTTTCACACGTGGCTCTGCCTTTGATCGTGTACACCTTCCGGGTTACAGGACTGGAGTAGCTAGTGGTGGGAGGGTGCATGGGACAGGTTTTATACCGGGGGCGGTTACAAGGGTAGGAGCCAGAGGGTAGGGAAGGTGGTTTGGGGATTTCATAGGGATGAACTAAGAGGTTACGAAGGTTAGGTGGACGGCGGAAAGACACTCTTGGTGGAGTGGGGAGGATTTCATGAAGGATGGATCTCATTTCAGGGCAGGATTTGAGGAAGTCATATCCCTGCTGGAGAGCCACATTCAGAATCTGATCCAGTCCCGGAAAGTATCCTGTCACAAGTGGGGCACTTTTGTGGTTCTTCTGTGGGAGGTTCTGGGTTTGAGAGGATGAGGAAGTGGCTCTGGTTATTTGCTTCTGTACCAGGTCGGGAGGGTAGTTGCGGGATGCGAAACCTTAGCCAGCTTCATCCTAACCCACAACTTCTTCACTTTTCAAGGCCAGACATACCAACAATTAAAGGGAACAACCATGGGTACCAGGATGGCCCCTTCGTACGCCAACCTATTCATGGGTTGCTTAGAGGAAGCCTTCTTGGTTACTCAGGCCTGCCAACCCAAAGTTTGGTACAGATTTATTGATGACATCTTCATGATCTGGACTCACAGTGAAGAAGAACTCCAGAATTTCCTCTCCAACCTCAACTCCTTTGGTTCCATCAGCTTCACCTGGTCCTACTCCAAATCCCATGCCACTTTCCTTGATGTTGACCTCCACCTGTCCAATGGCCAGCTTCACACGTCCGTCCACATCAAACCCACCAACAAGCAACAGTACCTCCATTATGACAGCAGCCACCCATTCCACATCAAACGGTCCCTTCCCTACAGCCTAGGTCTTCGTGGCAAACGAATCTGCTCCAGTCCGGAATCCCTGAAGCATTACACCAACAATCTGACAACAGCTTTCGCATCCCGCAACTACCCTCCCGACCTGGTACAGAAGCAAATAACCAGAGCCACTTCCTCATCCTCTCAAACCCAGAACCTCCCACAGAAGAACCACAAAAGTGCCCCACTTGTGACAGGATACTTTCCGGGACTGGATCAGATTCTGAATGTGGCTCTCCAGCAGGGATACGACTCCCTCAAATCCTGCCCTGAAATGAGATCCATCCTTCATGAAATCCTCCCCACTCCACCAAGAGTGTCTTTCCGCCGTCCACCTAACCTTCGTAACCTCAGTTCATCCCTATGAAATCCCCAAACCACCTTCCCTACCCTCTGGCTCCTACCCTTGTAACCGCCCCCGGTGTAAAACCTGTCCCATGCACCCTCCCACCACTAGCTACTCCAGTCCTGTAACCCGGAAGGTGTACACGATCAAAGGCAGAGCCACGTGTGAAAGCACCCACGTGATCTACCAACTGACCTGCCTACACTGTGACGCATTCTATGTGGGAATGACCAGCAACAAACTGTCCATTCGCATGAATGGACACAGGCAGACAGTGTTTGTTGGTAATGAGGATCACCCTGCGGCTAAACATGCCTTGCTGCACGGACAGCACATCTTGGCACAGTGTTACACCGTCCGGGTTATCTGGATACTTCCCACTAACACCAACCTATCCGAACCCCGGAGATGGGAACTTGCTCTTCAATATATCCTCTCTTCCCGTTATGCACCAGGCCTCAATCTCCGCTAATTTCAAGTTGCCGCCACTCATACCTCACCTGTCATCCAACAACATCTTTGCCCCTGCACTTCTGCCTCGACTGACATCTCTGCCCAAACTCTTTGTCTTTAAATATGTCTGCTTGGTCTGTATATGTGTGGATGGATATGTGTGTGTGTGCGCGAGTGTATACCCGTCCTTTTTTCCCCCTAAGGTAAGTCTTCCCGCTCCCGGGATTGGAATGACTCCTTACCCTCTCCCTTAAAACCCACATCCTTTCGTCTTTCCCTCTCCTTCCTTCTTTCCTGATGAGGCAACAGTTTGTTGCGAAAGCTTGAATTTTGTGTGTATGTTTGTGTTTGTTTGTGTGTCTGTCGACCTGCCAGCACTTTCATTTGGTGTGTGTGTGTGTGTGTGTGTGTGTGTGTGTGTGTGTGTGTGTGTGTGTGTGTCTATATATATATATATATATATATATATATATATATATATATATATAAAAAACAAAGATGATGTGACTTACCATACGAATGCGCTGGCAGGTCGATAGAAACACAAACAGACACATCCATACACACAAAATTCAAGCTTTCGCAACAAACTGTTGCCTCATCAGCAAAGAGGGAAGGAGAGTTAAAGACGAAAGGAAGTGGGTTTTAAGGGAGAGGGTAAGGAGTCATTCCAATCCCGGGAGCGGAAAGACTTACCTTAGGGGGAAAAAAGGAGGGATATACACTCGCGCGCACACACACACATATCCATCCACACATATACAGACACTATTTGTGTTTCTATCGACCTGCCAGCGCTTTCGTATGGTAAGTCACATCATCTTTGTTTTTAAATTTTTTTTTCCCGCGTGGAGTGTTTCCCTCTATTATATTGAATCATTATATTATATATATATATATATAATGGAAGGAAACATTCCACGTGGGAAAAATTATATATAAAAACAAAGATGAGGTGACTTACCGAACAAAAGCGCTGGCAGGTCGATAGACACACAAACATACACACAAAATTCAAGCTTTCGCAACAAACTGTTGCCTCATCAGGAAAGAGGGAAGGAGAGGGGAAGACGAAAGGAAGTGGGTTTTAAGGGAGAGGGTAAGGAGTCATTCCAATCCCGGGAGGGGAAAGACTTACCTTAGGGGAAAAAAAGGACAGGTATACACTCGCACACACGCACATATCCATCCACACATACAGACACAAGCAGACATATTTAAAGACAAAGAGTTTGGGCAGAGATGTCAGTCGAGGCAGAAGTGTAGAGGCAAAGAAGTTGTTGAAAGACAGGTGAGGTATGAGTGGCAGCAACTTGAAATTAGCGGAGATTGAGGCCTGGCGGATGACGAGAAGAGAGGATATACTGAAGGGCAAGTTCCCATCTCCGGAGTTCGGATAGGTTGGTGTTGGTGGGAAGTATCCAAATAACCCGGACGGTGTAACACTGTGCCAAGATGTGTTGGCTGTGCACCAAGGCATGTTTAGCCACAGGGTGATCCTCATTACCAACAAACACTGTCTGCCTGTGTCCATTCATGCGAATGGACAGTTTGTTGCTGGTCATTCCCACATAGAATGCATCACAGTGTAGGCAGGTCAGTAGGTAAATCACGTGGGTGCTTTCACACGTGGCTCTGCCTCTGATCGTGTACACCTTCCGGGTTGCAGGACTGGAGTAGGTGGTGGTGGGAGGGTGCATGGGACAGGTTTTGCATCGGGGGCGGTTACAAGGATAGGAGCCAGAGGGTAGGGAAGGTGGTTTGGGGATTTCATAGGGATGAACTAACAGGTTACGAAGGTTAGGTGGACGGCGGAAAGACACTCTTGGTGGAGTGGGGAGGATTTCATGAAGGATGGATCTCATTTCAGGGCAGGATTTGAGGAAGTCGTATCCCTGCTGGAGAGCCACATTCAGAGTCTGGTCCAGTCCCGGAAAGTATCCTGTCACAAGTGGGGCACTTTTGTGGTTCTTCTGTGAGGGATTCTGGGTTTGAGGGGACGAGGAAGTGGCTCTGGTTACTTGCTTCTGTACCAGGTCGGGATGGTAGTTGCGGGATGCGAAAGCTGTTTTCAGGTTGTTGGTGTAATGATTCAGGGAAGTCGGACTGGAGCAGATTCGTTTGCCACGAAGACCTAGGCTGTAGGGAAGGGACCGTTTGATGTGGAATGGGTGGCTGCTGTCATAATGGAGGTACTGTTGCTTGTTGGTGGGTTTGATGTGGACGGACGTGTGAAGTTGGCCATTGGACAGGTGGAGGTCAACGTCAAGGAAAGTGGCATGGGATTTGGAGTAGGACCAGGTGAAACTGATGGAACCAAAGGAGTTGAGGTTGGAGAGGAAATTCTGGAGTTCTTCTTCACTGTGAGTCCAGATCATGAAGATGTCATCAATAAATCTGTACCAAACTTTGGGTTGGCAGACTTGGGTAACCAAGAAGGCTTCCTCTAAGCGACCCATGAATAGGTTGGCATACGAGGGGGCCATCCTGGTGCCCATGGCTGTTCCCTTTAATTGTTGGTATGTCAGGCCCTCAAAAGTGAAGAAGTTGTGGGTCAGGATGAAGCTGGCTAAGGTGATGAGGAAAGAGGTTTTAGGTAGGGTGGCAGGTGATCGGCGTGAAAGGAAATGCTCCATCGCAGCGAGACCCTGGACGTGCGGAATATTTGTGTATAAGGACGTGGCATCAATGGTTACAAGGATGGTTTCCGGGGGTAACAGATTGGGTAAGGATTCCAGGCGTTCAAGGAAGTGGTTGGTGTCCTTGATGAAGGATGGGAGACTGCATGTAATGGGTTGAAGGTGTTGATCTACGTAGGCAGAGATACGTTCTGTGGGGGCTTGGTAACCAGCTACAATGGGGCGGCCGGGATGATTGGGTTTGTGGATTTTAGGAAGAAGGTAGAAGGTAGGGGTTCGGGGTGTCGGTGGGGTCAGGAGGTTGATGGAGTCAGGTGAAAGGTTTTGCAGGGGGCCTAAGGTTCTGAGGATTCCTTGAAGCTCCGCCTGGACATCGGGAATGGGGTTACCTTGGCAAACTTTGTATGTGGTGTTGTCTGAAACCTGACGCAGTCCCTCAGCCACATACTCCCGACGATCAAGTACCACGGTCGTGGAACCCTTGTCCGCCGGAAGAATGACGATGGATCGGTCAGCCTTCAGATCACGGATAGCCTGGGCTTCAGCAGTGGTGATGTTGGGTGTAGGATTAAGGTTTTTTAAGAAGGATTGAGATGCAAGGCTGGAAGTCAGAAATTCCTGGAAGGTTTGGAGAGGGTGATTTTGAGGAAGAGGAGGTGGGTCCCGCTGTGACGGAGGACGGAACTGTTCCAGGCAGGGTTCAATTTGGATGGTGTCTTGATGAGTCGGATCATTAGGAGTAGGATTAGGATCATTTTTCTTCGTGGCAAAGTGATACTTCCAGCAGAGAGCACGAGTGTAGGACAGTAAATCTTTGACGAGGGCTGTTTGGTTGAATCTGGGAGTGGGGCTGAAGGTGAGGCCTTTGGATAGGACAGAGGTTTCGGATTGGGAGAGAGGTTTGGAGGAAAGGTTAACTACTGAATTAGGGTGTTGTGGTTCCAGATTGTGTTGATTGGAATTTTGAGGTTTTGGAGGGAGTGGAGCTGGAAGTGGGAGATTGAGTAGATGGGAGAGACTGGGTTTGTGTGCAATGAGAGGAGGTTGAGGTTTGCTGGAAAGGTTGTGAAGGGTGAGTGAGTTGCCTTTCCGGAGGTGGGAAACCAGGAGATTGGATAGTTTTTTGAGGTGGAGGGTGGCATGCTGTTCTAATTTACGGTTGGCCTGTAGGAGGATGCTCTGAACAGCCGGTGTGGATGTGGGAGAGGAAAGATTAAGGACTTTTATTAAGGATAGGAGTTGACGGGTGTGTTCATTGGCTGAGTTGATGTGTAGGTGAAGGATTAGGTGGGTGAGGGCAATGGATTGTTCAGTTTGGAACTGGTATAGGGACTGATGGAAGGAAGGGTTGCAGCCAGAGATGGGAACTTTGAGTGTGAGGCCTTTGGGGGTAATGCCAAATGTCAGACAAGCCTGAGAAAATAAAATATGCAAGCGTAATCTGGCTAGGGCGAAGGCATGTTTGCGAAGGGAATGTAAATAAAACTTAATGGGGTCATTGTGGGGGTGTTGTGAGGGTGACATGGTATTAGAAGGTGGAAAGTGTAACATGAGGTTGAAATGAAAATGAAAGTAAAAATATATGGGGAGAGATAAAGGTGAACCGGAAAGAAACTGGAGATCTGGAATGAAAAAAGGCGAAAAGGTGTTGGTTACAGCTGGGCTATGTTGGACTTGGGTTGGTAGACAACGATGTGCATAAAGGTTAGGTGGTTGTGTTGCCGCCAAAACACGTTAAAGGACGGAGAGATTCGGGAAAATTTCGAAAAAACTGCGTGTAGTATATTAAAAGGAGTGGTATTGTGGTGGCAGATTATGAAAATGAGGCTAACAATTGTCTGACGAAGAAATAATGGCGTTAAAACCTGTGGGAAGCGGCTAAAAATGATCAGTGATGTGGGAAAAACGGAAATGGAAATAAGGGGAAAGTTATTAGAACTGGCCGAAATGGTTGTTTAAAAGGTGAAAGGAGCTGTTTGTGAACTAGAAACGGTGGATATTATAGCGGCGGTAGTGCTGAAAGCGGCAAAAAAAAAAAAAAAAAAATATTTTTTTGGTTATGGTTTGGAAGTGGGTTACGTATTATTGAGTATATATATAGGCGGGATAAAATAGTATAGCAGATTACGGTAAAAAGGAGAAGGTGAATACAAAGTGAAACTACTGGCAAAAACAGAAAGAGGAATCTTTTCTGTCGTCTTATTTTCCTCTTTGGTCTTTAAATATGTCTGCTTGTGTCTGTATATGTGTGGATGGATATGTATGTGTGTGCGAGTGTATACCCGTCCTTTTTTCCCCCTAAGGTAAGTCTTTCCGCTCCCGGGATTGGAATGACTCCTTACCCTCTCCCTTAAAACCCACATCCTTTCGTCTTTCCCTCTCCTTCCTTCTTTCCTGATGAGGCAACAGTTTGTTGCGAAAGCTTGAATTTTGTGTGTATGTTTGTGTTTGTTTGTGTGTCTGTCGACCTGCCAGCACTTTCATTTGGTAAGTCACATCATCTTTGTTTTTAGATATATATTTCCTACGTGGAATGTTTCCCTCTATTATAACCATATCATATATATATACCAAACAAAGGTGCTGGCAGGTCGATAGACACACAAACATACACACAAAATTCAAGCTTTCACAACAAACTGTTGCTTCATCAGGAAAGAGGGAAGGAGTGGGAAAGACGAAATGATGTGGGTTTTAAGGGAGAGGGTAAGGAGTCATTCCAATCCCGGGAGTGGAAAGACTTACCTTAGGGGGAAAAAAGGACAGGTATACACTCGCCCGCGCGCACACACACACACACACACACACACACACACACACACACACACACACACACACACACATCCATCCGCACATACACGGACACAAAGAGCAGAGACGCGAGCAGTCTCCACCCGTGTTCTGCAAAAACAGAATTGACACATTGTCACTGGAATCTCTAATTTGTTCTGGTGTTCTGAGGGTCCTGTTTGAAATCCTTGATGGACCGGGATTATTCGGTTCACTCATTTCAAAATAAGAAACAGTGAGCAAAGCGTAACACAAAACATTTGCGAATGGCTACCATGCAGTTGCTTGTTGAGATTGGCAGACTTTTGTTAATGAGGTTGCTCAAGCCTGACCTCGAGTGCTACTTGGCACACACACAGTTTGTAATACCAGCCATCTAAAACTGCCATGTTAAAAGTGTCTGCATTATAGCTAGTAAACATATGTGTTTATTTGTTTTAAGATGCTAAATCCTACAATTGAGTACTTGGTTGTATTACACACCTTGTATGTTGTATAGACCATTCAACTGCCCACTGTTGGCATGCCACTAGAACATCAAGCATACTGATACTGCATTGGCTTTATGCATTTATTATTAGCAAACACTTTGATAAGTGCATTATCTTGGGAGGTTGGGCCTTGCTATATGACATGCAATACCAGTAATCGAAAACTGGTTACGTTTTTTATATTTCTATGCAGAAAGTAAAGCTATTTCAAACAATTAGATTAAAAACAGCCGACCCGTTGCAAAGGATAAAGTAGTCTTTACCTAGGTTTCGATAAGTTTAAACCTATCTTCTTCAGAAGTCGGTAGTATTATATTAACATGGAGTGATACGTCATTGCCATTTTTACAAACATCTCCATAGCTCCATTAGTCAAAATCAAATATAGCCCTAAGAGTAGGGTTTGTCAGATAAATAAAATTAAGTACATGGAAGTTGGAGAGCGCATAAGCTTATGCTCTTAGGGCTATATTTGATTTGACTAATGATTTTGACTAATGGAGCTATGGAGATGTTTGTAAAAATGGCAATGACGTATCACTCCATGTTAATATAATACTGCCGACTTCTGAAGAAGATAGGTTTAAACTTATCGAAACCTAGGTAAAGACTACTTTATCCTTTGCAATGGGTCGGCTGTTTTTAATCTAATTACGTGGAACCGTTGCTGTTACGCAGCTATGTTTAAAATAATGCTATTTCAAACTATTTGTAATAAAAGAATTCATCTGTATAAAATTTGCAGTAAATTCCTGTTGGGAAATTTCATGTTTTCACATTTTGAGACAGAATTTACCATCTGTATTCACATTTATTGCAAATTTTTCTTGTCCCTAATGATTATAGGAGCTACACTAGGAGCTCCATTACTCTTATTACATTATTCTTTTTATCATCAGTACGTAAGTTTTACTAATTTTAATTTGTTGTATTAGTGTGTTATGCTTCAAATAAATAAGACCTCATCAGGCAAACATAATGAGTTGATTAATTTCACACCACTGCCCTTCTAATTAGTAATCTGGGGTATTCTAGGTCACAAATTTTTGATTTGGCTTAATGCAGGAACAAAGTTACAAATGTTAAGAGTCTAACTCAAATTTGTGTGGACTTCTCCCTCCATCACAACTATAACATCATTGGCACCTTCTGGGCAAAAACTTCAGACTCCTTGGTCTGAAAGATCTATTGTGTCTGCAAGTGACATCACAGGATTTGCTTGCGTACTAAATTCCCTGTAATATTTACTACGTCACTGTAATGAGAACCCTTTTCTTATCTAGCTCAGCAATTCATACTATTTACCCCTTTCGGCTGACTGCATATTCTTTTAGTTCTCGTAACTTACAGCCCTACCATTGTGTGTCGTACTTTATAGTAAGACAGCAACTTGTTCTAATTACCCCAATATTAAGTTGTATATCTTTATTACGTCGTGCAGGGAAGCCTTGTCTCAAGACCAGCCAAGCTTGATGGCTGTGTAACACGTTCTCTTAACTACATATTATTACTCACATAATACTCATCTGATCTTAATAATTGCATAATTTTCTTACTATGGCGTAGGCTATCACATCTAAATCATGAGTTAGCAACCAAGAAATAAATAACTACTAAATGAATTATAAAAAATATAAATTTTCCTTCCCCTTAATATTGGAGCCAGTGCAGTACTTATAAAAAACAAAAAAAAGAAGAAAAAATCACCACCGCTTGTACAGACTGAAATTTTCTTCAACAATGTCAGCTCGGTATATTGTTTTCTTTCTCATGTGAAACACGCAGTACCATGACACACTTTCGTACCTAGTAATGGTTGTAAAGCAAATTGCACATCTTTCCCTAGCGTTATTTAGATGCTACTCAAAAATCCGTTTGTTCCTTCCTCACTTCATTTCATATGGGCTAGTGTCTATCAATTTTAAAGTGTGTTCATACTGTTCTGCATGAGACCAATTATTTTTTTTTTTTAAATGATTTACAAAACTTTTGCCAGTTGGTAAACTAACTATGTGCAACACTTACCATTCTGTGCATCCCTTCACACCTCTTCCACCCCCATCCCCCTCCACCCTTCACCCCCCACACCCCAAACCTAGGTATCCAGTAACGAACTGAATCTTTCTTTTTTGGTTCCCTCAGGTGGGAAGTGTGCACTCGAATGTTCTGAAAGATATGATTACCTGGTTTAAAGATAGGAAAGTTATTTGATAGTTCGTTGCTTTTGAAACCAAATTCATCCCTTAGTACCTCCTCACATTCTCTTTCCGACCTCTCACATTCAGAATGTATATTTTTTCCTTGCTTCCCAAATATCAATCTTCAATTCTCCTTTTACATCCTTCATATCAGTCGTTATTTCTCTTATTGCCTCTTTATTATCTTTAAGTACCTTGTGCCCCATTTCTTTAATCAGTTGTATTGGGTTAGTGCACATGTTCCTAGTGTTTTTCCAAAAGTTTAAAAAACGCAACAGATACATGTAACACAGACTTCTGTCATCAATAACATGTTCTCCTTCACTATTTATAACAGTCTGCCGATGCTGCCGTAACTTTATGTTTCAATTACTGTAGAAATCATGTGGTTTTGAGGTAAAGAGCTCGTCGCCCATGTTCAGAGTGTGTTTTCATCCAGAAAGGAAGTTCCTTGAAGGTTGTCTGATAGAGAGCGGAGAAGGTGAAAATCGGAGAGCGCAGGATCAGGTGAGTGAGATGGATGTGGAGTGACTTCCCAACCCAACTCCTGTGTAGTGTTTTTTGTCAGTCTAGCAGAATGCAGGTGTGCATTATCGTGGAGTAGCATCACTTCACACAGTTTTCCTGCTCATAGTTCTTGGATTGTATCTGCAAGACATCTCAGTTGTAGACAATAAAAGTCAGCAATAATGGGTACACCTCGGGGAAGCAATTCATAGTACACCACACTGCCACTCTTCCTACAGATTTATAATATTACCTTTTGTGGGTGTGCCCAGATCTTTGTACGGGCACTCGCAGATTTGTGAGGCCTCAGCTATTCCTTTCTTTTCCTTATGTTAGCATAAAGACACTGTTTCTCGTCACCAGCAATGATACAGGATAGGAATGGTCGGTGTTGGTTGTGAGGCAATTGATGATGAGCAAGCAGAGATGCATGTGTTGCAACCTGCTTATTTTTGCGATTTTGGCTTAGAGCATGCGGTACCCATTCACAAGATTTTTGAACCCTACTCATTGCACAATGGTGGAATGATCACAGTTCATCTGATTTGCCAGTTCTTGAGTACACTGACATGGATAATTGTTGATTAAATCGTTTAAACTATCTTCATCAAATTCTGAATGTCTTGCTGAACGTTGAGTCACTAATGTCGAAACAATCCTCCTTACAATGAGAAAACCGTTTTCTTGCCATGCTCTGTCCAATGGCATTATCTCTATACACGGCACAAATGTTTCTGGCTGCCACCACACTGCTGTCACCCACTGTATTGAACTCTTGGAAGTGTTCTGATTTCTTCACTTGGCACTCCCATTTTCTAACATCCACAGCTCCCAATGACAATATGTAAATTCAGATAGCAACATTGAATTACAAATAAAAACTGACATTCAATAAATAAACCCATAACTCATGTTTCTTATTTGAATGTTTCAGTTTAAAAAACCTAATTTATATGTTTTCTACACAAGTACGCAATAATAATGATTATCTACTATTGACACACAATAAGTAAATTATTATTATTATTAGGGTAGGTTAATAGTTCTGCTGATAATTGTGTATTGCCTCTCCTAGTCCATGTCTCAGAGATAGTGTCTGTTCATATATATTGCAATAGTCACTGAACAAAAATTTCTGTCAGTTGATCTGAGTCACTAAGTATTTCTACTGTAGTAAATTAGTATTAACTGCAAGCATTGATTGAGATAAGAGGGATGCTCCTGTGGAATGCTGCAGCTGCTCTTGTAGCGATGTGTTGCCAATGAATATGATTTAGCACCACAAACTCAGACAGCACCAACAACAAGAGCCAATTCAGTTATGTACCTCAGAAACCTGCCAAACTCAGATTAATAGTGCCACCTGGACAAAGAAGTCTTATCTTTATTCTTGCTTAGTCTTGCATCTTTGTCTTCTTTCATGTATCTGCTTTCTTCCAGATGATCTTGCAAAGGTAAAAGAAAGGACAAGGGACAGGTAACATAAGAACTGAATAGGTAAAAACCATGATATAATTGAATATGCGGGGTGTAAGGGGTATGCCTGTGGAAGGTGAGCATGCCATAGCTGTTTGGAGCAGCCAACTGCTACGTTAGGGTGTGCCGAAGTGCAGAGTGTTAGGAAGGAAGATTGGTTGTTGTCAGGTCAGAGAGAGAGAGAGAGAGAGAGAGAGAGAGAGAGAGAGAGTCCTATGAATCCAACTTGGTGCTCACATCCCCCAGAACTCAAATGACCATATTCCCACATTCCTTACATTACAGTTGTAAGGCATGCCCCAGAAGCAGGCTTTAGGCAGTATGAACCACTCTTGACTTGCAACATTGGCCATTCCAGTGCAAAAGTCATGGATACAGTTGCAGGAACAGACAACAACTCAGTGTGAAATGAAATTTAACAACTCAAAATCATTAATAAACTGCTCCTGAATTCCTGCAAGTAAGTGGCCACTTGCGCAACCCTCCCTTTCTCTGCAGGAGTGGTGACTGACAGTGTTAAAATATATTACCAGACACTCCTTTGCAAAGACAACTTGCCCAAATAGGGGACTTACAGACTATTTGGGAGGGGGGGGGGGGGGGTTGTTAAAGAATCTGAAATTTTTGATGTAAGGACATAAGTGCACAAAAATGTATAATTGGATAAGGCAGGGACACAGTTATCAACAACGGGTTTTATATTGTGCAAATTGTCTGCATAAACCAGGCTTCAGAAACTAGTGAAGCGGCAGCTGGGCAGTGGGATGTAGATATAAGGTGAATGCGCTGGTGGTGGGTGGTGACATCGCCTACTCGGTAGTGCATGCATTAGGAATTGGTGGTATGAATACACAGCACTCCAACCAATGAGCATTAGAGGGTGCCTTGGAGGATGTAATAAAATGAAAGCGGAATAATGTAGAATGGACCCTACATCTGTAATAATTAATACCTCATCCAGACCTGTTCAAAATACAGTTATATCGAGACGCTAGTAAAAAAATAGGTTCCCCAGGTGGGCTCACTGCTCTTTGGGGGGTTTGTGCTTGGCTACCACAGGACCCCGGCCTTTGTAGCATCTTTTCCATTCCGTGCCACATGCCTATCCTCTTGCTGTTCTTTTTCCCACCCTTGGGGAACATGTCTGGACTGTTTTTGGAAACGTATTCTGCGTATTTGGCGTCAGTATCAGAATACGCTCCACTGTTCCTTTTCTGTTTCTTCATTCACCTTGTACTATCCTTCCTCCACTTCGGCATTTGCGTTTCCTCTTTTTCTTCTTCGTCCCTGTGCTCTCCTGAATGGCGTATATTCTGAACCCGATGCACTGCTATCAGTGTCATTGTTTCAACCACACTCGAGAGTCCTGTCGACAACCAACTAAATGTGTAACCTAAGGTAGGAATGCCCACAAGGCTGATTGTCCGCCTCCTTCTCCCCGCTGCATCAACTGCAGTGGTGACCCCGCTGCCTCCACCTACTATTGTCCCTTGTATTTTTATGAGTGAACTGTCCAGTAGATCCGGCTGAAGGAAAAAGTGTCTTACCCAGTCATTCGCAAGTTGTTGGCTAGTCAAAAACCCTGCGTTCTACCATCTTTCACCTACAGTATTGTCCTTGCTACATCCCACTCCACGAAGGACATGGCCACTCATATATGAGACCTCAAATTTAGCACCGCAGACATGTGACCTCAAATTTAGAACCGCAGTTGTGAAATCGCCCACCATCATGGTAGTGTCCTCGTATCCTCCACCAGCTGTACAACATGCCACCATACTCTCGCTTCATGGGGCGAAGTTACCATCTACACAACCAGCAGGCCGGTAGGGACAGAAGGAATACTCTCACGAGAAATTTGTACGTCCATCCAGCCAACCAACACCTGAGTCTTCCTCTGCTAACTGGAAAGGCTCAAAGAAGTGAAACAAAGGCAAAAGGTCTTCTCCTTCGCTGACTCGGAGATCCTCTTCGATGGTGTCGCCACGTGATACCCTCTCCTGGCTGACCTTTGTGTCCCCGGTGTGCACCACCAACCGTTTATCTGCTCTGGACTCCACAGGCCGACAGCAGAAGAGTGCCGAGGCTTCTGTAGACCTCATGCAGTGGGATCCCCCTCCATCTTTGCCCTGCAGCAGCAAGTCTTTCCCGGTGGGCGTGAAACATTCACCACCTTGGCTTCATGCGGCAGCCTTGTTCACTTTGGCATTCATTCGCTTCTTAAGGACACTACACCAGCCTCACTCTTTTGCCTTCAGTTTGCGATAGTACTTTTGTATTCACTGATGGCTCTTGGACTGACCGTGGTGTCGCATGTGCCTTCATCATTGGCGCTGACATTTTTTGGTATCGGCTTCCAGAACAGCTCAGCAACTGGTGCGGTGACTTACCTTCATTTTTTCCTCATCATGACTCTCCTCCAATGGAGCGTTCACCATTTTTGATCCAACGAGGAGGATTTACTACTGCTCTTAGAATCACAGCATCCACTTGTTCTCTGCCTTCAAGAAACAAAATTGCATCCTTTTGACCACTTTAAGCGCTTGCATTCCTTCATGGTCCATTTTGACCTCCCCCCCCCCCCCCCCCCCTCCCCCCGAGGACGGCATTCCATCTCATGGGGGAGTCATGCTGCTCATACGGGATGGCATTCACAGTCAACCCACCTCCTTGGCTACCCGTCTTCAAGCTGTTGCAGTTCACCTTTTCCTTCTTTACTTGACCTTTTCCCTGGTCCGTTCCCTCTGACACATGCTCGAGTCACCATTTCCCGTGTGCTATCCATTTGCCGACTCCTACCCCTCCTCCGTGCCAAATCAAATGGCAGCTTATTAAGGCCAGTTGTGATGACCAGGTGGAATATCATACAAATGTTATTCTTACCTCCGCAGAATGTTCCATTCCTCGCACTTCCTCTTTACCATACTGTGTCGCAGTCCCTTGGTGAACTGAGGTGTGCCATGATGCAATTCGTGCACGGAGATGTGCGCTCCTTGTTTTTAACGGTCATCCTCCAATGGCAAACTGCAATCATTATAAACAGATGCATGCACATGTCATCACATTCTTCGGGATGGCAAAAAAACTAGTTCTTTTAACAGTTCCATTCACTCTTCCGTCGTGTGGGCCAACCTCTGACGGCTCTCCCCAATTCCCCATTTCCCATTCCCCAATTTCCGGCCTGACTGTAGCAGACGATGTCATCGTGGACCCTGTTGCTATCTCCAATGCCTTGGGCCACCATTTTGCGGAGATCTCAAGCTCCTTCCACTATCACCCTGCGTTCTTCCATCGGAAATGAGCGGAGGAGGCTCGGGTGATCAAGAGTGCTACAATGCCGCCTTTACTATGAGGGAGCTAGATCATGCTTTCACTTTATCCTGATCCTCCACCCAAGGGCCAGATGCTGTTCACTTTCAGATGTTGCAGCACCTTTCTCTCATGGGCAAGCACTTTCTGCTTAATAGGTACAACCGAGATGGTGGTGTCACTCTCATACCCATACCTAAGCCTGGTAAGGACAAACATCTTCCTCGTATGTGCTGCCCCATTTCTCTCACCAGCTGTGTTTGCATGGCAATGGAATGTGTGATTCGTGTCTGGGTGGTATGGTGGCTTGAGACTTGTAATTCACTAACCACTGCACAGTGTGGATTTTGAGCACTGCGTTCTGCACTTTACCATCATGTCACTTTGTCCACCCATGTCATGAATGGTTTTCTGCAGAAATCCCAGACTACAGCCATGTTTTTCAATTTGGAGAAAGCATAGGACACCTGCTCGAGGCTGGTATTCTCCATACTCTCTACATGTTGGGCTTCCATGGCCGTCTGCCCTGTTTCTTTCAGGAAATTTATTTAAAAGACTGAGTTTTCAAGGTACGTGTGGGTTCTGCCTTGTTGGACACCTTTAACCAGGAAACCTCAGAGTTCTGTCCTGAGCAGCATCCCCTTGCTGTCGCCATTTCGTTGGAACTACAAAATTCTTGGGGCTCGTGCTCGATAGGAAACACTCTTGGTCCTCCCACGTCTTACCTGGCAGCCTGCTGTATGTGGTCTTGTTCTACGTGCCCTCAGTGGTACTTCCAGGTGTGCAGATCGAGCCACCATCCTCCATTTGTACCGGTCCCTTGTAGTTCAAAACTAGAGTGTGGGTGTTTCATTTATGTGTCTGCATGTCCGTTCCTCTTAACGCTGTTTCAATACTGCCCATCATCGTGGCATCCGTTTGCCCATTGGTGCCTTTTACACTATCCTGGTTGAATGTCTGTATGTAGAAGCTGCTGAACCACCACTGTCCTACCTCTTTGACTTTCTCCTCAGCAGATATGCTTGCCATTTGTACGCCATGCATGGCCAGCCATCCTATGCCTCCTTCTTCGATGACTCCTTTGATCGCCAGTATGGAGTGCGTCCCTTCTCTCTGTTACCTCCTGGAGTTCACTTTTGGCTCTTGCTCCGGCAGCTCAACTTCATGCTATCTGCAACTTTATTTACAGCAGAGCTCTTCGTCCTGTATCAGGCCATGGAGTACATCTGGCGACACAGGCTTTTCAATTGTGTCATCTGCTCAGACTCTCTCAGTGCCCTTCAAAGCCTCTATGTGCTGCACACCATCGATCCCTTAGTGCAATAGGTCCAGGAAAGCTGTCACTTGCTAACTCTTGATGGAGCCACTGTGCTGTTTGTGGATTGCTGATCACATCGGTCTAACGTTGCTGCCAAGGCTGCAGTCCTTGTATCTCAGCCTGCTTGTTCTATATTCCCTCCATTGACCTCAATGTTGCCGTCTGTCAGCAGGTGGTTGTCACTTTGGTATCACCACTGGTCCTTCCTTCATGGGAACAAGCTTTGGGTTATGAAGCCTCTCCCAGTGGCTTGGACGACCTCCTCTTGGCCCTCTCATCGCGAGGAGATCATTTTATCGAGGTTGCCTATTGGGCACTATCTCTTTAATCATCGCCATTTGTTAAGTAGTGCTCCCCCACCACTTTTTGCACATTGCGCCCAATTTTAGACTGTCTGCAATTTCGTGATGCAATGTCCTTTTCTTTTTTTTACACCCCGTTTATTTTTGCTGTCTGAGTTATTGGCCATTTTAGCAAACGATGCGCGGGGGGCTGTCGACCGCGTTTTACCCTAGCAATATGGTAAGGGCCATTTAATTTTTAGTTCTGGACCTCGGTTTCTCTCTGGCATATTTTATAGACCTTTCTTCACATCCATGTTTTTAGCTGCCTTCCCTTCCGTCAATATGGATTGACGTGTAGTTGTTTTTAACCTCTCTCTTTGTCTTCGTGTTCTACAGTTTTGATATGGGTGCGTACGCCCCTAGTTGTTTATACACCCTAAAAATAAAAAAATAAATTGGTGAAACTACTGGCGGATATTGCTGTTGGTACTGGAGATGAGTTGGAGATCATTACAAAATGGGGGAAGAGGAATATGGTAGCATTTACTTATGCATGACGTTAGTCAGGGTTCTTATCAAAATGGAGATTCATAGTTTGTCATTTACAGCAGACAGAATACGTGCATGATGGATGGAGTAGATATCACATTCCATGGGTTTTGGAGATGTAAGCCAAATTACACAACTTCCAAAGTTATTGAAGTGATTGTAGAGTCCACATAGTAAACCATGGCAAAGTTCACATAGTAAACAATGGCTGGTAGATGCACAGACAGAAGGGCATGCACAGGGAGAGCGGTAGTGATGAGGGCTGTGGGCAGGCGCTGTAGGAGAAATGCTGAGCACTGGAGGAGAATTGCCATTCTAAAGTGAAGCCTACACTCATAATTTTTAGTAAATACTAAGCAGGCCCCCTCCACACCCAAACTTGGTTGCATTGCGACCATTCAAAAATATGTCACCCTGGCTTTGGTTAGTGTCTAAAAAGAATTCCACCAAAAATGCAGCAATTTATTTTTGCCTGGGTTGTTAACCATTTGTAACTTTCAGAGAAGTGCCACGAGTGGCAAATTTTGAGTAAAACCTACATATTTCTCTTGTTGCTATGATAAAATTTGCTTCTTTTTACAAAACATAGCGGAGTTTGCATGGTCTCACCTCACGAACATGTTGTGCAGATGTAATGGCGAGAGAATTCTGAAACAGTGGTTTATTAAGTTTATTAAGATAGGAACTGAGGAAAAGTAAGGCCAGTATCGTATGAAAAAGGACATCCTCAGTACAAAATAAACTTTTAGTGTCTACACTTTTCATCCTCTATCGATGAACCGTAAAAATTACATTCTTTTATTGAAAAAGTCTGTAGATAGTGGAATAATATTGTAGATAATGAAGATTTGCATAATAGCTGTATGACAAAATAGTCTCCTCTTTGCAGTTTGCCAAAATCTTATTTTGATATCTCAAACAGTTTATGAAATCTGAGGAATGTTGTGGATATTTCACTCTGGCTTTACAGCTGCAAAATCATAACAACCCCTGTTTTACATTGCAAATTTTTTTGAATTTTGCTCAGTGTCTTACGCCCACATAAATATCACAGTAACTATGATCATCAACAAAATGATCTGCACATCATAATGACCCTGACATATAAAGCTACAAGTAAATCAAATATGAATTTTTTTATCTTATAGTTCTTGTAAAATCATTTAAGAAAGATTGAGGGTGTGCGCCTCGATTCTGTCATCGTCGACCAACCAAAAGTTGCAGACAAGTGTCAGCCTCCCCTCCGGAACAAACGAATGAACTTGCCCAGCACTTAGGATGAAAATTGGTCACTTTCATTGGCAACTGTATCCTGCATTGACTTTTAAAGGCTTACGACATGTAGACATGAGCTAATTTATCAGGACCTAATATCGGAGTTCTTGTGTCAAGTAACTGAATCGTTTAGTAGACTGCAGACATTAAACTCATTGTTAAGATACATTGAAGGTAGTCGAATCTAAAACTATATTCCATTATCTACTTTTCAAGGAAGTTGGTTGTTCTGTAAGAAATGGATGCTAATGGTACGACTACTGCTCCTTTGTGTAAAGGGCAGTCACAGCAAACACAAAATGGGGGTTACTTAAATCAGTGTGTAACAGTAATTGATAATTACAGTCATGACCTAGTCAGAAAATTTTAAATTTCGTGGAGAGCAGCAAGTTCGGGAACTTCAGTATGAATATTACGGCAATTAAGTAGGTAACATCTGGTATGACAGATTAAACATTCCAAGAATGTAGTCCACTGGAAAGGAGACAGATGGTTGAATGTTTGGAATAAGCTCATCATTCCACAACAGCTTAGCATTTATTTAATTCACGTTGGGGATTTTCATGACCAGAAGCTCCTTCTATTTTAGGTACTTGAATGTTTTTGGAATGTCGCAAATGTTACCAACGTTTGCAGTGAGTCAGCGTTATCAAAATTGGTAGAAATCCCTGTGATTAGGTCTGTTTAAAGCCTGCCATGCGAAACTGTCAGCTGATAGTAAAAGGAATAAAGTAAATCTAAGTGGGATGAAAACTGTTAATTTAATCTAAGATATCTATTTTCACTTACATGTAACGTGGCGTCCTTGTTGTTTGAGTGTTACCACTTGCTGGTACTTTACGATGCACATTTTTCTTCTCTTACAGTTGGTGGTGGACCAAGCGTGCGTCCCTACTGGAGTAACTTCTTGCAGGACACAGACCTCCTGGTGTTCGTGGTAGATGCAGCAGATGACCATAACTTGCCATTAGCATTTCGTGAGCTTAAGAGCCTTTTAGGAGATGAAAGGCTAGCACATGTGCCTCTACTTGTCCTAGCTAATAAGCAGGTTTGTGATTGTGTGGCATTACATGATAAAATTTCATAACATAACATGGCATGTTAAGATGCAATATTAACCTTATTGTTAGTCTTATTTTTGCTTACATTTTCTATCGTACCGAGGTTCTAATATATAACATTTGAATGCTTCATTTAAATTGTTTCTAGCCTTTATGAGCTATAAAATACAGTTTTGTATTGACAATCGTGACATGGTCGTGGGAAGGGTGCCAAACAGTGATACAAAAAGACACAGCTGATTTCCTTCTGCACCCTTCCCCAATCTGAGCTTGTGCTCCATCTTTAATGATATTTCAGTCATGGGACATAAAACCCATATTTTCCTTTCTTCAAATCCTGGAGAACTTCTTAAATACTAAGAACTAATGCAGCACGAGATTACCTTAACAGATGAACTGTCCTTTTATTGAATCCCCTCAATAAATCTGATCTATTTTCTTTCCCTATTATTGATTTCATGTTTCAGCTGATCACTTCTGTTATTACTTTTAGGCATTTGAAGAATGTGGCAGGCTCCAAATGTTAGTCTTTAAAGTTATAATAGGGTGCTATCAAGTGCTTTTCCTCGTTTATGCTTTACCTTGAATTTACCCATATTTAAGGGTAGGTGCAACCAACACCTGAAGTGGAAATAATTTCTTCTAAATGTTCTTGTAATCATTCAGTAACAGTAATTTGCCATAGGCAACAGCAACATACTGGAACAATGTGAGAGTGCTGCTGACCATTTGTGATAAATTATGTATACTGATTTCATTTATAATCCTGTTATACTTCAGGACTCACCCTATTATTTTCATTTTTGTTTATTATTTTCTATATGTACTGTCATGTGCGATGCTCTTTGTTATCAAATAATCACTGCAACCCTCATCCATTTGAACCTACTGTATTTCATCCGTTGGTCTCCTAAAATTCCCCCCCCCCCCCCCCCCCCCCCCCCGCACACACACACACACACACAGATATTCTCTCTCTTCCCTCCATTACGAAACTGATGCATTTGTCATGCCTCAGGATATTTCCTATAAATTGATCAGTACCTCTTCATAAGTTACTGAATCTACCCATCTAATCTTCAACATTCTTCTATAGCATCATATTGTCTTAACTGTATGCCTTACCATCCGTGTCTCACTTTCATATAGGGTGACACTCCAGACAGGAAGAAACAATTTGCATCACTTAAATTTATATTAAATATATATTTTTTTAAATGCTTTTCATGCTATAGGCAATCTGCATTTTCTATCACCACTACTTTGGCCATCATCAGTTATTTTGCTATCCAACTCATCTACTTCTAGCATCTCATTTTCTAATTTAATACGGTTATCATTGCCAGATATAATTGGAATGTATCTCATTTCCAATGTTTTACTTTTGTTGATGTTTATCATATGTCATCTTTTTCAAAACACTATCCATTTCATTCACCTGGTATTCCAAGACCTTAGCTGTCTCTGACAGAATTACAGTCTGATTGGCAAACCTCCTCGTCCCAAATTTGTCCCTGCTTTCCTTCACAGCTTGCAGATTGGAGACAGAATACAATCTAAATAACTTTTCCCTCACTGCATTTTATCTCTATTATCTTAAGTGTTTCAGAGAGCATATTCTTTTCAACATTGTCAAAAGCCTTCTGTAAAACTAAAAATGCTGTAAATGTAGGTTTGCCTTTATTTAGCCAGTCTTAAAAGATAAATTGTAGGGTCAGTATTGCCTTGCGTGTTTTTGCATTTTTCCAGAGACCAAAATGATCATAACCAAGAATGCCTTCTGCCAGTTTTTCCACTCTTCTGTAAATAATTTGTGAGTTCTTTGCAGTCATGATTTACTGAACTGATTATTCAATACTTTTGACACCTGTCAGCACCTGCCTACTGGCAATTGGAATTATTACATTCTTCTTGAAGTCCATGTGTATTTCACTTGCTTCATTTATATCTTGCACAGCAGAGAAAATAGTTCTGTCTAATGGCTGACTCTCCCAAGGACCTCAGTATTTCTGAGGGAATGTCATCTACTCAAGTAGCCTTGTTTCCACTTAGGTATTCCAGTGCTTGGTCACTTTTTTCAGCATTCCAGTGCATGGTCACTTTCTTCACAGTATATAAACAACTGAAATTCCTAGATGTATTATATTTCCCAACTCTTCTCCATATACTTCTGCTTCCCTTTCTATAACACTGACTTAAAGTTTGTTACCCCTGTATAATAGTTCTGCATAGTTGTTCAACCCTTCAGCATTCCATCTTTACGTGGCAATGGCTTGCCATCTGAGGTCGTGGTTCTCTTTCCCCCAAAGGTCTTTCTAATTTTCATATAGGCAGCATCAGCATCTATCTTGCTCTCAGTTACACATACTTCTTATGTCTCACATTTGTCCTCTAACCATTCCTGCTTAACATTTTGGAATTTCGGTCAATCTCATTTTATAGATATCCATATTCCCTTTTGCATACTGCGTTTTTACACTTTCCCCTTATGTCAGGTGTCAGGTTGGGTATGCTTTGCATTACCTGAGGATTTCTACTGGACTTTTTGCTTATTTTATCCTGTGCTGTCTGCACTGTTTCATCCCTCAAGGCTTTGCATTCAACTTATTTTATATTCTTTATCCCTGCTTCAGTCAGTTGGCACCTAATTCTCCCTCTGAAGCTCTCAACAACCTCTGACTTTTTTCAACTTTTTTCCATCTCCTTAATTTCCTACTATCTTGAAATATCTTGTGTTAATCTGCAGTTGATAACCAATAAATTATGGTCAGGTCCCCGTATCTGTCCCTGGATATGTTTTGCAGTATAAAACGTTATTTTGAAACCTCTGTCTGCCACTTACATAACCTACCTGAAATCTTTCTGTGCCTCCGGGTGTTTTCCATGTATAAAACTTGTTAGGGATATTTGTCTGTAATTGTGTGCATTCCTTCTTTTACACTTCTTATAAACAGGAGCAATGTGTGCTCCTTATCTGTCTGTGGGACTCTTGGTTGCACAAGAGATTTGAGTAACGGAAGCATTAATATTATTCACAAGTTTAATGTTAAATCTAACATAATTTTCTTAGGGCCTTGCATTGTGTTAACTTAGTGTAGTTCCAATGGCTTTTGCAAAATTTCACACATTTGTTTATTTGTGAAGTAGTGTAGGCAGTCATGGACCCCTTCACCTATTGTCATTCATGGCAAGGAGTATAACAGAGTGGTAGAAAGGAGCTATTGTGTTTGACTTTGTCCATGAACATACTATGAATAAATATGACGGATTTGTTGGTGTATATGCAGACTGTCCATCATATCTACAAGGAATAGAATATCCTTTCCAATCACGTAACACGGCATAAGAACAGTGGCCGTAAAAATAACTCAAGTGAGAGGGACTGAAATAACATCAATGGTTTTTTGGAATGCTGTCAGTGTTAAATTTACTTTATGCATCTGTAACCCTCTTATGCTCAGTGTCAGAAGATCTACTTAATAAAACTTCTCTTGGTAACCGTTATTGATGTTTGCCGGCATGGCCTTGTTATTCTGTTCCACCTAACTGTGTTGCAGCAATCTTCACAGGACTTCATCTCCTTGTGTGTGCATGGGTGCTTAAAGAGAGTGTTAATTGTCTTCCACGTTACTCAGATGACATAAACTACTGAACTTTGAACCTCATGTATTAACACTTTCTCTTATAAAAACATCGTGTTTCAGTTTGAAATCCTGTGTAAAAATGGACTGATGGATCTTTTTAAAACTGATATAACTCGGATAAGATAAAGGCAAAAAGTATTTTCTACACAAACCTGTTCAACAGACAGTTTTCATGATGTCCGTTGTAGCCATGGCCTTCTCTTTTTCTCAGTGTCTTGTAAACCTCTTCAAACCACAATGTCAAGGAACAAGTGGCCCCACACAGCAGGTGGAGATGCTCATTTGTTGTCCCGCCTTGTAGATGTGGTGGTTCAAGACTTTTTGCATCTGCACATGTTGTAACAATATCTCTCACAGTGGGAAGTCCCAACACTTAAAACATCATGAACATATTTCATCATCTTGGAATGCTGGGAGTGGAACATTCACTTTCCAAAAAACGTTATGTCACACTTCATATCCCGCCCACTGTGACTAAAGATGTCATATAAACCCTCTTAATTACATGCTTTTATTAGTCTTTTTGCGTTTCCTGTCTCCAAGAGAGAACAATATATTTTTGCTTAAAACCATAGTCCAACCTCTCTTTGAGATAATTTCGTTAAGTCATTTTTACCACTTTAACTACATCCACATCTACATCTACATCCATACTCCGCAAGCCACTTGACGGTGTGTGGCGGAGGGCACCCTGAGTACCTCTATCGGTTCTCCCTTCTATTCCAGTCTCGTATTGTTCGTGGAAAGAAGGATTGTCGGTATGCTTCTGTGTGGGCTCTAATCTCTCTGATTTTATCCTCATGGTCTCTTCGCGAGATATACATAGGAGGGAGCAATATACTGCTTGACTCTTCGGTGAAGGTATGTTCCCGAAACTTTAACAAAAGCCCGTACCAAGCTACTGAGCATCTCTCCTGCAGAGTCTTCCACTGGAGTTTATCTATCATGTCCGTAACGCTTTCGCGATTACTAAATGATCCTGTAACGAAGCGCGCTGCTCTCCGTTAGATCTTCTCTCTCTCTTCTATCAACCCTATCTGGTACGGATCCCACACTGCTGAGCAGTATTCAAGCAGTGGGTGAACAAGCGTACTGTAACCTACTTCCTTTGTTTTCAGATTGCATTTCCTTAGTATTCTTCCAATGAATCTGCTTTACCGACGATCAACTTTATATGGTCATTCCATTTTAAATCACTCCTAATGCGTACTCCTAGATACTTTATGGAATTAACTGCTTCCAGTTGCTGACCTGCTATTTTGTAGCTAAATGATAAGGGATCTATCTTTCTATGTATTCGCAGCACGTTACACATGTCTACATTGAGATTGAATTGCCAATCCCTGCACCATGCGTCAATTCGCTGCAGATCCTCCTGCATTTCAGTACAATTTTCCATTGTTACAACCTCTCGATACACCACAGCATCATCTGCAAAAAGCCTCAGTGAACTTCTGATGTCATCCACAAGGTCATTTATGTATATTGTGAATAGCAACGGTCCTATGACACTACCCTGCGGCACACCTGAAATCACTCTTACTTCGGATGACTTCTCTCCATTGAGAATGACATACTGCGTTCTGTTATCTAGGAACTCTTCAATCCAATCACACAATTGGTCTGATAGTCCATATGCTCTTACTTTGTTCATTAAACGACTGTGGGGAACTGCATCAAACGCCTTGCCGAAGTCAAGAAACACGGCATCTACCTGTGATCCCGTGTCTATGGCCCTCTGAGTCTCGTGGACGAATAGCGCGAGCTGGGTTTCACACGACCGTCTTTTTCGAAACCCATGCTGATTCCTACAGAGTAGATTTCCAGTCTCCAGAAAAGTCATTATACTTGAACATAATACGTGTTCCAAAATTCTACAACTGATCGACGTTAGAGATATAGGTCTATAGTTCTGCACATCTGTTCGATGTCCCTTCTTGAAAACAGGTATGACCTGTGCCCTTTTCCAATCCTTTGGAACGCTACGTTCTTCTAGAGACCTACAGTACACCGCTGCAAGAAGGGGGGCAAGTTCCTTCGCGTACTCTGTGTAAAATCGAACTGGTATCCCGTCAGGTCCAGCGGCCTTTCCTCTTTTGAGCGATTTTAATTGTATCTCTAGCCCTCTGTCGTCTATTTCGATATCTACCACTTTGTCATCTGTACGACAATGTAGAGAAGGAACTACAGTGCAGTCTTCCTCTGTGAAACAGCTTTGGAAAAAGACATTTAGTATTTCGGCCTTTAGTCTGTCATCCTGTGTTTCAGTACCATTTTGGTCACAAAGTGTCTGGACATTTTGTTTTGTTCCACCTACCGCTTTGACATAAGACCAAAATTTCTTAGGATTTTCTGCCAAGTCAGTACATAGAACTTTACTTTCGAATTCATTGAACGCCTCTCGCATAGCCCTCCTCACACTACATTTCGCTTCACGTAGTTTTTGTTTGTCTGCAAGGCTTTGGCTATGTTTATGTTTATGTTTGCTGTGAAGTTCCCTTTGCTTCCGCAGCAGTTTTCTAACTCGGTTGTTGTACCACGGTGGCTCTTTTCCATCTCTTACGATCTTGCTTGGCACATACTCATCTAACACATATTGTACGATGGTTTTGAACTTTGTCCACTGATCCTCAACACTATCTGTACTTGAGACAAAACTTTTGTGTTGAGCCGTCAGGTACTCTGTAATCTTCTTTTTGTCACTTTTGCTAAACAGAAAAATCTTCCTACCTCTTTTAATATTTCTATTTACGGTTTAAATCATCGATGCTGTAACCGCTTTATGATCGCTGATTCCTTGTTCTGCGTTAACTGTTTCAAATAGTTCGGGTCTGTTTGTCACCAGAAAGGTCTAATATGTTATCGCCACGAGTTGGTTCTCTGTTTAACTGCTCAAGGTAGTTTTCAGATAAAGCACTTAAAAAATGTCACTGGATTCTTTGTCCCTGCCACCCGTTATGAACGTTTGAGTCTCCCAGTCTATATCCGGCAAATTAAAATCTCCACCCAGAACTATAACATGGTGGGGAAATCTACTCGAAATATTTTCTAAATTATCCTTCAGGTACTCAGCCACAACAGCTGTTGAGCCAGGGGGCCTATAGAGACATCCAATTACCATGCCTGAGTCTGCTTTAACCGTGACCTTCACCCAAATTATTTCACATTTCAGATCTCCGTCAATTTCCTTCGATACTATTGCACTTCTTATCGCTATAAACACGCCTCCCCCTTCACAGTCCAGCCTGTCTCTGCGGTATACATTCCAGTCCGAGTTTAGGATTTCATTACTGTTTACGTCTGGTTTCAGCCAACTTTCTGTCCCTAGTGTTATATGGGCGTTGTGACCGTTTATTAATGAGAGCAGTTCTGGGACCTTTCTATAGACACTCTTGCAGTTTACTATTAGCACGTTAATATTGTTATTCCCTGTTGCATTTTGCCTTCTCCTACCTTGCCGCGTCTCAGGAGGCATCTTGTTGGGCCTAGGGAGGGAATTCTCTAACCTAAAAAACCCCCATGTGCACTCCACACGTACTCCACTACCCTTGTAGCCGCTCCCGGCGTGTAGTGCACGCCTGACCTATTCCGGGGGACCCTACATTTCTCCACCCGATAGCGGAGGTCGAGAAATTTGCACCCCAGATCTACGCAGAATCGTCTGAGCCTCTGGTTTAAGCCTTCCACTCGGCTCCAAACCAGAGGACCGCGATCGGTTCTGGGAACTATACTACAAATAGTTAGCTCAGATTCCACCCCACGAGCGAGGCTTTCCACCTTCACCAATTCCGCCAACCGCCTGTACGAACTGAGGATGACCTCTGAACCCAGACGGCAGGAATCATTGGTGCCGACATGAGCAACAATTTGCAGTCGGGTGCACCCAGTGGTCTCTATCGCCGCCGGCAGGGCCTCCTCCACATCTCGGATGAGACCCCCCGGCAAGCAGACAGAGTGAACACTGGTCTTCTTCCCCGACCTTTCCGCTATTTCCCTAAGGGGCTCCATCACCCGCCTAACGTTGGAGCTCCCAATAGCCAATAAACCCCTCCCCCCGTGTGCCTGCTCGGACCTTGCTGAAAGAGCAGCCACATGTCCACTCACAGGCAGAGCGGGCCATGCCACACGGCCAGCCTCCACATTTTCCCTCCGCCTCGTGCGCCGCGAACGCCGCTGAACCTGCCACTCTCCTTGGGGAGAGGGTAGCCCAACCACGCCCCGTACCCGCGAAGATGTCTCGACAGCAGGGACAGTAAAAGGTAAAATTGAAAGGCAACAGAACAGCAAAAGGTGAAGAAACTGTTTCAAGGAAAAACTGAACAGGAAATACTGAAACTGTAAACCCAACAGACATCAAACTGCCGAACCCACGTAGAATGGAGGTCCCCTGAGGACTTTACTTCTTCACCATATCAAAGGCATATAAACCTTTTTCTTACTCCATTTTGGGGTCTACTAAGAATACTGCGTACGGATGTGGAATACCCACTATTTTAAATTGTCCACACCATCTTGGGGGGGGGGGGGGGGGGAGAATTTGCGAGTCTCTTTCTTTATATTTGGACTGTGGTGATGATGCTAAATCAGTTGTAGCTCATCGATATGGAATATTGTTGTATTCACATTCTCATTGTATCTCTTAACTCTGATTTCTGCTTGCTGGTGAAAACTATTAGCCACTATTTTCTGTAGTTCTTCTGTTTCTGTCTTTCTTACTGCTGGCCATTTAAATAATTTTAATAGGATTTCACCATTAAAATTTTTCAATACCACATCAACGAGAGATAGTCCTGTAGATATGTGCAGTAGTTCATTTCTGATTATTTGACACTCCGAAATCATCTGAGCCTATGTAGTATGTTTGCAGAACAGTATGTTCTGCACAAACGCCTAAATTCCTTCATTGCTTGCTCACAAGGGCTCGATAATGGGTAGTATTTTGAAGAAGCTTTATAGCTCTTCACCTACATAATAAAGCACCTTCCCCTACTGTTCCAGCTTGCTTCTGACAGTAACAGCATTTGCTCACATTGCCGCAGCATTCGTCCAAAATAGTCAGTGTTTTCTGAACATTTGGTGTTTCATTAAATTCTGACCCTGCTCTAACACTTCTATATCTAAGATCTGATCATTTAATGTCTTTAAGTCAATCGTATACCTATTTCTACTGGACATTCGTTTTGTTTCTTGCTAGGTCACACTGTTTATTTACTTCAGTCTGTAACTCCTTAGCCAAATTACAAATCCACACTTTGCATATTATAAATAAATATGCAGATTTAACAGTACTTAAATGTCACTTCTTATTTATGTCTACACCATTTTAATTCTTTGGGAGTTTTAAACTCAGACAAAGCATAAGAAATCTCAGTTATGTACTGAGTGTAGCTCACTGGATGATGGAAACAGCTTGCTGCACCTGTGAACATTGACTGTAGATGAGCTGCCATCGCGTCGATCGACAGCAGTTGTAGTGGTGTCATGGACAGCCAAATCGGTTGTAGCCCTCCGGCCCAAGACAGGATATCATCTTAGACAAACAGTGAAATCTTCTTGTATTCCTGTGTCCTATTTGACTCGAACATGGTTGTATTTACTGCCGTCATCCATGTTGCTATGGGCCAAAATATTTAATCTTTAATTCCCTTTTAAATTTAGAACCGCTATTGGAGTCCCATCACAGTCAACATAGTGAAATGCAAAATAGTTGGTATCAATGGTGCATTTCCTGTATGCATTCTGTAACTCTCCTGTGTTCAATGTCAGAAGATCTACTTAACAAAATTTATCTTGGTCACAATTTTTGATACTAGTTCCACCTAACAATGTTGCAGTAGTCTTCACAGGACTTAGTATACTTTTACTTGTATGGATGCTGCAAGAGAGCGTCAGTTGTCTTCCAAGTAAGTTCTCTTAAATGATGTAAACTACTGATCTTTAAGCATTCTGTATTAATACTTTCTCTAACAAAAGCATTGTGTCTCAATATACAACCTTATGTACAAGGTAGGTTGACAGGCCGTTTTAAAACTGATGTAGTTTGGATAAGATATGGACAAGAAGTATGTCAGTTTTCATGGCATTCATTGTAGCCATGGCCCTCTCTTTTTCTCCTTTTCCGTTAAACACCTTCAAATAATGACACCAAGGAACATGTGGTCCCGGACAGCACGTGGAAATGCTCACTTGCTACCCCACCTTGTAGATGCGATGAGTTAAGACATTCTCCCATCCGCACATATTGTACCAATATCTCACAAAGGAGGTTGTCTAGAGATTTACTTCTACAGGATGTCATGAATGTCTTTCATCATCTCAACCACTAATCATCCGATCTTAACCACACGGAAAATACTAGGGTTTATTCGGAACAGTGGGTGGAATGTAGCAATCAACATTTCTCGTTGTTGAATCTGTAGAATATAATCATCGACTTGTAATATCAGGATCGATATGGCATACCCGAAGTGACACTCTTCTTCACCGCATTGTGGTCATTGAGGCTGATGTTATAGTTTTAGTTTGATATTTTCTGGGGTTGACTTAATTTTTTGTATGGTGTATTTATGTTAGTAGGCTCTTCAGTATGATAGTATTTTTAAACAAGAGATTTTTGCCTCTTGTCTTTAGTTTCCCACACCAAAATGATCAGTGGTACTCGTGGTGAGGATTTAATCCATCCATTGACCTTAACAAAGAATTACAACTTCTTAGGATTTTATGAAAGATTTTTGTGAAGATTTGAACATATAAATTGTTGTAGGCTTCACTCAGAGCCTTCTTAACAATAACATGCATAAGTTGTAATTGAGTTTCATCAGTTTTTGTAAATTCCCTTTTGTGGTAGGGATGTGCGGTGTCCAGGCTGATGCCAGCCTTTGATTTCGATTTTTTGTGTAGGTTATTAATCCAAGCTTCTCCCTTGGACTCATGTGGTTCAGTGGACCCCTTTCTTGGTATTAGCAAGACAGAAAAATATGAAATAATCCCACAAGCGTAACAAAAGACCTATGTAACAGTGGTCAGTAATGTTTAACTGCTAGACTATGGAGATTACCTGTTGAGTTAGTGACACTCTACAGCTACCATATGTTTGGGATATTCATTACTTTTGAATTTTGACTGTCTTTGTAATACTGATATGGTGGAATATGGTGGCTGATAGAAATGTCCAGGTACACTGATATCGGTTGGGCTTAATATTTGCTGTTTGTTGTTGTAAACACTCAGCTTCATGAAGAGTCTAACCTGTCTTCCCGGGTGATATTCCCAATTTCTGCCTCTGGTTTGAGCCAATTCAGTTCATAGTTTTATGCGAGCATAACAGTTTCCTTAGAGAGAGTAGAGTTCTGGGACTTTTCTGCAAACTATTTGACAGTTAATTACAGTTGCTTCAGCATGTTTTCCTCCATCTGTATTCTTTGATCAGTTTCAGTGATTCGGTCTTCAAATGGCATTATTTTATTGTGTAGTTTTACCTAATTTTAAAACAGAACATGTGTACTTCATTCATGCTGTGCCACCCAAGTGGCCATTAATAGTGCATACGCAATCTTCGAAGACAGTACTTTGATCATCAAGCGCATTACACATGCACGCGCGTGCCGCCCCCCCCCCCCCCACCCCCCACCCCCTCCCCCTCCGACCCTTACACACACACAAAACTTTCTCATTGTGTAGTTATTTAGTTTTTATTACTTTTGGGTAATCTTATCCCTGGTTTTGCTTTTTCACTAATTACAGTATTGCTTTATTGCTCCCTTTATTTCATTTTATGCTGTGGTAGTATATTTATCAGGCCAGAGATGTCATTTCAGTCATCTCCTAATACTGTAAGCCATTGTAAGTACTTATTGGGAATTAATGTTCATTCCTTACCCTGCTAATGGCTCTGCCCATTTTCTCTAAGGTGTGATATGCCACTGTTTTCAACAATCTTTTCACTTTATGCACATTATTCTAAATAAAATTATCTTCAGAAAATCATTAATTTTTTGGTCATGCTCTACACACAATATTCATTTGTTTAACTACAGTGTGTATATGACCCAGGACAATCGGGAGATCTGGGAAAAACCCAGGAATTTTTTCATCCAGGAGAAAACTGAGAAAAGCCCGAGAATTTTTCAGAATTCCGGGAATTTTTCATTGTTTTAGCTAAATTTTTGTAATGTTGACTGGTAAGAACCAATACTCTAACAAAGGATATTACTGTGTCCTGCTACTGCAGAATAATACTGCAGCAATAAAACATGGATGAGAAAATAAATGAAAATAAACTTAAATTGCAAATGACATGCGCCATATAAAAAAAATCATGCTCATACAAGTGTCTGCCAACAGCAAAATGTGTCAAAGGCTTTAGGAAGACAATGCAATGCTTTATAACAACAAATTGCCTCTGATGAGTTGACGTTACAACTGTTTACATTAGATTCATTTCAGCAGTTGCAAGCGCCCTCGTGTGCATGCGCAGTTGAGTCGTGTGTGAGTAGTACCTTCACCTGCCTCTGGCTACAGTAATGTGGCTGTTGGCTGTGTAAGCAGTAGCAGCAAGCAGCCACATTCTACCCGGAGAAATGGGGACTTCACACAAATTATGGAAGAATATCACGATTCCAAATTTATACAGAAATCTCATGCTACTACTTTTTGATCTCATGCCTGAGAAACTGGAGTGTGTGAATTAAATGTGAAACTGTTTCCTAACATAAAGCATTTTGCTTATAATAGACCAAATAAGCATTTCATATTGGTACTTCGTGAATTATATTCTGTCGTGTTATCAAAATTACCATTATTGCCAAAATAGTCTCGCTTATTTGGTGTGTGTTACAGTTGCTGAAATATTAGAAAAGCCTATTTTGTTTTTTCTAGCAGACTGTGATGAAATAAATGTAGTCAGATTGAGAAACCACACCAGTCTTGGGTACTATTTGTATTAACAGCTTTTCCGGTATTAGACAATGACATTTCAATTTTTCATGTAGCAAAAGTTTGACAAATTTTAGTGAGCTAATAGATTCTTTCGCACAAAGGAAAGCGCACCATCTAAAGCTGTAGCCAGATAAGAGAGAAGAAAACGCTAGGACCTAAGGGTTGAAGAAATGTTTGATGTCTTGCTAGTCTCTTGTTTTACTGGTTAAGTTATTAGCTAATAGGCAATAAAGAGTGCAAATTTTCTGAAGAGTTCTTGTTCTCCTGGTTACAAATAATCCAATCCAGTGTTAACTGCGAGATTTTTTTAAAGAGGGGCAGAATGTCAAACCAGCCAACTGGGAGCAGGAGAGGCACCACAGGACATTTTAACTTCCACTGTCCTGAATGTAGCTTGATGCCATCCATTGCTAAATATACACGTTTGAGTTCCACAGAGTGAAATACACTGATGTGCGGTTGAAGAATGCTGTGTGAAGAGCATGGCACTGCATCGTGGCTAACTTAATACCAAATAACATGTCTTACATTTCCTCGAAGATGCAAGGGTTGGAACTTTAATAGTGGCAACTATTTATTTACAGCTTGTACAAAATAGGTATGTGCTTCAAAGCTTTATTGGCCTTCAAAGTAGTCACAAGCATTGTGTATAACCCATTGCCAGCGATGTGGAAGTCGTAGGATACTCTTAGCAGTGCCAGATGTGTTGACAGTTCAAGTGGCGCGGTCTATTGCACGACGAATTTGGAGCAGTTCTGAAGCAGATGCCCTAAAGTGTTTCCTTCAGTTTAGAAATCAAGATGAACACACGAGGGCTTAAGCCAGTGGAATGCAGTAGGTAGTATAGCACTTAGCAGCCACATCGGTCAAACAAATCAGTAACAGTTTGCACTGTATGGTTGTGTTCCAAAAATGAACACCATAGAGACAGAAGTGATGACAGTTTCTGCAGGACCTGGCCATGATTTTGCAGGACAATGCTCAAGCATGTACAGTGCAAGCTGTTACTGATTTGTTTGACTGATGGGACTGCTAAGTGCTATACCACCTACTGCACTCCCCTGTCTTAAGCCCTCGTGAGTTCAACTCAATGTCTAAACTGAAGGAAACATTCCACGGCAGTCGCTTTAGAACTACTACAAATTCATCAGGCAATAGATCGCGCCGCTCGAACTGTCAACACAACTGGCACTGCTAAGAGTATCCTACGACTCCCACATTGCTGGCAACGGGTTATACACAATGCTGAGACTACTTTGTGGACAGTAAAACTTTGAAACATGTGCTTATTTTGTACGAGCTGTAAATAAATAGTTTCCACTATTAAAGTTCCAACCCTCATATATGTTTTATGTATCAGACTCTTCAGAAAGATGTGCACTACAAAATGAACGTATTTTTGTGAAGTTGTTTCCTTTCAAATTTTTGATGTCCTATCTCAAACGTTCAAGTGAGGAGGGAAGGGGGGGGGGGGGGGCACTATCTAGTATTGCCCGGAAAGATCGTAGATCCGGGGCTGATGCGCAGAGCAGTCTTGAGTTATAGTGGGGGAGGGGGAGGGGGAAGGGGGGTAGTCTTCATGTGATCTGTATTTACATTTGGTGGTTTTGCTGTTTCCTCTTTGTTTACTGCTCTCACATCAAAGGAAAACAAAACGGATTTCTGTGGCTGGGAGCTATCAGGTGAATTAAAACAGTCACATAATTATGGAAGGCTAAAATATGATATTTGTTTCAGATTTTATTTTATTTCCAATTCCCTGACAGTCAAGCATAGATGCCTTGCAGGGCAATGAAGTTATATTTGTCAGTTTGCCTAACTATTGGCTAGTTTCAACCATCCTCTTCATTTCAAGTGCATATTTTCATCTTCTAGCATGTATGGTATTATGTCATAATGAAGAACCAAACATGAGTTAATACAGTACTGGTACTCCAAGAAAATTTACATCCCGAAAACCACACTGAAACGCTTAATATCAGGTCGAGGCCTACTTAATTGGGAGTCTGTACATACGAATGTGCACTTTAAGCTGAATTATGCATTTTAATATGGTTCACGAAATTCCGACGCTCTTTGAGTATCCTCTGATGTCTTGTTTCAAAAAATGGCATAATGTAAGATCTTTTTCCACAAGATGAACTATGTGCGTGAATGTACGATGAATTTCTTAAATCATAGAGCATTTGACTCTCATTTAAGAATCAGCTCTTTGATGTCAAACTATTTAGAAGAATTTTGAGCCCAGAATATCAGAGATTTTTGTTGGTATTAAAACAATTTTACCGGCGCATTTGTGTGATGTATCTTAAAGTGTTAACACGCGCAAAAAAAAGTGAACAATATAAGTGAAAGCTTAGCTTCTCTTCCAGCTTATTAATCTACCGAGACAAATATTATATGTGAGAAATTTGCTTTTCTTGTAGCAACACTGTGCATATTAATTTAAACCATTAACTTTCCCTGTTACGGTTTGTCTTGCTACTTAACAATGATTTTGCTATTGGCTGACTACATCACGTGTCCTGTACTCTGAATATCCACTGTCATTGGCTGGCGAGATCACGTGACATGAGCTGTGACTGGTTTACAAAGTGCCTCGCATTCTCTATTTCAATGCTTCAGAAAGTAACATGCGGTGTCTGATGGAATTCAAATTTAATGTGTATTTTTAACCAGGAAATCCGGGAAAAATCCAGGAATATTTTTTTGTTGTTCACGTATACACCCTGAACTACATTGAGTTGTTATCAAAATATTATCATCTACATTTAATTTTTTCTATCTGTATTCATCACAGTTACCTCAAGCAAGGGAATTTTGTTCACCTTAAAGAAGTGCTTAGTGAAAGGGCTTTGGTGCTGTCAGTAAATTAATAGTTCAGATAAATATATAAAATCAAAGGCAGTAAATAATTGCAGTAGTGGAGGTAATCATATCTGGTAGATTAGCTACTGGTAGGTTCAAACAGGTTGCGAGTATAACACTTTGTGAACTCAGTTGGAATCCGTAGAGGGAAGATGATATTCTTTTTGCAAAACATTATTGAGAAAATTTAGAGCACCGGCATTTGTGGCTGGCTGCAGAAAGATTATACTGTCACCATTGTACATTCTGTGTTAACGGCTATGAAGACAAAGTTAGTAAAATTAGGGCTCATAGGGAAATGTTTAGACAATCACTTTTCCCTTGCTCGATTTGCGAGTGGAACGGGAAAGGGAATGCCTAATAGTGGTCAAGGTACTTTCCACCATGCACCATATGGTAGCTTGCAGATTATGTATGTAGATGTATATAAGAAAAGACAGGCATGTTATTATGAAGCAAAAGGGCAGTGCTTGCGAGGCAGAATTAGTTTGAATGATAAAGAAAGACATGATATGGACAAATACGAAAAAAATATGCACAAAAGATGTGTGACAAATACCAAGCCCATGGTGTCAACTAATTTGTGAACCTGGGGTTGAAAAGAAAGAGGGAAAACATGTTTACAGGTCCTTGGCACCATGTCCTGTAATATGTACAAAATAACTGGTTCTTATCTGTGTTGCAGGATCTCCCCAATGCAAAAAACAGTGAGGAGATTGCAGACATTTTAGACCTGAACAGCATTCCTGCTTCAAAACATAAAGTTCGTGTTGTGGGTACTACAGCCATACCTTCAACTGAAATAGCGAGGCATCCTTCAATTTTGGAAGTGCAACAAGCTCTTTTCAGCATGACAAATGTCTAAGTAAAATAAATTTCTTTTGTGTATTTAAAATAAATGGGTTGATTGTGAGACAGTATTTCACAGTATCCTGCTGTTCTTTTTTATGTGTAGACTAGATGTTTTATACATAATGATTTCGTATTATTGGAAATAGGACATTTGTGCTATTGCATTTGCCACTCTTTCAAATGAGATTTATTGTACTTTCTTGTGTGTGTAAAACTGAAATTTCAAGGCTGATTATTTAGATTACATTCCACGGGGTGTCTGAAGTGTGCAAATGTATACTATGGACATGTGTGATTTTGTTAATGACAGGATTTTGATTGGTAAATATGTCACTGTATGAGCAATTCTTGGCCTAGGAGTCTGTCAGAGTAAGACTTCGTTTTACAGAATCATTTTGTCATCAACTGAGGCTCAGAATAATAAAAGTGCTTTGGAATTATCTGCTGTGTCTCTATTATCTGCTGGTGCAAAATGAAACATGGTGATTGTTTTCCTTTATGTTGCCACAGCCAAAATATAAGGATGCACAAGATGAATAAAATTAGTTGTGCTAATGTTTAAAACTGATTATTTCAACAAATAACTTTTGAATTTTAAGAAAAAAATAAGGAAAGACCAAGTAAAATAAAATAAGGAAAAAGTGTTGTAGCTATGAATGAGAGAGACGGAGTAAAATCTGAGCTTGATGAATTAAATTTGTAGTTTTCTTTGTCAATTCTTGTACTCCTTTTTTAGAATATTCATTTCTATGTGTTAAATCCATTTTATCGAATCTCTTAATTTCAAGTGACTTTTACAGAATTTACGAGTCTTAAGTTCAGTTCCAATAATTCAGTCTGTGCCAGCAGCTTGGGTCTCTCAAACCAATTCTGCAGTTCTTTATTTGTAATAGGCCTACTGAATCTCAGTTTTTGTAAATATATAATAGAGAAAGAAACTGATGATGAGACTGAGAATTACTGGTCCTGTAAACATGACTTGATGTAACATTCTTGACTGCCTGTCTCAGTACTTTGAAATTTTTATTAAACTACCTGAGGTATTCTATCAGTACCTTCTTGCCTTATGTCTGGTAACAGGCAGTCTCTTATATTTAATCTAAAATATCTATTTATTAATTTTGTAAATGTATATCATTATAATAAAAACTAATGCATTTACTGTATTGTGTGTTTTATATATCTGAAAATGTTCAACATAAACTCAATGCTTTTAGATACTTTCTATATAAATTTTATCACATTACACCAGTCCACTATCATATGCCTTTGTGACAGATCTCAAAGGTTGAGCTAATAGATTGCAGCATTTTAACCAGCTTTGATTTCGTAGATCATTATTTGCAGACAAACATTATCTTGTGAAAAACTATCCAAAGATAAAGTTGTAACTATAACTATTGATGTTGTGACTCAAATTTTAAGATCCTCTTCCTTTCCATCTCCTGCCTTCTTTCCATGACATCCATGTAAGGAGCAATAAACACTTCATCTTGGTGTTGCTCCTGCAGCTTTGTTCACATTATTCTGCATTTTCACTTAAACATTTCAAAATTAGAATTTATTGGTAAATTCACCCATTAATATGTCAGAATTGAAATTACTAAGAACTAGCTATATAAAAAATTACTAAAAAATACTTCAGTGCACAATCGTGGTGGTGAAGTCATTGAGAGGGCATCAATAAATGCTAGATTTATAGTGGAAATGTCACTTGCTACCTTATGAGAATGTAATTACGGGAAGTTTGCTCAGTATTGTGCATGTTCTTATTTAATTCCATTTGCAAGTTCAAGACAATTCTAGTCAGTTAATGGACTCGGAAAAGGTATAGTTACAAAACCATAATGAAATTTGTCACTTCGTGATTTGTTTGGAAGTATGATGATTCATAATTGCATTAGGTCTTATAGGAAGAGATATATTTTTGTTTATGTGATTTAGCATTTAATTTCCTGTGTTTCATTTAATATTAAAAAGGTAGATTGGTAGATCACGTGACTAATAACGAGGTACTGAATAGAAAGCTGTGGCCTGACCTGACTAGATTAAAACATTCTGAGACATCAAGGGGTCACTAATTTAGTAGTAGAGGGAAAGGGGGGGGGGAGCTGCAAAAATTGTAGAGGGAGAAAAAGTGATGAATACATTAAGCAGATTCAGAAAGATGTAGTTGCAGTAGTTATTCAGAGATGATGAAGCTTTCACAGGATACAGTAGCATAGTGAGCTGCATCAAACAAGTCTTGTGGGCTGAAGACAACAACAACAATAAAAAGGTAGCTGTCGTAATGTATGTTACTTTCTCTGTATACAAGCACCCGTATTAAACATCACTTGCAGCAGCATAGTCATTGATTGGTCTATCTGTGACTAAAATTAGTAGCACAGGGTGTTTAAAAAAAGAATATACGTATTTCAAATGCATATATTTATTAAACATTAAGACATACAAATATGAAACTTTACACACACATTTATGAATCTCTCAAGTTCAGATTACAGATGTTCAGTGTGTCCTCCATCAGTAACACGAACAATGTCACATCAATACTCAAATTCCTCCCATACTCGGACAAGCATGTCCTTGGTCACGGATGTTATGATCGTATGGATGCAGTTCTTCAACTCTTCAAGGTTCTGTGGGAATGGTGGTACATAATTGTTGTCTTTAACGAAACCCCATAGGAAGAAGTCAGACGATGTCAAATCTGGTGACCATGGAGCCCAGCTGAGACATGCTAAGTCGCCAGCTCTTTGTCGACCAATCCAACTGTTCGGTAGAGTTTCATTCAGATATTCACGCACTTGGTGACTACAGTGAGGGGGTGCCCTGTCTTGTTGAAAAATGAAGTTGACTTTGTGCAGCCTCAGAAACAACCAGTTTTGTAACATAGTGAGATACTGCTGACCTTTAACCATCTTTCCATAAAAGAAGAATGGGTCGTAAACAGATGATCGGGATATTGCACAATACACATTAACTTTGGCTGCATGTGGGTTCTGTAGGCCCCAAATTCGAACATTGTGTTTGTTTACCTGACCATTAACATGGCAAGTCACCTCATCACTGAACACGATGCGTTGTGCAAAAGTGTTATCATTGTCAATAGCATCAAGAATCTTGTTACAAAATGCGACACATTTGTTTTTGTCATCAGGACGCAGAGCTTGTAACAGCTGTAACTTATACACCTTCATAACCAACCGATGTTGCAAAACACGCCAAATTGTTGTTGTAGGCAGTTGTAACTTCAGACTGGCATGACGAGTTGATTTTGAAGGACTGCACTGGAATGCAGTTTGAATTCGTGCAACATTTTGTTCAGGAACACAAGTGCGGCCAGGACTCTTTCCTTTACATACACAACCTGTAGCTAGAGTCTGTCGATACCATCTGCGAATGTTCGACTCATCCTCTCCCCCCCCCCCCCCCATCCCTCCCTCCCTCCCTCCCTCCCTCCCTCCCTCCCTCCCTCTCCCTCCTCCATGATTATTCTGACTTGTTTGATGCAGCCCGCCACGAATTCCTCTTCTGTGCTAACCTTTTCATCTTGGAGTAGCACTGGCAATCTAAGTCCTCAATTATTTGATGGATGTATTTTAATCTCTGTTTTCCTCTATAGTTTTTGCCTTCTACAGTTCCCTCTAGTGCCATGGAAGTCATTCCCTCATGTCTTAACAGATGTCCTGTCATCCTGTCCCTTCTCCTTATCAGTGTTTTCCACATATACCTTTCCTCTCCAATTCTTCACAGAACCTCCACATTCCTTACCTTATCAATCCACTTAATTTTCAACATTTGTCTGTAGCACTGCATCTCGATGCATCTAACGGCTATTAATATAAACTAGACTATATTCGTTTCTCCAGTAGTCGAGCCAAGGCACAGCGATTGATAGCTTGGACAAATAATAATTTGTAATACATATATTCTTTTTTAAACATCCAGTATATTTGAAGATATCACTTCATGTTGTTTCTGAAACATTAGGAATGTGAGCCATTGTACACAAAGTGTCTTAATTTATTAATTTATTTATTGATTACATCCTGAAATTTTCCAATTCATTTGTATGACCATCTGTTAGATCAGTATGTATTATTAACTATCAGCCTTTTGGTTCTGAAGAGATTACGTTTAAAAATGCTTGACTGTCCTCTGCTAGAATATTGCTGCATTGTAGGATCCTTTCCAGATAGGATTGACAATTGACAGAAAAATTTCAAAGAAGGGCAACTTGTTGTGTATTATTGTGAAATAGCGTAGTGTGTGTGATGGATATGATACAAGAGTTGGGGTTAAAATTGTTAAAATGGAAGTGTTTTTCTGTTGCAGTGAGACCTTTCCCTGAAATTACAATCACCAAATTGATCCTCTGAACACAGAAATATTTTGTTGATGCACACCTACTTAATAAGAAATGGTCATTGTAATAAAATACTCGCATGGAAAGATTCAAGTATTAATTTGTCCTGCACATTGTTTGAGAGTGGAATGGAAGAGAGAGAGAGAGAGAGAGAGAGAGTGGAATGGAAGAGAGAGAGCGTAAAAGTGGTTTGATGAACCCTCTGCCTGGCACTAACGTGTGAATTGCAGATCACTGATGTAGATAGTTTTTGCAGTTCTTAACAAGTCTTAGTGTTATCCTTATCTTCCGCTAAGTGAATAAATTCCTATTAGTGTTAAATAAAGTATTAATTTTGTTACATCACATTGAGCAGTTTGCCATATTTAAAACTAGAAAACATCATCAAACTGTCAGTATTTCAAACCATAAGGTATATTTTAATTTTATTTCTGTTCAGATGTTATTCATTATGCCCAAGATATTTTAATCCAGATTATATAGTCTTACCAAGCCTTGCTCATCCTTGAAATCCATGAAGATTCAAAGTAATTGTCAAGACCCCCTAGCTTCTTTTTGAAACACTGTGTGGGGTGCAGACAGTTATGAATTTTTATATCCTTAACAGTTACTGTACTTTCAATATCTGTACTGAATCCATGCGTACTCTAATCACATTGTAATGAAGCCAGGGGACACAGACGGACAAACTTCTTCTGGCATCTTCAGCTCATGAACATAGCAAAATTCACCTGAAAGGTGTTGTCATGTCACGTTGAAACTTTTGGAAACTTTTGGACAGTTCAGTATTATTGGGAATAAAACCAGTGGAACTAAGAAATAATTCTTGTGTGTTCTGAAAACCCTTCCATAAAGTAGTGACTAATCTTTTACTCTAAGCCTGAACAGTTTCTACTCATCTCAAACCAACAGAACAACATTTATCCAGCTAGAGTCCATTAACATCCAATAGGCACATATTCTGACTACCTGCAGTTAAGCTAAAAGTTTGGTCTCCATGTTGTGCTTGTGTCAATCAGTAGGCAGTACACAACAGACGAGAACAGAATACAAAATTAATTTACCAAAAATAATTTCTTTTAAAGTATTCATGAAAGTAAGAGGGTGAGTCAAATGAAAACCTTAAATGTGTAATAACAAATCGAAATTTTGCGCCGTTATCCTGTTAGTTGGTAAGCATGCTACAAACAGCGTGCAGAATGGCCTGTAGGTGGCAGCTTAGTGCAGATGCACACATACCGTCGCAGTATCAGTATAAAGATGGCCGCCCCACTTGCAAATTGCACCAGGGAAGAATAGCGTTCTGTTTTTGCGTAGTGTAGGTGTGGAACCTATTGAAATTCATTGACGAATGAAGGTTCAGTACGATGACGCATGTTTGTCACAGCAGCAAGTCTACGAATGGAGTAAGAAGTTCGCAAATGGTGTGGCTTCAGTGGAAGATGCTCCTTGTCCAGGTCAGGCACAATAAGTTGTGACCCCACAGGACATTGCAGCTGTTGAAGCCATGGTGAAGGAAAACCTCCAAGCGACACTGAATGACATTGCAGCGTGTTTACAGATTATTCGTGGATCAGCACACCACATTGTGCATGATGTGCTCCAGTTTCACAAAGTGTCTGCAAGATGGGTGCCACGGCAGCTGACTCCTGAAATGAGAGAACAACGTGTTGATGCTTGTGAAGATCTTCTTTGGGGCTTTGAACAAGGAGGTGATGGCTTCCTTGCAAGAAGTGTTACTGGGAATGAAACCCGAGTTCACTTCCACTAACTAGAAACGAAGAGAGCAAGCAAGGAATGGCGCCATTCCTCATCACCAAACCCAAAGATGTTTCAAACAGAATCATCAGCAGGGAAGGTTATGTTGACTCTCTCTTGGGATGAGAAAGGTGTCATTTTGGAGCATTGCATGCCTAGAGGGACCACTGTTACCAGTGCATCGTACACAGATATCCATAAAAATGATCTGCGGCCTGCAATTAAATCAATGTGACATGGATTGCTGTCAGCAGGTGTCCTTTTGCAACATGACAATGCAAGGCCCCACACTGCCCGTACAATCACAGACTTGCATTTTGAGTGTCTTCCTCATCCACCATACTCACCAGACCTTGCCCCAAGTGATGTCCATATGCTTGGACCACTCAAAGACGCAATGGGAGGAAAGAAGTCCCATTCTGATGAAGAGGTACACCACGCGGTGCATGAGTGGTTGCGCAGACTACCAAAAGAATTTTTTTCTAAAGGAATTTATGCACTTTGTAAGTGCTGGAGGACTTGCATTGAGTGTGGGGGAAGTTATGTTGAAAAGTGATACAATTTTATACCACTTCTGCACAATAAATAATATTTTAAAAAATATTTAAGGCTTTCATTTGACTCGCCCTCCTAACTAAAAGGATTGGATTAATTTTTCTTTTCTTCCTCACTTCAGTTTCTGGATAAGAAAAATTTGCAATTAGCCACCACATTTGCATAACATATGTCTTTTTCAGAGTGTGTGGTTATAAACTACATTCTGAATTTTGCCTTCAGGTGGAAAGATGAATAAGTTTTGTTGTTGTCTAATATGCTACACTTAGTTGTCTGTGAGAGGAATAAGTTTTTTGATTAACCCCACAACATTGTAATGCTTGCTGTGGATTTATATTGATAGTCATACTGTATACTCGTCTTGCTGGTTATTGGAGGCTTTTACAGCTAAATGGTAAGTCAGGTGAAATAAGTGGAATTTGCAGTATGAGTACTGACTTGCCATTTTCTTTTTGAGGTAACATTTCTACTTCTGTGAAGTTTTATGAAATTGTTTAAAAATTTTTCTTGATACGGTACACCAGGAACATTGAGCATATTTAGAAATTCTGTTGGGAAGTTCTCGCTTCTGTCTTGGTTAATCATTGTATTAGTGAATTTAAATATCTTTTCTTCCCCTGGTACATTTTGTACTTGCTAATCTGTTTGTATCGGACTCTGTAAATTTTTGTTGCTAAGATTGTGCTCACACAGGAATTCTTTGCTTACATAGTTTTTCTCTATAAGCAGATATTTTTGGACATTGTTCCTCTGTCTTTATTACGTTACACAACTCATCAATTACAACAATATCTGCCATTTCCAGGTTGTATTCCGGAACATTGGAGCATATTCTAGAGCATTCAACAATGTTAATTGACATTAGATAATATTGGTAGATGCTTCAGAACATTATAGAAAAATCTCAAAATTTTTTCCATTGAAAATTACATGTATGTGAGACAGACAACATCCTGGCAACAACCACTATTTGATGGCACCTACTACAGACAACTTCAGAACCGCAACAGCTGCCACCACCTCATATAGCTGCTGTGGACTGGTGTGTTGGGAAATCTCCTGAGAGTAATGTACCAAAGATACCGTAGGTACCTCAATTATGATTTTCTCATGCGGACCCTGTCTTCTCTCAGGAAGTATGGTATCTATCACTTTTCTTCCACTTCACTGTGAGGAGGTAGCATCTGAGGGTAGGGCTAAGTGCCCTGTACAGCAGAGAAAGGGGCCAAAGAAAGCTCAGGGTGCTACACCCATCCCCATAACCAACAAGTCTGAGGCACTGAGACACCATTCACATGTAGGGAAACCCCCTGGGTCTTGTGTCGAGGAGGAAAACACAAAAGGGTAGGGGTTTATTAACCATCAGCACTTCAGACACATTGTGGAATTGTACTTCTTATGGAATTGTTAGTAAAAGATGGGAAGGAACACCACGTGCACTCAGCGTGTATGTCTGGGGTCCTCATTCAACATGTTAAAATGTTTATTCTGGCAGCCATTGAGGGAACAGAGTCCAACCAACTTCAGATTGTAGTGCACGTTGGAACAAACAATGCCTCTTGTCTGGGTTCTGGGGTCATACCTGGGTCATTCCAATGACTGGCAGAGAAGTTAAGAAGACCATCCAGCCCTGCTCATAGAATTTAGCGAAGCTCTCAATCAACAGGATTGTTCCTGAAAATGATTGTGGCTTCCAAATTGTGAATCGAGTGAAAGGCATGTGCCAGAGACTTCAGAGGTCCTGTGACAAACTTGACTGTGACTTTCAAGACTTGGGTTACAGAGTAGAGAACTGTAGGATCCTCCTGAACGGGTCAAGTGTACACTACCCAGGTAGCTGACTAGTGTAGCACACACACACACACACACACACACACACACACACACACACAATAGGTTTATATATATAATCAATATAATAGAGGGAAACATTCCACGTGGGAAAAAATATATATAAAAACAAAGATGAGGTGACTTACCGAACGAAAGCGCTGGCAGGTCGATAGACACACAAACAAACACAAACATACACACAAAATTCTAGCTTTCGCAACCAATGGTTGCCTCGTCAGGAAAGAGGGAAGGAGAAGGAAAGACAAAAGGATATGGGTTTTAAGGGAGAGGGTAAGGAGTCATTCCAATCCCGGGAGCGGAAAGACTTACCTTAGGGGGAAAAAGGACAGGTATACACTCGCACACACACACATATCCATCCACACATACACAGACACAAGCAGACATTTGTAAAGGCAAAGAGTTTGGGCAGAGATGTCAGTCGGGGCAGATGTACAGAGGCAAAGATGAAGTTGAAAGACAGGTGAGGTATGAGCGGCGGCAAATTGAAATTAGAAATTAGCGGAGATTGAGGCCTGGCGGATAGCGAGAAGAAAGGATATGCTGAAGGGCAAGTTCCCATCTCCGGAGTTCTGACAGGTTGGTGTTAGTGGGAAGTATCCAGATAACCCGGACGGTGTAACACTGTGCCAAGATGTGCTGGCCGTGCACCAAGGCATGTTTAGCCACAGGGTGATCCTCATTACCAACAAACACTGTCTGCCTGTGTCCATTCATGCGAATGGACAGTTTGTTGCTGGTCATTCCCACATAGAACGCTTCACAGTGTAGGCAGGTCAGTTGGTAAATCACGTGGGTGCTTTCACACGTGGCTCTGCCTTTGATCGTGTACACCTTCCGGGTTACAGGACTGGAATAGGTGGTGGTGGGAGGGTGCATGGGACAGGTTTTACACCGGGGGCGGTTACAGGGGTAGGAGCCAGAGGGTAGGGAAGGTGGTTTGGGGATTTCATAGGGATGAACTAAGAGGTTGCGAAGGTTAGGTGGACGGCGGAAAGACACTCTTGGTGGAGTGGGGAGGATTTCATGAAGGATGGATCTCATTTCAGGGCAGGATTTGAGGAAGTCGTATCCCTGCTGGAGAGCCACATTCAGAATCTGATCCAGTTCCGGAAAGTATCCCGTCACAAGTGGGGCACTTTTGGGGTTCTTCTGTGGAAGGTTCCGGGTTTGAGGAGATGAGGATGTGGCTCTGGTTATTTGCTTCTGTACCAGGTCGGGAGGGTAGTTACGGGATGCAAAAGCTGTTTTCAGGTTGTTGGTGTAATGGTTCAAGGATTCCGGACTGGAGCAGATTCGTTTGCCACGAAGACCAAGGCTGTAGGGAAGGGACCGTTTGATGTGGAATGGGTGGCAGCTGTCATAATGGAGGTACTGTTGCTTGTTGGTGGGTTTAATGTGGACGGACGTGTGAAGCTGGCCATTGGACAGGTGGAGGTCAACGTCAAGGAAAGTGGCATGGGATTTGGAGTAGGACCAGGTGAATCTGATGGAACCAAAGGAGTTAAGGTTGGAGAGGAAATTCTGGAGTTCTTCTTCACTGTGAGTCCAGATCACGAAAATGTCATCAATAAATCTGTACCAAACTTCGGGTTGGCAGGCCTGGGTAACCAGGAAGGCTTCCTCTAAGCGACCCATGAATAGGTTGGCATACGAGGGGGCCATCCTGGTACCCATGGCTGTTCCCTTTAATTGTTGGTATGTCTGGCCTTCAAAAGTGAAGAAGTTGTGGGACAGGATGAAGCTGGCTAAGGTAATGAGGAAAGAGGTTTTAGGTAGGGCGGCAGGTGATCGGCGTGAAAGGAAGTGCTCCATCGCAGCGAGGCCCTGGACATGCATACACAAATATTCCGCATGTCCAGGGCCTCGCTGCGATGGAGCACTTCCTTTCACGCCGATCACCTGCCGCCCTACCTAAAACCTCTTTCCTCATTACCTTAGCCAGCTTCATCCTGTCCCACAACTTCTTCACTTTTGAAGGCCAGACATACCAACAATTAAAGGGAACAGCCATGGGTACCAGGATGGCCCCCTCGTATGCCAACCTATTCATGGGTCGCTTAGAGGAAGTCTTCCTGGTTACCCAGGCCTGCCAACCCGAAGTTTGGTACAGATTTATTGATGACATTTTCGTGATCTGGACTCACAGTGAAGAAGAACTCCAGAATTTCCTCTCCAACCTTAACTCCTTTGGTTCCATCAGATTCACCTGGTCCTACTCCAAATCCCATGCCACTTTCCTTGACGTTGACCTCCACCTGTCCAATGGCCAGCTTCACACGTCCGTCCACATTAAACCCACCAACAAGCAACAGTACCTCCATTATGACAGCTGCCACCCATTCCACATCAAACGGTCCCTTCCCTACAGCCTTGGTCTTCGTGGCAAACGAATCTGCTCCAGTCCGGAATCCTTGAACCATTACACCAACAACCTGAAAACAGCTTTTGCATCCCGTAACTACCCTCCCGACCTGGTACAGAAGCAAATAACCAGAGCCACATCCTCATCTCCTCAAACCCGGAACCTTCCACAGAAGAACCCCAAAAGTGCCCCACTTGTGACGGGATACTTTCCGGAACTGGATCAGATTCTGAATGTGGCTCTCCAGCAGGGATACGACTTCCTCAAATCCTGCCCTGAAATGAGATCCATCCTTCATGAAATCCTCCCCACTCCACCAAGAGTGTCTTTCCGCCGTCCACCTAACCTTCGCAACCTCTTAGTTCATCCCTATGAAATCCCCAAACCACCTTCCCTACCCTCTGGCTCCTACCCCTGTAACCGCCCCCGGTGTAAAACCTGTCCCATGCACCCTCCCACCACCACCTATTCCAGTCCTGTAACCCGGAAGGTGTACACGATCAAAGGCAGAGCCACGTGTGAAAGCACCCACGTGATTTACCAACTGACCTGCCTACACTGTGAAGCGTTCTATGTGGGAATGACCAGCAACAAACTGTCCATTCGCATGAATGGACACAGGCAGACAGTGTTTGTTGGTAATGAGGATCACCCTGTGGCTAAACATGCCTTGGTGCACGGCCAGCACATCTTGGCACAGTGTTACACCGTCCGGGTTATCTGGATACTTCCCACTAACACCAACCTGTCAGAACTCCGGAGATGGGAACTTGCCCTTCAGCATATCCTTTCTTCTCGCTATCCGCCAGGCCTCAATCTCTGCTAATTTCTAATTTCAATTTGCCGCTGCTCATACCTCACCTGTCTTTCAACTTCATCTTTGCCTCTGTACATCTGCCCCGACTGACATCTCTGCCCAAACTCTTTGCCTTTACAAATGTCTGCTTGTGTCTGTGTATGTGTGGATGGATATGTGTGTGTGTGCGAGTGTATACCTGTCCTTTTTCCCCCTAAGGTAAGTCTTTCCGCTCCCGGGATTGGAATGACTCCTTACCCTCTCCCTTAAAACCCATATCCTTTTGTCTTTCCTTCTCCTTCCCTCTTTCCTGACGAGGCAACCATTGGTTGCGAAAGCTAGAATTTTGTGTGTATGTTTGTGTTTGTTTGTGTGTCTATCGACCCGCCAGCGCTTTTGTTTGGTAAGTTTCATCATCTTTCTTTTTTATATATATATATATATATATATATATATATATATATATATATATATATATATATATATATATATATATGTTGTGTGTCTATCGACCTGCCAGCGTTTTTGTTCGGTAAGTCACCTCATCTTTGTTTTTATATTTAATTTATATATATAAACTCTTTGTCTTTAAATATGTCTGCTTGTGTCTGTATATGTGTGGATGGATATGTGTGTGTGTGCGAGTGTATACCCGTCCTTTTTTCCCCCTAAGGTAAGTCTTTCCGCTCCCGGGATTGGAATGACTCCTTACCCTCTCCCTTAAAACCCACTTCCTTTCGTCTTTCCCTCTCCTTCCCTCTTTCCTGATGAGGCAACAGTTTGTTGCGAAAGCTTGAATTTTTTGTGTGTATGTTTGTGCTTGTTTGTGTGTCTGTCGACCTGCCAGCACTTTCATTTGGTAAGTCACATCATCTTTGTTTTTAGATATATATTCCCTACGTGGAATGTTTCCCTCTATTATAACTATATATATATATATATATATATATATGGTCAATAGAAGGATCCAACAATTTGTTTATTTCCAATGTTGACACTGCATCTCGCCCAAACTATGTTGCATGCAGCTTCACTTTCTGTCCCAGGACTATATATATATATAAATATATATATATATATATATATATATATATATATATATATATATATATATATATAATGGAAGGAAACATTCCACGTGGGAAAAATTATATATAAAAACAAAGATGAGGTGACTTACCGAACAAAAGCGCTGGCAGGTCGATAGACACACAAACAAACACAAACACACACACAAAATTCAAGCTCGCTGCGATGGAGCATTTCCTTTCACGCCGATCACCTGCCACCCTACCTAAAACCTCATTCCTCATCACCTTAGCCAGCTTCATCCTGACCCACAACTTCTTCACTTTTGAGGGCCAGACATACCAACAATTAAAGGGAACAGCCATGGGCACCAGGATGGCCCCCTCGTACGCCAACCTATTCATGGGTCGCTTAGAGGAAGCCTTCTTGGTTACCCAAGTCTGCCAACCCAAAGTTTGGTACAGATTTATTGATGACATCTTCATGATCTGGACTCACAGTGAAGAAGAACTCCAGAACTTCCTCTCCAACCTCAACTCCTTTGGTTCCATCAGTTTCACCTGGTCCTACTCCAAATCCCATGCCACTTTCCTTGACGTTGACCTCCACCTGTCCAATGGCCAACTTCACACGTCCGTCCACATCAAACCCACCAACAAGCAACAGTACCTCCATTATGACAGCTGCCACCCATTCCACATCAAACGGTCCCTTCCCTACAGCCTAGGTCTTCGTGGCAAACGAATCTGCTCCAGTCCGGAATCCCTGAATCATTACACCAACAACCTGAAAACAGCTTTCGCATCCCGCAACTACCCTCCCGACCTGGTACAGAAGCAAATAACCAGAGCCACTTCCTCGTCCCCTCAAACCCAGAATCCCCCACAGAAGAACCACAAAAGTGCCCCACTTGTGACAGGATACTTTCCGGGACTGGACCAGACTCTGAATGTGGCTCTCCAGCAGGGATACGACTTCCTCAAATCCTGCCCTGAAATGAGATCCATCCTTCATGAAATCCTCCCCACTCCGCCAAGAGTGTCTTTCCGCCGTCCACCTAACCTTCGTAACCTGTTAGTTCATCCCTATGAAATCCCCAAACCACCTTCCCTACCCTCTGGCTCCTATCCTTGTAACCGCCCCCGATGCAAAACCTGTCCCATGCACCCTCCCACCACCACCTACTCCAGTCCTGTAACCCGGAAGGTGTACACGATCAGAGGCAGAGCCACGTGTGAAAGCACCCACGTGATTTACCAACTGACCTGCCTACACTGTGATGCATTCTATGTGGGAATGACCAGCAACAAACTGTCCATTCGCATGAATGGACACAGGCAGACAGTGTTTGTTGGTAATGAGGATCACCCTGTGGCTAAACATGCCTTGGTGCACAGCCAGCACATCTTGGCACAGTGTTACACCGTCCGGGTTATCTGGATACTTCCCACCAACACCAACCTATCCGAACTCCGGAGATGGGAACTTGCCCTTCAGTATATCCTCTCTTCTCGTCATCCGCCAGGCCTCAATCTCCGCTAATTTCAAGTTGCCGCCACTCATACCTCACCTGTCTTTCAACAACTTCTTTGCCTCCACACTTCTGCCTCGACTGACATCTCTGCCCAAACTCTTTGTCTTTAAATATGTCTGCTTGTGTCTGTATGTGTGGATGGATATGTGTGTGTGTGCGAGTGTATACCTGTCCTTTTTTCCCCCTAAGGTAAGTCTTTCCGCTCCCGGGATTGGAATGACTCCTTACCCTCTCCCTTAAAACCCACTTCCTTTCGTCTTCCCCTCTCCTTCCCTCTTTCCTGATGAGGCAACAGTTTGTTGCGAAAGCTTGAATTTTGTGTGTGTGTTTGTGTTTGTTTGTGTGTCTATCGACCTGCCAGCGCTTTTGTTCGGTAAGTCACCTCATCTTTGTTTTTATATATAAATATATATATATATATATATATAAATATATATATATATAGGTGATTCTCCATCCAGTCCAAATAATAGCTGTAGAGACCAGGAATTGTCTGATAAGATCCAAAGAAATGTCCCCTACAGACAGGAGTTTAAAATTCTAGTGATTGACTGTCAAAGCATATGCTATGAAGTTCCAAAGTTTGAAGCACTCCTAAAAGGAAGTGGAGCTCATATAATACTAGAGAAATGAAGCTGGTTAAAATCTGAAATTGATGGTACTAAGATTTTTGTGGAAAATTTGTGTGTATACCAGACGGAGAGGCTAATGGTAAATGGGGATGGTGTATTCGTCGCAGTAGACCAGGAACTCAAATCTACTGAGACAGAAAGTGAAGCTGCATGCAACATAGTTTGGGCGCAGTGTCAACATTGGAAATAAACAAATTGTTGGATCCTTCTATTGACCATCAGACTTATCTCCTGACATAACCGAAAACTTCAGAGAAAATGTAAAGTTCAGTTGCATGTAGGTTCCTCAATTGTATTGTCATCATTTGAGGAGATTGAATCATCCAACAAGCAAGAGGGGAATAATAGTTTTATAAGTGGCAGACATACCTTCTCTGAGACCTACCTAGAACAGATACATCAGAAGCCTCTCCATGATGGATCAAATGGCAACAAATAAAGCTGGCCGTTTTGAGGATACTTTCATTGAAACTGGTATCAGTGACCATGAGCTAGCTGTAGCAACAGTGATTATCAACATACAAATAGCAATTAAAACAAGTGGAATGATTCGTAGTCCAGTCAACTGGTGACCAAACTAGCTGTTTTTGTAACAAAATTGCAGAATTTTTTTAAATCAATGATTCCATATGTTTTTCAGGGTACTGAATGTGAATTCCTAGTTGGCTGCCTTGTTGGAGGCCAGCTTCACAATGAAAAACATAAAAAAACGTCAAGTTTTGCTTTTTTTCGGTTTTTCACTTATATTTTGAAAGCTGTGTGTTTTTCAAAAATGAACACACACTGCAAATTTAAGTACACAAAATTTCCTACAAAATGCACTAGTCAGGTTTGATTTTATGATGAGTGGTAGTGGCATTAGAGCATGCTGAAAAGTAGTGATTTTTTTTTTTGGCTCTTCGCTCCACTACCTACAACTTGAAAATTATACATGATAACAATGAAAACCTGTACAGCATGTGAAAGTACATTAAATTTCTTATAAGAGTCGTCTGTAAACATTCAATTTTCTCTTAAGGGGGGAAGTAGTAACACGAAAATTATAAAAATGCCTTCTGTACCCTACAGCCAGACAATCGCTCCCATCTGTCTTATCTCTCATCAGAGCTATACTTCTCATGTGTTATGCATAGGAGGTTGTTTGAATGAATGGTTGGGAAAGCATGTTTGATCAAAACATTGACAAATAATACTGTATTCGCAACATATTAGGTAATGACACTGAATAGAAAGATGGGTATGAAATCTGTAGGTGGTCATGTAAATTTGTCATTAAATGAGAGTGCCAAGCACGATTGGATTATTGGTCTGAGCAGGTTCTCCTACTGAAAGGAACGAGGTGTTCAGTGATAGAATATGGATACAAGTGGCAGATAAATTGTATAGTGAACTATCAGTGTGTGAAGAAATACTCAAACCGATATCATGCATGTAGTTTTTTTTTTCCTCGTCTCATTTTAGCTGTCGATTCTTTGGCACGGGAAGGTCCAGGTGAGGGTCTTGGGCAATGCAAGGTCAAGAAAATGCATCAAGGACTGTGAAAGGTCCAGGCTGAACAGTGAATTATTGCTGTTCTTCAATTGGAAAAATGGAACTGAATGGTTTTATTTTTGTGATAGAGAAAAAGTGATTTGAAAAGATGCATAATGCTGCAAAATATTACAAGAATTAATACCTTCTGTCACCTAGGCTACTTCAGTGGTACTGCAAGGGCATCATCGAGATCATCTTCTGTATCAAAGTTGTCGTCGATGTTGGAGTACGACCCATCACATTGCTGGCACAGTTTCACGAAGAACATTCCTGATCACCTACACCCACACTGACCATGGTAATCTGTGTTTCATTTGCAAGATGTAAGCTGAAGAAGCCTCTTGGGAGCCAGAGGTTTCAGTATGATAATGGGAACCACGTGTTTTATGTGATTGCTGGGGGCTTTCTGTCGCACAGATTTGTATGGTTGAGTTGGCATACCTTCAAACAAATTTGTAACTTGTATATAAATAATGTACGAAGTAAGTATGGTCAAAGTGTGAAAACTGTATGCAGCACCATGATACCAACAGAGTCACAAATAAATTTTTTAGTGCGTGTGAAAAATGAGGGTAGACAAATCACCACGCTGACGACAATGTGCAGTGAAAGTGGAATTGCCTCCAAGCAGGCAGCTGACGATGCAGACACATTGATGATGTGGACGGCAGAATTGCTGGCTTCAGCTAGCAAGCGTCACAATTGTGGGGAAGATGTTGACCTTCTGCTCATAATGATGGGTGTCCCAAACTTCCCTGAATGTATATTTCCACAAGCCAGGAAGAGGTATACCTCTCTACCATCTGAGAAGTGCAATGGAGAAGAGCGTTGCCAACCAAATGCTCCTCCGCTACACAATGAGTGGCTGCGACATATGTCTGCTTGAATCACACATTGCTAAATTCACTGACCCTACAACCCTTCCAAAGGAAATAACAGCTGCTGGTGAGAAATTTCTGATTGCTCTTTGTGGTGATAACCACCCATCCACAACATTCAACAAGCTGAGATTGTTACACTATTCCACACCAACAACGGGACTATCCACCTTGAGGTCCTCCTACAGCAACACAAGAATGACAAACCCATCAAGGTTACTGTCAAGCGTTTGCTCCAGGCAGATGAAATGTGTGTGTTGAGCAACCCGTTGTTACCTGATGTCTACATTACGTCATGGGCCTGCCAGCCATCTTTTGCTATCACCAGACAAGCAAGCACGAGGCCACCTAAGTCGACCAACACCACCACCGACACTACACCATCATTGGATTAGTCTCCACAGGACACCTGCCCAGTTTCTCCTGTTCTAAGACCAGTCTACACAAAGGCTGGCAGAAGCATACAGCATGAATACAGGGTGAGTCAAAAAGGTCCTTACAGCTTTTGGATGATACTGAATTTTGTTGAGATAACATACAGAATTGGTAGATGTGTCATTTTATAGCAAACATCAAGTTTGATCTATGTAATGCGTCAGTACTCTATCTGCCACCAGGAGCACCAGCGTAGTGCGTGCTTTCACTGCTGTAGAGTGTGTTCGCTATGTGGTTTTTATATCAGGATATGCTTGAAATTTTTTTAATACCACAGAACAGTGAAGGTGATGGAAATAGGATGGTTTACTACCAGCAAGATGGTGCAACACCTGATTCCCTCACGGAAGTTTGAGGTTTCCTTGATAATCGCTTTCTGGGTTGGTGTATTAGCCCTCTGCCACCTCACTCCCAAGACTTGACACCACTGGATCTCTTTCTCTGGTGTTCATTAAAGATCGTATGTATGTTCCTCCCCTACCAAACAATTTAGCCAACCTGAAAGACTGCATCTACGCTGCCGGCGCACAAGTTACATCCGATTTGCTGCAATGAGTGTGGAAAGAAACTGCTAACCGGTGAGACGTTTGCCACATCACGAAAGGTAGTCACATTGGATTAAAATGACACTTTACACTTTTGTGTGAAACTTGAGGTGGTTTGCTACAAAATAACACATCTGTCAGTTCTGTAAGTTATCTGAATAAATTTCTGTATCATCTCAAAGTTGTAAAGTCCTTCTGACTCATCATTCCTCTTATATTTATTCATCCCAGGAGCTCCACACTTCAAGGCAGTGAGGGGGTGGAATGGCGGCTATGTGGCAACACAATTGGTCAGAGACTAAGACTGAAATCAGATGTGTGGAATATGTTTCCTTTGTGTCATTTTTCCTGCCATGTTTCATGTATCATCATTTTGCTGTATGTGTTCTTTCAGTAAATTAATATTGTGTGTAACTTCTATTGTTCACTCTTTATTAGTCCACAGCTGATGATGTAGTGGCTAGTGTTGCTGCCCCTGGATCATGGGGCCCCGGGTTTGATTCCCAGCCGGGTTGGGGATTTTCTCTGCCCGGGGACTGGGTGTTTGTGTTGTCCTCATCATTTCATCATCATCATCATCATTCATGATAGTGGCTAAATTGTACTGCGTAAAAAATTGGAGTGTGAAAAAATTGGGACTTTGTACAGGCGCTGATGACCGCGTAGTTGAGTGCCCCACAAACCAAACATCAACATCATCACTCTTTATTGTGGATTGACATTCCCAAAGGTCCTTAATTACTTATCTCCACTCTTGTGACTGGATACTGTATGTCTCATTTTGTGAGAAGATACACATTGACTCAATCAGGTTGTGAACCTATCATAACAAGAAGAGAAATCACTTTACAGTGGTATGATATTATTCTTATGATCTCTCTAACTACTGATTTTCCAAAACTGGTGTCTTCTGGTTGAGGATGCAATACCTGATGTAATAAGCCTTGTTTTCCTCAGAATGCCAGACATTCTACTTCACTTGCCTATGTTTAAAACTTTCACATTATTCACAAGTGTATGAACGGTAAAGGCAAAAGGCTTGGACGCAGGCATCTCATGAGTATGTAAACATAAGCTGGTGCTATCTTGGGACGCTGATGAACTACAGTGTTGGTATATGCCTGCCGCTGAGCACCTCCATACATGCAGTCGAGACGAGTTTTGTCAATGGCCACCTGCATAGAGTGGAGCTTTTTTAACTTGTGTGGTTTTTCAGCTCAAAATGAGACTTTTCACATCAATAGTATCTGGTGCTAGGATGTCAGGCACATTTATGACAGGTTGGCATAATGAACATGTTAATATTATAAACTGTTTTTAAGGAATATAGCAATGACGGCTAAATACTTGGTGTTGGCATATTTCTGTACCTCAATTACCCTGTGCCTACACAATCCTGACAAATAGTATGGAAGGTCCTCAGCCAAGGAGACAAGCCCATAACCCCATACAGAAATGGTGTTAGCATGAGGATCAATTATGGAAATCTTAGTCCTAAGGAGGTGTGATGGATGTGTGGACATCTGAGAATTCAGAGTACCTGCTATCTCTCCATGGTGCAGCTGCTTGGACATCATCTGACAATGAGGGAGCATCCGACGATGGAATTCAGGTTAGTCTGCTCAAATATGGTTACAGTACAGAAGGCAGTGATGGATTTGTAAAACGCATTAAGATGGCCTAATGATATCCGAAGAGCAGAGTGTTGCGTATTCAACACAAATGTAGAATGTTACAGATGTAAGGAACCCAGTTACAAGCATCAACACTGTAAGGAGAAATGAATTTGCTACAATCATGAGCTATGAGTCATGTACTGAGGGACTGCCACAATAGAAGAAAAGGTAATGTGAGCAACAGATGATTTGGTAGATCGTTAAAAGAATAAAGGGGATTACGTGCCACCACATCGTTTCCCCCTCTGCCTGAGCCATTGCTTCCTGTTACCTCCACTGAAAGTCAGATTGACAATGACTTCATGATAGGCACTGTGTATATGGACAACAAATCGAGCTTCTTATTAATACAGGGACAAGTTAAGACGCAGCTAAAAGTGCATCACTTAAATGGTGAGAAGTTACATAACCTTGGAGAGGTTGACATAGAATTGTGTTTAGGCCAAGAAAAATACACAGTGAGGGTGCATGTTGTTTCAAGCAATGAAACATGCTGTGATGGTTCAGTTGGATTTGATTTCTTGTCCACTAATGGGGCAGAGATATGTGCTGCGGTTAGAAAGACTGGACTAGGTCATAGCAACTATGAGCTAGGAAGTCATTTTTCAGATCATACTCAAAGGAGAACCAACACTGACATTATGGGACTGATCAACCTGACCAACACATCAGTTCAAACTCTCCAAATCAATGTACAAATTGATCAACTTTAGCAAATTATCCATGGAGAAGGAAAAATAATCATGTTGAAGTCAAGCCATCCCAATGCAAAGAAGGAGCTCTGTTATCGACCGAACAGTGAAGTAAATGTGAGTTACTGGACAAGGTGCATTGTTATGTCACCAGAAATGTAGATGTGGCTACAATGGTGAGCTGGAACATAGCTAGAGTCCCAATAACAAGAGCGAAAATGAGCAAAAAAGATGTCATATTGCCGTGAGGAATGAAAGTTGCTGAAGTGCTGAGCATAAGTAGAAGTGATGTCATACAAATTCCAAATGAAGTATCGCAGTCATGAAGACAGATTTTTGTACAGTTGCTGAAAAATTGCCATGGAGAGTTGAAGTTGATAATGAGCTGAAGCATAAGATTTAGCAAAAGATAGAACATTTGACAGATGAAGCACAGTTCTTAGTGCTTGTTTTGTTTGAGTATGTGGATCTTTTCCGAGAACATTCATAGCTACCTGTCGCTCAATTGATTCAGCATCGTATACGTACTGGAAATGCAGCACCAGTTCACTCAGAAACCCTTCAGTCAGTGACAGCTGGTAGACAAAATTGTTAAAGAACAACTGGAAGTTGGAATTGTAGAACCAAGAGATGCTGCAGATCCAGTGTGGTCTTCACCAATTATTATTGCTACAAGAAAATCTGTTTCTGGAGAGCCACAGTTCTGTTTTTGCATCGATACTGTGCTGTGAATGCAGAAAACAACAGACATTTAACCCTTTACCAAAATTGGTAGAAATCCTAGACTACTTGGACAGGTGTCAAATTTTTCTGGTTTGTGACCTAACAAATGGATATCAATAGCTGATAGCAAATCCAGATGATTGAGTGGCAACTTCATTTGTTACAGCATCATGAGTTTATAAATACTTTACATGTGGACTTTGCAATGTGCCAGCCACCTTCCATCATCTGATGGATTCGGTTTTGTGAGGGCTCACAGAGACACAAGCTCTTTTATACCTTGACAACATAATAATTTTCAGTGAAAACACGAAACAGCATACTGAGAGACTTAAAGCAGTTTTTGAACACGTAGGGAGCACAAATTTGTCTGTATTATTAGATAAATGCACAAAATCAAGTGAACTGGTGTCCATCTGGGCTCAAAACTAATTGCAACTGTCAAGAAATTTCCTGAACTACAGAATTTAAAGGAACTGCAATCATTCTTCGGGTTAGCCAATTTCAACAGATGTTTCATAGCCAGTTATGCAGTTAGCAATAAGAACAGTATGCCCAATGATGCAGCCACTGAGAAAAGGAACAATATTTAATTGATCGACAGAATGCAAAAAATGTAATGGAGTGACTTTAAAACTTCCCTAACTACAGCTCCAGCATTAGCGTACCCAGATTTCAGCAAGTGCTTCAATCATTAAACAATGTTTCAAATTTTGCTGTTGGTGCTATTTTGTCTCAAGAAATTGATGACCATGAACACCCAATATCATTTGCTTCCAGACAATTAAACAAAGCAGAATGTAATTATACTACAATTGCAAAGGAGCTTTGTGCTTTGGTTTTTGGTATGACACACAACAGATATTTTTGACAGGAACAGAATTTACAGTGTTTACAGACCATGCTGTGCTTGAAAGGTCAATGAGCTTAAAGGACCCACATTTCGGATTAATGAGGTGAGCTTTTAGACTGAATGGGTTGCAGTTTAAGGTTATTCACTAAACTGCGTGTAAACATTGGCACAATGATCAAAAGGTTCATGCTTGTGTTACAGTAAGTCATGACAGAGAGGTAAAAGCAGCTCAACAGGAGGACCCACAATGAAAAATATGGAAATGTAATCAATGGTTCGTCAAAACAGATGGAATGGTGTACAAAATCTCTAGTAAAGGAAACAGCCTCCTTACTCCAGAAAGAATGAGAGAGCAAATCATGATGGAACAGCATGATTCATTATTTTCTGATCATCGTGGTGAAAAAGCACCAAAAATTGAAATAACTGTGATATACTGGTGGCCAAGCAGTAAAGCTTACAGTTTTGAGTTTGTTTCACAGTGTGATTCCTGTAACAGGCATAATAATTTGGGAACAACTAAGGGACCATTACAAGAACTGCCAGAGACAAGTGAACCATTTGAAAGAGTAGGACTTGATGTTGCTGGACCTTTACCTAAGACCACTGCTTGATTTGTGAAAAAAAAAAAAAGGAAAAGGTTCCAGTACAGTGATCTTTTGAGGTGTGTTTTTGAAATTTAGACTTCTTAAAACATTATTTTAACATTTTTCTGAGCATTTTAAAAGTGTGAATAAAACATTTGTACTGGTAAAAAATAAAGTTCTACAATAGACACAACTCAAAATCTGAAGTCCTGATTTTTTGTTGTCAGAGGTATCAGTACAGCATACTGGCACTTATTGTCACAAATCAGGCACTGCCTAAGATTAAAGATAGGAATAAATATATATTGATCATGTTAGATCATTTCTCCAGATATATTTTCATTATACCAATATGTAATCAAAGTGCTGAGACAGCGGCTAAAGTTTTTTTAAACGAGTGGATTCAGAAGTTTGGATCAGAATTCACCATAATCAATGATCAAGGAACAAATTTCTTGTGTGAATTTCTTAGACTGATTTGCAAGCTGATGAAAATAATGCAGCTAAGAAATGCACTCGCACACACTTCAGGATATGGATGCATTGAACAATTAAATGGAATAATAATTAAGATGGTTACTCACTACATAAGAAGCATGCACGATGACTTGGGTGTGTGTCTACCATACATCGTGAGTGCTTACAATGCAAATATGCACACGGCAGCAGGCCTAAGTCTGTACGAAATTGTATCTGGAAGAAGGATGCATTCACCCTTGGACTTTACCTGATTGACCACTGGAATCAGCAATAAGCATGTAAAGGAATTAGAGCACAAGATAAAGGAGGCATGGAAGGGAGTGAAGCAGTAGAATCACATATGTTTTCTGCAGCAAGCGAAACAACAAGGTTGCCAAACACTCATGCCACAGTATTGAACGGAGATCTTGTCTACCTGAGCTACCTAGTGTTAAAGAAGAGTCAGGTCAAAAGTTTAAGAAGTTTAGGAAAGGACCATACCCAATGTTGGAGGTATTGTTGCCAGTCACCCTTAAGCCTGCCTTTCAATTCAATTGTCATTCCTGCCAATTGTGTAAAGTCATTTCTGGGCAGACTTACTGCAGCATCACAGGATGACAATGAGGACCAACCAAGTTGGCTACAATTATAGTTTTTGCTGTGATACTGTGTTTCAATAATGCTGTAGTTACAGTAACACAGTATTTGAAAAAGATTAGACATGGTAATTTCGACAAGTAATGCTAAATTTTGTACTTAATACAACTTGAGTTAAGAAGCAAACAGATTTAATTTGTTCAGTCAAAGAAAAGATAATGGCACAGTTTTAGAAATGCAAATGTCTTGGTGTAACTACTGGACCACTGGCAAAATGCAGATACAATCCACATTCGTTAGTTACGAAGAAGAGATTAATAGTTTCTTAAACCTTTTCCACATGAAACCTTGATTAGGTGCAAATGTGTCTGGTTTGTTTTGGAAGGAGTGTCCTTCAAAATGGTTCAAATGGCTCTAAGCACTATGGAAGTTAACTTCTGAGGTCATCAGTCACCTAGAACTTAGAACTACTTAAACCTAACTAACCTAAGGACATCACACACATCCACGCCCAAGGCAGGATTCGAACCTGTGACCGTAGTGCGGTTCCAGACTGTAGCACATAGAACCGCTCGGCCACCCCAGCCAGCGAGTGTCCTTCATACTGTATTTGGTACTTTAACCGGCCAAGATCTACTGGACATTAAAGACAAAATTTTCTCTCTTGAAAAGCAGTCCAACAGGAATTCAATTAACCTCCCAAAAGAAACAGTTATATTAAGGAATATGCAAAGAACCATTACTAATTAAGAAGTTTTTGTTGAACAGATTGTAAAGCAATTCATTACACATTTCAACAAAATTAACAGTTTAAAAGAATTATTACTGAGATGAATGCAAACTTCTGTGAGTTGTTTGAAGGATTGTAAGTGCTCACTTAGATTTGGACACTGTTGTTGCAAATTACTGACAGTCTTTCAAATCCTGGAATTGATGCTCTTAATTTAAGAACAGCCATAATTGTTTAAGCAGAGCACTATTTCATTCAGACCAGTTCTTACAGATTCTACTGTTAACTGGATGTAAGCTAAGTGCAACATCTGCTATGATTTGGCCTGTCCATTCTTGTAATTTATATGCTTACTAAAAGGCAACTGCATGCATTCCTTAAAGATTGAAGGTAAATTAACTTTATGAAACAATAAAGTTTGGTGGGAAGAAACTGATTACATTTTGCTGTATTCAGAGAAACAACTACATTCTATGCAGTTCAAAAATGGTTCAAATGGCTCTGAGTACTATGGGACACAACTTCTGAGGTCATCAGTCCCCTAGAACTTAGAACTACTTAAACCTCACTAACCTAAGGACGTCACACACATCCATGCCCGAGGCAGGATTCGAACCTGCGACTGTAGCGGTCTCGTGGTTCCAGACTGTAGCGCCTAGAACTGCACGGCCACTCCGGCCGTCATCTCTATGCAGTCATATTAAGAATTAAATAGTGGATAGAGCTGCTCATCAGATACTTTTTGTGGTATACTCAAGAAGAGTTTCTGTCAGTTGGTACCAGAAGTATTGTCGACGTCCGTCTGCAGCAGGAACATCCCAGTGCGCAAACCAAGTATGTTGCCCACGAGAATCATACCCTCTGGAGTGGCAGCGCCACCAGGAAGTGAGACACTTGCTTAAGCAACCGTACATGAGCATAAGTTGTGAGTTGCAAGTTGTAATTCAGTTCGATTCTTTCTAGGGAGTTCCTGCAGAACCTTCGTTATGTCTTCAAGGCGTGCAGTGACATAGAAACAATGCCCAATGGATAGACAGTGAATACAATTATAGTACGTGGACAAAGAACACCTGCCTAGAGATTTAAAAAAATACTGTTAATTTGGAACTGTTCTTTGAGTAGTACACCCAAGTCGGAAGACTAGTTTTCTTCTGACTTTAGTTCAGAGAACAATTTAACTTGTTTTCATGCACTATAGACGATGCAAGACAGATAGGCTAAAAGTTCACTCTACAATTGCTGTAACCAGTGTTACCAAAGTTGAGCAATATATTTTACTACTCACTATTCTGTGTTACTTTCATTGTGTATGTGCTGCCATAGAATCCACGCATCCATCCTACCATGGCACCTTTATTAGTCTTTTCCAGTGGCAACAAGATTTTCATCAAAATGGACTACCACAGTCCATAACACTTTTATGCAATAGCTGAAATGTTTCTCTAGTATTCACTCTCTATGAAATAACATCAATTAGTTCTTCATAAATTATGCATATACTGAACCTTTCATAACGGTATGGCAGCAATTCATATATTGTGCATTTGCAGAATGTAATTTACTCTACATCTATTAGTCCACCTTCTCCTCCCCCTCCCTCACCCTCCTTCTCCTCACTCTCTCTTGGTCCAACTCCTCCTCACGCCGCTCTCTGTCCATCTTGTGTTGCATTCTCTCTGATCATCCGCTGTTCCCCCTCTCCCTGTCGATCTCCCTTTCCCTACTCTCTCTGTCCATCTCCTCCTTCCCCTCACTATGTCCATCTCATCATCCCCCATATCTCTGTCTGTTGCGGACTGGATTCATCAACTCTGACAAAAAGCTCACTGCTGCTTGAAAAATATAAAGGATGACAGTTATTGAACTATAAGGGGGGGGGGGGGGGGGGGACGTAAATCATTTACAAACTACGTCTTGACATACTTCATTCAACATGTAAATGTCACTACAAATTGAAAACTGTCGCTAAAATTCGACAATGTAACACTTAGGGAATTTTTATGCACAATATAGTGCTCCCAACTGTATATCAGCTTAATTAGTTACGTGTTAATTATGCCTAGAACAACTTAATTCACAGAAATATAGAACTGAGTTTTAAATGAAGAACATAAGAATTAGTTTAGTCAGGACACAGTTAAACCTTTTAGATCTGATTTTTTTTCTAGAGGAAGGAAATTTTTTATTTATGCTCTAATACTCTTAGGCGATTTTGTAATGATTTTTTAGAAGCTTGATTTGTATAAATATATGTCGCCATTTTCAATACATATTTGAACATTTGGCTTTCATTTTATGGACTAAAGCAAACAATTTTGAAAATTCACTTTAGTAATAAATAAACTGGTAATTCAATAATTACCTTGCAAAATAACAATAATAATAACAATTATACAGTGGGAAAAATATATCTAAAAACAAAGATGATGTGACTTACCAAACAAAATCGCTGGCAGGTCGATAGACACACAAACAAACGTAAACATACAAATGTTTGTGTGTCTATCGACCTGCCAGTGCTTTTGTTTGGTAAGTCACATTATCTTTGTTTTTAGATATATTTTTCCCACGTGGAATGTTTCCCTCTATTATATTCAATTATACAGTGGAGTACACCTAACCAATAATTTTCTTGAATTCTTTTGAATTCTGATGGACAAAGACTGCTGTGCACTTGTTGATATTTTTACGGTGATACCCAACAGTTGGGAGCACTTGTGCATGATACAGTGGAGTGTACCTAACCAATTATTTTCTTGAATTCTCTTGTATTCTGGTGGACAAAGACTGCTGCGCACTTGTTGATATTTTTACAGTGATACCCAACAGGTGGGAGCACTTTTGCATGATGAAAAGATTGAGCATTCACAGATGTGTATGTGAGGTTTCCATTGAGGAAAAGTATTTTTGTTGCAGCTAATACACACAAAATATTAATTTACACAATTGTAGCCAGAGGATCTGAATGAGTTAAATATGTGTAGTACTTACCCTAATTTTGAGATGTGTTCGCATGGGTAGGGTTTCACGGACAGAAATGAAGGAACAATACAATTGATACATAAAATTACAACTAAATGATTCAATTAAAAAAAAAAAATTGTTTCCATTATGCACAGAGAGGGCATACCATTTTCTTTAATTCTCAGCTCGTGTGGCAACAAAAAAAACTAAACTCCGCCCGAACAGGCCATGAAGGCCCAACAGTACTGACCGGCTGCTGTGTCATCCTCAGCTCAAAGGCGTCACTGGATGTGGATACGGCAGGGCACATCACATTGCTCTCCCGGCCATAGGTCAGTTTACGAGACCACGGTGCATTACTTGTTACTGCATTACTTGTTAGTGTAGCACTGATTTCTCATTATGTACCTTTCGCACGTGTTAATGAACAAGAGAAACAGTCTCTTGGCATTGGTTAGAATTTTCATTTCTGCTTCCAGAATTTGATTCTCATGGGTTATGAGCATGTTTCATGTTCTATTGCCATACAGCTGCCTCTTCCTAAATTCTAAATATTTGTTAGTGAACTGGTACATGAGTATTATTTTGTGTAACAACTATATATATTACTGTGTATTTGGGATCCATTATTTTCGAATTTTCTACAGAAATGTCTTGCTTATATGATGCATGTCGCTTGTGATTGGTGCCTTCTGACCACTGCGAGATTATTTCGTCCTATAGAAATATATCGTTATTTGATCAAACTACACTGCTAATCATTACACCTTCTTTAACTTGTGTATCTTTTTCACTTCTTTCATTTCTTGATTATTACATCACTATGTTTGAACATTTGTTGATCTTAGTAAATTTTATTATCTTACAACCTATAAGGTGCACTTAAATGAAAATGAGACATATGGATAAAAAGCAAGTAAACAGTTTATTATTTGAAACGGAATCTCCACAGCTGTGAGACAAGACCCGGAAAACTGTTCGCATTTGCCTACAGAACCATGATCACATGGGTAGAGATCGAGAGTGTACGGAATGTTGGGAAAGTTCGCTGTGTTGCCTGAATGTACATCAATAAACTTTTATCCCTCTTTTTTCACGGTACTGTTATTTCATCAGCCTTACTCTTGGTAGAGTATACAGCTTTACTGTATGGATAAATGATAATGGCGTCCTCTTCGGTAAAATATTCCGGAGGTAAAATAGTCCCCCATTCGGATCTCCGGGCGGCGACTACTGAAGAGGACATCCTTATCAGGAGAAATAAAACTGGCATTCTACGGATTGGAGCGTGGAATGTCAGATCCCTTAATTGAGCAGGTAGGTTAGAAAATTTAAAAAGGAAAATGGATAGGTTAAAGTTAGATATAGTGGGAATCAGCTAAGTTCAGTGGCAAGAGGAACAAGACTTTTGGTTAGGTGAATACAGGTTTATAAATACAAAATCAAATAGGGGTAATGCAGGAGTAGGTTTAATAATGAATAAAAAAATAGGGGTTCGTGTAAGCTACTACAAACAGCATAGTGAACGCATTATAGTGGCCAAGATAGACACGAAGCCCACACCTACAACAGTAGTACAAGTCTATATGCCAACTAGCTCTGCAGATGAAGAAGAAATTGAAGAAATGTATGATGAGATAAAAGAAATTATTCAGATAGTGAAGGGAGACGAAAATGTAATAGTCATGGGTGACTGGAATTCGATAGTAGGAAAAGGAAGAGAAGGAAACATAGTAGGTGAATATGGATTGGGGGTAAGAAATGAACGAGGAAGCCGCCTGGTAGAATTTTGCACAGAGCACAACTTAATCATAGCTAACGCTTGGTTCAAGAATCATTAAAGAAGGTTGTATACATGGAAGAAGCCTGGAGATACTGACAGGTTTCAGATAGATTATATAAGACAGAGGTTTAGGAACCAGGTTTTAAATTGTAAGACATTTCCAGGGGCAGATGTGGACTCTGACCACAGTCTATTGGTTACGAACTGTAGATTAAAACTGAAGAAACTGCAAAAAGGTGGGAATTTAAGGAGATGGGACCTGGATAAACTGAAAGAACCAGAGGTTGTACAGAGTTTCAGGGAGAGCATAAGAGAACAATTGACAAGAATGGGGAAAAGAAATACAGTAGAAGAAGAATGGGTAGCTTTGAGGGATGAAGTAGTGAAGGCAGCAGAGGATCAAGTAGGTAAAAAGACAAGGGCTAGTAGAAATCTTTGGGTGACAGAAGAAATATTGATTTAATTGATGAAAGGAGAAAATATAAAAATGCAGTAAATGAAGCAGGCAAAAAGGAATACAAACGTCTCAAAAATGAGATCGACAAGAAGTGCAAAATGGCTAAGCAGGCATGGCTAGAGGAGAAATGTAAGGATGTAGAGGCTTATCTCACTAGGGGTAAGATAGATACTGCCTACAGAAAAATTAAAGAGACCTTTGGAGAAAAGAGAACCACTTGTATGAATATCAAGAGCTCAGATGGAAACCCAGTTTTAAGCAAAGAAGGGAAAGCAGAAAGGTGGAAGAAGTGTATAGAGGGACTATACAAGGGTGATGTACTTGAGGGCAATGTTATAGAAAGGGAAGAGGATGTAGATGAAGATGAAATGGGAGATATGATACTGCGTCAAGAGTTCGATAGAGCACTGAAAGACCTGAGTCGAAACAAGGCCCCGGGAGTAGACAACATTCCATTAGAACTACTGACAGCCTTGGGAGAGCCAGTCCTGACAAAACTGTACCATCTGGTGAGCAAAATGTATGAGACAGGCGAAATACCCTCAGACTTCAAGAAGAATATAATAATTCCAATCTCAAAGAAAGCAGGCATTGACAGGTGTGAAAATTACCGAACTATAAGTATAATAAGCCATGGCTGCAAAATACTAACACGAATTCCTTACAGACAAATGGAAAAACTGATAGAAGCCAACCTTGGGGAAGAACAGTTTGGATTCCATAAAAATATGGGAACACGTGAGGCAATATTGACCCTACGACTTATCTTAGAAGCTAGATTAAGAAAAGGCAAACCTACATTTCTAGCATTTGTAGACTTAGAGAAAGCTTTTGATAATGTTGACTGGAATACTCTCTTTCAAATTCTGAAGGTGGCAGGGGTAAAATACAGGGAGCGAAAGGCTATTTACAATTTGTACAGAAACCAGATGGCAGTTATAAGAGTCGAGGGACACGAAAGGGAAGCAGTGGTTGGGAAGGGAATGAGACAGGGTTGTAGCCTCTCCCTGAATGTTATTCAATCTGTATATTGAGCAAGCAGTAAAGGAAACAAACCAAAAATCCGGAGTAGGTATTTAAACCCATGGAGAAGAAATAAAAACTTTGAGGTTCGCCGATGACATTGTAATTCTGTCAGAGATAGCAAAGGACTTGGAAGAGCAGTTGAACAGAATGGACAGTGTCTTGAAAGGAGGATATAAAATGAACACCAACAAAAGCAAAACGAGGATAATGGAATGTAGTCGAATTAAGTTGGGTAATGCAGAGGGAATTAGATTAGGAAATCAGACGTTTAAAGTAGTAAAGGAGGTTTGCTATTTGGGGTGTAAAATAACTGATGATGGTCGAAGTAGAGAGGATATAAAACGTAGACTGGCAATAGCAAGGAAAACGTTTCTGCAGAAGAGAAATTTGTTAACATCGAGTATAGATTTAAATGTCAGGAAGTCGTTTCTGAAAGTATTTGTATGGAGTGTAGCCATGTATGGAAGTGAAACATGGACGATAAATAGTTTGGACAAGAACAGAATAGAAGCTTTCGAAATGTGGTGCTACAGAAAAATGCTGAAGATTAGATGAGTAGATCACATAACTAATGAGGAGGTATTGAATAGGATTGGGGAGAAGAGGAGTTTGTGGCACAGCTTGACTAGAAGAAGGGATCGGTTGGTAGGACATGTTCTAAGGCATCAAGGGATCACCAATTTAGTATTGGAGGGCAGCGTGGAGGGTGAAAATAGTAGAGGGAGACCAAGAGATGAATACACTAAGCAGATTCAGAAGGATTTAGGCTGCAGTGTGTACTGGGAGATGAAGCTTACACAGGATAGAGTAGCATGGAGAGCTGCATCAAACCAGTCTCAGGACTGATGACCACAACAACAACAACAACTCTTGGTAGAATTGATTCATAAATTAATAAACTTCCTGGGTTCATCTAAAATATAGGGTAAGGTGTACGATGCCTTGAATGTCTCAATACACCGAACCACATGCTAACTTAATACCATACGTTTGTAAAACCCAGGCTATTTTGGGAAACTGGAGTTGAGCCACAGTCAGATTTAACGGCGCTCAACTAACTGGTTAAACTGCGATCATGGGCGGTGCACCAGAATTTTTTGTCGACCAGGGGTAAATGCCGACTATATCGCAGTTAACTTTTAATTGAGGTTTATGGACTCAGTCGTGAGTGTTACAACTGTGTTTCCGCATAGCTGGAAGTTTTCTTCACATTATAGGACCAATTTAATAAATATGTACGTGTCTTCCATGCCGAAAAAATTCCTGATGCGGTAATATTAATCGTGTCAGAGTATCTTTCCTTTAGAAAATACACTGTAAGACAAGAAAGGCAACGAATCACGAAGGAATTGTCAGAATGGGGCTGAAATTGGCAGATATGGTAGATGTGATGTACATGTACAGACAAACAAATGATTACAATCTGAGAAAACTTGGATGATTTATTCAAGAGATAGAGCTTCACAAATTGAGCAAGTCAACCCATTGGTCCACCTCTGGCACTTATGAAAGCAGTTATTCGGCTTAACATTGATTGATAGAGCTGTTGGATGTCCTCCTGAGGGGTATCGAACCAAATGCTGCCCAACTGGCGTCTTAGATTGTCAAAATCCCGAGCTGGATGAAGGGCTCCACCCAAAATGCTCCGAACATTCTCAGTTAGGAAGATACCCTTCAGTGATGAGTCCCGCTTCGAACTGATTCCTTATGACCAGTGGAAACGTGTCTGGAGACGCCTCCTCCCACCCCCCTCCTCTCTTACCTCTTCCAATAAACAGAGGGAAGTGTGGCCGAGTTACGAGATAGATAATTTTTACTTTATTTAGCCTGCAAATAAACCGAAATAATGTCCAAAATATTGCATTCATTAATATTTTCGTAAAAGGCATGAAAAGGAAAGACAAAGGAATATCTGAGATTGCAAATAAATTTCCAAGACTGTACATACAGCATCCATGAGCGCCCTGCAAATAACGTTTCAATAAGAGATTGTAATCAAAGCGTACAGGTAAATATGTGGTAGTTATAACTTCTGCAAGATGCCAAGAAAATTACTGCTTCTACTGTTTCTACGATGTACATCTGCCCAGAAGTGTTAATCATCAACCGTAAAATAACTTTTATACTTGAAGTTCTCGTTTACACCTTAAAATCCCTTCCGGGAAATTTATTTTCTATCTATAATTTTCCCTTGCCTTTCCATTTCATGTCTTTTATGAAAATATCAATAAATAGAATATATTGAGCATTATTTCGGTTTACTTTCTGTGCAGGTAACGTAAAAATTGAAAAAAAATAGCATTGAGACTCGAACCCACGAGACTCGTATCGGCCTTCTGTACTCTTTGCGCCGTGGCAACTGTTGCCTGGAAACTACGTTAATGTAAATGGCTCAATGCGTCGTCCAGCAAAAATGAATTTTTTTCTACGGAATTGACCATCTGGAATTTGCAATTCTGTCACTTCCACTTCCGGCCAAGCGGTGCATGTATCATAAATTTGGACGAAATCGGTAATGACCAGTAAACGTGGTCCCCTTGGCAGTTAAAGTGGTCAGGCTTATCATCAGTTGGTCACGACTACTCCGCGATTTGGAACAGAGTGGTAAAATGGAAACTTTGTAGATTGTTCATATTTAATTGAATGGGAGCTGATTATAGCACAGTACACTATCTTCACACTTCGTGCTGTAAATTGTCTCTCTGAATAATGAAACAGTCACTACTATGTTTGGAGCTCTTAAGTGGGAATGTGATGTTCGTATTATTCGTCGTTAATTTGAATCTTGAAACTGTTGCCTTGAGTACCCATGTGGACTTCACGAGGGGAAAAAAAAGAAGAAGATTGAGTTCAAATAGGCCTTAGATTGGGGTTACTTGAGCCCATATTCTGCTTTCCTATGCAAATGCATCACAATAGTGTGTTGGGTTCAAGTAAGATGTAGGATTTTTAATAATACCTAGATGCTCATTGACAAAATAATTTTCATCGGAAAAATCTTCTAACAAAACAGTAAAATAATGGAAACATAGAGCTGTGAAACAAATCACAGAACTTCAACCGACTCTAAATATTGCCTTTGATTGATGGAACAGAAAATAAGCCCGTTTAACAAGTTTTGGAGGGTTAATCTTCTCCTTAATATCGCACATATCGCACCATTTATAGCGTGGAATGTCTTCTTGTGCAGGCCACTTCCAGAAAATTTTTGTTTTATGCATACACTCGACGACAGCTGCGTTGTCGTCTACATGTGACACAACACCAGGAAATTCAGTGTTCTCCCATAAGACGATTCTATGTTGCCTTCTCCAATGTCTAACATTACTGCCTTTTGAAACACTGCCTTTTTAGTTCTTCCCGCTTTTTACACGGCCCATCTTTGCTTGTTCATCTATAGTCCTACTGTTAGATGGCAGATTAATGTCTCTCAGGCCACACGCATCATTCTCACTGTTACAAAATTAAAGTCACTTTCTCTTGATGAGTCCGCAGCTCGTGGTCTTACGGTAGCGTTCTCGCTTCACGCGCACGGGATCCCGGGCTCGATTCCCGGCGGGGTCAGGGATTTTTCCTGCCTCGAGATGACTGGGTGGTGTTGCGTCGTTCTCATCATCATTCATCTCCATTTCGGGTGGAGGAAGGCAATGGCAAACCACCTCCGCTAGGACCTTGCCTAGTACAGCGGTGCGGGTCTCTCGCATCGTCCCCTACGCTCCTCGGAGTACGGGGCCTCCTCCTCATCCCCTGATGACAGGACTCTGAAATCATCAGCATCTTCTGATGTTGACTCAATGTCGACTTGTTTTAATGGTTTTTTAGTTTTCTTGGTGTTCTTCGATTTTTCTACCGTTGTCTTGTTTCACATTTTTAACTTTTTTACTCTAGCGTTTAAACACTTTTCCATTTGTTCGTCTGCAAAATCATTGTACTTGCGGATGCCATGCAATCTTGTATATTTAAACGGCTTGCTGAGCCTTAAATCTGTGAAGGAAAAACGTAAATAGCTTAAAACATATTTTGTATGAGGCACAAATTGAAAATAACTTGTCACAATCTGTAACCGCTGTTTTATTTGAATAAATGATGAATATACGTGTCTAAGGATTACTTGGACTCAAGTCGGTCGTGGGTTCAAGTAGCCCTTGTATTTGGTTATCAGCACATCAGCATACACTTTGACAAATAATATGTTAAAGCTGATGTATAGATAAACATTTACATAGAAATTACGTAAAGCGCTGTTTAAGGCATAAAATTGTGCACTTACTGTATTCAAAACATCAAATCTTCGCACATTGGACAAAGAAGCTGTAAGACGAGAAAAACAGTACATATGTTACACCACTGACATTGTTGTTGTTGTTGTTGTTGTGGTCTTCAGTCCAGAGACTGGTTTGATGCAGCTCTCCATGCTACTCTATCCTCTGCAAGCTTCTTCATCTCCCAGTACCTACTGCAACCTAAATCCTTCTGAATCTGGTTAGTGTATTCATCTCGTGGTCTCCCTCTGCGATTTTTACCCTCCACGGCGCCCTCCAATACTAAATTGGTGATCCCTTGATGCCTCAGAATATGCCCTACCAACCGGTCCCTTCTTCTAGTCAAGTTGTGCCACAAATTTCTCTTTTTTCCAATTGGATTCAGTACTTCCTGATTAGTTATGTGATCTACCCATCTAATCATCAGCATTCTTCTGTAGCACCACATTTCGAAAGCTTCTATTCTCTTCTTGTCCAAACTATTTATCGTCCACGTTTCACTTCCATACATGGCTACACTCCATACAAATACTTTCAGAAACGACTTCCTGACACTTAAATCTATACACGATGTTAACAAATTTCTCTTCTTCAGAAATGCTTTCCCTGCCATTGCCAGTCTACATTTTATATCCTCTCTACTTCGACCACCATCAGTTATTTTGCTCCCGAAATAGGAATACTCATTCCCTACTTTAAGCGTCTCATTTCCTAATCTAATTCCCTCAGCACCACACGATTTAATTCGGCTACATTCCATTATCCTCGTTTTGCTTTTGTTGATATTCATCTTATATCCTCCTTTCAATACCATGTCCATTCCGTTCAGCTGTTCTTCCAGGTCCTTTGCTGTCTCTGACAGAATTACAATGTCATCGGCGAACCTCAAAGTTTTTATTTCTTCTCCATGGATTTTAATACCTACTCCGAATTTTTCTTTTGTTTCCTTCACTGCTTGCTCAATATACAGATTGAATAACATCGGGGAGAGGCTACAACCCTGTCTCACTCCCTTCCCAACCACTGCTTCCCTTTTATGCCCCTCAACTCTTATAACTGTCATCGGGTTTCTGTACAAATTGTAAATAGCCTTTCGCTCCCTGTGTTTTACCCCTGCCACCTTCAGAATTTGAAAGAGAGTATTCCAGTCAACATTGTCAAAAGCTTTCTCTAAGTCTACAAATGTTAGAAACGTAGGTTTGCTTTTCCTTAATCTAGCTTCTAAGATAAGTCGTAGGGTTAGTATTGCCTCACGTGTTCCACCATTTCTACGGAATCCAACCTGATCTTCCCCGAGGCCGGCTTCTATCAGTTTTTCCATTCGTCTGTAAAGAATTCGCGTTAGTATTTTGCAGCTGTGACTTATTAAACTGATAGTTCGGTAATTTTCACATCTGTCAACACATGCTTTCTTTGGGAAAATCGCCATTACATTAAAAATTACAAAATACTGAAAGATGTTGGCTCATGTGACTTGGAAGTAAGCTCGGAATTGTAGAACACGCAAATGAGAGGAAAGCTCGTTTCGGAAGCAATCCAAAAAGCGTAAGCTGAACGAATGTGAGAGCTACGGCAGCGTCGAAAAGAACGTGAAAGAACGGCACAAAGCGCTTACGTAGCTGGACCATCGGTAACACAGCGACCAGCGACAGTTCAGACTTCTGATTAATGTATTCGTTAATCATTGTACTAATCTCTGCAACGACTGTATTAAAAAGATTGAAAATTAAATTTCATATTAATATTACATTCTTGTTGTCATTATATGCCCGTGTTTCCCCGTTGAATCTGCGAATATAGAATTTCTTTTCCATTGTGTGTGGTAAGTTTGTCGCTATATGAGTCTACAGAATATAGGACAGGCGCACAGAGAGATTCGATTTCGGAAATTGATTGTTGATTTATTTCAAGTCTACGATCAATAAGATAGATCGTTAATGCACTTTAGCTGTGGGTCTCAACCACTAGTAGTGGTAATACCTACTTTCAATAAGATGGATTGCTAATTGCCAGTAAGATTCGTATGTATAAACACACGAAAGTTAAAATCTGTCGTGGATCATTTCCATAGCGTGCTGCCATTTAGGTTTTCTATCCAAGAGTCCTCATCTTTCTGTATTTTTCTGACTTCCCGAAGAATTTTGTTATTCTCATATGACTTACTTGACCGTCAGCCGTAGCCCTTATTGTGCGACATTGTGTCCGTTTTTGAATCGTTATACGTAACACTGTCAAATGTCGATATAATCGTTTTAGCTCCTTTTGTGATGACTATTCTATTGCACCTACGCTGCAGGAGCAGCTGAAAGATGTTGTTGATTACTCAATAGGACGCTAGAGCTGTAACGTCTGATTAGGCAGCTACACCTACGATGTTAATGTTCTGCGTGCACTAACATACATGAATTATTTATCAGTTCCAGTAAGGGTACGCTTTGCCAAGTTTTTCAAAGTAACAAGATTTTTATATCCTATATTTATCACATTCGGCACCGACCTTACCGCAGTGGATACGCCGGTTCCCGAGAGCTCACCGAAGTTAAGCGCTGTCGGGCGTGGTCGGCACTTGGATGGGTGACCATCCAGCCGCCATGCGCTGTTGCCATTTTTCGGGGTGCACTCAGCCTCGTGATGACGATTGAGGAGCTACTCGACCGAATAGTAGCTTCAGTCACGAATACCATCATAACGACCGGGAGAGCGGTGTGCTAACCCTGCGCCCCTCCTAACCACATCATCCATGAGGATGACACGGCGGTCGGATGGTCCCGGTAGGCCACTCGTGGCCTGAAGACGGAGTGCTTATATTTACCACACTGACACTGCTATTTTCTGTATTGAGCGTATGTCATCTTTTTGTTTTTGTTTCTGTTTGGGATGGGTGAATTACGAGGGGCGTTCAACAAATAACGCAACACATTTTTCTCTGTTAATTTCGGTTGAAAGTGCTAAATTTGTTGCAGGACACCGTGGAATATTCCTGCTTCAGTCTCTATAACACGAAGTTCCAACGGATGGCACTGCTGTTAAGTAGTCTTCAGAATGGCGTCTATAAAGGAGGTGTGTTCCAATTAGACATCTGTCACTGAGTTTCTTTTTGCAGATCGTCGTGGGCGCTTGCAGAATGTCTACGGATACCTGTCAACAAAAGCACGGTGAGTCGTCGGGCGAGGCGCCTGTCATCATCGCAACAAAATCGCACAAACCTCTCCGATCTCCTGCATGCCGGCCGGCCATACACTGCCGTGACTCTTGCACTGATGGAACGTGCAGACACTCTCATTCGAGGTGATCGACGGATCACAACCAAACACTTCGCCACTCAACTGGACGTCTCTGTTCGGTAGTGCTGCGTACCGGAGAGAAACTCATAAAACTTCGCTGGAGTGTTCTTCCTCATTCAGCCTCCATCTGTTTGTCCCAACGAAGGCTGCACCCCACGGGAAGCAGTACGTGCGGAGATTACGTTGAAAAATAGGGATTTGTAGCCAAAAGAGTAGGAAATAATCTTTTACACACAGTTCATTTCTTACCGAAATTAACACGGCAGGTCGCCGGAGAACTGTCCATTATCTTTAGCCAAATATCAGCGAAGAGAGAGTTTGGGCATTCGAGGGGATGCTCTCATGTGCGTAATGCGTTAAAAGGAATAAAGTCGTTGATTTACTCAATGCGTATTGGAAATAAGCTATTCGTTAGGTGAAATAATGTTACTATGTAACTGCGTCAGTATCTGTCCATTGCTGTATCATGCTATTTAACTGGCTGCATATCATCAACAGTAGATTATAGAACAGCAAAGTCTTTTTCAACGTGAAACTATTATAAAATTTTCCTGATTCTCTTTCCTTTTCAGATGTGGGTTACCTAAAGCGCTCCTTCCATTCTGTGATGTAGCAGCTACGAACAGTAAATCTTCGTAATAGATTAAAATTGAGGCAGAGCTAGACTCAAATAACGAACCACAGTTTTCACGGCATTACGTTTACTATCGTCCGTAAAGGGGCACAGCTTTGGTTAGAGTCCCATTGAAGTTCAGTGTTTCAGTCAGAGATAATTTTTCTACAAGCTTCACGCCTGAAAAGAAGACTTTCATTTCTGTTAAGTAAAATAAATAGAATGGCCCAAAATCATGACAAGGGATGTCCCACTTGAAGATGTGCCGTGTATGACGCCCGTATTTTGCGACTACAAGGGGCGTATGGCGCGAGGGTAGACGCGATAAATCAACAACACTGTAGATACTGCGATAATGAATACCGCAACAGACAGTTCGACTGAAGAGGAATGGACATCTCCGAAAAAGGCAACCTCGAAAGTTGGATGTACGTATATAGGTACAAGGAATGTAACTGCAAAGAAACTTCTAGTAACAGAAGCCGAAACTATACACAATATTCAATTTTTGGAAAGATTCTTGATGAATCATTATTTACTATTTAATGTTTCAACAGCAACCATCAAAAATTCATTTCAGTTCCGGTTAGATTATGTAAGAAGGTGTATATGTCACTATTCTGTTACATATTTGTGGTGAGATAACGTTTCCAGTTTGTTTTCTGGAGCATAAAAGTTCATATTTTACTGTATAACTTAACAGTTCAGGGCTTTAAGTAACTGCCCGTGATAGTAGTTCAGTTTTTATCAGACACGCACACACACACACACACACACACACACACACACACACACACACACACACACACAGAGAGAGAGAGAGAGAGAGAGAGAGAGAGAGAGAGAGAGAGAGAGAGAGAGAGAGGAGAGAGGAGAGAGAGAGTCGTCACAAACTGATTCGGCGTACCGGAAAGATTAACCAGTCTTAGTTGAAATTAAAATGGAAGCGTCAACATTAGGAGTGCTGAAGGAATTGCACTGTTAAATGCAGAGTAGAGTGGCTGAAGGAAAGAGTACTCGAGAGCGAGGAACTGTCTGACTCCCCTAAACAAATGGTTCAAATGGCTCTGAGCACTATGTGACTTAACTTCTGAGGTCATCAGTCGCCTAGAACTTAGAACTTATTAAACATAACTAACCTAAGGACATCACACACATCCATGCCCGAGGCACGATTCGAACCGGCGACCGTAGCGGTCGCTCGGCTCCAGACTGTAGCGCCTAGAACCGCACGGCCACTATGGCCGGCACTTCCCTAAACAGCTTAACGCAAGTGCTGGGATTGTTCCTCTGAAAGTTGACGGCTGATTTCCCTCTCTGTCCGTCCCCAATACGACGTGATCATTGATAGATCACTAAATATTTTCGTTCTTTCCTTCTTTCAGCACCAAACATTTTTATCCAACATAATTTCAATTTCCTTTTTCATTCATTTGTGTGTTATCATCAGCCACTTGGATGCATTTGCTGTTAAGCTGAGTGTACCGTGGTTTCGACGTATACGTTTTCTGCTATTTTGTGGGTTGGACAGGAATAATAATCTTAAGTTCGATGGTATACCTTCGACCTCATAGATTCTAGACACGAACTTAAACAATTATTTGGGTCTTTTCCAAGTTCTTTCTTAAATTCTGAAGGAGTGCTCTCGATCCTATCTGCCTTGTTTGATAGCAATTAAAAAAATCGACAGTTTTAATTTTACATTAATTCGAAATATTTTTCTGGTGCTCTTTGGGACTTCTTCAACGTCGATCCAATGTGGCGGATAATTGCGCTTTACTAGATTACAGTACCTGAGGAAGTGAGAGCAGGTAAATGCGACAGGACTAGATACAAACATTGAAGAGATTTTAAATCAATTTGATTTCAATACATATCAATAGGTATTAAGTGGGGAGTCGCATTAAGACGAAAGAAAGTCACGTCTTAATCAAATATGAGAGTAGTTCAGATACACACTCGCAGAATTAGATTTTCAAACAGAAATGAAGGACATAAAACACAAAAAAGTGCTGTTTCTCCTCCTGCCTGTATTTTCATACCATATTGTCTTTAAATTTGAGTTTTTTTTTACTGAATGTTATTGTTTTAGAAAACATATGATAACGAAAACTTAGTAAACAGTTGGTAAGTGTACATAGCAAGAAACGGAATACGTCTATCAGAGGTCCAAAATGGCATATTATGGTTGTCACCCTATGGGAGATAGAATGTAGAGCAGAGATTTCCGAACTGGGTGTACCGACGCACCAGAATGTTGAATAGTAGTATTAAGAATGTCATGAGACTAGTAAATTCAGAATGTAAAAGAAAAAATGAAAAAAAGCATGTGATAAAATAATGCAAAACATCCTTCTCTTCGTACAGTCTAACCATACCATACAACTTGTACAAAGCGAAAGATGGGCGTGTTGGAGTCCACTAATTTGTGTATGTAACTTCCAATTATGGTACTAGATGTCTCATGTCTGCTGCTGTACATTGCCGCACTCTATCGGTCCATGTCTCAACAAGTTCTTCGAGCGGCAATAGTAGGAGATTGTATTCTTTCCCTCTAGTCTGTTCCCTTGTTTGGTTCTTGACGTGTAATAGTTGCACTTCTTTGAAAGGGATCTAATTTACAGGAGTTATCATAAATGGAAAAATTTATTGTTACAATGAGATCTGTGGAAGTTTGTGAAACATCAGATTCAGAGCAACAGTCAAGCAATGAGTCTGTAACTTCAGTAGATACAGGACAACAATCCAATAGTGTGTCTCAAACCACTGTTTATTCCACGCCATCACGCAGTAGCAAGAACACGAAAGTGAGGATTTATAATGAAAAATACTCATACTTAAATATGGGGTTCACGTGGTGTAGAGATGAAGGACCACAAAGACCACAAAGATAAGATAAGAGAGATTAGGGCTCGTACAGAGGCATATAGGCAGCCATTTTTCCCTTGCTCTGTTTGGGAGTGGAACTGGGAGAGAAGATGCTAGTTGTGGTACGAGGTACCCTCCGCCACGCACCGTATGGTGGATTGCGGAGTATGTATGTAGATGTAGATGTCCTATATCGGAGCGTGTGGTATATGCAGAAAAACTTTCCAGTGTAAGTATGGTACCGAATAAATCGCTGCGCCGTAGCTCAACAAAACATAAATATTTACAAGGGATAGTTTTGACTGTTTCAAAGAAACTCTAAGACAGAAGAATCAGCAGAGTTCCCAGAATGAATTTTCGCTCTGTAGGGGAGTGTGCACTGGTATGAAACTTCCTGGTAGATTAAAACTGTGTGTCAGAGCAGACACGAACGCGGGACTTTTGCCTCTTGCAGGCAAGTGCTCTACTTGCTGAGCTAACAGGGCGTGACTCACGAGCCATTCTCACAGGTTTATTTCCGCCAGTACGCTCGGGTAATCTCCTCCTTCATACAAAAGTCCACTGGCTGGCTACACAGTGGAAGAATACTTAGTCGTGTGTATGAGCTGAAGGATGCATTGATGATTTGTGCAAGAAAACAAAACCGAGTTTGTGGATGCATGAAAAGACGAGCTCTGGAACACGCAGCTAGCTTTCCTGTCTGATTTGTTTGAAATACTCAACCAGATAAATTCTAATCTGCAAGGTAAGGGTGCACATTTCCTTATCGCCTCGGACAAAATGTGAACCTGAAGAGATAACGTCGAGATACGGTTGAGGAAAAACAAAACAAAGTAATTTTTGACCATTGATATCTAAACGTGCGGTTAGTAATAAAATACAACCATTGACTCATGACCAATTAGTATAACTGACAGAGATGGATATTTCCCAACACTAGGTACAAACAGGTAACACTGGTTAGATAACCTTTCGCTCTTTTCAGCGCTTTTGAAGAGGAAGATTTGGTAGACCTGACGAACAACCACACTTTAAAACCTAAGTATTAAGAATCAGATACACGCAACTTCAGTATTTCAGTGCAGCAAGATTACCCTCATCTATGTAAAAGAGCACTAATAGTTTTGCTGCGGTTTCCTATAACATATTCGTGTGAAAGTGCATTTCATATAATCACTAATTACAAAAACAGTTAAATGTGGGCATCTGAGAAAGTTAGATGAGGAAATTGGTTTGAATTTGTTCTACGTTCGAGCTAACATAAGAGGGGTTTGTAATGCACGTCAGTCTTACGTGAGTCCCTGAATTGATAATTGTACTGAAATGTTCTGTGTTGTGAAAAGTAGTTTAATGCGTAATTATGCGTTTGGTAATGAAATAAAAAATGACTATTTCATTAAAATACCATTTGTTGCAACAGAATCTCTTTTATTAATACGCGTGAAAGGGTGTCGTGTGACATTATATGTATTAGAAGACTGTTGCCGTGAGACAAAGTTTGGAAAGCAAGCATTTATCATTAAAAGATATATTACCGGTGACGACCAGAGACCGAAAACAGAGGGTTTAGGAGGCAGTGCATCTATAGGACAGTACTGTAGTCTTTGGTCAAACGTGATCAGTGGGAAAAAACTTACATCAAACTCGAAGCGTTCAAAATGGTGAAGTGCAAGAGAATGCTAAGTTTTGGGTGCACATATGATATTCCAAAGTAATGCATGAAAATAGAAATCGAGGGAAAAGTCCAGAACGCATGAAAAGGCCAGGTTGTACATGTCAAAGGGTATTAGGACAGTACAGAGAGCTACTGAAAATTACTTTCGACTGCAAGTTTTTTTCTCCTGAGTTTTTTGCCCCTTGCTGCTTGTATGCCCAGACAATAAAATTTGCTTGTGTGTTTGTAGAGAACATTTGTTTGAAAATAAATTCAGATATTGACAGTATAGGATTATTAAATGAGTGTTCATAAATGCTCTGCTGCGTAAAGACCGAAAACACATGCCATTTTCTACTTGTATGCGACTTCCAATTTCAAAGAGACCTCTTCGGCGGTACGTGTATCTGAGGAACGGCAACAGTTTTCTTCAGAAATATACCAGTAAATAAAAGACAACATTATATTAAAAATTTTATTGTTAATTAATAGAAGTATTTCACATACGTAATAGGAAGTACATAACCGAGTAACGTTACTGACAGGTGTTTTCCGCGTCCACACGACAAGTACTGACGGGACTCTTTGCTCCTCTGTCTGGACACCCTTCTCATCCACCTCAGAACGTTCTTTCTTCGGACGTTGTGTCAACAACTTTCTTATCCCCATATTATTTTTATTATCGCCAGGCATGCCTGGGATATGATCTCTCTCAGCCAGTCTGGTAGGCTGGCAGCTACCGTCATCGTTATTGTCGGTATGAAACCAGGCATGTGTGCTCTCTGAAATCAGATGAAAGCAAATGAACAGAAATATGAAAAACACTAAAATGTAATGGTCCATTTGCTACTAAGTATGACTGCTACTTTTCGAATTAAAAATCGACATAAAAACGTTAATGCTGTGAAACTATTGCGGATGCGTTGCGCCATTGAATCGGTATTTTCTGTTTCCGGTCTGAATTCTTCTTCATATCCTCCTAATGGATGAATTAGTTAGTCTCATGTTCTATGAATCGTTTGCTGGATAAGCATACATCACAAATTATTTTGTAAATACACCTATATGCTGATCATTGACTAGGTGTTTAATTAAATAATTTATATTAAATAAAAAAGAAGACATGCAGGTGTGAGTTAGTAATCCCCACACACCATCTTTTACACATTACAATAACAGAAATTTTCCTACGAAATTCAAGGAGTAGTCAAGGTGAAATTTTTTCAGTTTATTTTCAGTTTTTACTTTGCTGTCAGACATTTTAAATCACTGGTTAAGTGAACAAAAATTTTTGATTGCAGCATTATGCAGCTTTTCCTTTGTTAATGACAACCCTAGTGTTCTGTAATGAATGCCATTTTCTCTTCTGGTATTTTAATTATGTGCATCGTTATTCGTTTTGAACTGCTGTGGATTATATATAACAAACTTCATGAGGGAATAAATGTACTGTGAAGCAGTGGTCAAAATGTGTACCTCCACAACCTGATGTCTACAAGATGTTCTTGAGTGAGCACCACATGTCATTCTCACAGCACGCATTGGTCAATGAATTTACACCAGAACATCATTCCATGTGAGAATACTGAATAAAAATATGCAAAATATGTCAGGTTACTAATTTCTCGCAAAGATTTGCAATGACTGTAAGTGCAAATGTGGCTGAACTAAGTTTTTTAGGATTTCCAGAATGTGTTTTCTCATGTTTAAATTCTCATCAGTGTGGCCACCTCAAAATTTTTAAGTTTCCATCCCATTTATTATTTTCTCACCCTGTGTTACACTTATTGTTCGTGTAGTACACTTAGATGTGCAGAACTGGATATGTTGTGGCTTTTTTAAGTTGAGGGTGAGACCATTTGCAGATAACTGGTCACCATCAAAAAGAGCTGAATTCGCTTGTTGTATATTACAGAAAAGATCGTTTACATATAGGGGGAACAATACTCGACCTAAGATTGATGCTTAGAGATCGAGATACGTGATTTTTTCCCAGTTAGAATAATGCCTCTGGACTACCTTGGTTGCATTACTAAGTACAACTTTCTGAATTCTTTTGGTCAGATATGACATTATCTCTTGGTTGGCTATATCATCAGTCCCACAAACGCTCAGCATGTCTAGAAGAACATTGATTTACACACTTAAAGATCTTAGATATGATACAGAAAATACCAACCATCCATATGTTTCAATTTAATGCTTGTAAGACTTGATGAAGGAACATGTAATTGGAATTGTCAGTAGAGTAACTCTTTTGAAATCCAAATGTAATTTTGTGAGGATATGGTTGTTACTCAGGTGAGATACTATTCTACAATACATCATTTTCTCAAAAAGTTTGCAAAATGATGTCAGTAGCGATCAGGTCGGTGGTTATTGACATCTCTCCTATCTTGTGTTGATGTGTTACAAATTTCAGACAAGAGAGGGTTTATTAAATCAGAACAAATCTATAATACTCGATCGGAAACACTATGAAATCCCAGTGAGCTTTCATTTTTGAGAGAATATATAATTTTTTTCATTTTAGAAGGAGAAATTGGTGATACATTCATATGAATGCATTTTATGAGAGTTTTTTCCCCAACATACTGCTGTGATTTTTCTCTTAAACTGGTTTTCTTTATACTTTCCACTATATTTAAGAAAGGAGTATTAAATATGCTTGCTACCTGTGGCTCATCAGTTACAGCCCTCCAATTCAGTTCAGAAGCGATGTTATCCTTTCTGTGGCTGAAGAGTTACCGACATGTGTATCTGTAGATGTATTTTGCGGTCCAGTAGGTCTATGAGACTGCCACAAGAATGCATATTCTTTTTTTCTTCATGTCCCGTTTAAAAAAAGTTGTTTCTGGTTTAGATGAGATGTTACCATTTCTTTGTGACAATAGTAAATGGGATTGATTTACACAGAGAGACAAAGCAACAGTGGTTTTAGCCCGCTGTTACCTGTACCAAAACTGTTTACTGTGTGATTTCCCTCTCCGTTATTACAGAAAGGCAAGCCAATGGGAGACCCTTTACCAGGTCTTTATTAGACACAATTTCTTCAAGATATGATTAGCCAAATATTCTTTGTCTTTATTCTGTGTCTTTTAACTTAGAATGCTTCGCACTGGAAGATTAAATGTATTGCGGTTTCATGCTTTTCTTGGCCGCCGAGTTGCAAGTCTTTTCAGTTGGACGACTTACGTGTCGATGACGATGAGGACAACACAATACCCACTTTCCAGGCGGAGAAATTTCCAACCTGACCAGGAATCGAATCGAGATCCACTGCTTGGCAGTCATATGCGCTGAACATTTAGCTACCCATAGTGACGGAGTGCACTTAATTTTTTCCGCAGATTCGGATGTTTTGTTTGTTTCGTGGTCATGGGACCACACAACTTTTAATTATCAAACAAATCATCTGATTAGCTAACTGACTAACCAAACACCCTGCTTATTAACGAGTGCCGCGAGGGATTAGCTGAGCGGTCTAAGGCGCTGCAGTCCTGGATTGTGCGGCTGGTCCCGGCGGAGGTTCGAGTCCTCCCTCGGGCATGGGTGTGTGTGTTTGTCCTTAGGATAATTTAGGTTAAGTAATGTGTAAGCTTAGGGACTGATGACCTTAGCAGTTAAGTCCCATAAGATTTCACACACATTTGAACATTTTATTAACGAGTGAACTCAGTAACTAAAAAACTAACTGAGTTACGAAATTTTCTGTAATAAAAATTAATATGTGGGTCAATATTTGTAAAACTCTAATTCCTCTCTATGGCGAGAGAGGGAGAGTTTTAGTTTTAGCGAATAAAAATTTACGAAGTATGTAAGTATTTTTTATTTATCCATAACCATTTTCCACGCAAAAATGAGAACATGGGTTTTCTTGAATGACAGCGCCAACTACCAAGAATCAAAACAGATGTTTAATACAAAATGTACATAGTTTTTTATGTAGAATCTGATTCTTCAATAAAAAATGGGGGTTCCCATTTGAAATTTTAAAGTTGCCTCCCGCCCCACCCCCAGGGGGCTGGGGTGGAGGGCTAATTTTAGCCCCAGTGGATATCCCCCTCGAGGATAATCAACTATGGATTCTACACATTTTTTCATGTGAAGCTTATTTTTCGAGTTATTCTGGTTTGTCAATTTAAAATTTACACCTTGTATACTGTAAAATGTCTAACGTTTATGATGTAGGTTATATGAATCGTGCAAATATTTACAAGTCGGCAGAGCAGTTCAAAAATGATCGCGACTTAGTGACTGACGAACACTGTTCCGTCCGACCAGTTGCAGTTTTAACTCCCTGACTTGAAAGTCGAACTGATGACATTAATCGTGCCGACCGCTTGTGACTGTGGAAATGATAGTTAGTAAGGTTCAAGTTAGTACTGCTACAGTTCATAACATTATCTGTAACAAGCTGAAGTACCGCAAAACATGTGCAAGATGGGTCCCAAAAGATGTGCGCGGTTACACAAGGAAACGAGGTTGAGAGAGTGCAAGAACTAAATGAACGTTATTAAATGGAAGGTGAGCACTTTCTCATCAACATTTTAACTTATGAAAAAACTTGGGTTCACTATTACGGGCCAGATTCACAAAGCATGGAGTGGAAGCACACCAACTCATGTGTCCAGAAAAATTCAAAACCCAAGCATCAGCAGGAAAAGTCATGTTGATGTTGTTTAGGGATGCTGAAGGTCCAGTTTTTTGTGATTATCTCGAAGAGAAGCGTACAATGAACAGCCAATACTATTCGGATTTGCTTTTAAACAAGGTGAAGCCAGCCATGAGAGAGAGACGTCGTGGATCTCAGAGGAGAGGTGTGATTCTCCAGCAAGACAAAGCACTTCCTCATATTGCTCAACCAACCCGTGAAATCATCGACAAAATGGACTGGGAAATACTGCCTGACCCCTTTACAGTGCTGATTTAGAACCTAGTGATTTTATTTGTTTTGTGCACGGAAGGAGGCATTACGTGGGAAGAGGTTCCAGGACAGGGAGGATGTGAAAAAGTTTGGGGGAAATTGGTTCTAACATCAAGATAAAGAGTTCTATGGAGCCGGAACAAAAAAAGCTTGTAGCCCGTTGGAACAAGTGCATAAGTGTTCAAGGGGCTTATGTTGAAAAGTGGAAAAGTATTGTTTTGCAAAAATAAACGCTTTTTTCTCCAGACCAATTTCTCTCTTTAATTATTGAATGATCCTCGTACATTAGATCGAGGCATATTTGAAGTTATGCACGAGACAAACATTCAAGGAAACCTGCCACATTGCCAATCAGAACTATGGTACCAGGGCTCTCTAAAACGCATAAAGGCTATATTCATATAATCAAGCAATAGATAATACCAAGATCTAATAGCAGTGATTCAAAATAGCAGATGTAAACACTCAACATGGTCAAAGACAATCGAACTGATTGTGCGCCATTTTAGGATGGAAAGGAAGTGTTTTGAGAAGATCTTTACTGTGATGCAACACTTAAACTGCATGTTTTCGTAATATAAAATGGAATACAAAATGTTTACATACAATATGGATAAAAACAATGGTAGAATATGGTTTCACAGACAGATATGAAAGGTTAATATCTTTTGCAAAATCTTCAAATGTGTGTGAATTCCTAAGGGACCAAACTACTGAGGTCATCGGTCCCTAGATTTAAACATTACTTAAACTAATTTATGCTAAGAACAACACACACACCAATGCCCGAGAGAGGATTCGAATCTCCGGCGGGAGGAGCCGCGCAATCCGTGACATGGCGCCCCAGACCTCGCGGCCACTCCGTGCAGCGTTAATATCTTGAAAATACACTCGATCATCATACGAATTCGATCTTTGCACTAAAATGAAATTATTTATCAGACTAAATACAGATTTTGAGTACAATAACACACGGGTTGCTTATTGTTGTAAGGAATTTTAGTTATAGGTTTCTGATCGTTAATTTCTGATCGTTAACAAAAATCCGATCTTTGCACTAAAACTGAAATAATTCTCAAAATATTTAAGATTCTGAGCAACAAACATATTGGGACTGCTGTCAAGACTTGATAGTTCCATAAGCTTAAAAAGATACTCGCATCGCTAGCATATTGGAGCTACTCATAAAAATTGCATTTTACGCTTGACTGGTGACTACCAAAGTTCAATAACTGTACCACTCCATATGAGCACAATGGACTCTCAAATTAAATATTTTCAAATCTGAAATGTCCGTAGAACTTATTAAAATATGCACAGCCTACTGCTTGGCACTACTGAAAAAAACTTTAAGTTCAGTTCTAGAACATTACAAATCACACATATCCACTACTGCTCATCTAACTTACAGTCTAAAGGGAACTTATCAACGAGAATAGTTTGATCATTTATGTCAAAGTAAACAATCATATTTACACACCTACTTGCCAAAAACTGTTCTGTAAAACCGATATCAAGGTCAGCCAAACATCTTAGTGTCCCTCTGTGCTAATGTATTAACTTCATCTTGCAGTTTAACATGTTTTTCATATTCTGCTGATAATACTATATCACACTGACACACTGTGGAAACTGCATGCCACTGCAACGAAATGGCGTATTCACAATACTAATACACGTTTGTATTGGTCTGAAATAAAACTTGCTTCCTTTCGATTCAGTTGTTTCGTAGTCAATCGTTACAGAAACCTCATGCTGGAGTATTAACTTTATCTCGCAGTACAAAAGTTTGTCACCTTCTGTTAATGCACAGTGAAGATTACGTGCCGCTTAACCCTATACATCGCCATTTTACAGCAAAAATGTAACGAATTACGCCATACAGCTCAATGTTACAGCAAAATTGAAACGAAATGCCCTAAACATCACGATGTTACAGCAAAAATATAGCAAACTGCCCAGTGGGGACAATGATGGTCAGTTTACAAGGTGACCATCATTATCCCCGGGACAATGATGGTTTATTTACAGGATGACTGCAATTATCGTTGGACACTATGCTTTAATTTAAAGCCCGACCATCTGTACTCATAAGACAATGATGGTCAGTTTACCTGGTGACCACCATTATCCCCTGAAGGTAGCAATGATGCTCAGTTTGGAAGAAAAGCACCATTACCCTCTGGAGGACAATAATGGTCAGTTCACAGGGTGCCCGGAGCAATGATACTGAGGGCAGTGAAGTTCAATTTATGGGGTGACCTTTATTATTTATTTATTTATTTATTGCCAAATTATAGACCTGTTACCTGATGTTTAAAACAGGTCGTACATCTTACAATTTTCGTTTTTTTTACAGTTTTCTTTCCTTTTGTTTTATCTACAAATTTACAAAGAATGACACTTTTCAAAATAACAATAATTTACGGTTGAAATATAAATAAAATTTTGTTGTTTATTAAGAAGAATATAGAAAGAAGATAGGATAGATGAGAGATTTGTTAGTACCATCACCAATGTGACTGACGGTGAATATCTCGGAATGGTTTCTTCGAGCCGTTGACCGCCAGTCACACACACACACACAAATGGTTATTAATAGAGAAATAATGTTGCTTATCCTATTTGTTACTAATCCTATGTATTAACTACTTTAGGTGCGCATCCATGTACAGCATGTGGTGTTTTCTTGGCTAGATTGCTAGAAATTTGCTTATTTACTGTCACATCTCAGCTTCCTTCTCCTGTTCCTCCTCATTGTCACTATTTTCACTGTCACTGTGGGTATCGCTGTCCATCCTCTGGAGATTTCTGTTACGCTGCATATAGGCATGTCTGTGATGCCGTGTCCGCATATACTCTTCATGTGTTGTTTTTGAAATACTGTTTGTCAGTGCGTTTAATTGTGCCCATTGTTCTTCGTCTCTTATTGCTGTGTATATATCTATGTCTGTATCTGTGTAATCTAAGTGTAGTGTATGTCTGTTGTTCGCGCATTGCCCGCAGAAAAAGACAGTGTGTTCTGGGGAACCTTCTTTCCGGCATGTGCATGTAGGTGTCTGCCTCAGACTCACGCGGTTTAAGTGCGTGGGATAAGGTCCATGCCCGGTTAAGAAATGTACCATATCGCGGCTGGGATCGATATGTCTCATTCTCAACCGCTCCCTTATGTCAGGGAGGAAATCGTGCAGTCTACGTCCCTTATCATTTACATCCCACTCACCTTACCATGTATCCAAACGCTAACTTTTAATGTGACGTATCGTCTCTATGGCCACACCGGTTATTGTGTGTACCTTATCTAGTCTCCCCACCTTTAACCAGTACCTTGCAGCTCTGTATTTGATCGTGATATCTATGGGGCATATTCCGAGCACCACACACAGTGCATCCGCTGAGGTGGTACCGAAGGCTCCAGATAACCTAAGTAGGACACTTCTCTGCCCTCGTCTGACGGATGCTTTGTTGGCGACCACGTTCAGTCTATGTGCCCACGTGGTAGCTGCAAAGCTGAGTACTGATTCGAAGAGCGCACAGTGGTATGTACGTAAGACTGGTAGAGGTAGTCTGTACTGTTTTGAATTTAGCCTCACCAGTTTGTGGAGTATTTTTTCTGCTTTGTCTGTTGTTAGCCTTATGTGTTCGTGGAAATTCAATTTTTCATCTATGTGTACCCCAAGATAGCCCGTAATGCGTGCTCGTTTGATGTTTGTGTCCCCAATTTTAACCGAAGGATTCCTTTGGAGTGATCCTTTCAGTAAAGTGTATCTTGTTTTGTTTTCGGCTATCCTGAGTTTGTTGTTGTGACACCACTGAGTAATTGTTTGTAGTAATCCACTGGCTTTCTCTTCTAACTGGGCTCTGTTGTTTGCAGTGACTACAACTAATAGGTCGTCTGCGTAGGCGACAATTCCGTCTGACCTGTCATCCCCATCCAGAAGCTGTAGGAGGGGTTCGATTGTTATGTCCCAGAAGATGGGGCCACAGATCGACCCTTGAGGAAAGCCTTTGGTAATTCTTTTTATTACTTTCCGGCTGTCCATCTGCCATTCGACTACTCGGTCTTTACAGTAGTCTAGAAAACTGTTGTACAGTGATTGCGGTACCTCCAGATGTCTTAGCCTCTGAAACAGTGCTGGCCACCAAAGATTATCAAATGCTCCAGCAATGTCAATCATTATTGCCATCGTGTATTTCTGTTTTGTGTTGTTAACTATGTGCAGGGCCTGGTTGATGGCATCATCTATTGATCTGCCAGATCTGAAGCCGAACTGGTGTTGGCTCATACCCCTGAGAGCTCTGTGTGTTTGCAGGCGCTTATACAGTAGCTTCTCCTGAATCTTTACTGGGGTGTTTATTAGGCATATTGGCCTGTAAGTCTTTGGATCTGAAGGATCCCTGTCCGCTGATTTCTTAATAATGACTGCTTTGGAGGTTTTCCCTACTGTAGGCACCCTGCCCAGCCGTAAGGCATCGTTCAGTAACGTTGTTAGGAACGGGGTGATCTGCGGTGCTAGTTTTTTCAGTGTTTCTGGGTGGATACCATCTGGTCCAGGTGCTTTTTTGTTTTTGAGATCTGAGATTGCTAGCGCAACCTCTTCTTGCGCAAAAGGACAGGTGACAGTTGCAGTGTTGTATGGTGTGTGTAGGTTTTCTCTTAGTGTTGCATGATATTGCGTGTCTGTATCGATAACGTCGTCAGGGAGCAGTTTATACAGCTGTATTCCTCCATCCCCTCGTCATCGTGCCGTCATCCTGCCTTAGCGTTCCCAGAACTACTGGGGTTTTTATCTTCTCTGTCAGTATTTTGTGTGGTTCCCCCCACATATTTTGCTCTGTTTGTGTTGTTACAGATGGCTCCCATTGTTGTCTACACGTGTTGTATAGGATCTGTCTATATAAGTCTTGTGCATGCCTATATGCTTCAAGTCTTATTCGTCTGTCCCTATCCCTATCCCTATCCCAGATACTGTTGGTTGGTGACAATGATGACAGGTTTGAAAGTGACAGTCATTTTACAAGATGACTACCATTATCTCTGGCGGCCAATGATGGTCGGTTTATGTAATGTTAACAATTGTTTTTTTTTGGCTGGTAACTATTGCACTATGCTTGGGTGTTTCATTTTAATGACCCATACAACACAACAGTGACATAATGGATTCTCCTATCTTGGATTAGAACATCATGCAGTCGAGGTCAACGACCCTCATGTGATGTTATCATGATGTCATAACACTTGATGTGGCTTGTGATATCTTGGATATGGTAGTGACCTGCACACACATGGCGTCGCGAATCTGACTAAAAAGTAAATCTACCGATTCTGATTGGCTTTGAATGTGTTGCAGTGTAGAGGTAAATAAGAGACACATACTTTTTATATATGACCAGAGGATTTAAGATGTTAAACATCCCTTTGAAGACACTGAGTTTAATATTTCTGAATGAATACTGTCGAAACGGTAACAGATACAAAAAAACCCTTCAAATAAAAGTTCTATTATTTTTAATCTGCTTTGTGAAGAAAGTAATTGTTTTCGAAATCCTTTATGCTTGGTGCTCAAAATCAAAGCGCATTCAGCATTTTTTGACCTGAACAATTGTGTACTTCCTCATTATTGTGCAGATTTACAATAATGTTAGAACAATAATGTACAAACAGTTACTTACATAAACTACTTAAAATTGACAACGATAAAACGTGAAAAAATACAGCAAATGTAAAAAGAAAACACAAATACAATAAAAGATTAAATGAAAAATAAAAGAAAAAATAAATATTGAGCAATATGTGTAGAATATACTTTCAGAATATATTTATATGGGAAATGCTAATTACACAATTCAACATGACAAGTGGTATGGAAGCAGACACATTTGGGTGCACATATAGTGATATGGAGATATTTTTAGCTTATTTCTAACATATGCATTTTTACAGTACCACCTCATCGCAGATGACTGCATTTGGTATTAACGGTGCTATACGTTTTGTTCTTCGTCAAATGTCGAAATTAGAAATAAAGTAGTGGGAGGGGAGTGAAATTCAGGAATCTGGGTGCATCGTTGTAATGTATATTAAAAACGATAGAACTTTTATTTGAAGTTTTTTTATATCTGTTACCATTTCAATGATATTCATTCAAAAATATTAAACTCAATTTCTTTCAAGGGGTATTTTATCCGATTAATGGCCATGTGGGCACTTATAAAAAATATTTATTTCTTATTTTGCTCTAGACCACAACATATTCAAAGTCAATCAAAATTCGAAGTGTATCCTTTGGGTAGGTTTACTTGTAAGTGTTTTGCTTCTGGAACAAGTCTTGTTAAGTTTCGACTTCCTGAATTTTTGTTTCTGATTTTTGGAACTATTTGCAACTGGCCAGCCACGTCTCAGCCTGCTTAGTTGGTGAAGTAGGGGCAAATTATAACTGTATAACAATTTTGCTGTAACATGCTGATGCATGAGACAAATTGTTAGACTTCTGCTGTAATGTGGGCAAATGTGTTACGAATATGTCGTAACATGTCGCTTTATGAGTCAGTTTGTTACCAAACCTCTATAACATGGCTATTCTGTAATGTTTGACTGACTCTGAAAGTGGTGAACCGAAAGCAAGCGAGCTTTATTTCAGTCCAACTCGAATGTGATTAGTATTGTTCAGTATGCTGTTTCATCATAATCACATGTAGTGTCCAAAGTGTGACAGCTTGATTTAGTATCATAAGCAGAACATGACAAACATGTTCAACTGCTTAATATGCCAGTGTGGGTGTTGGAGAAAACAATTCCTTTATTTCCACACATATATTTAGCAATAACTTAACACTACACACATGACTGAATTGTGTAGGCATGAACATCACGGAATAACTAACAAAAGCTAAGTCAAAGAATAACTATATCACTGCACGTAAATTAACACTTCACGGAATGTTTATGAAGCACTGTACACTTGTAGGGATCGATTGTCAGAAATAGGTCACTACACCAGCATGGAGGGTCACTATAATGTTCGCTGACTTTTATATCGGTATTAGAGGCGAGTTTTTGATAAATTTAGATGTGCGATAACATTGTTTACCTTTTATACAAGTAATCAAATTATTCTCATCAGTATGTTTTCTTTAAATTAGATCAGTAGCAGTGCCCATGTACGTTTTGCAGTATTACAGAACGAATTTTTACGTACTTTGGTCCCTTTAATGCGTGACACAAAGATCAAATTGTTGTTGTCAACTAATGTATAACTTATTTAATTTGTGACAATAAGGGAACCATGTGTATTATAACGAGTAATGTTGATAATTTAGATTTTGATATATTTAATTTGATTGTTTATTGTGTTTAGAAAGTGTGGAAGAATAAATGAACACCGGTAATTGCCATTGTACCTTAACCTCTTTGTGTTATTAGTAGCGCCAATATACTAATCATGTATATATTTTTTAAAATCTTGTAGAGTCTTTTCTGGCCATTGGGATTCGGTTCGAAGTGGGACACATCTCTGAAGACAATTCTATTCCAGTCAGTGATATTACAGCCCGAAGACTTGACTGGAGATACTCCTGATAGCGCTGGGGTACCAACCTGACTGTCACATGCCATACAGCGCGTCAATCAGGAGAGATGGTCTGGGGTGCCATGTCTTCTCGTAGCAAGACCCCTTTGGTTGTCATCCGTGATTTCCATCCCATTCAGATAATTCCTCTGTGGTGCCTCGTTTTTTGTTCTAGGAGTGTATTTTAACCATTCAAACCATGTTCCTTAATGGAAACAAAACTTGACACACTTATATTCTCGGATAATATATATTTCTTATTTGGAAAATGGCGAATATGGCGACTGCATGGAACGCAAATGCTGACCAGACTGTTGTAGTTACGTCTTAGAAATTTCCTTTTTCTTAACCAGATTTTGCTGACAGACAAAAAATAAGAGAGCAGTGGCTTACAGTGTTCGTGAAGTGGACTTAGCCGGCAGATTACTGTTATGGCCGAAATCCTACATATTTTGAGACTTCTAAAAATTTTTGTGGAAAGATCGAATTTTTGTTCACAATCATAAATCTGCAATTATGTTTGAGCATTACACATAAGAAACTTGTGTGTGCGTTTTTGTACTTGAAATCATTTATTTTTTTAACAAATAATTTTATTTTGGTGCAAAATGGAATTTTTGTGGTGAAATACTATATTTTCGAGTTATAAATTTTCCATCCCTGTGTGTGGAGTCTTGTTCCACCAGTGTTTTTGATCATGTTGTACGTAAACATTTCGTATTCCATGCATTAGGAAGGAATCCGTGCTTATTACGAAAATATACATCTTATCTTTGGTCAGTTCGTTTGTCTTTGCCTATGTCGTGTACATTTGGTATTTATGAACATTACGGTTAATTCTTGGTATTATTTAATTTTGATTATGCAAGTACAAGACGTAAACGTTTTAGTGAGGCCGGCCATCACAACTGACAACAGTAAATGTAGCAGCCTTTTGCGAAAGTTTGTAAGTACGTAACTACGATTGGGCCTACATCGAATGTACTAAAGATCGACGTTGGCTAGTGAATATTACAGATTTTGTTTTTCTAGTTTTGTACATCATGCATTATCTTCTTCCCTCTTAAAATGTTGTTTGTCCAGGTTTGTGTTTGTTCATAAACCCATTTTTGCTTTGGGCCACATTAATTGCATTCTTCCTGTAGCTGCCAATAATTGCCTATTTTTTGGGTGCTTGCCTGCTTAGCGTAGTATTTTAGCCAATACTTGTTTTGCGCACTTACAGGCCCTGACAGGTTCGTTTTGGTACATCACCTTATTTAGTCCTAAAGACAGAATGTCAACTACCTGTTAAGGAGTCACATGTGTTTTGTGCTTAGGATGTTGTTTTTGAGCCACATGCGTTTTGTGATAATTTAGGCATGAGAATACGAGTAGCATTGGGGCACTTTGTGAGCTCACCATCATGTTTTAGCTACTAATTTTGACAGATGTGTGTGTGTGTGTGTGTGTGTGTGTGTGTGTGTGTGTGTGTGGACGCATCGCGAAAGAATTATCCAAATGGGACGGGGTTCGGTAGATGTGACACAGACAAACAAATGATTAGAATTTCAGAAATATTGGATGGTTTATTCAAGAGAAGGATCGTCAGAAATTGGCCAAATCAGTAACGCAATGGCAAACCTTTCGCCCTTATGCAAGCAATTAATCGGCTTGGCATTGATTGACAGAGTTGTTGGATGTGCTCCTGAGGGATGTCGTTCCAAATTCCGTCCAGTAAGAGCGTTTTCTTCCCCCTATCGGTCTTCTGACTGGTATGATGCGGTCCGCCACTATTTCCTCTCCTGTGCCAACCTCTTCATCTCAGAGTACCACTTCCAACCTACGTCCTCAATTATCTGCTGGATGTATTCCGATCTCTGTCCTCCTATACAGTTTTTGCCCTCCACAGCGCACCTTCTAGTACCATGGAAGTTATTCCCTAATGTCGTAACAGAAGTCCCATCATCTTGTCCCTTACTCTTGTCAGTGTTTTCCACATATTCCTTTCCTCTCCGATTCTGCGCAGAACCTTCTCATTCCTTATTATCAGTCTACCAAATTTTCAACATTCATCTGTATCACCACATACCAAATGCTTCGATTCTCTTCTGTTCCTGCTTTCGCACAGTCCATGTTTCACTATCATGCAAATCTGTCCTCAGAAAGTGCATTCTCAGAAATTTCTTTCTCAAATCAAGGCCTAGGTTTGATACTAGTAGGCTTCTCTAGGCCAGGAGTGTCCTCCTTGCCAGTGCTGCTCTGCTTTTTATGTCCTCCTTGCTCCGCCCGTCATTGGTTATTTTGCCGCCTAAGTATAAGAATTCCTTAACTTCATCTACTTTGTGACCATCGATCCTAATCTTAAGTTTATAGCTGTTATCATTTCTGTTACATCTCATTACCTTCGTCTTCCTTCGATTTACTCTCAGTCCTTATTCTGTACTCATTAGACTGTTCGTTCCATTCAGCAGATCATGTAATTCTTTTTCACTTTCTCTGACGATAGCAATATCATCAGCGAATCGTATCATTGATACCCTTTCACCTTGAATTTTAATTTCACTCCTGAACCTATCTTTATTTCCATCATTGCTTCTTCGATCTACAGATCGAAGACTATATCCCTATCTTACCTCCTTTTTTAATACGAGCACCTCGTTTGTGATCTTCCATTCTTATTATTCCCCCTTGGCTCCTGTACACGTTGTATATTACCTGTCTCTTCCTATAGCTTACCCCTATTTTTCTCAGAATTTCGAACATCTTGCATCCGTTTGACACTGTTGAACGCCCTTCCCAGGTTGACAAATCCTATGAACGTGTCTTGATTTTTCTTTAGTCTTGCTTCCATTATCAAGCGCAGCGTTAGACTTGCCTCTGTGGTGCCTTTACCTTTCCTATAGTCAAACTGATTGTCATCTAACACTTTCTTTTCCATCCTTCTGTATATTATTCTCGTTAACAACTTGGATGCCTGAGCTGTTAAGCTGATAACGCTTTAATTTTCGTACTTTACCGCTCTTGCAGTCCTCGGAATTGTGTGGATGATACTTTTCCGAAAGTCAGATGGAATATCGCCAGACTTACAGACTCTGCACACCAACGTGGATAGTCGTTTTGTTGCCACTTCTCCTAATGATTTTCGATATTCTGATGGAATGCGATCTACCCCTTTGCCGTATCTTAAGTCTTCCAAAAACTCTTTTAAATTCTGTTACCAGTACTGGATCCTTATCTCTTCTAAATCGACTTAGTTTCTTCTTCTATCACGTCAGACAATCTTCCCCCGCACAGAAGCCTTCAGTGTAATCTCTCCACCTGTCCGCTCTCTCCTCTGCAATAGTGGAATTCCCGATGCACTCTTAGTGGTACAACCCTTGACTTTTCATTATTCTGAGTCAGGCCTTTCGACAATCATTTCTTTTTCCATTTCTTCACATTTTTCATGCAGCCATTTCGTCTTAGCTTTCCTGTACTTCCTATTTATTTCATTACTCAGTGTTTCTGTATTACTGAACTCCCCTGAACATTTTTGTACTTTCTTCTTTCACGGCCAGCTGAAGTCTTTCTTCTGTTATCCTTTGTTTCTTCGCAGTTACTTTCTTTGTATCTATGACTTTCTTTCCAATTTCTGTGATTCTCCTTGTTAGAAACGACCACTCTTCTTCAGCTGAACTGCTTATTGAACAATTTCTTATCGCAATATCTATATCCTTAAAGGACTTTAATTATGTATCTTCATTCCTGAGTACTTCCACATCCCACTTCTTTGCGTACTGATTCACCCTGACTAACGCCTTAAGCTTCAGCCTTCTCTTCATCACACTAATACAATTGTGATCTGAGTCCATATCTGCTCCTGAGTACGCCTTACAATGCAGTATCTGGTTTCGGAATCTTTGTCTCATCGTGATGTAACGGTGTTGATTTGCTGTCGTTTCAGATGAGAAAAACCTGACTGTTCACAGAAACACACTCTCTGTCCTACCTTCTTATTCATAATGAATCTTGCGCCCGTTATACCATTTCCTGCTCATGTTGATATTATCTATACTCATCTGATCAGAAATCCTTGTCTTCTTTCCATTTCACTTCACTGACCCCCCCCCCCCCCCCTACATCTAGACTGAGCCTTCGCATTTCGCTTTTCAGATTATCTAGCATCTGTACCAAGTTCAGGCTTCTGACGTTCCACAGCCCGACTCGTAGACTGTTATCCTTTCGTTGGTTATCCCCCCCCCCCCCCCCCCCCTTGGCAGTCCCGTCCCGGAGATCGAAAGGGGGCCTATTCCGGAATCTGTTGCCAATGGAGAGATCATCATGACACTCTTTCAGCTACAGGCCACAAGTCTGTGGGTACACATTATGTGTCTTTAATACAGTGGTTTCAATATCGTTCTGCATCCTCATTTCGTTGATCATTGCTGATTCCTTCTCCTGTAGGGGCAGTTTCCCACCCCAAGGGCAAGAAAGTGCCCTGAACTTCTGTCCGCTCCTCCGCCCTCTTTGACAGGGCCGTTGCCAGAATGAGGTTCGCTTCTTATGCCAGAAGTCTTCGGCTGTCAATGTTGATTTTTATTTAAAATTCAAGAGCTGGCGGCGTTCGAACTCAAAACCGAGGACGTTTTGTTTACTAACCAGAGACGCTACCGCTAGACCATGTGTACAGAGTGTATCACATTGTCAAAATCGCAAGATGGTTGGAGGGCCCTGCTCATAATGTCCCAAACGTTGTCAGTTAGTGGAAGATCTGGTGACCTTGCTGGCCAAGGTAGGGCTTGGCAGTCACAAAAACATGCCAGAGAATTTCTCGACATTTGTTGACGGGCATTGTCTTGATGAAATATAAGTCCAGGAATGGCTTGCCATGAAGGACAACAAAACGGGGAGCAGAATATCGTTGACGTACAACTGTGCTTAAGAGTGGGGCGGACGACAGCCAAAGGGGTCCTGCTATGATATGAAATGACACCCCAGACCATTACTCCTGGTTGTCTGGCCATATAATGGGTAACAATCAACTTTTTACCCCATCACTGTACAGTGCATTTACAGACATGTCTTTGTTGGTCATCGGAACTCAATGGGAAGCTGGACTCACCACTGAAGACAATTCTGTTTCAGTCAATGAGATTCCGGGGCTCGATGACCAGTGAAGACTTGTCTGGAGACGTCCAGGACAGTGGCAGAATAACAACCTGACTGTCACCCACTATGCGATCTGACAATCAGGAATGATGGTCTCGGGTACCATTTAATTCCATACCAGGCCTCTTTGGTTGTGATCTTCGGCACCCTTACAGCACATCCGTACATCGACGGTATTCGTTGCCCTTCGTGGCAAGCCATCCTGGGCTTGCATTTCAGCAAGATAACGCCCTTCCGCACACGGCAAGAGTTTCTGCTGCTTGTCTTTGTGTTTGCCAAACCCTACGTTCTTCCGAATTGAGAACATTTGTAGCATTACAGGCAGATCTTGCCAACCTGTTTACGGCTTTGTCAATCTAACGCTCCAATTTGACGGAATTTGGCACGATGTCCATCAGGAGCACATCCAACTGCAAATAACCCTATCAATCAATGCCAAGCCAAGCTTAATAACTGTATGTATAAGGGGCAGCAGTCGACTAACATGTTATAGGCGTGCTTAGTTTGTGAGGCTCTTTCCCTTGAATAAATTATCGATTTTTTCTGAAATTGTAACATTTTTTGTCTGCAGATGTGCGTCTCATCTGTCAATTTCCGACCCACTTGGATGATTCCTTCGCGGTGCGTTTTTTTTTCTGTTAGTGCGTGTATTACATGTGGAAATACGGCAAGTTATACTATTTGCGTAATTTTTTTTGAATGAATATTTTTGGACATGACTCAAAACGTTCAAAGCTTTCTAATGCTTTTTAACATGGCAGAAAGTATCTGATCGTTTAAGATTTTTGAACATGGTGCTATTTTCAGGTCGTTTGGATACTTTTGAACATGACGCAAATATCAGGTGGTTTGGATATTTTAGAACAAGGCACCATAATTGACACAATCGCAAGTGATATAATTCTGGCATCTCCAGTATTTTAAAACTTTTAAAGATTTTATCTAGTTTTTAATTTTTTTATGTTTTCCCATCATATTGAATTTTTTATTTTGCTGCCAACATCATCTTGCACTTTGCAATTTCCTACTTACGCCATTTTGGATTTGCGGATTTACCGCCATCTGCAATCTTAGGATTTTGGTTTTCGTTCGACTTCAGCGACGGGACTGCATGTGTGACTAGTGGATGCTGCTAGATCTGTGTGCTGGCGCCCCCACAGCCATTTTACTCGCCAAGGAACACATTAATTCTCTTCCTCTTCAAGAGAAATGAAACTTTCTGAAATACGTACTCGCCATCATGTCGATTAGAACAGCATGTTCCTTTCCGTACAACTGTTCGTGAAGATGAGTCAACGAATTTATTTTTTTTTTTTATCTTTTTTGCTCAGCATGACTATAGTAACAGAAGACGTTTATTACAGGAATATGATCGCGCTGACTGTGTAGTATGCCACGGGATGCGCAGTGTGGGAACCACTGTACAAGGGAATTTTGACACATTAAAACCCGGTTATAATCAATAGTGAAATAGGTAGCTGGTACACCAGAAGAAACAACCGGGAAAACACTACCGATTATGAACATACGTTTAACACAACGTCTGAAAATACGGTACTTCCAAATAACGACCAGAGCAGTTAAGACCAAACAAAATTTGATGCGAATTTTGTGGTGTCTCTCTTGCGACAGTCTTGAGTTTTAATGCACATAGCTATGCTGGAAGAATGTTTGCCATTGGCTCTGTGCACTTCTTTTAGCGCCTTTGGAAAGGATTTTGAGAAACGCCGATTTTCTCAAGTACAAACCTGTGTATTACGGCCGACGCAGGCTGACACCATTTCGTCAATCACCTCTGAGATGTTCTTCAAAGCGATCGCCTTGGACGCTCTGAGAATTACCTGGTAGGACAGACAGTGTATTAATTTTCAGATCAAAAACAGTGAAAAATGAGAAGCTGCAGAAAGACATATGATTTTTTTAGTCGATGCGTAGTACATGCGAAAGCAGGGTTACCAGGATTAAATAACAAGCGTCACACAGTTTTAAAATTACGCAAACATTTTGATCATTTGATGTTTTTGGCTGGTCTACCCTCAAGAGTAGGTTTACCTGCCTAACTCGAAACGTTTTGTTGCTCTTGGTGCACTCGGCATCTTTCCTTTACCTCGTATGAGTGTTACGTATGTAGTAAGTGAAGATGATGTGATGAGGTGTGTGGTTATTCTAGTGATACGTTTGCGTTGACAAGCAAAAGACTGAAATTCATGATGGCATATAGTCGAATCTCCTGCCCAGTAGCCCCAAAGTGGACGCAGAGCGTAATGGCTCCATTTGACGAACAAATCGTAATCAGGAATGCTAATGCCCTCACTCCATGAGACACTGTGGAGAAGCGACCGCTACAAAAGGAGAAATATTGCCAGTAGCCGGTCGATGTGGCCGAGCGGTTCTAGGCGCTTCGCCTGGAACCGTCGACCGCAACGGTTGCAGGTTGGAATCCTGCCTCGGGCATGGATGTGTGTGTGATGTCCTTAGGTTAGTTAGGTTTAAGTAGTTCTAAGTTGTAGGGGATAGATGACCTCAGATGTTGAGTCCCATAAGTCCCATAGTGCTCAGAGCCATTTGAGCTATTGCCAGTAGAAGTAGGGGTGATTCCAGTGAGTAGGTTGCAGTAGTTATGCATAAATGAAGAGGGCTGCACGGGACAGATTAACATTATGAGTCTTCAGACAGCAGACCATGGCAATAGCAGCCTTCAGGCCTAGGTTAGTTATTGCCAAACTTTTGCACTTTATGGTCACATCAAAACGCTGGACTTGGTGGCAAGTAATTTCTTAGAACTGGTTAACGGTTGTTGTGGGAAGAGACCTAACAGCGAGGTAATCGGTCTCATAGGATTAGGGAAGGACGGGGAAGGAAGTCGGCCGTGACCTTTCAAAGGAATCATCCCGGCATTTGCCTAGTGCGATTCAGGGAAATCACGGAAAACCTAAATCAGGATGGCCGATTCGTAGAACTTTCTCGGATGGAATACTCGAGTCTTATAAGTTCATAGCGCCTCTCGGATCTCCGTTGACGCATTTCGCAAAGCAGACATGTCTACGATGCATGTTGTTTCAGTAATTACTAATCAGGTTCCCTCAACCCGACGTCACCCAAAGCAAGTTCAGCAAAGGATTTGGAGACATTTGTCTGTTAGATACAGATCCCGGCGCCAAAATTTCTTACCTAAAATTCTTACATGTCGCCGGTCGTTAACGCAGCCTTGTGTTGTGACTGTCCACCAGGAGGTAACCATTTTGAATCCTGATGGTGGAGGAAATTTTCAACGTCAGCACATCTCTGCCAAAAGGAGGGTAGGTGGTAATAACCAAACGTGGAGAAGATGTCATACGGTACGTTATTTATATATGTACTTATTCCGAACTAATCTTCCTGCCTGTTATCCAATGTAGATTGTATATCGCACATTTCAATTGCAAAATTAATGAAAATGATGACTTCATAAAACCATTAGATAGTTTATACTATCTGTATTACGTACATACAGAAGCTTTAAACAGACGTGTCATGTTGCACAGGAATTATTACATGACTTCCGAGAGCTATTTGTGATCTAACCATCGATCTGCACTAAACTAAACGATGGCACTCATCAGAACTACAGACTACCTCGCTACAATGAGACTGGTGCTACATTTTTCCACTCAAAGTCACATTATACGGTCCACTTGAAGTTATTCAGTCAAAATAATCGTTTTCATTGTTTGAGACGAGCTGAGTGTTGTCAGGAAAGATAGCCTGGCGTCGTGTCGTTGGTCTCACGTCTCAAAGCGCCTCGCAAGACTTAAAGCGCTACGATACCAGTGTCGAACATCGGAATCTTCAGGAGACCACTCTCCTGAAATGCCCTGAGAGATAAGAAACTGAACGTCCGGCCCTGCCTTTTCAATGAACCTGCCTAATGTACTCAAAACTTCAACTGCCTCTGCAATTTTAACCCTCCCCCCCCCCCCCCCCCCCACTCCCGCACCTCCCACCATTATCAAACTGAAGATTCTTTCTTTTCTTTTCTCCCTAATGCAGTTTAGTACCCATCTAATTGTCATTATTCGTCCATGCCATTACATCTGAAAATCTGCTATTCTATTCTTGACTGAGCTCTTCACACTCCACGTTTCGCTTCCTTTCAAGGCTACACACACTGAATAAAAAACGGAATGTGCATATGGAATATTTTACCGCAAATCGTCTTTCTGGGAGTTTGGCCATCTTGTGCAAACCTTTTTCGTTGACGCCACTTCGACGACTTACGTGTCGACGATGAAGAAATGGTGACCATTAACTAAGGTATTTGACTGTGTTGATCACGAAATATTGCTCCAGAAGTTGGACCATTGCGGAATATGAGGAGAAGCTCACAATTGGTTCACCTTTTACATCAAAACACATAGCAAAAGGTCATTATTCACAGTGTTTAGAATGGCGGTGATGTGGGGTCTGAATGGGGTTTCTCGGAAATAAGCTGATATTGTTAACGAGAAACGACAATAAAGAATATATATATTGAGAGGCCAATGTGAGAATATCCAGACTAGTGAACAGGGATCGATATAAGGTTCGCGAAATTACACCACTTATGGGCCGAAACGCTCGTTTCTGAGCCAAAAATATCCTTTTAGAATGGGAAGAGAAGTGGGGTTGGGGCCACTTCTGTTCCTTATTTATATAAATGGTATGCCCTCTAATATTACGGATAACTCTAAAATATTTCTGTTTGCTGATGACACTAACTTGGTAGTAAAGGATTGGCTCAGTTCCAAACAGTGCAGTTCATGAAATAAGTTCATTGGTTGTAGAAAATAAACAAAAACTAAATCACAGTATGACTTAGTTTCTAAGACACAATTCAACAAAACCTGAAGTAAGCGATCGTTCGACACGAAAATTATTCTACTTTGCTTATTTTCATTCGCTTATGTCGTATGGTATTATATTTTTGGGTTACTCTTCCCATTCTAAAAGAATATTTTTGGCTCAGAAACGGGCGGTTCAGGCAATAAGTGGTGTCATTTGGCGAAGCATATGTTGATCTCTGTTCACAAGTCTGGGTATTCTCACATTGGCCTCGTAATATATATTCTTTACTGTCGTTTCTTGTTAAAATATCAGCTTATTTCCAAGAATAAGCAGCTTCCACTCAGTTAATGCTCGGCAGAAATCCAACATGCATTTAGATCGGACTTCCTTAACTCTTGTGCAGAAAGGTGTGCAGTATACTGCTGCATCCATTTTCAATAAGCTACCACAAGAAAACTAAAATCTTAGCAGTAATCCACGCGCTTTCAAATCTAAAATGAAGACTTTCCTCATGGGTCACTTCTTACATTCTGTTGAGGAGTTCCTTGAATAATTAAGCTGATTCCTATGCTATATTGTTGGCTGCGTTTACTGAAAGTTATGGCTCGACTTTTTTTGGATTCATGAACATTTTATTTTTATCTGTTATTATTTTTATGTTGTATTGTATTGTATCGTATTGTATGCTAACTGGGGGCATAGAAACGACGGAGAGGCTCCATCCCCGCCGCAGCCGCAGCGGTCCACAACACCACGACGACTACGGCAGACCACTTCTTTACCCCTCCGCCGCCCTATACCGAACCACTCTTTCAGTGTTATTGTGCAGTTTGGCCCCCGGTGGACCCCCCCCCTCCATGGAACGTCTCACACCAGGCGAGTGTAACCCCTATGTTTGCGTGGTAGAATAATGGTGGTGTACGCGTACGTGGAGAACTTGTTTGCTCAGCAATCTCTGGAACCGCGCTACCGCTACGGTCGCAGGTTCGAATCTTGCCTCAGGCATGGATGTGTGTGATGTCCTTAGGTTAGTTAGGGTAGGTAGTTCTAAGTTCTAGGGGACTGATGACCTCTGAAGTTAAGTCCCATAGTGCTCAGAGCCATTTTGCGCAGCAATCGCCGATATAGTGTAGCTGAGGCGGACTAAGGGAAACCCGCCCGCATTCGCTGAGGCAGATGGAAAACCGCCTAAAAACCATCCACAGACTGGCTGGCTTACCGGACCACGGCACAAGTCCGCCAGGCGGATTCGTGCCGGGGACCAGGCGCTCCTTCCCGCTCTGGGAAGCCGTGCGTTAGAGCGACGGCTAACCGGGCGGGCTTTATGTTGTAATTTCATGTACTGACACGTTCCATGACGTTGCAGATTTGCTCCTCAATTTGATCCTACGGAACTTGGCGTGTACATAAATAAATAAATAATAACACCTAGTCCCTGAGCAATTTCCTATCACTGAAACTTATATTCAACGTTAACAGATTACTTTTTCAGAAACGTTTTCTTGCTTTTGCCAGCCTACCATCTTCAGGTATTTCGCCATTAAAATAGCTTAATTATTGCTGCTATAAGGTGTGATCTAAAAGTTTCTCTCCGAATGCCGCACAGTCCAGCATCGGCATGTCAATGAAGCGAAATCGCCGTGAGCACAGAGGCAATCATGTCACCAAGGCACAACGGTGAAGATACCCGTTTGGTAAAACGCCGAGTCATGCTGCATCCAGAAGTCCGTAACTTCCTGCTGCACTTCCTCGTCCAACGGGAATCGTCGACCCTTCAAGGACTTTTTTAAGGGGCCGAAGGTGCGATAATCGCGCGGGGTCATCAGAACTATAGAGCGGTAGCTCGTGTGTCTTCCACCTGAGTAGGCGTAACTTCTGCGATACGACATTTGCTATATGTGGAAGTATTTTATGGTGGTGAAAGACGATAGTCGAAACAAGTCGCCTGGAGTAAACGACATAAGCGACATTCCCTCAGAATTAATGAGATCTCTGAGACACCCAACTACGGCAAAATATTCCATCTCATATGCAAGACAGATTGGGCTACCAAAACACCCTCTGACTTACAGAAGAACCTAAAAATTATATCAAACGTAAGCATCCCGGGACACAGTTTTCCACAATGGTTACCTTCGACCGACATGCTGCCCTATAAAAATTCTTCATTCTCCGCTGGATTTCTACCGGTGTTTTCCCTTCGACTGTTAAGAAAAGAATAACAGCTACACTATGTGATTAAAAGTATTCGGACACACCCAAAAACATACGTTTTTCATATTTGGTGTATTGTGCTGCCACCTGTTGCCAGGTACTCTGTATCGCGACCTCAGTAGTCATTAGAGATCGTGAGAGAGCAGAATGGGGCGCTCCGCGGAACTCACGGACATCGAATGTCGTCAGGTGATTCGGCATCACTTGTGTCATACGTCTGTATGCGAGATTTCTAAACTCCTAAACATCCCTAGGTCCGCTTTTTCCGATGTGGTAGTGAAACGGAAACGTGAAGGGATACGTACAGCACGAAAGCGTATGGGCCGACCTTTCTGTTGACTGACAGAGACCGCCGACGGTTGAAGAGGGTCGTAATGTGTAATAGGCAGACATCTATCCAGACAGGAATTTTAGACTGTATCAGGATGCACTGCAAGTACTACAACAGTTAGGCGGGAGGTGAGAAAACTTGGATTTCATGATCGAGCGACTGCTCATAAGCCACACATCACGCCGGTAAAGGCCAAAGGACGCCTCGCTTGGTGTAAGGAGCGTAAACATTGGACGATTGAACTGTGTAAAAACGTGTGGAGTGACGAATAACGGTACACAATGTGGCGATCCGATGACAGGGTGTGGGTATGGCGAATGCCCGGTGAAAGTCATCTTCAGCGTGTGTAGTGCAAACTGTGAAATTCGGAGGCGTTGGTGTTATGGTGTGGTCGTGTTTTTCATGGAGGGGACCTTCACCCCTTGTTGTTTTGGGTGGCACTATCACAGCACAGGCCCACATTGATGTTTTAAGCAACTTCTTGCTTCCCACTGTTGAAGAGCAGTTCGGGGATGGCGATTTCATCTTTCAACACGATCGAGCACCTGTTCATAATGCACGACCTGTGGCGGAGTGGTTAGACGACAATAACATCCCTGTAATGGACTGGCCTGCACAGAGTCCTGACCTGACTCGTTTAGAACACCTTTGGGATGTTTGGGAACGCCGACTTCGTGCCAGGTCTCACCGACCGACATCGAAACCTCTCCTCAGTGCAGCACTCCGTGAAGAATGGGCTGCCATTCCCCAATAAACCTTCGAGCACCTGATTGAACATATGCCTACGAGAGTGGAAGTTGTCATCGAGGCTAGGGGTAGCCGAACACCATATTGAATTCCAGCATTACCGGTGGAGGGCGCCACGAACTTGTAAGTCATTTTCAGCTTTTGATCACATAGTGTAGATGTACCTATCTGGAGATAGTTGGTAATAACATCGCTACAGTCCACGTTTCCACATTTACTGCAGGATCGTCGGGAAGACACGAATGCCACACGAACTCCAAGGCTACATGTCGGTGCTTCTACTGTATACTTGCACCCGAATCGCGTTGCATATACGCGGCAGCAACGCTCTCAAACGAAAACCCTTTGATCGTCTCTTGTATTTTCAGTGTCTCATTTCCCAGACTAAGTCCCTTAGCAGCGCCTGATTTATTCTCGTTGAACTTTACTTCTCTTTCCAAATATTTCTTTCGTTTCCCTTGCTGCTGTCTCACTGTACAGATTGAATAACTCTGGGGTTAGGCTACTACCGTGTCTACCTCGCTCCTCATTGTCCTACTCATATAGCTGCAGGCTGTGAAGTAGTGGACAACTTTTAGCTGTCTGTATTTTGCACCTGCTACCTTAGGATTTCAAAGAGTGTGCTGCAGTCAACATTCTCAAAATCTACAAATGTTATAACGTAGGTTTACCTTTCTTCAACTTATCTTCGGTCGTAGGGTCAGTATAGCCTCGCGTGTTACTACATTCCACTACAACACGAAATGTACTACCCTGAGGTGGATTCGACCAGCGTTTCCATTCTTCTGTAAGTAATTCGTAGCAGTGTTTTGCAACCATGACTTATTAGGCTGACAGTTAGGTGATAATCACGCGATTAAACATTTATCTTTGATATAATTATCATTATCTTCTTGAAGTCTGAGGGTGGTTTGGTAGTCTTACATATCTTGCATACCGCAAAGAATCGAAAAATTGTGTTGGCTGTCTCAAGGGTGTCAATAATTCTGAGAGAATGTCTTTTTACTTCAGGCGCCTTGTTTGGACTTTCGTCTTTCAGCACTATGTAAAATTCTTCTTACAGTATAACTTATTCCAAGCCTTGTTCTTTTTGTTTCTCGTATTGATTTTCATAATTTTATGTTTAAATTCGTTTCCTTTGTATGTCCAATCTGTACATTTCGGCCACGTTTCACCTTTCCCTTCTTTGCGTAGATTCCTTCCCATCGAGGCGTTTGATATTGAAAGAGCTGTTTCCTAATTATGCGATTGTTTTTTATAATTTTCACATACGTTGCATCTATTTTTCCAATAATCATGCATGCGTCAACACCTTTGCATTTCTCCTCTAGACATTCCTGCAGACCCTGAACAAAAATAATGGGAACTGTCGAGTTCTAAAGTGCACTGCACAAATAAATCGTCTAACAGCCCCGTCAAGTGGTCGAGAGTATGTTCGTTGCAGCTTAAATACGTAAATTAGTTACGAACGAAAGATCACAGTACTAGGTTTCATATCCACTGATGCCTGTAAGCTACAAAATGTGCATCTTCGCTTAAAATGATACGAATAGCAATTTTATTGGTTAGTGGAGCAGTGGAATACCGTTATATGCAGCGCTGAGTGAACGTTCAAGAGATGGTACTTGTGGGATTGTGTGGGTGCTTGATGATAGCTTGGCGATCGTCATATCCCGCTAGTGTGTTGTAGAGACCAGAAATCCGGTTAATTTCGTGTGAGGCCGATTCTTCTGGTCCGCAGCTCATGGTCGTGCGGTAGCGTTCTCGCTTTCCGCGCTCGGGTTCCCGGGTTCGATTCCCGGCGGGGTCAGGGATTTTCTCTCCCTCGTGATGAGTGGATGTTGTGTGATGTCCTTAGGTTAGTTAGGTTTAAGTAGTTCTAAGTTCTAGGGGACTGATGACCATAGATGTTAAGTCCCATAGTGCTCAGAGCCATTTGAACCATTTTTTTTTTATTCTTCTGTAGCACAGTCACCACATTTTATTTACTTACTGTGTTTTTATCCTGACATGATTAGGACCTTAAGTCTCTTTGTTTCGTCGAGCAAAGAATTTTCCACAATTTACATTACATTTACAGTGACACACTTGTAGCACGGTCAGCACATTTTGTTTACTTATTGTGTTTTCATCCTGACATGATTAGGACCTTAAGCCTCTTTGTTTCGTCGAACAAAGAATTTTCCACAATTTACATTACATTTACAGTGACACACTTGTAGCACGGTCAGCACATTTTGTTTACTTATTGTGTTTTCATCCTGACATGATTAGGACCTTAAGCCTCTTTGTTTCGTCGAACAAAGAATTTTCCACAATTTACATTACATTCACAGTGACACACTTGATATAAGAGGCTTTACTTTTGGAATGGAATCCAAAGTGTAGAAATCGTTATGACAGAAACAGTAAAAACAATAATACATTGACGGAAAAAGATTGCAACACCAAGAACGAGTTGTGCGACATAGACGAAAGTTGGTAGACGTGTTTCTACATCTGAAACATAATGTCTCTTCAAATTTCGCACCAGTCGCTTAAGAGTGTCGCAAGTGCGCCACTACGTGGATACATATCAGGTTTATTTTAAAGACACGTTGTAACGGCCGTGAGATTGGACGTGATGAACTGATGCTAGTCAAGAACGCATTTAAGGAGACAAAGACACCAACACCTCACTGAGTTTGAACGAGATCGTGTAGTAGGGCTACGAGAAACTGGATGCTCCTTCTGTGCAGAACGGCTTGGCACCAATTTGGCCACCGTACATGATTGCTGACAGCGATGGTGACGAGAATGTACAGTCGCAAAAAGACCGGGCTCCGGACGGCCACGTGGTACTACCGAGTTGGCAGAATATCATGTGCTATGGCACGTCAGATTGCATCTGACAATTTGAGTAGCGGTTGGTACAACAGTGCCGCAACGAACTGTTACAAACCTATTGCTTCAAGGACAGCTCCGAGCCAGAGCCGTGTAGCGTGCATTCCACTGACTCCAAAAGCATCTCCATCTGCGACTTCAGTGGTGCCAAGGGAGAGCCTGTTGAAGGCAAGGTGGAGGCCTGGTGAAAGTTGGTTCTGCCTCGGTGCCAGTGATGGCCGTGTGTTGGTTAGATGATGATGATGTTCGGATTATGGGGCGCTCAACTGCGCGGTTATCAGCGCCCGGACAAATTCCCAACCTTTTCTCAGCCCAGTCTTGCCACGAGGATGAATGATGATGAAATGATGAGGACAACACAAATACTCTGTCATCTCGAGGCAGGTGAAAATCCTTGACCCCGCCGGGAATCGAATCCCGGACCCCGAGCTCGGGAAGCGAGAACGCTACCGCGAGACCACGAGCTGCGGACGTGTGTTGGTTAGAAGGAGGCCAGTTGAGGACGTGCATCCAACCAGCCTGCGTGCTAGACATCTGGACCTACGCCTGGAGCTATTGTCCAGGGGGCGATTTCGTTTGACAGCAGAAAAAATGGTTCAAATAGCTCTGAGCACTATGCGACTTAACTTCTGAGGTCATCAGTCGCCTAGAACTTGGAACTAATTAAACCTAACTAACCTAAGGACATCACACACATCCATGCCCGAGGCAGGATTCGAACCTGCGACCGTAGCGGTCGCTCGGTTCCGGGCTGAAGCGCCTAGAACCGCACGGCCACTCCGGCCGGCCTGACAGCAGAAGTACTGATACTAAAATGTAGAATTTCACGACCGGAAATATCATGTCCATTATAATTATCCGGGCTGACGTGCCGTGGTCGGTTGATGAATTCTGTGTCAATTCCCAACGTTTCGTCTCAGACTGCGGGAGACATCTTCAAGGGGGTCCGTAGCTCGATGGAAGGTCCAACACACCCACTGGCTCGCTACTGACTGACTGACATACTACTGACTGTCAGTCAGTAGCGAGACAGTGGGTGTGTTGGACCTTCCATCGAGCTACGGACCCTCTTGAAGATGTCTCCCGCAGTCTGAGACGAAACGTTGGGAATTGACACAGAGTTCATCAACCGACTACGGCATAACAGCCCTGATAATTATAATGGACAGCAGAAGTACTCTCATTGTTATCTCATGCACCCTGACTGCAAATTTGTACGTCATTCTGGTGATTCGACCTTTGTGCTGCCATTTGTGAACAACATTCCAGGGGTGTTTTACGACAGGATGTTCAAATGTGTGTGAAATCATATGGGTCTTAACTGCTATCACCAGAACGTTAGTCGCTAATCTTCCTTTGGGGCTTCCAGCAAACACACATCATTTTCTTTTGTAGACGACAGGATTCTACTGCTTCTAGGGAAAATTCTGCTTCTAGGCCGTTATCACATTGTAACAAGCATACCACGGTCCAACTGCTTAAGGCTACACACTACTTAACCTAAATTATCGTAATGACAAACACACACGCCCATGCCCGAGGGAGGGCTCGAAGGTCCGCCGGGACCAGCCGCACATTCCAGGACTGCAGCGCCCGTAGACCGCTCGGCTAATCCCGCGCGGCTACAACAGGATAACGCTTGCCCACATGCCTCTGTTGTAGCACAACATGTCCGTACGGAGCTTCGACATGTTGCCTTGGCCTGCTCAATCTCCAGATCTGCCTCCAGTCGAGAACATATGGGACACCATCTGACGACAGTTCCAGCGTCACCCACAAAGAGCATTAACCGTCCGTATATTGGCCGTCTAAGTGCAACAGGCGTGAAACGTCATCCCCCAAACTGATATATGGCACCTGTACAATACAATGCATGCACGCTTGCATGCTTACAATCAGCATTCTGACTTATCTCGCAGTTATATTTGCCTGTGATCTTGCAATGTTTATCACTTAAATATGTTACCTAGACAAACGTATTTCCGAAATTTCATTACTCCACATTAATTGTTTTTTGTCTCTGGGATTTTTTTTCCGTCAGTGTAGTTATAGCAGAACAACACAGTTTACGTTAATTTGTGAAGAGTAACATTATACATATGATTTACAATCAGATTGATTCAGTTTATAGATCATAGCGGCGAACGGCGTAAAAAACAATGGCGAAGGAGGACGAAAGTGGTGGAATACAAATAATGAAAAAGAGGAGGAAAAAATCACGTGACCTACTGAAAAACGAGAATAAGAATAAACAGACGTAGGATAATAAGTGTATTTAGTTTAATATTTCACGGAGAGAAACTGACATACTACTGCTGATATCGTCAGACACATTTATGTTGCACACGTAGCGCACACGTTTGTTCACAGTACTAACAGTTTGTTTTCACTATTTGTTCCATCGTAGATTACATCGCAGCAGTGCGGAAACATTTAATGTTACTTATAATCCGTTTTGATTGCAAAATGTTTATTCACACGACCGGTTTCGGTTCCTCTAGAACCATCTTCAGATCTGAAATGACAATGATACTAATTTACTATTTCATAAATGCAAACCTATTTCATCCTATCCGATCAACATCAAATGTACCAGAACGTATCTGCAATTTCGGTTACAGGAGTAACCCGTCTACACACAGCACCCTTCACATGATCCGTCACGTTAAATTGGTTGGCAGAATGCACGTCATTTATATTAATTATAAAACTCTAACCGACAGGTGGCGTCTGGTACATTTGTTACATTACAAATGCACATACTGTATTTTTATTGTGCATTGTTTATTTTAATTTTGACAAGTACAGATTTTAACCTTGACAACTACAGATTTTAACTAAGTATTTTTAGAGATAAAAGCAAATTAGAAAATTCTACTTAATACAGTATGTGAATATGTAAGGTAACAAATGTACCAGACGCCACGTGTCGGCAAAAGTTTTATAATTAATAAAAATGACGTGCATTCTGCCAACCAGCTCAATGTGACGCAGCATGTGAAGGTTGCTGTGTGTGGTCGGGTTACTCCTGTAAGCGAAATTGCATGTACGTTCTGGTACATTTGATGTTGTCGGATAGGATGAAATAGGTTTGCATTTGTGAAATAGTAAATTAGTGCTATTGTCATTTCAGATCTGAAGATGGTTCTAGAGGAACCGAAACCGGTCATGTGAATAAACATTTTGCAATCAAGACGGATTATAAGTAACATTGTATAACCAGTGATTGAGCTATCCCATCAGACATTATGTCTGTTTTTGCGGAAGTATTTACCGAAGTTTCTGGAGGATTCAGAGACGAGAGTAAGTATTTCTAAGCACAGCACGTGATGCCAATTTCAAGTGATCATCCAAAGTTAGGCTTAAGCTCTTGACCGGTTTCTATTACGCTGAAGTTTTCGGTGAATTTAGGACTTTTTGACTTCTGCTGAAAAACTAAAACTTATTTTAGGTCCAGATTTTACTCCCATCTGAACGCTGAAGCCAGGTCGTCATTTATTCGACCGATAGCACTAATAATATCTGCAGGTCTGATGCTTAAGTAATGATGAATTTCAGGGTTTTAATCGAACACTTCATAAACGCTGGTATTTGTGAAAACGTAATAGACCGTAGTATCCTTGTTACAATGTGATAACGGCCTAGAAGCAGAATTTTCCCTAGAAGCAGTAGAATCCTGTCGTCTACAAAAGAAAATGATGTGTGTTTGCTGGAAGCCCCAAAGGAAGATTAGGGACTAACGTCCTGGTGATAGCGATGTCATTTGAGAGGAAGTACAAACTCGTAGTACGTAGTAGGAAAGTGCGCGCGTCCTTTTCGAAGGAATCATCACGGTGTTTGCCTTAAGCGGTTTAGGTAAATAACGTAAAACCTGAAGTTGGGTAGGCAGTCGAGAATTTAAGCCCTGGTCGCTTCCGAAAGCGAGTCCATTGTCTTAACAACCGCGTCGCTTGCCTGTGGGATAAGGTACAGCGTACGTTGCCTGATTGCCAGACGTATCAGTTCGTTCATAACCCCACCAATTTCTATTCAACATGCTACAGGGACAATAGGAACAAATTCGCGTTCAGTGTATCATATATTAGAGAAAAAAGATTGAAGACTGTAGTCGTAGGAAAAGGATGCCTACAAGTTATTAATTTCACGTTTCGTGTCTTTGGAATGAACATCAGTGAGGATTCGAAGACTTCTGGTGATAGGGTGTATTACACAGAATGCAGATCAGCTTACCTCACAATTCTTTCTCGCCGCCTGTCGAATGCCTTCTCTGTCATCGGACAGAGTCTTCTCACTGTTTTCAAAGTACTTCGCCTGCAAGCGCTCTACGTCAGAAATAGCAGTTCTGCAAGAAACCAAGACATTAGGAAATGAAAACATGTACTGGATATCACAAAATAACATAAAAAGGAGGAAAACTACAATGGAAAATAAAACGGCATTTCAGGAAATATGAAGCATGTGGCTGTATAATGGAAATTAGATTTCATGGTGTATTTACATTCTTGTTGTCTATGGCCGACCGGGGTGGCCGAGCGGTTCTGAGCGCTACAGTCGGGAACCGCGCGACTGCTACGGTCGCAGGTTCGAATCCTGCCTCGGGCATGGATGTGTGTGATGTCCTTAGGTTAGTTAGGTTTAAGTAGGTCTAAGTTCTAGGGGACTGATGACCTCATAAGTTAAGTCCCATAGTGCTCAGAGCCATTTGAACCATTTGTCTATGTTTTATAGCTGTATTCAGTTTTTTATTTCACTGTAGCGCCTGAGCTGATCTTCTTTGAGGCATTCCGATTGTATTAATGCGGATAAACAGAAAAGAACGAAGCAATGAATGAGAAAAGTAGCCACTGTATTAGTTTTTAGACGCTGACTACCGGCCGTTGTGGCCGAGCGTTTCTAGGTGTTTCAGTCCGGAACCGTTCTACTGCTACGGTCGCAGGCTCGAATCCTGCCTCAGGCATGGATGTGTGTGATGTCCTTAGGTTAGTTAGGTTTAAGTAGTTCTAAGTTTAGGGGACTGATGACCTCAGATATTAAGTCCCATAGTGCTTACAAAAATGGTTCAAATGGCTCTGAACACTATGCTACTTAACTTCTGAGGTCATCAGTCGCCTAGAACTTAGAACTAATTAAACCTAACTAACATAAGGACATCACACAGATCCATGCCCAAGGCAGGATTCGAACCTGCGACCGGAGCGGTCGCTCGGCTCCAGACTGTAGCGCCTAGAACCGCACAGTGCTTACAGCCATTTGAAACATTTGAACAGACTGAATGAGCAATAATAAGAAAATCTTCTTCTTTCACACATTAAAATATTTTCAGTAGCGCAACTACAGGTACTACGTAGATCTATATAAACATATGGGTGTTTTAGTGCAGATTACGTTATTTGCACAATAGTTTTAATTTTATTGAGAGACGTAGTAATGTGGCGAACTTATAAGAAGCAAAATATGGAAAGATACACAGTGGCAGACACATCTAGGCGCGACGAACCAAACCATTCATAAGTCATGAACGGGTTTGGAGTGTGGACTGAACATCGATGATTATCATGTGTTTTCATGTGTTTGATGAGTGCTACATTGTTATCGTGGTGCTCTAAGGAGAAGAGGGCGCAGTCGCTGTCGTTGGCAGGCATATTTTGTTCATCTCCGGCAGAAGTCTAGATAACCGTTGATCTGAATGTGTCGTATCCTCAGTCCTTCACTGCTTGACCATCACATCTAATTAGGTATATGGGCAGCAATCAAGTCCACATTTATGAGACTGCTTAAGCATCACAAAACCATGTCATAGGGGAATATTGTACCATTCGTTGTACTTAAATAACGACATTTGTTATGCCACCTTGGGAGTAGAGCTAAAATGCTGATGGGATCACGTTTTATCGTGTTATTTTACTGCTCTTTCGAGATACTAAAACAGCTTATTTGACTCCATCCTGTGGTGAGAGACATTAGCGAACCACTCCTCAAGCGATGTGAATAAACCAGTTCGTGGCTCGCTGCTACATCCCATTTAGACCCTCCAGTTGTTTGGTAGCGTGTGTTGCGATACAGTAGGATGAACTCGAGGATATTGTGCGCTTTTCAGTGTTCCTCCTTCAAAGAGAAGATGTGTGCACCCGGCTGGAGGACAGCCAGACAGTAGGAACTGAGGAAATCAGAGAACGCTCGACACCGTCAATATCCACAAATCGTAAGCACCGTTTGGCCCTGCAGGGTGGTCAGAAACAGTCCGAAAAGCTTATGGGGGTGTTTCAGGGATAGTCGTGCTAAGAAATAATTGTTAAGAAAAAAATTCAGTACGTTGCGCCGCTTCCAAGTTATTTGGCACTGAAGTTAGCCAGTCAGATCGTTGTACATGCAAATTGCAAACCTGTAAGCGCTAAAATGCGACTATGCACAGACATGAGTGGTCCGTGTGTGTCCACTTCTCGAACGTCTCATTACCAATGAAAGTGAGCCGTTTTCGGAAGTAGTAAATTTAAGCTAGGTGAGCAAAAGTTACATTGCTCAGTTTGAGAAAACCAAACGAAGAACACGTTCGGCAACTCTGGCAGGCTACTTGAATTTGAGCGGGCAACGACCTCATTGGCTAACTTCAGTGCTAAATAACACGGAAACGGCGCAACGTATCGCATTTTTCCTTAATAATTATTTCTCTCACAACCTTCCTTGCAACACTCTCACAAGCTTTACGGACAGTTTGTGACCACCCTGTGTATTAACCTGTGGAATCCTGTCCACTCGTGTCTTATAGGCTGCCTAGAAAGCTGTTTCTTTCGGATAGCTAGACAACATACAAGCAAATCATATTAATAGACTTTATAGCAGTAACTGAATTGATAATACTTAAATTTCTATTTACGAGTTGTCGCAAGCAATTGGTGACATGCAAGTAATCAATGACCTTCAGCGTACACAATTTCCATGTAAGCAAGGCATAACAGATCACACAAGCTCGTATGTCACTGCGGCTCTTCAAGTGCGTCTTTTTGTGCCTCTCTTCTAGTCCTGGTCTACTAGTGCGGCGAGGCTAGGTGGCGCATCGCTTTTATTCTCTTCGTACACGTGTTGCTCCTATCGTGGTAACCTAGTCGGCGTGTTATCGGCTGACGTCGGCTCGCAGCCATCTCTGCTGTATCGTTCTTGATCTTCGTGCTAATAATTGTCGTTAAGCCGAAACATAACCACAATAAAAAAGTATCGTCAGGCAAAATTCTGAAGAGATTTGAGGCGACTGTCAGGAGGAGGTCTACGTCGATAATTTAACAAGTTATCTAGGGTCAAATCTGAGAAAAGGGAGTAAGTGAAAGAGGATTGTAACCATTTTCATTTACTGCTCGGACGATGTTATCTGTCATCAGAGGCGAAAATTATGATTTTGTGTATGCGTGGTTGTAGGTGCATGTGTGTCATATCGTAGGCAGAACAGTCAGTGTGGCGTGGAGTGTATGGATTCCTTCACTACTTACCACTAAAGGCAGAGTGGGCTATTCCAGGAATAATCCATACAAGAGTCTGGGATTATTCAGCCAAATACCCCAGTTGAGAAAATCTGGAAGGGATTTTCAGCTTCGGCACTTGGCTTACATCCAAGAATGAACTTGAGCAGACCAGATGGCTGGGAACTATTTTTAATTTAATTTGTCCCTGACAAAAATTATTAAGGCTAGTCTACTTGAATGTGTATTTGTTCGTGTGTATACTGAGAAAAATCGATGACTTGGTTCGACATGTAAAGTGATTTAGGGATTCCGTTTCCTTTTTGTTTTTTCCCTGCGCTTTCCATTCTCCACTCCTAGGAGCAGATCCGACAGATCATAGACTCACGGTTCTGTTCAGCCAATGCCAGGCGAACTGATAGTGGGAGTTTCCATTTCGCAAGAAATGAGAGTGGCTTACCAGTTGTGATATTTGCCTGACAAACCAAGGATGCATTCCGACAACCTAGACCAGAACTAAGAAACTTAAACTATTTTAATCTGTTTCTGGTAGAATGTCATCATTATTCCAGACAAAAATTAAAATTTTGTGTGTGTATCTCCTCGAGGTAAAAGCATTACAGACGGCAATGTTGAAACTTAAAATTTTCGGGACGTATATGGACACCTTCGTAGTACGGCCACAAGGGGCAGGAACGCTTCTTGCATTTCTGGAGCACCTTAACTCCCCCCATCCGAGCATTTGCTCCTCCATGGAAGTGGAGAAAAATGGAGAACTCCCATTGTTAGCTGTCCTGGTCCGCAGAAAAGAAGCGGTTCCTCAGGTCACAGTGTGTTCCATATACCAACTAACACTGACCTATATCTACTAGCTGCCTTAACGTATCTCAGTGCACTGGCGCATTACGGACTGTAGTTCATAGCGCTAGAGTATCTCAGATGCAGGAAGCTTATCATCAGAGCTTAGCCATCTTCACTCTGTGTTTGTAAAAAAACGGACACTTTGATAAACAGATTCATATTACATTTCAGCATGCACGCACTAAACCTCGAGAACAGCCAGAAGCAACGGTGAATTCCACGAGGACGATTCTTCTATCCTACGTAGGTGGCGCGGCTTCTAAGATCGCCCGGCTGTTGAAGAATGCAAACGATGCTGGGTTCTGTTAAAGACGACCTAGGATATAGATCTTAGGAGACAAGGGATGTATAAATTCCCGTGCCAATATGGGAAACCTTACACTGACCGGACTTGTCATACTCTTAAGGATGGACGCCTCCAAGGTCTGGGACTCCATCACTAAACAAGCGTTCGAATGTAACTACCTGGTTAACAGAGACGTGTGATTCGAGCTGAGAAAAAAATGAGGACCAGCATTGGCGGTACTAAGACATCGTCGGCTGCAGACGAACGAATCCGAGAAAACACAAACGGGGAATCGGAGTCCGGACACTTAAATTAGGCACCAACATTCAGCTCGCGCATGCGCTGGGACGCGTTTCGCGACCGCGCCTTTTCCCGCGTTGCGAATGAGAAGACCGTGGGCCGTTCCTCCGGCAAGAGGCACTGGATATCGCCGTCCTCCACGATATGTCTACGATGATGTTGTAGCCGAACCCCTTGGGGCCTGCGCTTTTCTAGCGAGCCAGTGCATATATTGGCGAGCCTCTGAAGCAACACGTCAGTAGGCACCTGAAGATGACAAACAGCTGCCACAACATTATCCGGCGTGACGCCCGTGAACCAGTGAAGCAGTTATCACGTCTCGAAAGTCTAAAGCAGCACAAGATTTTTATACCTCAGAGACAATATTCTGAATTTCTGTATTATTTGATTGTCTAGCGTAGAACGTATTTTAAAGAAAAATACGAATTTTTATTTCATCTGGACATCTATGCAGTTTCCACCACCAGTTCGTTAGTTGTTGGCTTGGTATGCACGACTCCTATGTTGGTCCTAGCACGTCGAAGCCGCATTTTTTTCCCGCTTGAAAACTGATTACTTCTCAGGACACTGCAATCATATTTGGTTCTAGATCGAATAATACTCCTGAAAACCAAAATATTCTGGCTCCTGTCCATGATACCAATTACATTATGTTTAAGACTGAGCTGTAAAATTTCTGACAGGTAAGCAATACCCCAGATCTTACTGGAAAGCGTCTGTGATCATTCCTAATTTCTTTCGTCAAAGGATTATTATGTAAGGCAATCTGGGTCGAATTTTCCATTGTAGGAAGCCCCTGTAAGAAATCGTTTGAGAGCCTGGCAGAAAATTGTTGAACTGACTAATAAGTCTGTCCTAAATTTCATCGATGCAAATAGAAAGTTCAGTGCGTACCTAAGAGTTAGCTGACCCTGGATTCTCTCCAGCTTTAGAAGTAGTATAATAATATCTGGAAGACACTCAAAGAAATATACTATTTCTTCTCTCCAACGGCCAATATTTTGGCCCTAAGCAATTATAAAGCACTGCCAGGACTAAAATACTAGAACCAACGAACAATAGGGGTTAACGTTCTATTGAAAACGAGATTATTGGCGGCGGAAAACAAGCTCGAATTGAGAAAGATAACAGATCGTCTCCTTCTCGAAGAAAACAGGTCAGCAAATACCTTAAGCGACCTAGGGAAACTATAAAAAACCTATATCTGTTTGATGGGCTGGGGATGGAAGTTTCTGGCTTCTCGAATCCGAGTGCAGTCTCTTTACCGCTCTTTCTCCTCGCTTCATAGTAAAATGCTACATCGATTTTCGTTTGTCAACAACAACCGCCAAGAAATAATGGTCTGCTGCTTGTGCTGCAAATTTTACGTGTTCTTGTATTACTAAGGCGAGCAGCGTTTGCTCTAAAATTACACAAAGGAAACAAACGTCATGGAATAGCTCCAAATATCGTGTTACATCACCTTTTCCCGGCGTAGTGCAGCAACTCCTCATTGCATGGACTCAACAAGTCTTTGGAAGTCCCTGAAACGTTGAACCATCTGCCTCTATAGCTGTCCATAATTGCGAAAGTGTAGCCAGTGCAGAATTTAGTGTATGAACTGATTTCTCGATTGTGTCCCAGAAATGTTTGATGGATTTATTTCGGGCGATCTGGGTGGCTAAATCATTCCCTCGAACTGTCCAGAATGTTCTTCAAACCAATAGTGAACGACTATGGCTTGGTAAAATGGCGAATCGGTGTTTGGGAACGTGAAGTTCTTGAATGGATGCAAATAATCTGCAAGTAGCCGAACATAACAGATTCCAGTCAATGATATGTTCAGTTGGACTAGAGGACCCACTCCATTTCATGTGAAGTCGGCCCACAACTTTATGGAGCCACCACCCGCTTTCATAGTGCCTTGTTGACAACTTGGGTCCACGGCTTTGCGGTGTCTGCGCCATACTCGAATCCTTCCATCAGCTCTTACCAACTGAAATTGGGTCTCGTCTGAGCGGTTCTTCAGTCGTCTAGGATGCAACTTATATGGTCACAAGCTGGTGCTGCAGATGATGTAGCGCTGTTAGCAAACACACTCATATGCCCCACATGTCTCATTCATGCCAAATTTCGCTGCACTATCCTTACAGATGCGTTCGTCGTAGTCTGACACTGATTTCTATGGTTATTTCATGCAGTGTTGCTTGTCTGTTAGCACTGACAGCTCTAAGAAAACACTGCTACTCTTGGTCATTAGGTGTAGGCTGTTAGCCACTGCATTGTCCATAGTGAGAGGTGTTATTGGCACACTGTTGACACTGTGGATCTCGGAATGTTAAATTCCCTAAGGATTTCCGAAATGGACTGTCCATGCATCTAGGTCCAAGTACCATTCCATGTTCAGAATCTGTTAATTCCTGTTGTGCAGCCATAATCACGTCGAACACCTTTTCACATGAATCACTTGACCACAAATGACAGTTTTCTTCTGGTTATTTATAACGATATTCCTGTGAATCACCACAGGGCTTTGACCGTCTGACTTCTGGAAATAAGTTTGGTGATGTATGGGATAGGGATTTTCGATTCTGGATATGATTTCAGGCAGTGTTCTCTCAGTATCTGTAGATAACTTCCTGGTTTGCTAGGTAGAGCTAGCAAGTTGGAAGGATTGATTTAGGAATCACAACTTGCTTGCATAGGGAAAGGATGATGACTAAACTGGGTAGGTTGGGGTAAGGTCTCTAGTTTTTCTCAGACCTCTTCAGCAGTGTGTCTTTTGCTCGGATCTGGGTGAGGCACTCCATCTCACACTGGATGGTTGCTGCTTTGTTGTCCAATGCTTCTAGTGAGAGGGACTGAGCTCTTATGATGAGTTCCTTCAGCAGCTCTATGATGTCTTTCATATCCTTTCCTATCCTCACAACGAGCTGACATGACGCCTGAATGGTCACCTCCGTGGTCGTCAGCTCAGTGTGAGTTGCTACCCGTAAGGTCTTCTGCAGCTCATTCTGAGTCGTTGTACCTAAGGTCTCTTGAGTGGTCTGCGTTAATGTAGCACCCAAATTATGAATGGCTGCTCAATCTGTGTGGCTGCCTCGACACACTATGGCATGGCTGCTGCCTTCTCATGGTTTGATGCAGCGCTTCTGCATTTGCAAGCATCTTAGTGGCACGCATTTTGGCACCGATTTCTTCATTAACAGCGTGTCAGCCTATGCGACCTCTGCCACCAGGGGCCGGGGCGCCATACTGACTGCTCGGTGATCGGTGCTGTTGTGTGTGACGTCTCTGCCCACCCCCCCCCCCCAATCCCACTCTTATTACTGGGTGGTGGAGGTGCACTTCGCCACACGCTGATGTTCACGCCTGTAGGTCGTCTATCAGCTGTTGCCAGCTTCAAATCGGTCTCCACCTACGAGTGTTAGTAACGTCATGAGAACATTAGTCTTGCCACAGTGGGATGGACCTACTGTAATCGCTCGCATATTATAAGGAAGGAGGATTCCATTCTTCTACTTCAGGTCTTCTTTTGCATCTTCACAGCACCAGTCATGATGCCGACTACGTCAGGTACCGGCAAATAGTGGGCACATATAGAAAGACACTCTTGTGAGGATGGTAATAATATGTGTAGCCACCATAGCTCTGTCACCTAACCTGCTGAGATACATTGCCTAAACAGAGAATGGCAACTGTCTGCTGCTGCATGACTATAGCCACAGCATTGAAAATAATGATATTAATAAGTGTAATACTTGGACTATAATGAGAGAGGTATGAAGTAAAGCACAAATACTGTTTGAGATTATATACACACTATTTATTTAAATATCCTCATATAGTATGTAAAAAAATCATCAGACTCTTTCTTTATCTTCTATGCACCTTTACAGTATTTCCCAAATAAAGCTTTCTGTTGTGCAATGAATTCCACACATATCTCCTTTGAACATCTGGGCTCCTCACAATACTCTGATTTTTCACATGCACATTTAACCTATTTCTCTTCCAGCTCTGCGTTCATGTGGAAAGGAAGGTACTGTTCCAAATCATCCACATGTACACTATGCACACATAGAAAGTTTACAATATCATTGTATGTGGAGTCTATCCTTAGCAACCACCGACTCAGTCTCTCCAATGCAAACCATAACTCACCCTCCACACCGCATATGTTCATAACTAATGCATGCCATAGATAAACACACTTCTCACCCGGTTTCACACTTAGTACAAAATCATCATCACGGTTGTAATAGACAGTGACACACTAGCAAGGCGAATGTCCAGGGAGGTACGAGTTGGATAAAATCTTTACACAGATGATCACGTGACCGGATTCAGCGTTCATACTGGTTCCTGCACTTTTTTTGTGAACTGCCATCTTGTATTACCTCATGGGAGGGGAGGGAAAGGGGGATGGGAGGGGAGGAAGGGCAACAGCACCCACACTCTGGTGGTGGTGTGGGCAACTAGGCCAGTTGGTGTACAAACCTCAAGGTGAATACCTATGGTTCATTGTGGACTAGGGTGAAGTTGATATGGGGTGTTAGGCAATTTCAAAAAAGGTTGACAGTTACAGCACAAGCATCTATCTGCATGAGCACTGAAATGCATCTTCATGACATCCCATTGCAATGCCATTATTTGTTGAAAAGTATTCAACCCACACTCGTCCATTATGTTTTATTTCCACTTGTTGTATGGGGTGCTAGGGGTACAGTCCTTAGCTGTGTGCTTGTCTGTAGTACGCTTATTAAATCTACCCCTGCTCATCACCAGTATATCCTCAATTGTATACATGGATGCTTGAGCCAGAGTAGGTAAACTTCCTGCCTCTTGTGCTTCAGAAGACTGACTGGACTTTCATTGAATGATCCACAATTCCAGCACCCACATTTATCAGCATGAACTACAAAGTGTAACTTAGCCCCATCCTGCTCCATCTTCATTATTTGATGAAGCGTATTTGTCTTCTTCATACATTCGCCAAATATCATTACTTTCCAAGAACGGTGCAAGTGGCTATGGAAACAATCCTCAACTGCGTGATTGCAGATAACATACCCATTAAACTCCTTCTTCTCCAGGACAGACATGTAATCCATTGAACACAATAGTCCATCTTCCCAGTCTTCCCAGACTTGAGTGAATTTCCAGCCATTTTTTCCCTGGGCCCCCATCTTGGATTACATCACAGGAGTTGGAGGATGGTGGATGCAGCAATGTATACAAAATAAAGACTTATGTCTGTCCTATCTTGCAGCCCAGCACAGAGTTCATTTCCTGCCAATTTGTAGGTGGGGGAGTGGAGGGGAGGGGATGGGGAGGGGGAGAGAAAGGGAAGGGTGGTGGAGTTAGGTAAGTGAAGGTAGCCAAATTGACCTATATTTCCGCCAAAATCTGAACTTCCCACCATGACACCAGTTCGACATTGCCACATCTATGGCCGCCATCTTGAATAAATTTTGCCGGCCGCAGTGGTCTAGCGGTTCTAGGCGCGCAGTCCGGAACCGCGCGACTGCTACGGTCGCAGGTTCGAATCCTGCCTCGGGCATGGATGTGTGTGATGTCCTTAGGTTAGTTAGGTTTAATTAGTTCTAAGTTCTAGGCGACTGATGACCTCAGCAGTTAAGTCGCATAGTGCTCAGAGCCATTTTTGAATAAATTTGGCAACAATGCAGAGTGGGCGATGCTGCCTTTGCCCCACGACTTACATTATGAGGAGAGGTTCAACACCCTGTCGCCTACTCATGGATTCACCGTTCATCAATCACTTTTCGTAAACGCTTACAACAGTGTCAGCAAACAATTAAATAGCTTCGCCGTTCTCACGCCCCAGTTCACAACAACCTGACAAAATCGCTTATGTCAATGGATTTCCCCATTTGCGGTCTGTGTCGTCGGTAGAATGATTTACCATTCGTCTCTGCTTCATTTATATACTTTCCTTACCGTGTCACATACCCACAATGCTATCAGACGCCATTCGATCTCGCGGTCAGCAGAGGTCATTTTAATTTCGCTCCTAAAAAAATGTTCAAATGTGTGTGAAATCTTATGGGACTTAACTGCTAGGGTCATCAGTCCCTAAGCTTACACACTACCTAACCTAAATTATCCTAAGGACAAACACAAACACCCATGCCCGAGGGAGGACTCGAACCTCCGCCGGGACCAGCTGCACAGTTTATGACTGCAGCGCCTAAGACCGCTCGGCTAATCCCGCGCTGCAATTTCGCTCCTCAGTGTATGTGCCGCATACTATAGTATGTGATAACGAATGCCCTCTGTTCTGTTCCGCTGCTAAGGATCGAAAGAAACATGTGAGTACTTAAGCGAAAAAATTTCCTGACGAAAGTTAAAAAGCATTTAGTATTGGTCTGAAGTAAAAACATTTCCACTGCTGCTTACTAGTAATCTTCGTAAAACAGTGTAATCTTCCTTAAACATTTTGCAGATGCACTGACGGAAAAAATCAAAGCATCAAGAAATAATCAACGTAGACTAATAATCTTTCGGGAATATATTTGTCTAGGAGACTTTTTTAGTGATTAAAGTTACAAACGTTGCAAAAGTGAAATGCTCGTACATGAATAACCGGTGTAACCATCAGAATGTTGGCTGCAAGCCCGTAAAATTCGTGTATTGTGTTGTACAGGTGCCGGATGTAAATTCGTGGGAGGTGTTCCATGCCTGTTGCACATGGTCGGTCAGTACAGGGTCGGTTGATACTGTTTGTGGATAATGCTGGAGTTCTCAGATGATGTCCCATACGTCCACGATTGAAGACAGATCTGGTGATCGAGCAGGCCAAGGCAACATGTCGACACTCTGTGCAGGCATATTGGGTTACAACGAAGGTATGTGGGCAAGCGTTATCCTGCTGGAAAGCATCTCTTGGAATGTTGTTCACGAATGGTAGCTCAACGGTCGGTTCACCAGACTGACGTGCAAATTTGCAGTTAAGGTGCGTCATACGGAATCGCACCCCTGACCATACCTCCAGGTGTAGGTCCAGTGTGTCTAGCACTCTGAGAGATTAGGTGCAGATCCTCAACTGGATTACTACTGACCAACACACGGCCATCACTGGCACCAAGGCAGAACCGATTTTCATCAGAAAGCACAACAGATATCCACCCCGCCGTCCAATGAGCTCTCGCTTGACACCACTGAAATCGCAAACGGTGAAGGTTTGGGGAACTGGAATGCAGGTTAGAAACCATCTGGCTCGGAGCTGTCCTTGAAGTAGCCGATCTCCAACAGTTCATTGTGTTACTGTAGCTCGAACTGCTGCGCTGATTGCTGCTGCAGATGCAGTACGATGCGCCAGAGCCATACGCTGAACACGATGGTCTTACCTGTCGGTAGTGTCACGTGGCCGTCTGGACTTCTTCTTGCGACTGTACCTTCTGGTGATCACGACTGCTAGCAATCGTGTGCAGAGGCTACATTCCTGCCAAGTCTTTTCGCAGTATTGTGGCAGGAACCTCCAGCTTCTCGTTCAAACTCGGTCAGGTGGCGTCTTCGTCGTCGTAAAGGCATTCTTGACTAACACAACTCACTATGTCCAATCTCAAAGGTAACTAATGCTCACGATCATTACAGCGCGTATTTAAATCAAACCTGATTTGCATCATCAAAGCGGCGCTACTAGCGCCGCTGTTTCGGGACTGGCACGAAATTTGAATAGACATCAACTTTAGTTTATCTCGCAAAAAATCGTTCTTAGTGTTGGGTATGCACGAAACTTTCTGATGTCTGCTGTTAAGATTGTGATGCTACACATACGGCAACAACAAAAAATTTCAGTTAAATGCTCAAATACATCTGTATAGCAAAACAAAATTTGGAAAAGCTGGTTAGGAATGGAACTTTACTTGTAACTAATAAATACTAATGTTTCTGTTCTTTTTAATCGATTCCGTCCATTATCTTCTTCGACCCCGTTTCTTGTTCTTTCTGAACATACTTCTCACGACAGCACTACAGTAACCAGTTGAGGTCTTTCCTGCCGCTCGTTCGCATCTTGATTGTGTGTTCACTTCTGACACGCGAATTACATCGCAGCGAAAACACAAATACTAGTGCAGTCTTTAGAAAACATTCTGCGAGAAGATTTTGACACAACGAAGTGTCTCATACGCTACTGTTCAACATAAAATCAGTCATTCAGAGTTGACATCACATGCCATAATCCCAGGGTAGTAAATGCAAATTCGGGAACAGATATGAATTTATTTATGACGCATGTGATGCGTTGACACGGCAGTACTGTTTTCCAAAATAGTAAAGCTTCCGGTATTACCCTCAGACACCTATTATGGAAACTATGAGCACGCAACCTGTACAAACTACTGTAAAGTACGCGTCTCACAAGCTTGCCCTTAGCATCGTCATGTGTCTGAATAGCAAATAATACGATTGAAGTAGCTGAACTTACAATGGTCACAGTAGCTTCAACAGCAACTAGCTAAGAAAAACAGCACCTACTACAACAGACCCAAAGTTGGTAGTGGACGAGTGAGGTATGATCCCCTGTTGAGCCCGTTATTTATTTTAACTTTTGTTTTACAACCGGTTTCGGCATTTTTAAGACCATGTCCATTTATTATCTACAAACGTTGCCACACGTATATGGTAGCGCCTTTACACTTCGTGTTTCCATTTGCTTTTGTTTAACAGAATTTAACTGTTAGTGCTGTTTTGATAGTTTATGCACATAACGCGGGACATTGTGCACAAACTATAGAAACATCAAATAAAGTTAAATTTTTATAATCCAAAACAATGGAAACAACATACGTAGACGTTGCTATTTTCATACATGTAACAACTTTTCTAGAATAATCACTGGACTATGGTCTAGGAAGACTGAACTAGTTGTGAAACGAAAGAAAAGTTTAATAAATAACACCCTTACTGGAAAAAATGCCTCATTCATTCACTAAGTATATGTCTGTCACACACTGCTGTTATCCGTGCTATATGCTATCACTACTGTTCAGCCTGAAATCAGCTTTTCCACTGCGTCTCCTCGCTCGATACAGCGATGTGCAACACCAAAGCAACTTTTTATATTTATTACCTCTCGCTGCCCAGTTATTTGGCTAGAAACATGATTATATATTTGCATATTTACAAAATGGAGCGTTCAGATCTCTTCATCTGGAGGATTAGAGACTGAAAACTTTGGAAAGCATTGTGCGATGGGTGTATATATTCTCGGATGGCGTGAAAAGTTCCCGACTTTCATGAGCAGTGGTACACCACGTTTGATGACGAGTGCCATATCAACGTCGGTCTGCAGCGTAGCATATGGGAGTAGCCGGGTGTAAGGTGGTTAAGGTATCCTAGCTCGAGAGGGTATCCCCGGTAGCGGCCGCCATCCTTTCTCATGCTCTAATTACGAGCAGCCAACCGTTTTACATTCTAAAGAGCTACTGAACGGCGAGTATTTGATGTTCGCAAAGTTACCCGCATATTTCGTTCAAGGCGCTCGCTGTTTAGTGAGTACAGTACTCCTCGACACCTCGGCGAGCACTTGGCATGTATCGCATTCGGCAAGCATAAAACCTCTGCTTGTCGAGTACCCCGTGTCAGGCGTCGCCATCTCATCCAGGCACGAATGTCGGTCGGGCACATAGTTTCAGTTTGGCACATTCAATCGACGTAGCGTACACTTGTCAGAGCAGGAGAGAATTCATTCTCGACAAAGTATGTTATTTGACTACTACACCCATGGCCAGTACCGGCATCAGAATTGTTCATTATTGCGAAAACTGTTGCGAGTTGGCAAGACTCAGCACAACCAGGAGCACGTCCGCAGATGTCCAACGTAGCTTTGGACGAAGCGTCAGGGATAGAAGAGTTCCATGGACCACGGCTATGCAACTCTGAAGAATTCTCTGCAGCTGAAACATCCCGTCGTGCAAGCCGTCATTGTATGAAAATACATACTACTCGCAGAACACCTCGACAAAATAGATTACAGAAGAAGATAGCATTGAATACATTCTATCAAGATAACACATGACAAAACTATTAAAAATGGTTCAAATGGCTCTAAGCACTATGGGACTTAACATCTGAGGTCATCAGTCCCCTAGACGTAGAACTACTTAAACCTAACTAACCTAAAGACATCTCACACATCCATGCCCGAGGCAGGATTCGAACTTGCGCCCGTAGCAACAGCGCGGTTCCGGACTGAAGCGCCTAGAACAAAAGTATTCGGTTGGTGCTTACGTTCATAGCGTTTTTGTTTTGCTTGTTGGTAATCCGGTTGCTACGGGTTTGTTTATCGATTGTCATTTTTTATTTTTGGTTCACTTTTGGTATTTGGATTTACATACTGTCGTTTTGTCATTTGTAGATAGTGAGTGGAGCTGTGGATGGTAGAAAATGAGTTCAATAGAGGGGTGACATCAACGGAGGCAGCCAGAAATATTTACGCCGTGCGTGGGGATAATGCCATTGGACAGAGCACGGCATGAAAATGGTTTTCTCGTTTAAAGGAGGATCAAAAAAATGGTTCAAATGGGTCGGAGCACTATGGGACTTAACATCTGAGGTCATCACTCCCCTAGAACTTAGAACTACTTAAACCTAAATAACCTAAGGACATCACATACATCCATGCCCGAGGCAGGATTAGAACTTGCGACCGTAGCGGTCGCATGGTTCCAGACTGAAGCGCCTAGAGCCGCTCGGCCACTCCGGCCGGCTAAAGGAGAATCGTTTTGACATTAGTTACTTTGCACGTCCTGGAAGACCTTCGGAGTTTGGTGAAGATCTTAAAATACATTAATCTACAATGATCCCCGTCAGTCTATTCGAGTACTGGCAGATGAGATGAACTGTGACCGTTCTACCATGTGCGACATTTCATGCAGTGGGGATGGTTCAAAAATCTGGTGTATGGGTACTGCATTCTCTAAGCCAAAATCACAAAAATCATGTGTATCTCTGCTTGTGCGTCATCCATTGATTCTTGAACAACATCTACGATTTATATCCTGTATAGTTACTAGTGAGGAAAAATGGTATCTTTACGCTAACATAAGGAAAATAAAGGTATGGTTGAGCCTGAACAAAGTAACAACTCCCTGTACAAAGACCTTCACGCATCAATAAAACATAATGCCATGTATCTAGTGGAATAGCGACTGTGTGGTGTACTGCGAATTGCTTCCCCGAGGTGTGACTATCACTGTTGACATTTGTTGTCAACAGCTGAGACGTCTTAGAGATGCAGTCGAAGAACAGCGACTGGGAAGACTATGTGAAGTGATGTTACTCTACGATAACTTTCGCTCACATTCTATGAGAATGCTAGACTGACAAAAACACTATACAAGAGTTGGGTTGGGAAACCATTCCACGCACGCTTTACTCATCTAATCTCGCACCCTCAGATCTCCCGCTTTTCCACTCTCTATTGAATGACCTTCACGGAATTTCCTTTCCAGATAAAGATGCCTATGAACAAGGCTCGACGATTCCTCCTCAAACCACATGTTTTCTACAGTCGCTGAATCGAGAAGTTATCCCAGTGTTGGCAGACTGACAGTGATGGAGAGTATATTATTGATTACATTCTCTGTTATGTGTATATATTCTGTTTTAAACTTATGGAAAAACGCTGCGAAGTTATGCACCAACCTAACTAACCATCGCTACCATTGTATTTATCTATGTGTAGCTCTACAGTATACTCAAATTGTTGTCCAGTCACGATCTATGACCTTGCTAATGCGACCATACGTAGCGTGCAACTTATATAATATTATTGAACAAAATTTGATAATTTGAGAACACTGCGTAAGAGGACAGAGTTAACTTATCATTAATGGGGTAATACACTTGACTCGATACACATGATTTCCTGTCTAATGCAGGGGAAAACTTGCATTTGGTACGTATCATAATATACTCACCCATATAAAGTCGGTTGGACAGAACAGACCGTGACGGACCATTTCTTCATTTCCATTCTCAGCACGTTAGTAAACATTATCAGTGCGCTTTTGGACAGGCAGTAGGGACTCTGCATCGGGATTGGCACTCTTCCTGTAACGTCACAAACTTCGTCATAAAGTCATCTTTCATCTTTGTTTCGTTGTTGTTTTGTTACTGCTGCGAGCTAACTTGCTTAGTTCATAGTCACCTACTACGTTTATCAATTTCTTGTAGGTATAATACACTCCTGGAAATGGAAAAAAGAACACATTGACACCGGTGTGTTAGACCCACCATACTTGCTCCGGACACTGCGAGAGGGCTGTACAAGCAATGATCACACGCACGGCACAGCGGACACACCAGGAACCGCGGTGTTGGCCGTCGAATGGCGCTAGCTGCGCAGCATTTGTGCACCGCCGCCGTCAGTGTCAGCCAGTTTGCCGTGGCATACGGAGCTCCATCGCAGTCTTTAACACTGGTAGCATGCCGCGACAGCGTGGACGTGAACCGTATGTGCAGTTGACGGACTTTGAGCGAGGGCGTATAGTGGGCATGCGGGAGGCCGGGTGGACGTACCGCCGAATTGCTCAACACGTGGGGCGTGAGGTCTCCACAGTACATCGATGTTGTCGCCAGTGGTCGGCGGAAGGTGCATGTGCCCGTCGACCTGGGACCGGACCGCAGCGACACACGGATGCACGCCAAGACCGTAGGATCCTACGCAGTGCCGTAGGGGACCGCACCGCCACTTCCCAGCAAATTAGGGACACTGTTGCTCCTGGGGTATCGGCGAGGACCATTCGCAACCGTCTCCATGAAGCTGGGCTACGGTCCCGCGCACCGTTAGGCCGTCTTCCGCTCACGCCCCAACATCGTGCAGCCCGCCTCCAGTGGTGTCGCGACAGGCGTGAATGGAGGGACGAATGGAGACGTGTCGTCTTCAGCGATGAGAGTCGCTTCTGCCTTGGTGCCAATGATGGTCGTATGCGTGTTTGGCGCCGTGCAGGTGAGCGCCACAATCAGGACTGCATACGACCGAGGCACACAGGGCCAACACCCGGCATCATGGTGTGGGGAGCGATCTCCTACACTGGCCGTACACCACTGGTGATCGTCGAGGGGACACTGAATAGTGCACGGTACATCCAAACCGTCATCGAACCCATCGTTCTACCATTCCTAGACCGGCAAGGGAACTTGCTGTTCCAACAGGACAATGCACGTCCGCATGTATCCCGTGCCACCCAACGTGCTCTAGAAGGTGTAAGTCAACTACCCTGGCCAGCAAGATCTCCGGATCTGTCCCCCATTGAGCATGTTTGGGACTGGATGAAGCGTCGTCTCACGCGGTCTGCACGTCCAGCACGAACGCTGGTCCAACTGAGGCGCCAGGTGGAAATGGCATGGCAAGCCGTTCCACAGGACTACATCCAGCATCTCTACGACCGTCCCCATGGGAGAATAGCAGCCTGCATTGCTGCGAAAGGTGGATATACACTGTACTAGTGCCGACATTGTGCATGCTCTGTTGCCTGTGTCTATGTGCCTGTGGTTCTGTCAGTGTGATCTTGTGATGTATCTGACCCCAGGAATGTGTCAATAAAGTTTCCCCTTCCTGGGACAATGAATTCACAGTGTTCTTATTTCAATTTCCAGGAGTGTATATTTGGAAAAATATGACATGTTAATGTCGATTGCGTACTACAGCTTTTATGTTTACAATTTTATGTATCTTTTTGTGAATAAAGAATTACTAACGCTGTATACCTGTTATATAGGAAGGCGCGCTGTAAAGTAATGCACTGAATTTTTTTAAATATTAAAACTCTTGAAGCTTTTTAAATAAAACAAACTTCATTAACATTCAACATCTTTTTTCTTCATATCAATATACACTCCTGGAAATTGAAATAAGAACACCGTGAATTCATTGTCCCAGGAAGGGGAAACTTTATTGACACATTCCTGGGGTCAGATACATCACATGATCACACTGACAGAACCACAGGCACATAGACACAGGCAACAGAGCATGCACAATGTCGGCACTAGTACAGTGTATATCCACCTTTCGCAGCAATGCAGGCTGCTATTCCCCCATGGAGACGATCGTAGAGATGCTGGATGTAGTCCTGTGGAACAGCTTGCCATGCCATTTCCACCTGGCGCCTCAGTTGGACCAGCGTTCGTGCTGGACGTGCAGACCGCGTGAGACGACGCTTCATCCAGTCCCAAACATGCTCAATGGGGGACAGATCCGGAGATCTTGCTGGCCAGGGTAGTTGACTTACACCTTCTAGAGCACGTTGGGTGGCACGGGATACATGCGGACGTGCATTGTCCTGTTGGAACAGCAAGTTCCCTTGCCGGTCTAGGAATGGTAGACCGATGGATTCGATGACGGTTTGGATGTACCGTGCACTATTCAGTGTCCCCTCGACGATCACCAGTGGTGTACGGCCAGTGTAGGACATCGCTCCCCACACCATGATGCCGGGTGTTGGCCCTGTGTGCCTCGGTCGTATGCAGTCCTGATTGTGGCGCTCACCTGCACGGCGCCAAACACGCATACGACCATCATTGGCACCAAGGCAGAAGCGACTCTCATCGCTGAAGACGACACGTCTCCATTCGTCCCTCCATTCACGCCTGTCGCGACACCACTGGAGGCGGGCTGCACGATGTTGGTGCGTGAGCGGAAGACGGCCTAATGGTGTGCGGGACCGTAGCCCAGCTTCATGGAGACGGTTGCGAATGGTCCTCGCCGATACCCCAGGAGCAACAGTGTCCCTAATTTGCTGGGAAGTGGCGATGCGGTCCCCTACGGCACTGCGTAGGATCCTACGGTCTTGGCGTGCATCCGTGCGTCGCTGCGGTCCGGTCCCAGGTCGACGGGCACGTGCACCTTCCGCCGACCACTGCCGACAACATCGATGTACTGTGGAGACCTCACGCCCCACGTGTTGAGCAATTCGGCGGTACGTCCACCTGGCCTCCCGCATGACCACTATACGCCCTCGCTCAAAGTCCGTCAACTGCACATACGGTTCACGTCCACGCTGTCGCGGCATGCTACCAGTGTTAAAGACTGCGATGGAGCTCCGTATGCCACGGCAAACTGGCTGACACTGACGGCGGCGGTGCACAAATGCTGCGCAGCTAGCGCCATTCGACGGCCAACACCGCGGTTCCTGGTGTGTCCGCTGTGCCGTGTGTGTGATCATTGCTTGTACAGCCCTCTCGCAGTGTCCGGAGCAAGTATGGTGGGTCTGACACACCGGTGTCAATGTGTTCTTTTTTCCATTTCCAGGAGTGTATTTATTTCTCAACATAGTCACCCTGGTGACGAATACAATTCTCCCAAAGAGGGATCAGTTTGTTGATATCGTCGCTGTAGACTGTTTGTTGAAGGAGCCTCACCTGTCTTGTAGCGCTTCATCACTATCAAAGTGAAGTCCTCCAAGGTGTTCTTTAAGTTTTGATAGCACTCTGACCTCTGTACATAAAAGTTTGTTTGCGTGGCCATCTTCCGCAGCATGCGGCGAAATATGTCCTTTGTAAATAAAACCGCCTTTTCTTGCTGCAATTGTAATTTATTTCTCCAAGAAGCTCTTCGCCTTTTTTGTGTGATCTAGAACGATATAATTTTGTTTTAACATGTTTTATTTTTACATTATCAAACAGTTGCAGTCGTGTTTTTATGTGAATAAGTAGTCAGTTACAGTTTGTTGGCATCTGCGTTTCCTCTCATCTGGTCTGAAGATCGCCCTACCACTTCATTTCCGAAAAAAACGCTCATTTTTATATTCCGAACTTTTTCTTTCACACTGTTCACCATATTTATCCTTGTTTTTGTGGTGCACTATTACTCTTTTGCCACTAATTATACATATCTGTTCGAACACTGTGCTCTTAAAGACGTAAATATTGTGGATTCATTATGGTAGACAACCCAAACAGGAGGAGACACGTAACGAACTCACAATATTTACGTCTTCAAAAGCACAGTGTCCGAGCAAATATCTACAACTAATAGCAAAAGAGTAATAGTGCACCTCAAAATATGTATAAACATGGTGAACGGTGTGAAAGAAAAATTTCGGAATATAAAAAAGTGCTTATGTTTCTGAAATGAAGCGGTAGGGCGAGCTCCAGACCAGATGAGAGGAAACGTAGATGCCAACAAACTGTAAGTAATTACTTATTCACATTAAAAAAACGCGACGTGAGCTGTTTGATAATATAAAAATAACACATGTTAGAACAAAACTATATTTTTCTATATCCCACTGAAGATGCCTCAGAGTAAAAAAAAAGAAAAGGCGCAACGTGGCTGGGAGAAATAAACTGCAGTTGCAGCAAAAAGAGGTGGTTTTATTTGCAAAACAAATATCTCTGTACATACGTTGAGGTTAGCCCCATCATTCCGAACACCAACAACACAACGCTGCACGTTACTGATGTCGACACAGTCATCACCGTACATAGCGTTCATTCTTGTGTGGAATTTAAATGAAGGCACGTTTTTAGAAATTAGAAACTTGGTTACAGCACGCTATTTCCCTCACATCGGCATAGTTACGTTAGTGATTAATACAAACAACCTCGCGCGGCGCCTCCCGCCGGAGGTTCGAGTCCTCCCTCGGGCATGGGTGTATGTGTCGTTCTTAGCAGTTAGTTAAAGTTAGTTTAAGTAGTGTATAAGACTAGGGACCGATGACCTCAGCGGTTTGGTCCCTTAGGACTTAACACACATTTTTGAACAAACAACCTCAGCTGTATCATTATACATTTGTTGTTTTACGACCGGTTTCTTTCGTTGAACTTCTTCAGGTTCTCCAATTGTGCTGAAGTCGTGAGATAAATCGTGTGTTTACTGTAAACAATGCTTTGACTTTAGCATTACCTGCGATAACCGGACGATTTATGCCATGTCTGTGGCACATCTAGGCAACCTGAAAATGTGTAACGTATGAAACCGGTCGTAACACAAAATATGTGTAATGATAGAGCTGAGGTGGCTTTTATTAATCATTAACATTGTCAGCCGTTGTACTGACAATGAAAAAGATTATATAGTTACGTTCAGTGGCGGCTGGTGGGCTGTAGATGAAGAACGGCGGCACGTCTGTCCAAACAATCGCATGCAACTTTTCTCTCTTCAGAATATTTATTGAATGGGGAAAATATAGCATTTAGTGTATAAACAAGTGGCGTAATTTGAACCTTCGTCTAATAGAATTTTTTACTCCGATATCAAGATGTAAAACTCTACACAAAAATATATAGTTTTTAATATTTTCTACAGGCGAGACAGTAATTTATGGAATACAATTAAAACGAAGTTCTTACTGTAATTAATAGGGTTTTAGACGATTGTCCTCCCCTTCCCTTCGGGGACGGCGCCGCCGTCTGTTACTAGCTGCCTGAAAACTATTTTTGCGGTCAGCCAGAAAGCGATGGAGAACATACTGACCATAATTAGTTCAAATGGCTATGGGACTTAACTTCTAAGGTCATCAATCCCCTAGAACTTAGAACTACTTAAACCTAACTAACCTAAGAACATCACACATCTATGCCCGAGGCAGGATTTGAACCTGCGACCGTAGCGGTACTGACCATAATTTCTAGCCTGCAAATTCGCATTCTTTTTACACTCTCAAACGGCTCTAAGCATTATGAGACAACACTGTGGGACTTAACATCTGAGGTCATCAGTCCCCTAGAACTTAGAACTACTTAAACCTAACTAACCTAAGGACGTCACACACATCCATGGCCGAGGCAGGATTCCAACCTGCGCCCGTAGCAGCAGTGCGGTTCCAGACTGAAGCGCCTTGAACCGGTCGGCAACAGCGGCCGGCCCTGTTATACTCACTGAAAGAAACTTTTCTTCTCTCTATTTCCTCAACGGGATCAGGAACTATGATGTAAATGAAAGTTTTGTGCTCTAACTGCGTGATACATCTGATAAACTTTCAGGCGCACAACATAGTAATATTCCTGACAATAATAATAATAATGTCTCTATCATAACCAGCACTATGTGCAGTTAGAGGCGACCTGTACGATAAGTTCCCAGTAAATGGTCTTTCGCCCTGACTTCTGATAGTCAAAGTTAATTGCGCGCCACTTGCCACGTGGTTCTGTTAACATTACGTTCGGCACAGAGACAATTACTTCCGCGAAACGTAAGCGATCCGGGACAGTGTACAGTCTTCGCGAGTTCACTTCCTATTTGTGCCAAAAAATTCGTTTAGTTGCAGCCTGGCAGTGACGTCATCCAAGGCAGCGCGTAACACGGCGTTTGACTGACGCGAACCGATTGATAACTGGAGACGAAGTGAAGTCTTTTCAGAAATCTGATCTATCCAGGACGGTGTACAGTCCTCATTATTTCACTTTCTATTATGACTAAAAATATGTGTTTAGTAACGGCCAGTTGTGACGTCATCCGAGGCAGCACGTAAGCCGATGTTTGACTGACGCGTACCGTATGGTAGCGGGGTGCGAAGTCATGAGTTGCTGCTTCTGGCCGTATTTATATTTTGGGGCAGCGGACTGCCGGAGGAAACATCTGCCGTCATCTGCTGTATCGACCCCTTGCAGCCTCCAAATGGCCGCTTTCTCGGACATATATATTATTTTCTAATATTGTCATGAATCAATTTCGAATCTTCGTAATTTTTGTATGAATGGAGATAAGTTGGCTGCAATCACAGAAAAAGTTTCAGCTCTCCTGCGTTTAAACTTTCCCGTCTAGAATTTTTAGGACGGAACTTACAGTAGAACATGACCTCTCAACTACAACTTAAGAGACCTTGTATTGATTGTTATTTACATCAAAGTTTTCGTTATTTAATAGATGTAATCAAGTGCTGCAGCCTGAACTGTCTATCATTAACGTAACTGCTACTTAATCTACTACAAATAAGGACTTTTTTGTTCCATATTTAGTTTTCAGTAAATTTCTTAAAAACTATTAGAGGTAGCTTAATGGGGTCCCATAGTTGAGGTTCCCATATCAAACTGGCGCTTCATACCAATTTTCATCTTTCAAAGTCTAATACATATTTAGCGCTTTCGATTTTTCCTAAGGCTCTAAATTTGACCAAAACATTGTTCTGAACTAGTCTGACATACATTTGCACATTCTCAACAAGTTTTGGTTTTCTGTCTTTATTATTTAGCACCACTTATTTTTTTCTCAAAACTATGTGTTTGGGGAAAGATATTCATCTGGTCACTCTGAGATTTGACAATTTAAACATTAATATACTGAAACGTATGCTGACAAAGTTTGGAAAAGCTTCCTAAATTTTTTAATTTCATCCTTAGATCATGGCGCAACACTTGTCTGCTACGCACAGGTGCGTTATGATGACGTGGCGCTAGTAGCAATGAAGTGGGGTACGTCCTGGCACACTCGCTCGTCTCTGAATCTCTCAAATGATACAACGCTTGTTTCGTCACACCTTCAGCAAATTTACTTACAAAGTCATTAAAATGATCGACATTCAAAAGTGTTTCTTCTACAGATCACTCTGTCTCTCTTCTTCCCTTGTGTTTCTAACGGGTGTCTTAATTCTTTCCAGTGAGAAGAAACAACTCTTGCTTCCCGCTGTTGTCACTGGTGTTGTACAAACAATTTGTAGAAGTTACACTGATTCCTGTGAAACAGCTTCTAAGGTATTTGTTTTGTAAATAGAAACCGCCTTTTCTTGCTGCAATGTATTTTATTCGTCCCAGACGCGCTTCGCCTTTTAGGCAGCTTCAGTGGGATCTCCCTTACGCACACACAAACACACACACACACACACATGGCCATAAACATAACATGAAATGAATAGACGTTAATTTTCAGCAAGTACTTCCTTAAGATGGCAACACGTACCTAAACAAACCAAACAGGATGAAAACCAAACAGGATGAAAACCAAACAGGATGACACATTTACTGAACTCTCTGTAGTTACCTCTCTAAATCACAGTTTCCGATCAAGAGCAGAGGGGTCCAGAAAAATAAAGACACTTTTTGATGGTTAATATCTTTGGAACAAAATGACATATAGTTGCAATTTTGCGTGGTAGTGTAGTACACTGTTTTCTCAACAGAGCTTGGCTCACATTTTCCAACAAGTGACAGCGCAGCAATGAATGTAGTAATAATGTCGTTTAAGCAACGCAAGGTCGTATTGAAGTGGTATAGGAAGTTCGAAAATATGACCGACGTACAACGCCAATGGCATAATGTGTCCGCAACTCAGCCACCAACAAGTGCAACAATTTATCGTATCCGGGATGAACTGGAAACCGACGGTACTGTTCAGCATGTGCATAAGGAAAGTTCTGGACGAACAAAAACATCAAGAAGTCCAGTTTCCAGAGTTGATGTTTTGCAACATTTTAATAGGTCACCTCAGAAAGCTGTGAAGCAGGGCGCACATGAAAGCGGGGTAAGCCGATCAAGCGTACGACGAATTCTGAAGGCTGCAAAGTGGCCGGCCGTTGTGACCGAGCGGTTCTAGGTGCTCCAGTCTGGAACCGCGCGACCGCTACGGTCGCAGGTTCGAATCTTGCATCGGGCATGGATGTGTGTGATGTACTTAGGTTAGTTAGGTTTAAGTAGTTCTAAGTTCTAGGGGACTGATAAGTCCTATAGTGCTCAGAGCCATTTGAACCATTTTTTGTTGCAAAGTGGAAAGTGCACATTCCAACTTCGGTGCAGGCATGACCGAGGATGACCCGGATCGAAGGATGGAGTACCGCGAGTTGCTCAAACGCATACTTCGCAAGGATGACTGGTCTGCAGGGATGATTATCAGGCCTGACTAAGCGCAATTCAAAACTGAACGGTACTGTAAACCACCACAACTGCGTGTGCTCGGGTCCTGAAAATTCTCACGTTCACTTGGACAGACATGTTAATTCACTAGGTGTTAATGTGTAGTTTGGTCTGCCATCGAGCGATTTGATTTGTCCATTTTTCTTTGAAGCTAGTGTAACTGGTGAGACGTATCATCATATGCTGCAAATATCGATTTTACGTACCGTCCGAGAGGTGTTTCGAAATGAAAGATTTTATCTACACTCCTGGAAATGGAAAAAAGAACACATTGACACCGGTGTGTCAGACCCACCATACTTGCTCCGGACACTGCGAGAGGGCTGTACAAGCAATGATCACACGCACGGCACAGCGGACACACCAGGAACCGCGGTGTTGGCCGTCGAATGGCGCTAGCTGCGCAGCATTTGTGCACCGCCGCCGTCAGTGTCAGCCAGTTTGCCGTGGCATACGGAGCTCCATCGCAGTCTTTAACACTGGTAGCATGCCGCGACAGGGTGGACGTGAACCGTATGTGCAGCTGACGGACTTTGAGCGAGGGCGTATAGTGGGCATGCGGGAGGCCGGGTGGACGTACCGCCGAATTGCTCAACACGTGGGGCGTGAGGTCTCCACAGTACATCGATGTTGTCGCCAGTGGTCGGCGGAAGGTGCACGTGCCCGTCGACCTGGGACCGGACCGCAGCGACGCACGGATGCACGCCAAGACCGTAGGATCCTACGCAGTGCCGTAGGGGACCGCACCGCCACTTCCCAGCAAATTAGGGACACTGTTGCTCCTGGGGTATCGGCGAGGACCATTCGCAACCGTCTCCATGAAGCTGGGCTACGGTCCCGCACACGGTTAGGCCGTCTTCCGCTCACGCCCCAACATCGTGCAGCCCGCCTCCAGTGGTGTCGCGACAGGCGTGAATTGAGGGACGAATGGAGACGTGTCGTCTTCAGCGATGAGAGTCGCTTCTGCCTTGGTGCCAATGATGGTCGTATGCGTGTTTGGCGCCGTGCAGGTGAGCGCCACAATCAGGACTGCATACGACCGAGGCACACAGGGCCAACACCCGGCATCATGGTGTGGGGAGCGATCTCCTACACTGGCCGTACACCACTGGTGATCGTCGAGGGGACACTGAATAGTGCACGGTACATCCAAACCGTCATCGAACCCATCGTTCTACCATTCCTAGACCGGCAAGGGAACTTGCTGTTCCAACAGGACAATGCACGTCCGCATGTATCCCGTGCCACCCAACGTGCTCTAGAAGGTGTAAGTCAACTACCCTGGCCAGCAAGATCTCCGGATCTGTCCCCCATTGAGCATGTTTGGGACTGGATGAAGCGCCGTCTCACGCGGTCTGCACGTCCAGCACGAACGCTGGTCCAACTGAGGCGCCAGGTGGAAATGGCATGGCAAGCCGTTCCACAGGACTACATCCAGCATCTCTACGATCGTTTCCATGGGAGAATAGCAGCCTGCATTGCTGCGAAAGGTGGATATACACTGTACTAGTGCCGACATTGTGCATGCTCTGTTGCCTGTGTCTATGTGCCTGTGGTTCTGTCAGTGTGATCATGTGATGTATCTGACCCCAGGAATGTGTCACTAAAGATTCCCCTTCCTGGGACAATGAATTCACGGTGTTCTTATTTCAATTTCCAGGAGTGTACAACAAGATGGCACTTTGCATCACTACGACAGAGATATCAGAGCCTACACGGATGAAAATTTTAATGTACGATGGATAGATCGAAGAGGAGCTGTTGAGTACTCGTCAGGGTCTCGAGACATAATACCTCTTGACTTCTACCTATGGAAGATCTTGAGAAATGAAGTTTATCAACAGCAGCCAGCTACACTGAACGAGCCACAAGAAACCATCACATCGACAACACTGACAGCTGCAGTTCGGTCAACAGTTCAGCTGCATCGACTTTGTTTAACTGCTAATGTGGGTCAATTTGAACACATAAAATAACCTTCCCCCATGCAATAATTACAACGGTATATCATTTTCCCCGTTAGTACTGACTATCAAAGAGTGTCTACATTTATTTGGTACCCTCTGTATCTACACACATCAAAAAATGTTTTGCATCACCCCAATTCCCAGAACTCCTCAAGACAGACGTTGACTGTGGATATTGTATCACACACACACACAGTCCCTTTGACTGTTCAGAGATGTTATTAAAACCGCCCAAAGATTTAGACAACCATGCATGAGCAACGCCTAGAGGGTCCGACACCTGATCAGTTCCAGTCATTCCACCAGGAAGGAGGTACACGTCTCGTATTGTCTGCAGTTCAACCATGCCTAGACGGTGAATACCGCGGTTTGATTGCGTCCGCACTGTTACTTTGTGCCAGGAAGGGCTCTCAACAAGACAAGTGTCCAGGCGCCTCGGAGTGAACCAAAGCGATGATGTTGGGACATGGAGGAGATACTGAGAGAAATGAACCGTCGATGACATGCCTCGCTCAGGCCGCCAAAGGGCTACTACTGATGTGGATGACCTCACCTACGAATTATGGCTCGGAGGAGCCCTGACAGCAACGCCACCATGTTGAATAATGCTTTTCGTGCAACCACAGGACGTCTTGTTTCGACTCAAACTGTGCACAATAGACTGCATGATGCGCAACTTCACTCCAGACGTCCATCGTGAGGTCCATATTTGCAACCACAACACCATGCAGTGCGGCGCAAATGGGACCAACAACATGCCAAATGAACCGCTCAGGACTGGCATCACGTTCTCTTCACCAATGAGTGTCGCATATGTCTTCAACCATGCAATTGTCAGAGACACGAATTGAGGCAACTTGGTCAGGCTGAACGCCTTAGACACACTGTCCAGTGAGTGCAGCATGGTGGAGGGTCCCTGCTGTTTTGGGGTGGCGTTATGTGAGCCCGACGTATGCCGCTGGTGGTCATGCAAGGCGCTGTAATGGCTGTCCTATACGTGAATGCCACACTCCGACTGATAGTGCAACCATATCAGCAGCATATTGGCGAGGCATTTGTCTTCATGGACGACAATTCGCGGCCCCATCGTGCACATCTTGTGAATGACTTGCTACAGGGCAATCACATTGCTTGAGTAGAGTGGCCAGCATGTTCTCCAGACGTGAACCCTATCTGCTCGAGTAGAGTGGCCAGCATGTTGTCCAGACATGAACCCTATCGAACATGCCTGGGATGAATTGAAAAGGGCTGTTTATGGACGATGTGACCCACCAACCACTCTGAGGGATCTACGCCAAATCGCCGTGGAGGGGCGGAACAATCTGGACCAACAGTGTCTTGATGAACTTATGGATAGTATGCCACGATGAATACAGACATGCATCAAATCACTGGGTATTAGAGATACTGGTGTGTACAGTAACCTGCGCCACCACCTCTGAAGGTCTCGCTGTATGGTGGTATAACATGCAATGTGTGATGTCTGACGTCGATCTGTTGTAGAATTTTGGAACATGTTTTTTGCTCGAGTATCATGTCGTTTTTGGAAACCCGGAATCTATTATGTAGGAATCAACATGGATTCCGGAAACAGCGATCGTGTGAGACCCAACTCGCTTTATTTGTTCATGAGACCCAGAAAATATTAGATACAGGCTCCCAGGTAGATGTTATTTTTCTTGACTTCCAGAAGGCGTTCGATACAGTTCCGCACTGTCGCCTGATGAACAAAGTAAGAGCCTATGGAATATCAGACCAGCTGTGTGGCTGGATTGAAGAGTTTTTAGCAAACAGAACACAGCATGTTGTTATCAATGGAGAGACGTCTACAGACGTTAAAGTAACCTCTGGCGTGCCACAGGGGAGTGTTATGGGACCATTGCTTTTCACAATATATATAAATGACCTAGTAGATAGTGTCGGAAGTTCCATGCGGCTATTCGTGGATGATGCTGTAGTATACAGAGAAGTTGCAGCATTAGAAAATTGTAACGAAATGCAGGAAGATCTGCAGCGGATAGGCACTTGGTGCAGGGAGTGGCAACTGGCCCTTAACATAGACAAATATAATGTATTGCGAATACATAGAAAGAGGGATCCTTTATTGTGTGATTATATGATAGCGGAACAAACACTGGTAGCAGTTACTTCTGTAAAATATCTGGGAGTATGCGTGCGGAATGATTTGAAGTGGAATGATCATATAACATTAATTGTTGGTAAGGTGGGTACCAGGGTGAGATTCATTGGGAGAGTCCTCAGAAAATGTAGTCCATCAACAAAGGAGGTGGCTTACAAAACACTCTTTCGAGATAGAGAAGATCCAAAGAAGAGCGGCGCGTTTCGTCACAGGGTTATTTGGTAACCGTGATAGCGTTACGGAGATGTTTAGCAAACTCAAGTGGCAGACTCTGCAAGAGAGGCGCTCTGCATCGCGGTGTAGCTTGCTCGCAAGGTTTCGAGAGGGTGCATTTCTGGATGAGGTATCGAATATATTGCTTCCCCCTACTTATACCTCCCGAGGAGATCACGAATGTAAAATTAGAGAGATTAGAGCGGGCATGGAGGCTTTCAGACAGTCGTTCTTCCCGCGAACCATACGCGACTGGAACAGGAAAGGGAGGTAATGACAGTGGCACGTAAAGTGCCCTCCGCCACACACCGTTGAGTGGCTTGCGAAATGTAGATGTAGATTTTCATGAGCAATAAAAATGGCGGTAATGATGTTTATGTTGATCTCTATTCCAATTCTCTGTACATGTTCCGGAACTCTCGGAATCGAGGTGATGCAAAACTTTTTTGATGTGTGTACTACTACTGACAGAAGACTTATATTACTCCACAACAATAAGGGAAAACCATATGAAAATTGTGAAGAAGAGTGTGGGATAATTGAAAACATGCTTATACAGGGCATTTCAAAAAGAATATATTATTTTGAAGACATATATTTATTAAAATTTAAGACATACGAATATGTAACTTAACACACATATTTACGAACCTCTCAAGTTCAGATTTCATGTTCAATATGTCCTCCATCAACGACGTGAACAATATCTCATCGATACTCAAATTCCTCCCATACTCGGGCAAGCATGTCCTTTGTCCTCAAAAACAACTAGTTTTATAATGTAGCGTGGAACTGCTGACTGTTAACCATGTTTCCATTAAAGCTGAATGGTCTGTAAACAGATGATCGGGATATTGCACAAAACACATTGACTTTGGGCGAATCTCGTACATGTTCAGTGGCTGCATGTGGGTTCTGTAGACCCCAAATTCGAACATTGTATTTGTTTACCTGACCACTAACATGGAAAGTCGCTTCATCACTGAACACGATGTGTTGTGCGAAAGTGTTATCATTGTGAATAACATAAAGAATCTCATTACAAAATACCACATATTTGTGTTTGTCATCAGGACGCAGAGCTTGTAACAGCTGTAAGTTGAATGGCTTCATAACCAACCGACATTTCAAGACACATCAAATTGTTGTTTTAGGTAGTTGTAACTCCCGACTGGCATGACCAATTGACTTTGAAGGACTGCATTGAAAAGCAGTTTGAATTTGTGCAACATTTACTTCAGGAACACGGGGCGGCCAGGACTCTTTCCTTTACATACGCATCCTGTGTCTAGAAACTGTAGATATCATCTGAGAATGTTCTACCCATTCGCAGGATCAAATTGGTATCTTAATCTGAAACGTCTTTGCACTGTAATCACAGAATTGCACTTCGCAAACTCGAGAACACAAAATGATTTCTGCTGCAGAGTAGTCATTTTAATCATATGATGGCTACTAAGGAAAACTAGACAACTGACATCTATGTATTCGTTTCTCCAATACTCAAGCCGAGGCGCAGCGATTGATAGCTTGGACAAAAGAAAACTTTGAATATGTGTATTCTGTTTGAAACACCCTGTATTATGTAAGTGAAGTTATAGCGCGAGACCTCCAGTATTTGGCCAGATGAGAAGAATCGCCAACAAACAATGTTAAGAACTGTAAGTAATCAGTTGCTTACTTCAAAAACCAGATGTAAACAGTTTTGTAATAAGCAAATATCACATACTGAAACAGAACTGTATAATTATGTTTATGTAAAGTAGTGGTAAATAATCTGGTAAAACTACTTTTGCACGCACTTTGAATCTTTATAATGTTTAAATCAGTCCTTGGCGGTCCTATCCTTTCCAGTTACAAAATTTTCTGAAAAATGAGATTTTCGTTATCAGGAGTTACAATTTTTTTTGTTACTTACACCATTCTTTCTAAACAGAAAACTAGCACATACAAGTACCACACGCCCAGCACTATTCATGTATCAACCAACTTCCTATAAACCCACCCTACCACACACATCTATTGTCTGCCTTTAAATTGCTGGGACTGTTCGCCAAGAGTCCTACAGTATACAATCGACACTGATCATTCACATATATGGACTGGTGGCATACAAATATTAAATAATATTTTCTTTCACAATTCGTACATACTGCAACCTCTCCTGGGATTGATATCACTGTGGGTCCTCAAGGAAGGCGGCCACTGGTTACGTTTCACACTGCCACATTACACAGTGATTCAGAGCCATCTTGTGGCACAGGGTTGCACTTGTGTCAGAGAAATGGGGAAGTCGACCGAGTAATATGCATGACATGTAATACCTCAACTGATATTGAGTACAGAATGAAAAATTCGGCGACATTACTTTTCAGTATGACCTTATAGACTGAGGGTAGTGTCCCTCATGATCACTTGCAAAATAATATGATAATTACTGTATATCTCTATCTTTAAATCACAATTTTTTGACATTGGTTTTCCTTTGTTTGTACATATCTGTCTATGATCACTTTTACTATGTACTTCTTATTGGCGAGTCCCTTATGGTGCTGTCAGCTAGTGGATTCAGTGGCAGCACTCTGTGTTCTACACTAAACCAATTAATAGTATATGTATGCCATTTCTGGCGCAAAGAGCATATTTTTTTAAAAATTTCCTGTTTTTAAACCAAGATTTCAGTTTTTCTGTATCCCCAGTTACAAATTTATCTATACCCATGAACAATATTTTCATTTAATTAAAAAAATATAGGTTGTTTTGTTAAAATTTAGTATTCTACAAGCTACATTTATTCAGTGAAAGATTTAAAAAATACGAAAATTCTAAAATTTACCCAAATTCAATAACATGAACCAAATAATCTTTATTTTGTCTTTTACCTATACACAAGAGGCATTCAAAAAGTTTGCGGAAACCAGTACCTGTATGTTAGAAGTATTGACCCTGGCTGTTGAGACATTTGTTCCATATATAAATGTTTAAATTTATTAAAATCTAAATTTATATTTTTAAAAATTAAAACTTTTATCAGACATCTTAATTTTTTAAAATCTACATATATCAAATGTTTTAATTTATTAAAATGTAAATTTTTCTGTTTTTATACCCTCTATATTTCTGAAAATGCTACAAAAGGAAATGTAAATATAAAGTTTACATCTTTAAATCTTTTTCTAATTTTTTATACATTTTTGTAATTCAAAATGTTCAGTTAATATTGTGTATTGTGAAACATAAGTTAACCCGTTTTTACCATACATAATTATATATAGAATTGTATTATTTAAAATGTTTTCATTAAAAAAGGCAAATGATTTCATTGTTGTTTTTGTGTACTTCAAAAAATTATTCAGTGGATCACGATTTCATACTTCTTAAGGAAGAATTTCGTTTTCTATGTAGATATTTTATAATTTAACATGATCAAATAAAGAAGAATCATTTAACTGATTATTTTTTCCATTAGTTTGGAAAATAACAAAACTAAAGTAAGGCATATCAAATTCAGCAGAATTATAAAAATAAGTAATATGTAGTTCAATATTTCTTTTTCCCTTTAATCCAGCAATTTCAATTGTTTGTGGCACAAAACAAGAAATCGAAATTTTTGCGTTTTTAAATCTTTCTTTTTCTAGGGGAAGTGAATATTCTGTTTCATATTTAATAACAGGAATACGAATTTCCATACTTTTAACAACAATTTCCTTTTCTTTTGAATGTGTACTATTATCATTATTACTAACCCATCTAAGAATTGAATCATTTTGATCTTTTCTTGAACTCCAAATGGAAAATACTGTTAAATCTCCATTACAAATTATTTCTTTGCAATCCTTAAAAATTCTAGAATAATTCTGAATGTTGAAGTACTAAATTGTGTTTGTTTTCAGTTTACCATTACTAAGAATATGTCCTACCACAGTTAATTCATTTGAAAGAGTTGAAGTTAATTGAATAAGAGTTAATGAAGAATTAAATGATCTTCTGTTGTATACCAAATAATGTTTCTTTTTCTAATTTAATAACATTGAGCAACTTCAACACATAATTATCAACTAGTATAATATTTGATTTACCATCATACTGCGTGAAAAATATTGTATGCAATATAAAGTTGTGTATAATTAGGATGAATTCAACCATCAGCAGTAGTAATTTCTGTTTCTTTGTTTGGACTATTTAAATTATCTGTTGCTTTTTTTAACCAGAAATAAGTAAAATTGATAACTCTCGATTCTGTTATTGATTTATTAAGGAAAAAGTTTATAAATTCCATTTTAAAATTGCTGTTACACAGTAACCATTAACATCAATCAAATTATCATTTTCATCAGATATAGTTATATCTAAATTCTGAATAGGATAAAAAATAGGAATACATACAGGATAATTTTGTTAATAAATTATTGGTCTTCCATGTTCAGCACTTGGTTTAAAGGAAAAAATAATATGTTTCTCTATGAAAAAGGTCAGCATGTTCAACAAACACTCCATCAACCAAATTAAAATTTATATTGATTAAGTCAAATGGAATAATTTTAGGAACATTCTTAGCAACAGTTCATCCATTAGCTTCAATAATTTGATTATTAAATCGTAAAACTCTAGCAATAAAAAATTTAGTATCCAGAAATAAATTAACATCACACTCAATAACTACTATGTTTAAAAATGTATCTGCTTTATGGTGTGGTTAGGTTTTTTTGTTTGAATAAATTTTTCTAAACTTTTTGATCTATACTGACCAAAAAGAATTTCTACTATTTCTTTATCAGTATACATTTTATTAATTGTTAATGGAATATTTCGAGTTAAAAGAGTTGTATAAAATCAACCAGTGATACGTTTTTAATAGTTCTCATATTTGTACAGCTAATGATTTTTGCAGAACAGTTGAATTATCACTCAGCTGAAAAAAATCTACTCATTTATATTAATAAAATTTATGTAAAAAATGACATAGTCTGAATGGAAAATAAGAATTCCAGAAAAAATATTAAAAACCTTTTACGAAATTTTATTTGATGTTCAATAATAGGACCAAGATGTTGTTCAAAAACAACATTAATGATTGATAACTAATCCTAGTTGTAAGAGAGATAACTAGGGTAAAATTACTTATCTGTACACTTATCCTGAAAGTTTAGATCAATCAAAATATCAAGAATATATAAAAAGATGTGAAAAATTTGTTGATAAAAATGTAGAGCATAAACAATGAACATAAATCTTGAATGTAACAATGGACTTAAATGCTGAATGTAATGAAGAACATTGACATAGGAAATTAACACTGAAGATAAACAATGAACATGTTTGACAAACTGAAACAATTAAAGGTTATTGATTTTTATTTTTAATAAATTTTCCAAAATACAGCTCAGAGGTAGTTAAAAAAGCTTGACGAATTAGAAGAGTAAAAGAACAATTAAAAGAAAAGATTAAAAATTAGGAAAACCAAGTAAGAATGCTATATTAAAAATTTAAAAAAAGATCAACCAGTCATTGATGCAATTGTCAGGTTAAACAAGGAATGAAAGGATCAGATTACAATGTGTTGAAAGCTACTGAATAAAGTAGAGAAGTTGAAACACAAATGATTCCTTATAATCAACATTATTTAGAAGAGTTTGATAATACTCCATAGTTAATCAAAGCGATGGTGATAAAATTGGTACACATTAAGTATATCAGAAATCTGTAATTTGTTAGGGCATAACAAAACAGAAAGAATGTATCAAAAGACAAAGACGTAAATAAATACAAGTGAAAGAAATTTGGAATTTATGAACTGTAGTGGAGACACTGTTTTTGGATTAAAACCTGTTGGTAATTTCAAACATATTGATAAATATTCATTTGAATTCAGTAGTAATACATTAAAAATTTTGGGAAAAAGGATATGAAGGTACTGATGTATTAATGAATCTGTTAACTCAAAAACAAAGTACTATGGATGATTTAGGTGACGAATTTGATTCTGTTGATTTATAAAATTATGCTAGATTTTAACGACTCAAAAGCTGTATTTGATGTAAGTAATCCAAATAAAATAAAATCAAGTATTGGAAATAAATATAATAATTTTATAAAAAGAATGGATGACAATTAATTTCTTAGCATAATACAAAGAAATCTTAGAGATTCTTTTAAACAAGTTGATAAAGGTTTAATAACAAGGCATACAGAAAAATCAATCGATCATGTTTGGTTGAATTATATTAGCGATTTAATGGATAAATTAACACTAATTCATGGTTAATAATTAGCTGGATATAAGAATTATCACGATGAAAAATTTGGAACAGCACAAATGTTAACAAAAATTTGGTGATTTATTTATTGATAATCCAAAAGGAATTCCATATTTAATTAGATGTTTGAGGAATCTTATCCACATGTATTATAAGTCAGAAATATTTGGTAAAGAATTAGTAAATATAATAACTAGTAAATTGCCTGATGAAATGAATCTTTCTGATTATAATTACTGTGGTCCTGAATCACAATTTGAAGAAAGATTATCTAGAGGAGATCAAGGAATAATTCAAAACATGAAGGTGGATTTATACCAGTTTTACTTGCTGCGTTAGGTGCAATTGGTTCATTAGCTGGTGGTGCAGCAACAATCGCAAAATCGGTTCATGATGAATAAAAAAAATGTTAAAGAATGAGAAGAAAAGAAAAGATATAATCAACATTGGAGAAAAAAGTAGGCAGAGAACAAAATTACAAACATTAGTTACTCAATTAAAAATCAAACATTTTCCTGATGTATGCGTGATTGACGAATTACCAAGTCATTCTAAAGAATATTAATCTGGAATAGTAAATTTAGATATGGCTGAGCATGCTGGTACTCATTGGATATGTTATTATAAGAAAAAAGATGTAAAATTCGTTTTTGATTCATTTGGTGGTAATATACCAAAACAGTTAGTTAGCTACTTGGCAAAAAATCACTTATGTTGTAGTGCTGAAATAACGCAGAACTTAAACCAATTAATTTGCATTTATTTATACTTATTTGTCTCAAAACTTATATCAAACAGTTAAATCTTTAATGAAGTTTTAAAATTAATGAATATACACTTTTGGGAATAAGGTAAATGTGAAAAACATTGGAGAATTAGAAAGAGTCAAAGATATTCATTTATCATTAGTTCCTTAAATGAAGGAAGATTTAGTGTCACTATATAAAAAAGAAAAAAATCGTTAGAGCCATTACAAATTAATTAAAGATATTCTAAGTTTTCAATCATCAATATATCCAAAAGTAAATGGTATAATCATCTAGTTCCAAAAAGAAATAGCAAAATGTTTTAAATTAACAAATGTTTATATTAATTTTAAATTTGATCCAATAAGCAGATATGATGCAGCTATGAAACAGTTCTTAGAAAAGGCTTTGTCAAATCTTGTAATAAACCTGAATATACTAGTATTCTAATAAATTTTTAATGAAAATATTAAACAACAAAATAAAACGAATCTATCAAATTGCTTTACAGTAAAGAAATTAGAAATAGATTTTTTAGATTATTTCTCAATTACCGGATTTTAACTGGATACTAAAATGAGTTCAGTAGTCTTCAAGATAAAATATATGATAAACAAATTACTGAATCCACATTTATGAGAAAGGCAAACAAAAATATATCACAGTTTTGAATACAATTTTTAGACATAAAAGAACTTATGTGGTTGGGATGAATATTAACATAGATCTGAAATATGATGATTTTTATATCACTGCATGTGTATCTAATGATCTGTATGAAATATATGATAGTAATGAATCAATGATGGTACATAAATGGAATTTTCTAACTGTAAGGATAAAAGATCACATTAAAATTCTAAAAAGAGATGTTGAGTTAATTAAGTCAGGTGAAATTAATATTTGATGATTTTTGATTCTATGTAAATGGAGAATCACAATCACATCTACTACTTGAAGTAGATTACTGAAGCACATAATCCTTGCAGACAAAATGGAAGACAATGAATTTGTACACCTTGTTCAATTTGTTAAATTAAAAAATGTAAATTTGTTAAAAAAATTTGAGGCTGTTTGGTTTCGCACACTAACACTTATGAAGAAATTAATATTGACAAGCATAAACAAATGGGAAAAAAGTTTAAAAGAAAAAAGTAATTTTTTCGCTATTTGTTATCTACGGCAATTTCATCTAGTGGAAATGGATTCACGAGTTTCAAAAATATGTAAAGGATATAAATATTTGTTAACTGATATTGACATTTCTATAAAATTTGCTTGTGGTATTCCACTTAAAGATAAAACAGGTAAAAATGATGATTCTTCTGAAAAAAATATTTAGACAGTGATCACCAAGTAATTCACAGTCAGGAAATTGCAAATCAAAGAATTTCAAGAGTTAATTAAAATTGTTTGTTAATCATATTCAACATTTTCTGATTAAATGCATCTGTTGGAGAAAGATTTCATAGAACAATTAAGAAAAGGTGTGGAAAAATTTGATCTACAAGCAAAATTACAAATGGGTTGATTTAGTTAAAAATCTTTTTGGTGTATCTAATAACACAAAACAGTCAATAATATAAATGAAACCAAAAGATGTAAATGCAGAAAATGAAAATATCTCAGTGAAAACTCTTTAGTTAACTACTTTGTTACATACTAATACTAAATATAAAATTGGTGATGAAGTAAGAACAAGTAAATTAAGAGGACTGTTCAAAAAAGATACACAGGAAATTGGACAACAGAAATTTTCGAAAGTGAAGATGTAAATCACTTTAAACCTATCATACATAAATTTCTTATGTAAATTAAAAGATTTAAATTTTGAAAAAAATTAAAAGGAAATTTTTACGAACAAGAAATACTGAAAACACCTTTCCAGATTTTTATCTCGCTGAAAAAGTTTTAAAGAAGAAAGGTAATCATGTATATGTTATATGGTTAAGACTTGATAATTCACACAATAATTGAGTTATTGATGTTTTATTTATCATTTTCTATTTAAAGAATATAAGCCTGCTTGATTTATAAATCTGTAATGTACATGAAACTGCTGGTTACACTTAACTGTCTAAAATTTTGTATATATTTACTGTTAACATTATCACGTAAATCGTTTCCAGAATTTGAATAGCCCAAAATATCACATACATTATTGGCTTTAAACCATGGATTATTACTTTCATCAATAATTATTGACTCTCTTTATCATCACTACAAGTTTGTAATTTTTAATATCTTAAAATTTATCTTTTAAGTATTATAATAAAATTTATTGAATTTGATTTTTATCTTAATCAATTTTTTCTTTATAACTGGAACGTGAAATTAAATTGATTTGTTCATTCTGCATTTAAAAATGAAACTCCTAAAGAGATTAGAATTACAATAAAAAGTACACTGTATTGATTGTATAAAATGAAACAAAACAATATTGAGAAAATATATCAGAATATATGAAAGAACTTATCAATAATTGGAATAAAAAGTTTTAGTTGTGATAGATATATAATAAAAGTCAAAAATTCTTCTAAATGTATTTAAAAATGTGACTCAAAAAGGGAAAGAAGCCTTAAATTATCGGAAACATAAAGAGAAGTATTATCAAAAGGCTGAATGTTTTGTGGAAAATTCATTTGTAAAATTCATATAAAAACTCATCACAAATAGACATATCATGAAAATACTAAAAACTGATCAGTAAACTTCATTATTCACACATTAATTGTGTAATTTTATAATGGGTATATGGTAATGTATTTATTTCATTGTGTAATCTTGTTGTGGTCTTCAGTCCTGAGACTGTTTTGATGCAGTTCTCCATGCTACTCAATCCTGTGCAAGCTGCTTCATCTCCCAGTACATACTGCAGCATGCATCCTTCTGAACCTGCTTAGTGTATTCATCTCTTGGTCTCCCTCTACGATTTTTACCCTCCGTGCTGCCCTCCAATACTAAATTGGTGATCCCTTCATGCCTCAGAACATGTCCTACCAACCGATCCCTTCTTCTAGTCAAGTTACATCCTCTTCTCCCCAAATCTATTCAGCACCTCCTGATTAGTTATATGATCTACCCATCTAATCTTCAGCATTCTTCTGTAGCACCACATTTCATAAGCTTCTATTCTCTTCTTGTCCAAACTATTTATCATCCATATTTCACTTCCATATATGGCTACACTCCATACAAATACTTTCAGAAACGACTTCCTGACACTTAAATCTATACTTGACGTTAACAAATTCCTCTTCTTCAAAACGTTTTCCTTGCATTGCTAGTCTACATTTTATATCCTCTCTACTTCGACGATCATTAGTTATTTTGCTCCCCAAATAGCAAAACTCCTTTACTACTTTAAGTGTCTCATTTCCTAATCTAATTCCCTTAACATCACCTGAGTTAATTCGACTTCATTCCAATATCCTCATTTTGCTTTTGTTGATGTTCATCTTATATCCTCCTTATAAGACACTGTCCATTCTGTTCAACTGCTCTTCCACGTCCTTTGCTATCTCTGACAGAATTACAATGTCATCGGCAAACCTTAAAGTTTCTATTTCTTCTCCATGGATTTTAATACCTACTCCGAATTTTCCTTTTGTTTCTTTTACTGCTTTCTGAATATACAGATTGAATAACATCAGGGAGAGGCTACACCCCTATCTCACTCCCTTCCCAACCACTGCTTCTCTTTCATTTCCCTCGAGTCTTATAACTGCCATCTGGTTCCTGTACAAATTGTAAATAGCCTTTCGCTCCCTATATTTTATCACTGCCACCTTCAGTATTCCAGACAACATTGTCAAAAACTTTGTGAAATAAAATATATTTATCATCGACCGAGCTTAAAACAATTTTATTACATTCTACTGTATGTAATTTGTGTTTAAAGGATAAATCAAATTCATTTTTCTATAGTGTTTTATTTTTTTATCTACACAATTTTGCTTTTTACAACAGGTTGTTAAACTGCTTTAGATTTTTTCTATTTTGTTTTTCGCCTTTATAAGCATACATTTTCGATCGTAAACTAATATTTTCTGCCATAATATTTACTGTAGTTTAAATACTACATTTTTTTGCATAACTCTCTTTTTTAAATATGGAATTTCATTAATACTGTCATTTGAATAATCGCATGTGCCAATTTGTTTATCATAGATTTCATATATTTATATAAATCTTCAGTTCTTCTATCATAAATGAAAGAATCTGTATCCATTTAACATAAATCACTATTTTGGTCATATTTTGGTTTGATAACGTTGTAATGAAAAGTGTGCATTTTTCTTTTTGAAATTTCTGGAACACTCATTCGAATGTAAACTGGTATATTAAATTTTAGTATTTTTTTCAAATGCACTAATGCTAGTTTTTGAAAACACTGTGGTATGTTCACAATCAGATTTGAGATAAATTGCTCATTTTTATTTATTTATTGATGCATTTAATTTACGTGGCAAAATTAGGGCCTTCAGACCCTCTCTTAGACCTTACCAGGCATACTCAAATTGAACGAATTTCAGTTTGTACAGAACATTAAGGACATATAACGTGTTATACAGTATTAATGTTAAAGAAAGAAGTAGAGATTATAACAGTAGTACAATGATAATTATAACAATCAAAAAAATAATTATAACAATCAAAAAAATAATTATAACAATCAAGAATAATAATAATAATAGTAAGGACTACATATATGAAAGTAAACATATTTTTCTTTTATGAATGTCAGTCCTATTGCTAGTTGGGAGTTTTTTCGCTATGTTCTAGCATCTTGTGAGTTATTCTCATTGAGGAGAGACATAAGACGATAGAATGGGTTGAAAGAGATATAGAAGAGATAGATAGGTTAGAGGAAGAGAAATAGAATGGTAAAATTCGAAGCTATGATGGAGAGGAGAAAGAAAGAGATGAGAGGGGCACAACAATGGTGGCTATACCGTCCCTAATATGTAACTTTTGTGGTCTGGGTTCGTTATTATTTTAATATCCTGTCTGTTTCTAATATGTTCCAGAGTTTTACCAAAAAGAGAGAAATTCATTAGTTTATAAAAAAAATTTCAAATTTGTTAGCTGCATTTTTCCATTTCTGTTTTAAAATCGTTGCATTTTTTCAACAGTCTGATTGTTCAGTCAACAAGATTCTACTAATGTTAAACTAAGACTTAAACGTTGTTTAAATTTCTATACTGTAAAGTATATTTTTCTTTATTATTTAATATTGTTAACTATTTATTATATTCTTCTGGTGATAATTATAAGTCCTTGAGGAAACAATGTTATATTTTGAATACTTTAAATCAACTTCTGAGACATAATTTACATTTACTATCATGTTGTGTTCCAAATATTTTTTCAGAATTAAATTATTTTGATCTAATGACTTGGTATTTTTAAATGGTAAAAACTGAGACATTGCATAACTGTATAATTCTTCGTGAAGAAACCAAATCTTGTCATAATAGTTTAATAAATCTATTTCAATTTTTGTCATTTTTAGCATAGAATCCCAAGACAATCCTGGCACTGTAAAGTGCCAGGCTGTATCGAGTTTAGAAGATTTAATACAAGTTCCTCTAAAAATATAGAAAATATTGTTAATATTAAAACATCAGATTTATTATATAATTTTGTATATTATTCTAAATTTTTAATATTGGATTTTTTCCAAACTATTTTTGTGCGGTTATAATCTATATCATAAATATTTTGTTTATTAAGTAATGGTTAAAATCTTTGCTTTTTAGGTTGCTTTGTTTCTTGTAATTTTTCTTGAGAATCGATATATTTGTAAAAGATAAATGGTATTTTTAATTATTAAATCTAATTGTTCACCTTTAACATTTTTTCTTTCCCTAAATTGTCTTTTTATAATCTCAGGAGAGAATTTACCGATATCTGAGTCCATAAATTTAAACATATAGAAAAAATATTGATCCAACTGTTTTACTAGAAGAAACATATTTTTGTTCATTATTTGGAAAAGCATTGATATCTTGAATATCTATTGCAAATACTTTGATAAACAATTGGCTGTCATAATTTGTTAAATTATGAATTGAAACAGGAATAATCTAGGATTTTGAAAATTAAATTTATAATCTTCATGTGCAGCTCTTCGATCTTTTCCTCTTAAATGACAATGATCACTTACTTTCTTTCTCCATTAGCAAGTCCTTTTTCACAAATAAAACAAGTTTTTGAATTTTTAAAATAGATTTTATATTGTTCTGTGATTTTCATTGGAATATTTTGGTCATGTATGTCAGCAATTTGTCTAGATTCTTGTATCATCATTTCAGCAAATATTTTTACTGCCTCCATGCCAGTATATGTTACAGGCTTATGATCACTGTATGAATTTTTGACACAATAAATAAATGAAATGGCATATTTTTTGATATTTATTAATATACGCTTTTTGGATTTGCTTGACAAGTGCTAACATCTTTTAAAAGACATTCGAAATCTGTATAAATTACAAAAGTTACATTTGAGGAATGTTTAAATTTTCAAATTTAATTTTTTCGCCTTCTACAGTCATATCTATTTTTACTTCCTTATTTCCTTTACAATGACTTTAGTGATTGTCTAATTTTCCATGTGAATAGAAACATCTTAATCATCTGTCACAACAATAAATTTGATGTCCATTTTTGGTTGATTGTGAACTGATTAATCTACACTCATACAATTAAGGATAATTCTGATACATGATGAAACACCGCTCTGGCGGGCGGTTTGTGGGTTCAAATTACCTCAGGACATGACCATGCGGTGCATTTGACCTGTGGTCGTCGCACGGTTGACGCTGGCAGCACTCCACATACACAGAAGTGTGTTGGTGCATATCAGGGTACAGTGCAGTGAGTAAGTGTGCATTCGTTTTCAGATGTGCTAATGGTGACTGTGTGTTGAACATGGCTCAAACAACACATATTGATGACATTATGAGGGATAGAATACTAGGGAGACTGGAGGCTGGTCAAACACAGCAGGTTGTAACACGGGTCTCAGACAGGAAACGTATTCAGGAGCTACAGTATGGGATGCCTAGAGTGTACAACACCACAAGAAGTCCGATATCTCACCATCAGTGTCCACAGATGGCCACAGAGTACTGCAGGTAGCCTTGCTCGGGACCTTACTGTAGCCACTAGAACAGTTGTCTCCAGACACACAGTTAACAGACGACTGAACAGACACGCTTTATTCGCCTGGAGACATGCAAGATGCATTCCACTGACCCCTGGTCACAGTACAGCCTGTAAAGCCTGTTGTCAAGAGCACAGTACATGGTCATTACAACAATGGTCCCAGATTATTTTCACAGACGAGTCCAGGTATAGTCTGAACAGTGATTCTCGCTGGGTTTTCGTCTGGTGTGAACCAGGAACTAGATACCAACCCGTTAATGTCCTTGAAAGGGACCTGCATGGAGATGGTGTTTGTTGGTGTGGGGTGGGATAATGATTGGTACATGTACACCCCTGCATGTCTTTGACAGAGGAGTTGTAACAGGTCAGGTGTATCTGGGCGTCATTTTGCACCAGTATGTCAACCTTTTCAGTGGTGCAGTGTGTCCCACCTTCCTCCTGATGGATGATAATGCTCAGCCCCACTGAGGTGCCAGTGTGGAGGAGTACTTCGAAACTGAAGGTATCAGGCGAATGGAGTGGCCTCCCTGTTCTCCAGACCTAAACCCCATTGAGCACATCTGGGATTCTCTCAATCAACGTATTGCTGAACGTCTTCAAACCCCTACGACACTTGAGGAGCTCCGACAGGCTTTGGTGCGAGAATGGGAGGCTATACCCCAGCAGCTACTCGACCACCTGATCCAGAGTATGCCAACCTGTTGTGCGGCCTGTATACGCGTGTATGGTTATCACATCCCGTATTGATGTCGGGGTACATGCACAGGAAACAGTGGCGTTATATAGCACATGTGTTTCGGGACAGTTTTCTCAACTTATCATTAATACCATGGACTTACAGATCTGTGTCGTGTGTGTTCCCTATGTCCCTATACTATCAGCGCCAGTTTTGTGTAGTGCCACATTGTGTGGCACCACAGTCTGCAATTATCCTTTATTTATGAGCATGAGTATAGATAGAGTTTTTTACAACAGTAATGAATATTATATTCTTTTCGAATTACAAGAAATTAACATGTTTCATTTATTATCTGTATGGTACAGAGTATATACAATTAAATTTTCATAATAAGTGTAAACACTAATAAAAATATTTCACTTATTTTCAAAGTTAGGAATGTCTGTTAATTGAACAGGAAAATTATTTTTTTTCTTTTCAAAAAGTTTTGTTTGGTTCTAACCCAATATTTTTATATTTACTAACTCTTTCTCCATCACAATCTGCTGGATATAAAGCTGATTTTAAAGGAATAATGAAAACATTTTTGATGTTCATTTTAACACCAACCATTGCTTTTTTGTCTTTAATTTCTTTTGTAAGATCAGCATAAGAAGAACCAGACATTGGTTTGTCTCTGTTAACACTGAATTATAATCTATTTATGAAAACAAAGACTAACTAGTTATTCCTTCACATTTCTTCCATTCTAGTTAATACTTTATTTGTTGATTTTTGATAATAACCTTCTAAATCAGTTGTTCTTAATACAACAGATTCTTGTATATCGTCTTGTCTTTTAAAATTACTACAAAATTTCATGTTTGCTTTAATCCCTCATCTTTGTATTAAAATGTTATTAAATTTAGTCATTATTTCTTTAATTTTATTAAAAAGTTCTTGTATTTCATCAGTATTATCATAAGTCATTATTCAAGATTTAAAAGCTGAATCACTGGGACGACAATTACTGCTGACAGCTACAAATGGGCAATTCAGAACCGGAGAAGAGGAATGCTGAGGAAGGGAGTACACATTCTCCATGACAATGCTCACTCACACATTGCTCGGCAAAGCGTTGCTCTCCTGCAACAGTTTCAGTGGAATACAATCACCTAGCCACCTTAGGGTCCTGGCATGGCGCCCAGTGACCATCACCTGTTCCCTAGGTTAAAAGAACATTTGGCTGAAAGGCGATTCAGCTCCGATGATGAGGTGAAAGTAGAGGTTCATAACATTCTGAAGAGCATGGCGGCGAGCTGTTATGACATGGGAATACAAAAACTGCCACAGCATCTACAAAAACGCATCGACAGATATGGTGATTATGTCGAAAAATAGCTAAATGTTCAAGCTGTAAACTGATGTAAACCATTGTAGAAATAAACAGGTCTATGTACGTATAAGAAAATAGGAGACCTTACTTTTGGGATTACCCTTGTTCTATAAGCTTTTGAAAATAATTGTCATTATCTCACATCTTTTGTTGAGATCAATTAAGTGTTGTTTATTAAGCATAGAATATTGTTTTAAATTTCTCGTTTTACAAATTGATCAAAGTAGTTGTAAAGATTTTATATTCAATTCGTTATCATTATTAGTAATAGTGTCCTCAGAGCTTTTGGTAAGATCGATTAATTGTTCTTCATTAAGTTTATGGTAATTTTTTGTGTTTTGTTTTTATAGATTTCATGAAGATATTTTAAAGATTTTTTTAATTCAGTTTGTTATTGTTATTATTAATAGGATCAACAGGGTTTAGATTAAGATCCATTAATTTTTCAGTATTAAGCTATGCATAATTATTAAAATTTTCTGTTTTACTAAGTGGTTGAAGTTCTTTTATATTTTTATGTCTTAGTTCTCCCTTTTTCATTTCTTTTTTAATGTGATAATCAACAAATTCCAAGAGGTCTTGTCTAGTTGCATTTGAATAACCTTTTCCTTTACAATACTTTTCTAAATCAGAATAACTTTATACATATTTTTCCTTACAATAATTTTCTAAGTTTTGAAGTACCTTAGCTTTGGATTAGATTTTGTTTTTTATATAACAAGAATTTAGATTTTTTGAAATTATAAATGTTTATGGTTGAAATGTACCTTTGAGTTTTTAAATGAAAATTTCAATCATTGGTATAGGTGGATGAGGTTTGAAAGAACTTATTTATAAAGAAAAAAGTATAAGATTATTTTATATATTTAAATAAATTATAATTTAGATAAGCACAATCTCAGAGAGCTTATTTAAAAACAAAAATTTTATTAGATTTTTATTTTTGTAAATAAAATTGAAATATCTTTTGTTGGTGTAGATAAACACGATCTTGTACAAAGATTTATGAGATATTTTCTGTTTTAAATACAATGGGAATATCATTGTTAGTGGGATACAGCAAAACTAAAATCTTAGTTTTGAAACAGGAAATAAAAAAAAAGATGTGCTCTTTGCGTCAGGTATGGCGTACATATATCACTCCAATTAACACTGCTTTTGCTCGCAGACTGTAAATTCTTAGCATCTCTCCTGTGATGGACTGTGTATGACTGCAATGGACATTTTATGTGTTGTTATCGGTTTGGCAATGCATACTCTATAATTTACAGACTTGACTGGCTTTGTATGTAAGAGGCGAGTCATGCAGCATCTCTTTAAGATCCATGTACTTGTCATACAAAGATTCGCCACAGCTCTGTTTAGTTGATAGACATATTAACGGAAAACAGGAGATATATAAGTAAAATGACAATAAAATATATGAAATAACTGTATAAAATCCTGTAGAATAATGTTATAGATAAATCTAGATATTTAAAGTACAAACCAGTAATGTTTATGAATTAAAGCTTGCACAGAAATGAGGAATGTGGCCTCATATACATTTGCAGATTGAAATAAAGACAGACAAGCAGAGCAGAGCACAGTCAACAGAAACTCAAATGAGTAAAGTTCATTTAACTGTAGAGTAATTCATAAAAAATCAAGACTCATTCAAGTCTAGATGTAAACACATGCAGTCACAATGTAAATTTAAGTTAATTTTTTTGAATAATGGACATGAAATATATGTAATAAGTTCATTACGCATGTATGCAGTCAGTATCAACAGCTGCAAATGATCATTGTTCACCAGTGCCTGCAACCCCGTAAATCAAACTAAAATTCGGGTAAACACGCAAAAATAAATCACTGAAAAACGTGTCAAATTTTGTATGTCCCATAAATGTTACGTCCTTAAATTGCCCTAGGCCCACACAATTCGTGGTTGCTTCCCGCATTGTTCCCTCAACAAAAACATCAACACTGGCCTCTTATGAGAGACCGTACACAAAGGATTATGACCAGCAAAAGCCCATAAGCGCGCTCCCACTCTCGATTAAACGGTCTCTGTAATGTCACACACTAATGAGCCGAAAGTATATGCTTGACACTAATTATAAATAGACATATAAAAGCTAATTATGCTTACAGTAGACATATGATGCAGTAGTAAAAGACACAGAAAATTATTGCAGTCACTGTGAAGCCTATCATCAAAAATGTGAATCAGTATTAAATAAGATACTATAGTAAAACTTGGTCAAAATGGAACATGTTTAACTCTGCAAGCTGCCCAAAGGATACAAGTATCTTAATCTTGGCACGTTCAGTACACTTCTATGAACTAATTTTCTGTACAAAGCAAGACAGTGCCTAATGTGGAAATGGTATGCAAATTTTAAGATTTAATTAAAAATTCGCTGTGTGATACAGAAAAGTAGCTTATACAAAGTGGCAAGGTAATGGCTGTGCTGCTGAACTTTTTATATCAAATTGATATGCAAATTAATTAAGCTGATCAATAAATTAACCCCTACCCCTATGTCATGTGGTTTCCTGAGACAGTGTTAGGGTCCCCACCTCCCCCCCCCACCCCCCCACCCACTCCTGCCCCTCACCACCTTCTACTTTTCGGGAATTCTGAATGTTCGCAACAAAATAGAATTTTCGCTCTAAAATTAAGTTGTCAATTCAGAGGACATAATATTAACGAAAACTGTTGATGGAGATTGTTTATGAAATGGCAATAGAAATCAAAAAAATTCAGAGGATGGGAAATTGGCAAATTATGTGCTGCTGAGGACAAAATTACACTACTGGCCATTAAAATTGCTACACCACGAAGCTGACGTGCTACAGACGCGAAATTTAACCGATGGGAAGAAGATGCTTTGATACGCAAATGAGTAGCTTTATAAAGCATTCACACAAGGTTGGCGCCAGTGGCGACACCTACGAAGTGCTGACATGAGGAAAGTATCCAACCGATTTCTCATACACAAACAGCAGTCGACCAGCGTTGCCTGGTGCAACGTTGGTGTGATGCCTCGTGTAAGGAGGAGAAATGCGTACCATCACGTTTCCGACTATGATAAAGGTCGGATTGCAGCCTATCGCTATTGCGGTTTATCGTATAGCGACATTGCTGTTCGCGTTGGTCGATATCCAATGAATGTTAGCAGAATATGGAATCATTGGGTTCAGGAGTGTAATACGGAATGCCGTGCTGGATCCCAACGGCCTCGCATCACTAGCAGTCGAGATGAGAGTCATCTTATCTGCATGGCTGTAAGGGATCGTGCAGCCACGTCTCGATCCCTCAGTCAACAGATGGGGACGTTTGCAAGACAACAACCATCTGCACGAACAGTTCGACGACGTTTGCAGCAGATTGGACTATCGGCACGGGGACCACGGCTGCGGTTACCCTTGACGCTGCATCACAACACGAGCGCCAGCGATGGTGTACTTAACGACGAATATGGGTGCCCGAATGGCAAAACATTATTTTTTCGCATGAATCCAGGTTGTATTTACAGCATCATGATCGTCGCATCCGTGTTTGGCGACATCGCGGTGAACGCACATTGGAAGCTTGTATTCGTCATCGCCATACTGGCGTATCACTGGGTGTGATGGTATGGGGTGCCATTGGTTACACGTCTCGTTCACCTCATGTTCGCATTGACGGCACTTTGAACAGTGGGCGTTGCATTTCAGATGTGTTACGACCTGTGGCACTACCCTTCATTCGATCCCTGCGAAACCCTACATTTCAGCAGGATAATGAACGACCGCATGTTTCAGGTCCTGTACTGGCCTTTCTGGATACAGAAGAAGTTCGACTGCTGCCGTGGCCAGCACATTCTCCAGATCTCTCACCAATTGAAAACGTCTGGTCAATGGTGGCCGAGCAACTGGCTCAACACAATATGCCAGTCACTACACTTGATGAACTGTGGTATCGTGTTGAAGCTGCATGGGCAGCGGTACCTGTACACGTCATTCAAGCTCTGTTTGACTCAGTGCCCAGTCGTATCAAGGCCGTTATTACGGCCAAAGGTGGTTGTTCTGAGTATTGATTTCTCAGGATATATGCACCCAAATTGCGTGAAAATGTAATCACATGTCAGTTCTAGTATAACATACGAGGTGTTTCAAAAATGACCGGTATATTTGAAACGGCAATAAAAACTAAACGAGCAGCGATAGAAATACACCGTTTGTTGCAATATGCTTAGGACAACAGTACATTTTCAGGCAGACAAACTTTCGAAATTACAGTAGTTACAATTTTCAACAACAGATGGCGCTGCGGTCTGGGAAACTCTATAGTACGATATTTTCCACATATCCACCATGCGTAGCCATAATATGGCGTAGTCTCTGAATGAAATTACCTGATACCTTTGACAACGTGTCTGGCGGAATGTTTCGAATAGCCCAAAGCAATCACACGATCATCGAAATATTCATTCAGGAAATTAAAGACGTCGGCCGTGCGATGTGGCCGGGCACCATCTTGCATAAACCACGAAGTGTTCGCAGTGTCGTCTAAGGCAGTTTGTACCGCCACAAATTCACGAAGAATGTCCAGATAGCGTGATGCAGTAATCGTTTCGGATCTGAAAAATGGGCCAATGATTCCTTTGGAAGACATGGCGGCCCAGACCAGTACTTTTTGAGGATGCAGGGACGATGGGACTGCAACATGGGGCCTTTCGGTTCCCCATATGCGCCAGTTCTGTTTATTGACGAAGCCGTCCAGGTAAAAATAAGCTTCGTCAGTAAACCAAATGCTGCCCACATGCATATCGCCGTCATCAATCCTGTGCACTATATCGTTAGTGAATGTCTCTCGTGCAGCAATGGTAGCGGCGCTGAGGGGTTGCCGCATTTGAATTTTGTATGGATAGAGGTGTAAACTCTGGCGCATGAGACGATACGTGGACGTTGGCGTCATTTGGACCGCAGCTGCAACACGGCGAACGGAAACCCGAGGCTGCTGTTGGATCACCTGCTGCACTAGCTGCACGTTGCCCTCTGTGGTTGCCGTACGCGGTCGTCCTACCTTTCCAGCACGTTCCCAGTCCGTTGAAATTTTTCAAACAGATCCTTTATTGTATCGCTTTTCGGTCCTTTGGTTACATTAAACCTCCGTTGAAAACTTCGTCTTGTTGCAACAACACTGTGTTCTAGGCGGTGGAATTCCAACACCAGAAAAATCCTCTGTTCTAAGGAATGAACCATGTTGTCTACAGCACACTTGCACGTTGTGAACAGCACACGCTTACAGCAGAAAGACGACGTACAGAATGGCGTACTCACAGACTGCGTTATCTTCTACATCTTTCACATCACTTGCAGCGCCATCTGTTGTTGAAAATTGTAACTACTGTAATTTCGAAAGTTTGTCCGCCTGAAAATGTACTGTTGTCCCAAGCATATTGCAACAAACGGTGTATTTCTATCGCTGCTCGTTTAGTTTTTATTGCCGTTTTAAATACACCGGTCATTTTTGAAACACCTTGTATTTGTCCAATGAATACCCGTTTATCATCTGCATTTCTTCTTGGTGTAGCAATTTTAATGGCCAGTAGTGTATGACAGGGATACTCTTGTTTAACTTCTGATCACATCGTATTCTGTGCTCCCACCACTGTTAAGATGCTTTATGGTGCACCGCCAGGTGTTACGCACAGCACTTGTATTTTACTGCGCAGCGTGCCGTGCCAAGCAGTCGCGGCTGTCACTCGTGCGGTGTTCTGTAGCTGAATTAGCAGTCACGCACGTCGCGCCACGCACATGCATGTGGCGGTCCGCAGCAGAAGCACGGGACCCGTACTGGTAGCACCACATCAGACTAGACCGTAGCTGTCTCGCGCTATCTTGAGACCTTGGCCTTCACGTACTGGGCCGCTTCCCCTGTCCCCCCACTTCTGCTCAGAGCCCCCCTCCCCCCCCCCACCCAACACTTGGTCACCTCCCCGCATCCTCTATTGTTCAGTGCCGAACGGAATGGGGCCGCAGATGTCCCACGTCCAGCCAGCGGTCAAAGGGAATTGACAGACGATTGTAATGCGAGCTACTATTCCCGAGGTGCGTGGCGGTGGGTGCCTGCCACTCCCTTTAGAACGAACAACAGATTTTTTCGAAGATTAGCGTCTTCCTCCCACAGTTGTGTCCTGATGAACAATAACATGTATTTCGAAGTCTGCAGCTGACGCCAGAAGTGTCAAGCTATCTGTTTCTCCCAGAATGAACAAAGGGTGTTATTCCAAAGGTAGCAGCTGTGTCCTATTTTCCAGCCACATGCAGTCACTTGCGAGCAAACAAACTATTCTCGAAAGTTCCCTCTATCTGTTTGTCCCAAAAATTTTTTCTTCCCCACAGCAGCGTTCTACTTCTCAGCTAACTGCACCAATCCTGCTCGAACCCAATTGAACAAAAAGAAGGCACATTCTAACTTGCTTATATGGTTCTGAGTTCCTATTGGTCCTCTGCAAAATAGAGGATGGAGCCTGAAGGAACATAAAGCCCAAACCTATCCCCCACAACCATCATCAGCCTTTGACAATGCCTAGTAGTGTTCATGTACTCGTCGCAAGGTGAAACTGTCAGCCAGTAGCAGTACCAGTGGCAGTGGTGATAGGAAACGGCCAAGCTGGGAGCGAGTGCCGTGTGAACTGAAATTGCGATAATTACAGAATTTCACAAAGAAGTTGAAACGCTGGAAATGCTGACCTCTGAGGGGAATAGAGGTGTCACCATATGCAGCTAACTTGCGAGAGGGCGGGGCCAATGCAAGACACCATCTCATCAGAACATGTGTCTATATGAATCCAATCAAAGTTTCTGTAGGTCCTTTGTTACTAATCTCTGTTTTTACGAGTGCTGAATCTAGTTTGTTGCAACAGTTATCCATTACTGTACTTACCAAAAGGACTGGTGACGTTGATGAGGCGGCCCTTGGACTTCTTGAGGAACGGCAGGAACGCCTTGGAGACCCTTATAGCGCCCACCGTGTTTGCTTCCAGAACCTGCTTGAATTTCTCCAGCGGTGTGACGTCCGTTTCGCCGAAGTCGGTAATTCCTGCGTTGTTTACCACCGCCCACAACTCTAAAATAGGAACGAAAATATCGCTCACACGATTATATTTTCCTCGTATCAACACAAGGAAAGGTCAAAATGTGTTATGTTGTGAAAGGACTGCCGGAAAGTTTAGCTTTGACCAGCTGTAATTGTAACCATGCTCAAATACGTTACTCAGTATACACTCGTCAAAAGGTAGTTCCGTAAGGCAAAATGTAATGAAGTGTATTATCATTGTGCTGAATGAATCTGATTTGGACAGATAATTAATGTTTTCACCTACTTTCTCTCTTACGTAAACTCCTTTTCTCTCCCCTAGACCATCCAGTCATGACGACAGCAGAACAACAAACCTCCCCACAACTTTCGCCCCATCATCGCCAAGACGGCTCTGAACACACACAACTTCCTCTGCGGTAATACCACATTTCTGTTCCCTAAGTAAACTGACTATAACGTACCATCATTCACAGTAATATCGTCTTTACTTTAACCGTGCAACCAGCCAGTGGTCTACTCCTGAATATTAATGTGAAATGTATGTGAAAATTATCTGTTGAACTGAGAGACAAGACCAAAGTAATTCAAAAGCGCTTTTCTGGAGTTACAGCACGCTGGTTAAAGCAGTCACAGAATTTTAAGGACATGCTGAGGAAGGCTACAAGAGAATCTTTGCAAGAAAGCCGATGTTCTTTTTCGTCTAATGCTTTTTGATGAGTTTAGAGGGACAATAACTGAGTCATAAGTCAAACAATTTCGAATGCCTCTGACACACACCTCACGTTTTAATCATAACAATGAAGTGAGGATCCTTGTGAAGGCACCCTTTGCGACTGCAAAAAGAAATAAAGTTACTAATAACGGTATAAAGTACCGCCGCCGTGTACTGATAACAGTCATGCGACGAAAATACACGGTCCAGTCACATTAATGTGAGCACCGCCTATGTTCGATGTCAACGTGCAAGTGTGTGACTCACAGACGGAAGTGGCACTTGCAGCGGAGGGTATACAGGGTGGTCCATTGATCGTGACCGGCCAAATATCTCACGAAATAAGCGTCAAACGAAAAACTACAAACAACGAAACTTGTCTAGCTTGAAGGGGGAAACCAGATGGCGCTATGGTTGGCCCGCTATATGGCCCTACCGTAAGTCAAACGGATATCAACTGCGTTTTTTTAAATAGGAACCCCCATTTTTTATAACATATTCGTGTAGTAGGTAAAGAAATATGAATGTTGGACCACATTGTTCGCTCTGTGATGGATGGCGCTGTAATAGTCACAAACATATGGCTCAGAATTTTAGACGAACACTTGGTAACAGGTAGGTTTTTCAAATTAAAATACGGAACGTAGGTACGTTTGAACATTTTATTTCGCTTGTTCCAATGTGATACAGGTACCTTTGTGAACTTATCGCTTCTGAGAACGCATGCTGTTACAGCGTGATTACCTGTAAATACCACATTAATGCAATAAATGCTCAATATGATGTCCGTCAACCTCAATGCATTTGGCAATACGTGTAACGACATTCCTCTCAACAATGAGTAGTTCGCCTTCCGTAATGTTCGCATTGACAATGCGCTGACGCATGTTGTCAGATGCTTCGGTGGATAACGATAGCAAATATCCTTCAACTTTCCCCACTGAAAGAAATCCGGGGACGTCAGATCCGGTGAACGTGCTTCGACGACCAATCCACCTGTCATGAAATACTCTATTCAATACCGCTTCAATCGCACGCGAGCTACGTGCCGGACATCCATCACCCGAGTCTAGAGACGCTGCAGACAGCAGCGGGAACTAGCCCGGATGTCGCCCGCCATTCGGTCCGACAAACAGGACTGATGCTCTAGGATACCACTTATTTTCAAATCAGGACCCCTTTGGTTGCAATCCGCGACATCCTTACAGCACACTGGTGCGTCAACGATTTTCTACGCCCCATTTTGTCGTCTTCACGGCAAGCCATACTGGGCTTATACTTTAGTAAGATAATGTCCGTCCGCACATGGCGAGAGTTTCTACTGCTTTTCATCCTGCTTGCCAAATCATACTTTGGCGAGAAAGGTCGTGGGATCTCTCACCAATTGAGAACATTTAGAGCATTATGGCCGGGGCCCTCCAACTATCTCGGAGTTTTGGCGATCTAACGCGCCAGTCGGACAGAATTTGGCACGATACGCCACAGGAGGATATCCAGCAACTGTGTCAATCAATGCCAAGCAAACTAATTGATTCCATAAGAGACAGAAGTGGACCAGCGAGATACTGTCTTGCTCAATTTGTGAAGCTCTTCGTCTTGAATAAATAGTCCAGTCGTTCTAAATTGTAATTATTTGTTTGTCTGCACAAGTACATCACAGCCACTAATTTCCGTCTCATTCGGATAATTTCGTCGTGTTCGTTTGTTTTGTCTTAAATTGCAGACGTAGTCATGCTGCAGAAAGACTCTGGTGATTAGATTGGATATGGCGAGTAACTATTGACGAAGCATAGAACTTGTTGTGACTGACAATTCGTAGTTATTCGCAAACACAACTTTTATTGATGTAAGTTCACAAGGTTGATGACTGAACAACAAACGAAAGGTAACAATAACGATGCCAGTAAAAGTCTCCTAATTGACGCAAACAAAAGTTCACTTTTAAGCTGTCTCTAGTCGATCAGGTTTTGGCGTAGTGATACGGCTTGCAGGCCGTGCTTCGAGCTCCCCCTGCAGGAAGTAGTGCTCGGAATGGCTGTTTCAATTATCTTGTTTGTAAATAGCCATTGTTTACCATGGTGATTTTGGGTACGCCTTGGGCATAGACAACCTCGTCATCTGGCGTGTAATATGGGTTGCCGGCCCTCAGGGGCTACCTTGGCTCCTGTATAACGGAACTGTGGAGGGAATAAAGGAATTTGTGGAAGAACTTAACTATAAGAAGCGATCGGTTGATTGGATACATCAAAGGAATCGACAACTTGTTAATGAAAGGAATAGTGGCTAGTAAAAATTGTAGAGGGACAACAATAAGATTCAAATGCATGTAGGCTCCAATAGCTGCCCAGAAATGAAGAGCCTTGAACAAGATAGACAAGCGTGGATATTTTATACATTTGTATAAATTATTTTAATTGCTGGCATCATTTGACCTGCCATGTAGTGACTAAGAAAGGTGGTGTTTCCACAATATTGAATTATACGTGTACATAAAATGAAGCTTATTTAGTTACGGGTTTTACGTTTTAGCAAAGTTGCAATTGTAAATACTTGGAAATAGGAACTTAAAAGTAATTAGTAAATAGAAATGTGTGAAATGAACAACTTATGTATTAGGAAGATAGGAAGACAAAAAAGACGTTAGATTTATAGAACGCTACCAAACATACTGTCCAGAAGGGTGTAGGCCTGCCTCTCGCTTCTGGACAGCCCCTGCCCGATCTACTATACACGCCATCTGAGGAACTTAGGAATGCTTTGAGCCTCAGATGGCTTGATTCTGCATATACGTTATACTTTAAAAGGTAGCATGTACTGTTCTGTATTTCTAAAGTTCTCTTGCAATCTAATACTACTGTCTGAAGTATTCTCCCTATTGTGACAGTCTGGTGACTATGCATTCGCCTTATTCGGTGTTGGTCGGTCTGCGCCTGAGCCGCTGTGTTCTGATATGCTACAACAACTACTGTTGCCTGTGTCGCTAGTATTTTCTATGTTGTCATTCATCGCCTGTGCTCTCTGGCTCTGAGCACTATGGGACTTAACATCTGAGGTCATAAGTCCCCTCGAACTTACAACTACTTAAACCTAACTAGCCTAAGGACATCACACACATCCATGCCCGAGGCAGGATTCTAACCTGCGACCGTAGCAGTCGCGTGGTTCCGGACTGAAGCGTCTAGAACCGCTCGGTCACAGCGACCGGCATCGCCTGAGCTCATTACCATCCGTTCTCTCGTCGCTGCAAGTGGCGCTCTGGATATTCTTTTCGGACAACCTTGAGATCGGCCCACAATGACTGATATCAAATTGACTTTGTGATGTGTTATACTGTGTGCATATGCTAGTCGTCTTTCCTGAAGTGGACGGTTACAATATGTGTTCTGGGGTCAACATGTCTCCACGTGCACAGTCAGCCTCCTGACCAGGGTTAGCAAGCAGCAAATGGATGGGGCATCGCCCTTGGCCAGCTAAGAAATGAACATATCGCGCTGAGGACGGTTAGGGCTCATTCTCAGGTACTCCCACATCTGGGGGAACAATGCATATACCACATGGTCTTTTTCGCAGTTGACCCACTTCCTTTGCCACGAAGTCACTGACGCAGAGAGCTGCATCACACTTGTGTTCTGGAAGAAGGCCACAGCACATTAGAGTGAATGCACAGGCCACACCATAGTAAATCACTCGCCAATACATTGCTGAACAACATTAAGTGTTGTGCAGCCACGCCATTCAGTATGACCTCCTTGCTGTGAGGCAAAGGATCTCCAGTTCACACATGTATTTTCCTCACATCGTATAACTCGGGACAGTGATTGGTGTGGGGGCAGCAGCACCGCCAATGGATGCTCAAGCATGGGAAGAGATCGTCTAGAATGATGCGGAGCACGCTGGTACACCGCATTGATAGGACATGAGTGCGTCAAAAGCCGCATGGGACCATGCTTCCCACTTGTCAACAACCTACAGTAAGGGCAGATGTTAGTACAGAGTTCTGGGTCCTGGATGGAATAGGATGTGAAGTTTTGTATGTCGTGGAAGGTAGGGTGGGGAGCGTTTGCGAGCACAGGATGTCAAAAAGGTATACCACGATCTTACACAGAGCAAAGTATTCTAAATTATTTTGAGAAAAGAAATCAATGGTTGAAAAATGAATATTTGAAATGGTACGAAGCTGGAAATGCACAAGATTAATACCCTATCCAGACACATTATCGTGACCACCTCCCGAAAGCCTCAACAACCACGAATAGCAGAGCAGGCTCCTGTGAGATGTGCAGGATGAGATTCAGTGAGTTCTGAAAGGTGTCGAAAGAGATGTGAAACCATGTCAACTCCAATACTGGTACCAGCTACTCTAGGTTTCTCGGTTGAGATCCAAGGTGCGGACAGCATGATCGAGGTGGTCCTACAGATTCTCGGCTGCGTTTAAACCCGTGGAGTTTGGTGGCTACGGGAGTTTGGTGACCACGCATGTACAGTGCGAGCTGTGTGACACATTGCATTGTCATGCTGGTAGATGCATTGTGTCAAGGAAAAAGGAACTGCTTATAGGGATGGACATGGTCGTCAAGGATAGTGTTGATCCATTGTGCCTTCCAGAATGACGATTTCACCCAGGCAATGCCTCTCGCCTGAACCATTCCAACGATTGTTGCAGGGTGTTCACTTTCAGACGTTTCACGTCATACACGCCATATGTCTGATGGAGTATGAAACGTGATTCATCTGAAAAGGGCACCTGTCACATCTCAGTGGGCGTCCAGCTGCGGTATGGGCGTGCAGACCGCAGCCTTCGTCGTCGATGGACAACAGTCAACACGGTTGCTTAACAGGCGCCTACTGCTGACGCACATACACAACAATGGTCGCTGAACCGTCGTTGAAGAGACAGTGTTGGCAGCCCCTTGGTTTCGTCTGGGCACTCAGTTGCTCAGCAGTACCACCTCTATTCGTCATTACACATCTCCACAGCTGTCATTCACCATTGTCATCTGTTGTTGTTGATGTTGTCTTCAGTCCTGAGACTGGTTTGATGCAGCTCTCCATGCTACTCTATCCTGTGCAAGCTTCTTCAGCTCCCAGTACCTACTGCAGCCTACATCCTTCTGAATCTGCTTAGTGTATTCATCTCTTGGTCTCCCTCTACGATTTTTACCCTCCACGCTGCCCTCCAATGCTAAATTTGTGATTCCTTGATGCCTTAAAACATGTCCTACCAACCGATCCCTTCTTCTAGTCAAGTTGTGCCACAAACTCCTCTTCTCCCCAATCCTATTCAATACCTCCTCATTAGTTACGTGATCTACCCACCTTATCTTCAGCATTCTTCTGTAGCACCACATTTCGAAAGCTTCTATTCTCTTCTTGTCCAAACTATTTATCGTCCATGTTTCACTTCCATACATGGCTACACTCCATACAAATACTTTCAGAAACGACTTCCTGACACTTAAATCTATACTCGATGTTAACAAATTTCTCTTCTTCAGAAACGATTTCCTTGCCATTGCCAGTCTACATTCTATATCCTCTCTACTTCGACCATCATCAGTTATTTTACTCCCTAAATAGCAAAACTCCTTTACTACTTTAAGTGTCTCATTTCCTAATCTAATTCCCTCAGCATCACCCGGTTTAATTTGACTACATTCCATTATCCTCGTTTTGCTTTTGTTGATGTTCATCTTATACCCTCCTTTCAAGACACTGTCCATTCCGTTCAACTGCTCTTCCAAGTCCTTTGCTGTCTCTGACAGAATTACAATGTCATCGGCGAACCTCAAAGTTTTCACTTCTTCTCCATGAATTTTAATACCTACTCCGAATTTTTCTTTTGTTTCCTTTACTGCTTGCTCAATATACAGATTGAATAACATCGGGGAGAGGCTACAACCGACACCCCCGGGATAACAAGGCCGTCCAGCAGTGTTAGTGACGTCACACTAAGCGGCCCATAGCCGACGCAGCAGTCCGCGGACACCTCCGTACAGACGCGCCTCATGCTAACGATCTTCTGTCCGTCATACAGAAAGGAGTGAACTATAATTCGAACCAAAGACCAAATTATATATATTCTTGTAAACAGCATAAAGGTTCGTAACGAAATACCGATTACATATACGGGCAGGAATAGGTTCTAGAACTCCTCTGAAAAGTGTTTATCTTCAGTACCAGAATGAACATCAAATTGTCAGGTTTTCTAAATAGAAAAGCACTTTGTTAGTAACAGACAGCAATAATGAGACTTGCAGTTGGTGATTTCTACGTGGAAAAGCTGTAGAGAGATTGAAAATGGTAAGTAAAGAGAGCCTCAGCCTTTTGCTCACATTCTTACATGTAATGCACTTGGTTGTTTTTCATTTCCTTACCTTTCATAGCATTTTTAATATTGTTTCAAGAAGTGTATCTTCAATAGCAGAGTGAACTTCAAATTGTCAGGCTTTTCTTAAAGGAAAGAGCAGTCCCTTAGTATCACAGTGCAAGACAGAATCTTGTGCTCAGTGATGTCTATGTTAAAAGGAGAATATTTGATATCTATCTTTTGTTTCCATTCTTTATTACTGGGGATGTAAAAATTCTTGAAAAGAGCTGTCACCATGAACATATGAGTAAATTCACAACAGTCATGTGTTTTATGAGATAAAGCGAACTCTTGTTACCTTATTGTAAACGAAAGTTGTGAGGGTTTTGCTATGTATGACAGTGTTTAAGATAATTTACTTTCAGTGTAATAGCTTGAAAATGTTAAGTCCTGCTGTCAGTTGGCATTTGTCACCACCTGTATGCGAGTTTTAAAGCTAAATAGTGTTCTGACAATTATAAAATAGTGGCAAAGTTCCTCAATCGATTAAACTTATTCCTGCCCGTATATGTAATCGGTATTTCGTTATGAACCTTTATGCTGTTTACAAGAATATATATAATTTGGTCTTTGGTTCGAATTATAGTTCGCTCCTTTCTGTATGACGGACAGAAGATCGTTGGCATCAGGCGCGTCTGTACGGAGGTGTCCGTGGACTGCTGCGTCGGCTATGGGCCGCTTAGTGTGACGTCACTAACACTGCTGGACGGCCCTGTTATCTCGGGGGTGTCGCTACAACCCTGTCTCACTCCTTTCCCAACCACTGCTTCTCTTTCATGCCCCTCGACTCTTATAACTGCCATCTGGTTTCTGTACAAATTGTAAATAGCCTTTAGCTCCCTGTATTTTACCCCTGCCACCTTCAGAATTTGAAAGAGAGTATACCAGTTAACATTGTCAAAAGCTTTCTCTAAGTCTACAAATGCTAGGAATGTAGGTTTGCCTTTTCTTAATCTTTCTTCTAAGATAAGTCGTAAGGTTAGTATTGCCTCACGTGTTCCAACATTTCTACGGAATCCAAACTGATCTTCCCCGAGGTCCGCTTCTACCAGTTTTTCCATTCGTCTGTAAAGAATTCGTGTTAGTATTTTGCAGCTGTGACTTATTAAACTGATAGTTCGGTAATTTTCACATCTGTCAACACCTGCTTTCTTTGGGATTGGAATTATTATATTCTTCTTGAAGTCTGAGGGTATTTCCCCTGTCTCATACATCTTGCTCACCAGATGGTAGAGTTTTGTCATGACTGGCTCTCCCAAGGCCATCATTAGTTCTAATGGAATGTTGTCTACTCCCGGGGCCTTGTTTCGACTCAGGTCTTTCAGTGCTCTGTCAAACTCTTCACGCAGTACCTTATCTCCCATTTCGTCTTCATCTACATCCTCTTCCATTTCCATAATACTGTCCTCAAGTACATCGCCCTTGTATAAAACCTCTATATACTCCTTCCACCTTTCTGCCTTCCCTTCTTTGCTTAGAACTGGGTTACCATCTGAGCTCTTGATATTCATACAAGTGGTTCTCTTCTCTCCAAAGGTCTCTTTAATTTTCCTGTAGGCAGTATCTATCTTACCCCTAGTGAGACAAGCCTCTACATCCTTACATTTGTCCTCTAGCCATCCCTGCTTAGCCATTTTGCACTTCCTGTCGATATCATTTTTGAGACGTTTGTATTCCTTTTTGCCTGCTTCATTTACTGCATTTTTATATTTTCTCCTTTCATCAATTAAATTCAATATTTCTTCTGTTACCCAAGGATTTCTATTAGCCCTCGTCTTTCTACCTACTTGATCCTCTGCTGCCTTCAGTACTTCATCCCTCAAAGCTACCCATTCTTCTTCTACTGTATTTCTTTCCCCCATTCCTGTCAATTGTTCCCTTATGCTCTCCCTGAAACTCTGTACAACCTCTGGTTCTTTCAGTTTATCCAGGTCCCATCTCCTTAAATTCCCACCTTTTTGCAGTTTCTTCAGTTTCAATCTGCAGTTCATGACCAATAGATTGTGGTCAGAATCCACATCTGCCCCTGGAAATGTCTTACAATTTAAAACCTGGTTCCTAAATCTCTGTCTTACCATTATATAATCTATCTGATACCTTTTAGTATCTCCAGGATTCTTCCAGGTATACAACCTTCTTTTATGATTCTTGAACCAAGTGTTAGCTATGATTAAGTTATGCTCTGTGCAAAATTCTACAAGGCGGCTTCCTCTTTCATTTCTTCCCCCCAATCCATATTTACCTACTACGTTTCCTTCTCTCCCTTTTCCTACTGACGAATTCCAGTCACCCATGGCTATTAAATTTTCGTCTCTCTTCATTACCTGAATAATTTCTTTTATCTCGTAATACATTTCATCTATTTCTGCATCATCTGCAGAGCTAGTTGGCATATAAACTTTTACTACTGTAGTAGGCATGGGCTTTGTGTCTATCTTGCCACAATAATGCGTTCACTATGCTGTTTGTAGTAGCTAACCCGCACTCCTATTTTTTTATTCATTATTAAACCTACTCCTGCATTACCCCTATTTGATTTTGTATGTATAACCCTGTAATCACCAGACCAAAAGTCTTGATCCTCCTGCCACCGAACTTCACTAATTCCCACTATATCTAACTTTAACCTATCCATTTCCCTTTTTAAATTTTCTAACCTACCTGCCCGACTAAGTGATCTGACATTCCACGCTCCGATCCGTAGAACGCCAGTTTTCTTTCACCTGATAACGACGTCCTCTTGAGTAGTCCCCGCCCGGAGATCCGAATGGGGGACTATTTTACCTCCGGAATATTTTACCCAAGAGGACGCCATCATCATTTAATCATACAGTAAAGCTGCATGTCCTCGGGAAAAAAATACGGCTGTAGTTTCCCCTTGCTTTCAGCCGTTCGCAGTACCAGCACAGCAAGGCCGTTTTGGTTAATGTTACAAGGCCAGATCAGTCAATCATCCAGACTGTTGCCCTTGCAACTACTGAAAAGGCTGCTGCCCCTCTTCAGGAACCACATGTTTGTCTGGCCTCTCAACAGATACCCCTCCGTTGTGGTTGCACCTACGGTACGGCCATCTGTATCGCTGAGGCACGCAAGCCTCCCCACCAATGGCAAGGTCCATGGTTCATGGGGGGGGGGGGGGCTGTCTATGGCCTGTGATGAACCACAGTTGTCTCGGTTTTGGTTTTGGGTAGTGTCATTTTGCCATGCACGGTACATTTTAAGCATGCCGACACGAGAGCATCTGAGTAACTTAGCCGTTTCAGAAATGCCTTGCCGTGGTGGTAACACCAATTCCCATCAGATCACCGAAGTTAAGCGCTGTCGAGCTGGGCTAGCACTTGGATGGGTGACCATCTGGTCTGCCGAGTGCTGTTGGCAAGCGGGGTACACTTGGCCCTTGTGCCTGCCCAGTTAGCCGTGCGATCTAATGCACGGCTTTCCGGATTGAAAAGGAGCGCCTGGCCCCGGCACGAATCCGCCTGGCAGACTTGTGTCGAGGTCCGGTGAGCTGGTCAGTCTGTGGATGGTTTTTAGGCGGTTTTCCATCTGCCTTGGCGAATACGGGCTGGTTCCCCTTATTCCGCCTCAGCTACACTATGTCGGCGATTGCTGCGCAAACAAGCTCTCCCTGTATGGGTACACTGCCTTTACTCTACCACGCAAACATAGGGGTTACACTTGTCTGGTGTGAGACATTCCCTGGGGGGCCCACCGGGGGCCGAACCGCGCAATAACCCTGAAAGAGTGGTTCAGTGTGGGACGGTGGAGGGGTGAGATGGACTGTGGTAGTCGTCAAGGGGGTTGTGGACCACTGCGTCTGCGGTGGGGACAGAGCCTCTCCGTCGTTTCTAGGCCCCTGGTTAATATACAATTCAATACAATACAATACAGCCCTTGTGAGGCAAACTGAGGAGCTATGTGACTGAGAAATAGCGACTCCGGTCTGGGAAACTGACATACGGCCGGGAGAGCGGTGTGCTGACCACATGTCCCCCTGTATCCACATCCAGTGATACCTATGGGCTGAGGATAACACGGAGGCCGGTAGGTACCGTTGGGCCTTCATGGCCTGTTTGGGAGAACTTTTTCAGTTTCTTAGCTCAAAAGCCAAATTTGTAATAAAAGTGCTGCCACCTGCAGTCTGCGGGTGGGTACTGCACATTGACGCCTAAACATAGGCGGTGATCACGTTAATGTGTATGGACCACGTAAAACCTAATTTGCTGCCAGTCCGTTTGGTGCATGTTATCAGCTGTTCATTCGAGATGTACTGCAACACTTTCAGAAGACTGTACTCCTTGTTTTGTTTTGAAGATAAGAAATTAAAAAAAGGAATAAATGGTGTTTAATGTCCATTGTGCTACACTTTCAGATGTGTGATACGTCGATTACCACGACGTCCCGAGTTTGAAGCCATTTGTGCTTTGAAATTGATCGTAGTTAGTGAAAAACAATAAAAACATTGGTTTGATCACCGCAGAGCTTTACTAGGCATAGTTTTATTGGAGGTGGGGAGCCATTGCCTAAATGCGACTTTTGAACTGAATCACCCAGACAGTTATTGGTGTATCTACAGTTTAACGTGGACTCCGAACCATGGTGCGACTCAGCATTTTTCACTTAAGAAGGATTGGCAGAGGTAAAAGAAATGACACGTGTCACATTAAAATCCTGTTACTGATTGGGAGTCGAACCTGAGGGCTTTGGATCCAGAGTGTTGCACATAATCATGGGTAGTACGTGGTTTTTAACTAATGGTGTGTAGTCCTGTTTTAGTATTAATGTCTGCTAGCAGTTGGTTATCAAACAATGACACTGTTGGACTGTAAAGGTGAATCAGTCCCAGTCCCTTACTTTCATGAAGTCACTGGTTGATAGAACCCCAGAGGTCGGTTGGTGAGGTCCCAGTAGTTTGTCTCATTTTAGAATAAACAACATGTATATTTGACAGAGAACAGGGAGATTTCGTGCACATTTTGAAATTCACGGATTGGTCTAAACAGCTGCAATGAGCTCAAGTGGTTGATAAAAAACATGAGGTATTCGTTTCCAGCCATTAATTTCTTTCCTCGAAGTTCACTGTTTAAAAATACCTACCATCTGCTTAACTAACTGAGATCGTAAAGTGGAGCACCCAACGTAGACTGATTTGTTTTACTTCTGTGTTACTTTATATAAAGCAGAATACAACTGCTCTAAATCTGTATACGGTTTTAAAATACAGTTTTCTTAAACATAGATAATAAACATGAAGAAAGTGTTGTTGATTTAAACAAGCTCCTTAGTGTGGCAAAGATTATTTCTAGGTAGTCATTCTGGTATAGATACTTGACGAGGTGACGATTTAATGCTTCTGTAAGCCTTTGGAAGATGCCGATATCCTTTTAGTGTCAGCGTATTTCACATAGTGACAATGTTTTCTTTCAGAAGGCTCGGAAGCGACAAAATGTGGAAACATCAATCACAATAAATATTTTCAACAGCCGTAAGTGGAATGACTTAATTCAGTAACTTGGATAAGTCAAGAACAGCTCTAGGTAAAAAGCTGAATAGAATGTGATCAACAGAAGATAAATAGGAAGCTAATGAAAGAGGTTGTACGAAAGAATCATGTTTTATTCTGTGGGCTGGCGTAATGAGACAGGATCTGATTGCACTCGTGATAGAGATTTGGTGCGACAGTATTAGGGATACCGCACATGGTACGATGTAAGTGTGATGTGACAAGAGTAGCTAAGCGGGTGACAGTGAAATGTGTGCAAATGCTTCAAATGGCTCTGAGCACTATGGGACGTAACATCTGAGGTCAGCAGTCCCCTAGAACTTAGAACTACTTAAACCTAACTAACCTAAGGACATCACATACATCTATGCCCGAGGCAGGATTCGGACCTGTGACCGTAGCAGTCGCGCGATTCCGGGCTGAAGCGCCTAGAACCGCATGGCCACCGCGGCCGGAAATTGTGTGCAGACTGGATCCTACTGGACTGGGCTATAAACTCTGTGGCAATATAATGTCACGAGAAAAGTAAGTTTTTTAAAAATCTTATCCGTGTACAATATGTCTTTGGCAGATATTAATTACTATTAATAAAACTTCCCCTTAGCCACAGTGTCCTTTAGAATATACTACTAGTTTTCGGGTATTCATTCTAAATCTTCACTCAATAGTGGAAAATTACGGCCACGTAACAAGGTATAAGGTATCAGTTTCAAAATTTATTTGAGGTGTGGGAGCAGGTTCAAAATGTTCAAATGTGTGTGAAATCTAATGGGACTTAACTGCTAAGGTCATCAGTCCCTAAGCTTACTCACTACTTAACCTAAATTATCCTAAGGACAAACACACACACCCATGCCCGAGGGAGGACTCGAACCTCCACCGGTATCAGCCGCACAGTCCATGACTGCAGCGCCTTAGACCTGAGAGCAGGTAAAAGGAAACGTAGGCAGCCTATACTTCACCGAACTGCGGTAGTTTTCCACCATAAAACCCCTCAAGATTGTGGATTAATTCTCTGAGATTAATAGCATTTAAAAAAGGACATTTTTAAAAGTATTTCATATTTGCAATATGTTCCCGTCGTTTACTTATACCTGTGCCTGATGCGTCCTGGAGTGCCGCCTGTACGGAGACGGAGGCGTCGGCCACCTGCTGGTCTGACGTGACATCTAGCGGCAGCACGCGCAACCTGGAGGAACAGTCCGCGGCGAGTCTGCGCGCACCGGGACCCTCAGGGAACAGGCAGCCCGCGAACACTGGCACACCCAGCGCGTCCAGGCGGCGCGCCAGTTCGTGCCCGAAGCCAGAGTCGCAACCTGCGCAGCAGTTCAGAACTAGAAATCATGCCGCTCCTGACTGCCAGTATTTACATTCACAAACATTTCACAATTACCAGAATGAAATTTTCACTCTGCAGCGGAGTGTGCGCTTATACGAAACTTCTTGGCAAATTCAAACTGCGTGCCGGACCAAGTCTCAGGACCTTTGCCAGTATTAATCTACCAGGAAGTGTCATATCGGTGCACACTCTGCTGAAGAGTTGATGATGATGTTTGGTTTGTGGGGCGCTCATCTGCGCGGTCATCAGCGCCCGTACAAAGTCCCAATTTTTACACAGTCCAATTTTTACATAATCCAGTCTAGCCACTGTCATTGATGATGGTGGTGATGAAATGATGAGGAGAGCACAAACACCCAGTCCCCAGGCAGAGAAAATCCCGAACCCGGCCGAAAATCGAACACGGGACCCCGTGATCCAGAGCCAGCAGTGCTAGCCACTAGACCACGAGCTGCGGACCTTCTGAAGAGTGAACATTCGTTCTGGAAACATCCTCCAGGCTGTGAATAAATCATGACTCCACAATATCCTTCTCTCCAGGAGTGCTAGTTTTACTAGGAGAATTTTTGTGATGTTTGGAAAGTAGGAGACGAGGTACTGGCGGAAGTAAAGCCGTGAGTAAGGCTTGTGAGTCGGGCTCGGGTAACTCAGTCGGCAGAGGAGTTGCCAGTGAAAGATAAAAGTCCCGATTTCGAGTGTCGGTCAAGCACACAGTTTTAATCTGCCAGGAATTTCGATTGCCCACCTTTTTTCCGTTGTAATCTGTCAAATGGTTCAAATGGCTTTGAGCACTACGAGACTTAACATCTGAGGTCATCAGTACCCTAGAACTTAGAACTACTTAAACCTAACTAAGGACATCACACACATCCATGCCCGAGGCAGGGTTCGAACCTGCGACCGTAGCGGTCGCGCGCTTCCAGACTGAAGCGCCTAGAATCGCTCGGCCACACCGGCCGGCCGTTGTAATCTTTATGGTAAACTGTGCATTCATGTCGAAACATGGTCATTTCCTCAACTAGGAAACCTATCTTCCACATTACCTCTCTTTTATCACGTCGTCCGCAGCTCGTGATCGTGCGGTAGCGTTCTCGCTTCCCACGCCCGGGTTCCCGGGTTCGATTCCCGGCGGGGTCAGGGATTTTCTCTGCCTCGTGATGACTGGGTGTTGTGTGATGTCCTTAGGTTAGTTAGGTTTAAGTCGTTCTAATTTCTAGGGGACTGATAACCATAGATGTTAAGTCCCATAGTGCTCAGAGCCATTTGAACCATTTTTTATCACGTCTAGTAGGACATGCAGCAAATCTCCATCGCATCGATACTTTTGTAATGCTGACCAAGACAAAATTCTGATTGCTTTCATGTAACTCAAACGTCTTACTGTAAACATGAAATCACATGCACACTCTGATCTAAATCTATTCGTTGTCAATATTACGATGCATGACGAATGTCTGTCAGGTTACCATAGAACCTGACCCCGCTAGACATGGTAGCCTTGCACTGTGTAGCTGGAAAGAATGCTTAACTTCTTCTAACGCCGTTGGACATGCGATATTGGAATGTCGTTCATTTCTTTGCAGTGTGTGAAATCGATTCCAGTGTGGCCCTCCAATACAGCAAAATGTTGGGCCATAGCTTGTGATGGTTTTAAAATTGACTTTCTCATTAAATGCTAGCAGAGCCACTCTAGTCAACCTCCAAAAGGTCACATAATCTTACTAACACAATAAACCTTGCCAATCAGTCAGACAGGCTTGGACCAAAACGTGTTTGGGAACGAGAAGTGTAAGTGAGGGGTAAAAGTGTACAATACATTTTTCAGCGACCATAAAGCTTCGAAACTTAACACTACTGTTAATGCAGAACAAGCAAAAAATATACTAATGATAAAACTGCAACAGCTTTCATTAGGATATCATAAAGCGCATTAACTTAATATTAAATAATCAAGATTTGTCTGCTGTCAAAGAAATTGGAAGGCTGACTATACATATCAACAAAAAGTATTGAAGCATTTTAATAGTCCCTTGCCTCTCAGGGTGTTACAAATATTAGAGCGAAAAGAATGCATAATCATATGTACAAAAAAAGCTATACAAGTAAGTGGAAGATATCTGGGACATTATACAAAACGAAATGGATAAATAACAGAAAACAAATAAGAATCCAGTCTTGTTACACACACAAAAAAGTTACAGAGTCTAGTGGAACTGCAAACACATTCAACAGCTACTTCATTGGAATGTATGAAAATTTAATAAAAACGAATTTCAGTGAGAATCGGGAGCCAATGGAAAACAAAACCAACACTTGAAATTATCTGTGTTTATCGGTAATGTTGATTAGGAGGAAACATCAAGTTAGCCAAAGAACTAAAAGCCACATGCTCAGTAGGAATTGCTGGCATGTCATGAACCATTTTGCACCTATCTCTCCAAAATATAACTGAGCTTTTCACTAATCTATGTAATCGGTTACTGAAATGACCCATCTTTCCGCAAGTGTAAAAAACAAAGAAAGAAACATAAGGATAATTGCTTATGAATGATAAATAGTTATTAGATGTACGTTCTTGACCAAAGCACCTGAAAATCTGAATCAATTCCTGAAACGAGGCATGCAAGTGATACACGATTATAGATTAAATGCTTAAATATAGATTAAATGCTTAATCGTGATGTTTCTGCCAGCCGTAGTTGCAGTTGCATAACAAAACACGTTTCCCTGTCCTTGTTCTACAGGAGGTATCGGTTGCCAGTAACATGGCTGACGAATTGACTAAGCGAACCGTCAGGCACCTAGAAGGGTAGCACAGAATTACAGTAGATTGTTTGTGCGATCAATTTCTACTTTAAATAATTAAAACTATGGACATGCAGTGTATAGTTTCATAACCCATTATCGCTTCTGATCGTCTTTTTCTTTAAGTAGGCTATAGATGTGTGGTACTGCATACTACTGTTAACGAATAACTACAGTCTTCTACAACATGTACACACCTAGCTAAAATATAACACTATTGTATTCTGATTTTAGGCGTCATAAACGAAAAAATGTCATGATCACGCAATCGACATACAAGGTCGTATTGCCTCCCAGTAGACAAATTGCAGAACGACATTGGGACTACATAAACGAAAACTTTAATAGATATTGCTCTAAGTCTGATTGACACATTGTCTGCTTTACGTACCAGGGAGGCGTAGTTTGTTCTACATCTTTGCCAGAAGACGGTAGGCATCTACATGTATAGCTGTTCTTTGTATTTTCATAATTACTGTCTTCTGAATACTCCATATTCGTAATAATAACACAAAAGCCCTGCCCTGGTCCTGAAATACGATTTGCATACGACGAATAGTCAGCCAGGTGTGCAACATAGAACACCACCAAGATAGTCTACAGTAGAACTATCAGCATCACTATTTGGTAGTTCATGTAATCGATTTCCACGTTTAATAATTAAAGATATAATCATATTGAGTACACTTTATTAACCAATTATCGCTCCTGATTAGCTGTAATGTTTGTACTTACAAATCAATAGTATTTACTTTAAATCTCCAGAAGATGCTGGTTTGGATCCCATGTCAGTCTGTCTTAGTATTCGTAAGTCTGCAAGACAAACTGAGCCATGGACGCACCTTGATATCGATTCTGGGGTCAACTGAAGAAGGGGATACAACCCGTCGGCTTTGACCAATTCGTAAGTGCGCAGGACAAACTGAGCCATGGACGCACCTTGTTATCGATTCTGGGGTCAACTGAAGAAGGGGATACAATCCGTCGGCTTTGACCAATGACGTCATGGTTTACTCAGACACTAATGTCCTTATTTTCGAGCGTTAGATAATAAATCGGTTATTTTCTGTGGCGAGGCGCCATCATTGTAAATTAATAGAAACGAATATGTTTTTAAACGACAGGGCTAGACACTGAGTACGGTTTTTGGCGCTTGTATTAATTTAGATCATTTGTTCGTTCCAATTCATTCGGTACTTATTTTCATTCTTAGTACGTTTGAGATAGTTTGGAAGAATTCTTTCATTGTGGATAGTTTTTGTTTTATGATTTTCGTTTGTAGGTATGGATTTATCACCTCAACTGAAGAATGGGATACTGGTTCAAAAAGATGGAAAAGAATAAAGTGGTAGAAGTAACGTTAGCATTGAATACCTGAGCTGACATATACGAGTTGCATCCCAAACTTCAGTTTATCTATACCTGTTAACTGCAGTACGGGATACAAATTTAGCGTATGTAGATTTTTCCGCTTTCGCTAGCACTAGTATCCTATTCTTCAGTTGATCTATGTAAGTCAACTGAAGTACGGGATAGAAATTTTACTGGTGTTGCATTTTTCGTCTCCGCTACTACGAGCATTCCATACATTAGTTGACCTATTTAGGTCAACTAAAGTATGGGATACCAATTTTTTTCGCCTTAGATACTTGCAGTATCGACTAAAAATATCATCTTAGCAGTACTAGCGTCGGTGAAAAAAACCTGCAGTAAAATTTGTGTCCCGTCCTCCAATTGAACAATATAGGTCAACTCAAGAATAGGATGCTAGTGGTAGCAAAGGCGAAAAATAGCGACATACGTAAGATTTGTATCCCATACTGCAGTTGACCCACATAGCTCGAATGAAGGTCACCTTCGTCGTTCAACTGTGTTACAGGACGCCAATGTTACGTATCTCGCTTTTTTTGTCTCTGCTAGTGCTAGTATCCTATTCTTTAGTTAACCTATATAGTTCAAGGGAAGTACAGGATACAAATTTTTCGTATGTCGGTCTTTCCGCCTGAAAAATTTCGTAGTAATACTAGTGCTGGCGAAGGTGAAAAAAAGCGACAATTGTAAAATTTATATTCGTACTGCAGTTGACGAACCAGGCTTCAAGTCTTCCATATTCATAGGAATAGATAAATCAAGTCAACTGAAGAATAGAATACTAGGACTCAAAGAAGCGATATGCTTAACATTATGTTCGAAATATGAATGCACGTGCTATGTGTCTATCATCTGTTTTCACCGTCCTACATTCCTTTGTTTCTCAATACTCGTCTTTGCTGTTAATCTGTACAATACATCATCTCTGGTAACTTTTGACGTCATTGGAGAAAGCCGACGTGTTGTACCCAATTCTTCAGTAATCCCCGATTCTGGAGCTCGTTGAACCTCTTTGGTTGCGTTACCAAGTTACGGTTTCTCAGGCTCCACTGAGGTGGACTTTAGCAGTAACGTGAGGGCGCACAGCTAGTGGCTAGGCAGTCTGCTTATGGGGCCGTAGGCTGGAAGTCTGTGGAGAGTTGGCCGGTGGGCGGAGCGGTGCTCGTAACCGTGGCTTGTGCCGAAGTGTCGTGCTGAGCTACTGCTGTATTTGGATCGCCCGTGTTTATTTCGAGTATCGTGCCTTTGGCTGCTGCAGAGTTATGTCTTACTGTGTCAGGGGGGTGATAAAGCTACATGCTGCAGTTCGTTTTGGTGAGTTCCCGGATAAATTCTAGTGTCCGATTCCACTCGTCGGCTTTGAGCAATGTCGTCATACCTAAGGCAAAGGCGCTACGTATAATCAATCTATGAAAGGAACGGGTCATATTCGTAAACAGCGTAAACAAACAAACGTAGCATACGATAAAATTACGATCACATTCACGCAGTTATTTACTTAGTCATGAATTACATCGAAACGAACTGAAGATAACGAAAACAAGAACAAGAATTAAAAACAATTCTGATAAGAAGTATTCTCGTAATTTATGCGACTAGAAAAGCACAGAGAACCTTTAAATTGCTTTACAGTAAAGCACATGGTGAAATACTGTTATAAAATAGCGTTAATTTTATATTAATTTTAATCTAACGGGAGACGCGCAGGAAAGTTGGGTTTTTGAGTGGGGGGAAACTAGAATGTATCAGAGATACAGGAAAATTAAACGAATCACAACAAATACGAAAGAGTAGCATAAAATGTGGAGAAACCGACACACTAAATTCTAAAAGAAAAGCCAGTACACGACAAACGAATATCTACAAAAAATACAGAACATTGGAATCGATAACTAGAATAAACCTCGATAGGTAAATGCCAGTTACAGATTCCAACCCCTCCATGATTCAAATGTAAATTATTTTTGCAGTTACATGCACTGAAACGTAATACCATTTCTATATTTGTAATTGCTCTCTAAACCTACTGCGATGAATAACAAAAATTGCACTAGGTAACTAGAACTGACCTATATAGGTCAATTCTAGTTACCGATTCCAATATTAGTAATTTTTTGCAGTAGTTCAGAGGGCAATTACAAATGCAGAAATCATATTAGCTTAGATTTTAATACACACACGTGTCGAAAAAACTGGCTCGAATCAATAATTAGAATTGGCCTATGTAGGAGGTCAGTTTTCGTTACTGATTCCAGCTTTTTAGTGGTTCATAATTTTGGACACTTTTGCAGTAAATCTGTGGACTACGTTTCTGTAGGATTTATTATTGATCTCAGAACTACTACCAAAACTGATGAATATTGTAGGTGCAGCTTCCAAATTTTTCTCTTTTTCATAATAATGAAGATAGTAATACCATATGCAGAAGTCCTGTAACACTTTGGTGTACACACTTGTTAAAACGATCTAAATAACTAGCCGTGGAATGGTTAGAATCAGTAACTAGAATTAACCTACATAGGTCAGTTCCAATTACCGATTTCAGTATTTGTTAGACCCTGCTTTTTGTCAAATTTCATTACTTGTGTAGATTTAACAGTTAGTATTAAAAGTTAACGCTGATTTATAATATTATCACTTCACCAAGCGGTTTACTGTATTGCACTTAAAGGTTCTCTGTGCTTTTACTCGCATAAATTACGATAGTAATTTTTTTCAGACTTTTGTACTCCTCTTTTGCTATTCTTATTTATTTTCGCTACCTTTAATTCTTGTCGGTACAATTTGTGGCTAAGTAATTAATCATGTGAATAATGTAATTTTATCGTGCGCTAAATTCGTTTGTTTATGAATATGATCAGTCGCTTTCAGAGATTGCCTCTATGTAATTTCTCTGCCATAGGTATGACGTCATTGCTCAAAGCCGACGTGTGGAATCGGACACTAGAATTGATCCGAGTTCCCTGCTGTCTTGGTTGTTGGGCGTGGAATTCTACCTCATCCATGATTTAGTTTGGGTTAATGCAGGAACCATGGTGAGATGCATAATATGTGGGTGTTCATGTGTTAGTGGCTATTTGCGAGACCAACGTCTACTCTTTCACCATTAATTACCGTTTGTCATCCTTGTCCGATCATTCTACTCGCCATAGTTTGTCGGATTTGATCAGCAGCCTGAACGTCATTAAGCCTAACTCTCATTTAATTGCAAGTCTCGCTTTGCCCTATTGGTGTATTCATTTATGAATTTAAGTATTTTTGTGTTCCTGAAGTCAAACACTTACTCTTAAGTGTAAGACTTGTGCTCTATTTCCACTGTTTTGGGGGAGGCCTGTGCGGTCCTTAATTTGCTACCCGATTTTCGTTCTGAGAGTATATTACAGAATGCATACAAATTCTGTACTGTGTTCGCCGAAGCAGGCAGTAACGCCTTTTCGTAATTTGCGAGGGTGTAGTGTAGTGTAACGGTCTGTGTATATTTACAAGTCAAAAATGTTCAAATGTGTGTGAATTCCTAAGGGACCAAACTTCTGAAGTCATCGGTTCCTAGACTTACACACTACTTAAACTAACTTTAACTAAGAACTACACAAACCCCCATGCCCCAGGGAGGGCTCGAACCTCGGGTGGGAGGGGCCGCGCAATCCGGTACATGGCATCTCAAACCGCGTGGCCACTCCACGCAGCAACAAGAAGTCAAAACTTTATTTAACTTTAATTGGCGCTATTTGTACGTGTACTCGTATTTGCTGATCTAAAATCGTTTCACTGATTTAAGTATTGCTGTTGCATGTTTACATGTCACTGTCGCTTTTAATAGTCCTGTGTATGATTTGTGATTCATTTGCTCTGTAACTCTAATTTCTATTTTGTACGTTCCGGAAGCTCTTCTGAATCAAGCAATCACCTGCATCATTCTCCTCGATCCGTCTCATGGGCAGGCGTAGTTTGTTTTCTATAAAAGATTTTTGTTAACGTCCTGGTTTGTCTACTTCACAGACGTGTACGGTTTGTTGCGTTTGATTGTTTTACCTGTTTGTTTTAGTATTCATCAAAGAACGTTCTACATTGACTACTTCATAGACGCGTACAAAAGGTTCTCTCTTAAAACCTTTGAATTAATGGTTTCACTCTCTGCTTCTCAGATTTGTATAATTTGTTGTGCCTTTTAAATTTTGCGCAGTATTTGTTTCAGTCGCGTGCTCTGGTAAGTTTTGAACGCACTGTTGTGTCTACTTCACAGACAGATGCAATTTTTCGTGTTTAAAAATTCTGACTGCTTCACAGACATATATAACCTTAAATGTCAGCTGTCTGTTACTGTTTATCACGGGAACTGTTGCTAAAATCTTTGTTTAATTCTTGTAAATCTATTGGAATATAAAGATTTGTTTTCAGCTGGCTGATCCTTGTAATCAAAAGTTCGTCCGTTATGTTGAATCAATTTTACTTATTTTGATACTTGAAAGATATGCCTCTGTGATAAATAAATAATTATTTTTTCAATAATTTTATTTACGCTCAGCACCTTACTACTACCACATCTGAGCTCCCTACTTGTTCACAAACACTGGAATGCGATTTAGCGTAGCAATATTCTGCCGGCCAGCAGCAAATGCTTTTCACTGATGACGATTATTCATACCAGTTAAAAAAATCTTAGGGTAAAGGACACGATGATAAAACGTCCACTGACATTATCTTCTGGTCATACCTTCTAAATCTGATTTGACGTGGAATCCAATTACACTATTTTGAGCGTGCTCCAACGTAGATACCACAGGGCTGTCAGGTGTGGTGTGGGTCCAGCAACGACAAACAACATGCTTGTGTTTTGTTTGTGTGCATGGCGTTAAGCTGCACACCTAAAACGCATACTTAACGGCGCGTATTTATTAAAATATCAGCCCTGATGTCTATAAGGAATGCGTGGTACAACTCCCAACCGAACAGCAGAGTCCAGTCCTCCCAACCGTATGAAAGAACGTGATAGTGTTACCCCAGCATGATGGAGGGTTGTCGTAATGTATGGATGACTTTGACAGCATTTTAAGTGGAACTAAGATCCATACTTTGATAAAATAATACGTTTAATCTAGACTTAGGCGCACAGTCCTGCACTTTTGTGCCTTCATTACTAGCAAACATCTCAGAATACATTGTTTCATACAAGCACGCCAAAGAATGAGTGTGTTTAATTAATTTCCAAGTTAAGTACGTGATCCATGTGTATCGCTTAATGTTTGTGGAATCATAGCACTCTAAAAGGTATTCGAATATTTTGACAATGCGTGCGTTTTAGCGTTGGCCTTGGCACTTAGTGTTATGTGGGCTGACATTTGGAGGGACTATAATTTATAATCGCACTGGTTGGAATGGGTCTATGTATCACAGTTGGATGGTAAAAAAAATAGCAACCCATGCCTGTTAATGTAAGCAATACGAGCGTATGTACACTTGCACATATACGTATAGACTATGGAAAAATATGAAGAAACCGGAAAAGTGGAAAAAATATGAGGAAAAATGGAACAAAAACATGGAGAGACGATAAAAAAAAGTAAAAAAATACGGTAGAATCCGCATATGACATGGTCGTAGAGGGTATCTTTAGTTACCCGTAGGAAGTAATCGAAATTTGTGGCATAAGCACTAGATCAAAATGTTTATAGATCTCTCGGATACTTTCCTCGAAAGCTACAATTTTGTACGAAGGAAGAGAACTATTAGAATCAGAGTACAACTTGCTCCCATAATGACCGAGATCAGTTTGAGAGAGGTTACAGACCTCCATTGAAAAAATATGTGGAGTTCGTTTGTACAGAAAAACAAACGTGACGTCACACGCAAGTTATTGCCTAGGTGTGGTTTGGTTGATTGTGTATGCAGGTCTGCGCTTACTGTTAAAATTCTTCTGTAAGCTACTTGTCTGGTGTATTACCTAATCAGTGTTTGCCAGTCCTGTTCTATTCATTGGTGCTTTGCATCTCATTAGAACAGAGTTTAATTCTGCTAATGCGTTTGTATGTTACAGGACAAATTAACCATTATTTAACATTTTGTCTGTTTCATTCAAGAGCAAACGGCAAAAGGAGCTCAGTGTATACTTTAGTTGGTCTTTTGGCTTTCGTCAGATTATTTTTGACAGTGCAAATTCCTCATACATCTCTGAAAGATGTATCTATTTTTGTAAAACAGCTAACCACCGGAGTCCAGTAAATCGGCGTTAGTTGTTATTAGCTGTTTGATGAACTAGCCATCTGCGTAATAATTATATTGTGACACTTTTTTTTTTTTTTTTTTTTTGTGGTTTTAGGGCGCAAAACTTCTATGGTCATTAGCGCCCAGCCCGTGACGTAGAAAACAGGAAAAAAAACGAAATTTAAAATCAGCAGCAATGGGAACAAGGTCATAAAATTTGAAAAACTAAAGGCAGAAGAAATGCTTAAAAATCCACTATAGAAAGGGGTTGGTTGTCCCCCAAAAAAAGCTTTAAATGACTGACGTCATTTCACTGTCACTAATAAACTGTAGAACGCGGTCAGCTGAGCGCGTGTCATCTGCTAAAATCGACGATAGATCAGGCGATAGCTGTAGACGGGAGCGTAACGGATTAAAATAGGGGCATTCAATTAAAAGGTGTCTGACCGTCCACAGCTGAGAGTAGTGGGGACAGAGTGGGGGAGGATCACCGCTTAAAAGATGTCGATGACTAAAAAGACAGTGCCCTATCCGGAGTCTAGCTAAAATTACCTCCTCCCGACGACGCGTTCGGGAGGAAGAGGTTCAAGCGCAAGGAAGGGCTTTCACTTCCCGCAATTTATTATGGGGAAGTGTTGACCAATGCGCATGCCATAAATGAGCAACTTGGCGACATAAACCGCTCCGTAGATCGGTAAACGGAAGAGACTGAATAGCTGCCCGAGGAAGAGAGACTGCAGCCTTGGGCGCTATATCGGCCGCCTCATTTCCACAGATACCAGCGTGTCCAGGGAGCCAGAGGAACGCCACTGAGACGCCCCCCGGGTGGAGCAAGCGCAGACAGTCCTGAATCCGGTGGACCAGAGGGTGCACAGGGTAAAGAGCTTGGAGACTTAGGAGAGAGCTGAGAGAATCTGAGCAGATTACGTACTGTATCCGCTGATGGCGGCGGATGTAGTGGACAGCCTGGAGAATAGCGTAAAGCTCCGCAGTATAAACCGAACACTGGTCGGGAAGCCGAAAGTGATTTGGGGTGACGCCAACAATATAGGCACTCCCTACACCTAACGATGTTTTCGAGCCATCGGTGTAAATAAATGTGGCTTCCGTCATTTGTGCACATAGAGCAGCAAATGCCCGACGATAAACAAGTGTAGGGGTACCATCCTTGGGAAATTGACATAGGTCTCTGAGCAAGTCGATCCGGGGACGGAGCCAAGGCGGTGCTGTACCCCAAGCTGTCAAGAAGGTTTTAGGAAAGCGGAAGGAAAGAGAATGGAGCAGTTGACGGAAGCGGACTCCCGGGGGTAGTAGGGAGGAGGAGCGGCCTGCATACCCGACATCAAAGGAGGCGTCGAAAAAAAGGTCATGGGCTGGATTAGCAGGCATGGAAGACAGATGGCTAGCATAACGACTCAGAAGGACTGCCCGCCGATTGGACAGCTGAGGTTCAGCAGTCTCAGCATAAAGGCTTTCCACAGGGCTGGTGTAAAAAGCTCCAGACACTAAACGTAATCCACGGTGGTGGATAGAGTCGAGACGCCGAAGAATATACGGCCGAGCAGAGGAGTAGACTATGCTTCCATAATCCAATTTCGAGCGCACTAAGGCGCGATAGAGGCGGAGAAGGACCACTCGGTCCGCTCCCCAAGAGGTACCATTCAGGACACGGAGGGTGTTAAGGGAACGCAGACAGCGAGCCGAAAGATAGGAAACGTGGGAGGACCAGCACAGTTTTCTGTCAAACATAAGACCCAAGAATTTAGCGACGTCGGAAAACGGAAGGTTTACAGGACCTAGATGTAAGGAGGGCGGAAGAAACTCCTTACGTCGCCAAAAATTAACACAAACGGTCTTACTGGGTGAGAAACGGAAGCCGGTTTCGATGCTCCACGAGTGGAGGCGATCGAGACATCCTTGAAGACGTCTTTCAAGAAGGCTGGTCCGTTGAGAGCTGTAGTAGATCGCAAAATCGTCCACAAAGAGGGAGCCCGAGACATCAGGAAGGAGACAATCCATAATTGGATTAATGGCGATGGCAAACAGTACAACACTCAGCACGGAGCCCTGAGGTACCCCGTTTTCTTGGGAGAAAGTACGGGAGAGAGTAGTGTTCACCCGCACCCTAAATGTGCGCTCTGCCATAAATTCGCGAAGAAAAAGGGGCAGCCGGCCTCGAAAGCCCCAAGAGAACAGTGTGCGGAGGATGCCTGTCCTCCAACAGGTATCGTATGCTCTCTCCAGATCAAAAAATATTGCTACCGTTTGGCGTTTCCGGAGAAAATTGTTCATGATATAAGTGGAGAGAGCAACAAGATGGTCAACGTCAGAACGATGCTGTCGGAATCCGCATTGGGCTGGTGTTAAAAGACTGCGGGATTCCAGCCACCAAGCTAAACGGTAATTCACCATACGCTCCAAAACCTTACAGACGCTACTCGTGAGAGAAATGGGGCGATAGCTAGAGGGGAGATGTTTGTCCTTTCCAGGTTTCGGAACGGGAACGACAATAGCTTCCCGCCACCGCCTGGGAAAGGTACTGTCGGTCCAAATTCGATTATAAAGGCGAAGGAGGTAACACAGGCTATGGGTTGATAAATGTAGCAACATTTGGACATGGATACCATCCGGTCCTGGGGCGGAGGAGCGAGAAGAAGAGAGTGCATGTTGGAGTTCGCGCATGGAGAAAACAGTATTGTAGCTTTCGCGATTTTGAGAGGAGAAAGCAAGATGTCGCACTTCCGCTGCACGTTTCTTCGGGAGAAACGCTGGCGGGTAATTTGAAGAGCTCGAAATCTCAGCAAAGTGCTAACCCAATGAGTTAGAAATTGCGACGGGGTCCACTAAGGTATCATGCGCGACAGTGAGCGCAGAGACCGGGGAGAAACTAGGCGCGCCTGAAAACCGTCGAAGCCGACTCCAAACTTCCGAGGAGGGAGTGAAGGTGTTAAATGAGCTAATAAAGAATTTCCAGCTTGCCTTCTTGCTATCGCGGATGACGCGATGGCATCGCGCACGGAGCTGCTTATATCGGATACAGTTGGCCAAAGTTGGATGGTGACGGAAAATGCGAAGAGCACGTCGCCGCTCACGTATTGCGTCACGGCATGCCTCGTTCCACCAAGGAACTGGGGGGCGCCGGGGCAATTCGGAGGTGCGTGGTATTGAACGTTCCGCAGCTGTGAGAATAACGTCGGTAAAATGTGTGACCTCATCGTCGACGCTGGGAAAGCGACGGTCATCGAATGTCGCTAGAGACGAAAAAAGTGTCCAATCGGCTTGGGCAAACTTCCAGCGTCGCGAGCGCATATATGGCAGTTGAGGCTGCAGTCGAAGAACACATGGAAAGTGGTCACTCGAGTGTGTATCATCAAGGGCGAACCATTCTAAGCGCCGAGCTAGCGGAACAGTACCGACCGCAAGGTCCAAATGAGATAAATTTGCCGTGGAGGCAGACAAAAATGTAGGGACCCCAGTGTTGAGGCAGACTAGATCCGCTTGGTGGAAGACGTCTAGCAATAGTGAGCCACGTGGACAAGGATGTGGAGATCCCCAAAGCGGGTGGTGGGCATTGAAGTCCCCAACCAGCAAATAGGGGGGTGGAAGCTGATCAAGAAGATGAAGGAGATCAGCTCGTGCCAGTGGTGTAGACGAAGGAATGTATACCGTACAAAGAGAGAACGTGTATCCAGAAAGGGAAAGACGGACGGCGACAGCTTGGAAGGAAGTGTTTAAGGGGATTGGGTGATAATGGAGAGTATCATGGAGCAGAATCATGAGTCCTCCATGGGCTGGAGTGCCTTCAACAGAGGGGAGGTCATATCGGACGGACTGAAAATGAGGGAGAACAAAGCGGTCATGGGGACACAGCTTTGTTTCCTGAAGACAGAAGATGACCGGCGAGTAGGATCGTAAGAGGATCGACAATTCATCCCGATTGGCGCGAATGCCGCGGATATTCCAGTGGATAATGGACATAGGGTGAACAGAAAATGGAGAAACGTGACCAAGGGTGCTGTCAACTCAACGACTGCTCAGAGCTTGCGACCAACAGCATGGAATGGCATTCAGTCGAAGGCAGAAGATCCTGATCCATAGGTTGATCAGGAGCAGCTCCTGCCACCAACGATCTGCCAGTTGACCGGCCACCAGCAGTGCGCCTCGGCGACACAGAAGATGGCCGAGGGTGATTTCCGCCAGGTGGTGCTGTAGATGGGACACGCCTTGGCGGAGAAGGAGAGGAACTGTGTTTCTTCGTAGCCTTCTTGGAGGTATGATGTTTAGATGAAGGAGGAACCGATGGTTGTGAAGTTGCAGTACGTAAAAACTCTTCACGAGAATGCTCTTTTTTCGAAGACTTGGCGTCTGACTTTTGGGCTCGAGATTTAGCAGAACCCGACGAAGGGTGAGCCATAGAGTGGGCAGGCGAAAGTGGTGAAGTTGAACGGGCGATCTTTGCGCTGGCCGATCTGACGACCGTGGTACTAAATGTGAGGTCGCAAGTCTGCGTGGCCGCCTCCTTTGTTGACCGAGGAGAAGCAAGGACAGTGCTGTATTTTCCTGTCTGAGGCACGGTGGGCTGTCGACTGGCGAGTAACTTTCGAGCAGCAAAGGTCGACACCTTTTCCTTCACTCTTATTTCCTGGATGAGCTTTTCATCCTTAAAAACGGGGCAATCTCGAGAGGAAGCAGCGTGGTCACCCATACAGTTGATGCAGTGAGGGGATGGAGGTGGACAAGCACCCTCATGGGCATCCTTGCCACACGTAACACATTTGGCCGGATTGGAACAGGACTGGCTGGTGTGATTGAACCGCTGACATCGATAGCAACGCGTAGGGTTTGGGACATAAGGGCGAACGGAAATTATCTCATAGCCTGCTTTGATTTTTGATGGGAGTTGAACTTTGTCAAATGTCAAGAAGACAGTGCGGGTTGGAATGATGTTCGAGTCAACCCTTTTCATAACCCGATGAACAGCGGTGACGCCCTGGTCAGACAGGTAGTGCGGAATTTCTTCGTCAGACAATCCATCGAGGGAGCGGGTATAAACGACTCCACGCGAGGAATTTAAGGTACGGTGCGGTTCCACCCGGAGAGGGAAGGTGTGGAGCAGAGAAGTACGCAGCAATTTTTGAGCCTGGAGGGCACTGTGTGTTTCTAACAACAGGGTACCATTCCGTAATCTGGAACAAGACTTTACAGGACCCACAATTGCGTCGACACCTTTCTGAATAATGAAAGGGTTGACCGTGGAAAAGTCGTGACCTTCGTCAGACCGAGAAACAACAAGGAACTGTGGCAACGATGGAAGAACCGTCTGTGGCTGAGACTCAGTGAACTTACGTTTGTGAGCAGACATAGTGGAAGGTGAGGAAACCATTGCGGAAGAATCCCCCATGATTACCGGCGTCTCCGATGGCGCGCTCCTCCCTTGTGGGGGCCCTCACCGAGGGCACACCCGCCTTAGGTGATTGTTCACACCTCAGGTCACACCTCCCGACAAACGGACGGAGGGACCAATCGGCACTTTCGGAAGGTATCAGCTCGGGTAATCACCCCTCCCTGGGCCTGGCCGTTACCAGGGGGTACGTACGTGTCCTACCTGTCTACCCGGGGCGGGGAATTACGCGTTACCCCGTCACCGGCTACGCATGGAAGTGCGTGGGTCGGCCTTCAGACACGCACAGGGAGGAAAAAAGAGAAAGGGAAAGGAAAGAAAAGGGGGTCTCAAACGCCGCAGCGGAGAAAAGGGCAAGGAGAAGAGGGAGGGAAAAGAGAAGGACAGAGGAAGGACGAGGACTTGCAAGTGTAAAAGCAAGGAATTTGGAACAGTTTCGAGCGTCCGTCTCCGGACGTAGGCACAAACCATACTCCCAGAGGGGGAGAAAGGGAAGGAAAGAGACAGAGGTGAGGGGGGGGGGGCGAAGATGGGGGACGGGGAGGGATGCGGAAAGGGAAGGGAAGGTATGCAGCCCGGAAAGGAAGGAGGGCCACATTAGCTCGGGGTCCCGTGCTCGCTACGCACGTGTCCACAAAAGAGTTGTGGACCCCCTGGGGGATGTGTGTGTGTGACATATTTGTTCTCTATTTTCGCTTAGCTAATTCTTTCTGTGTATTTAATCGGCTCCTGCCCTTGTTTACTCGGCTTTAATCCCATGAGATATAGTGTTTGTGCTACTTTGAGGTTCTGTATTTCAACTGTATATGGTAATGGTTAGGGGTCTCACATTTGTACATTACTGGCCATTAAAATTGCTACACCAAGAAGAAATGCAGATGATAAACGGGTATTCATTGGACAAATATATTATACTAGAACTGACATGAGATTACATTTTCATGCAATTTGGTTGCATAGATCCTGAGAAATCAGTACCCAGAACAACCACCTCTGGCCGTAATAACGGCCTTGTTACGCCTGGGCATTGAGTCAAACAGAGCTTGGATGGCGTGTACAGGTACAGCTGCCCATGCAGATTCAACACGATATCACAGTTCATCAAGAGTAGTGACTGGCGTATCTTGATGAGCCAGTTGCTGGGCCAGCATTGACCAGACGTTTTCAATTAGTGAGGGATCTGGAGAATGTGCTGGCCGGGGCCGCAGTCGAGCATTTTCTGTATCCAGAAAGGCCCATACAGGACCTGCAACATGTGGTCGTGCATTATCCTGCTGAAATGTAGGGGTTCGCAGGGATCGAATGAAGGGTAGATCCACAGGTCGTAACACATCTGAAATGTAACGTCCACTGTTCAAAGTGCCGTCAATGCGAACAAGAAGTGACCGAGACGTGTAACCAATGCACCCCATACCATCACGCTGGGTGATACGGCAGTATGGCGATGACGAATACAAGCTTCCAATGTGCGTTCACCGCGATGTTGCCAAACACGGATGCGACCATCATGATGCTGTAAACAGAACCTGAATTCATCCGAATAAATGACGTTTTGTCATTCGTGCACCCAGGTTCGTCGTTGAGTACACCATCGCAGGCGCTCCTGTCTGTGATGCAGCGTCAAGGGTAACCGCAGCCATGGTCTCCGTGCTGATAGTCCGTGCTGCTGCAAAAGTCGTCGAACTGTTCGTGCAGACGGTTGTTGTCTTGCAAACGTCTCCATCTGTTGACTCAGGGATCGAGACGTAGCTGCACGATCCGTTACAGCCATGAGGGTAAGATGCCTGTCATCTCGACTGCTAGTGATACGAGGCCGTTGAGATCCAGCACGGCGTTCCGTATTACCCTCCTGAACCTGATTCCATATTCTGCTAACAGTCATTCGATCTCGACCAACGCGAGCAGCAATGTCGTGATACGATAAATCGGAATCGCGATAGGCTACAATCCGACCTTTATCAATGTCGGAAACGTGATGGTACACATTTCTCCTCCTTGCACGAGACATCACAACAACGTTTTACCAGGCAACGCCGGTCAACTGCTGTTTGTGTATGAGAAATCGGTTGGAAACTTCTCTCATGTCAGCATGTTGTAGGTGTCGTCACCGGCGCCAACCTTGTGTGAATACTCTGAAAAGCTAATCATTTGCATATCACAGCATCTTTTTCCTATCTGTTAAATTTCACGTCTGTAGCACATCATCTTTGTGTTGTAGCAATTTTAATGGCCAGTAGTGTAATTAGTCTCCCTGACGATTTAGTACATCTGACTCCTTCTAAATCCCACTTAAGCAAATCTAAGGAACACCGCCTAGAGGGTGCTTTTGGTATAAGTTTGATTTGTATATTTGCGGCACCTTGTATGTTCCATGCACTTCCAACGATTGTTGTTTACGGCTGCACTCAAAAATGGTTCAAATGGCTCTGAGCACTATGGGACTTAACATCTGAGGTCATCAGTCCCCTAGAACTTAGAACTACTTAAACCTAACTAACCTAAGGACATCACACACAACCACGCCCGAGTCAGGATTCGAACCTGCGACCGTAGCAGTCGCGCGGTTCCGGACTGAAGCGCCTAGAACCGCTCGGCCACCGCGGCCGGCTTACGGCTACACTGCAGTGTGACCAAAACGCATATTTAATAATCCTGTTACGATGATCAACACGACACGAGAGCATATTTGTCTCAGTACGTTTCTTCTTAGTACAAACGACGTAAGAAATTTATGTTGCACGGTAAAACTCGACCATCTTTAGTAGTACGTCATTATTTGTATTATTCCTGATACTTAGATTGAAATGTAAGAAAAAGACTTTCTCGATTGAGTATTGAGCACGCTGCTCGTATCGTGGCTGCTCTGTGCCACAGCACTGCAGGCAGCAGCACTCTCACACAAACCATCGCACAGCTCATTGTCTCAAGTGCATGGGCGATTCTGCCGTATGGGCATCATTATCTAGAGATGGCATGTGTCCCGAGCCAGTGAAAGGAATCTCGTAACCTTTATCTACTGCAATACACAGTCGATGATTCCTCTGCCATGTATCAGATTTCCGATGGTTACGGTCAACAAATGTCTGCATATTGAGCCCATGGCGGTTCTTCTCTGGGACTCGACGTTTCGTTTGTAGAGGAGCGCCATTGCGACGAATGCTGTATTTCCTGAGCCTCGTGGAGACTTGTGATGGTCGAGGCAGCGAAGAAATGAGAATGATTCTACTGTCATCAAATATATGCAGACCCTTTCTTCCAGCATTCTGTGTGTGTGTGTGTGTGTGTGTGTGTGTGTGTGTGTGTGTGTGTGTGTGTGTGTGTGTGTGTGTATGGTGATCGCAAGTAGACCCAGAAGAAGGCCAACGTAACCGTTTCCGAACATTGGCTTCTCTAGCGTACTTTATTACATTGTATCATGATGTGACACATAGAACGTTTATGTCAAGTTTATTCCTGTTTATGAAGGGAGAGTCGGCTATCGAAAGATGGAATGCGAACTCTACAGTCATCTTGTCATTCGGCGAGAGAGGTACCGTGGCCATGACTGAGCCGTGGCGGCTTGTCGTACTGTATAGATATAGATATGCTGTTATCTTTGGCTCTAAGACGTTTCCCTGGAGGGCCGACTTGCTGGAACCCCAACATCGATACGAAAGTTAGCAAGACGAAGGGAGTATCAGCGAAGCAACCAAGCGAAAATGAGCCATTTTGACGCCAGCCACTTGTCTCTGTGTTGGTGTACATCGGGAAGGATACACAGGTGTCATGTTGGCTGTGTTTGGCTTGTTAAACTTTCAAAACACTGTAGAAATAACTTCACTGGACAGAATGACGTCAAATTGCAGCGGAATATTATCGGAGAAGGGGAAAACTTATGGCAGGAGAAAAGAAAAAGTGTACAAATTGATCAATAGATGGATCTGTATGTGTCAGAATATGTAAATCAAAACACCTGTCATGCGCACGACCCATTGAAGCTGGTATAAAAACTCCGGGACTACTATGTGTCGCCCCACATTCCACTGTTGGCAGATGTATCCAAGATGGCGGCGATGACGTCATCCAAGATGGCGTTGTGTACACTTGGCAACAGCACATGATGTCACGCAAGATGGCGGATTTTGGCGGGAAGGAGGTCAATTGGGCTACCTCCACTAATCTAAGTCATCTGACCACCACTTCCTCCTACAAACTAGCTTCAAGTTTGAATTTAGGCAGTAAACAAAACTCACTTGGGGTTTCGCTACCAACCCAGGAAAATTGTTGCAAACGAAGCTCACCACCACCACTAACCTAAGTCACCAGACCGCCACCTCTTCGTAGGGGTCGGTTGTAAAAAGACTCAGCCTGCACTAGGCTGATGGATAGAGGAAGGAATGTAATTTATTTATTTTGGAAGAATTTATTTAGGGATGGAGTATATTTATCACAGAACACACACTCTGACATGTCCCACAGCATACAGACCTGCAAACTACACCTACATAACTCGTGTATAACACTCTACACAGTCGGTCAGTGTGGCCGAGTGGTTCTAGGAGTTTCAGTCTGGAACCGAGCGACCGCTCTGGTCGCAGGTTCGAATCCTGCATCGGGCATGGATGTGTGTGGTGTAGGGTGTAATTAAAAGGAGGTTGTAATTTTACTGTAGAAGACATATTCGAGGAAGGTGACTCGTTTAGAGATATGAGAATGCGTGAAATATGATTGACTTGTAGGTGTGAGCCCATGCAAGTATGTGTCTCAGTTATGTGACTGGATTTGCGATTTTCTGACAGAGAGATCACAGTTCGTAGCAATTAACGGAAAGTCATCGAGTAAAACAGAAGTGATTTCTAGCTTTCCCCAAGGTATAGGCCCTTTGCCGTTCCTTATCTGTATAAACGGTTTGGGCGACAATCTGAGCAGCTGTCTTCGTTTGTTAGCAGATGACACTGTCATTTATCGACTAATAAAGTCATCATAAGATCAAAACAAACTGCAAAACGATTTAGAAAAAATATCTGAATGGTGCGAAAAATGGCGGTTGACCCTAAATAACGAAAAGTGTGAGGTCATCCACATGAGTACTAAAAGGAACTCAAACTTCGGTTACACGATAAATCAGTCTAATCTAAAAGCCGTAAATTCAACTAAATACCTAGGTATTACAATTACGAACAACTTAAATTGGAAGGAACACATAAAAAATGTTATGGGGAAGGCTAACCAAAGACTGCGTTTTATTGGCAGGACACTTAGAAAATGTAACAGACCTATTAGAAGACTGCCTACATTACGATTGTCCGTCCTCTTTTAGAATACTGCTGCGCGGTGTGGGATCCTTACCAGATAGGACTGACTGAGTACATCATAAAAGTTCAAAGAAAGGCAGCACGTTTTGCATTATCGCGAAATGTGGGAGAAAGTGTTACAAAAATGATGCAGGATTTGGGTTGGACATCATTAAAAGAAAGCCGTTTTTCGTTGCGACAGAATCTTCTCACGAAATTCCAATCACCAACTTTCTCCTCCGAGTGCGAAAATATTCTGTTGTAACCGACCTACATAGGGCGGAACGATCACCACGATAAAATAAGTGAAATCAGAGCTCGTACGGAAAGGTATAGGTGTTCATTCTTCCGCGCGCTGTGTGAGTTTGGAATAATAGAGAATTGTGAAGTTGGTTCGATGAACCCTCCGCCAGGCACTTAAATGTGATTTGCGGAGTATCCATGTAGATGTAGATGCAGATGTGTTTGAATGGACGTAAGGCTAGAGACCTGAGAAGTTGGTGTTATTTTTCTTCTTAGGACCTCAATCAGCACATCATCTACCGCTACTGTCTGTCATCGCCTATAACTCAGCAAATATACTGCGGAACGTCTGATACTGTCTCGAGACAGAATGCGTTGCAAAAACTAATAAAATATGCAGTTGCGTGCGGTGTGATAGAGTCGCAAATAGCGCTTACATACCACGTTCCTTAGCTCAATGACTTTCAAAGTTAATTGACTTTATCGCGAGGCTGCATCGTTGGCTCTTAATACACACATTTCTACGATCACCGTCACGGTATTTGTCCAGGAAACACCACATCATTCAAAGGTAATGTCGTACCTCGATTCGTAAAGCGGTTATAGGTTTTAACATGGATACTTGGGTGCACCTGTAGAACGACGAGCGCTTGGGAGAGTAACATGCAGTAGTCGTTGGGATCGGTTTTTTTTTTCTTTAACATCTGCTCGTTTACGTCTATGACTAGCAGGAAGAACGTAAGAGACATGCACACCCATCGTTGATTTTCGTTCAGTATTATTTGGTGTCGCATGCACCCAGTTATTGAGGAGGTAATATTATACTTAGTATAATATGGGTGTGTGATATATTCGCATTTGAGCATCCGATTTATAAAGTATATCTGTTTGTGTAAAGAAAATGTCTATGTGCTGTTTGGGGGGGGGGGGGGGGTATGGATTTCACTTGGATTAGTGTGATAGCGAAGGGAAGAGTATGTCTAGTGGTTAGGAAGATACAGGTATTTCCAGAGCGACAGCATTCAACAGAGTGTATTTCCAATACTTCGCTCATTGCCGAAAACCGTCCAGTTGTGACCGCGATCGTAAGATTTAATTGTAAGTGTAATGATGGGAGATATATGTGAGGGGTTTTCTAGAATGTGTTCGTGTATACAAAGTCTGTGGTGGTATTGATTCGCGTTCCCATGATAATGGTAGGAGTCTTCCGAATTCAGAGGCCTGTTCGAGTGTAGGAATGTATCATAGTTAACTTTATCATATTCTAGACGACTGAATAGCAAAGTAATACTTAGTATGTGCTGGGTGGCTTTCGTGGTCAGGTGTAACTTTGAGAAGATGGCGCGTTTGCGGTGGCGCGTTATTCCCTCCCATGTGAATTGTTCGGTTGACTGCTTCTGTACATTTGATGCCTTTATTTAGTTGAGGGAATATCGATTGTGGTGTGTTGGACACACGTTTGTCTGTTCTCTAGACGTAGGAAAGACCGTAGTTGGTTTGTAAACAATATTGTTCATCTGGAATGAGTTACATCACCGACTTCGGTATTCGAGAGTGATAATATAAGTTTACTCTATTTTTTTCTAGTTAGTCAATGATTTACAACATGCTGCACCTAGCTAAAGTTTGGTGTTTGAGGAGAAATAATTTACAGTATATATCTAGTGCATTACATCGTGTTAGCGATCGGGAGGCTTCTGCTATGTGCTTGATATCGAGAAGTACGGCAAAAATTTTATAATATTATGGAGAAAATATGGTTCTTCTTTTAATCGAGGAGTATGGAGATGTCTGTAGAAATACGAGCAAAAAAAGCGCAAACAGTAACGCGTTTGTGCCGGAGTGAAACGAGCCTGTCTTTGCACATCAGTTCTGAGAGAATGATTTCGGTTTGCTGATGTAAAGGGGATGATTTGGTGTGGTGGGGGATATGAATCGCATGTTTACTAGATCGAGACAGTACTCGATGTATATTCCCTGGCTGGAGATCGGTTTGACGCTCCAATATTCTTGCAAGTATGGTATGTATTTGATGACCTGTAGATGACTTTGAAATGTTTAGTTTTCGGTGCGAAATGGTGATCAGTGTAAAATAGTTTATTACCACTGAGTGTAGCGTCTGTAGAAAGAACGAAAAGGTTGGGGGTGTATAGATTGAGGGAACTGCCCGTGCAGTTTAGCAATTTTTGCAAAATAACGACAGAAAGCCCCAGAAAGGAAATGCTCGATTGATTGTGGTGGGATATAGGAGCGGTGAGAACATTTGCGTATGTTGAGAGCAGGTAGGCTATCACGTTATGTACGGTAGGGAGACTGGATTCGGCGATATTTTGGTAAACAGGTTTTGTTAGGGCAAGAATTTTAGCGCATACAAGCTGAGACAACAAGAAAGCGAGCGTTAACTATTTCTGCGGCACTATAAAATTACCGAGAGCTGGACTTGGCTGATATTTTTTTTTTCATAAAGCCATATGAGGTAAGAATGAGACTGAGAATGTTTTAGATGGCGATGTGTCAGTCAAGCTGGGGCGGATATGCGTGGTTGAATGCGTGTGTCAACACGCTCTTTGCTATTCTGCCTTCAATGGTAAAGACAAGTGGCGCCTGGAGATGCCTTGAATATGAGACTGGCATGAACGCGCTTTGGAATGCTATGACAGTGTAATGGTGACTGTGTAGAGGCATGCCACTTTCACCGGTGTTCGACTACGCCATCTCGGGGACTGTGACGGAGCGCGCGGGACCCGAGCTGTGGCTGCCTCACTTTGCGGGCGTTGTGGCGAGCGGCCCTAAATGGAGGTCTGTGCGCGGTTTGACAGCTGACGGCTGCATCGACTGCACGTGCGATTGCGTCATCATCGGTGTCTAGTGGGCAGGAATTTCTCATGTGTTACGTACGAATGGGGGTGCTGCCACCTCATGCTTATTTCGCGAGCGGCTCTGCAGGCCCTGCTATGGGCTATTTAAACAGTTTACAAGTACTGAGCGTGTCTACACATCAGTGTGAAAAATTATTTAGGAGCAGTTTGCTATCGTGAAATTACGAGTTGGTTGTGTTGTGTCTAGACAAGACAGCCTAGACACAATGAGAGGAAGCCGAAAGGCACGCGCTTTAAACTCACGCAGGTTGGCGTGAGGTCAAACAGGATACGTAATGAATGCTATAAAGAAAAGTACGTAGCTTCTGGAATACTTAACTTTAATCCATAATTGTATAACATCGCTCTTGATGATACAGGCTTTATAAGATAACCAGCAAAAGATAAATGGCGCCTTGCTAGGTCGTAGCAATTGACGTAGCTGAAGGCTATGCTAACTATAGTCTCGGCAAATGAGAGCGTAATTGTCAGGGAACCATGGCTAGCAACGTCGGCTGTACAACTGGGGCGAGTGCTAGTAAGTCTCTCTCGACCTGCCGTGTGGCGGCGCTCGGTCTGCAATTACTGACAGTGGCGACACGCGGGTCCGACGTATACTAGCGGACCGCGGCCGATTTAAAGGCTACCACCTAGCAAGTGTGGTGTCTGGCGGTGATACCACAGGTTGCCTGTCTGTGGGCTGTGTAACAAGACCCCAGGCACATCAGGGTGGGTGTTTTATATGAGTGTGATAGATATACTCTATCCTTAAATAAGTTGTTTGGAAACAATTAGAGTGCACTCCATCGTTACTCTTCCCAGCAGCCCAGAGCAGGTTGAGTTGTTTTTCCATCATTTTCCCTAACCATCTCAGTTTACCTCATGAAAAGGACGACAGCGTCCTCTGCTGGTGGTACTGAGTACTAGACCTCATGAAGAACACACCGTTTGCCGCCATCATGGATAACTGTACTTACGTCATCAGCTGGTGTCACGGTGGCTTCCTCTGGCACCGACGAAATGTACTAAACCAGTTGGGGTCTGGAGCTCGTGGTGAACCCACTAGGTGGTGCCATCTTAGATTACAGTACTTGCGTCATCACCTGACGTCACTACAGCGTCCTCTAGTGGCATAGATATGAACTAAGTCAGTTGGGCTATGGACTCAGTGGCGAATACACTGGGTGGTGGTGCTGCCTGTAATTGTTTAAATAAAGACTGGTGTATGATTTCGACAGCTGACGATTAACAAGCAGAGTGTTTTAGATGGATTATTATTTTGACAATTTACGAGTTGTTTGGCTATCTGTACGTACATGCATTGCATTATTTATGAGTGGTTCGCATGTCTGTAGGCTGTGCAATGCGTTATTTTTGACGGTATACAATTAGCAAGAATGTGTGTAGAGTCTTTTACATGAGTTATGTAGGAGTAGTTTGCAAGTCTGTATGCTGTGGGGCATATCAGAGCGTGTGTTTTGTGATAAATATACTCCATCCCTAAATAAATTGCTCCAAAATAAATAAAGTACATTCCTCCCTCTCTCCATCAGCCTAATGCGGTCAGAGTCCTTTTACCAGCAACCCCTAAAAAGAGGTTGCACCCTGGAGGATTAAGTTAGTGGAGCTGTTGTTTGCAAAAGAACTATTAGGTTCGTGGCGAAAGCGCAAGTGTCCTTTCTTTACTGCCGGCCGCGGTGGTCTAGCGGTTCTAGGCGCTCACTCCGGAGCCGCGCGACTGCTACGGTCGCAGGTTCGAATCCTGCCTCGGGCATGGATATGTGTGATGTCCTTAGGTTAGTTAGGTTTAAGTAGTTCTAAGTTATAGGGGACTTATGACCTCAGCAGTTGAGTCCTATATTGCTCAGAGCCATTTGAACCACTTTTTGAACCTTTCTTTACTGCGAGGATTCAAACTCGGTGCCGCTTACTAGGAAGAGACGGCGGGTTGGACCTTGGAAAGTAGTTGAAACTAGGTAGTTGAAAGTACAGTGAACACGTTTTCATACCTATATGAAGTCGATTCACGTGGCCAATGGGAGTGCAGCATTCTAGGGGTGGGGGCTGCTACATCATGAATAAACACTGCACTGATAGTGGGAAAATGTGGACCTTCTCATTTGATCATTGAATACTGAAATTGTAAATTGAATTACTGAATATGATTCAAGTTGAAATGGAATTAATTACTTAGGTAATTTATAGGTTAGATGCGCGATGTGGGCGTTACTTTAGTTAGCATATTTACAGAAGACTATGTCCGGCGCGTGTACGGAGGTGGCTGACGAGAGTGCGTGACGTAAGAGGTAGGACGGCCGCGGACCGGTGGCACGGCGCATGTCTGGTTATAAAGCGCACGCGTGGAGAGAGCAGACGATCTTGTGTCATGACATGACTTCACGTTAGCGCCCTCTGGTGGCCACGATATGAACCAAGTCAGTTGGGCTATGGAGCTCGCGGTGAACACACTGGGTGCAGCCACCTTGAATGACTGTACTTGCGTCATGATCTGACGTCGCGGTCACGCTCCTTGGTGGCACCGATATGAACCAAGCCAGTTGCAGTCCTGACCAACTTAGCGCGATTTTTATTGGGGAAGGGGTTAGGTTAGTGGAGGCCAAGTGTCCAATCTTTCACCATGCGCTGGATACACTGGGTGCAACCATCTTAAATAACGGTACTTGCGTCTGATCTCACATCACAGTGGCACTCTCTGGCGGCGACGATATGAACTAAGTCAGCTGGAGTCCATACCCAGTGGCGAATACACATACTTTTTTTTTTCGTCATCAGTCTACTGACTGGTTTGATGCGCCCCGACACGAATTCCTTTCCTGTGCTAACCTCTTCATCTCAGAGTAGCACTTGCAACCTACGTCCTCAATTATTTGCTTGACATTCCAATCTCTGTCTTCCTCTACAGTTTTTGCCCTCTACAGCTCCCTCTAGTACCATGGAAGTCATTCCCTCATGTCTTAGCAGATGTCCTATCATCCTGTCCCTTCTCCTTATCAGTGTTTTCCACATATTCCTTTCCTCTCCGATTCTGCGTAGAACCTCCTCATTCCTTACCTTATCAGTCCATCTAATTTTCAACATTCGTCTATAGCACCACATCTCTTTTGTTCCGGTTTTCCCACAGTCCATGCTTCAATACCATACAATGCTGTACTCCAGACGTACATCCTCAGAAATTTCTTTCTCAAATAAAGGGTGGTATTTGATATTCGTAGGCTTCTCTTGGCCAGAAATGCCTTTTTTGCCATAGCGAGGCTGCTTTTGATGCCCTCCTTGCTCCGTCCGTCATTGATTATTTTACTGCCTAGGTAGCAGAATTCCTTAACTTCATTGACTTCGTGACCATCAATCCTGATGTTAAGTTTCTCGCTGTTCTCATTTCTACTACGTCTCATTACCTTCGTCTTTCTCCGATTTACTCTCAAACCATACTGTGTACTCATTAGATTGTTCATTCCGTTCAGCAGATCATTTAATTCTTCTTCACTTTCACTCAGGATAGCAATGTCATCAGCGAATTGTATCATTGATATCCTTTCACCTTGTATTTTAATTCCACTCCTGCCTCTTTCTTTTATTTCCATCATTGCTTCCTCGATGTACAGATTGAAGAGTAGGGGCGAAAGGCTACAGCCTTGTCTTACACCCTTCTTAATACGAGCACTTCGTTCTTGATCGTCCACTCTCATTATTCCCTCTTGGTTGTTGTACATATTGTAGATGACCCGTCTCTCCCTATGGCTTACCCCTACTATTTTCAGAATCTCGAACAGCTTGCACCATTTTATATTGTCGAACGCTTTTTCCAGGTCGACAAATCCTATGAAAGTGCCTTGATTTTTCTTTAGCCTTGCTTCCATTATTAGCCGTAACGTCAGAATTGCCTCTCTCGTCCCTTTACTTTTCCTAAAGCCAAACTGATCGTCACCTAGCGCATTCTCAATTTTCTTTTCCATTCTTCTGTATATTATTCTTGTAAGCAGCTTCGATGCATGAGCCGTTAAGCTGATTGTGCGATAATTCTCGCACTTGTCAGCTCTTGCCGTCTTCGGAATTGTGTGGATGATGCTTTTCCGAAAGTCAGATGGTATGTCGCCAAACTCATATATTCTACACACCAACGTGAATAGTCGTTTTGTTGCCACTTCCCCCAATGATTTTAGAAATTCTGATGGAATGTCATCTATCCCTTCTGCGTTATTTGACCGTAAGTCCTCCAAAGCTGTTTTAAATTCCGATTCTAATACTGGATCCCCTATCTCTTCTAAATCGACTCCTGTTTCTTCTTCTATCACATCAGACAAATCATCACCCTCATAGAAGCTTTCAATGTATTCTTTCCATCTATCTACTCTCTCCTCTGCATTTAACAGTGGAATTCCCGTTGCACTCTTAATGTTACCACCGTTGCTTTTAATGTCACCAAAGGTTGTTTTGACTTTCCCGTATGCTGAGTCTGTCCTTCCGACAATCATATCTTTTTCGATGTCTTCACATTTTTCCTGCAGCCATTTCGTCTTAGCTTCCCTGCACTTCCTATTTATTTCATTCCTCAGCGACTTGTATTTCTGTATTCCTGATTTTCCCGGAACATGTTTGTACTTCCTCCTTTCATCAATCAACTGAAGTATTTCTTCCGTTACTCATGGTTTCTTCGCAGATACCTTCTTTGTACCTATGTTTTCCTTCCCAACTTCTGTGATGGCCCTTTTTAGAGACGTCCATTCCTCTTCAACTGTACTGCCTACTGCGTTATTCCTTATTGCTGTATCTATAGCGTTAGAGAACTTCAAACGTATCTCGTCATTCAAAATGGCTCTGAGCACTATGGGACTCAACATCTTAGGCCATAAGTCCCCTAGAACTTAGAATTACTTAAACCTAACTAACCTAAGGTCATCACACACACCCATGCCCAAGGCAGGATTCGAACCTGCGACCGTAGCAGTCCCGCGGTTCCGGACCGCAGCGCCAGAACCGCTAGACCACCGCGGCCGCCCTCTCGTCATTCCTTAGTACTTCCGTATCCCACTTCTTTGCGTATTGATTCTTCCTGACTAATATCTTGAACTTCAGCTTACTCTTCATCACTACTATATTGTATTCTGAGTCTATATCTGCTCCTGGGAACGCCTTACAATTCAGTATCTGATTTCGGAATCTCTGTCTGACCATGATGTAATCTAATTGAAATCTTCCCGTATCTCCCGGCCTTTTCCAAGTATACCTCCTCCTCTTGTGTTTCTTGAACAGGGTATTCGCCATTACTAGCTGAAGCTTTTTACTGAACTCAATTAGTCTTTCTCCTCTTTCATTCCTTGTCCCAAGTCCATATTCTCCTGTAACCTTTTCTTCTACTCCTTCCCCTACAACTGCATTCCAGTCGCCCATGACTATTAGATTTTCGTCCCCCTTTACATACTGCATCACCGTTTCAATATCCTCATACACTTTCTCTATCTGTTCATCTTCAGTTGCGACGTCGGCATGTATACCTGAACTATCGTTGTCGGTGTTGGTCTGCTGTCGATTCTGATTAGAACAACACGGTCACTGAACTATTCACAGTAACACACCCTCTGCCCTACCTTCCTATTCATAACGAATCCTACACCTGTTATACCATTTTCTGCTTCTGTTGATATTACCCGAAACTCATCTGACCAGAAATCCTTGTCTTCTTTCCACTTCACTTCCCTGACCCCTACTATATCTAGATTGAGCCTTTGCATTTCCCTTTTCAGATTTTCCAGTTTCACTACCACGTTCAAGCTTCTGACATTCCACGCCCCGACTCGTAGAACGTTATCCTTTCGTTGATTATTCAGTCTTTTTCTCATGGTAACCTCCCCCTTGGCAGTCCCCTCCCGGAGATCCGAATGGGAGACTATTCCGGAATCTTTTGCCAATGTGTAAGGCGCGTGACCTTGAGCGGGACTTAGCCGCTGCGCGAGGCTGCCGGGCAACACGGGCCCTAGTATTACTAGGCCCGTGTTGCTGGAAAATCAAGATTGCGCAACACTGATAAGGCGCGCTGGCGCTGTGCGCGCCAGTGGGGGCAGCAAGTTCTGACGTCATGGTGCTTGATAACTGTCTCTAGAGGCAGCAGCATGTTCATTCGACTCGAGGCAGCCGCACGCTACGCATCGCCATGCCGTACCGCCGTAGAAGATACATGAGGAGGAGCAGACTTCCAGTGTACAAGACAGTTGATACATTTAATATTACACCAAATGAGACTGGTCAACAGGAGTTACTACAAGGATCTACTACTTTTGTTGGTTGTAAGATTCAATTTTCTTGTACTACAACAGAAGTAGTTAGTGGCAATGCATGGTTAACAATTACAGGCCACATGTCCTGTGGATACACGTTACGTGTCTTTAATGCAGTGGTTTCCATTGCCTTCTGCATCCTCATGTCGTTGATCATTGCTGATTCTTCCGCCTTTAGGGGCAATTTCCCACCCCTAGGACAAGAGAGTGCCCTGAACCTCTATCCGCTCCTCCGCCCTCTTTGACAAGGCCGTTGGCAGAATGAGGCTGACTTCTTCTGCCGGAAGTCTTCGGCCGCCAATGCTGATTATTTATCAAAACTTAGGCAGTAGCGGGGATCGAACCCGGGACCGAAGACGTTTTTGATTATGAATCAAAGACGCTACCCCTAGCCCACGGGCGATTTTCTTGAAACTGGTTGAATAATAAAGACAAGTCAATATTTCCCGCCATTTTCTTTGGTGTGACGCCTTATGTTGGAATTTGAGCTTCCTGCCATTTCCTGGGGGGGGGGGGGGGGGGGGAGGGAGAGGCGGTTTAGGTTAATGGGGGTAGCAGAATTGACCTTCATCCCACCAAAATTCAAACTTCCCGCCAAAATGTGTCTGTTTGGATGACGTCACTGGGGGTGTGTCTGTGATGCCACGGTCGCCCTCTTGGGTAACAGTTCTTTGGAGTGGTATGCAGGTACTAATGGTATTACACCTGTACACTCACGCACACTGAGGAGTATAGTTTGCTTAACGTCAAACGTACACCTTAGGCATTGTTGTATGATTCTTTTGACATTTGTAGTCAATCAATATTAAATTATGATGCTTACTGCGCTATCTATTGCCACATTTTTGAACTATTTATTTTTCTTCTGCAATACGTTTTCCCCCTTCTCCGATAATATTCCGTTGCAATTTGACGTCATTTTGACCAGTGGTGTTATTTATACAACGGTTTGAAAATTTAATTATGGTCGCCCTGTATTATTAAAAACCTACAGAGTTGTTAGGGCGTGTTAACGGAATTTCTGAATGCTCTACTGAAGTACGCGCTTCTATGGAATTTGCAGGCTGAATTGTATGAGCAAGAATTTATGTTTCAAAGATTTCTGTTAAATTTTTTAATTAGATCTTTGTATGATGCATCTCACTGGAAGTTTGATCTGTGAATTTTAAGTGTACGTGACGCTTTGAATTTGGGATAATGTTAGTGTCCGCCTCTACAAGGAACCTTGTTGTGAAGATCGTTGGCAGTGCAGCATTTATGTTGTTTAAGTTATACCTGTCTGTTATTAATTCTCGCCTTCCTTGAGGCAAATAGCCGATAGTTGACATTAGTTCTGGCGCACGGTATTGATCGATTTTTAATATTATCACAGACTGTCTATTCCTTGTGTGAAACCGGATTTCCGTGTCGCGCGAATGTTATCAGAGTTATCATAGTCTTTATAATAATAAATTTTGAAGGGTTCGCAATGAAAAATATGGTCGCTGGCTACTTTGTTTCTTTCGTTTTAGGTAATATATTGCAGCTAACTAAATGTAGCTAATACATCTAACTTGTTCTTAAAGTTGTAACGAAAGGCATATCTCACTACACCTAGGAGAAAATAGTGGAAGTGCACTATTCGTGCGCGCGGGCGCCGAGTGCGTGACGGGCCAGTACCGTAGCCTGCAGCTCACTCGTGACCATTTCGTGGAAATACACGCAACTTTCTCAAACTGTTATTGTACCTACTGCTGGAAGAAAATGATGAGAAGAGACATTCTACTCCAACAGTTGCACAGTGGAACAGTTGAAACATATCCTATTTTTAAGACGATGCTTGACAAAAATTTCGTTTACGACACTTATCAATCTTCATTTACTAAACGAAGACAGAATCCTGAGAGTTCTTCTGGTTAAATATTTTCCAGTTTAACTGCTTCTAGATCTGGTCAAAGAAGCTTTCAGGAACCATTCATCATATACACACATCAAAAAAAGTTTTGCATCACCCCGGTTCCCAGAACTCCTGAAGATAGGCGTTGACCGAGGATATTGTATCACAGACACAGTCCCTTTGACTGTTCAGAGATATCACTGAACCCGCCCAAAGGTGTAAACAACCATGCATGAGGAGCGCCCATTATACGGAGGGGGTCCGACAGCCTATCAGTTTCAGTCATTCCACCAGGAAGGATGAACACAGCTCGTGTTGTCTGTAGTTCAACCATGAATAGACGGTCAATACCGCGGTTCGATCGCGTCCGCACTGTTGCTTTGTGCCAGGAAGGTCTCTCAACAAGGAAAGTGTCCAGGCTTTTCCGAGTGAACCAAAGGAATGTTGTTCGGACTTGGAGGAGATACAGAGAGACAGGAACTGTCGATGACATGCCTCGCTCAGGCCGCCCAAGGGCTACTACTGCAGTGGATGATCGCTACCTATGTACATTCCTGGAAATTGAAATAAGAACACCGTGAATTCATTGTCCCAGGAAGGGGAAACTTTATTGACACATTCCTGGGGTCAGATACATCACATGATCACACTGACAGAACCACAGGCACATAGACACAGGCAACAGAGCATGCACAATGTCGGCACTAGTACAGTGTATATCAACCTTTCGCAGCAATGCAGGCTGCTATTCTCCCATGGAGACGATCGTAGAGATGCTGGATGTAGTCCTGTGGAACGGCTTGCCATGCCATTTCCACCTGGCGCCTCAGTTGGACCAGCGTTCGTGCTGGACGTGCAGACCGCGTGAGACGACGCTTCATCCAGTCCCAAACATGCTCAATGGGGGACAGAATCGGAGATCTTGCTGGCCAGGGTAGTTGACTTACACCTTCTAGAGCACGTTGGGTGGCACGAGATACATGCGAACGTGCATTGTCCTGTTGGAACAGCAAGTTCCCTTGCCGGTCTAGGAATGGTAGAACGATGGGTTCGATGACGGTTTGGATGTACCGTGCACTATTCAGTGTCCCCTCGACGATCACCAGTGGTGTACGGCCAGTGTAGGAGATCGCTCCCCACACCATGATGCCGGGTGTTGGCCCTGTGTGCCTCGGTCGTATGCAGTCCTGATTGTGGCGCTCACCTGCACGGCGCCAAACACGCATACGACCATCATTGGCACCAAGGCAGAAGCGACTCTCATCGCTGAAGACGACACGTCTCCATTCGTCCCTCCATTCACGCCTGTCGCGACACCACTGGAGGCGGGCTGCACGATGTTGGGGCGTGAGCGGAAGACGGCCTAACGGTGTGCGGGACCGTAGCCCAGCTTCATGGAGACGTTTGCGAATGGTCCTCGCCGATACCCCAGGAGCAACAGTGTCCCTAATTTGCTGGGAAGTGGCGGTGCGGTCCCCTACGGCACTGCGTAGGATCCTACGGTCTTGGCGTGCATCCGTGCGTCGCTGCGGTCCGGTCCCAGGTCGACGGGCACGTGCACCTTCCGCCGACCACTGGCGACAACATCGATGTACTGTGGAGACCTCACGCCCCACGTGTTGAGCAATTCGGCGGTACGTCCACCCGGCCCCCCCCGCATGCCCACTATACGCCCTCGCTCGAAGTCCGTCAACTGCACATACGGTTCACGTCCACGCTGTCGCGGCATGCTACCAGTGTTAAAGACTGCGATGGAGCTCCGTATGCCACGGCAAACTGGCTGACACTGACGGCGGCGGTGCACAAATGCTGCGCAGCTAGCGCCATTCGACGGCCAACACCGCGGTTCCTGGTGTGTCCGCTGTGCCGTGCGTGTGATCATTGCTTGTACAGCCCTCTCGCAGTGTCCGGAGCAAGTATGGTGGGTCTGACACACCGGTGTCAATGTGTTCTTTTTTCCATTTCCAGGAGTGTATTATGGCTCTGAGGAACCCTGACAGCAACGCTACAATGTTGAATAATGCTTTTCGTACTGCCACAGAACGTCGTGTTACGACTCAAACTGTGCACAATAGGCTGCATGATCCGCAACTTCACTCCCGACGTCCATGGCAAGGTCGATCTTTGCAACAACGACACCATGCAGCGCGGTACAGATGGGCCCAACAACATGCTGAATGGACCGCTCAGGATTGGCATCATGCTCTCTCCATCGACGAGTGTCGCATATGCCTTCAACCAGACAAACATCGGAGACGTGTTTGGAGGCAATCCGGTCAGGCTGGACGCTTTAGACACACTGCCCAGCGATTGCAGCAAGGTGGAGGTTCCCTGCTGTTTAGGGGTTGTCATGGAAGGCGCCGTAACGGCTGTACGAAACGTGAATGCCACCCTTCGACCGATAGTGCAACCACATCGACAGCATATTGGCGAGGCATTCGTCTTCATAGACGACAATTCGCGCCCCCATCGCGCACAGCTTGTGAATGACTTCCTTCAGGATAACGAATTCGCTCGACTCGAGTGACCAGCATGTTCTCCAGTCATGAACCCTATCGAACAGGCCTGGGAGGGATTGGAAAGGGCTGTTTATGGACGACGCGATCCACCAACAACTTTGAGGGTTCTACGCCGAATCGCCGTTGAGGAGTGGGACAATCTGGGCCAACATTACCTTGATGAACTTGTGGATAGTATGCCACGACGAATACAGGCATCCATGCATGCAAGAGGACGTGTTACTGTGTATTAGAGGTACAGGTGTGTACAGCAATCTGGACCACCACCTCTGAAGGTCTGGCTGTATGGTGGCACGCAATGTGTGATTTTCATGAGCAATAAAAAGGGCGGAAATGATGTTTATCTTGATGTCTATTCCAGTTTTATGTACACGTTCCGGAACTCTCGGAACCGAGGTGATGCAAAACTTTTTTGATGTGTGTTGATATTTGTACATAATAACACCTGACGCCAAATTAGCCGTAACACTAAAGCAAGAAAAGTCAAAATACTTTGAAGACTCTAAATAGTTTATCATTTACTCTGTTGTAAATGTTGTTTTTCCATACACCTGGCCAACAAGAACAAAATCAGAACAGTCGCATTTTCAGTTCAGGTAGAACATTCTATCGTTTTCACGAGAGTAACGCAACATTGCATTAACATTTGGCACGTTTTGCACAAATACACAACAAACTATCTGAACTGGGTAACACTTATCAAGCTGAGCCTGTCGTAGCCTCAGAAACATATTGTCTAGGATCTCATAAAGTAGTTAGCTGCAGAGCTAGCTACGTTGCAGTTTTAGAAAGGGAGTTTCGTAGACCACTACAGTATTACACTAGAATAAATGAATACCTTTAAAGGAAAGATAACCAAACGACAACTCTGCGAAACTCTATGCAAGGTCTGATTTATTTTTTTCTGTATCCCGACATCTCTACATCTACGTCTATATTTTGCAAACTTCTATAAAGTGCGTGGGTGTGGGTGTGTTATATTGCTCCAGTTGTAAGGGCTTTTTCCCGTTCCATTCACATATGAAACGCGGGAAGAATGACTGTCTAAATGCTTCTGTGTGTGCTGTGATTGTTCTAACCTTGTCCAAACGATCTGCGTGACTTATACTTAAGATGTGCAGTGTATTCTTACAGCCATGGTTTAACTTTGTAAGTAGGGTATCTCGGGCTAGTTCATCTCTGTCGTCAAGTATGTGCCATTCTTTTTTATCTCAATGACACTCTCCCTTAGGTCATTCGTGCTGCTCTTCTTTGTATACGTTCAAAGTCACCAGTTACTCCTGTTTGGTATGGGTCCCACACACTGAACAATATTCTAGGATGGGCCAGATGAGTGATTTTTAAGCAGTCGCTTTTGTAGGCTGACGACATTTCTCCAGTATTCTACCTGTAAACCAAACTCTGATACCTGCCCTAGCCCACCCATGACAGCGCCTATGTGATCGGTCCATCTCATATACCTACAAAGTGTTACAACCAGGAATTTGTACGATTTGGTTGATTCCAACTGTGACTTGTTGATATTGCAGTCGTGGGATACTATCTTTTTTTTCTTTTTGTGAAGGGGACAATTTAAAATTTCTGAACATTTAAGGCAAGTTACCTATGTGTGCACCACATAGAAATTTTAGCAATATCTGAATGAATATTTACGCAGCTTCTTTCACACAGTACTTCACAACAGATAATTGCATGAACTGCATAAATCCAAGGTTACAATTAATATTGTCCGCAAGATGATAAATACACGACATGAACACCAAGGATCTCAGCACACTAATGGGGTACACCTGAAGTTGCGTAGACATCTGTTCATGACTCTCCATCAGAGACACAGAGTGACAATTATTGAACTATACGAAAAGAACGTAAATTAGTTACAAACTACGGCGTGCACACACTTTATTCAACATGTAAACGTCACTACAGATATTCGAATGTAGGTTATGACTTGTTCATTATGCCTGCCATAATTTTCAATGGTGTGGCGAAGAAGGATTAACCCGCTTAAGTGTCGGAACATCCTGGTGACGTCCTGAATGCGTGTTTTCAAATGGGTCTGAGCACTATGGGACTTAACTACTGAGGTCATCAGTCCCCTAGAACTTAGAACTACTTAAACCGAACTAACCTAAGGACATCACACACATCCATGCCCGAGGCAGGATTCGAACCTGCGACCGTAGCGGTCGCGCGGTTCCACACTGTAGCGCCTAGAACCGCTCGGCCACCCCGGCCGGCGGGTGTTTTCAGCTCAGCAACGATTTTGAGGTTATTCCAGTACACCTTGTCTTTTAATATAGCCCCACAGAAAGGAGTCACATGTGTTCAGATCCGGAGAATATGGCGGCCAATCGAGGCTTATGCCGGTGGCCTCTGGGTACCCTAGAGCCAAATGCGGTTCCCAGAGTGTTCCTCCAGGATGTCATACACACTCCTGCTTCGATGGGGTCGAGTTCCGTCTTACATGAACCACATCTTGTCGAAATCAGGGTCACTTTGGATAATGCGGATGAAATCATCTTCCAAAGCCTTGAAGTACCGTTCGATAATCACCGTGCCATGAACAAATAACGCAGCGATTATCCCGTGACTCGACACTGCATACCACATACTCCCCGTTGAGAGTGAAGAGGAGAAGACCTCCAAATGGGGCAATTTTGCTTATTGAGTAACCTATTCAAATGAAAGTGGGCTTCGTCGTTAAACTAAATCATTCATGCGCATACTAATTCCCATTATGACCCACGGCCAACCGTGCAGTTTGAACGTCCTGATGCAAGCCGTTCGACAGTACGACGATTTTATTGAATATAGTTCAATAATTGTCCCTCTGTAGCTTGCTGAATCCTCGCCAGCAAAAAATCCTCAGATCAGTCACAATTTTCAGTTGATACGTCATACGATCGCATTTTTGATTGTAAGCATATGTACGATACTGAGTTAAATGCTTTTCGGCAATCGAGAAATACTACATCTATCTGTCTGCCTTTACTGACGGCTTTCAGTACGTCTTATGAGATTTGTGCGAGTTAGTTTTCTCACAGTCGATGTTTTCGAAATCCATGCTGGTTGGTATGGAGGTCATTCTCTTCTAGATACCTCATTGTATTTGAGCTGAAAGTGTGTTCTAAGTTACAACAAATTTACGTGAAGGTTATCAGGCGGTAGTTTTGTGGATCAGTTCTGCTACCATTCTTGTAGATGGATGTGACATATGATTTCTTCCAGTTATTGGGCTCAGTTTTATGTTCGAGGGATCTACAATTGATTGTAGTTAAAAGAGGTGCTAACTCAGCCTTAGTTAATAGGAATTCCATCGGGCTCTGAGGCTTTGTTCAGTTTTAACGAGTGGGTAACCTCTTTTCTGATTGCAAACGTTAAAGATACAATTTTTCGTAAGACAGGAGGTATTGCTTTAAAATGTATTATAAAACAAGTGTATGGAAAAACATCTTCGGTTGTTAGTGTTAGAAAAAAGCATGGAAATAATTCGTTTTTGTCATCGGAAGTGCCATGTAAGGCTCGATAAATTTAGTTTGGTTCAAATGGCTCTGAGCACTATGGGACTTAACATCTGAGGTCATCAGTCCCCTAGAACTTAGAACTACTTAAACCTAACTAACCTAAGGACATCACACACATCCATGCGCGAGGCAGGATTCGAACCTGCGACCGTAGCGGTCGCGTGGTTCCAGACTAAAACGCCTAGAACCGCTCGGCCACACCGGCCGGCATTTTCGTTTGAATGAGACACGTATTTGGCTTATATGAAGTTCGATTCTCTACGTGCTGCTTTCCGTTTTGCTCATACTTGCTCTAATGTGGTTCAGATGTTTTAAGATGCAATAGACACTGATTTCCAGGACTTAATATTGTACTTCATTGTACGTAACCTATTACATGTGTGAAAATAAAATTTTTGCGGAAACATTTACCATTTTGAGTCAGTTTAGTAACTATATCCCTCCATTCATCGGCCTTCTTGAAAATGTTCTTATAATCTGGATCGCCGGCACCGTACAAGAGGTTGTACTTTCTCACCTGTTGGATGTGTTTTTCTGTTTGCATGATTTCCTATGCGTATGGACTGCACGCTCACCTATCCGGCAGATCTGTCTCACGCCGTCAGTGTGAGAACACGGCAAAAAAAGCCCGCCATTGTGTAACCGTTACGATGCAACAACACACGTTTCAACGGCGCGGGCGGCCCACCGCGGTTCAAGGTCACAGGTTGGTTGGTTGGTTGGTTTGGGGAAGGAGACCAGACAGCGTGGTCATCGGTCTCATCGGATTAGGGAAGGATGGGGAAGGAAGTCGGCCGTGCCCTTTCAGAGGAACCATCCCGGCATTTGCCTGGAGCGATTTTAGGGAAATCACGGAAAACCTAAATCAGGATGGCCGGACGCGGGATTGAACCGTCGTCCTCCCGAATGCGAGTCCAGTGTCAAGGTCACAGGCCGCGCGCCCAGATTGCGTTCTACACTATGTGATCAAAAGTATGCGGACACCCCTAAAAACATAAGTTTTTTCATATTAGGTGCATTGTGCTGCCATCTATTGGCAGGTAGTTCATATCAGCGATCTCAGTAGTCATTAGACATCGTGAGAGAGCAGAATGGGGCGCTCCGAGGAAGTCACGGACTTCGAACATGGTCAGGTGATTGGGTGTCACTTGTGTCAGACGCCTGTGCGCGAGATTTCCACACTCCGAAACATCCCTAGACCTACTGTTTCCGATGTGATAGTGAAGTGGAAACGTGAAGGGACACGTACAGCACAAAAGTGTACAGGCCGACCTCGTCTGTTGACTGACAGAGATCGCCGACAGTTGAAGAGGAATTCCAAACTACATCAGGATCCACTGTAAGTACTATGACAGTTACGCGGGAGGTGAGAAAACTTGGATTTCATGGTCGAGCGGCTGCTCATAAGGCAAACATCACGCCGGTAAATGCCAAACGACGCTACGCTTTTTCCGGCCGCTGCGGCCGAGCGGTTCAGGGCGCTTCAGTCCGGAACCGCGCTGCTGCTACGGTCGCAGATTCGAATCCTGCCTCGGGCATGGATGTGTGTGATGTACTTAGGTTAGTTAGGTTTAAGAAGTTCTAAGTCTAGGGGACTGATGACTTCAGATGTTAAGTCCTATAGTACTTAGAACCATTTGACGCTTCGCATGGTGTTAAGAGCGTAAACATTGGACGATTGAACAGTGGAAAAACGTTGTGTGGAGTGACGAACCACGGTACACAATGTGGCGATCCGATGGCAGGGTGTGGGTATGGCGAATGCCCGGTGAACCTCATCTGCCAGCGTGTGTAGTGCCAAGAGTAAAATTCGGAGGCGGTGGTGTTATGGTGTGGTCGTGTTTTTAATGGAGGGGGCTTGCACCCCTTCTTTTCCGTGGCACTATCGCAGCACAGGCCTACATTGATGTTTTAAGCACCTTCTCGCTTCCCACTGTCGAAGAACTATTCGGGGATGGCGATTGCATCCTTCAACACGATTGAGCCCCTGTTCATAATACACGGCCTGTGGCGGAGTGGTTACACGACCATAACATCCCTGTAAAGGACTTGCCTGCCCAGAGTCCTGACGTGAATCCGATAGAATGTTTTGGGATGTTTTGGAACGCCGACTTCGTGCCAGGCCTCGTATGCCTGCGAGAGTGAAAGCTGTCATCAAGGCTAAGGGTGGGCCAACACCACAACACGATTTTGAGTTCCAGCATTACCATGGAGCGCGTCACGAACTTGTAAGTCTTTTTCAGCCAGGTGTCCGTATACTTTTGATCACATAGTGTATGTGGCCAGGTCTCTTAACTGCCACCACTGTTGGGTGTGATGGGCGGCTCCCCTGATTGTGGTGTGCGCCTAGAGCGGCCACAACTGGAAATCGCGCCTTTTTCCGAGGGTGCCACACTGTTAGAAAACTGCCGCAACTAGAACTGCACTGAGGTGACAAAATTCATGGAATAGCGATATGCGCATATACAGATGGCGTTAGTATCACGTGCACGTGGTATAAAAGGGCAGTGCATTGGCGGAGCTATCATTTGTTCAAATGGCTCTGAGCACTATGGGACTTAGAACTACTTACACCTAACTAGCCTAAGAACGTCACACACATCCATGCCCGAGGCAGGATTCGAACCTGCGACCGTAGCGGTCACGCGGTTCCAAACTGTAGCGCCTAGAACCGCTCGGCCACATCGGCTGGCTATCATTTGTGCTCAGGTGATTAATGTGAACAGTTTTCCAACGTGATTATGGCTGCACGACGGGAATTAACAGATTTGAGGACGGTATTATAGTTGGAGGTAGACGAACTGGACATTCGATTTCGGAAATCGTTAGGGAATCCAATTTCCGAGACCCACAATATCAAGAGTGTGTCGAGAATACCAAATTTAAGGCACTACCTCTCACAAGAGACACCTCAGTGGCCAACGGTCTTCACTTGACGACCGAGAGCAGCGCTGTTTCGGTAGAGCTGTCAGTGCTAACAGACAAGCAACACTGCACGGGAAGTAGGCGCAGATATTAATGTGGGACGTACGACGAACGCATCCGTTAAGACAGTGCTGCGAAATTTGGCGTTAATGGGCTATGGCAGCCGACGACCGACACAGGTGCCTTTAGTAACATCGCGACACCCCCTGCCATGCCTCTCCTGGGTTCGTGAGCGTATGGGTTGGACCACAGACGACTTCAAAACCTTGGCCTGATCAGATGAGCCCCGATTTAGATTGGTGAGAGCTGTTGGTGGAGACTCTAGTTGTGAACAAGGTAGTGTGCCAACTGGTGGTGTCTCCACAAGGGCGTGGGCTGTGTTTACATGGAACAGACTGGGTCCACTGGGTCCTCTAAGTCCTCTGGTCCAAACGAACAGATCATACCGATCATTGACTGGAAATGGTTATGTTCAGATACTTGGAGACCATTTACAGGTACTCTTCATTTTCCCAAACAACAATGGAATTTCTATGGATGACAATATGTCATGTCACCGGGCCACAATCGTTCGCGATTCATTTGAAGAACATCGAGGACATTTCGAGCGAATGATTTGGCTACCCAGATCGCCCGACAGTAATCTCATCCAACATTTATGGGACATAATCCAGAGATCAGCTCGTGCACAAAATCCTGCACTGGCAGCACTTCCTCAGTTATGAACGGCTGTAGAGACAGCATGGCTCACTATTTTTACACGGGACTTTCAACGATGTATTGAACCTACGCCATGTTCCGGCACTGCACATCATCTGGCAAAGGGAGGTCCGAAACCATACTTTTGTCATCTCATTGCATATTGTTAGGTATCTCCAGAGACTATTGGATAAAATCGCCCATGTATGCACTGTCTGGAAAGTGAAAATAAATTCTAACAAATGCAAAACAGTTGCATTCATTACGAAGCTCAGTCACGTAAACAACCAGCGGAAAATACTCGTATTGGAGCACAAAATATGTGAATACTGCCCCGTTTATTAAAAAGATTCGGATTGAAAACTAGGGTACTAGCTGCCTCATTCTGTCTTTCTCAGCACCATTACTAACGTTCCCAAAAATGTTGGTATGTGAACATATTCGCCCTTCTTTTAACATGCAGCTCGTTTCTCACTCCCACAAGCTCCCCTGACTGCAACTCTCTCACCATCACTAGTTCACTGCTGTAAACTGCTGTCACTTTCTCCTGTCTCACTTCCACAGTCTTTCATTCTGTTCAAATGGCTCTGAGCACTATGGGACTCAACTGCTGAGGTCATTAGTCCCCTAGAACTTAGAACTAGTTAAACCTAACTAACCTAAGGACATCACAAACATCCATGCCCGAGGCAGGATTCGAACCTGCGACCATAGCGGTCCTGCGGTTCCAGACTGCAGCGCCTTTCATTCTGTCTTACTACTACTGTTTCCTCTGTCTATCACTGTCTCTCTCTTACTGCTACTATATCAATGTTAACTGGAATACTCTCTTTCAAATTCTGAAGGTGGCAAGGGTAAAATACAGGGAGCGAAAGGCTATTTACAATTTGTACAGAAACCAGATGGCAGTTATAAGAGGGGCATGAAAGGGAAGCAGTGGTTGGGAAAGGAGTGAGACAGGGTTTTAGCCTCTCCCCGATGTTATTCAATCTGTATATTGAGCAAGCAGTAAAGGAAACAAAAGAAAAATTCGGAGTAGGTATTAAAATTCATGGAGAAGAAATAAAAACTTTGAGGTTCGCCGATGACATTGTAATTCTGTCAGAGACAGCAAAGGACTTGGAAGAGCAGTTGAACGGAATGGATAGTGTCTTGAAAGGAGGATATAAGATGAACATCAACAACAGCAAAACGAGGATAATGGAATGTAGCCGAATTAAGTCGGGTGATGCTGAGGGAATTAGATTAGGAAATGAGACACTTAAAGTAGTAAAGGAGTTTTGCTATTTAGGGAGTAAAATAACTGATGATGGTCGAAGTAGAGAGGATATAAAATGTAGACTGGCAATGGCAAGGAAAGCGTTTCTCAAGAAGAGAAATTTGTTAACATCGAGTATAGATTTAAGTGTCAGGAAGTCGTTTCTGAAAGTATTTTTATGGAGTGTAGCCATGTATGGAAGTGAAACATGGACGATAACTAGTTTGGACAAGAAGAGAATAGAAGCTTTCGAAATGTGGTGCTACAGAAGAATGCTGAAGATTAGATGGGTAGATCACGTAACTAATGAGGAGGTATTGAATAGGATTGGGGAGAAGAGAAGTTTGTGGCACAACTTGACTAGAAGAAGGGATCGGTTGGTAGGACGTGTTTTGAGGCATCAAGGGATCACAAATTTAGCATTGGAGGGCAGCGTGGAGGGTAAAAATCGTAGAGGGAGACCAAGGGATGAATACACTAAGCAGATTCAGAAGGATGTAGGTTGCAGTAGGTACTGGGAGATGAAGAAGCTTGCACAGGATAGAGTAGCATGGAGAGCTGCATCAAACCAGTCTCAGGACTGGAGACCACGACAACATCATTCATTCCTTCCCCCTGTTACTGCTTCTTCTCGCTGTCACTATCTCTCTCTCTTCCTGTTTGTCGTTGTCATAGGCTCTGTCTCTCATTATCACTGGCTCTCAACCACATCCATTTTCTCATTTTTATTCATTTCAGACTGGTCACACTATGCGCCTCCCCACCTACACACGAACTGCGCGCTCACTGACACTACATGCACAGCACCTGTGCCTGACTGGCAGTCATCCCCCATTGTGTGATGCTGCTATCGCCTGGACGGGTTTATTTTGATGGTAAGTTCCGTGGCTAGAATGTTACGGTTGATCAGTGTATGTGAAGCCATAGTCTGAGAATTATTCCCGTTAGGTGAGCTGGTTGCTGACCTGTGATGAGGACGGCGCGTGACGGCAGGCGGTCCAGCAGCCGCAGCGGCCTCAGCTTGTCCAGGGCGACGCTGGCCACCCAGGCCGTGAGCGACGCCAGCACCACGGCGCCCACCCACTGGCACACCGCCGCCAGTGCTGCCAACATCGGTCCTCCTATTCCTACTGCAAGAGGAAAAACATAGGAACACGGCCTCCGTCACCGTTTGCGGCATTGAACAGCTACACACTGATGCACGAGCAAGACTAAGGCTAAAGGGAGAGCGTTTCTCGACAAAGCGGACCGGTGACCCACCGGGGTGGCAGCGTCATCGTGTTGATGCACGAGAAGTAGGGAGGGGAAGCAGTAACAGTGTACAGTCTTATATCGTTAGCAATAGACCGCTGTCACATTCTACACGTCTACATGCCGATGTCTCGTAGTGCATCGACTAAACACTAAAAGCCACTTTTGTGCGACTGTGCTCCTAGTACACTATCAGTCACAGTTTGACGTGTATGAAACCAGGCTTCGCTTGAATAAACCACGTGTTGCTTTCAACACAATACTTAATTTTTTCGTAAAAATCTGATGTAACATGCCTTTCCAGAAACTACATAGTCACGTTCACACGCATGATGACTCGTTTATTCTGGTAATTTCTAAAACGAAGTTCCATAGACAGAACAGAACTTTTTTTAAGCCGGTTGTGTGAAACAAGAACTATGAACTCGAAGAGTCCACGGCTGTACTGCCGGTCCATAGTGTCCAACGGGCACAATATTTCGGCGATCAGACGTGTAGCTCCTGAGACGCTGACGCTATACATACGGGCCTAGTCCTTGGCCCGAAGTTTGGAGTCTAAGCTGTGGATAGCTGTTCCTCCAAGATCCTTACGGGTCGGAATAGTTGTACCTCTCGTTGTGGATGATCCTTGCGTGATATAGGTGATAAATCCTGGTTGCCAGCATGCAGGCATGCTGGCGGTGACGTTGGCTGTTGACGTTGTACTAGTTCTTCTTCCCCCCGCGCGCGATGTTGTTCAGTGCAGACTGCAGCTCGGGTGAGAGTTTCCTCTCTCCATCTCGGACTTCTTTCTTCAGCCGCGCGACCGCATCCTCGAAGATGAAGCACCAGTCGCGCGGCGTGAAGACTGGGTTCGAGTTGATTGTGTGGAGGTCCTTCTTCGTGACGAATTCGAGCATAATTGCCCGATATCCGCCACGAAGCTCGAACGGCCGGTGTGGAAGTGGTGGCTTCCGTTTCCCTTCCGTTTGCGCGAAAAGGTAAGGCTTTCTTTGGACGTCGTACCGCCCATTTCGCACCATGGTTGCGATCTTCTTGAGTATCGCTGGCAGTTTCGTGACGTCAGGGAAAGGAATGACTTCGGTGTGCATCGCTCCTCCCTCTTGTTCTTGTTTATCCTGCTGTGTCTTCTTCTCCACATCCGGCGGTGGCGGCGGCGGCGGTGCAGGCTGCACCACGTCTATGGGCGTCTCCCCGGTTTCCTGTATTGCTACAGTTTCCGGCGGGACGTCTGTTTGTGTCGACGCATCCACCCTAGAGATGGGCAAAACTGTTCTTTTCAGAGATTGGATCAGAACTGTTCACTCCCTGAAATGAACTAGGTCTTTTTCATGACTCACGACTCATTCACAATAGAAAATAAATGGAAGGCACATTGCCCTTTAAACTTGGTTTATTCCAGTACTATAGCTGTATTTTGATCTTATTTGATACTATTTTGAAGTAACACAGATAATGAGTAAGAATTTTGTATTGTTTATTGAAATTTCCACGATATGACAAAGTTTTTGACTATCGATTTATTTTGCACTATCGTGGTTTTTTGGGTGATTGGAAAATGTTGTAAATTGAGATTTACATTAACAATGTATTTTGCTATAATGTATTAAAATTTCATTAACCTCGTACAAATACATCCCAAGCCATATATTTTTAAAGTGAACGTTTCCTTCTGAAGACGCCCAAAATCGCAAAATCCGTACTACAATTAGAAAAAAAATATAAATTTGACTGTAAGACCAAAGTGCTGCATATAGCCTTACTCAGAATAAAACAAGGAAAATATTGGTGTATCACATTTTGCGATACGTTTATTGGTTCGCTCGTAATTAAAGTGTAAATTCGAGTGTCCATAATAAAAAATCCTATAGTAAGAGGAGCCATCAGGAACCTCATCTGATCAGTTTAAACAAATAAAAATAAAATAAAAACAAATGATGTATACACAACATAATTATGTAATATACAAATCGGTATTACTACGAAGAACAATATCCAGTAAAGACGAGCTCCGATGCAGAGGCACTGAGTCAAGCAGGTCGAGCCGCAAGCTGTATTACTGCGTGAGCTGAGAGCGCAGAGACCAGAGTGACACCTGAGTTGCTTTGCTCAACGCTCTGGCTAGAGTCGAGAACGGTGGGGTGAGCGTTGAGTGGGCGAGTTCCGAGGGTGGGGGGAGCGGTGAGCGGCCACCACTCACCCGCTCCGAGACGAATCGTCCGTTCTCTTGCGAGCAGGTTGTTGCAAGTAGTTCTTATGTTCTCCGCTAGGAGGCTCTCTGTCCTGTTGCTCGCATCAACTGCACAGAGGGCAGGACGAGCGACTGAAACGATCGCCGACGGAGTGCTAGCTAAGTTAAGCTGCGCCAGACACTGTACGCGGCAGAGGAAGCACAGAGAGGGCACGGCATATGTGAAACACAAAATCCAATGGGGCACTGCACAATGCAGGCAGCCAAGGCAGAAGCAGGGCAGAGGCCGGCGCTGGCTGTGTTGTGTGGCGTGGACTGTGCTCTGACCAGCAGAGGCCCCACTGATATGCTCCGTCTCTCTCTCTCTCTCTCTCTCTCTCTCTCTCTCTCTTTCTCTCTCTCTCTCTCTCTCTGCTGTGGGAAACGTTTGGAGCTACCGTTCTTTTTTTCTGAATCACTGATTGTTCACTCCTCTGAAAGATTCAACTCTATGAATTAGTTCAGGAGCGGATCCCCCATCTCTAATCCACCCCAGCTTGTCGTACCACCGTGGGGGTGGCATCGGGGCGGGTGTCTTCTTTTGCAGCGTCCTGAGTTCTTCCCGCAACTCTTGTAGCTGCCGGTGGAGACCGACGATCTCCTTCTGCATTGCCGCCCTCTCTGCCGCCATCGCGGCTTTGAGGGCGGCCACGGCGTCGTCAGTGGTGCCGCTGGGCGGGATTGCGGCCTCCCCGTTTCCCCCTTTGAGAGGGGGTGGTGGGACCGCTGCCTCTTCTCCAAGTACTGGTTTCTTAGCGGTTGATGTCCGCTGCTTCAAGTACGAGGTGCATTCAAGTTCTAAGGCCTCCGATTTTTTTTCTCCGCCCTGGAAAGAGATAGAAACATGCGCATTGTTTTAAAATGAGGCCGCGTTCATTGTCAATACGTCCCAGAGATGGCAGCACCGTACGGCAGATGGAATTTTTACCGGCAGCGGCGAGAATGAGAACTGTTTTAAATACTTAAAATGGCGACATTTTCCTTACTTGAACAGCGTGCAATCATTCGTTTTCTGAATTTGCGTGGTGTGAAACCAATTGAAATTCATCGACAGTTGAAGGAGACATGTGGTGATGGAGTTATGAATGCGTCGAAAGTGCGTTCGTGGGTGCGACAGTTTAATGAAGGCAGAACATAGTGTGACAACAAACCGAAACAACCTCGGGCTCGCACAAGCCGGTCTGACGACATGATCGAGAAAGTGGAGAGAATTGTTTTGGGGGATCGCCGAATGACTGTTGAACAGATCGCCTCCAGAGTTGGCATTTCTGTGGGTTCTGTGCACACAATCCTGCATGACGAACTGAAAATGCGAAAAGTGTCATCCAGGTGGGTGCCACGAATGCTGACGGACGACCACATGCCTGCCCGTGTGGCATGTTGCCAAGCAATGTTGACGCGCAACGACAGCACAAATGGGACTTTCTTTTTGTCGGTTGTGACAATGGATGAGACGTGGATGCCATTTTTCAATCCAGAAACAAAGCGCCAGTCAGCTCAATCGAAGCACACAGATTCACCGCCACCAAAAAAATTTCGGGTAACCGCCAGTGCTGAAAAAATGATGGTGTCCATGTTCTGGGACAGCGAGGGCGTAATCCTTACCCATTGCGTTCCAAAGGGCACTACGGTAACAGGTGCATCCTACGAAAATGTTTTCAAGAACAAATTCCTTCCTGCACTGCAACAAAAACGTCCGGGAAGGGCTGCGCGTGTGCTGTTTCACCAAGACAACGCACCCGCACATCGAGCTAACGTTACGCAACAGTTTCTTCGTGATAACTTTGAAGTGATTCCTCATGCTCCCTACTCACCTGACCTGGCTCCTAGTGACTTTTGGCTTTTTCCAACAATGAAAGACACTCCCAGTGGCAGCACATTCACCAGCCGTGCTGCTATTGCCTCAGCGATTTTCCAGTGGTCAAAACAGACTCCTAAAGAAGCCTTCGGCGCTGCCATGGAATCAAGGCATCAGCGTTGTGAAAAATGTGTACGTCTGCAGGGCGATTACGTCGAGAAGTAACGCCAGTTTCATCGATTTCGGGTGAGTAGTTAATTAGAAAAAAAATCGGAGGCCTTAGAACTTGAATGCACCTCGTATGTGCAGCTGCGAGCGTTTGCAGCGTGCTCGCCGCCGCAGTTAACGCACGCTGTCGCGACGTGTGGTGGCTTGTCGCAATCGGATGTGTCATGTGCCTTGGCACATTTCAGACACGCGACTGCGTCCCTACACGTCCTGGCGACGTGTCCCATCTTCTGGCAGCGGTAGCACTGCCTCTTGTGCTGCGGTCGGCTGCGCTTCTTCTTGATGCTGCCACGGCCACCTCCTGCCAGCGTGAGTAGAAACTTGGCCACAGCAGCAAGTTTGCCTCCCTTTCCGCGTCCCGACATGGCGTTGGGCTAGTGGCGTCGGCGTGCTCGACCGACGGTAACGAAGTGAGCCGCAGCGAGTCGAGCAGCGGAGTGCGTCGCGTCGAGCTCCTGAGGGCGGGCTACTGTCTTAAATCCCCTCCCCTCGCGAGGCGTTCTCTCCGCTGTCCGCGCCCGCGCGTCAGCGGTCGGTGAGACGCTGGTGTCGGCGTCTGTGGCGGTGTCGGTGTAATTGCCTCGTCAGCCCTAGTCGCCCGTTCGTTCCCTTTTCTGAGCGTCATTTTAATTAGACTCCATGCTGGTTCCCATGGCCTGCTGAGGTTGTACCGCAATCTCGGTAGATGAGTCCGTCCCTGCTACGAATTTCGATAGCCTCTCTAACGACGCTGTTCCAGTATTTAGATGTCTGTGCCAGGACCCTCGTATGTTGGTAGTCCATTTCGGGATTTTCGGACAAACAGCGCTCTGCGATCGCCGACTTGTTGGGGTACCCAACTCGAGTGTGCCTCTGATGTTCTCGGCAACGATCTTCGATGGTGCGCACTGTCTGTCCAATATACGTCTTCCTACATTGACACGGAATCTGGTATATGACGGTGTTCCGCAAACCGAGATCGTCTTTGACATTTCCCAATAATGCTCGCGTTTTATTTGGTGGGCAAAAGACAGTTCCTACTCGGTGTTTCCACAATATTCGTCGTATTTTCCCCGATAATGCGCCAGTGTACGGTATATAGGCAGTTGCTATCTCTTTCTCCGTGACTTCTTCCGTCTCCACACGCTGTACTGTGGAGGTGGGGCGGAGAGCGCCTCTGATCTGTCATACCGAGTACTCGTTTTTCCGGAATACAGTTTTGAGGTGTTCCAGCTCTCGGTGGAGACGCTCTGCGTCAGATGGTGCGCGCCCCGTGCACCAGTGTTTTTAGTATCCCATTCCTCTGCGCAGTGTGGTGGCAGCTATCTGCTTGCAAATACAGGTCGGTGTGCGTTTTCTTCCGGTACACCCCGTGGCGCAGGGTGCCATCCGCTCTTCTTTTGACCATGACGTCCAGGAATGGTAACCTTCCTTCTGCTTCGGTCTCCATAGTGAATTTGATGCTCGGATGTATGGAGTTCAGCCGGCCGCGGTGGTCTAGCGATTCTAGGCGCTCAGTCCGGAACCGCGCGACTGCTACGGTCGCAGGTTCGAATCCTGCCTCGGGCATGGATGTGTGTGATGTCCTTAGGTTAGTTAGGTTTAAGTAGTTCTAAGTTCTAGGGGACTGATGACCACAGATATCAAGTCCCATAGTGCTCAGAGCCGTTTGAACCATTCTTTTTTGTATGAAGTTCAGGTGTGTAAGGAAGTCTAGGAGCTTGTCCCTTCAATGGGGCCAGACCACGAACGTGTCGTCCACATAAAGTAGAAAACAAGTAGGTTTCCATTTGGATGACGCCAAAGCTTCCTCCTCGAAGTACTCCACATAGAAATTCGCGACCACAGGTGAGAGTGGGCTCTCCATTGCGACTCCTTATCTTTGTTCATAGTATTTTCCATTAAAGAGTAAATACGTGGAGGTCAGAATGTGCTTGAAAAGGTCGGTCGTCTTCTCGTTAAATTTCTGTGCAATAAGCTCAACTGACTCTCGAAGAGGCACCCTGGTGAATAATGAAGCAACGTCAGAGCTCATCAGGATGTCTGAGGGTTTCAGCTTGAAGTTGTCGAGACGTTTTACGAAATCCACAGAATTACGAACGTGATGAGGGCATTTACCCACATGAGGGCTTAGTAATTCTGTCAGTTATTTGGCCAGCAAATATGGTCGAGAAGAAGACTAGAGCTCTTTTCAAGGACGCAGATTTAATAGAGAGTGTCGCCAAGAAATTGACACCTCAAGGACCTGTACCGCCAAGACTTTATGGACTCCCTAAAGTCTACAAAGAAGGGGTGCCGTTACGCCCAACTGTCAGCAACATTAGGGCACCTACATGTCTGAGCGTCGAAATATTGTGCCCGTTGGACACTATGGACCGGCAGTACACCCGTGGACTGTTCGAGCACGAAATACGCCGGGAGAAACTGAAGAATCACAAGAGCTATAAAGTTCACAAAAATTTGGTACTATTTGAACCATTCATTATATCACATAAATTCGGAAATTTGTGGTAAGTTCCTATGGTATCAAACTGCTGAGGTCATCGGTCCATAGGCTTAAAAACTACTTAATCTAACTTTAAACTAACCTATGCTAAGGGCAACGCACACACACCCTTGCTCGGGAGGGAGAGCCTCCGACGGGGGGAGCCGCGCGAACCGTGGCGTGGCGCCTAAGACAACGCGACTACCCCGCGCGGCCCTGTATTGCACACGTCACTGCCTAATGATATTTTTATCCAAATCACCAATGGGATATTTATTGCGTACACTTTGCTTTTACATGCCTGAATACCACTGCGCTCTACATCATTCCCAAATGCTGCAATTTTCACATGATGTACTTAATTTTAACATTTTACAGTCACATTCCATAGCCTTTTCCAGCCTTTCGTCATCGTTAATGAACTAGATGACTTTAAAAGACAGTCATGACGGAAGCACTTTCAGCGATGGTTTTCCGTGATTACACTGCGACCTAACGACGTCGACTACTTTGCATAGGAGTATGTCAGCACATCTCATGTGACCAAGTTAGTTCCTATTACTGCCGTCATATAGCTCGCTTTGTCGGTTAACGTAAGGCTACAAACAGCGTCAAAGTACAACTTGAAAATCTGAGACCATCAACAGGGCACGCGACTACGATATCTTTCACCCGATAATTTCCATCATCAGAATCGAGAAACTGTAGTACTGTGTCTACTAATAAGATGAAACTTTAATATATATAATCAAACAATTCTATCACATGTAATGTACAATTCTGGTTGTATTAATGGGTCTTGAAATTACGAGCATATAATCTGATAGTGATCTCTGTAAAGTTACCTGAATACCTTTTTTAATTTTATTGGCTCTGTTTGGGGCGCTCTGAAGAAAACGATTCTCAGAGATCTACTTTGCGTAATTTGTTCGTGTTTTTCGATTATTTAAATCTAAAAGAACCCGTTTAACTTCTACTTAACGAAAGTAGCCACGCCAGAATTTGGCAACATCAAAAAAACATATAACAGAAAACTCTTGTAAATTAATTCATAAGTAATTAAGGAAACAGCGATAATTTTGTTCAGTTATAACTGAAAGAGCTAAATAAATTGGAAATTGGTAATGAGAATGCCATAAATTAACTGTTATTGAACGAAAACACAGTTTACGTAGTTGGCAGCTGTCAAAATGGAACTTTTCGCCGGTAGCGTGCCCTGCTTCAATAGCGAGCGAGCAGCTTCGCTATGATTGATCGGCGCTCAGAATCTGATGGCGGACGCCACAGTTTACGCTGGATGCCACATACCACCATAAATAAGTAAATTCGCCTGCTAATTCGCTAAAACCACATCCAATAATAACATTACGAAATATCGTATTCATGATCCATGGAACTAGTATTAATCTAATCTAATCTACAGCTACAATAAAATAAATGACTAAGACAGAGAAAATAAAAAGAAGTAACTACTGTTAAGGGTGGTCTCGTCATTGTCAAGATTTTACAAAAATTTCTTTATTATAAGTAAAGTAAATACTCAGGAAAATTAGTTGCAAAAGGCAAAATAAATTACAAATGATATAATTTGAAACGCATTGAGTCTTTATAGGGGAGAGCACTTGGCGTTGAAGCCTATCTGTTTATAGACGTTGCGTCATGACGTCAGCTGAAGTTTGTTGGTGCTGGCGACGAAATTATTATGGCTCCATTAGTAATGCAATTGCTGTAGATACTTGATTAGCATAGGCTCCACCATGCAATAATATTATGCTCCTTTGGGTTTCTGTGGTCACAGAAAGACATAAGAACATTCATTATTGTCGTAGCCGTGTTGGAAAAGAACCAGAGTCCCAAGCGCTAATAGAAAGCACTGAATGTCAAATCGTTATAGGTACTGAAATCTGGCTAAAGCCGGAAATAAGTTCAGGCGAATTTTTTACAAAGGACCTAACCATGTCAAGAAACGATAAATTAAATACAATTGGTGGTAGAATGTTAATTGCTGTCAGAAGTAGTATACCTTGTAGTGAATTTGTTCCTGTGAGTTAGTATTGGTAGAGGTTATACTTCACAATCTGAATAAACTAACAATTGGTTCCTTTTACCGATCCCCCGACTCAGATAATACGGTTAACGAACACTTCAAATAAAACTTTAGTGTCACTTTAAATTTATATTCCACTCACAGTGGTGACTTCAATCTACCCTCCATATGTTATTGAAATTACATGTGTGAAGTCGGTGGTAGGCATAGGACATCGTTAGGAATCGTACTCAATGCCTTCTCAGAAAATTATTTTTAACGATTAATTCAGGAGCCCACTTGAAGTTTAAATGGTTGCGAAAAAATACTTGAGCTCTTGGTAACAAATAATCCTGACCAATTAAGGAGCACCATGACAGATACAGGGATTTGTGACCACAGGGTGGTCGTAGCTAGACTGAATACGTTAACATCCAAACCCATCAAAAATAATCGGAAATTACACCTATTTAAAAAATCAGATAAAAATTGGCATGACACCTTCCTAAGAGATTGTCTCCATTACTCCAAATCTGACTGTATAAGCGTAGACTAAATGTGGTTTAGATTGAAGGAAATAGTATCGACGGCATTTGAGATATATGTACCAAACAAATTAATAAGAGATGGTTCTGATTCCCCATGTTAGAACACTATAGAAGAAGCAATGAGAAAAAGCATGTCAGATTTAAAAGAAGGCAAAATCCCAAAGATTGGTGAAGTTTCACAGAAGCTCGAAATGTAGCGCGAACTTCAGTGAGAGCTGGTTTTAATACTTTCCACAACTATACTCTGTTTCGAAACCTGGAAGAAAATCCAAAGAAATTGAGGTTGTACGTAAAGTATACCAGAGAAAAGACACAATCAATATCTCCACTGTGCGATTACAATTAAGATGTTACTGACAACAGTGCCACTGAAGCAGAGTTACTAAATAAATGTAAACGTAGGCTTCCACAGCCGTTATCACAGTCAATAAAATTCTCTTGGGTTTTGTGTCCGCGTTGCCAACTAAAAAATTCCGCCGTTTCGGCGACAATTGCAAGACGCCTTTCTAAGGGTGTATTGCTAACTGATGAATGGGCGTTTTTTTCCTTTATTGTAATTTTAATCACCTATACAGGCGGGCTGGCAGCAGCACATTACGCTGCTCTTCAGCCTTAAGTGGAACAATAACATGACGTAGAGGTGATACAGACAATACAAAAAACGGCGGGCAAAAAATGGAGATACAAAAAACAATAAACATGAAGCCGGTCACGTTGGACGATAAAAACACTAGCACTTGTGGACACGGCGCACAAAACACGGAGAACGGCGATGGCACATGTGAACAGTGGAGTCGTAACTGCACGAAACACAAAACGAAGCACACACACGAGATACTGATGTCGATGATCTCCGGCGCGCGAATGTTCACTATGCGTGTGCGAGTCCGGGGACCTGCCAAGAGAGGAGGAGGAGGAAGGGGAGTGGGAGAGCGAGAGGGGAGAGCAGAGATGCCACGGGCAGGGGAGAAAGGGGGGAGGGAGGAAGGGGGAGGGGAAACCCGGGGGAAGAGGGGTGGAGGGAGGGGGCGTGGGAAAAGGGAAGGGAAGAGAAGGGAGGGAGGATGCCCAAAGGAAAGGACACCGGAAGTGGGGGGTGGGGTTAGCGCTTGTTTCATTACTTATATACTACGGAGAAACGCTGTCATTGGATATGAGGGTGAGGAGGAAAGGTTTTAGATGTTCTTTTACTGGTCTTTGCATTGCGTCTTGTCATTGGCGGAAATTGGCGTTTTCCATTGGACTTACCTTTATTGTTTGCCATTGGTGGAAATCGGCGAATAGGATACTGAGCGGCGACTGCAGCGTAGGGCTGTTAACTAACTGCCTAGTATGTGCTAGGGCGAGCCAGCACTGTGTGTACCCTCAGCCGCTGTGGCCTACCGCGCGCCTGTTGCTTTGCGAGAGCTGTCCTTCCGCAAAGCTGTCACAGCTGGCAGCCAAGACGCTGCAAGTCCGTACCCGTCTTCTCCACTCATGTTGTCGGGTCTCTTGGTTATTTCTATAGCCTCTCTAATCCTCCTCCTCAAACTAAACGGCTGTTTCGCCAATACGCGGGCCTCTCGTAATTCGATCCTCATCCTGCACTGTTCCTCGTGTTCTGCCACCGCTGATTTGTTGTATTGTCTGAGACGGATATATGACTAGCGTTCAGATAACCTTGTGCTTGTTGGAAGCCCAGTCTGGCATACATATACCAGTCCACATTCGCATCCGATTCCGTAAACTCCGGCTGCATGGAACTTGTCAATTGTATCTTTCGTCGAGCTTAGAACGTCTTTTACTTCGTTGTTGCTACGAAAAATCGGCTTAATACATGCGCGATGGAGAATTTTGCCCAGACGTTCAGTGACGTACGTATGGAAGCAGGACGGCGTTCCGTGTTTGGTTCTGCGTTTCCCTATTGCATCTTTATTGGGCACTTTAAAAATGTTCCCTTACAGAGAGCCAGTCATTGATTACTAGGCGGCGGCGTGACAGGCACCCTTTCAATAGCCCTTAGATTTCGCAGATGGCCAGCAAGGGTTAAGTGAGCTGACCTAGCGCCACTCAACTGATGGATGTTGAAGTGGTTGCTACCACACCAGCGCCTAGGAATCAATGAGTGGCTGTCTCTGTACAGGTAAATTTTTGGGGTGCTCAACAAAGATGGACAAGCGGTATCGAAGGTGTCGGTAAACGGGGTTTCACGTGCACATCTGCATCTACATCTAGACGATTACCCTCTGCCAGAAACTTCATCAAACAACCTTCAAGCTATTTCTCTACCATTCCACTCTCGAAAAGCACAGCGAATAATAGAACACTTAAATATTTCTGTGCGAGTTCTTACTCATCTTGTTTTGTTACCATGATCATTGTTCCCTATGTAGATGGGCGCCAACATAATATTTTCGCATTCGGAGAAAACAGCTGGTGATCGAAGTTTCATGAGAAGATATGAGGGGAGATTCAAAAGTCTGTGCAAAGTCAGAGAGATGGCACCACCGGCGCGTATCGAGGTCATATATAGTTAGTAGCATCCTTGGAAAGAACGCATACCAAGTTTCAGCCATATTGGTCTATTTCTTCATGTTTGGCATTCGTGTGAATCAAGGAAGTAGAGTGATTGTCAAAAAGTGGACGAAGAAGAATTTCGTGTGGTGATTAAACATTACTTGACGAAAGGCAAAACGCCTCAGGAGACTAAAGAGAAGCTTGATAAACATTACAGTGACTCTGCACCTTCGATTAGAACAGTTTATAAGTGGCCATATGGGCACAAGTCATGCTGAACGTTCTGGACGCCCTGTGGAGGTTACGACTCCAGAAATCATTGATAAACTCCATGATATGGTGATGGATGACAGAAGCGTTAATGTGCGTGAGATTGCTAGTGTTGTGGGAATGTCGAATGAACAGATACATAATATTTTGCATAAACATTTGGACATGAGAAAGTTATCCGCAAGATCGGTTCCGCGATTGCTCACGCTTGACCAAAAACGGAATCGTGTGAAGCGTTAGAAGGATGGTTTACAGTTTTTCAGGAAGAATCCGCAGGACTTTAAGTGTCGTTTCGTCACTGTGGATGAAACATGGATACATTACTATACTCCTGAGACCAAACAAAAATCTAAACAATGGGTTACCAAGGGAGAATGTGCACAAAAAACAAGCGAAGACCAGTCCTTCGGCCGGAAAGGCTATGGCGACTCTCTTTTGGGATTCGCAAGGGTTAATCCTCATCGACTATCTGGAAAAGGGCAAAACTATTACAGGTGCATATTATTCATCGTTATTGGACCGTTTGAAAACCGAGCTGCAAGAAAAACGCCGGCGATTGGACAGCAAAAAAGTCATTTTCCATCACGACAATGCACCAGCACACACCTCAGCAGTTGTGGTCGCAAAATTAGTGGAAATAGGATTCCAACTCGTTTCACATCCCCCCTATTGTCCAGACTTCGCCCCATCGGACTACTATTTGTTCCCCAATTTGGAGAAATGGCTGGCGGGACAAAGATTTTATTCAAACGAGGAGGTGATTGCAGCAACTAATAGCTATTTTGCAGACTTGGACAATTCTTATTATTCAGAAGGGATCAACAAATTACAACAGCGTTGGACGAAGTATATAAGTCTAAAAGGAGAGTATGTCGAAAAATAAAGGTTTACCCCAAACACGTAAGAAGTTTTTTTTTCAAGTTTTCAAACGCCCCTCGTACTGCTGAAACGAAAAACGGCTTTTAGTGATTGTCACCCCAGTGCGTAACATATCTGTGGCTCTCTCTTCCCTGTTTGGCTACAATACAAAACGAGCTGCCCTTTTTTTTAAAACTTTTTTCGGCGTCCTCTGTTAACCCTATCTGTTTGGGATCCTACACCTCAAAGCAGTTCTCCAGAAGTGGATGGACAAGCGTAATGTAGGCAGTCTCTTTAGTAGACACGTTGCTTTTCCAAGGTACTCTGCCATTGGTTCGCTCTCCCCACAACATTATCTATGCGATCGTTCCAGTTTAAGTTACTCGTAAGTGTAATCCCTAAGTATTTAGTAGCATTCACAGCCTTTAGATTTGTGTGATTTATCTTGTAACCGAAATACTGTATGCCGGATACCTTTTAGTACTCTTATGGATGACTTCACACTTTTCATTATTTAGAGTCACTCGCCACTCTTCGCACCATACAACTATGGCGACTGAATGATTTTGCAAATTTTTATAGTCTGGTGACTCAACAAGACGGTAAACGACAGCATCATCTGCAAACAATCTAAGACGGCTGCTAGAGGGCCTATATCACTTCCTTGGGGAGCGTCCGCAGCTCGTGTTCTCGCAGTCGCGGTCTCGCTTCCCGAGCACCTGGTCCAAGGTTCGATTTCAGGCGGGGTCAGGGATTTTCACCTGCCTCGAGATGCATCATTCATGAAAGTAGTGAGATTGGACTGAGCAAAGGTTGGGAATTTGTACGGGCCCTGATAACCGCGCAGTTGAGCGCCATAGAAACCAAACATCATCATCATCACCATCCTTGGGGAGCGCCAGACATTACTTCTGTTTTACTGAATAACTTTCGTCGATTATTACGAACTGTGACTTTTCTGGCAGGAAACCACGAATCCCAGTCGCAAATGCTACTGAAATCAACATTGGTAATAGGGATCTGTAATTCAGCGGCTTACTCATTTTTTTCCGCACGTGTCCGCCCGTTGCTGTTTGAAGCGTCACTTAGCCCAGAGAGTGACGTCACCGGGAGCCACGCTTTCGCACTATTTTAGAGGAAGGTTGTTAGCACTGTTGAGTCAAATTTCAAACTTCTGCGTCACAATGCGAGATAATGGCTCTAAGCACTACGGGACTTAATATCTGAGGTCACCAGTCCCCTAGACTTAAAACTACTTAAACCTACTAACCTAAGGATATCAGACCCATCCATGCCCGAGGCAGTATTCGAACCTACGACCGCAGCAGCCGCGTGATTCCGGACTGAAGGGCCTAGAACCGCTTGGTCATAGCGGCCGGCAATTCGAGATAGTTACGGGATTTCGAATAAGTGACTTTTTAAGTGTGGTGTACAGTCTATTTGTCTGGAGTAAAGCCTGATATCGTAACTCAGAGTCGAATATAGACAATAAAAATCCCCGAAGTGAATGAAACATTCTGCAATATGGTGCTACAGAACAATGCTAAATATTAGGTGGGTAAATCGAATAACTAATGCATTGTTTCTGTATGGAACAAAAGGGGACTCCTGACCAGATATGCTATACAGAATGTCAGATCAAAATAACTTTCAGATGTCTATATTTCCAATTATTATTTTATGGATCAATTAGTTTCGGTGATATATCTACACCCATACTCCGCAAGACACCTGACAGTGTGTGGCGGAGGGTACCTTCATCATGATAAAGTAAGAGAAATCAGGGCTCGCACAGAAAAATTTATGTGCTCGTTTTTCCCTCGTGCCGTTGGAGAGTGGAATGGTAGAGAGACAGCTTGAAGGTGGTTCATTGAACCGTCTGCCAGGCACTTTATTGTGAATAGCAGAGTAGTCACGTAGGTGTAGATGGAGATGTACCTTGAGTACCTCTATCGGTTCTCCGTTCTATTCCAGTCTCGTATTGATTGTCGGTATGCCTCTGTGTGGGCTCTAATCTCTCTGATTTTATCCTCATGGTCTCTTAGCGAGATATACGTAGAAGGGAACAATATACTGCTTGACTGCTCTGTGAAGGTATGTTCTCGAAACTTCAACAAAAGCCCGTACCGAGTTACTGAGCGTCTCTCTTGCAGAGTCTTCCACTAGAGTTTATCATCTCCGTAACGCTTTCGTGATTACTAAATGATCCTGTAACGAAGCTCTCTGCTCTCCGTTGGGTCTTCTCTATCTCTTCTATCAACCCAATCTAGTTATGCCATCTGATGTCCCCTGAACGACGTGTAGTAAGATTCTCACCTCAGGTCCAGTCGAAAGAGGGGCCAGCACTCAGTGACTGGTATCTATCGATTTTTGACACAGCGATCACATCGATCATCCCTTGGCCTAAAGATAGCGTAATATATCACCGAAACCGGTTGCTCAATAAAATAACAATTAGAAATTTAGACGGCTGAAAGGTGGTTTGATTCGACGTTCTGTACTGAACAGTCGAGACCGTGCGACCATCTGTAGAAATATGGTGATACAGAAAAATATGCGATACGTACGTTTCATACTTTTTTGTGCAAACTCTCTTCCGTGGTAAGTACTAGAAATCATAAATTTAAAGTAGTTTTCAGAAATGGTTAACGGCGATAGCGTCCGTCAATGTATTTTCACCACGTTTTCTGACCGATAAACTTTTATAATTGTTCGCCTAAGTCCACAATCTTTGACGTGTTGAATTGGTTCCAGAGGTGGCGAAGAGTTGTGTAGCATTTAAAAGGATTGTCATAGTATGCTACGTCCGTTGTAACTGTACCTTTCAAAGCGAATGGTACAGCAATGTGTTTTATTATGTAAATTGAAGGTGGAGGGGGGGATAAAGGAAAGGTGAGCGACGAATATATTGATGTCAGCTACATCGGGAATTTACGCGGAATCAGAGGGGACGAGCGAAAATGTGTGCCGGACCGGGATTCCAATAGGGGAGCTCCCGTTTACTAGGCAGTTGCGTTAATACTGCGCCATTTGGACACGATGTTCATCGCACTTGCGTCGACTATCTCGGCCCACCTCCTGGCCGAAACAGATTCCCACCTAGCGCCGCCAATCCGCAATCCCTCTCTTTGTCCAACCTGCTCGCTCCTTATAGATTTCCACAGAAGGTCGGAAGCAATTGTACATCCGAACTGAAGGTGGTGGGTTCATTGCCCACCGAGGCGAATCAATTATATGAATGTGTGGTGTCTGTACTTTCGGACATGTCTCCGAGAGAACAGACTCTGCACATTTTGGACACGTCCGAAAGAACAGACACCACACATTCATATAAAGTATTTTGTGACTAACGTAAGTGCGCTAGGAGCAAGGCACAAATATGCTGTAATGTTATTAGGGACGCATATCAGTTCAAAATAGTTGTCGTGACATGGCTGTCAGTCAGACTGGTTTCCGGGAGTTTTGTGTTGTGTGGTACCAGTTCTTTCGTAATTTTCGAGAGGATTGGTACTGTATGTTTCATATACAAGTGTGGTTTTGCCAATTCAGCTCAGCTTTGTAGCAACAGAAAATTGTGTCGAATTGTTTTACCACATTGAAACTCCATGCTAATCCCGCAGGACAGGACAGATAGTATAAATTGTGGAAAGGGGCCGAAATAAGGGCTGTCAGTTACACTCCAACATACAACTTCATTATTTGATCAAACATTACAAGATCCCAAAAAACTTAAAAAGAACACACGCACAGCTTTAATCCTAGGGACTTAATTACCGGCTGAAAGCCACTTTAATTTAAAAATGGCTGAATGCCAATAACTTAAAATGCAAGCATAATCAGAAATTTAACAGGCAAGCCTTATCTTAAAACAGTTCTTTAGTTAGGCTGAAATAAACAAGTTAAATTGGCTGAAGGCCTAACACTTAAAACTTCATAACAATAATTTTTTTTTTAAATACCAAAGGCCTCACGTGAAACAGTTCTTTAATTCAGGCTGAAGGCCTTAAGAGCAAAAGAACTCAAACTCAAAATCGGCTGAAGGCCCAAGACTTAAAATTCAACAATATTAAAAGTTTTAAAATGTGAAAGGGCTCACGTGAAACAGTACTTTAAACTAGGCTGAAGACATTAAGAGCAAAACAATTCTAATTTTTTAAAAAACGGCTAGAAGCCATACAAGTACAAACAACAACAACAAATTATAAAAAAAGGGAGTACACCCGAGGGCTCTCAGATGTTCGAGGGTCAGCCTGTAATTCAAATACTAACGCTCGCTTAGATGAGACAGGCAGTCGGGCGAACCATTCACGATCCGACGACAACCCGACCGACCGTCAAAGGACCCACCGACAAGATAACTTCTACTTCACCAGACCAGGGCACAACAGGGAGTTCAACGGAACGATGTAGAAGATATTGGCTCTGAGCACTGTGGGACTTAACATCTTAGGTCATCAGTCCCCTAGAACTACTTAAACCTAACTAACCTTAGGACATCACACACATCCATGCCCGAGGCAGGATTCGAACCTGCGACCGTAGCAGTCCCGCGGTTCCGGACCGCAGCGCCTAGAACCGCAGGGCCACCACGGCCGGCGAAGATATTGGCGCCCACAACCAATCATACATAGAGCTGTCAAACTACACACCGTGCTGGACAGAAACAACAAGATGAGAAAACTACACTGCCCGAAATTTATGTCAACGGCCAAACCAGAAGATTCCGCTGGTGCACTTCAGTTCAAATAACCAAATACAGTGAAACTCCACCGGAGGGTGGCTAGAATTTTCCAACTTGAAAACCACGTTGCTGCTCGCGGGAATACCCCAACAGCCGACAATGAACTCCAAACGACACATCGTGAAGAGTCTTGACTCTCGTGTCCAGGGTCAGTGAGCCACGGACCTCGTAGCAATGGGAACAGCACCACCCACTCTGACACCGTGTAGAGACCGCCAGCGGGCCCAGCCAAACTACGCCCCCACCGCGAATTTCTCGCTGCTCCACGTCAGACGACGGACTGCTCAGAGACAGTATGCCGACAACATTTAAAATATCTTGTCAGTCAAAATCACACAAACTACACACAGTTTCACGAACACTTGCACATAGAACTAGACAATGCTAACGGCAGTGACGGTACAGTAACAGGGACGAATCACGAGTCGGCACACACACAGCCATCCCATAAGCGATGGCCGGCCAAATACACGTCGTCCGGCAGACAACCGACCGACGGCCAACCAAAGTCGTCGCCACTCCAATTATGTGTGTGTCGGCAACCATCGGGTGAGTCATGGCGGTCCGGACCTCACTGCTGCCGCTCCTCGATTGAACTTGTGCAGCATGCCACCTCGAACACATCCAGGTACGAACTAACTGCTGACACGTTCCAACTGACTGGTCGACACACGACGACCGGTAAGTAATAGCAGTGCCACAAAGATAATACGGCAGGGCTTATATCGATAAGCGCTGCTGCTGCCACTCACGGGCAGGCAAAGTAGCAACTCAGCAACACAAGTAATTGAAACTAACGTAACAAGGTGGCAGTACGGCAAAAGCAGTATGTTAAATAAGAGATGGCACGAACACGAGCCACACACGGCTCACAACTTTTTATTCAAAAATTTGTAAATTGGATGGAATTTGTTTTGTAACATCGGATATTCAATTATGACGTTTGCAGTTTCTATAGAGAAGCTCAAAAGATGTTTACAGGTATGAAACTCATCGCATCAAAACTCATATTTTCTTAATTCAGGGTGGAAGGGGGGAAAAGGGAAGGAACTATTGGTACCAGCTGCATTGGGACTTTATGTGGAATCTGTGGCGAAAAGTGAAAATGTGTGCCCGATTGGTACTCAAACCTGGGATCTCCCGCTTACTAGGGAGTTAAGCACCGCGCCACCTGGACACGTGTTTACCACAAATGCATAGACTGTCTCGGCACACTCACTGGTCGACACCCATTCACACATCGCGCCACCTATCTGCAGACCCCATCCATGGCCTCCATGATTCCGCATAATGTCCAGATGCAGCTCATACCATTAGTTTCTTCCTCTTCCTTTTCCTTTCCTTTCTTCGCCCTCCACCTTAATTTTACATAACATTTATCGCAGCTGGGGGTTTCGTATGGTGTCTGTTTTTTCAGAGATGTCCGAAAGAACAAAACCCATGCGTTCATATAACGGATTCGCGGCGGTGGGAAATGAATACAAAACCTTCTGTGCAAATGCAGATTTACGTTCGACCTCCAGCGGGGATCTAAAATTAGCGAGCATGGAGGACGTGGAAAGAGACTGCAGATAGGTGGAGCTAGGTGGGTATTGGAAAAGCCGCGGAACATGCCAAGACAGTCCGCGCAGTCGGCTTTTGACCGTGGTCGTTGCTGGCCAACGCCCCACTGATGGAGTTGTTTACTTCGGCATCGCGCTATTTTTGTTGTCTACCGTCCACCATTACTGTACCTCGTGGCGCACTCTCACCCCCGAACGACACCTAAAGCAACACTCCAAGCCGAACATGCACGACCACGCGCTTATGAAATCGAACAAGTCATTCGCGAAGAGCTACTTATGGACCCACAAGAAGTGAAAAGTATTCACCTCTTCACTGGCAGTATCGTCTATATTACACTAACGATATAGGAAACGTGCTGAGTAGTTCGACTACACGGACTAAGTTTTAAGCATTCTGACGGGCACATCGGAGAGGCGACGGTAGACCACGCAGGTTTTGGTCTTCGAACAATTCATCTCTTTCAGCTCCCTTTCGAGGTTCCACAAGACATGGTCGTCGAAGCCTTCCGACACTACAGCAATATTGTGGGCAACATCACGGAAAACGGCAGACGTTCACAACATATCACGTGTTAAATGGTGTCCAACACACCAAGATAAAATTTTCCAAACACATACCATCCTGTCTGCCGATAGGTCGTGTACGAGCCATCATTATGTATGATGGCCAGCTGTGGACGTATGCACGATATGGAAAAAAGGGCCATGTTAGGTTCGATTGTCCCCATCGTCGTTTGCTACAGATCCCGGCCAGTGATGCAGCTCCCAAAGTGATGGTCACTTCTTTACCAGATAGCTACACCTCAGCTGTGTGCAGCCTGGATGTGTCACTTCAGGAAGCGCCTATTCTCCCAACGGCACTCCCTCTCGGGAACAACGGTACGGCAATATCTCCTCTGATGGCGACGAGACCATCAACCCTCCAGAGCTCTATGAACGTCTCGGCCATGGCGATGCACATCAAAGCACGGGAGCGTGGTGGGGTGGGCTTATACCACGTGCCAGACAGTGTTGTGGCACTTTTTAGCTCCCTACTGAAAGTCTGGCGCTGTTGCCCGACGAGCTTCAACGCACAGCTTTTACATGAATGTGTGCCAGTCTCCACGTCAGCCCCAGTCATGTTATCAGACATTCCATCCCCCTTTGATCACTTTCGGCATTTCTTCAAAGTGGTTCAAATGGTTCAAATGGCTGTGAGCACTATGGGAGGTCATCAGTCCCCTAGAATTTCGAACTTAGGTTTAAGTAGTTCTTAGGATATCACACACATCTATGCCCGAGGCAGGATTCCAGACTGAAGAGCCCTGAACCGCTCGGCCACTGCGGCCGGCTCGGCATTTCTTTCCGGAATTGGCTCTGAGCACTATGGGACTCAACTGCTGTGGTCATCAGTCCCCTAGAACTACTTAAACCTAACTAACCTAAGGACATCACACACATCCATGCCCGAGGCAGGATTCGAACCTGCGACCGTAGCAGTCGCACGGTTCCGGACTGCGCGCCTAGAACCGCGAGACCACCGCGGCCGGCTCTTTTCGGAATTAAGTTACATGCTCCACTCCTTACCACTTCCACGTACACTCCAAATAAAGAATGCACACGAAGCATTACAAATGCGTTGACCTCTCAATCCTATCGAACACAAGTTTCCTGAGCTCATATGGCTTTCTCGACACCAGTGTCCATTCCGCCTGGTTATTACCATCAGTGGCAATCCGGTGAACCACTTTAGTTTGCGCAGCGTCTGCCTTGTTGACATACCCCAAAGTTTGTTTACCATGATGTGGACGAACAGACGCCCACCGATTCTCATGTGGCCCGTTGTCTGACGTCTGGAGGGTCACACAGCATAATTTCCGTTTCCTTACCCGACAGACACCTACTGAGATCACTTTCCAGACTCTTATTCTAAGATGTGATTCATTACCCCACAATGTCATTACCCCACAATGAAAACTAACGCTTTGAGTTGGATATGAGGCCATACTGTTCACTACCTTTTTGGTCCTAACGAGAAATTGGAACTGAGTTATTGGACGTAGCTTGACGACCGACACTGTGCACTTGCTTGCAGCCTCGCATACAAGCAGTTCTTTTCCAGTTTTCTATGAAGCACCTTTTATGACCCGCCTTCCTGCTGCAAAATTCAAGCCATGAGATGCTAATACTTATTTTGCCGACATAATACTCTGCACGAAATACAAACAGAATCTCCATTAAAATTTCAATAACACAAGTTTGGATGTTCCAACATCCAAAGGTGCGAGCGACTCGTGGAATTCTGGTGCATGAATAAAAAAAAACTGGAAATTAAGAAAATTAAAGCAAAAACGGCCTTAAAATAACAAAACTAAAAAAACCACTACACAACTGCTTTCATTTTAATCACTACTCTCTATGTTCTCTCCCCCACTTTCTTCCTTTCCCACTCCCTTTTAATAATAGTTGTTTTGGAATATACACACATAAAAAAAAAAAGTTTTTCATCACCCAGGTTCCCAGAACTTCTGAAGATAGACGTTGAGTGTGGATATTGTATCACAGACACAGTCCCTTTGACTGTTCAGAGATGTCACTAAATCCTCTCAAAGATGTAAACAACCATGCAGGAGCAGCGCCTATTAGACGGAGGAGGTCCGACAGCCGATCAGTTTCAGTCATTCCACTAGGAAGGTGGTAATGGCTCGTGTTGTCTGTAGTTTGCCTACACTGTCAATACCACGGTTCGATCATTTCCGCGTTGTTACTTTGTGCCAGGAAGGGCCCTCAACAAGGTAAGTGTCCAGGCGTCTCTGAGTGAACCAAAGCGATGTTATTCGGACATGGAGGAGATACAGAGAGACAGGAACTGTCGATGACATGCCTCGCTCAGCCCCCCCCCCCCCAAGGGCTACTACTGCAGTGGATGATCGCTACCTATGGATTATGGCTCGGAGGAACCATGACAGCAACGCCACCATGTTGAATAATGCTTTTTGTGCAGCCACAGGACGTCGCGCAATAGGCGGCATGATGCGCAGCTTCTCTCCCAATGTCCGTGGCGAGGTCTATCTTTGCAACCATGACACCATGCAGCGCGGTACAGATGGGTCCAACAACATGCCGAATAGACCGCTCAGTATTGGCATCACATTCTCCTCACTGATGAGTGTCGCATATGCCTTCAACCAGACAATCGTAGGAGACGTGATAGGTGGCAACTCGGTCAGGCTGAACGCCTTAGACACACTGTCATACGAATGGGGCAAGGTGGAGTTCCATTTTGTTTTGGGGTGGCATTATGTGGGGCCGACGTACGCCGCTGGTAGTCACGGAGGGCGCCGTAACGGCTGTACGATAAGTGAATGCCATCCTCTGACCGATAGTGCAACCATATCGGTATCATATTGGCCAGGCATTCGTCTTCATGGACGACAAATCGCGCTCCCATCGTGCACATCTTGTGAATGACTTCCTTCAGGATAACGACATCGCTCGACTAGACTGGCAACCATGTTCTCCAGACATGAACCCTATCCAACATGCCTGGGATAGATTGAAAAGGGCTGACCCACCTACCACTCTGAGGGATCTAGGCAGAATCGCCATTGAAGAGGGACAATTTGGACCAACAGAGAGCCTTGATGAACTTGTGATAGTATGACGTGACAAATATAGGTATCCATCAATGCAAGAGGATGTTCTACTGGATATTAGAGGTACTAGTGTTTACTGCAATCTGGGCCACAACCTCTGAAGGTCTCGCTGTATGGTGGTACAACACGCAATGTGTTGTTTCCATGAGCAATAAAAAGGGCAGAAATGATGTTTATGTTGATCTCTATTCCAATTTTCTGTACAGGTTCTGGAACTCTCGGATCCGAGGTGATGCAAAACTTTTTTGGTGTGTGTAGATAGGCAGAATGGCAAAAGAGGTGATGTGCTGTCGCGTACACTGGCCAGCACACCATGTGGCATAGAGGTCACAAGAAGATCGATCGAGGCCAACGACAGACTCGCTGGAAACGCGCCGCCGACGCCCTCTCGGATGCCAGTGTTGAGGATCGCCGCTGTGGACCAGAGGGCCAGATAGATAGTTTGAGTTAGTTCGAGTCTGTACGCCGTGTGAGTTCCAGCATGTCACCGAGACGGAGCCGCAGTCACAGCCTCTAGCTTGGAATCAGCCAGCACATAGCGAACATAACAGTGTTCATAGCGGACTTTTTGTACTTCAACAGCAGTGGGGCTAAACCAGCCTATGTAAGAGAGCTTGTACCGCAGAACATGGAAGCTTAAGTTAAGTAGCTCTTCATTTATGAATAAAGAACCCAGTTATTAATTGCGTGCAGTTTGTGTTATGGAACGAGGATACCGGCCACTAACCAACATCTTTTCCTTGCTTCCCATGCTACAGCTCTACAGAGACGAGACGATACAAAAGCGGTTAGTGAAGATTCAGCAGGTGCAGTTTTCGTTTTTGTTGGGACACAAGCGGAGATGGCAAGTAGATCTATTTTTCGTAACTCTCTTATAAATAAATAAAAAAACGTAAGCGGGACATCTCAGGTTCGGGTACCGTCCGGCACACATTTTCACTCATCGCTACTGATTCCACGTGAAGTCCCAATGCAGTCGATATCATTATTTCCTTTCCTTTCCTTTCTCCCGCTCCATCTTGAATTCACATAACATGATTTTGCCAGATCAGCGTTTTGTAAGTTAGTTCTTGGAGAGACCATATCTCAAGACGAGGCTGTATTTGAAAGATTACAGATAGTGGATTTAAACTGGATGGTCACCGTATTGTACATACTATGTTTGGTTTTCATGAAACGGAGAGGAGTCTTTTGTGAAAAATGTGTTTGAAGAAAGTTAGTTTTTCAAATGCCAATTGCGAGGTAATCATATTTGATCCTTGGAATACCAAGTTGGGGAGGGGACGGGGGGGGGGGGGGGGGGCGGGAGCGGTAACTTTGTGCCCACCTTTCGAAAATTTCGTAATCTAGTTTGGTATTTTATAATTTAAAATTTCGTAAAATTCTTGGTTTGTTATATCAGTTTCCGTACCTGTTTTGAGTGTTTCAGTAAAACTTGAACCAAATATTTACGTTTCAGTAGGGAATGTGACTTTTCACAACAAATATCATATTCATATTTTCAGGTTCGCGATACTTCTTACACATCTTTATAGCTTTAAAATACATGTAGCGGTCGAAATAAATTGCAATTAAGTAAATTTGTGTTTGCTTAATCATTTATTGTGGACACAAAGTAACCCCTCCCCCATCTTTGGTATTACAATGTGGAAAATGTGTTTGTATTGTTAGTGTTAATATTGGACAACAAAGTCGCAGAAAAAAAACTGTAGTTGAATTTAAATAACGGAAGTCATTCAGGACGATTGCAAGAGATGATTAGTTTTTCTATTGTATTCTCGTTTTACTCAGTTAATATTATTTTCATAAAGTGGTAAATACCTGTTAGTCTCGGACAGAGTTAATTTTGATTAGTGGGCCATTGATTGAAATAGTGCAAAGTTGGAAGCTCCAGAGGGAAGGAAATATTGACTACAAATGTTCGTAGCTGGTTTTCTACTTCTCATTTCTCCTGACAACACGAACAGCTGTATTTGTTTCTTTTTGGATGACAGTACCATGGTCCAGTGCTTATCTTATCGTCGCGTTTGGATCCGCTGGGCTATAGGTCGTACTTGAGCAGTTTCCGCCTCCTTCCAAGTCGCCGTCGTTGCCAGCTGACTCAGCGAGCTAACCGCTTTGGGGTCAGCTTTACTGCGTACCCAGTGCATTAATAAGCACGCCCCATTAATTTCTTTGGTCTTCGAAGACCTTTTTATTCAGTATTATTTTGCCATCCACATTAGGGAACGGGCGGGTCAACAGTACTGCTTATTGCACCCAATGTCATTATATATGTATTATATTCTGAAGTTGCTTTTTTTTTGCTCATTTCGGTTTCCGAAGATCTTCCCGTCGAATTGTTACTTGGAGAGCAGCAATGTATGATGTCCCATGGCCAAGATTATGAGAACCATATATTATTATACATTTTTTCCACGATATTAAGCAATTATATTTGTCATATGTAAAAGAAACTCTGCTGAAAGTCAAGGAAGAATGCGATTATAAAGAAAAACTTATCTGTAACATAAGTATTATTATTATCTTTGTTCTTTTTGGTATTGGCGTGAAACAAAATGCGCTAGATTCTCTCCTGATTTGTCTTGTTCTGATAGGACGCCATTGTGCGCCATCTACATAATAAGGTGTGTACATGTTTTATTATTTGAGCAGTGAGCTCCAATGTAAGTCTAAAGTATTGCTGTTGTTAATTTTACCTGTAACCTGCACCACATATCCAGATTGCTTGTCCCATCATTTTTAAAAGAATTTCAGACGCCGCACCGGCAGCAAGCTGAACATCGCTGGACGCCGACAATTGGCCGCCATTAAGTGGCAATTTCAAATTATCCCGTTCTTTCCACAGACGACCCTGGAGATCGGCGATATTATTTCTTTCGTTTATGATCTATAGGAAACTGATATTTTCTAAGTACTTCACGGTTTATTCAGACGATTTATGTTACATGAAATAGAACAGACTGCACTAAGACGAAATTCAGTGACACGTAGGTCCTTACGTATTGAAAATGGTGAAATACTTCTTTGTGAATGTATATAGCCAATTCATCTAAGTAACTTCAGTAGTCATACAGGATCTCAAGCTGCATTTTTGTGTCAGTAAAATCTAAGAACGATCCGTGCCTTCGCAAAGCTTTGCAGTGAAACCAAGATAAAATAAAATAAAATAATAAAACCCCACATTCACATTCCATTCAACAATACACATAATAATAGGTTGTATATATAAATATCACAAATGGGGATGAATCCAGAATTCAACATACAGCATGAGGAGATCATGTGACGACACCAGAAAACAGAGATGTTTGGCTACTGTTGCTGTTCTCATCTTATATCGTCTTGTTTTTGTTTACAGTGGCACGATTCGGTAAAAGTGAAGGGTGTCAAATATTTCCTTCATACATATCTCGGTATATAAGTTGAAATCAGGCCAACAGTAAAGTTCCCTCCCGGCCCCCCCCCTTTTCCTTTCGCAAAAGAAATATAAATAATGGAGAAAATAAGTAAATTCTGATGACCAGAATTACGGTGGCAAATCTTTCTATGTAAATAATGATCTGTTAAGAAAAACGACTATTAAACCACTACTGCGAAGATGTCATACAGCCAGCCATTATTCTTTTGCAATATACCATCCGGTTAAATACGAGTTATGATCAACTAACAACAGAACGAGGCGCAAATATGATAGTTTGTAGGTGGAATAGAAATATCCTAAAGTATTTGTACCTGTAAGATATTTGTATAGACATGTAGCGGGATGTAGAAATATAGTGACGCGCACAGAGGGTAGCACATATGTGCCGAAAGACATCTGACCTAATATTTTAAGGAGAAGAAAGCACGCTTGCAAGATATGATATCCATTAATTGTTCCCGCGTAAAAAGTTTGGACATAATGCTGATAGTACGCAGCTATGAACTTCTGGAAAAACAGTTTTTAAACTTCCGCGAGCACCGCTTGTTTGTCATTCGCTCCTCTCCATTGCAGGCACTACTCTGCAATGGACCAAGTAAGAGACTGGAGAAATACTGTCCTGATATTGATATAATGCTTTGTTCATTGTGTCAGACTGCGCAGCTTCTAATGTGTAGTTAGGGCCGGAGATCTCTTTCATTTGAACATTTTTATGTCGCGCTTCATAAATGGAATGTAAATGAAAGAAACGAATTACTGTGCAAGTAAAAAAGCAACGAAGCGCTGTTTGATTATTAATATCGCTGATGTGCGTTATTTTGTTTGTATTTTAAAGCTAGCACTGTTAATGTGAAGTACATTTGCAGGATGATTTGCATGATTAATTTGTATTTATAAAATGATTAACTTCATTCCTTAATAATTATGCAATCGCTTAGGTTTATTCATTTTGATTTAGAGGAGTATATATAGCTGCAGAATATCAGTACGACAATATTGTTAAAATAACATTGGAGATACATATTTGCGAGGCTGGCTTATTACGTACTCGTATTACTATTTTTAACGTAGAAGTATTCTCCAACGGTATTTCAAAACACACTGGGTTGACGTGGCCCCCTCCCAAATCCTCCTCTCTCGCCATGAACATCCGACAAATAGCAGCGCACTGCTTGTCACTGCGCAATATACTACATTGCTCCCGGACGCTAGGCGGTTGCAGTGGGGGAGGACGAGCACAAATAATTGGCGCGCACGAAAGTTTAAAATCTGTACTTTGAGAAAGTCTTAAAAGCGTACTATTATAAGTACGTCCCAAATTTTCGCGTGGGGGATACATTGCTGGGGCTGACATCTTTCAAGTGTGCTTTTTCTTTGCTTAAAATAAAGTGTCAGGTTGGTGATGTTTCCTTGTGAATAGCCACACGAGATGAAGACAGAGCTGTAAAATGTCGAGTGATGTACACTGGCGGCCGAAAGAAATGGTTCAAATGGTTCAAGTGGTTCGAATGGCTCTGAGCGCTATGGGATTTAACATCTGAGGTCATCTGTCCCCTGGAACTTAGAACTACTTAAACCTAACTAACCTAAGGACATCACACACATCCATGCCCGAGGCAGGATTCCAACCAGTGACCGCAGCAGTCGCGCGATTCCCGACTGAAGAGCCAAGAACCGCTCTGTCAGCGCGGCCGGCCCCTTCGAAAAAGTACCAAAAAATTTTATTACTAGTGTACAAGAGACCTATGTGCAGTAACTACAGAGGCAGAACGAACTAACACCTGTAATCAACAAATGTGCATTCGATCAGTCAGTTGTCAGCTGGCAGTATTAAGTTGTGAACGTGTTGCCGTATTGTGTCAGAGTTTTTGTGTCAAAATCGCAATGAAGTAACGTCACTGAATCAAGTTTTAAATATATTCTCTAGAACGTTTGTAGGAACAGAAAAAAATGTGCAGAATGTTCGTACCGAGCACCCTGACTGCCGAAAAAAAAAAAAATAATAAAAAAATAAAAAAAAAAAACGACACGTGGACGCCTGCTGTGACTTCACTGAAATGCAAAACGTAGACAATTCTTTTCTGGGAAAAGATATCATGTGTGACGGGACAGGATTTTGTAGACACAAGCTCACCACGAATCGACAAAGTACAGAACTTTACATAGAGGGTCAACGCTTTGACCGACACTGATGCCAATGTGAGGCAAGAGTTGAACAACATCCTAAAGGACGACTTCTAAGCTCATCGGAAATGCAGTCTTAAACTTTCTCTGTTTTTTATTAATTAGCTTCTTTGACTGGTGAATTCTGAACATTTAGATTACCGCAAGTAGAATACTAAAACCGCAGCGGGTTCCCGCTCCATTGTCCCATACCTCACTATCGCTTTGCCCTGTCAGTGCCACCGATCATTGTCAGAGGTGGGGGCCCTGACCACTGATTAAAGTTTTTCACTCTCGTTCCTCTGGCACTACTGTGTGGCTTCACGTTGTATGGGATGGGTGATAGGAGGTGCTGTATTAAAACTCGGAGAGAGCTTTCCAAGTGATTTTTTTTTTTTTAGCTACAGTGCCCTTGTTCCTCTTGGTCTGCGTCACACGGCCCCGCAATGCTGAGGAAGCACCCCAGCGGCCTGTGAAATGCAAGGCTGTGTTGAGCTGCCCTTGTACACCAGTGGAGTTGCAATGTCGTCAGGATGCCAGGAGCTGACTCAGCGATCTGCGTCCCTGCCGACTCAGCGCCGATCAGTGTGAGCTGCAGGCGGCCAGCTGTGTTTCTTACCGCCGGTGTGGCTGAGATCGCGGCGACGGCAAGCGCCCGTGATCTGGCGTCAGAATCAGAGGCACTTGCTTCGGGATACCTCTGGGGTGTGTTGGATGCCAGGATGACTGCCTGCGTTAGTGAATTTTGGAGTGGCCCACCGCTGGCTGGCTGGTTTCGGACCCCGCGTCGGCCTCAGAGGATCGAACCAATGACCTGCCGTGGACTGGAATGCTGGAGCCCCATCTGCTGCCGTGTGTAACTCGTGGTGTGACACGCCCCACCATCCAGGAGAACTGTCACACTTCAATGAATCTCGTTAGAAAACGACACCTATTTATACTCGGCTGTGCGCCTCTGTTTTGCTAACGTGCCGCTTTGTGTCACATACGTATTACACTTAGGTTGGCCAGCGGCCTCCTTTTGCCTGTGACTTGCGCCATGAAAACTGCTGTGTGTGCCTTCTCTGGCAGTTCTAGCTCCTGTGGCCTATCCTTCGCAACTGCTGGTATACATAACTCACTGCAATCTGGCCCGCACATGGCTGTAACTTGCGCTCAGTATATCGCACAAAACTAACTTTCCCTATCCTAAACGGTGGTGCCGCTACAACGTCTAATATATGGACAGATGCACGTTAACTGGCAACATGACTTCCCTTTGTACCTGACAGAAATCGGTAATTTCTTCCACCACTTCTTTGTGCAAGGCTGATGATTTTAGGTGCATATGTTTTATATTTTGCAAGGAAATGGGTAGCAACAAGGTTGTAGATCAAATACAGAGAAGGTGACACAGACTACTGGAACAAACAGCCACTTGCGGGCGGTCGTTAATGAATAGTTCACGTAGTGAACGACCGGCCAGTACGAAGTACAGAACACAGCACAGGTTCTTGGACAGCGTGATCAACCATCCAATGAGTAGTTCAATTCATGAACAATATACAAACGAACCTGAACTATACGCTTACCGCGATAGTTGAGGTTTCATGGAACGCCGGAGAGTGCCTTAGCCTAGTTAGGCTGCGGTATTTACCTGTTTTTGTAGTAGGCGAAGCTCACCTCACCTGTCGCCTCGCAGCCCCGGATGCTAATGTCACAATAGCGCGCCGTGGCCTATTTCTCAGTCGCCTCCACGGCCACAGGACGACTTCTAGCTGGGCTGCATCGACATCAATACACGAGTTGGGCGGAGAAAGTGAGTTACTATGAGGTGGTAAACGCACTACCTGTCGGCGATGCCTGGCAGTCTTTCGAAACACCCCATTTATTCAGTTTGTACTTTGAATAAGCAGCAAAAGAAACAAAAGAAAAATTTAGAGAAGAAATAAAAGTTCCAGGAGAAGAAATAAAAATGGTTCAAATGGCTCTGAGCACTATGGGACTCAACTGCTGTGGTCATAAGTCCCCTAGAACTTAGAACTACTTAAACCTAACTAACCTAAGGACATCACACACATCCATGCCCGAGGCAGGATTCGAACTTGCGACCGTAGCGGTCGCTCGGTTCCAGACTGTAGCGCCTAGAACCGCACGGCCACACTGGTCGGCGCAAAGGTGTTGGAAGAGCAGTTGAACCGAGTGGACAATGTCTTGACAGATTCATATAAGATGAACATCAACAAAAGGAAAACAAGGATAATGGAATACGGTCGAGTTACACCAGGTGAAGTTAAGGGAATTATATTAGGAAACGAGACACTTAAAGAATAAATAATTCAAAAGCAAAGATCGCTTAAACACTGTTTACTAGATGGCCGGTTTCAACACACTAAAAGGTGCCATCATCGGATCTGGATGTAGCTTAATATGCATAAATCATTTGGATATAACGATACATGCGGCAGACCAGCTGATATAAAATCATTGTCACAGAAATAAAAAACAAATGCTCTCATGGTCATTCTATTTCATCAGATGTATAAAAACTGAATTTTTATTTCTGCAACAATCATGTTATATTAGCTGGTCTTCCTCATGTATCGTTATATCCAAATGATTTACGCATGTTAAGCTACATCCAGATCCGATGATGGCACCTTTAGTGTGTATAAACCGGTCACCTAGTAAACAATGTTAAAGCGATCTTTGCTTTTGAATTATTCATACAACAGAGTGATCGCCCCACAACACACTATGTGTTCACCGCAAAACACTTAAAGCAGTTGATGAGTTTTTCCAATTGGGCAGTATAATAACTGATGGTGGCCGAAGTAGAGAGGATCTAAAATGTAGACTGGCAATGCCAAGAAAAGTGTTTCTGAAGAAAAGAAATTTGTTAACATCGAATATAGATTTTAGTCGTAGGAAGTCTTTTTGAAAGTCTTGGTCTTGAGTGTAGGCATGTGTGGAAGTGATACATCGAAAACAGTTCAGACAAGAAGAGCATGGAAGCTTTTGAAATGTGGTACTACAGAAGAATGCTGAAGATCGGATGGGTACATCATGTAATTAATGAGAAGGTACTGAATAGAACTGGGAAAAAAATAAATTTGTGGCACAACCTGCCTAGAAGTAGGGATTGGTAGACAGGACACATTCCGAGACATCAAGGGATCACGAGTTTAGTATTGGAGGGAAGTGTAGAGGATAAAAATCATAGAGATGAGTACACTAAGCAGATTCAGAAGGATGTAAGTTACAGTAGTTAGTCGGAGATGAAGAGGGTCGCGCAGGAGAGACTAACATGGAGAGCTGCATCAAACCAGTCTTCGGACTGAAGACCACAACAACACAACCCCATTTCAGGAAATCCACGGATTTTAAACTTTTGGCGGCAGACTGTCCACATTAAGAAATTCAGAAACTTCATCTAAGAGATCGAGAAGTACACATACTGAAAGGTGGTTCCATAGGAGTTATAGGAATAAATGCTATAGAGGATCAATCGTAACTTCATCTATCAAATTCTGGAGCGCTATTTTGTGACAAGGAATCCCTTGAGTGCGGGGTCGCAAAAGACCAATGACGTTTACGGCATTCGACGCTCCGCGTATTGTCTACCCTGCCCACAAAACTGGCTGTTAATGGTAACGGTAGACGGCACTGGAGGTATCCAATGACGCGCACAGCATGAGGCTACGGAGGGTAGCTGAACTGCTTAGTCGACGAGCAACTCTCAGCAGACCCACAGTACGAGTGGAGTTGATACAAAGCAGAGCAATGGCAAGGATAAACAAAGCAAACATTGCGTTACATCTACGACAACAGTTGCCGAAGTTGAAATTTCGTCATAAAGGAACCTAAGGAATTTCGCAGAGTCGCAGCTGAAATATTAGTGTTTCTTCAACATGTCAGTGGAATAGGTGCTGTCATATACGCTCGACAGTGCGGACAATATACATGAGTGCAATGATGACTACACGTGTGTAACACGTGAAAGTGATACTGAAACAGGTGTCGTGCCATTTAGTCCATCAACAGAGAGCCACAAATCCCGTCTCCAATGAAACGTAGTAAAGGACAATCATCGTCCAAGGAACAGGTACTAAACTTAATTACGTACATGAAAAAAAAGTGAACAGGTAAGTCCGCAGCAGCATGACCGTGTCGTGTATAAGAAAAACATAAGATATTCAAAGAAGAACAAGGTGCACTTTTTACAAAAAACCGACGTGTGCGCGTTTCAAGGATACTCGATGCAATTTACAGAATGTACGTCATAATGACCTGTTACGTTATTCACATCCAACTGCGCGTGGCGTAGATTACTGCATAACTTCAAACGCTGTTACAGAATTGGAAGACGTAAAATAACGAAATTTCAAACAAACAGTCAACTTGACGATGTTCAGCAAACTGTGGAATCGGCCTGAAAATTTGTAGATGAAATAAACAAACTCACCCCATCGTTTAGTAAGGAATTTGTTTTCAACCCCGACCAATTGGGATTTGCATTGGACATGCGTATGGAGGGGGCCCTCAAAATTAGACGTGAGCTAACATCGGTTCCTTAACGCATTCGTATACAATTATATCGACTGTTAATCTGGATAGTAAATTGACTGGAAAGTTATTTATTGTTGTGCGAGAAGTTGGAGGGGTCTGCTCGCTACAGTTCTTCTCGTGTGAATGATCTAGCAAGGACAGTATGGTATATTTACGCCACAGCAAGCAAGAGTAGGAAATTGGGCGTAAGATAACTACAACTGTGATATGAGCAGTGCTTCTGGCCAATAGCTGGTGAAAATAACTTGCTTTTGCTTGATTTCTAGCTGCGTATAAAAATCATACTCCTTTAGAGCAAATTATCCCTCCTAAAATGTGTGCGAGTCCTCCCTTGGGCATGGGTGTTGTGTTGTCCTTAGCGTAAGTTAGTGTAAGTTAGTTTAAGTAGTGTGTAAGACTAGGGACCGATGACCTTATCTGTTTGGTCCCTTAGCAATTCACACACATTTGAACATTTTTTTGAAAAGTGTGTGACATTACAGTTCACACTACCTGGAATCACTGGATAAATTCTGGCTCTGGATGTGTGTTTTCCCCGTGCCTATAAGACATGTTATTGCACTATCTGCAGCTACGTCTTAAAAGATAGCCAGTTTCACGATAAGCTCCCCGACAGACTGTTTCGCATCCGGTTGCATGCCATCACATTCCACCAGTTATCAACCCATTACACGAGCCTGAGCTGTACGCATTCTTTCAGAGTGGAACGCCCTGCACAGTTTGTAATTCCTCAGGAGTTCGCCTTCTATCTTGATGGTGTGGACTTCTGCGATCACTGTGGCGCGCCACTTTTCATTCGGTTTTCATGGTGTAAGTTAATGGTTTGTTTTGAACATTTCTTGAATGTCGACGATGTCCATTTTGTGAAGTGTAATACATAGACCCCATAGAAGGTTGATCTCTGCGCCTCCCGGACGCTCGTTTTCTGTGCTGATGCACAGGGCGAGTCATTACCAGCTAATGTTGTTCCTGTCATAATTATTAAAACAACACTTTCAAACGAGCCTTACCACAGACTGAACTTGCAACCTCGCATTCGAGGAGTTCCTTGTGAGTGTTTTGGTATGATGGAGACGTCGTCTCCCGAGCCTGCTTACAGTGTAACTACAGCGTATGCGATCGGTTACCCAAAGAATTTTGTTCCTGTGCAAACACCTTCACATCGGTGAAAAACCTGTAACATACGATCACCAAAACGTACGAAACGAAATACAGAATTGTGCAACAACTGACAGATGCAAAAGTACAGTGTCTGTGCGAGAACAGCTGAGCATAGTGCCGTTGCGCTATTCTGCCATTGTATTCACGTGCGTATCGACCACCTCGTCATCAACAAAACTACCCTTAGTGCAGGCTTGAGACCGAAGAGTAAAATGGCTATTACTCTTATCAACATAAAGCACTGTGACAGGAACAAGTTTGTTCCAAACATGAGACACAGCATACATCGCCGATAGCGTCACTGTACTGTAGACATTTTCATTTCCGTATTGGAGGATAAATGAGGATAAGAAATCAAAGAAAATGCAACTGGGCCTGCATGTAAACGCGATACAAAAATAAATTATGTTATTTTCGTTGTTGTGGCTCCATCCGAAGACAGAGTCCTGCGACAAGTTGGGACCTAGTGACGGAAGCACAAGTAAGCACAGCCGCTGCTAGACGCAACGACGAATGAGAGACATTGGCGTAGACCTGCCCCCCAAGAGTTTCCACGGAACACCTTTTGGTGCTTGTTTATGCCAGAGCGGAGAGCCGCTAAGCCCAGTCAGCAGTCATCGCCGAAGGCGACAGCATCGTCTCTCTACAGTACTCAGTGTTAATAACAAATTAATGTAGCCCTACGTGAGATTACTGTGGAAATGTGTTGTTTCAAAGTTAAGTATTTCGTATTGTTCGACTTAAAATAAGCAACTACTACTACTACTACTACTACTACTACTACTACTCTGTAACGAGCGACTGAAGACCGCAGCTGCTTTACACCAAAATACTCATTAAATATCCCTGAATAACCTCAGAAGTTTGTCGGTGAGTTTTATGTTCACGCGGTGTAATCTATGCTGCACGTTTTCATAATCGCAGACACATGACCCTATGAAATGAGTGGCATAAATATCTCAACACCTTGTCTCAACTAGCTATAATACGTAAGAGGAGCCTGCTGTAGTGCTATTAGTGTCCACAGAGGCCGGCCGCTGGAACAGAGCGGTTCTAGGCGCTTCAGTCCGGAACCGCGCGACTGCTACGGGCATTGATGTGTGTGATGTCCTTAGGTTAGTTAGCTCTAAGTACTTCTGAGTTCTAGGAGACTGATGACCTCAGATGTTAAGTCCCATAATGCTCAGAGCCATTTATCCACAGAGGCGCGGATTGAAAAAAAAAAAAAAAAAAATAAAGGACCCCTCCCGCACAGGCCATGAAGGTCCAAATGTACCGACCGGCCGCCGTGTCATCATCAGACCACAGGCGTCACTGGATGCGGATATGGTGGGGCATGTGCTCTGCACGCCGCTCTCCCGGCCGTATCTCAGTTTCCGAGACCGGAGCCGCTACTTCTCAATCAAGTAGCTCCTCAGTTTGCTTCACAAGGGCTGAGTGCACCCCGCTTGCCAACAGCGCTCGGCAGACCGGATGGTCACCCATCCAAGTGCTAGCCGAGAGCGACAGCGCTTAAGTTTGGTGATATGACGGGAACCGGTGTTACCACTGCGGCAAGGCCGTTGCCGCGCGGGTTTTACCTTAGCGTTTAATGTTGCATGCGACTCCCATATTTTGTCAACTGGCCAAAGGCCGTAACCGAGAACACAGACCGCGAGACCGTAAGCTAAAGTAAATACACGTAACTAACATTTCGTCCGAGGCCGTCAGCTGCGATTTCTTTTGACGTTGGACGGCGGCGGCCAGATCATAGTGGTGAACTGCGGGGAAGATCAGACGCTTTCTCAGTTCCAGGGCAGCAAATCCTGAGCTCCATCCATCTTTTAGCGTGGGACTACCAAGTTTTGCACTAACAGAGAACGACGAGGTAAGAAAACTTAGTACGAAACTACCATTTACGTTCATATAAATAATGCACTTGGTGAGCGACCTGTTAATGAAATGAACCGGCCAAAGTCTGTCTCAGTAGATAGCGAATCGTTTATATTCTTACGAAGGAAAATAAAAATGAACCGAACAGCGCATAATGAGAAGAGGCTGCTTGTCTTGTGGTGGGCATTCTCATAAACGCCGACTGGCTGAACTTTTAAGCTGAGCTGTTACAGGTCGGTGGACGTGACACCTTCCGAAATGCTGAGAATATCAGTCTGCTTCTAGATGTACCGCTGGTGAGGCAGGAATGTATCTTTCTTGCTTAGGTTCTGTGTCTCGCGTACAACAGGACAAGTATTCGATTCTGTAAGTGTTTAGTATCCCATATGAAAGCTCAGTTAAGAGCGATAAAATAGTTAAGCTAAGTAATCGTCAGTATTTAAGTGTGTTCAGTGTGTTTTGTGATGGAGTACACTGGATTTGAGTGTCACCTAACGTGCGTATTGTGAAAGTGCTAGGCACTCTAACAAATATACCAGGCAGTGTACTATCGATTTAACTCCGTTCGCAGACGTGTATTTTAACATCGCAATTTTTAGTGTCTCTCTAGGCTGGAATTACTTATAATTATTTTATTAAATAAGATCTTGCACGTTGTTTGACATTACTTATTGCAATGTGAGTTATCCTGCATTTGATTCAATATAAATTACTGTCTAGGTTTTAACGCTTAGTGCCTTTTCATTCACGAATTAATAATGTTGATGTGGGACATTCCATACTCACTTCGTAGCCTTGCTACAGGCTCTCATATATAGCTTTAGTGTGTATGGTGCAAGTAAAAGCGTAAAGCAAGTATTACACACTGCGATACAACTTTATAGGAGACGCCATCACATTATATCCCGTGGTCTACGTGTGGTATCTAAGTATAATTACAAAAGCGGTTTGGGTCCTGGATTCGAATCTCACCAGTGCTTAAATTTTCAGTAAAAATCTTCAGCAGTGGCGGCAGACGAAAACCTCATTCTGCCAATGACCATGTCAAGGAGGTCGGAGGAGGGAGTAGAGTTTCAGAGCACCCTCTTACACGTGGGGTGGGAAACTGTTCCTACAAAGGCGGAAGAATCAGCAATGATCAACGACATAAGGGTGCAGAAAGCAATGGAAACCACTGCGTTAAACACACGTAATGTGGCTGGACATGACAGCAAGCGTGTTTTGATAACAGCTGCAATATAGTCCTCAGCACTTTCCGGAAAATGAATGACTACTAGACGAGATGACAAACTACTGGTGTTCCATAATATCAACCACAACAAAGATGCCCTGAAATTAACCTTTTAAATCAACTTTTTGTTTACTACCGTCCTCCAAGCGTCGACGATGTTTTATGCGGGTAGAGTAAAGATCGCAGTTGACGGAAAAGTAGGCTATAGAAAACCCCGCAGGACATCTTCAGGTTCTATTTTATCTCTCTAACGATGTATAAACAATAAACTCTGCAGATTATACTGCGATTAGGTAGCAGTAAAATGTTATACCTTTCGGATACGGATAATCGTTGTAGTATTAACCGATAATCCAAGCATGTTTAAGACCATCCAGAGTACCAACTGCCAAAAAAAAAAAAAAAAAAAAAAAAAAAATCTCGAAAGTACTGACGTAATGTAGAAGTTACTGCGAATACTCAAGAACATAAGTTAGTTCTGACGGATTCCATGGCATAGTAGAATATTTCGTAGGACATGTGGTCTCTAAATTAAAAGGTGTTATGATGATCTCTCCATTGGTAAAAGATTCCTGACAGGTCGCCACTTTGGATCTTGGGATCTCCGGGAGGGGACTCCTATCTATGAGTCGGACCGTGGAATATCAAAAGTTTGAATCTGGCAGGAAACCTAGAAAATCTGAAAAGTAAATGCTAAAACTCAGTCTGGATATAGCGCGGTTAGTGAAACGGAAAGTAGACAGTGATTTCTGGTCAGACGTGTACCGGGTAAAAGCAACAGCAGCAGAAAATTATATAACGGGAGTAGGTTTCGTTATGAATACGAATGTAGTGCAGACAGTGAGTTATTGTGAACAGTTCAGTGATAGGATTGTTCTCATCAGAATCGACAGCAAAGCAACAGCGTGAACAATAGTACATGTATACGTACCTACGTCGCAAGCGGAAGGTGAAGAAATAGAGAGAGTATATAAGTATACTGAATGGGTAATTCAGTACGTAAAAGGAGACAAAAATCTAATAGTCCTGGGAGCTTGAAATGCGATTGTAGGGGCAGGAGTAGAAGAGAGAGTTACAGATGACTCTGATCTTGGTAGTAATATCGAGAGAGGAGAAAGATTCATTGAGTTCTGAAATAAATTTCACTTAGTAATAGTGAATACTCTGTTCATGATTCACAAGAGGAGGAGGTATACTTGGAAACGGCTGGGAGATAGAGCAAGATTCGGGTTAAATTACATCATGGTCAGGCAGAGATAGCGGAATTGAATAGTGGCTGTAGAGAATACCCAAGAGCAGATATAGACTTAGATCACAGTTTAGTATTGATGAACAGTAGGTTGAAGTTTGACACTAGTGGGGAAGCATAAATGTGCAAAGAAGTGGGATATGGAAGTACTAAGGAATGAAGAGAGACTCTTGAAGTCCTCTGAGGATATAGATATTTCAATAAGGAGTAGCTCGGTACGTAGTTCGGTTGAAGAAGATTGGACATCTCTAAAAAGGGCAATCAAAGATGTTGGAAAGAAAAAAAGTAGGTACAAGGAATGTAACTTGGAAGAAACCATGGCTAATGAGAGATATACTTGAGTTGATCAACGAAAGAATGAAGTAAAAGAAAAGTTCATGGAAATCCAGGCATACAGAAATACGAGGAGACAGGAATAAAATAAATACGAAGTACAGGGAAGCTAAGGCGAAGCGGCTGCATGAAAAAGTGAAGAAATCGAAAAACAAAAGATTGTCGGAAGGACTAACTCAGCATATAAGAAACTCAAAACATTCTGCAGCGATATTAAAAACAAAGTCGGTAACATTAAGAGTGCAACGGGAAATACGCTTTTAAATGCAGAGGAGAGTGTGAATCGGTGCAAAGAGTACACTGAAGCCCTCTACGAGGGGGAGGGGAAATTGTAGTCCAGTGAAACTGTCGAAAAAAAGCCTGTACCTTGCAAAAGGTGGGGTAGAAGATTTTATTTTTTAACTCGTTCATATTGTTGGAAAGGTTAGAAAACGAAGTTTTGCCAACAAAATTTCTCTTGGGAAAACTTTCTGCAGTCAAAAAACTTCGAAAATTTCGAACTTTTCAGTTTTTTCAAAATATCTCAGTTTCATTTGCTCCTATCGTTTTGACGTCTATTTTCTTTTTTTAAGAGCACAAAATTCTCTACAAATTTGATTCTTACCATTTTTTTCTACTCCCAGTATCTAAGGCGCTACAGGACGTCAAAAAATAGCATTTTTTCAAATTTCGAGCAAAGTGGCAAATAACCTAATTTTTTAACACTGTTATTTCAGTTTCTATTTATGTAGTATAAACATATTACTCATCATGATATTCATCGGAATTTACCATCTCTCTGCTGCAGGGCCAGGACAAACAGCATCATATTCAGTAACTACGAACACATTCACGTCGGATTGCGTGAAGTTTATTTGTGTTACAATATGTAATAAGATTGCATGCAGGTGCCGTACATTTTCTACAGTTGACTGACGTTAATGATCAGTTTTAAGAAAAAGTATGTAGGAATTATTCTTTAGCGGACAAAAGCGTATTTATTCTTTGGCCTTCGTTCCAGTGGAAGATGTGAAGTCAGGTGGACCGAGTAAATTTTTTGTCATTGATGGAGGGTACCTTATCCACAAAGTGACCTGGACTCGAAATGTTTGCTTCAAGTCAATAGCCCAAAGCTATGTCTCTTATCTGCAATGTCATTTTGGATCTCAATTTGCTATTGTATTTGATGGGTATCTATGTGAGGGAGACTAATGTAGCACAAAGAGTGCTGAGAGGATTCGTAGGTCCAAAAAACATTCTTCGGTTGACGTTGTGGTTGAATCAGAGATGGTGAACCAAGTCCCTCAGGACAAGTTCTTGTACAATGAACGAAACAAGATGCGTTTGATCACACTTCTTAAAAAGGAATTTCTGGAGTGTAGCACTGAATTGCTCCAGGCACAAGAAGATGCTGATGTTATGATTGTAACATCTGCCATTTCAAGAACCAAAGATTTTGGAAGTGTTGTCATTGTAGGAGAAGATGTTGACCTGCTTGTACTCATGACCGGTTTGGGGCAAGGCATTGAAAACTTATGTTTCTTAAAGCCAGGAAGAAGAAATGCAGAAGACAAGTGGTTTTCCACTGCAGCTTACAAGTTTGACAGTGAATATATTCTGTTCACTTACACCTTTAGCGGATGTGATACAACATCCGTTTTTTTGGTCAAGGAAAAATTAAGTGCTGCAATATTGTTGCGAAAAATGAACACCTAACCTCAGCCCTTTGCACGTTCAATAAGCCACATGCTACCCGTGTAGAAATAATAACAGCAGGATAACAGGTTACTATCGCATTGTATAGTGGAGGTGTCAGCAGTTCCCACGCACTAGACCATTTGCAGTACCAGCTATTCGCCAAGTCTGCCGCAAAAAGCAAACTGAATCTTGCACGGTTGCCACCTACACAAGATGCTTCACATCATTCGTTGCGAACTTACCAACAAGTCCAAAGCTGGATGGGAAACTGGAAACCTCCTGAGAGAAATGGGGCTGGACTCACAGTGACCACGGTCCAATAACCGTTATAATGAGCCAAGATCCAGCACCTGAAGCACTTCTTCACATTGTTTCATGCTCATGCAAGCTGAACTGTGGCGGAGCGTGCTCCTGCAGAAAAGCGGGTTTGAAATGTTCTTCAATTTGTAAGAAATGTATTGGGGTCAACTGTGAAAACGTGCCAAAAATTTTTATATGAAGACAGTGAAGATGTTATGGAGGATGTTGAGGAAACCGCTGATGAAATCAACGTACTTGCTGAGGCTGATTCGCTGTTTAAAGAAGAGGTCAATCTGGGATCAACTCTATGTACAGACCCTGAGTCCGTAACTCAAGGTACTTCTGGTGACACTGAGGAACCTAGCCCATCAAAACGTTGGAAGTGACGCTCATATCTGTCTCAAGTGCGCTAAAGTGCGATATTACAAGTATTGCACACACAGAACTGTCAACATTTTTTAGTAACTGACAATGCATTTTAATTGTAATAAAGCTACTTATTTTTAATGTCAACTGTGTGGCTTTTATGCACAAGAATAATTACCTACCTAATTAGGTTGCCTATTGCAGCTAATAATAGTTCAGTTTCCTGAGAATTTATTTTGTGTGCGCGTGCGCGTGCGCCTAAGTCTCTTACTGATGTATTTTTATATTTATAGTTTTACAAATACCAGGGCAGAGGTGCCCCATAGCGAACTTGAGGTAGTGATGTAAGAATCACAATAGTTGGGTGCCCAGAAATCCTCATGTTGCATACAGAGAAATTGAATACCTGAAAGTGAGGTGGTAAATTCCAACATATAACATGATGTATAATGACTGCACAAACAGAAACAGAAAAATAGTGTTCAAAAATAAGGTATCGTGCCACTATGCTCAAGATTCGAAAAATTGGTATTTTTTTAGGCGCTGTAGCGCCTTGGATATTGGGAGTAGAAAAAAATGACAAGAATCAAATTTGTAGATAATTTTGTGCTCTTTAAAAAAGAAAATAGACGTTAAAGCGATAGGAGCAAATGAAACATATTTTGGAAAAACTGAAAAAGGGCCGAAATATTCCAAGTTTTTTGACGGCAGAAAGTTTTCCCAAGCGAAATTTTGTTGGCAAAACTCCGTTTTCTAATCTTTGCTACCATATGAACGAGTTGAAAAAAAAAAACTCTTCTACCCCACCTTTTGCAAGGTATATCTGTAATTTGACTGGACTAACTGGACTTTTAGAAAAATATCATCCACACAATTCCGAAGATTGCAAGAACGAACAATTTCGAGGATGGCCGCACAATTAGCTTAACACTGAATCATCAAAGTTGCCGACAAGAATAATATGCAGAGGAATGGAAAAGAAAATTGAGGATTTGTTAGATGAGATCAGTTTGGCTTTAGGAAAGGTAATGGCACCAGAGGGGCAATTCTTACGCTGCGGTTGATACTGCAAGCAAGACTAAAGAAAAATCGTGACAAGTTCATAGGACTTATCGAACTGGAGAAAGCGTTTGACAGTATATACTGGTCTTGTTTTCTATCCACATGTATTCCTTTTCTGTGTGTAACAGTATTATCTACTAAAGTTTCTAGTCACTACCCCACGGGGTAGCGGCATAATTACAAGTACATTTCTCAGTTCTAAGCACGATACACACAGCGCTGTCGTCATCACAAATCAAACTGTTAAGTTATGTGTACTATTGCATAATTTTCACTTTGGTGACTCAACTCTTGCAGTCAAGGCTACAGGCGACCTGTAATACACTCAGTTCACTCCCACAACTCACTAAAGGAAAGGAAGTTACGTTAGAGCTTAGCGTCTCGTCGTCAAGAGAGAGGAAACCATTTGCGTTCCTCTTTAACAAATCATAATCGTATTTGCCACATCTTAAAATCCCTGTCTGAACCATGTAAAACGTAGGATCAGACCGGGGGGGGGGGGGGGCATGTTTACCTTTGTGATCATGATTCCCCACTGTTCCACCTCGCTGGGTGGCAAGTTCATAAATCCCTAATGACTTGACTGCAAAGTTAAGGGATATGCTGTATCGAAATAAGCGTTTGACTTACCTTCGCTTAGCTGAGAAGACTTCGGGACACAGCGGATTCCCGGCCACTGCGTTCCTGTATTGTGTCCTGGTGTTAGCCGGCCGAAGTCCGAGGCTGCACTGCCCAGCTGTCTCATCCACAACGCGTGCAACCGGTTTGTGTTGGCAAGCGGCAAGGGTTTAGGTCTCACACATAGCTCTGCGTGGATTGCCCAAGCATCTCCTCCACAACGCGTGCAACCGGTTTGTGTAAAGTCATGCGGCTAGAGTTTAGTTCCCACTTCTCACCTGCTGGACATGGCAGCAAGCATGTTTTCATAACAACTGTAATACGGTCCTCAACACTTTCCGGAAAATGAATGGCTACTAGACGAGATGAAAAGCTACTGGTGTTGCAACCACAACAAAGATGCCCTGAAATTAACCTTTTAAATCAACGTGTTGTTTACTACCGTCCTCCCAGGGTCGACGATGTTTTATACGGATGGGGTGAAGTTCGCAGTTGGCGGAGAAGTAGGCTCTAAAAAACCCCGCGGGAAATCTTCAGGTTCTGTTTTATCTGTCTAACGAGGTATAAACAATAAACTGCGCAAATTATACTGCGATTAGGTAGCAGTAAAATGTTATACCTTTCGGATACGGAAAATCATTGTAGTAAGAACCGATTTTCTAAGCGTGTTGAAGAGAATTCAGAGTACCAACCAAAAAAAAAAAGAATTCTCAAAATTACTAACGTAATATAGAAGTTACTACGAATACTCAAGAATATAAGTTAGTTCTGCTAGATTCCATGGCATAGTAGACTATTTCGTAATGGAACAGTGGGTAGTTCAGCCAAACAAGCTTTAACCTGATACGTAATGTTAAACGACGGACTTCCTTATCTAGATAATCTGAGCTTAATAATAAATTGAACTACCGGAAAATGCACAACAAAGGTAATGAAAGAGGTGCATTATGGTAAGCAAAATTTAAAAAAATTCACATTTGGTTATCATTCCTAATGTAACTTGATTGTCCGTCTGTGACTGAACGAAAGTAAACTTCAAACCTACCTGTTACGGTTACGGGTAGGACTGAAGACATCTTCAACAAACGATTCCTGCACAAAGTGTTATCACTTCTGTCTCTATGCTGTTCATTTTTGGAACAAACCCTACGACCAGCTTAGAGACAGAAGTGATGACACTTTCTGCAGGACCTGGTCATCATTTTGCAGGACAATGCTCAAGCACGTACAGAGCAAGCTGTTACTGATTTGTTTGACTGATGGGGCTGCTAAGTGCTATACCACGTACTGCACTCCCTTGACTTACACCCTAGTGAGTTCAACTCGATTTATAAACTGAAGGAAACAGTTCACGGCATTCGCTTCAGAGCTGCTACAAATTCGTCGGGTAATAGATCGCGCCACTCGAACTATCAACACAACTGGCACTGCTAAGAGTATCCTACGACTTCCACATCGCTGACAACGGGCTATACACAATGCTGGTGACTACTTTGATGGTCAGGAAAACTTTGAAGCACGTATCTATTTTGTACGAGCTGTAAATAAATAGTTCCGCTATTAAAGTTCCAATCCTCGTATTTTACACGACGTCTAATCTTTTAAAGATGTTTGTTCTGGGGCGTATACAGGGTTTCGCTGGGGGAATGGTCAGTATTCTGTCAGTATGATAGAAAAGATCATTCTAAGCAAAATAGTCTAGTAAACGTGCTCCTTAATGCATGCCTAAAGAGCTATGAGCACTTGTTCATCTCGGCTACTGCGAAACACATACGTTCTACTGAACAAGTGCTCATAGCTATTAAGGTAAGCATTGTAGAGCACATGTTTACTAGACTATTTTGCTTAGAATGATCTTTTCTGTCATACTAACAGAATACCGACCATTCCCCAGGGACACCCTGTGTAGAGGACTTTTAGCTAGTTTATACGATCACTATTTGACGACATTATTATGTGTTGGTCTCTCATTCAGTATGGTTATGTGTTTATTATTTGGTTCTAATGTATACTCCGAAATTATCAACGCTGTGCGGAGTGGTGCTACCAAGTTGTTGCATGACGACGGTCAAACGTCCATAAAAGAGAAAGAAAACCTGAAGAACGGATAAAATATTTAGCATATTGGTTCAATCAAAAGGAACGTAAATAGTGTGATTACAGGTCAGCCACTTCTATGCTTTGAATAACGAATTATTAATGCATTTCATTCCAGCTTCGTCTTGTAAGAGACATTTTGAAACATTATGGTAAGGAAAGAAGGAAAACTGTCAGAAAAACACGAACTGTACATGCAGTATTGCGTAAGTGAATACCTCCTGCTTGCTATGAACAATCGTCAAACCTAAAGAGGATGAAAACGTCAACACAGAACTAACGTGTGAGTAATTCATAAAGTGAAATAAAGAAGCTAATTAATTGCAACAAATAGCAGTTTCACGTACATTATTGATGATTTTGAATAGTGTCTCGTTCCCGAAACCTACTTTAACAAACAAAGTTTGAGCAGAGTTGTCAAAGCCTTCGACTCCATCCTTCTGTTGCTTGTTGATTTTCTGGTGATGACTGACGACACATTATGGTAGACCCGTCCCAGGTCGTCTCATCAATGTTCGGTACAGCTGACTTCCACTTCTCGTAACAGAGAAGTAACTGACTGTATTAGTCATCATTGTTATACGTAGATAAAACTTCTTCTTCTTCTGCACTCCATGGATTAGGGAATATTGCTTCAAAACGTACCTAACCATCACTTGCATGGATTAGGGAATATTGCTTCAAAACATATCTAACCATCGCTTTCCTGGTCTTCTTGAGTATCTTGTTTCCTTAAGCTGTATTAGAACATTCTTCTTGGAATCCTCTCCTTCGACGTACTGTCAACTTGCTGTTTACAGTCATTTCCATAGTTTACAATTTTTTCTTGTGAATAGTTTATTCCTGACTCTTCCCTTATTTTTTCATCCGAAATTTTATCTAAAAGTGTCGATCCTGTTTTCAAGAATGTCTTTTCGGCAGCGTTTGTCTTGTTTTTATCAGCTTTAATCAGTATCCATGTTTCAGATTCTCTATGAAAAGTAGGCACATTCATTACTTTGTAGAGTTTTTGGACTTCTGTTTATTGTACCGCATGTTCCTGGAACGTAGGTAATTTGTTTCTAAAATCTTTTTCATATTTTATAACTGACGTACGTCCTTAAGTAATTAAAACCCGTATGATGTTCTAATATAGTGTCACTGATTACGACTGAATCGGTGAGTCTCAAAAGGAGACATGTCCCAGAAAGTAAATTTTTAGGTGACACAAAACCTCGTTTTACTAGGCTGTGAGTTTAAGAATGGTGTCGTGGTGGAGTTGCCATGTAGTAGGTGGACCCAGGGTGAAACGGTATGCACAATTAAAACAGATTTTAGCCATAGAGTGTGGTCAGAAATACAGTTTGAATATCCTAGCGATGACCCTTTATCAAACCAGAAGATTTTGATGAGGCAACTAGCATTCTGTTTGCATGGGAGTGAATGTGTTATGCAAGTTTATATTATTCATATTGATTATAGCAATAAAAGAGCGTGTTAAGAGCTTACAGGTTTATTCATAATGTACGCAAAACACAACCACAAGCAAAGTACAGCAAAACGGATAATGGTGAGATGCTCCATCCTTCGCTGGCCACTGGCATATACTGTTATAAAACTGATTCTCCTCGTCAGGAATGTATCGCAGAATTTTGTTAACGTAGTCCACTGTCTTCTTTTTCATTAGAACAGGTTCACTACAAGGTTGTCTATACGGACACGGCCCCCTCTCTCAGCACTCTTCTGACAAGGATTTTTTGTTGGTACATGATACCTTCTTATACTAAACGGTGCGTACAAATATAAAGATCAGAAATCTCCGGTAAAAGTAACTTGAAAAAAAGAAAAAAAGAAGTGAACATGATTCCTTTTCCAACTCATCGATTCACTTTTGGTTCTAACACTATATCTACTTCTGAAGGCCATTTTTACCTTATCTATGCAAATTTTAAAACTATAATTATTACATAACTTCTGTAACATATAAAGTGCTCTTTGAACCTGGTCTTCAGTTTTACATATAATAATCTGGTCGCCATTCAATAGCATCATTGTTGTTGTTGTGGCCTTCAGTCCTGAGACTGGTTTGATGCAGCTCTCCCTGCTACTCTATCCTGTGCAAGCTCTTCATCTCCCAGTACCTACTGCAACCTACATCCTTCTGAATCTGCTTAGTGTATTCATCTCTTGGTCTCTCTCTACGATTTTTACTCTCCACGCTGCTCTCCAGTACTAAACTGGTGATCCCTGCATGCCTCAGAACTTGCCCTACCAACCGATCCCTTCTTCTAATCAAGTTGTGCCACAAATTTCTCTTCTCCCCAATTCTGTTCAATACTTCCTCATTAGTTATGTGGTCTACCAATCTAATCTTCAGCATTCTTCTGTAGCACCGCATTTCGAAAGCTTCTATTCTCTTCTTGTCTAAACTATTTATCGTCCATGTTTCACTTCCATACATGGCTACAACTCCACACAAATACTTTCAGAAACGACTTCCTGACGTTTAAATCTATACTCGATGTTAACAAATTTCTCTTCTTCAGAAACACTTTCCCTGTCGTTGCCAGTCTACATTTTATATCCTCTCTACTTCGACCACCATCAGTTATTTTGCCCCCCAAATTGCAAAACTCCTTTACTACTTCAAGTGTCTCATTTCCTAATCTACTTCCCTCAGCATCACCCGATTTAATTCGACTACATTCCATGATCCTCGTTTTGCTCTTCCATTTGCATAATATTGTCCTCAAGTACATCTCCCTTCTATAGACCCTCTGTATACTCCTTCCACCTTTCTGCTTTCCCTTCATTGCTTAGAACTGGGTTTCCATCTGAGCACTTGATATTCGTACAAGTGATTCTCTTTACCCCAATTTTCCTGTAGGCAGTATCCATCTTACCGCTATTGATATATGCCTCGACATCCTTAAATTTGTCCTCTAGCCATCCCTGCTTAGCCATTTTGCACTTCCTGGCGAGCTCATTTTTGAGACGTTTGTATTCCTTTTTGCCTGTTTCATTTACTGCATTTTTATATTTTCTCCTTTCATCAATTAAATTTAATATTTCTTCTGTTACCCAGGGATTCTTACTAGTCCTCGTCTTTTTACCTACTCGACCTTCTGCTGCCTTAACTATTTCATCTCTCAAAGCTACCCATTCTTCTTCTACTACATTTCTTTCCCCTATTCTTGTCAATCGTTCCCTAATACTCTCCCTGAAACTCTCTACTCCGCTCATATTATGTGTAAAATTTGATGCAATACAAATGCCTCCATTAATTACATACGAGTACATCCATTGTTGGATCAGATCATCTGTATTGATTGTAACCAAAATAGGAGACAAGCTACAACCCTACCATACACCTTGTTTTATATGTATCTTTTTACTGTATTTTCCGTTTCCGACATGCACGCTGATGATTGTGTTTATATATTCATTTTAGTACTCTAATAAAGTGATTCGCGTATCCTCTTTACTTCAAGAATTTCCATAAGTTTTCCCTACTTACCTGGCCAAACTCTTTTTCATAATCAATAAAAGTTATATGAGTTATACCCCTTTTCTTTCTGTTACCAGCGTAACTGTGAAAGTGGCATGTATACAGGATCGTCCCTTTCCAAAACCGTTTTGCTCTAGTAATGAAACATATGTGATGGCTTATACTCTTTTACTCTATATCTTTGCACATGTTTTATATCCTGTGTTCAGAGTACTTTTTCCCCTATAATTTTCACACCTATTTCTAGCACCATTTTTTAAATACAAGCATAACCTGAGCATGTGACCAGGATCCTGGAATATTTATCCATGCCAACATCTATTGAATAAATTCAGAAATTTCTGATTTAGTATTGAGCAGCCATATCTCAATAATTATTCATTTATTCCATCTTCTCCTATAGCCTCCTTAGTCTTCATTTTTTTAATGCTGTTTGTAATTCCTTTAAGGTAATGGGATCTACATTTCCATAAATAGGCCCATTGCTTTCTTCTTCTTTTTCTAGGAAGTTGTTAGAACACAAATCTCCATAATGTTGTATCCATTGTTCTTCTACTATTACATTTATATTTTCTACATCTCTTTGTTCACTAGCTAGATGCTTAAGCATTCTATAACTCTTAGTAAAGTTTCCTTAAAATACTTTTCTCTTCATTCCATTTTTCCTTATATATTTCTGTTACTTTGTCTGTTTGTTTTTGTAAAGCTTCATCGTTTTTCTGTTACAAAGCTTTCTGTTTTTACTTAATACTACGTTAGCTGCGAGTGTGTCACTGTGGCAGTTTGGTTGGGGACTCAGAAGGAGCCAGGTCCGTGCAGTGCCAGAACACGCCGGTACCACTGGCGGCACACATGGACTGCCGGATGGAAGGGCTGTGGTTACGAGGGTGCGCGACCTTCTCGTAAACCGGATCCAGCAAGCTTTAAGATGAGTGCATTTCAAATCTAAGTAGAGCAGAGTCAGTCACTCGTGTGGGCCCCATAGTACATTTGTGATGTTTAACAGATTATCATCGCGCCATCATGTGCAGTTTGGTGGATCTGCGTACCACTTATTACTTGAAGACCCTAATGTGTTAAAAGCACTTGGCTCAGTGATTAGACCCTGTGGTTACTCGACTGTGAATTAATAAAGCGGTGAAGAGATTTGTTTCATTCTAACAATCTTTGTCAGAGTTGTCACAGCGAGTTCAGTGGGCGTTTGTGTGCCTAATGAATTTGATGTCACTCATTTGGTACTTAGTTTAGGTTTTCTTTACGATTGTTTCTGCAATGATGTGTGGCTGGTTACGTTTAGGTTTTGCTTCGCACGCAGAACCAAGTAGGGTTTTAGTTACTGTTGGTTTGTCTGGTGTTCTGTATTGTGACTTGTTTGTTCAGATTTTTGGGTTTGTGGAATCGGACGGAAATCTGGTAGTGGTTTCTTTCTTGTTAGGGTGCTCTAAATATAGTATTCTGGGGACGTAGTGCAGACCGCCGGATCCGGCTTTGGCGTATTGTTCCATCATTGCATTTAGTTTATTGGACGTCAGGTAGCTGCAGCAAGATTATCATTAGTCATTTGTTAAACTGCCACTGGTCTGTGTTACCATCTTGCGAAGTGAATGCAACTCTTGGGTGCCTATCTCACAGCTCGCGAAAGTATTTGTTGCTGGACGCTCTCAGAGGTCGATTCCTGGAGCACCGTCTGGATTAGTTGTTTGGTTTTTTAAATTAACTTTTGCTATTGTATTTGCTGTTTTACAGAAGGTTTCAATATTTTTTTTGATATTATTGCCGATCCTGGCGTGTAAGGCCTTTAGCCGTGATTGTGGTCGTTTGCCTTAAAATTATAATTTGTATTGGTGTTTTAGCAGTAAGCCTTAAAACCTTATTTACTGCCATTCCTGGCGTCTGATATCTTCAGCTGTGTTTGTGGACACTTATCTTTTAATATTTCAATACCTGTAAGTTGTAATTGCAGCGAGTTCTTAAACATTCTTAATTTATTGTCATTCTTGGCGTGTAAGGTCTTCAGCCGTGATCACAGTGGCTTTTTTTTAACATTATCTGTATCTGTATTTTAGGGTGATTTACTAAATTGTAACGCACTTAAAACACTGTTATTTACACAGTTGTTTATTTCTTCGTTAATAACGTGTGGCATTTTTTATTTATTGTTGAGTCTGGAATTATTGTTTTTTTTTTTAATAAATGTGTGTAACTAAAAGAGGCAACCAATAGCAACTGATTACGGCCTCGTCCACAATCGTAACCGAATCCTGCCTTGCCCTGACTACGTCTCACTATGTATATTGCAGTGTTCTTGCTATGCTATGTTCAAATTTTTGTATTATGTCCATCATTACTGTTGGGTTAATAATAAATTATATACAAGGTGATTATAATTAAAGTTAAACTTTCTAAACGTTGCATAAATAACACCAATGCTCAGAATGACGTCACATTGCAACGGAATATTATCGGATAAGGGGTAAAACGTGTGGCAGAAGAAAAAAAAATGTGAAAATTGATCAATAGATGGCGCTGTATGTGTCAGAATACGTAAATGAAAACATCTGTCATGCACACGACCCATTGAAGGTGGTATAAACACGCCGGGTACACGGCTTTTCCTCCTTTCGCATCTGCGACGTTCGCCATGACTGTCTCAATGCAGGAACGCGCTCTGCTTATAAAGTTGTATTACAAGAATGATGACTGTGCACACGTCGCTTTGCAGAAGTTGCGGACACTGCAGGGTTTGAAGAAAGGCGTTGGTCCGATGACTGCTGTGGGTCTGGAGAAAATGTTTGGGAAATTCGAAAAGACGGGTTCTTTCGGTGTGCAACCTGGTCGAGGGAGGAAACGAATTGATTCGACATCGGTGGAAGCAGTGGGGACAGCGATGTAGGAGGAGACGAGTGGTAGTGTGCAAACGTGTACTGCACGGGGAATTGCCCGAACATTGGACATAACCGTGAGCACAGTGTGTAAAGTCCTACGAAACATCCTTCTCATCTATCCATTCAAAATTACCCATGTGCACGAGTTGCTTCCTGTTGAACTGACAGCAAGAGACACCTTTGCCCTAGAATTTCTTGTTCGCATGGAAGTGGACAATGATTGGCTGCAGAAGATTTTTTGGACAGATGAAGCCCACTTCCACCTCACAGGAGACGTCAGTACACAGAATTGTCGAATATGGGAAACGGAAAATCCACACGCAAATCAAACAGTACCACTTCATCCTGAAAAAGTCATTGTGTGGTGTGGGTTTACGGCATCATTTATCATAGGGCCAAATGGCTCTGAGCAATATGGGACTTAACATCTGTGGTCATCAGTCCCCTAGAACTTAGAACTACTTAAACCTAACTAAACTAAGGACATCACACACATCCATGCCCGAGGCAGGATTCGAACCTGCGACCGTAGCGGTCACGCGGTTCGAGACTGAAGCGCCTAGAACCACACGGCCACGCCGGCCGGCCATAGGGCCATATTTTTCGAAGAGACAGGTGCTTTCGGTCCTGTTACCTGTACAGTCAGTGGTAAGCACTATGGGTGTCTTTTGCGCAACATCGTCATTCCAGCTCTCCAGTGGCGTGTATGTGTGAATGGGATCATTTTTATGCAAGATGGCGCACCTCCACACATCGGAAATCCAGTTAAGCAGCTGCTGAAGCGCCATTTCGGAAATGCTAGAATTTCTCTACAGCCTGACCATCCCGATCACCTGATCTTAGTCCGTGTGACATCTGGCTGTGGGGCTATCTGAAAGATGTTGTGTTCAGTGTTTCAAAAAAATGTTCAAATGTGTGTGAAAGCCTATGAGACTTAACTGCTAAGGTCATCAGTCCCTAAGTTTACACACTGCTTAACCTAAATTATCCTAAGGACAAACACACACACCAATGCCCGAGGGAGGACTCGAACACCGGACCCAGGTTCAGTGTTTCGATTGCAATTTTAGCTGCATTGAAGGCACACATTGCGCAACACATTCTGAACGTGACCCCGGAAACACTTCGATCAGTTGCGTAACACGCTGTTTCTCGATTTCAATTTGTTGCAGAAAACGGTAAACAGCATGTTGAACATGTTTTGCGCCAGTCACACGATTTGACTTTGATAGATGCTTTTTATGCGATTTTTGGCCTCAGGACAATTAAAAACCGATTTTCTCCTTCGATGTGATAAGACTTCGCCGTGGTGGATGGGCTTACGTATGCACACTGAGTAGTACAGTTTGTTTAAAGTCAAACGTGCACCTTAAGCACTGCTGTATGATTCATTTGTCATTTGCAGTCGACCACCACCAAATTACCCAAAAAAAAAAAAAAAAAAAAAAAAATCAATCACCGTTGTATAGGTTTATTTCCGTGCAACCTATACAACGGCGATTGATATTCTTTTTATTGAACATTTAACAGCCATAGTCCCGTACTCCACCAGAAGATGGAGTTACATTCACTATTAAATTATGATGCTTACAGCGCTATCTATTAGTACATTTTGTAACTATTTAGTTTTCTTCTGCGATACTTTTTCCCCCTTCTCAGATAACATTACGCTGCAACTTGATATCATTCTCACCATTGGTGTTATTTCTACAGTGGTTTGAAAGTTTAATTATAATCACCCTGTACATCATTTAACGTTCTATTAAGCATGAATTTCTAAGCATAGAGGATTTGAGTTCTTTTTTTAACAAGGTCTTTTCTCGCTATGTATTTACCATACAGTACTTCAGATCGCCATCAAGCCACCCGTATTCAGTTTTATGATGAACTCCTTACATGTATTAACAAATGCCAGGATCAATCCTACTTCGAGATTCTGCTTCGCATCTAAACTCGTTTCCGACGAGACGTTGTACCGTAATCCTCCATCCTTTCTTTTAACCTCAATACGACTACTGAAGGCAAGTGTCGGACGAAGGTTAATTGGTTGACACGCTTGCCAGTTATTTGATACATTGTCATTAACCAGAGTAGTAAATCGCAGAAATATCCTCGATTAACGTCCTTTTAGCTCCCTGAATGTGATTATTTATATCTCAAATTGATCGTACCTGAAGCGATATAACTTGACTTTGTGGCGAGCACTCACTCCATACAGGGCACAGGTGTTTTGAATTGCCTCCACTGCTTTCACCCTTTTATTAAACAGAAGCAGAACACAGTGTCGCAAATGCTAGACTTTACTCCGTTTTTTACTCCGTTTTCCAATGCGTATACGACGCTCCTCATAACGTCAAAGATGAGAAATATTGAAATTGTAATGGAATGAGATGTACCACAAACGTGAACAAAACAAGATCATAGTTAAATACAGTTTATGCTACATTCCATACAAAATCGCCACGAAACATGCTGAAACAACATAATATATCAAAAACAACGTTACATAATGTTATACATGCTGATTCGAGGGTATAAATGGCCACTGGAGACCATAGGCTCTACGCCCAATGTATCGCGATCACTTGGATGGACCCAAGTCTGTATCAATCGGCCACTGGCTGATGACGTTCAAATTGATCTTACAATGATAGACACTCTTGAGCCCTTTCCCAAACATGTTTCCACAAGATTTTTCTGTTACTGGCTGGTTAGAAAATGAACGAAACTGTCTCTGACCTTGGTGCGCTTAGCAGACAGACGGAATACGGCTTAAAAAAGTAAGGAAAAGAGTGGGTTTGATATCACAGCTTTCCGTTTATACTGAGCGACGTTGACTAAAAGACACAAATAGGTTAATCAGAACGGCAGTTCAAGTGGAACCCAAGACTCCTCGTACCGTGTGCTGCGTGCCCAATTATGGCAAAAACTTAATGCTGACACATGTGAAATCCGGTGGTTGGTTGAACTGAGGCTAACTTGAAACGGCCGAGAGGTGGGTTCGATTTCACTTGGGGGTACCAGTTTTTAACAGCCATAAACATATCCTCTTCACTTCCAGTAAAGCAACGTAAAAAAACGCAGTACTGCGCCGTGGTGCCAGATCAACATTAAATATGTCTATTCGCTACTGACTGGAACAGAGTTGGATTAGTTTTGGTTGTCTGAGGCGGAAGTCGCTGCTTGCAGAACCTTTGTCTCTAGTAATCTTATTTTAGTTCATGAACTAGTCGTTATGTAAGGTCATAGCACCTTTATTTCTTATTTTATGTGTTATTGAGATTTCGAAAATGTTGACTCTGGACTGGGATTCTAGCTCCGATACCAATGTTTTTAACCCTTCGAGATGATACTGTTCTATCATTTCGTTGTTTCCTCACGATGACAAACTCCTCCAGGTCTCTACGAATGGCGCGACGCTAACTAATACTGAAAAGGAATTTGATAGTTGACACCTATTTTGTGGTGCCAACAACGACGATATGCGTGGTGTTGGAGTCCGTGCAGCAGAGAACATTTCGTTGGGTTACATCGAGCCGAAGATGTATTCATTTCACTACTGGTGAAGAAACGACAAACATTTCATGTGTTTTCATAGCTATAAGACAATACCAAAAGGTGCTGGGTTACAGCCCTGCCGGGCAAAAATAATTTGTATCGTCGTTTCAGGTTACAGTATCACACTATTGGTAAACATATTTAATTTGTGACATCTGATTGTGCTTAGTTAACAATTGATATAGATCCTATGTTCTAGAGCCTGTCCATCACCACAGCTTTACTTAGTGGCCTACCACAGTTGTGTATTGCACATTATTACATACCTTTCGAGATTACTTGTCAGGGGCAATATAAGCTTCATGTGGTTCCCCGTGTAGGGCAAAAACGTATCGTCATTTATTTCCAGGTCCGGACATTTGGCCTTGCAAATTGATACTGGTGAAAACTTCGATATTTTATGTCTCTTCATACCTACTAGAGTCTGGATCAAACACACAAGCTTTGTTTGGTTAACTCTGGGCTCAGTTTCGAATCACGAACAACAACTCGTCATATCATTTAATGAATGTGATAAGTCTTCTTGCGGCGGGGCGGGTTTAGTTGGGTGGCGTAAATGTTTGATCGCTGTCCCTCGTCGTATTGTGCACTACAAAAGTTCCACCTACCTCGGTACGGCGTCTGACACCAGCCTGTTTGTCTGCATACGTAGATACTGTCCAGACGATGTTAAAAGCAGCATTGAAGAAAAACACCGTCAATACTTACGTTTGCAAAGTCCGCGTAAACTCTGGTAGCAAGCTATCCTGTACTATCTTATAACAAATTTCGGGTGGAGTGCGATCTCTTTAGAAAAGTGGCAAAATTCTGCAACGAGTTGTTTTATTTCTTTAGGTTCAAAATCAAACACTTACCGTTAGCCCGTATTTAATTGACGAATAATATCACTGTCCCCAGCTCACAGTTCATACAACCCAGTACAAACACAAGGCAGCCAGGAATGTACTTTTGCATTTAAATTTACCAAACATTCATATAAGGGATTTTTTACATAAGTTCTTGAAACAACAACAACAACAACAACCTCTTTTCTAATCAAACTTTTGCATTTTCCGCATCATATTTAACCAAAAACAATAATTCTCTTTCGTCACTTAAGCAGCGTCCAAAAACTTTACTGAAATATAATTCAGGCACTAGAAATGGTGTCCTTTCTAAACCGTAGACGGCGATGTGGGGCTTGTCTCTAATTTTAACACTGTTGTAACAACAAATCGGGGTTTTTGACGACTCTCACAGGTGAAGCAAATGGGTACGAATCACAAACACTTACACCTTGATTACACAAGGGCTCGTCATTGGGATACAGCGTCCGGCTCTGTCTCAACATTGGGTTCTCTCTCAGTACCATATCTGGTTCTGTCAGCTTTTTCGTACTTGCAATATACAGTACATCTAAGCGTCCATCCTCAGTATTTACATCCTAACCTAACACACACATTTATTCCTAATAAATAATATTTCTCAAAGCTTGTCTCTCAGATTCAAGAGTAAAAATTTCTTCAAAGAACTTTTTCAAAATATTTTCTTTTTTTCTTATTTTTCAAAATTTACTGCAGTAACATTTTCATGTTAATCCTCTGAAAATTATTCAGACCACTTTCTGCAGTTCTGCAACCCCTCCTATATACATTATATACAACGATTAGAAAACAATTTTATAAAATTACTGAAACATTACTCATGCCAACTTACATGGCTCTGCAAATACACCTTACTAACCAACTACTGCGGCTCTTCATTATCTCATATACCAAAATACACAATATAAAGACAGTAAATATAAAGGTCCTTATAGAAAAATACTAAACATGAGTCACGCCAACTTATGTGACTCTCAAACCCATCTCGTACGCAATATTCAAGAAAATTACTCATTACTGAAATTACTAAATGCACTTAAGCCAACCTCTCTGTGGCTTTCAAAACACCTGATATACCATTTGATTTACTCATTATGCAGGCAATTCTCTCTTGCCTTGAACACATTTCTTACAACAACGTCTCTACATGCCACAGGCTTCGGAAAATTAATCACATTACTGTATGCATTACCATGTCATTTTCATTTCTCTCTCACTCTGATTAGTGTTTTAGTCATCTACTGAAACACTAGCTTTCTCCTGCCTCTCTGTTCTTTGTACTACACTATGTACACTATTTACTGATAGGGAAGAAGGAAAGATGATAGCAGAAGTTCTGAATGATGAAGAGGAAGGTTGACAACACGAAAAGAAAAGGAAATAGTATTGCCAAAAACTCGGGACGTCTTCTGGTGTTCGTCAAACACCTGACAATGGTTCATATGGTTCAAATGGCTCTGAGCACTATGGGACTTAACACATTAAGTCATCAGTCCCCTAGAACTTAGAACTACTTAAACCTAACTAACCTAAGGACATCACACACATCCATGCCCGAGGCAGGATTCGAACCTGCGACCGTAGCAGTCCAGCGGTTCCGGACTGCAGCGCCTAGAACCGCACGGCCACCGCGGCCGGCTACCTGACAATGCAAATAATGTGTGCCCCCTGAGGTTTCTTAGTTACTGCTGTTTAATTGCTGCTCCATTAAGTATCTTTTCAGGTCCAGTATGTTTTTGATTCCTAACAGCTTGAATGATTTTCTCTTATCCCAGAATGACCTGCTTCTTTCCCTTCTACATTATCATCTCTCTCTTCAATGTTTACCATGGGCCTGTAATAACGTATAGGCAGATCTTTGACAATAAATCCTTTTTCTGCAACAAAAGAAATGGATACAATTTCACCCTGTACGTTTGTTACTGCGTCAAGTTTTCCAAAGTCTAACCTTCCTTTGTATTTATGTAGGAAATCGGCCCCTACCAATATTTCAACACTAAGTCCATTAATAATCAAAAAATTCTGTACAATCTGAACACCACCTATAGTAATGGATACCGTTAACTCTTTGTTCTACCAGTGGCCACAATTATTTTAAACCCACTTACTGGCGTAATAGTTACTTCTTTACTTTCTGGAAGAGCATTTACAAATTCCTGTGACACTGCACACACTTCGGAGCCACTGTCTATTAAACACTCAAGTTTTTCATTAAAAACTGTTACCTCAATTATTGGTTGTCTTGGTTTTATTTTTAGGTATTTAGACTCAGGCTCGTATAGCAAATCCTGCACCATGTCTCGTCTGTCGAAACCTACCCCTCCTGTGGAAATTAAATGTACATTTACAGGATCCTCTTGCGTCTTATTTTTATTACTATCAGCTTTCACCAAACTATTCAAAATTCAAAAAGCATCACCGTCTTCTTCTTCCTCCTCCTCATCTGAAATGTACACTGTTTCTGCAACCCTTCCTATGGTGTTGGCAGAACTACACTCCTGGAAATTGAAATAAGAACACCGAGAATTCATTGTCCCAGGAAGGGGAAACTTTATTGACACATTCCTGGGGACAGATACATCACATGATCACACTGACAGAACCACAGGCACATAGACACAGGCAACAGAGCATGCACAATGTCGGCACTAGTACAGTGTATATCCACCTTTCGCAGCAATGCAGGCTGCTATTCTCCCATGGAGACGATCGTAGAGATGCTGGATGTAGTCCTGTGGAACGGCTTGCCATGCCATTTCCACCTGGCGCCTCAGTTGGACCAGCGTTCGTGCTGGACGTGCAGACCGCGTGAGACGACGCTTCATCCAGTCCCAAACATGCTCAATGGGTGACAGATCCGGAGATCTTGCTGGCCAGGGTAGTTGACTTACACCTTCTAGAGCACGTTGGGTGGCACGGGATACATGCGGACCTGCATTGTCCTGTTGGAACAGCAAGTTCCCTTGCCGGTCTAGGAATGGTAGAACGATGGGTTCGATGACGGTTTGGATGTACCGTGCACTATTCAGTGTCCCCTCGACGATCACCAGTGGTGTACGGCCAGTGTAGGAGATCGCTCCCCACACCATGATGCCAGGTGTTGGCCCTGTGTGCCTCGGTCGTATGCAGTCCTGATTGTGGCGCTCACCTGCACGGCGCCAAACACGCATACGACCATCATTGGCACCAAGGCAGAAGCGACTCTATCGCTGAAGACGACACGTCTCCACTCGTCCCTCCATTCACGCCTGTCGCGACATCACTGGAGGCGGGCTGGACGATGTTGGGGCGTGAGCGGAAGACGGCCTAACGGTGTGCGGGATCGTAGCCCAGCTTCATGGAGACGGTTGCGAATGGTCCTCGCCGATACCCCAGGAGCAACAGTGTCCCTAATTTGCTGGGAAGTGGCGGTGCGGTCCCCTACGGCACTGCGTAGGATCCTACGGTCTTGGCGTGCATCCGTGCGTCGCTGCGGTCCGGTCCCAGGTCGACGGGCACGTGCACCTTCCGCCGACCACTGGCGACAAAATCGATGTACTGTGGAGACCTCACGCCCCACGTGTTGAGCAATTCGGCGGTACGTCCACCCGGCCTCCCGCATGCCCACTATACGCCCTCGCTCAAAGTCCGTCAACTGCACATACGGTTTATGTCCACGCTGTCGCGGCATGCTACCAGTGTTAAAGACTGCGATGGAGCTCCGTATGCCACGGCAAACTGGCTGACACTGACGGCGGCGGTGCACAAATGCTGCGCAGCTAGCGCCATTCGACGGCCAACACCGCGGTTCCTGGTGTGTCCGCTGTGCCGTACGTGTGATCATTGCTTGTACAGCCCTCTCGCAGTGTCCGGAGCAAGTATGGTGGGTCTGACACACCGGTGTCAATGTGTTCTTTTTTCCATTTCCAGGAGTGTATTTACATTACCCCATTCTTCTTCCTCTCCTGATTCTTTGTCTTCACTTTCTGAATTTATTCCACTCACTTTATTCAAAAATTCCTCAACACTTTCATCCTCTCCCTCCCGTATTTTTATAGTACTAATTCCAGAGTCTATAGGTAGCCTCTCATCTGTTTCGCAGTGCTGATTCATCCCCACCTCCTGATGTGAGTATTTACTTTCTGTACCTGGTTCCTCCTTAAAATGGATCCTGTGACCTCTATCTGAACTTCCCCTCTCACAAAAAGCTACTGAACGTATTGGATAATCAAACTGTTTTTCAGTGTCACTCTTCTCTGCCCTACTGTTTTCACTAACATTACTTTCAAAACGTTGTGTAGGTACCGCTCTTACCTTGGGCATCGCTAGCGGGTTTAGTTTGAACGGGTTCAGTCTGCAAACGCTAGCGTCATCACAGACAGTTTTTCTGTGACGTCGTTGCCTCTGACGTCTCTATCATCTGTCAGGCCGCGCCTACCCGTTACGTCATCGGCCTGCAGCTGACTTCACTCGAAATACCGGGCTTGGTTAATGAACCTGCCCCCACCAGTACCTCCTCCTCCCCCTCTTCCTCTATAACTGTTCGCTCGCGGCACGCCGACCATGTTTATATTGACGTCCGCTCTGTTTTCATTAGGTCTAGTGGGAGGCCTATATTCTCTCCTAGCACTCTCTTCCTCTTTCAAAAGGTTCTCAACTCTTTCCAAATAATGAACAAACTGGTCAATGTCATCCCTCGGTGCTGATATGATCTTATTTCGCCAATATAACGGCAACTTGTTCTCAATCCCCATGATAAATTTCTCTGTTTCTATTTTAGAATTCAAATAGGACAAAGACGTAACTCATTTTTGTGCAAATCTTTTAACACTTTCTTTCTTGGGATCATACTTCTACCCAGACCACAACTTATTTAAAACCTCCATTTGTTTTCTTTTTCCCCAACACTCATGGAAAAAAGCCTCTTTGAACTTCACTAATCGGTCATATTTATCTGAAGCTAAATTACCTCAGTTTCTAGCTTCTCCCATTAGATTGAAAGTAATAAACTCTATTTTTTGTTTGTCGTTCCATACTTTTGAGCAACACATCCTCAAAGTTCATTCAAAATTCTTTTTGATGAACATTACTACTTGGAAAAAAATTTCAAATATTGGCGATGTGTAACATAACTGCTCATTCACATTTGCATGAAACTGATGAATGTTAGATTCTGTGTTAGTACGTTTACTTGTCACTTGCAAACCAAACAGAACATTTATTTTCTTTCTTTCATTTTACTTTCCACGGTAACATGCCTATCTTCACGGCGTTTTTCTATATTTTAAACCTGAATCCTGCCTCGAGCATGGATGTGTGTGATGTCCTTAGGTTAGTTAGGTTTAAGTAGTTCTAAGTTCTAGGGGACTGATGACCACAGCAGTTAAGACCCATAGTGATCAGAGCCATTTGAAACATTTTTTGAACCTGTTCCAGAACTTTGTCCAGTTCCGAATTCACTCTTTCTTCTAGCTGAACATTATCCTCAGCAACTTGATTTATCTGTGAAGTTAGTTCACTTTTCTCAGTTACAATTCACATATTACATTCTTGTCTAAGCCCAGTGAGCTCTCTGTTAATACTACCACGAAACGATCTCATGTCATCTTTCCAAGAATCTCTTAATTCTGTAGTTTCATTTTCCATCCTGGATTCCAATACCTCTATTACAGAACGTAACTAATTTTTAATTACAACCCCCATTTCACTCACTTCAAAACCTATCTGACTCATTTTATTGTCAATATTAGTATTCATCTGACCAATAAGTTTAAGAATTCTCACGAGCATATCTGAAACACTATTTTTTTGTTCATCAACAACTGACATTAGTTCCTGTTTTATCGTAGTTACAGTAACAGGTATAAATGGGACTCTGGGTTCCGATACATTTTGTTTACTATCAGTCCCATAATTAGCATACATTGAATCTGGCAAACTGCAACTCTTTTAGCTTGTGACACATCAAAACTGAAACCACTTCTCATGGAATCATTTTCAACTTTAACTGTCCCCAAATCTACTTCCAGTTTCTCATCTACCATTCCCTGATTGTTTCCGGCCGTTCTGAAAAGTTTCTTGGCACACACACACAAAACTTTAAGTAGAATACTTGGCCTCATCCGGTTGACTGCACGGCGAGATGAAACTTCAGGTCCATCCGCCAGGCTCAGCCTACGTTTGATCAGAATACGGGCCACCGCTTCCGCCACGGCTACCAACTGCTCCAGATGGCGGTGCTGCAGTAGAAACGCCGTCTCTCGTAGTTCAGCGGCCGCTGACATAGTCTGCCACCTCGTTCCACTTGCTGTCGTTTCTTGACGAAAGTTCATTTCACTCGTGCCTATTGTCCTACTACAGTTTCTTTGCACACGCGTGTGAACACTTCACGGGCTCACTTGACACTGCTGCTTTTATAACGTTCCTACACTTCCGAACTTTATTATTGTTTTTCCCAACCGATAAAGCACCAATTGTGGTGGGGTGGGTTTAGATGGGTGGCGTAAATGTTTGATCACTATCTATCGCCGTACTGTGCACTACAAAAGTTCAACCTGCCTCGGTACGGCGTCAGATCACCAGCCCGTTTCTCTGCATAAGTAGATACTGTCCAGACGATGTTAAAAGCAGCATTGAAGAAAAACGCCGTCAGTACTTACGTTTGAAAAGTCCGCGCAAACTCTGGTAGCAAGCTATCCTGTACTATCTTATAATAAATTTCGGGTAGAGGACGATCTCTTTAGAAAATGGCAAAATTCTGCAACGAGTTCTTTTATTTCATCAAACACTTGCCATCAGCCCGTATTTAATTGACGAATAATATCCCTATCGCCAGCTCACAGTTCATACAACCCAGTACACACACAAGGCAGCCAGGAATGTACTTAAGTCCGACCCGAATTATTATGCGATTTACGGTCATTACTCTGCTACAATATAGGAGTTTCACATTCGGTCCTTTTTCAGTGGATTTCTAATAAAGAAATTGCTCGCCAAATATTCCATAGACGAATATGAAACACGTCACGCGGAATTTTACGAAGGCCGAAAGTTCACACGCGGTTATCTTTCCAACAAAACAATTCTACAACTTCCAAACTTCACAAAACTGTCTGTAAACGCAACTGCTACTATGGCCACACAATCTGGACGTGAGAAGCCAATTATATCTTCATTTTATACATAACAAAGACGGAAGCGCTCAACATGACCCGCACGTCCAATAGCTGACTAGCGTCTCCTCACTGCCGTTCCTTCCATGCGCGGGAAATGCTTAAGTCTGATTGGTTGTTCAAAATGATCAGGCAATAAAAACAATCCTTCGAGTTCTTTCACGCGCTAACACTGTCTTACGCCAATCAACATTCACAGATGCATTTACGTCACTTAATCCTGCAAATATTAAGAAAATGTTTAACAAAACCGAACTAAAAGAAAACTAATCTTGAAATAACTTTAGAAAACTATTACTCTGCAAATGGCTATTCTGGCTGTCTTCTTACAAAAGCAAGTACACTTACACATACGTCATCAGCAAAGTGGGCACAAACATCTTTACAACGCTATGATTACGTTATGTATTACATAAATTTAATCTTAAAATTTAACGTATGTGCCACATACACACTCTCACTCACTCTCATTTACTCCCACAACAAAAAATGTAAAGTAGTTAACGTTTTTAACATGAAAATCCAAATAAATTGACCTGACATTTTGTGAACTCCAGTAATGATTCCAAATGATACTAAAAGACAAACTGTTATGAATCCTAACTGACTTTAATCTTACATGTGTCAGTTTGGGGTGCTTTAGGAAATTTTCTCCAACTCTGAAAGAATGCCAGATAGAAGGCTGAAATTTTTATACCATATTCTGTTGAATAACAAAAGGCAGTGTATTGACTTTGAAAAATATTAAATAATATTTAATATAGTTTATTTAGATTCTTATGGGTTTGAATATTCAGTCGCTTGAAGTGACACAGATACCGCTTCCCACGGCTAGCATAGTGACAGGTGCGAATGAGTGACGCTAAGATACAAGTGGCTGTTTCTATCGCCGCCAATGGCTCCAAAGCTACGAGCCCATACTGAAAAGTAGTGCAATAAATGCTATTGCGTATTGACTCGTGATGTTACATTCTGAAGTGTCAGTTATTGTAATGATGTTTAATTTACAAGCGTTAACGACTGTCTCATCTCTAACTACGTGTTTTATAATATTTGTTGAACGACGGTATTGGTTTACATCTGGATAGATTGCCATAAAGGGCAGTGTTTCTAGTAGTCTCTTGTGGTACTCATTGTGTATAGGCAAATGACTGTACAGCAGAGGGCTTAGAGAACCTGCGACACAGCTATGCTGTGTTGGTTGCATACAGTCACGTGCGGGCTACAGTTTGGAATTGAGGGCTGGCCCATTTTTTGTACTGTCGAGTGTACATTATGCAGGCGGTAGGTATAAGGATGTCGAAAGACGTTTCGGAATGACTGGCACTTAATTTTTATGTTACTTTATAAAAGTGTTTTCTTTGTGTATACAAGCTTTGCAAAAAGGTTTCGCTACTTATTTTGTCAGTAAACAAGGGAACAAATAGTCTTATGAAGTAGTTTCTTTTTTTCTTTGTCTTCTTCTGTGTCCTTTCTTTCTAGGCTAAAGCCTGTTTCCTTCAGTACCCCTCAGTGTACCTAGAGATTGTTGGTCCGTCTTATCCTAGGACAGCCAATATTTCCGTCATTAGTCGGTAATTTCTTACGATTATCACAATCTTCTGTTCACCCATCCTCAAACTTACAGTTTGCATCTAATTGGTTCCAAAGACGTGGTCATACATTTTCGTTTTTAAGTGGAAATGCCTACCACATTAAATACAAGTGTACATAGAGTTCAGGAACATTTTCAATTATTTATTGCACAAGAACCAAACATTATACAGATATCATACATATGGCATTTCGAAAAGAAACACTGAAAGTTTTTTTCCATGTATACCGCAACAGCGTAGTTTGGTAATTTGCTGATAGTCAACGATAATCGCAAACATGGTGATTTCAGATGCAGAGCGAGCTTTCTGTGTGTTGGAGTTCGACAAAAACAAGTGAGCTACAGCTGTTCAACGGATGTTTAGAACCAAGTACGGTAAGAAGCCGCTAACAACGAAGGCTATTTATCACTGGCACAACAAATTCGTTACGTCGGGTTGCTTGTGCCCGGAAAAGAGAAGCGGTCGTCCCTGTGTGAGTGAAGTGAACATAGAGCGTCTACAAGATACATTCATAAGGAGTCCAAAGAAATCGGTGCGTTGTGCATCCCGTGAACTCGAAATGGCTCCAATGACAGTGTGGGAAGTCCTGCGACATAAGCTGTCTATGAAACCATTCAAATTGGACCACGGATGTAGCAGAGAGAGAGGGAGAGAACACGGAAAGAAAACCTTTCAGAGTTTCTCTTCAAAATGCATTATGAATGACATTTGTACAATGTTTAGTTCTTGTGCAATGAATAATTGAATGTGTTCCCCGACTTTCTACATCTACATCTACATTAATACTCTGCAAATCACATTCAAGTGCCTAGCAGAGGGTTCATCTAACCACCTTCACAATTCTCTATTATTCCAATCTCGTATAGCGCGCGGAAAGAATGAACTATATCTTTCTGTACGAGCTCTGATTTCCCTTATTTTATCGTGGTGATCGTTCCTCCCTATGCAGGTCGGTGTCAACAAAATGTTTTCGCATTCGGAGGAGAAAGTTGGTGATTGGAATTTCGCGAGAAGATTCCGTCGCAACCAAAAACGATTTCTTTTAATGATTTCCAGTCCAAATCGTGTATTATTTCTGTGACAATCTCTCCCATATTTTGCGATAATACAAAACGTGCTGCCTTTCTTTGAACTTTTTCGATGTACTCCGTCAGTCCTATCTGGTAAGCATCCCACACCGCGCAGCAGTATTCTAAAAGAGGACAGACAAGCGTAGTGTAGGCAGTCTCCTTAGTAGGTCTGTTACATTTTCTAAGTGTCCTGCCAATAAAACACAGTCTTTGGTTAGCCTTCACCACAACATTTTCTATGTGTTCCTTCCAATTGAAGTTGTTTGCAATACCTAGGTATTTAGTTGAATTTACGGCTTTTATATTAGAATGATTTATCTTGTAACCAAAGTTTGAGTTCCTTTTAGCATTCGTGTGGATGACCTCACACTTTTCGTTATTTAGGGTCAACTGCCACTTTTCGCACCATTCCGATATCTTTTATAATTGTTTTTCAGTTTGTTTTGATCTTATGATGACTTTATTAGTCGATAAACGACAGCCTCATATGCAAACACCCGAAGACGGCTGCTCAGATTGCCTCCAAAATCGTTTATATAGATAAAAAACAGCAAAGGGCCTATAACACTACCTTGGGGAACGCCAGAAATCACTTCTGTTTTACTCGATGACTACGAACTGTGACCTCTCTGACAGGAAATCAAAAAACCAGTCACATAACTGAGACGATATTCCATAAGCACGCAATTTCACTATGAGCCGCTTGTGTGGTACAGTGTCAAAAGCCTCCCGGAATCCAGAAATACGGAATCGATCTGAAATCCCTTGTCAATAGCACTGAACGCTTCATGGGAATAAAGAGCTAGATGTGTTTCACAGGAACGTTGTTTCTAAACCAATATTGACTGTGTGTCAATACACCGTTTACTTCGAGGTAATTCTTAATGTTCGAACACAATATATGTTCTAAAATCCTGCTGCATTTCGACGTTAACGATATGGCCCTGTAATTTAGTGGATTACTCCTACTACCTTTCTTGAATATTGGTGTGACCTGTACAACTTTCCAGTCTTTGGGTACGGATCTTTCGTGGAGCGAACGGTTGTACATGATTGTTAAGTATGGAGCTAATGCATCAGCATACACCGACAGGAACCTAATTGGTATACAGTCTGGATCAGAACACTTGATTTTGTTAAGTGATTTAAGTTGCTTCACTACTCCGAGGATATTTACTTCTACGTTACTCATGTTGGCAACTGTTCTCGATTCGAATTCTGGAATATTAACTTCGTCTTCTCTTGTGAAGGCATTTTGGAAGTCTGTGTTTAGTAACTCTGCTTTGGCAGCACTGTCTTCGATAGTATGTCCATTGCTATCGCGCAGAGAAGGGATTTGTTGTTTCTTGCCACTTACATACTTCACATACGACCAGAATCTCTTTGGATTTTCTGCCAGGTTTCGAGACAAAGTTTCGTTGTGGAAACTGGTATAGGCATCTCGCATTGAAGCCCGCGCTAAATTTCGAGCTTCTGTAAAAGATCGCCAATCCTGGGGATTTTGCGTCTATTTAAATTTAGCATGTTTGTTTCGTTGTTTCTCCAACAGTGTTCTAACCCGTTTTGTGTACCAAGGAGGATTGCTGCCCATACTATTTCTTTGAATTTAAGCCACATCTGGTTTACACTTATATTATTAATTTGGAATGAGTGGAGATTGTCTCTTAGGAAGGCGTCAAGTGAATTTTTATCTGCCTTTTTGAAGAGGTATATTTTTCGCTTATTTTTCGAGGATTTGGGGATTGAAATATTCAATCTCGCTACGACAACTATGTTTTCACTAATACCTGAATCGGTTTTGATGCCCGTTATTAAGTCAGGATCATTTGTTGCTAAGAGGTCAAGTGTGTTTTCACAACCGTTTACTATTCGCGTGGGCTCATGAACTAACTGTTCGAAATAATTTTCAAAGAATGCGTTTATCACAATTTGAGATGATATTTTATGCGCATCTCCGGAATTGAACATGTATTTTCGCCAACATATCGAGGGTAAGTTAAAGTCACCACCAAATATTATCATATGAGTCGGATACGTGTTTGAAATCAAACTCAAGTTTTCTTTGACTCTTTCAGCAACTGTATATTCTGAATTGGGTGGTCGGTAAAAGGATCCAATTATTATTTTATTCCGGTTGCCCATACTAACTCACAGGAATTATCTACTACAATTTCGCGACAAGATAAACTACTTTTGATAGCAACAAACACGCCACCGCCAACCGTGTTTAGCCTATCCTTTTGGAACACCGTTAGGTTCTTCGCAAAAATTTCGGCCGAGCATATATCCGGCTTCAGCCAGCTTTCAGTGCCTTTAACGATTTGAGCATCAGTGCTTTCTATTAGCGCTTGGAGCTCTGGTACTTTCCTAACACAGCTGCGACAATTTACAACTGTTATACCAATGGTTCCTGCATCTCCGTTCTTCCTGTGTTCAGCCTGCACCCTTTGTGACTGAAGCCCTTTTTGTGTTTTCCCGAGATCTTCTAACCTAAAAAACCGCCCACTCCACGCCACACAGCCCCTGCTGCCCGTGAAGCCGCCTTCTGCGTATAGTGGATACCTGACCTATTCAGCGGAACCCGAAACCCAATCACCCTTTGGCGCAAGTCGAGGAATCCTGAGCCCACATGGTCGCAGAACCGTCTGAGCCTCTGATTCAGATTCTCCTCTCGGCTCTGTACCAGAGGTCCGCAGTCGGTCCTGTCGACTATGCTGCAAATGGTGAGCTCTGCTTTCATCTTGCAAGCGAGACTGGCAGCCTTTACCACTTCTGTTAACCACTCGAAACCAGAGAGAATCTCTTCTGATCCAAAGTGACACACATCATTGGTACCGACGTGAGTAACCAACTGTAGTTGGCTGCACCCTGTGCTCTTCATGGCATCTGCGAGAACCCTTTCCACATCTGGAATGACTCCACCCGATATGCACACGGAGTGCACATTGATTTTCTTACCCTTCTTGTTAGACAAGTCCCTAAGGGGCCCCATAACGTGCCTAACGTTGGAGCTCTCAACTACCAATAGTTCCACCCTCTGCAATTGCCCGGATCTTACAGGCTGAGTGGTTTGCTCTGAAAGAAGGCAGGTGACAGCATCTGGCTCAGCGACAGTGTCAGCCACAGACAGCACCTGGAACCTGTTTGTCAGACAAACCGGGAGCCCTTACGTACGGCCGTCTGGGAAGTTTTTCGCCGCTTGCTTCGCCCCGGGGTATCCTCCCACTCGACCGAAGGTGAGGGGTCAGCCTCAGTGCGAGCGGTAACTGTGCTGAGCACCGGTGAGGACCGATCGGAGGACTCTGACGTGTTGACGTCCGTTGGATCTCCACGGCCAGCCCACAATAGTGGTGCCCATCCACTGCAGCCTCAAGCTGTGCAACAGAACTGTGTCTAGTAATACGAAGATATTCGAAAACCTAACGACAGAAGCACTCAGGTGAAACAAAATAATTTGCCTCTGATTAGGAAATTATAATATGTCACAAAATCGGTTTACTCTCAGACCCAAACGAAAACGCGACAACTCTGGCTATTAGATATTAAATTTACATGCAGAAACTCAAGAAACTAAACTATTAAAGCACACAGATGGTACAATAAAATTAGCTCCTGGTTAGGAACTCGTAAATGACACAAAAGCGGTTACTTCCCTGTTGCTGCGTCGGTCTCGGTCGGTTACTGCTGCCTGACTGACCCTTCTGGTTTTATGCCTGAACTGTAGTGCCTGATTTTGTTATTGTAGGATGTCATTCGTTTGTTGTACCTGTTCTGTGTTAGTTTGCAAGAAAGGCCTAAAATTCTCGCTCTTCCTTCGAGTGCCTCTTTATCCAATTCACTGTGTTGGATTCTTTGTATTAAGTATTTGAATTTACCTGTTCTTCGAATCTTTCCATATTTTACCGCCAAGTATTTTTCTTTTTGGTGTCTGTGTTCCATATATTCCGTCACTTCGTATGAGACTTTGAGATCTGTCTTAATTGCAATATTTCCATATTCTTTGTGCATTTTTCCGGTTCCTGGTTAAAGGTGCAAGGTCATCGGCAAAAGCTAAACACCTGATTTCCAAGTTGTTTCTTTTCTACCCAAGCTGTATTACACCTATTCCTTCCAACTTCACAACTTCTTCACAGGTTCTCATTATTTGCTTCTGGACGATATTAAAGATAGCTGGGGATAATCCGCCTCCTTGCCTGACCTCTGTCTTTCTATATCTACATCTACATATACAGTGCGCAAGCCATCGTACGGAGTGTGGCAGAGAATACAGGGTACACTGTAGCAGTACTAGTAATTTCCTTTGCTATTCGATTCATATACAGAGGGAGGGCAAAACGAGTGACTCCTAATCCATCCGATCTTATCTTTATTGTCCTTACGCGAAATGTACGCTGACTCTGCAGTCAGCCTCAAATGCCGGTTCTCTAAACTTTCTCAACAGTGCTGCTCGAAAAGAACGTCTTCTTCCCCCCAGTGATTCCCGTTTGAGTTCCCGAAGAATTTCCATAATAACTGCCTGTGGTACTGAGCTAGCGGTAACAATTCTAGGAGCCCGCCTCACTAGTATCCTACATGCGGTCTCCTATACAAATGAACCATACTTTCCATTTCATATCGCTTTGCAACGTTCCGCCTAGATATTTAACTGATGCGACTGTGTCAGGCAGCACACTACTAATACTGTATTCGAACATTATGGCTTTGTTTTTCCCTACACATCTGCATTGACTTACATTTTTCTGAATTTAGAGTCAGCTGCCATCCATAACACAAACCAGAAAATTTGTCTAAGTCCTCTTGTAGCCTCCTAGAGTCACTCATCGACTATACCTTCCCGTACACCATGGTACTATCAGTAAATAATCGCAGACAGCTGCTTAATCTGACCGCCAAGTCTTTTATATATGGGGAAAATAGCAGCGGTCGTAGCACGCTTCCCTGACGATACATTTGCGTCTGATTAACACTCGCTGTCGAGAGCACCATACTGGGTTCTGTTATTTAAGGAGTCTTCGTGCCACTTATATACCTGGGAATCTATTCCGTATGCTTGTACCTTCGTTAACAGGCGACAGTGTGGCACCGTGTCAAATGCTTCACGGAAATCTTGGAATGTGAAATATGCCTGTTGTCCATGCATGGTTTGCAGGATCTCATGTGAGAAAAGGGCAACCTTTCTCACGAGCGTTGTTTTCTAATACCCTGTTGATTTGTGGACAAAAGCTTTTCCGTCTCAAGCAAAAGTATTACACACGAACTGATATATGTTCCAGGAATCTGCAGCAAACAAATGTTAAAGAAATTGCTCTGTAACTGTGCCGGTTCGTTCTTTTACCCGTTTTTATAGACACGAGTAATCTGCGCTTTTTTCCCAATCGCTTTTGACGTTGCTCTGGGCGAGAGTTTGGCGACAAATGTAACCTGAGTAAGGGACCTATGCCGTAGAGTAATTTTTGTAAAACCGAAATGGGATTCTATCAGACCTGGCTATTTATTTGCTTTCAACTCTTTCAGTTGTTTCTCTACACCAGCGATTCTTATTACATTATTGGCCATTAAAATTGCTACACCAAGAGGAAATGCAGATGACAAACGGGTATTCGTTGGACAAATACATTATACTAGAACTGACATATGATTACATTTTCACGCAATTTGGGTGCATAGATCCTGAGAAATCAGTACAAAGAACAACCACCCCTGGCCGTAATAACGGCCTTGATACGCCTGGGCATTGAGTCAAACAGAGCTTGGATGGCGTGTACAGGAACAGCTGCCCATGCAGCATCAGCACGATACCACAGTTCATCAAGAGTAGTGACTGGCGTATTGTGACGAACCAGTTGCTCGGCCACCATTGACCAGACGTTTTCAATTGGTGAGAGATCTGGAGAATGTGCTAGCCAGGGCAGCTGTCGAACATTTTCTATATCCAGAAAAGCCCGTACAGGACCTGCAACAAGCGGTCCTGAATTATCCAGCTGAAATGTAGGGTTTCGCAGGGATCGAATGATGGGTAGAGCCACGGGTCGTAACGCTGTTCAAAGTGCCGTCAATGCGAACAAGAGGTGACCGAGACGTGTAACCAATGGCACCCCATACCATCAAGCCGGGTGATACGCCAGTATGGCGATGACGAATACACGCTTCCAATGTGCATTCACCGCGATGTCACCAAACGCGGATGCGATCATCATGATGCTGTAAACAGAACCTGGATTAATCCGAAAAAATGACGTTTTGCCATTCGTGCACTCAGGTTCGTCGATGGGTACACCATCGCAGGCGCTCCTGTCTGTGATGCAGCGTCAAGGGTAACCGCAGCCATTGTCTCCGAGAATGCCTGTCATCTCGACTGGTAGTGATACGAGGCCGTTGGGATCCAGCACGGCGTTCCGTACTACCCTCCTGAATCCACCGATTCCATATCCTGCTAACAGTCATTGGATCTCGACCAACGCGAGCAGCAATGTCGCGATACGATAATCCGCAATCGTGATAGGCTACAATCCGACCTTTATCAAAGTCGGAAACTTGATGGTACGCATTTCCTCCTCCATGCACGAGGCACCACAACAACGTTTCACCAGGCAACGCCGGTCAACTGGTGTTTGTGTATGAGAAATCGGTTGGAAAGTTTCCTCATGTCAGCACGTTGTAGGTGTCGCCACCGGCGCGAACCTTGTGTGAATGCACTGAAAAGCTGATCATTTGCATATCACAGCATATTCTTCCTGTCGGTTAAATTTCGCGTCTGTAGCACGTCATCTTCGTGGTGTAGCAATTTTAATGGCCAATAGTGTACTATATCCTCCTACTAAAATGTAGAAATGGGAATTGACACAGAATTCATCAACCGACCATGGCATAACAGCCCGTATAATTATAATGGACATGACTATATCCTCCAAAAGGGAGTCTGTGCGATGGTCAAACGACGGTATGTTTGGACGATTCTCCTGTGTGAACTTCTTAAAAGCGAAATTTAATAGTTCGACTTTACTTTCGCAATAGGCTACAATCCGACGTTTATCAAAGTCAGAAACGTAATGGTAATGCCACACAAGACTGGTCAACGAGTGCCTTAGAACCGCTTAGCGATTTAACGTAGCACCGGAATTTTCTCATTTTCTTGGCAAGATCTGTTGCTCAGGTAGGAGGATGGTGGTTGATTTTACAGATGGCACAAATTTTCATTAACTTTTGCCTGTCGTCATTTGCGCATTCTCTTTTCAACCGAGAGTGCAATAGCCTTTACTTCCTCAACATTTTGCGAATTCACTTGTTAAACCAAGGTGTTTTTTTCCGTTCTTAATCAACTTATTCGACCTATACTTCTCCAGAAAATGATTTACAATCATTTCAGAATTTGCCCCTAATTCATCTACGTCCATCGTACTCGAATTAAATGATGCCAGTTCACTGTTTAAGTTAGATTCTAACAACTGCCAGTTTGCTCTTTGCTGCTGAAATACTGTCCTAGTCTTCTTGACTGACTCATTAGCTTTAGCAACCAAAGTAGCTATGGTGACATCATGGCCACTAATCCCTGTCTCTATACTGACGCTGCCGAGCAGCTCAGGCCTGTTTGTAGCTACAAGGTCTAACATATTTCTACGGCATATGGGGTGTAGAATAAGATACTCAAGAAAGTTTTCGGAAAACGTGTTCACGAGTGCTTCAGAAGACTGCTTGTGCGTACCACCTGCAACGAATCAATAGACACCCCAGTCTACAATCGATAGGTTGAAGTCATCTTCTGCTAGTAGTAGTTGCTACATGATCTGGGTATTTTTGCGCTACTGAGCGTACACTTTCTTTGAATGATTCTAGAACTGTCACGGATGAATCGGGTGGCCGATAAAAAAATCCGATAATTAACCTGAGTTCCCCTACACCTGCTACAAACGTCCAGATAACTTCAGAATCAGATTCAATTTGGACCTCTATATACAAAATTCTTTTATGGACTGCAATGAACGTTCCCCCTTCTATGACGCTAATCTGTTTTTTCGATATGCGTTCCATGAAACGCTATATATCTCAGAGCTTCCTACTTCGGGTGAGAAGATTTCTGGAGGGCAGTAAATTTGAGAATTTCGTTACTTCGACAGTTTACTGTGAGCGTTCTTCAGAGAACCTCAAACTACCGCCTAGCCTAAATATACCCATGTGCACTCCAAAATAACTCTGCTACCCGTGTAGCTGATTCCTTTCTGTAGTGTACCTGTCAAGGGGAGTCCTACAAGTACCCAGACAATAATACAGGTCCACAAATCTGCAGCCAAGACCGTCACAGAGTCCATGAAGATTCTGGCTTAATCCAAAGGACCCAAATCGACCCTGAGAACAATACTGCAAATTTACATCTCCGCTTCAACCCGGCTTGTAAAGGTAACAGTCTTCATCAACTTCGCCAGCAGCATCTGTGAACTGACGATGGCCTCAGAACCCAAGTGACAAGCATCGTTGGTGTCGACAAGAGCCACAACTTACATACGACTGCATCCTGCACGCTCGATAGCACTAGTGAACAGCCATTTTGCGTCTGGGGCATGATACATCAACTAGTATGTATTTTGGTGTGTAGAATCCGAATATACCTTTCAAAATGTTCTAGCACGTACTATTTTTGAGTTTTTAAAGGTTTTTTTTATTTTTCGTATTCAGTATTTCGCTTTTTGCTGTTCTTCTGTTTTGATGTTTGTTTGTTTTTGATTTGCAGAGGAGAGCTAGAAGATCTACAAATCGTCAGTAAATGGTTGGTGTGGTAATCCAGTGGTGTGAAAGAGATTCTCAATGAGAGCTTTCTGTGAAAGAAAGTGCAAACTTGTTGCGTTTAAAACTTACACTAAGAAAAATAGCAAGTAGTAAATCTTGTTGCTGTCTAAACCACCCCGACAACTTTTGTTATGTGTGTGGGAAACTCACCCCAAAGCAAACCAACAACTGATTTGGTTAAGAAGGCATATAAATTGTATTTTGATTGTCCTGTTAGTGAGCCATGCCATCCGATGGTGTGGTGTGAGCCTGAAGACCATTATTCAGACTGTTACTTCTGTCTCACAAATATTTAGGGACATTAAAGCAAAACTAGACATAAAATAAAGTATCCAAATGTATTTTCAATGCATTTTCCTGTTCCTATCTGCAACTTGAAAGCCACGGAACCAGACACCATGTCAAGTGAAACAGAAAGTATTGAACATATAGAAGAGTACGGCCCTCAATATCATGACACTTCGCCTCAGCTCTTTAATCAAAAGGAGTTGAACGATTTGTTTCGCGATCTAAAACTTTCGAAACAGCAAGCTGAACTCCTGGGGGTCGAGACTGCAACAACGGAACCTTCTAGCTCCAGGGACAAAAATTTCCTGTTTCAGAACAAGAGGTGCTTCCTTCGCTCAATATTTCGATATGAGGAATTCAGTGTGTGTATGTTGAGATGTCAACGGTCTGATAATGCAGCTAGGTGTGCAACATAATCCACAGGAGTAGCGACTAATTATTGACTCCAGTAAAACCAGCTTGAAAGCAGTACTACTGCATAATGGCAATCCTTTTCCATAGGTACCTTTGGCTTACGCAGTAGACATGGAAGAAACTTCTGAAACCATGGCTTCGGTACTAGAGGCAATCAAATATAATTATCATGAATGGCAGCTTTGCTGTGATTTAAAAGTTGTTGCACTCCTTATAGGCTTACAGGCTGGATTCGCGAACTATCGCTGCTTTTTGTGCCTTTAGGACAGCCGTGACACCAAGAACCACTATACAGTCAAGAAATGGCCTATAAGGAAGTCATATGTTCCTGGAAACGTAAATGTGAAGAACACCCCATTGGTTGAGCCTAATAAAATCATTTTGCCTCCCCTTCATATCAAGTTGGGCCTTATCAAGAACTTTGTAAAAGCTCTGGATAAAGAAGGTGAGGCCTTCAATCACTTAAAAGAAAAGTTTCCCAAATTAAGTGAGGCAATGCTGAAAAGGGTATATTTGTTGGACCACAAATAAGAAAACTGCTGAAAGTTCTAACATTTGGTACCAAACTCACAGATATCAAAGTAGCAGCTTGGTTTTCTTTTAAAGCAATTGTGAAGGGCTTTTTGGGTAACAGAAAAGACAAAAACTATGTTACCATTGCGAATGATCTGTTGGACAACTATAAGAACATGGGATGTAAAATGTCGCTTAAAATTCACTTTTTACATTCTCACCTCGATTTCTTCCCGAACAATTTTGGAGCCGTGAGCGATGAGCATGGTGAACGCATTCACCAAGACATTCTTACCATGGAACCCGGTTACCAAGGCCACTGGAACCCTTCGATGGTGGGTCTGGTTAGGTAGAGTGATGAAATGAAACGGCAAACGAAACAAGGGCTCCGTCGTCGCATTCTTCAAAAACCAAAGACGATTAAAGGTGAAAATGGCTTCTGAACTAATTTGGACCTTTCATTGGCATCATGTCCATATATACATACAAAATAGTATTGATTTCAAAAGTTCTGAATGTGTATTTTTGTTTGACTTAATTGTTTCAATTTTCGCTATTACCATTTTTTATTCTGCTGTGTATCTAGGAAATGTTACATAGAGAAAAACTGATTTTACCAGTGTATTCAGTACCACAAAATTAGGTAAATCCACCATTTTACAAACCAGATGCAGAAAAAAGTTTAAATTTGCTAACTAGTGTAGTCGCAGGCAAGACCTCCGCCACATCTCGGATGAGGCCCGCCGGCAGACATACCGCGTGCACATTGTCTTTCTCTCTGGCGCTGAACGCTATCTGCCTAAGGGGCTCTATTACCCGCCTATTGTCGGAGCTCCCAATAACTGGGAAACCTCTCCCCCCGTGTGCCTGCTCGGACCTTGCTGAAGGGTGAATAGGCGAGGTCATACGGACAGCCTCCACATTGGCCCTGCTCCTCCAACGATGAGAGGGCGTTTCCAGCGGCCATTCATCCTCTTGTGAGGGCAGATCCACCACATCGGGTACAGATTAGATTAGATTAGTACTTGTTCCGTAGATCATGAATGCGACACTTCGTAATGTGTGGAATGTGTCAGGATAATAAAAGGAGTCTATACAAGATATTACATTATACAAAATATTACACGACACTTAATATTTAATTTTTTTGGTGGGTTTTGGGGAAATTACCCACTTACTATATCCAAAAATTCATCTAACGAGTAGAAGGAGTTGCCATTAAGAAATTCTTTTAACTTCCTGGCTGTCTGTCAGACTTTTGATGCTATTAGGTAAGTGACCAAAGACTTTTGTGGCAGCATAATTTACCCCCTTCTGAGCCAAAGTTAGATTTAACCCTGACTAGTGAAATCATCCTTTCTCCTAGTGTTGTAGCCATGTACTGCTATTAGTTTTGAATTCGTTTGAATTGTTAATAACAAATTTCATAAGTGAATATATACATTGTGGGGCTACAGTGAAGATCTCTAGCTCTTTAAATAAGTGTCTGCAGGATGGTCTTGGATGAGCTCCAGCAATTATTCTGATAACACGCTTTTGTGCAATGAACACTCTTTTACTCAATGATGAGTTACCCCAGAATATGATGCCATACGAAAGCAGAGAATGAAAATAGGCGTGGTAAGCTAATTTAAAGAGATGTATATCTCCATAATTTGCAATGACCCTAATAGCATAAGTAGCTGAACTCAAACATTTCAGCAGATCTTCAGGGTGTTTTTTTTTTCAGTTCAACCCCTCATCAATGCATACACCGAGAAATTTTGAATATTCTATCTTAGCTACCGATTTCTGATCGAAGTCTATATTTATTAATGGTGTCATTCCATTTACTGTGTGGAACTGTATACACTGTGTTTGTCAAAGTTTAATGAGAGCCCATTTGCAAAGAACCACGTAATAATTTTCGGAAAAACATCATTTACAATTTCACCAGTTACTTCTTGTCTGTTGGGTGTTATAGCTATACTTGTATCATCAGAAAAAGTACCAGCTTTGCATCTTCGTGACTATAGAATGGCAACTCATTAATATACCGGGTGATCAAAAAGTCATGAATAAATCACGGAGTAATGTAGATAGATAGGTACAAATTGACACACATGCTTGGAATGATATGGGGTTTTATTAGAACCGAAAAAATACAAAAGTTCAAACAATGTCATACAGATGGTGCTTCATCTGATCAGAATAGCAATAATTAGCATAACAAAGTGAGACAAAGCAAAGATGATGTTCTTTGCAAGAAATGCTCAATATGTCCACCATCATTCCTCAACAATAGCTGTAGTCGAGGAATAATGTTGTGAACAGCACTGTAAAGCATGTACGGAGTTATGGTGAGGCACTGGCGTCGGATGTTGTCTTTTAGCATCCCTAGAGATGTCGGTCGATCACGATACACTTGCGACTTCAGGTAAGCCCAAAGCCAATAATCGCACGGACTGAGGTCTGGTGACCTGGGAGGCCAAGCATGACAAACGTGGCGGCTGAGCACACGATCATCACCAAACGAAGCGAACAAGAGCTCTTTCACGCGTCTAGCAATATGGGGAGGAGCGCCATCCCGCATAAACATCGTACGTTCCAGCAGGTGTTTATCAGCCAGGCTGGGGATGATGCGATTCTGTAACATATCGGCGTACCTCTCACCCGTCACGGTAGCAGTTACTGGCGTTTTGCTGTCGAGCGCCATCTGTCGGACATTTTGTGAACATTATTTTTTTTTTGTTCTAATAAAACCCAATGTCATTCCAAGCAAGTGTGTCAATTTTTACCTCTCTATCTACATTATTCCGTTGTTTATCAAGTTTTCAAATTTATACTGACTTTTTGATCAACCGGTATATTAAGAACAGCAGAGGACCCAAGACCGAACCTTGGGGCACCCCATTCTTGATTGTTCCCTAGTTTGAGAAATCACCAGTTTTTGCATATTATGTGAACTGCTTATTTCAATTTTCTGCACTCTTCCAGTCAGGTATGATTTAAACCATTTGAGCGCTGTCCCATTCATACCACAGTACTTGAGCTTACCTACACTGGGAACTGCCTCGGCAACAGAGCCCATGGGAGAAGCAAGCGACACCTGAGGTGTCTCATGCAATGAACCAGATTCTCTGCCACCGCTACACCCTGAGGCAGCAGCCTAAAGACAACTGACGGTAACCAAAAGCCCATCCAGCTTTCCGCGAACTGCGGCCAGCTTCAGCGTCCACACATAGCCTGCACACATCCTACCCTTCCCAGTGTTGCCAACATAGGAACTGATTATGAAAGCACACACAGAAACCTAGATATGCAACTTGCTGCAGACTGCCTGACATTTTGCAGTTACAAAATCGTGAGAAGAAACCTCCTAAATATATATATATATATATATATATATATATATATATATATATATATATATATATATATATATACACTCCTGGAAATTGAAATAAGAACACCGTGAATTCATTGTCCCAGGAAGGGGAAACTTTATTGACACATTCCTGGGGTCAGATACATCACATGATCACACTGACAGAACCACAGGCACATAGACACAGGCAACAGAGCATGCACAATGTCGGCACTAGTACAGTGTATATCCACCTTTCGCAGCAATGCAGGCTGCTATTCTCCCATGGAGACGATCGTAGAGATGCTGGATGTAGTCCTGTGGAACGGCTTGCCATGCCATTTCCACCTGGCGCCTCAGTTGGACCAGCGTTCGTGCTGGACGTGCAGACCGCGTGAGACGACGCTTCATCCAGTCCCAAACATGCTCAATGGGGGACAGATCCGGAGATCTTGCTGGCCAGGGTAGTTGACTTACACCTTCTAGAGCACGTTGGGTGGCACGGGATACATGCGGACCTGCATTGTCCTGTTGGAACAGCAAGTTCCCTTGCCGGTCTAGGAATGGTAGAACGATGGGTTCGATGACGGTTTGGATGTACCGTGACCTATTCAGTGTCCCCTCGACGATCACCAGTGGTGTACGGCCAGTGTAGGAGATCGCTCCCCACACCATGATGCCGGGTGTTGGCCCTGTGTGCCTCGGTCGTATGCAGTCCTGATTGTGGCGCTCACCTGCACGGCGCCAAACACGCATACGACCATCATTGGCACCAAGGCAGAAGCGACTCTCATCGCTGAAGACGACACGTCGCCATTCGTCCCTCCATTCACGCCTGTCGCGACACCACTGGAGGCGGGGTGCACGATGTTGGGGCGTGAGCGGAAGACGGCCTAACGGTGTGCGGGACCGTAGCCCAGCTTCATGGAGACGGTTGCGAATGGTCCTCGCCGATACCCCAGGAGCAACAGCGTCCCTAATTTGCTGGGAAGTGGCGGTGCGGTCCCCTACGGCACTGCGTAGGATCCTACGGTCTTGGCGTGCATCCGTGCGTCGCTGCGGTCCGGTCCCAGGTCGACGGGCACGTGCACCTTCCGCCGACCACTGACGACAACATCGATGTACTGTGGAGACCTCACGTCCCACGTGTTGAGCAATTCGGCGGTACGTCCACCCGGCCTCCCGCATGCCCACTATACGCCCTCGCTCAAAGTCCGTCAACTGCACATACGGTTCACGTCCACGCTGTCGCGGCATGCTACCAGTGTTAAAGACTGCGATGGAGCTCCGTATGCCACGGCAAACTGGCTGACACTGACGGCGGCGGTGCACAAATGCTGCGCAGCTAGCGCCATTCGACGGCCAACACCGCGGTTCCTGGTGTGTCCGCTGTGCCGTGCGTGTGATCATTGCTTGTACAGCCCTCTCGCAGTGTCCGGAGCAAGTATGGTGGGTCTGACACACCGGTGTCAATGTGTTCTTTTTTCCATTTCCAGGAGTGTGTGTATATATATATATATATATATATATATATATATATATATATATATATATATATATATACTATGAAAATAACACAGAAGAAGCTACATACATAACTTGCCCTTTTCATGTGTGAGTACCAGATGGCAGTAGGAGACTGACTGACCCTTTACAAGGCTCAAGGCTCCAAACAAGCAAGGTAACAGCTATTGCGCTACTGACTGCCTGAATTTTTACTTAACTGCAATATGCAATAATAACCACTTAAATGGAAAAAAACACGCATGAAATTTAAGAAGTATGTTACTAAGGAAACACGAAAGAAGCTAAATACGTAACTTGCCCTTTCCGGGTTGAACCAGAGCGCTCTAAGAGCCTGACTGACGCTTACTAGTTTCAAAACGAACGGTCCCTGGCACATAAAAACAAATAAGTAAATAGCTAGTGCGCTACTGACTGCCTAAATTTGCACTTTGTTTCAAATGGCTTAGAGATTTCCTTAAAAAATTAATTTCTGAGGTGGTGACTGTCAAGCTTTGTTTTACGATTTCCCTCCTTGTTTTATCAGTTTCTAATTCCTCTAAACGTCAAAAAATGTTTGTCAATTGACTAGTATGCTTTTTTCTGAAGTCGACAAAAATTACTACTGTGTTTGGGCTTCTTATTGCTCTAGTTCTCTGAGTGTCTTGAGGATGAATACCTATTCCATGCATGATCTGTATTTTCGGAATAGGCTTGATATTCTCCAGTGAGGTGACCAGTCTATTCTTCAACTCTTCTCAGCAGAGAAGACTGTGGAGAGAATCTTCTACGCAAATGAAAGTAAGGAGTTCCCTCTGTAGTTGTTCGAATCCTTACTGTTGCCTTTTTCATGAAGTGGTATATGAGCGCACATTTATTTTTGTCGGTATCTTTTCAGTTTTCCATATTTCTCCTATAGGGCATTGTATTACATCTGCAGCGACTTTCTCTCCAATCTTTCACATTTATGCGACAGTACCATTTCCACCTGGTGCCATATTATCATTGAGCTACTTGATCACCTGCCTAATTTCTCTGCCGCTTAGAGGTTTGGAATCTAACATATTGAGGGTTTGTTTCTGAGCATACAGTCTTTCCTGAGGCTATGAAAAGTTTAGCAGCACTTTGAAATAATCTGTCAATAGCTGGTACTTTTCTTTATTATCTGTAACTACGCTTCTATCCGTTCGCCTAAAGCACAGATTTGGTGGCTGATATTCCTGCATCTCCTCTTTGAAGGTTCTGCGAAACTCCCTGGTGTTGTACTTTGAACTTTTCTTCCACGTTTTACATTCTGCTTTTGTCATATTCGTCTTCTCTGCTCTTATAATCTTGGTTGTTTCTTTCCTTTCGTTCTCTTAGTCTTCCCATTTCTCTTTGGTCTTGTTAGAGCTACCCCTATTCCATCATTTTAATCTTCTTTCAAGTGCTTCGTCAAACTTTCCGTTCCATCTCTGCTTCCGTTTCTGCGGAAGGCCTACCAAACGTCGGACCTCTTGGCTAAGGTTCAAATGGCTTTAAGTACTATGGGTCTTAACATCTGTGGTCATCAGTCCCCTAGACTTAGAACTACTTAAATCTAAGTAACCTAAAGGCACACACACATCCATGCCCGAAGCAGGATTCGAACCGACGACCGTAGCAGCAGCGCGGTTCCGGACTGAAGCCCCTAGAACCGCTCGGCCCCATCGGCCGGCTCCTTGGTTAGGCTTTTTTATTTTCTTCCCAGCTGTTCAACTACATAATAGACAGTACTTTAAGGTACTTACCTTTGTTTTATTTCAGTGCCTTTGTGTTGATTCTAGATTTCTTTTTTATCCTCGGTTTGGGTCTCTTCCGCTGAAATCTTATTTTGATCTCTGAGAGGTAGGGGTCTTTCGTACTTTTGCATTTAGTGTATCTTTTCGATTTCTAGCTGTTATTGAAGTATGGTCAATTAGGAGCATCCTTATCATTTTGTTGGGAGAAACTCACGTTTTCTTTTTACTTTGAAGGGCTTTGAAGAATGCGGACGTTAGCTGTAGGTTGAAATGTCTGCAAAAGGTGGTAAGTCCCTCCCCATTTTTATTGATTCTGATATGTGCCGTTTATTCTCCACTGCTGTTCTATATTCCGTTTTCCTAACATCTCGGGCATTAAAATGACCGATTGTAACATGATGAAGAAGGTATAAACGTAGGCTTCCGCGGCCATTGTCACAGTCAAGAAGGTCACTTGCAACAGTGACCGAAACGTCGGTAGTTTTACATGTTGACACAATGCGGTCACAAACCCAGAAAAATTTTATTGAGTATGATGATGAGTTTTCGATGCTGCATCTTAGAGTTTCTCAAAAGATGTCCACTTTTTATGGGTTTCTCTTGTTATATTCATTTATAGGAGCATGCTCATTGATAACAGAGTACGCTTTATTTGCAGAATCACAGGAAAGAAAGAAATTTCTCTCTGATGGTGACGTAAAATTGACGATGGATTCATTAATGTTCTTCTTGACGACAAAGGTTGTTTCTAGGATAGTTATGTTTGAACAATTTTTTACTGCAGGTTTTCCTTTATAAATTCTGTACCCTTCTGAATCTATTGGCTGTTAATCCAGGTACCTGGTCTCTCGCAAAGCTCGTATGTAGATTTTCTTTCTTCCAAAACAATGATCAATTGCTTTAATTTCCGCGTTTTCAAGAGCGTATTGATGTTTAGGCTTCGGAGCAGATGTGTTCGTTTGGCTCGTATCTTCTACGCTGATGTTCTGGGAAACTCCGTTTCTTCCCTTCGTAATATTCCAGGCTCCCCAGAAACCGACGGCCTAGTTGCACCGTTCGAGGCGGTGGACGATTTTCGTTTCCAGTTACCTCCTGGAATTATCTTTACCGAAAGTTTTCTCAACATGCCTCAAGGTTGAGATAGTTAAGAGGGTGAGTACGGCCGAGTCCTCAGATTTAAAACGAAGATCGTAAGCGTCCAACCCTCAGAGTTAACTTTAGGTCGCTCCTAACTGAGGGAACAGTCGCCTTTGTAACCGCCCCTAACTTTATTTAACACTTTTCCGTCTCCTAAAAGCAGGGTTGCTTCATCTGACAGCTCAGCCGTTTTGACGGTCTCCATCTCCACCTTGACTGCCGTTGAAGTCTTCACCGTAAGCCTGGCTAGGGGCCTTCATGAAGGGCTACCACCTGGATCAGGTAAACGAAGGTTATTTAAAGAGGATTTACTATTCAAAAAATGGTTCAAATGGCTCTGAGTGCTATGGGACTTAACATCTTAGGTCATCAGTCCCCTAGAACGTAGAACTACTTAAACCTAACTAACCTAAGGACATCACACACATCCATGCCCGAGGCAGGATTCGAACCTGCGACCGTAGCAGTCCCGCGGTTCCGGACTGCAGCGCCTAGAACCGCACGGCCACCACGGCCGGCGATTTACTATTCCCCCTCCGCCTGTCTCAACTGGGCAATATATCTTCAGGCTCAATCCAAAGGACCCCAATCGACTCTGAGAACAATGTTGCAAATTGATATATCGGCTTGAAGCCGGCTTGTAAAGCCAGCAGCCTTTATCAACTTCGCCAGCAGCAGCTGTAATCTGAGGATGGCCTAAGAACCCAAGCGACAAGCATCGTGAGTGTCAACTTGAGCCACAACTTGCATACGATTGCACCCTGCACGCTCGATAGCTCTAGTCAACAGCCATTTTGCATCTGGGATGTGATACATCAACTAGTATGTAATTTGGTGTGTAGAATCCGAATATAGCTTTCAAAATGTTCTACCACGTACTATTTTTGAGTTTTTAAAGGTTTTTTATTTTTCGTATTAAGTATTTCGTTTTTCGCCGTTCTTCTGTTCTGATGTTTGTTTGTTTTTGATTTGCAGAGGAGAGCTATAATACCTACAAATCGTCAGTAAATGGTTGGTGTGGTAATCCAGTGATGTGAAAGAGATTCTCAGTGAGTGTTTCGTGTGAAAGATAGTGCAAACTTTTTGTGTTTAAAACTTACTCTAAGAAAACTGGCAAGGAAAGCGTTTCTGAAGAAGAGAAATTTGTTAACATCGAGTACAGATTTAAGTGTCAGGAAGTCGTTTCTGAAATTATTTGTGTGGAGTGTAGCCATGTATGGAAGTGAAACATGGACGATAAATAGTTTGGACAAGAAGAGAATAGAAGCTTTCGAAATGTGGTGCTACAGAAGAATGCTGAAGATTAGATGAGTAGATAACATAATTAATGAGGAGGTATTGAACAGAATTAGGGAGAAGAGAAATTTGTGGCACACCTTGACTAGAAGAAGGGATCGGTTGGTAGGACATGTTCTGAGTCATCAAGGGATTACCAATTTAGTATTAGAGGGCAGCGTGGAGGGTAAAAATCGTAGAGGGAGACCAAGAGATGAATACACTAAGCAGATTCCGAAGGATGTAGGTTGCAGTAGGTACTGGGAGATGAAGAAGCTTGCACAGGATATAGTAGCATGGAGAGCTGCATCAAACCAGTCTCTGGACTAAAGACCACAACAACAACAACTGTAAATTTCGTTGCTGTCTAAACCACCCCGAAAACTTTTGTCATGTGTGTGGGAAATTCACCCCAAAAGCCCATAGAAACCCAACAACTCATTTGGTTAAGAAGGCATATACATTGTATTTTGATTGTCCTGTTGGTGATCAAGATAAAAATTTTGCACCTCATATTGCCTGCAAGGAAATGGATGTCACTGGTTTAATTATTGATTTTTTGGAAGACAAACAGTTCACACGGTACGAACACACACTGAGGTGACAAAAGTCCTAATATCGTGCCAGACCCCCTAATGCACGGCACAGTGCAGCCTTTCGACGTAGCATGAACTCAATACGTCGTTGGAATCCCCTGCAGAAATATTGAGCCATGCTGCCTCTATAGCCGCCTATAACTACGAAAGTGTTGCTGGTGCAGGATTTTGTGAACGAACTGACCTCGCCATTACGTCCCATAAATGTTCTTTGGGATTCATGTCGGGCGTACAGGGTGGGCAAATCTTTCGCTCGAATTGTTCAGAACGCCTTTCAAACCAATCGCGAACAACTGTGTCCAGGTGACATGGGGCATTGTCAAGCATAAAAATTACATTGTCGCTTGGGAACATAAAGTCCATGAATGGCTGCAAATGGTCTCCATGTAACCGAACATAACCGAAGGCACAATCCAGTTCATGTAAACGTAGACCATGCGATTATAGGACCACCACCAGCTTGCACAATGCCTTGTTGAGAACCTGGGTCCATGGGAGGTCTGCGCCACACTCCAACTTACCATCAGCTCTCACCAACTGAAATCGGGAGTCATCTGACCAGGCCACAGTTTTCAAGTCGCCTAGTGCCCATCCGATAAGACCACTAGCCCAGCAGAGGCACTGCAGGCGATGTCGCGCTGATAGGAAAAGCACTCGCCTAGCTCGTCTATTGCCATAACCCATTTTTGTAGTTCAAATGGTTCAAATGGCTCTGAGTACTATGGGACTTAACATCTATGGTCATCAGTCCCCTATAACTTAGAACTACTTAAACCTAACCTAAGGACATTACGCACATCCATGCCCGAGGCAGGATTCGAACCTGCGGCTGTAGCGGTCACGCGGTTCCAGACTGAAGCGCCTAGAACCGCACGGCCACAACGGCCGGCATTTTGGTAGTGAGAGGTAAAGCCTGAAGTTTTGTATTCTCGGCACACTCTTGACACTGTGGATCTCTGAACATTGAATTCCCGAAACATTTCCTAAATGGATTGTACCATGCCTCTAGCTCCATCTACCATTCCGTGTTCAAAGTCTGTTTTCCGTCGTGCTGACGTAATTACGCCGGAAACCTTTTCACATGAATCACTTGTCTACAAATGACAGCTCCGTCAATGCACTGCGCTTTTATACGAGGGCTGTCCAGAAAGTAAGTTCAGACTGATCGCGAAATGGAAACCACATTGAAAATCAGAAATGTTTTATTTGTAACAGCTACACCTTCCAGCTACTTCTCTACGTAGTCACCGTTCTCACTTAGACATTCGTCATAGCGTTGTACCAACTTTCGAATGCCCTCATAATGGAAGGCAGCCGCCAGTGCTCTCCGCCAATTCTCTAAGCTGGCCTACAGGTCGTTGTCTGTACCAAAATGTCTTCATAGCCAACGGTTCATGTGACCAGAGATGAAAGTCAGAGGGATACAATTACGGACTGTATTGTAGGTAATCAAACATTTTCAATTGAAAACGATGCAGGAGCATCTTCATTGCCCCTGCAGAATGCGGCTGAGAATTGTCTTGAAGAAGAAATCCCGATTCAGTTATGTAACGTTGGCTGCATAGCTTCAGGCGAAATTTTTCACCAGGCCCTCGTACTTGGCGGGAGACACTATTTTCTAGACATCTTTACGCGTTCACTGTGAACTCAGAAATGAGAAGAGCGATGTGATGATATCCAGGGTCGTACTAGAGACTCTGCCCAACACATCTGTGCAAAGCTTTATCGGATTTTCATTGTGGTTTCCATTTCGCCACCGATCGGAACTTACTTTCTGGACACCCCTCGTACCTTGCATACGCGATACTACTGTCGTCTAATAGGTGCATACCGCTATCTCATGGATTTTGTCACCTCAGTCTACAAAATGATGTCAGAGGAGAGATTGCCTTGACGAATCAGGGAATGGGAGTCCCAGCAGGAAGAAAAGAGTAGAACTACCAGTCAAATGGATTCTAGGTATTCAGACATTAGTTACAATAAGAAATACTGAAGAAAATTTGTGGACAGGTAGGCAAAAATATAGAATGAAAATCGAATTTGATGTGTGTTCTTACGTTGCCGGAACGTGCGAATACAGTGAAATCAAGGCGTAATATATTTTCACATTTGTATATTACTGTCAGCCACTTGTAATCGTTTGGTGTCAATCTGAGTGTACGATGGTTTCCACATATGTTTCTCTGTTACTTTAGGAATTGACTAAGGATAAAATTCATACGAAATTAGATGGTAAATTCAAACACTGACATTACTGATTTATTATAGTTTTTTCTTAAGTGCGTAATGACCGAAGACACTTGGCAGAGCACATTATGTTTTCTACATGTATTCGACTTTCGTTTTCGAACATACCTCTTCATTACTTGTCTTCTTGGTCGACGCTACATGGATCTTAGTAGTAGCGAAACAATTGTTAGAAGAGCTGTATCAGTTAATAAAAGGCATCATTATTTTAAAAAACTTTATTGTAAAGTCAATACAAATAATTCACTCAGGAAGGGAAAAGTACATACTGATACATGTGTCTGGATAGTAATAACACACAAAGGCTTTCTGCTTCATCGCACCCTCCTCATCCACCTCGGGACGTTCTCCCTCCGACGCTATGTTGGCAACTTTCTTATCGGTATATTATGTTGACAATCGTCCAGAACAGCCAGGATGTAAACTCTGGTTCCATGGTAATTGTACCAAATACAATAGTGTCCATGAAACCAGCCGTGTGTCTTCTCTGAAAACACAGAAAACAACTGTATGCTGTAGTTAGAATGTCGAAGTCAAGCACCTGAGAACAAACACAAAAAAATTAGAGGTCAGCAACAAGTAAAGGTGTGTTTAATACCAAGTCTGATTGCTATTTTTCCATTAAAAATCGATTAGATCACGTCCACGTGTTACAACTCTGGCAGATGTGACACGCAATTGAACAATTGTTTTGTTTCCATTGTGAGTTCTTCTTTGTCCACCTCCTTCAGGAAGAAGAATTATTACCGTGTGTAACTGTAGGTGTTTTTTACTGTCCTTTACAGCTCAGAGACCGTCACGAGAAACTTTTAATGTTTTGCTTTTTATGATATGTTTAAAAAAGATTTTTCGTTCATCTCATTCAGATTTTTTATTCGTACTTATTGGTTTAAGATGAGATGAGTCATAGTGTCTCTGTATCATTTGCAAATGAGAGACAACAATGTATAAACTGAGTTTAATTCTAAAAATAAAAAATGCAAGCAGTGGCAAATTACTCTCTTCAAATAGTTTTCCTCACGAACGAATATTGAAGGCTAGTATTTACTAATGGCCCTCTATAACACTGCAGGTGTCTAGCAGCCTCCAGAGGCAACATAAATTTGATTTTTAGTATCCCTTATACTTACTGATCAAATTTCAAAATTTAAAATGCTGTCATAATCTACTAATTAAGAGGTATAACCATACGCTAAATGTTTAACACAGTAAGTCAAGTATTAATACTAGAATTTTGTATGTGCCGTCCAACGCAACTTAGGGCGTACAGATTTGCCAGTCTATATTCATCCACTATTTGAAAATGAGAGCATTTATCGTCTTTTAGCTAACATTACATATAATTTCAAACCTTTACGAAGTTTTCACTCGCTTACACCCTCAGAAATTAATGAAAGGAAAAAAAAACCAGTTTGTCATTTACTACATTTTCACCGTTAGTGCCGTAAACTTCAGTATGAGGCACAATGTTTTTAATTTAATACTTGTTTACTAGTAACTCTATTCACAACTCATACTTCAAACAGTGTCCGCCCCCGGTAGCTGAGTGGTTGTTAGTTCGGCGCTAGCGGCCGTGCGAAGCGGAGGTCCGATACCTCCGCCTGTGCGGCGTGTGCGAGTGTTTGTTTACTTGTGGACTTAGTCTGCGCGCGGGCTAGTAACAACGATCATGGCGAACAAGTACAGGAAAACTACATTACGATTCAATTTCTGCAAAGACTACGAACGACCAAAGGCTTTAGCAGTGGAACGATTCATTCGAGAGGACGTCAAGATACCGCCAAACGATATTGTCGGAATTCACCTGTCCATCGTTAGTCCCACGGTGTACGTTAAGATGATAAATGACGCGGCGTGTGAGAGAATTCTACAGGCGACAAAAGCACGTCTCCGATTTTGCCATAGTGACGGGAATGTCGGCACGATAACTGTAGAACATGCTGGTCTGGGTGTACGGACAATACGTGTTTTTGAGTTACCATTTGAGCTCCCGGCTGACGACGTTATCAAGGCTTTTAAGCCATACGGCACAGTACATGGTCACACAGCAGAACGCCATGTACCCCGTTCTTAACGGAGTGCGACAGATCACTATTGATCTTCAGAAGCATGTACCGTCCTATCAATGGGTGGTTGTCGGGCGGAGATGATTTACGATGGTCAACCACGTACATGTTCTGGCTGTGGCCAGAAGGGACACCTCCGGTCGAACTGTATGCAACGGCGGATTACGCAACTGCCTTCAGATGTGCGGGAGCCGTCGCCGGCGATGACAGTACTACCGATCACCTATGCCAAAGCCCTCACTGCGTCCGCTGATGACCGAAAAGACACAGCCCCGGTGGAAGATCAAGATGGCACTCTCCGAAACCTTGTACCAGACGTCGGGATGACAGAGGATGCTGCTCCATCGAGCATACAATCTACGGTGACAACATCAGATGAGACCGACCTCCCACCAAGCACACCGATAGTACACGAAGCAGTTCCAGCGACTACGGATGCTGTTCCGTCCGGAACGCACTCTGTGACGACAACATCAGTTTCGACCGAACTCCCGCCAAGTACAACGATGGGACTCGAAACACTTCCTGTTCCTACGGATGCTTTTCTGTCGGGCGGCCGTGATTCCCTACAATCTGAGGACACGGAAGGAAGATCACGCAAACAACGTTCCCCGAAAAGGAGGAAACGGCGTCGTCGCACGACATCTCCTAGGGATGACTCCCCTTGCCCCGACGACGATGTGCCTGTGGACCAAGACGACACAACAGCCTGTACGAAACAGGATGAGGCAATGGAAACTGTTCGATCAGACCCGCAGCGGTCTGTCACATAGACGGTACCGGGACGTGGTGATGCTGAAGAGGAATCGCAACCAGTTGGCTCTCCAGACGCAGATGCTGTGGCAATGGACACGAATATATCACTGCCTGCAAAGATGTGGTATGACGATATTGAGGAGGCACCGGACGTCATACAGAGGCAGCCGGCACTCGACAGCCTAACAATTGCTGAAGGTGAAGGGAGAGGGGCGAGAGAACGTCTTCTAACTTAGCCCCCAGCGCCGATGCAGGGAGATGTTGTTGCGCATCGACGGAGTGGGATTCAACGCCATGCGAACCGTATTGCGACATTAAATATAAATGACGTGCGTTCACCTGCCAAAATACACCTACTGAAGGAAACGATTTGGGCATCTGATGTGGATATTGCTTTGCTGCAGGAAGTCCACATAGCTGCACTCCCATACATCGCAGGCTACCATTCCTATTCGTCACATGGAGATCACAATGGGAGTGGGGTGGCAGTTTACGTGCGAGATGGCTTCCCAGTGGAAAACGTGTGTTACCTTCCGTCGGCCAGGGGAATGACTTTCACGACGTTCGGGACACGCATCATCAAACTTTATGCACCGTCGGGAAACAATCGGCGGCGGGAAAGGGCGCGATTTTATGCAGAAGACATTGCCCCACTTTTCCATGGACGTTATGAATGTGTAATAATTGGTGGAGATTTCAACTGTGTTCTCAGCCAGAAAGACCAACGGCCGCAAGCAAACATCAGCCAGGAGTTGCGAATCGTTGTCAACGACCTTGTACTTAGTGACACGTGGGAATTACGACATGGAGATGCACCGGGATACACCTATGTGACAAGTCATTCGGCAAGCAGGTTAGATCGCATTTATATCTCACGGGCTCATGCAAATGATGTCCAGGACGCGGAACGCTGGCCATTAGCATTTTCCGATCACAGCGTTTACATCTGTACGGTGCTTCTTCCCCGTAGAGAGGTGTGGAACATTAAGGCCCTGTGGAAATTAAACATTCAACATCTACATGATCGTGAATGCCGTCACCAGATCCTTGAGACATGGACGATGTGCGAGCGAAGGGTTGGAAGGTATGCGACGAAGCTTGATTGGTGGCTGCCTTGTGCTAAACCGGCGCTTAGCCGTACGTTCATCTCATATAGCAGGGAGATGGCAGAATGGCGCCGCCGTACGACCGACTTTTATTTTGCAGCGCTGCGCGACCTGGATGATGGTCCGCCGGGACAGGACGTCTGGATCGAATGCAAAAGGATAAAAGCTAAACTAGTGGCTTTAGCTCGGAAACATCTTCAGGGAACCATGGTGCGCGCCAGATGTCACGATACGATAATGCACGAGATTCCTTCCATGCGCCACGTCGTGAATGAACGAAAGCACCGACGACGCGTTTTGGTACGGGAGTTAATTACCAGCGAAGACCGAAGAGTGACGCGTCAAGCGGACATTGTCTCTGCATTCGTCGACCATTACCAACATATCTATCGGGAAGAAGCAGCCCCTGTCGATGACCTCGAACGTATAGCCACGTACGTCTCCCGTACACTGACGGTGGAAGCCGCGGGAACCTTACTGGAAGCCATTAGCTGTGAGGAAGTACATGATGCGATCGCAAAGGGTGCGTTGAATCGGTCCCCACGCATTGATGGACTTCCTGCTGAATTTTATCGAGAATTTCGCAACGAAATGGCACCGCGATGGACGGAAATGTACAACGAGATGTTAAATTCCGATGCGCCTATTCCACCGGCTTTTATGGAAGGCCTCTTGGTGCCAGTACATAAACCGAAGCCAGGAATTACGGTCACACATTATCGCCCCATCACTCTGCTTAATGCCGACTATAAGATCTTTGCACGGTTGATAGCGTCCCGATGTCGTATGTTAATTCGTAGCGTTCTCTCTCCGGAACAGACGACACCGGGTGGATCGGTGAATGTGCAAACAGCTACTGGCGAATGCCGTGATGTGATAGCGCTGGCGGAGGAGTACCGGCTTAAAGCGGCGATGGTGGCGGTTGATTTTGACAGTGCTTTTGATAAGGTGCGCCACAACTATCTGTACGCTGTACTGGAGCAAATGGGATTTCCAGACCGTTTTACTGGTCTCATTAGAAGGATTTATGGAGGCGCACAATCCTTGGTACAGGTTAATGGGCGTATAGCAGGGCTCATTCAAATTCGACGATCCATTCGCCAGGGCTGCCCTCTTTCGATGCTGCTGTTCGCGATAGCGTTGGAACCATTAATTGGGAGGCTAACAAATTCTCTTTCTGGGATGGAACTGCGGGGCTACACCTTCAAATGTCGTGCCTATGCGGACGACCTCCTGCTACTCGTTCGTTCTGAGGAAGAGGTGAAGACGGTCCTTGAACTGTTGTTGGACCACTGTGTGACGGCGGGTAGTGCAGTGAACATGAACAAATCGGCGGCAATGCCGGTTGGAAGGGGCCTTACGCAGGAAGAAATCAGTCCGTTTCCTTATGTGCAACGATTTCGCTATCTCGGTATAGACTTTACCTCATCTGTAAAAAATACTGCGGCAGTTAACTACCGACGTATTTTACAGACAACACGTACCATGGTCCGACAACATCTCCTACGGCGCCTTGATCCTTTGCAGCGAGTCGAATATCTGAACACTTATGTGGTTTCTCGAATGGTGCATATTTGGCAGATCCTGCCCCTACCACTCACGCTCGGACGTCGACTTCAATCAGCACTAGGCTATTTTGTGATGATTGGATCGCCCCTCAAGGTGCGATACGAAACACTCACGCTCCCTACGGACAGGGGGGGACTCGGACTTACGAATGTTCACTGCCGAGCGACGGCGCTCTTTCTAGCCACTATGTACAAGCAATGGCGTAGCGGGCGTGATTCCCTGACATCCCGCCTACTGGATCTCCTAGTTCCAGCGTCCCTCACACCTCCGGTGGCGGTGGGCAACATTACGTCACATTTTGCGCATGTATCAACATTTATCGTGGAACTTAGTTATATCAGAGACGAGCTTCCGCGCACGAGACCACCATGCGCGAAGGATTTTTATGTTTGCTGCTACGACGGATAAGTCGTAATGTCATTGAACTCAAACACCCCAAGTTGCATTGGCCGAAGATTTGGAGACATGTACACCAAAAATTCCTTCCTACCTTCGTTCGGGCACTGTGGTTCTCTGTCATCTGTGGCAAGTTCAACACCAACCAACGACTCCATGCAATTGGACTAGTGGACACTCCACTATACCCGAAATGTTGCCAAGTGGATGACGACCATCACCGCTTAACTTGTATCGCGGTGGAGGACGTATGGCTCCTAGGAAGACAGATGGTGGCTTGCTACCTCCGTGTGACCCCGCAACATATTACACCTGCTTCCTTCTTACATCAGGAGAGTGACTACTTTCCGGCGACTAAATCACACTCGATCATCTGGGTCAAGGGTTGGACGATCGCGTACCTCTATGGGGATGCTGCCAAGTCGCGACTCGACTTTTGGTATTTCTTGCAGCAAGCCCACAATGAGGTTCATAGATGGTCACACTATCGGAAAACCTTTGCCAACTATCTTCAAGCAGTCTTCCTCGACCCCCCACGCAGTTGGGATGTGCCGGGTGCAGTCGGTGTGCACATTTGACAACTGATAATGAACCTCACGCTTCTATCACCGCTCCATATATAATGCACAACTATACCATGAAATGATCTACATGTTCCTTTTAACAAAGTGATCTTTATGGAAAATAAATAAATATATAAATAAAAACAACATCCCTGTATCCCTGTTCCTTTACATTTGTGATTTGTTTTACAATGAATTTTTTTGTTTTTGCAAAAAAAAAAAAAAAAAAAAAAAAAAAAAAAAAAAAAAAAGTGGTCAGCGCGACAGAATGTCAATCTTAAGGTCCCAGGTTCGATTCCCGGCTGGGTCGGAGATTTTCTCCTCTCAAAAACTGGGCGTTGTTTTGTCTTAATCATCATCATTTCATCCCCATCGACGCGCAAGTCGCCGAAGTGGCGTCAAATCGAAAGACTTGCACCCGGCGAACGGTCTACCCGACGGGAGGCCCTCGTCACACGACATTTACATTTTACTTCAAACTGTATCCACATAACACTGAATGTAGGGGGTGGGACAAATAAGTGTCCCGGACGAGTGGATACGATTAGACGTGAATGTATGCACATAACCGCACTCCGTGACGTGTACACCACGCGTACGCCGCCACGGGATCAACACCGGTTCACAGCAATTGTATTGTATTATATTGTATTGTATTTTAACCGGAGACCCAGAAACGACGGAGAGGCTTCGTCGCCGCCGCAGCCGCATGGTCCACAACCCCACGACGACTACCGCAGTCCACTTCACCCCTCCGCCGCCCCACACCGAAGCCAGGGTTATTGTGCGGTTCGGCCCCCGGTGGACCCCGCCAGGGAACGTCTTACACCAGACGAGTGTAACCCCTATGTTTGCGTGGTAGAGTAATGGTGGTGTACGCGTACGTGGAGAACTTATCTGCGCAGCAATCGCCGACATAGTGTAATTGAGGTGGAATAAGGGGAACCAGTCCGCATTCGCCGAGGCAGATGGAAAACCACCTAAAAACCATCCACAGACTAGCCGGTTCACCGGACCTCGACACAAGTCCGCCGGGCAGATTCGTGCCGGGGACCAGGCCAACCGGGCGGGAAGGTTCACAGCGTAGGGGGCGGGTGTGTCAGAGAGAATGGAGCAGTGCACAGGGGACGATGGTATTCACAGTGCAACAACCGTTGTACACTGCGGAAAGTTACGTGACACAATAAACGTGAATAGTGTGCCAAGTTGTTTGCTGAGAAGTTTAGTGGTGTCTAAGTGTCTTAAAAAAGTGCCAGGCAACACTTAGTCCAAAAATGGCATCAGACAGGATCTGTTTTGAGCAAGTCAAAAAACAGTACGAAGCGTGCCTGCACTCCAGAAAATGTGGCTCCAGTTTACCAGAAAATGCTTCAGAGTCCTACCAAATCAACCCGACGCTTTTCGCAAGAGACCAGCGTATCACGTCGAATATGCGGTTGAATATTATTCTTGACCCTGCGGTCTGGTCGCCGCTCTAGCTGGCCAACCAGGTCACCTGATCTGTCAGTGTGCGATTAATTTGCGTGGGGAACCCTCAAGTCTAAGGTGTATCGCAACAGCCCTTTTAGTCTTCAAGAACTGCAGCAGAACATTTCGGATGAGACTGTAGCAATTCTAGGAGCGCAGCTTCGATATACCTCCAGCACCTAGCTGACCAGGGCCCAGAAGCGCCAAGAGATGAATGGTGGTCACTTTCAGCAATTGCTATAGTCGGGTTTGAACTGTATTTCATTTCCTCTGCTGTGTTTCTTTGTACTCTGGAACCCTGTTCTCCAGTTCACATTTATTTGCCCCAACTTGTGCGTACAAAATTAGGTCTCGTGGTCTGGGTGTGTCGTCTCTCGCTAGTAATCAAAACATTCAGTTCCAGGGTAGAATCCAGCCACTGCTTAAATTTTGAATAAAAGCAATGGCGGCCGAAGAATTTCGACACGAGAAGTCACCGTCGCTCTGCCAAAGGCCTTGTCGAAGAGGGCGGAAGAACGGACAAGAGGTTCAGGGCACTCTACATCTACATCTACATCTAAGTGATAACTCTGCTATTCACAATAAAGAGCCTGGCAGAGGGTTCAATGAACCACCTTCATGCTGTCTCTCTACCGTTCCACTCTCGAACGGCACGCGGGAAAAACGAGCACTTAAATTTTACCGAGCAAGCCCTGATTTCTCTTATTTTATCGTGATGATCATTTCTCCCTATGTTGGTGGGTGCCAACAGAATGTTTTCGCAATCGGAGGAGAAAACTGGTGATTGAAATTTCATGAGAAGATCCCGTCGCAACGAAAAACGCCTTTGTTTTAATGACTGCCACTCCAATTCACGTATCATGTCTGTGACACTATCTCCCCTATTTCGCGATAATACAAAACGAGCTGCCGTTCTTTGTACTTTTTCGATGTCATCCGTTAGTCCCACCTGATGCGGATCCCACACCGCACAGCAGTACTCCAGAATAGGGAGGACACGCGTAGTGTAAGCAGTCTCTTTGGTAGACCTGTTGCACCTTCTAAGTGTTCTGCCATTGAATCGCAGTCTTTGGTTTGCTCTATCCACTATACTATCTATGTGATCGTTCCAATTTAGGTTATTTGTAATTGTAATCCCTAAGTATTTAGTTGAATTTACAGCCCTCAGATTTGTGTGACTTATCGCGTAATCGAAATTTAGCTGATTTCTTTCAGTACTCATGTGAATAACTTCGCACTTTTCTTTATTCAGGGTCAATTGCCACTTTTCGCACCATACAGATATCTTATCTAAATCATTTTACAAGTCGCTTTGCTCATGTGATGACTTTACAAGACGGTAAATGACAGCATCATCTGCAAACAATCTAAGACGGCTACTCTGTTGGGAAACAGCTCCTAAAAGGAGGAATAATCAGCGGTGATCAACGGCATCAGGATACAGAAAACGATGGAAACCACTGCATTAAAAACACAATGTTATCCACAGAATATGGGTCTTGTAACTGACAAAGTTTCGTGATGATCGTTCCATTGGCAAATGATTCTAGGCTAGTCCCTCACTCTGATCTCGCGGAGGGGGCTGCCAAGCGGGAGGTCATCGTGAGATAAAGATTGAATAATCAACGAAACGATAACGCTCTCGGTGTCTTGGCGTGGAATGTCAAGACTTCGAAAGCGATAGGGAAGGGGAATCCTAAGGCTCAATCTAGATATTGTGAAAGTCACTGACGTGGAATGGAAAGAAGACAAAGATTTTTCACCAGATGAGTATAGGGAAATATCAGACAGTGGTACTATCAGATAACGGTATAACGTGAGTAGCAATCTTTATGAATAGTTCAGTGATAGGGTTGTTCTCATGTGAGTCGACGGCATACCAACACCAACAACGACGACATAAACAGAATATGAAGAGATCAAGTATATGAGGATATTGAACGGGCAATTCAGCATGTAAAGGGAGATGAAAATCGAATAATAATTTAGAATTGCAATTCGGTTATAGGGGAAAGCAGTAAAAGAAAGAGTTGGGGGCAGAATACCGGATTGGTACTAAGAATGAGAACTGCTCTTAAGAATCACAAGAGGAGGTGGTATATTTGAAAAAGACCGGAAGCGGGTTCGGGGGTAAGAATAGGCCCGCGGTATTCCTGCCTGTCATAAGAGGCGACTAAAAGGAGTCTCCAACGTTTCGGCCTTAATGTAATGGTCCCCTCCAGGGTTTGACCACTACATTTCAAAATTTTCCGTTAGTGCGTACCATCTGGGGAAGGATGCCTTACGTGGTGCATTCGATATCCATCTTGCCCTAAGATCTGGCACACCCGATATTGTCATGGAGTTGGCCTTACACCGAGCTTCCGGCCACATCAGCTGCAATGTGTTCTGGGTAGCATACATGCCCTCCATTATGCACTTCCATCTTCACCCTCATGACGCATATGGATATTCGACACCCGACATCCAGCACAGTAGCCAGTCCGTTGTGGTGGGGTCGTCATGTTCCCTCTTGGTGGTAGCTCCCTGACTACACAGGGATCGCACTGCTGATGCCAGAGCTGCTACCTCCCCATGTATGCCTAGGAGTAGATGCCTATTCCTTTGGGGCATCGGGACGCCCGGCAAAGGCCATCCTGCGAGGTGGTCTTTTCTGTGGCTAGGTGGCGCCCGTGGGGAAAGCCCCTGGTCGGAGTGGGTGGCATCAGGGCGGATGACCCGCAATGAAACATGGTACATCATCTCTCGCTGGTGGGCCTCCACCAGCAGTCTCTAAGCGATCGAGGTCTAACCTCAACGGGAAGAAATGTGATCCGAGATCATTTCCCTCCCTGGCCACTCCATGGGAGGAATGTATGGCTAAAGACAGCTGTGCCGATTATCCACCCCGGTACCTAGTCAGTATGCGAATTGATGGTGAATCATTTATGCCGAACATGCCTCAGTTTTTTGTGGAGCATTTAGAGGACAAGTTCCGGGAGGTGGAGGGCTTGTCCAAAATGCGCTCTGGTTCAGTTCTCATCGAAACAGCATCCTCTGCCCAGTCACGGAAGTTGCTCGCTTGTGACAAGTTGGGGGATGTTTCAGTTAGCATCACACCCCATAAGAGTCTCAACATGGTACAGGGTGTTATCTTCCACAGGGAAGTCCGACGATGAACTGCGCGCCAACCTAGAATGACGAGGTGTTAACTTCATCTGGCGTGTCGATCAGGGTCCGAGGGATAATCAGGTAGCCACCGGTGCCTTCATCTTGGCCTTCGAGGGTGATGTCTTACCCGAAAATGTTAAGGTGATGGTTTACTGTTGTGATGTGAAGCCATACATCTCTCCTCTGATGTGGTGTTTTAAATGCTGGAAGTTCGGGCACATGTCATCCCACTGTACTTCCGGCAGCACGTGTCGAGATTGTGGACGTCCTTCGCATTCCAATACTGCATGTACCCCGCCTCCTGTCTGTGTTAACAGTGGAGAACACCATTCCCGCTGTTCGCCAGACTGCCGCGTCTTCCAGAAAGACCAGAAGATAATGGAATATAAGACCTTGGTCCGCCTGACCTACACCAAGGCTAAATGGAAATATGAGAGGCTCCATCCTGTGCCAATGACGTTGACCTATGCCGCTGCTGCAACAATGGTTCTCCCATCATCCCATATGGTTGGCTCTAAGATTGGTCAGCACCCACCGGCCCCCTTGATTGTGGGGGCCACTTCACTCCCTGTTGCTCCTGCTCCATCTACTTCAGGAGAAACACCCCCCCCCCCCAACCATCGGGGACGCCAGTCCCAACTTCTAAGCCAGAGAAGTGTAAGTCTTCTTCGGCTTCTCTCACTCGGAAGGGATCCCTTGGGTCACTCCCTTCCCAGGTTCCTACCAGCGGCACAGCAGACACCCACCAGTGGCTGAAGAAGCCACAGGTTGCTGGTCGTCGGGCTTTGCGCTCATCTTCAGTCCCAGAGACCGACTCCAATAAGCCCTTCCAGCAACCTAAGGAACAGCGAGAGAAAGCGAAATTGAAGACCTGTAAGACCAAGGCACCTGCGGTGGCACCTACTCCACCTCTACCTACACGCTCTGCATCTGAGGATGAGGTGGAGATTCTTGCGTCTGCTGAGGACCTCGATCTCACCGGTCCCTCAGACGCAATGCATAGCACTTGCACAGGTGCTCCATTGGAGGCAGCAGGTGACCTAGCGGCGTAATCTGCCTCTCCAGTCCCTTCACACCTTTCTGAGCCATGGACAATATCATCCTCCAGTGGAACTGCAACAGTATATTCCACCATCTAGCTGAGCTCCAACAACTTATCAGCCTTCACCCTTTCTTCTGCATTGCTCTTCAGGAAACTTGGTTTCCAGCGATGCGAACCCCCGCCCTCTGTGGCTATTGGGGTTATTATAAGAACCGGGCAGCTTATGAAAGGGTGTCTGGTGGCGTCTGCATCTATGTCCTTCACTCACTTCACAGCGAGTCTGTCCCTCTACAAACACCTTTAGAGACTGTCGCTGTTCGGGTGTGGATGCCACAGGCTGTTACCATCTGCAGTCTTTACCTTCCACCAGATGGTGATGTCGCGCAGCATGTCCTGGCTGTGCTGATAGCCAAATTGCCGCCACCTTTCTTGCTACTGGGCGACTTAAATGCCCATAACCCTCCGTGGGGTGGGTCAGTGGCAACAGGTCGAGGTGCCACCATTGAGCATTTATTGACACAGCTCTATCTTTCCATTTTAAATGATGGTGCCTTCACACATTTCAGTGTGGCACACGGCACGTACTCCGCCATCGACCTTTCGATCTGCAGCCCTAGCCTCTTACCGTCTGTCCAATGGAGAGTGCATGACGACCTGTGTGGTAGTAACCACTTCCCGATCTTTCTGTCACTGCCACAGCGTCAGTCTTCTGGGCGTCCTTGCAGGTGGGCTATGAATAAGGCTGACTGGGACTTGTTCTCCTCCACTGCCGCTATTGAACCTCTCTCTAATGATGACATTAATGTGGTGGTTCACTCGGTCACCACCGGCATCGTTACTGCCGCAGAGTCTGCCATTCCCCGTTCTTCTGGGTCCCCTCGGCGGAGGACTGTGCCCTGGTGGTCGCCTGAGATCGCTGAAGCGATTAAAGATCGCCGGCGGGCGCTCCAGCGTCACAAGCGACATCCTTCCATAGAACACCTCATCGCCTTCAAACGGCTGCGTGCGCGAGCGCGCCACCTTATCCGCCAACGCAAGCAGGAGTGCTGGGAGCGGTATGTGTCCACCTTTGGCCTCCATGTCACTCCATCGTAGGTCTGGGCCAAGATTCTACGCCTCTATGGCTATCGGACCCCTGTCAGCGTCCCTGCGCTCTCACTGAATGGAGCAGTTTGTACTGACTCCGACGTAATTGCCAACAGCTTGGCAGAGAATTTTGCTCTGAGTTCCGCTTCTGCGAATTACCCACTGGCCTTCCGCTCCATTAAAGAGCGGATGGAACGTCGGAGCCTTTCATTTCGCACCCACCAACCTGAATCCTACAATGTTTCATTGAGTGAGTGGGAATTTCACAGTGCCCTAGCCGCTTGGGCTACCGCTCCTGGGCAAGATCGCATCCACTGTCAGATGCTGAAACACCTTTCAGTGGACTGCCAGCGACGGCTACTCGACCTTTACAACCGTCTCTGGGTCGAGGGTGAGTTTCCGTCGCAATGGCGGGAAAGCATTGTTATCCCCGTTTTGAAACCTGGCAAGAACCCTTTGGAGGTGGACAGCTACCGCCCCATTAGCCTCACCAACGTTCTTTGCAAGTTGCTCGAACGGATGGTGAGCCGGCGATTGAGTTGGGTACTGGAGTCACAGCGCCTCCTGGCTCCATCTCAGGGTGTGTTCCGTAAAGGCCGCTCTGGCGCCGACAATCTGGTGAGCCTGGAGTCAGCCATCCGTACGGCCTTTGCCCGCCGTCAGCACCTGGTCGCTGTGTTTTTCGACATGCGGAAGTCGTATGATACTACGTGGCGCCATCACATCCTCTTTACACTTCATGATTGGGGTCTTCGGGGTCCCCTGCCGATTTTCATACGCAATTTTCTGGCGCATCGTACCTTCCGTTTGCAAGTCGCGGCCTCTCATAGTTTCTCCCGAGTTCAGGAAAACAGGCTGCCACAGGGATCTGTTTTAAGTTTCTGCCTGTTTTTAATAGCAATTAACGGGTTCGCTGCGGAGGTGGCAACGTCTGTCTCAGCGTCCTTGTATGCTGACGACTTCTGCCTTTACTATAGCTCTAATGGCATTGCAGCTGCTCAACGTCAGCTGCAGGGCGCTATCCACAAGGCGCAGTCTTGGGCTGTAGCATATGGCTTTCAGTTTTCGGCTGCCAAGACCTGCGTTATGCATTTCTGCCAGGGACGCACTGTTCATCCGGAGCCGCGGCTTTACCTTGATGGCGAACTTCTTGCTGTGGTGGAGTCACATATGTTTTTAGGTGTGGCTTTTGATGCTCGGTAGACTTGGATGCCTCATATTCGACAGCTTAAACAGATGTGTTGGCGGCATCTAAATGCTCTGCGATGCTTGAGCGACACCAGCTGGGGCGCCGACCGATCTACCATCCTACGGCTCTACCAGGCGTTAATCCAGTCTCGTCTGGATTATGGGAGCCTGGCTTATGGCTCAGCATCCCCATCTGCGTTGCGGGTGCTGGACCCAATCCTACACAGCGGAATACGACTTGCCACTGGTGCCTTCCGGACCAGCCCTGTGGACAGCATACTTGCGGAGGCAGGTGTCCCTCCACTGCGGTTAAGGCGCCAACATTTACTGGCCGCTTATGCTGCCCTTGTTTGTAGCTTCCCCGGGCATCCACATGATCGTCTCCTGTTCAAAAATGGTTCAAATGGCTCTGAGCACTATGGGACTCAACTGCTGAGGTCATTAGTCCCCTAGAACTTAGAACTAGTTAAACCTAACTAACCTAAGGACAGCACAAACATCCATGCCCGAGGCAGGATTCGAACCTGCGACCGTAGCGGTCTTGCGGTTCCAGACTGCAGCGCCTTTAACCGCACGGCCACTTCGGCCGGCCTGATCGTCTCCTGTTCCAGCAGTCAGTCGTCCATCTCCCAGAACGTCGGCCCCGGTCGGGTTGTACGGTTGCGGTCCGCGTCCGAGAGCTTCTCTCCAGGCTTGGGGTGTTCCCTGTTCCACCTCCTTTCCGGACCCCTCTGCGTACACCCCCGTGGTGTGTGCCCCGCCCTTGCCTTCGGCTCGACTTGGCACACGGCCCGAAGGACTCAGTCCCTCCAGAGGCCTTCCGCCGCCGCTTTTATTCCATCCTCGCCACGTATCAGGGCTCTGGCGTTGTTTACACTGACGGTTCGATGGATGCTGGTCGTGTTGGTTATGCTCTAAATCTAGGGGACCATTCCGAACAACGTTCATTGCCGGCTGGCCGGCGACTGATTTGCGGGCAATCTTACGCCGCAAAATTTTTGATTTATGGGACACAGAATGGCGCAACCTGCCCGTGCCAAACAAACTCCGTCCTATCTAGCAGACGACGACTGTGTGGCGGTCATCCATGCGGGTCTCTCGCAAGGAGTCTGTTGTCGTCTGCTGGCTGCGCATTGGGCACACTTGGCTGACGCACAGCCACTTATTGCGCCGTGGGGAACCCCTCTATGTCGCTGCGGCTCTGTTTTGTCTGTGGTGCACATTTTGTTGGAGTGTCGCCTTTTAGCTGTGCTCAGGCAGACGTTAGCGCTGCCTGATACGCTCCCTGCCCTTTTAACAGATACAGATGTCTCTGCCATGGCGGACTTAGTTTTGCTTTTTATTCGGGCAGGGGGCTTTTATCACATGATCTAAGTGTTTGTCTATATTTTGTGTCGAGTCTGGCCTTTGGCCTACGGTTATAGTCTGAATTTTTAATGAGTTCTCAGTGGTTGGCTTTTCCTTTTTTGTCTCTGTGGTCGGCCAACCACTGTCACCCTCTGTGAGAGTTTAATTCGTTTTGTCTTTTCTTTGTCTGAGTTTTTCTTGTCCTGTGTCGTCTGTTGTGTCCATTATACGTTTTTTACTCTGCGTGGGTGTTTTTACGTTTTGGAACGAGGGACCGATGACCGTTGCAGTCTGGTCCCTTTAATCCCACAAACCAAACCCAACCAATCAATCCGTATATTAAGCAAGCAGTAAAAGAAACAAAAGAAAAATGCGGAGTAGCAATTGAAATTCATGGAGAAGAAATAAAAACTTAGAGGTTTGCCGATGATATTGTAATTCTTTCAGAAACAGTAAAGGACCTGGAAGAACAGTTGAACCGAATGGACAGTATCTTGAAAGGTAAGATGAACATCAACAAAATCAAAACGAGGATAATGGAATGTAGTCAAATTAAATCAGGTGATGCTGTGGTAATTAGGTTAGGAAATGAGATACTTAAAGCAGTAAATGAGTTTCGCTATTTGGGGAGGAAAACAGCTGTGATGGTCGAAGTAGAGAGAATATAAAATTTATACTGGCTATGGTAAGGAAAGCGTTTCTGAAGAAGAGAAGTTTGTTAACATCGAGTATAGATTTAAGCGTCAGTAAGTCTTTTCTGAAACTATTTGTATGAGGTGTAGTCATGTATGGAAGTGAAACATGGACGATAAACAGTTTAGACAACAAGAGAATAGAAGCTTTCGAAATGTGGTGCTACAGAAGAATGCTGAAGATTAGATGGGTAGATCGGGTAACTAATGAGGAGGTACTGAATAGAATTAGGGAGAAGAGGAATTTGTGGTACAACTTGATTAGAAGAAGGGATCGGTTGGTAGGACATGTTCTGAGGCATCAAGGGATCACCAGTTTAGTATTGGAGGGCAGCATGGAGGATCAAAATCGTAGAGGGAGTGTGTGTGAAATCTTATGGGACTTAACTGCTAAGTTCATCAGTCCCTAAGCTTACACACTACTTAACCTATATTATCCTAAGGACAAACACACACACCCATGCCCGAGGGAGGACTCGAACCTCCGCCGGGACCAGCCGCACAGTCCATGACTGCAGCGCCTAAGACCGCTCGGCTAATCCCGCGCGGCCGTAGAGGGAGTCCAAGAGATTAATACACTAAGCAGATTCAGAAGGGTGTACATCTGAGTAGGTACTTGGAGATGAAGAAGCTTGCACATGATACAGTAGCATGGAGGGCTGCATCAAAGCAGTCTATGGACTGAAGACCACGACAACAACAACAGCCAAAGGTACTGTATTTCTAGCACAATACTACAAAAAATACGCTCCTAGAGTTAGAATCGACTAGTAAGTGCAACCACTGCAGCGAAAAACACGTCACCTGCAGGATAGCCCAACCCTCAGACCCCGACGTTGCAGTGAACGCAACACTAACAAAGATCAAGAAGATCCTTTTTCTGCTATATCAGTTCTGGCCGAGGGCCACGAACAAGGGAACTTCACATGTCCGTCCAACAGTAAGCCAGATCATCTCACCACACATGGTAGATAAATTTGCATTACCTGTCAATATGTATCAATATCGTCTGTGATGGCCGCCACAGCTAGCTGGGATTAGGAGAGGTAGCTTCCCGCTACAGTAAACCTATCACAACTCGCTGACGTCTATACGTTACACTGCGGAAATCTGTGGGCCACTTTCCGGTTATAAGTTGCTAACAATTTAAGAGCGAAGCGCTCCCCTCCCTCTTTCTCCTTGTACCAATAAGAAATAAGCTCCCCGTCTTTTCCCAACCATCATATTTTTAAAACTACGAGGATGATTTGAAAAGTTCTCGGAAGCACAACGAGAGGTCAATACTAGCGTAACGAGTTGTTCACGTGATGCTCATTGGACTGTTGCCTGAAACACGTGCCACGTCAGTGCTCTTAGAAGACAGCTGTGGCGGTGGCGTGGCTGTGTTGTTATTGCCGCGTAGTGGAAAAATCGAGATTCGAGCAGAGATTAAGTACTTCGTAAAGAAAGGTATAAAAACTAAGGATATTCATGCCGATTTCCACACCAGACTGGGGAACTCTGCTCCTTCATATTCAACTGTTGTCATGTGGACACATGATTTTAAATTTTGTTGGGAGAGCTTAGATGATGATCGACGCAGTGGTCGACCAAGATGTGTCACTACTCCAGAAATCATTGCAAAAGTGCACAAAATAGTCATGGAGGATCGCCGATTGCAAGTGCATGAAATTGCTCACGCTTGCCAGATGTCATCTGAAAGGACAAATCATATTTTAACAAGAATTAGAAACGAAAAAATTATCTGCAATATGGGTGGCGCGACTCTTGACACTGGATCAAAAAAGCGTGAGAATTCACATATCGGAACAATGTTTGGCCCGTTTTAGGAGAAACGAACAAGATTTTTTGCACCGGTTTGTGACCACAGATGAAACTTGGGTGCACTACTATACCGCAGAGTCAAAGCAACAGTCAAAGCAGTGGAAACATGCTGTTTCTTCGACATCAAAGAAAGCAAAGACAATTCCTTTGGAGGGGTAAGTCATGGCATCAGTGTTCTGGGATGCGAAGGGGATTCTGTAGATTATCTCCCCACTGAGCAAACAATTACTGGAGAGCACTATGCTAACCTCCTGGACAAATTACAACAAAAGATACACGAAAAGAGGCCAGGTTCAGCAAGAAAGAAAGTCATCTTCCATTAACACAATGCGCTCCCGCACACATGGCAAAATTACACGAACTAAGGTATGAATCGTTGCCACACCCGCCTTATTTACCTGATATGGCTCCGAATTCTTCCCAAAACTGAAAATGTTTCTTGGTGGAAGAAGATTCACTTCAAACGAAGAATTGATAGCTGGAGTTCACAACAATTTTGCAGGCCTGGAAGAAACTCATTGTCGAGATGGGCAATGCAACATCATTGGACCGAGTGTATTAATCTTCAAGGAAATTACATTGAAAAATTAAAAACGTTTCAGCAATGTAAGTACACTATTGGCCATTAAAATTGCTACACCAAGAAGAAATGCAGATGATAAACGGGTATTCATTAGACAAAGATATTATACTAGAACTGACACGTGATTTCATTTTCACGCAATTTGGGTGCATAGATCCTGAGAAATAAGTGCCCAGAACAACCACCTCTGGCCGTAATAACGGCCTTGATACGCCTGGGCATTGAGTCAAAGAGAGCTTCGATGGCGTGTACAGGTACAGCTGCCCGTGCAGCTTCAACACGATACCACAGTTCATCAAGAGTAGTGACTGGCGCATTGTGACGAGCCAGTTGCTCGGCCACCATTGACCAGACGTTTTCAGTTGGTGAGAGATCTGGAGAATGTGTTGGCCAGGGCAGCAGTCAAACATTTCCTGTATCCAGAAAGGCCAGTACAGGACCTGTAACATGCGGTCGAGCATTATCCTGCTGAAATGTAGGGTTTCGCAGGGATCGAATGAAGGGTAGAGCCAGGGGTCGTAACACATCTGAAATGTACCGTCCACTGTTCAAAATGTCGTCGATGCGAACAAGAGCTGACCAATGGCACCCCATATCATCACACCGGGTGATACGCCATTATGGCGATGACGAATACAGGCTTCCAATGTGCGTTCACCGAGATGTCGCCAAACACGGATGCGTCCATCATGATGCTGTAAACAGAACCTGGATTGATTCGAAAAAATTACGTTTTGCCATTCGAGCACCCAGGTTCGTCGTTGAGTACACCATCGCAGCCGCTCCTGTCTGTGATGTAGCGTCAAGGGTAACCGCTGCCATGGTCTCCGAGCTGATAGTCGATGCTGCTGTAAAGTCGTAAAACTGTTCGTGCAGATGGTTGTTGTCCTGTAAACGTCCCCATCTGTTGAGTCAGGGATCGAGACGTGGCTGCATGATCCGTTACAGCCATGAGGATAAGATGCCTGTCATCTCGACTGCTAGTGATACGAGGCCGTTGGGATCCAGCACGGCGTTCCGTATTACCCACCGATTCCATAATCTGCTAATAGTCATTGGATCTCGACCAACACGAGCAGCAATGTCGCGATACGATAAACCGCAATCGCGATAGGCTACAATCCGACCTTTATCAAAGTCTTAAACGTGATGGTATGCATTTCTCCTCCTTACACGATGCATCACAACAACGTTTCACCAGGCAACGCCGGTGAACTGCTGTTTGTGTATGAGAAATCGGTTGGAAACGTTCCTCATGTCAGCACGTTGTAGGTGTCACCACCGGCGCCAGCCTTATGTGAACGCTCTGAAAAGCTAATCATTTGCATATCACAGCATCTTCTTCCTGTCGGTTAAATTTCGCGTCTGTAGCACGTCATCGTGGTGTAGTAATTTTAATGGCCATTAGTGTACTTTTTTTCTATACTGTTCCGAACCATCCTCGGGAGATGTCAGCTTGAGTCCGCCAGAGCTCAGAGGAAATGAAGACACATAACACAATATAAACTATTGCATAATTATTAGAGAGGGTGTGTGTGTATCTTTGCTAGAAGACACTTGAAACATTCGAGCATTAGGGATACCAATCATCACACTGTTGAGGTTAGTCTGGAGCTTCCTTCAAACGTGTGCAGGAGTGCTGTGCTGTGCTGAAACTGCTATAATCTCCCCCTACACATGAGCCATCTGGGTGTATCAGGAACAAATTAGTGACAATATCCAAGCCTTCAAGTACACGGACGATGTGCGTTAGATCTGCTAGGACTCCCAGACGGAATAAAAAGGCATGTTCCTCTCACAATATATACATATCCACACCACAGAAATGAGACAGTGCTATGTCCGCAGAGCAGCAAAAAATAGACTATTTCTACTTATCAAGTCAGAGTTCGCGGTGACTCTGCCGATATGTGATAAAATACAGTCACAGAGAGAGCTGCAGCGTTCAGACGCCGTCTGTCGATAAGTCTCAAAAAAAAATTTCGAACGAGAAACTGTTGTCTCTCTGGAGGAGCTGCCCTTGCAGCAGAGGAACCAGAGGCCAAGCACGGGTAGCGACTTCGGTGGAACCAGAGCTGGGATACTGGGTGACAGCGACACTCAACACCTCTCCGTACACGCGGCCGCCAGCCCACACGAGTATCACTATCTCATTAGGACCAAGTAACCGCAGGAAAATATCCTCCACGGAGATAAGTGGTGGGAGGAGGGAATCATCGGCCTGTGTGCCTGCCTTATTAACGATCACTTGAACAGCTACCAACGAGTGCAACCCCCATCGCCTGGTAACTCACACCGCCTCCCCGTGACTGTTACAGAAACGAGACCTGAGCCGCGCCCAGCACGCACACCTTCGGTATCAGGGAAGGCTGGTGCTTTAAAAGGTTTGCAGTGAGTCGTTTCGCAAAAGCTAGTTACAGCCAGTGGAATCTGTATGAATAAAAACGCTCTAAAATTATTTTTGTCTGTGAGCTGCTAGATTCGCCGACATAACCTTATTAAGAAAAAAAAATTACACTACTGGCCATTAAAATTGCTACAACACGAAGATGACGTGCTACAGACGCGAAGTTTAACCGACAGGAAGAAGATGCTGTGATATGCAAATGTTAAGCTTTTTAGAGAATTCGCTCAAGGTTGGCGGCGGTGGCGACATCTACAACTTGCTGACATGAGGAAAGTTTCCAACCGATTTCTCATACACAAACAGCAGCTGACCGGCGTTGCCTGGTGAAACGTTATTGTGATGCCACCTGTAAGGAGGAGAAATGCGCACCATCACGTTTCCGACTTTGATAAAGGTTGGATTGCGGATTATCGTATCGCGACATTGCTGCTCGCGTTGGTCGAGATCCAATGACTGTTAGCAGAATATGGAATCGGTGGGTTCAGGAGGGTAATACCGAACGCCGTGCTGGATCCCAACGGCCTCGTATCACTAGCAGTCGAGATGACAGGCATCTTATCCGAATGGCTGTAACGGATCGTGCAGCCACGTCTCGATCCCCGAGTCAACAGATGGGGAAGTTTGCAAGACAACAACCATCTGCACGAACAGTTCGGCGACGTTTGCAGCAGCACGGACTATCAGCTCGGAGACCATGGCTGCGGTTACCCGTGACGCTGCATCAGAGACAGGAGCGCCTGCGATGATGTACTCAACGACGAACCTGGGTGCACGAAAGGCTAAACGTCATTTTTTCGGATGAATCCAGGTTCTGTTTACAGCATCATGATGGTCGCATCCGTGTTTGGCGACATCTCGGTGACCGCACATTGGAAGCGTGTATTCGCCATCGCCATACTGGCGTATCACCCGGCGTGATGGTATGGGGTGCCATTGGTCACCTCTTGTTCGCATTGTCGACATTTTGAAAAGTGGACGTTACATTTCAGATGCGTTACGACCCGTGGCTCTACCCTTCATTCGATCCCTGCGAAACCCTACATTTCAGCAGGATAATCCACGACTGCATGTTACAGGTCCTGTACGGGCCTTTCTGGATACAGAAAATGTTCGACTGCTGCCCTGGCCAGTACATTCTCCAGATCTCTCACCAATTGAATACGTCTGGTCAATGATGGCCGAGAAACTGGCTCGTCAAATTACGCCAGTCACTACTCTTGATGAACTGTGGTATCGTGTTGAAGCTGCATGGGCAGCTGTACCTGTACACATCATCCAAGCTCTGTTTGACTCAATGCCCAGGCGTATCAAGGCCGTTACTACGGCCAGAGGTGATTGTTCTGGGTACAGATTTCTCAGGACCTATGCACCCAAATTGCGTGAAAATGTAATCACATGTCAGTTCTAGTATAATATACCCATTGATCATCTGCATTGCTTCTTGCTGTAGCAATTTCAATGGTCAGTAGTGTATTTAGTAGCAAGAACCCCGCTACATATACTCGCTACAACAATATCATCAGCCGTAAAACGTTGAAAGTTAACATCCTCCCACGAATTCACGTCCCTTCTGCTCCTCACATGTAGTCAAGTCACGGACAATACTCCATCTGCAACACTGTCTTTGATGATGAAGCATAAATAAGCTAACACTGGCGTCATGTTGAGCGCCGAATGCTGCCACAATGGAGACGTTAGTAGATAGAACATTACTAACACTTCTTTTTGGCCTCTTTCACGGTGATAAACACGACAAATCATTTGTAAAATGCCTATAATACCTGCATCTGATGTATTCCTCTTACAGCACTGTGACAGAAAATTTGTTTAGGGGTCTTAAACTTAAGAGGGTGTGTGATAATTATATCCCACATCTATTAATCTAACCTGATTTGGGTCTGAGACTAACAAACAAATCCCATAATTTGTCTTATAAGGTTGTTGTCCACAGTTCATAGCAGTGTATCTTTTCATGTTTACAGAAAAGCTGCTACACACTCCTTACTAAGATGAAGAATTCTCTCAAAACAAATAACGTAATGCTGTACTCGTTACCACTAGATTAGATTAACACACAGAAAATCACAGGTAATGTAAAATATGAGAAATCAGGGCACCTTTCTCTCTCCCTCTCTACATTCTTTTTTTGTGACTGCTACGTGGTGATATACGGAATATGTGTATGCCTTCGAAAATAGTTTAGGAATAGACATCATAATCGCATGATCTGCTTATAAACGATCTAGAGTTCGGACAATAGTTCAAAACGAATTACCGCAAGACATGTGACGGAGATATGTTTTATGTCAGCCAAACCTGCGAGTGCATAATAAAGCATTGTTTCCCAGTCTAGCTTCTATAGAAAGCAACGGGGGCACACGAAATCGTTAGTTACCAGGCAGAGTAGCCACTATATGTTCTGACTGTTATTTTTTAAGAATAGTATTGAGATATTGTGTTGCATCCTGCCTTTACCGTATTATCCATTAAAACTTCAGCCTTCCACAACATGTACAAATTCACCTAGGAATATAACACTTACGTATTCCAATTTTAGGAGCCACAACGAGTAGAGACGTCATGATAAACAACATACAAGCTAGTATTACTTCCAAAACAGACAAATTGCAGAACGACCTTAGGACAGCGTATGCAGAAAATTTAACAGGAATTGACCTAAGACTGATTGACACATATTGGCTCCTTTGCATATCGGTGAAGTATAATTTGTTGTATATCTCTGACAGCAAGACAAATGGCTTTGAGCACTATGGGACTCAACATCTATGGTCATCAATCCCCTAGAACTTAGAACTACTTAAACCGAACTAACCTAAGGACATCACACAACACCCAGCCATCACGAGGCAGAGAAAATCACTGACCCCGCCGGGAATCGAACCCGGGAACCCGGGCGTGGGAAGCGAGAACGCTACCGCACGACCACGAGATGCGGGCTGACAGCAAGACAATCAGGTCCTCTACAGATGTATAGTTGTAGTTATTTTCTGTCTTTATTATTTTCTATGTTGTTCACATTAACAAAAAATACCTTTGGGAAGGCATTGTATCCCATACTGGTTTGCTTACGAGAAATAGACAGCCATCCAACCCAGAAATAGTACACAGTAGATCTGTCAGCATTGCAGTTTGGTAGTTAATGCAATCAATTCCCAATTCAAATAATTAAAATTATGGACATATAGAACATAGTTTTACGACCAATAATCGGTCCTGGCTGCCTGTAGTGCATACAAACAAAGTCATACCCCTCGACAGTATTTACTTTAATTCTCCAGAAATGGTGGTTCAGATCTCACGTCAGCGTGCTTTTGCATTCGAGAAAGTGTAGGACAAACATTGGAATTCGTCTCAACTTAGCAATAAGACCACCAACACAAATCATTTTCACTAATAATGATTATTCACTCTAGTTGCAATGGATCACCTAGTTGAGTCCATGATAACCTCACGATGAGTCACAAGACGTTCTGGCCATACCTTATGAATGTGAATGGAATTGCAATCTAATTCACTACTTCGTGTAATCTGCGACACTGCTATCCCGGGGCCAGTGCGGTGGAACGTCGGTCTAGCATCATGCACTGGACGTGAGTGATAGCTTCTAAGTGCGGACGTAATTGTAATCTTTTTCGTGTGTGCTGTAACGAGAAACGCTAAGGCACAGGTTAGGGTGGATGAGATTTTTTTTTTGTAAACAAGACATTACCCGAAACGCATACTAACAGAGTAAATGCACTTGAAATACATGCAGAGATTTTTATAGAAACAGAACAATTGCTTATTTAAATAATAATAACGTATGACTGTAAAACGTTAACAGATGATGGAGACAGGAGATTGCAGGATGATAGATAGAAATCAGACGACCCGGACGATTCAGCTGCGGCTAACCTAACCTGACCTGACCTAACCTGGTGATAGACACGATGGAATACCTGAACTGACTATAATTTCCACCATACATCGCCAACGTGCACTCACTATCCTCCAAAGCACTCAATTGTAAATGTGTCCAAAGCAGTAAATTCCCCACAGATGACAATGTCAGAGAAAACAATCGAAAAATATGCTGTGCTTTCTTACTCAAGCGCTCAAACTATGCAGATTGGTAAGATGAGGCATTCCTCCTGGCGCACTCCGCTAAAGACCAGGAGCCACGTTTTAACGAGACCCAATCTTCCCCAATTACGGCGGCAGCCATATACGGATGAAGGTGTAGCAGCTTCCTCGCTGCAACGTCTATCCTGTGGCGCATATCTCGAATCACCTCTCTCACCAGTGCCATGCTTGCTCTCCATTTTATCTTGTTCGCTGCTCTGGAGTTGATGTGATATCTAATTATGCCAAATACTGGTACCACCTCTCCATTTGGGAATCTCAGCAAAAAGCTGAGAGAACTCAGCATCGTCCCTCTCCTCTGTCGAAGCTTGTCCAGCTGCTTGATATTCTGATACATTTCCTACCCGTGGAGTCTTTTGATGTAACTCTTCAGGCTTTCCCGGCGATCTAATGACATCTTGGATTGTCGGGTGTTCTGCCGTCGCTCCCTCCGTGGTCTGCTCCCCACTCACAAGTGGAGAAGAAGACCAGGGCTCTCCTGAAGGAAACACGGATGCCTAATAAGACAATCAGATAACTACGGACAAAAGCACCAGTGTCACCTAGACTATATGGTCTGGCTAAATTACACAAGAACGGTGTGCCACTACGCCCATTTGACAGTAACATTGTGGCACCTATGTACGCAACAGCCAAGTACTTGAAAAATCTGCTGTCTCCATATGTGGGGAAATGCGTTGACCACATCCGAAACTTAGAAGACTTCCTGCAACGCCTCAAGCAACTATGCATCACAGATTCAGATATCATGGTTAGTTTTGATGTGATATCGCTCTTCACTAGCGTCCCACTGAAAGACTCACTAGAAATGGTTGCGGACAAATTTGATGGTGCTCTGTTGGACCTATTCAGGCATATACTGACATTTCCTGTACGGGAACCAATATTACAAGCAAACTGAAGTTGTAGCTACGGCCAGCCCACTGTCTCATGTGGTTACCAACATGTTTATGGAGAGATTTGAGGGCATTAGAGACAGCCGTGATCTGGCCTCTTGGGAAGGATAGGCTCAATCAATGATTTTCTTGAACATCTTAACTCATGCACCCAAATATCAACTCCCCCAGAGAACTGGAGAAGAATGGCCAGCTGCCGTTTCTGGACGTACGAGTCAAAAGGAAAGCAGATGGATCTGTTGGCCACAGTGTGAATCGAAAACCCTCACACACTGATTTATATCTGCAGGCCAGCAGCTGTCACCACCCTGCGCAGAAGAACGGGTTACTTAAGACATTGGGCCACAGAACGTGTACCCAGTCAGACCAAGAGAGTCTATCGACAGAAATAGATCATATTAAAACTGTGTTCTGCAAAAATGGATACACCACCAAAGAAATTGAGAGGGCACCCCAACCAACCACTACACCACAGGTTCCAGAAGCAGAACAAGGTGAAGCAAAGAACATGGCGTATCTGCTCTATGCTGGTCCTGTTCCTTCCTGAATCCGTAGGATTCACCGTAAACACAATATCAAGTGTGTTTTCTGTCCATCCAGTAAGATTGGAAGACTGTTGGGGAGTGTTAAAGACGACATGGGGTTACGGAAACCAGGGAATTATATCTTGTCAATGTGGTATGTCCTACATTGGCCAGATGACAGGAACAGTGGATATCAGGTGCAAAGAACATCAGAGACACATTTCTGAACACTGTCTAGAACCAGATCATGCCATTAATTATGAGGGAAGCAAGATTCTAGCACAGACACCCAGATTCTTTGACAATGTTATAAGGGAATCTATTGAGATAAAAGTAACTGGCAACGTCATGAACCGCGACATGGGGTACCATTTAAGTAGTGCCTGAGATCCTGCTCAGGGACTGTTAAAGGAGCAACGCGCACGGCTGTACACCTGTCCACGAATAGAAGAACGGGAGGCACGGATATGGGAAATAATTACCGGACAGAGTGCCAGGCGCAGCGGACGGAACGTGCAACGTCCAGGAGCGGATCCGACAGGCGCAGACCGCAGAGGGAACATCCAGAACAGCAGCGGATGGGAAACTGATTGGCACCGTTCTAGAAGATCGCAGCGAGCGGGCGTGGACCGCAGAGGGAATGCCTGCAACCGTCGGTGGAGGGGGAGGGCCACAGACATAAATACTGGACCAGGTCCACTCGAGGAGCATAAGTACAAAGATATCCTAACACGCGAATTCTCCATCCCAATCACCATTACAGATGACCACAACCTAGAACAGGTAACCAAAATACTCGAAAACACCTTCAGACAAGCCATAGACGAAGCCATATCACAAAAGACTGGAAACCTACCATATCGCAAGAAGCCCTAGACCTCTTAAGACAGAAGAAAGGACTGTGCAAAGAGATCAAACATACCGACAATCCCGACTTAGAACAAGTCTGGAACACATTCAGTGCGTGCATCAAGCGGATCATATCCGAACACAAACACAGACTGTGGGATCAGAAATGCAGCGAACTTAACTGCAGACAAGCCGGACGCTACTGGAGAAGGTTCAGAGCACTAATCGGACAGAAACAAAAAACGGACGTGACCCTAACAGACAATAAGGAACCAACGACCGACAGAAAAGAACAAGCGAACATATTCAAGAAGGTGTTACAGGACGTATACACATTCCCCCAAGACACGATATTCAACAATGACTTCAAACGATTTCTTAGACCTAAGACTACAACAAATACTCACCACATCAACAACTGAAACCGAAGACGAGCAACAACTAACAAGACATATGACAAACGAGGAAATAAGAAATGCTATATTCTCAGGGAAAAACTCCACAGCAGGTGAAGACGACATCCGACTCATACGTTTACAAAAGGACCACTTCACATACTGACATTGATATTAGCAATAATGTTTAACTACTGCATGATAAACGAGACCATCCCCATTACACGGAAGACAAGTAAAACAATAATACTACTAAAACCAGACAAACCACGCCCAGACCCGAAATATTACCGACCGATCTCTCTGTTAGACGTCATCCGAAAGACATATGAACGCATCATCACGGGCAGACTCAAAAAACACATAGGAAACAAAGATCTAGACCCGACGATACGATCTGGCTTCCGACCGAATCACTCGAGAAACAACCCGCTATTTAAACTGACAAACGCTGTGACAAAAGGATACAGGAAATACAGGAAAATGCTCACTCGCTCTTTCCCTCACTCGTGCCTTTGATAAGCTGTGGCATCGGGGCCCGCTATTCCAACTGTCGCAACTAGGAATACCAACCAGAATGATCCGAATAATTAATGCCTACTTAAGCAACAAAACGTGCAAGATGCGCGTAGGAGACTCCACAAGCAGGTGTCCCCCAAGGAAGAGTACTATCACTCTACTGTACACGCTACACACTACAGATATACCAAAAACCTCGACGCCTGACGAGACGGTAGCAATGTATGCAGGCGATACCGCATACTGGTGCACTGGACTGAGAACAACAACAATGCAACAGAAGGTAGGAACTTATCTCCGAAAATTAGAGACGTGGATGAACGACAAAATGGCGGATAAAACCAAACCCCACTAAAACACAAACAATCCTTTCGTGACATAGAAACATGACACAGAAACGAACACAATTACACGAAGGCATTCGGCTACCACTGTGGGACGCACCATTAAATATAACAGCCAAATTACCTATGGGTGTACATGGATGAACTGGAACACCCATTTGACGCACCTCTTAGACAAAATAAGAAACGGACAAAAAACCTAATAAGACTAAGCCAAGGACGCTTCCATGGATGCGACAACAAGGAGGCGATACATACATGCAAGACAGTCATCAAATCACTAATGCAATACGTCACAGCGTCCCTAGGAGGCATCTCAAGACCAGTCGCAAACCGACTCTACAGAACCATAGGACGACTGCTTCGAAGTATACGAAGACTACCCCCACTAACTCCTAGCAACGACGTATACCGAATCACAAAAACAGAACCCCTACAGACAAGACTTACCCGACTCAGAGCAAACTATGGCACACACATCCTACAAAGACGCCCCAACGTGGAAGACATACAACTAGACCGCCGACCAAAACAGAACCTCGACACAAATACATAGTACCAGCGTGTACAGTAGCACATAACACATGGAAGCACATAACACATCGAAAATATTCCCAGAAACCGCCCCCACCATGGAGCCTATAACACAAAACTTGGCGCAATACCCACACCTAGACGAATGACCAGAGCCGTGAAACACTGCAAGATACACAAACAAAGGAACCCAAAACGCACAACAACAAAACAAAACAAAACACTCGGCATGCGCGCGCGCGCGCGCGAGTGCTCGCACACACACACACACACACACACAAAGTAAGACACCTGTCTGTGCCATTACACAACCATCCTTGCATACACCAAATATCACCATATATTACCCAACTAGTATTAAGTAACAAATGTAAACGTATGTAAATCTTGAAAAACCCAAAACAAAATAAGTACCAAGTATCTCCATATGTACACCCCGAACCAAAACTTATGTAAAATGTTGTATACATGTATGCAGATTAATTTTCGTAGAAAAAGATTGTCCAATAAATTATAAAACCAACTTCAATTAAATGTAATGTACACATAACGACAGTGCACTTTAAATATTGTATTATGTAGATTAATTTCTGTAGATTGACACCTTGAATACCAAGTCTGAACACAGCTTGCGCCGCGACTGTTTTCAAAGGCCGTGCCCGAGTAGAGGTCGGGCTGCGATTTTCTCGACGTGCGAGCCACTTATCGGTTTAAAACTGAACTCATTTCATATAAAAACAATGTACGGAAGTCATAGCGTGTAGGCTTTCACGGCCGGCGTCTTCAGTAATTAAAACTTCCGGGCTAAGAGGCCGTTGTCCAATAGTAGAAATACTTCTCCCTGATGTCAGGGAGAAGTAATTCTACAATTGGACCACGGCCTCTTAGCCCGGAAGTTTTAATTACTGAATGTACGGAAGTCTTGCTACCCGCCTCTTGACTGGTGCTGCCCTGTTTAGTCCATTTCTAGAATTATTTCGGAAAAAAAACAGTGAATGTAACAGCTACTGTCATTAATGTCTGAACCAGTATGATCACTGACGTAATGTTTTACGTGTACTCGATAGGTTCCGCAGTACTCTGTAATTCTGCTACAACTACGTCACATTTTTTGAGTGAGCAAGTAATTTCGGAAGTTCAAGAGGAAGAAATTTGCTCAGTAACTCGCCTCACATTTTCATCTTGGGAAAATAATTAGACTTTCTGCGATTGTGATCTATCGAAGAACTAAACTAAATATGAAAAATATATCTTGAAGCTTGGCTTTTTTCAGTATGTATTACTCATTAAAATCCATCAGTTGCATGTGTGCCAGTAACGCTTTAAGTAACGGCAGAAATAGATGTTTACCTAGGCCCAACATTCCTCCAAGTGCATGGTCTCCGAAATATTAAAATTTTCTTGCTAACTATAAATCCAACTGCAATGATATGTATTGTAAACATTATGACAATGCAATTTTGTAAACGAACTACGAGAAAGTTATGAAATGTTAAATCAAGAAATTCACGTACTGTATATCCTAGTATGGCTGAAAAGGGCAATGCAAGCCTTAAAACACCCCCGCTCTCCCCCATCAGGGAAGAGAGTAAAAAATGAAAAAAAAAAAACACTCGAGCAGGTCTCAGGTCGCATCTGTTGAAGGTTACGAGCTACATTATCGAAATATCATGCAGGTACGACGCTGATATCCGGCAGAACACACGACAGCCCAAGGTTTCAATCGAAAATAGTTAAACGTAGATGCTAATCTAAGTCATGTAGATAAAAATTATGCAATCCAGAGACCCTTTTATCATCTATCAGCAAGCTTCTCTTAAGATGATCTATGATAATGTGATCTACAGGTATACGTATAGCTTTACAGTGCATCCAAATATTTTTTACTATTATATATATATATATATATATATATATATATATATATATATATATATATATATATATAGCACCTACTGGTGCCACAGCGTTCAGAATAAAATAACATTAGCGTTTCCTCAGGCACATGTAAACAATGGTAGTATAACAATGTCGTCTTGTATCACCATGTTTCTTCCTTTTTATTGTAGAATGCACCATCTTTCCACTATTAAATCACTGTCTCTGAGTCATCAGTCTTTTGACTGGTCTGATCCGGCCAACCACCAATTCCTTTCCTATACTACCCTTTTCGTCTCACACTACCACATACACCTTACATTGTCAATTATTTCCTGGATGTATTCCAGCCTCAGCCTTCCTCTATAGTTTCATGTTCCCACAGCTCCCTTTATTACCATGGAAGTTATTCCCTGACGTCTTAGCGGATGTCCTATTATCCTGTCCCCTCTTCTTGACAGAGTTTTCCATATACTCCTTTCCTCATTGATTGTGCAGAGAACCTCCTCATTCTTTACCTTATCATTCTACCTATTTTCAACATTCTTGTGTAGCGCCACATCTCAATGCTTAGATTCTCTTATGTTCCGATTTTCTCACAGTCCATATCTCACTGCCATACAATTCTGTGATAAATAAATAATTTGTGATCAAGACTGTTTTTGATAGTAAATATCTGATACTAAGTCTCTCGCTGTTCTGATTTCTGCCACTTCTCATTACTTTCGCCTTTTCTCGATTTACTCACAATCCATATTCTGTACTCAAAAGACTGTTCATTCCATTCAACAGATCATGTAATTCTTCTTCACTTTCACTGGGGATAACAATGTCATCCACGAATCTTGACATTTATATCTTCAGCCTTGAATGTCGATCCCATTCTTGAAGCTTCCTCTGATTACCGCCATTGCATCTTAGACGTATGGATTCAACAGCAGAGTCGAAAGACTACATTTCTGTTGTGCACCCTTTGTAATCCGTGCACTTCATTCTCGATCTTCCACCTGTATTGTTCCCTTTATCATTTAACAGTGAGATTTACATTACACTCGTAATGTTACCGCCTTGCACCCATTTCGCAGAAGGTTGTTTTGACTTTTCTCTATGCTGAGTTAGTCCACTCGACTATAATTTCTTTTTCGATTTCCTCAGTCGTCATGTAGCCATTTCACTTTAGTTATCCTCCACTTCATACCTAAGTTGGTTTTGTTTCTGTATTCCCGAATTCCCCTGAACATCTACATCTACCTTTGATAGCCTGCAAATTACACTTAAGTGCCTGGCAGAGGGTTAATTGAATCACCTTCAAAATAATTCCCTATTATTCCAAACTCGAAATGCACGTGGAAAAAACGAACACTTATATCTCTGACTTCCCTTATTTTATTTTGGTGGTCGTTTCTTCTTATGTAGGTCAGCATCAAAAAAAACTATTGTCCCGTTCGGAGGAGAAAATTGGTGATTAAAAATCCGTGAGAACATTCCGCCGCAACGAAAAGCGGCTTGGTTTTAACAATGTCCACCCCAAATCCTGTATCATGTCAGTGGCACTCTCTCCCTATTTCTCAATAATACAAAACGTGCTGCTTTTCTTCGAACTTTCTCGATGTACTCCGTTAATCACACACTGTACAGCAGTACTCAAAAACAGGATGGACAAGTGTAGTATACACAGTCTCTTTACTAGATCTGTTTGTATCTTCTAAGTTTTCTGCCAATAAAACTCAGTCTTTGGTTCGCCTTCCCCATAACATTTTCTGTGTAAATTTGCCACTTTAAGTTGTTCATAATCGTAATCCCTAGGTATTTAGTTGAATACATGGCATTTAGGTTAGACTGATTCATCATGTAACCGAATTCCTTTGAGAGAGGACAAGTTACTCTATCATCTATTTTTCGTATACAGAAAATTATTAAAGATTTTATTACAATCTGACACACCTTGTGCAAGACTCCAGAATGTTAACGGCCAGAGCAGACGTTGATGGAGCCTGGTAGGGCTCTAAAAGCACGAGCTATTTTTATGCTTAGCTTGTAGAAACGGCTTGTTGGGAGTTGAAAGCAATTGGCGTTGAGCCCATCCCTTAGTAAATCTTGCCAGACAGGTCCACAGCCTTACAAGGCAGACAAGGCAGCCCATCGTCAGGACAGGGCTCCAGCAGGACAATGTCACGATACCTGCTGCAGTGCCAGCAGAAGTCTGGGCTGGGGTGACGGTCTAAAGGAACGTGTCCACACAGTGGAGTCGTAAACTGGGCATTGTGTGCAGAGCCAAGTCTAATAAAAATTCACCTGTTTTCGTGTTTGCTGATATTGCAAGAAGGCCAGTGAGCCACTTCCCTCGGCTGCCCCTGTTGTATAAGAAAACTCTGGCATCTGAGAAACGTTTAGAGATGGTATCTTTATTGCATCTCGTAGCTAGGACTAACAGGCTCCAAGGCACAGGCGATTTAAATAAAGATCTGTTCGCTTGGTGCCATGGGAAGCGACATGAATTTGGGGAAAATCATCTTTTCCCCTTCTACAAAAACTTAAAAAAGCCAGTAATTGACGATTTCTTTTTTTTTTTTTTTTTTTTTTTTTCAGAGACGCAGATTTCTTAAGGCTTGCCCTGGTTCGACATGAGTTTGTTCTGTCATGTTGGAGGGGAGATTTAGAGCCTCTAGAATCTTGTAATTGGCTCAAGACGGTGTCGTTCGGGCACTTTGCGGGAAAACGGATTTTTTTTTTTTTTTTTCCTGGATAGTTGGGAAGCTCTCAGGTGCGGGGACTGGGGTCTAGTGAGCTGTTCTGGTCGAAGCTCTGGCATGTGTGGTTGGTACTCCCAAAACTCCTGAAACTGGCTTCACTTGCGAGTAGTTTGGACTGGGGAGCCTGTGGTGAAGTTCTTACTGTACGGCCAGTGTGACTTCAAACGTCTCAGACTACTCGTTTGCTGAGGGCACACTTATTCATTTTTGGTTTACCAGTCTTGACGTTGGTATCTTTGTGTGCTCTGTCTTATAAGTGAGCCAAATTGGTCCTTGGTACGACCAGCGAATGGGAGTATCACACACTGAAATATACTGTGATTTCAGGGCTCTGGTAGAGAGTAAATTGCGATCCATCTGCCTGATCGCTAGACCGTGATATTTTTGCATTTCTTTCATGGCCGCGATCGATTCACAGGTGCCGCCTCCATGTCTCACCTCCTCCGCCGCACACATCTCGCCAGTTGCAAGTCACGTGGCTGCACAAAGTAAACAGGGTAATGTACTGCCGCTCCGGCATTGTCAGGGCGTACATATCTCAATCGCCACTTGCTCTCACCTGCACGTATGTAGAGAAACTTCAGTAGATCTGATCAGTCAGAGTCTGCTCAGCGTCAGACCAATTCAGCTTGCGTTACCTACATTTTTAGGGCCAGAGTACTTGACTACCTGATCAACTAGTTAAACTGTCTTTGCCAACCAGTCGCCACCCAGTGGAGTGTTTAATCATCTGTTGGTTGTTTAGGGAATTTAACCTATAACTTGTTTAGTATAATTTATGTCTTGTTTGGAAAAATAAATGTTGTTAGTACACTAAGTTTTGCCAACATTCTCAATCAATTAAATAGTCCTAACAAGTTACCTTTCATATTTTAGCACTCATATGAATGACCTCACTCTTTTCATTATTTAGTTTCAATTGTCAATGTTCTCACTATACAGATATGTTTCCTAAATCGTTTTGCAATTTGTTTTGATTTCTGATAACTTCAGCAGACCAGAAACGGCAGCATCATCTGCAAACACCCTAAGACGGCTGCTCAGATTGTCTCTTAAATCTTTTATATAGAAAAGGATTAGTAGAGGGCCTGTAACATTACCTTGGGGAACGACAAAAATATCAGTTCTGTTTTACTCGAAGACTTTCCATAAATTATTACGAACTGTGACCTTTCTGACAGCAAATCACGAATGTAGTCACATAACTGAGACGATATTCCGTAAGTACACAAGCTGACTACAATCTACTTGCGAGGTATACCGTCAAGAATCCTGGAAATATAGAGATACAGAATCAATTTGCAATCCCTTGTCAATAGCACTAACACTTCGTGTGAGTAAAGAGGTAGTTGTGTTTCACAAGAACGATGTTATCTAAATTCGTGTTGACTGTGTCTCTTCGAGGTAATTCACATTTTTTGAACACAATATATGTTCCAACATCCTGCTGCATATCAACGTTAATGATATAGACCTGTAATTTAGTGGATTACTCCCACTGCCTTTCTTGAATATTGGTGTGACCTGTGCATCTTTCCAGTCTTTGGGTACGAATCTCTAGTCGAGCGAGCGGTTGTGTATTTCGTTAAGTTGGAGCTATTGCATTAGCATAATCTGAAAAGAACCTAATTGATGTACAGTCTAGTCCAGAAGACTTGCTGTTATTGAATGATTTAAGTTACTTCACTACTCCGAGGATATCTCCTTCTAAGTTACTCATGTTGGCAGCCATTCTTTATTCGAATTCTGGAATATTTACTTCGTCTTCTTTGGCGAAGGAATTTAGGAAGGCTGTGTTTAGTAACTCTGCTTTGTCAGCACTTTCATCGACAGTATTTCCATTGCTATAGCGCAGAAAGGGCATTGGCTGTGTCTTGCCGCTAGTGTATTTTACATACGATCAGAATCTCTTTGGATTTTCTGCCAGGTTTGGAGATATAGTTTCGTTGATGAAACTATTACAAGCATCTCGCATCGAAATAAACGCTAAATTTCGAGCTTCTGTAAAAGATTAACAATCCTGGAGATATTGCGTTCGTCTAAATTAGACATTTTTGTATTTCCTTCTTTCGTCGATCAGTTGAAGTATTTCTTTTCTTACACATGGTTTCTTTGCAGTTACGTTCCTTGTACCTATGTTTTTCTTTCCAACTTATGTGATTGCCCTTTTTAAGGATGTCCGTTCCTCTGCAACTGTACTGTCTACTAACCTATTCATCACCGCAGCATCTATTGTCAGAGAACTTCAAGCGTATCTCTTCCTTCCGTACCACTTCCCTATCCCACTTCTTAGCCCAGTGATTCTTCCTGACTAGTCTCTTAAACTTCAGTCTTCTTCTCGTCTTTACTGAGTTGTGATCTGAGTCTATGTCTGCTCCAAGGTACGCCTTACATTCCATTGTCTGGTTGCGAATATCTGCCGGACTGTGATGTAACCTAACTCGAACCTTCCCGTATCTTCCGTCGTTTTCGAAGTATGTCTCCTCCCCTTGTGATTCTTCAACAGAATATTCTCCATTACTAGCTGAAATTTATTGGAGAACTCAATTAGTCTTTCTGTTCTCCTATTCCTAGTACCAAACCTACATTCTCCCATAATCGCTTCTTCTACTCCTTTCCCTACAACTGCGTCCCAATCCCGCTTGACCACTAGACTGTACTCACCCTTTACATACTGAATCATTCTTTCAGTTTTGTTTTATACTTTCTCTATCTCTTCATTTTCTGCTTGCGTCGTCAGAATGTATGCCTGAACAATTGTTGTCTATTGTTGTCTATTCTGATGATGACACCCTGTCGCTGACCTAATCGCAGTAATTCACTCCCTGACCTGTCTTCCCACTCATAGCGAATCCAACTCCCGTCGTACCATTTCTGCTGCTGTTGATATTACCCTATATTCGTTTGACCAGATATCTTTTTCTTCCGTCCATTTCACTCCACTGGCCCCCACTATATCTCGATTGAGCCTTAGCACTTTCCTTTTCAGATTTTCTAGTTTTCCTACCACGCTCAAGCTTCTGACATACCACGACCCGACTCGTAGAACGTCATCCTTTCGTTGACTATTCACTCTTTTTCTCATGGTCACCTCCCGGAGATCCGAGTGGGTGACTATTTCGGAATCTTTTGCCAACGGAGAGCTCATGACACTTCTTCAGTTACAGGCCACATGTCCTGTGGATACAAGTTACGTGTCTTTAATGCAGTGGTTTCCACTGCCTTCTGCAGCCTCATGCCCTTGATCGTTGCTGATTCTCTCCCATTTTAGGGGCGGTTCCCCACCCCAAGGGCAAGAGGTTGCCCTGAACCTCTGTCCCCATTTTCGCCATCTTTGTCAAGTCCGATGGCAGGACGACGATTACTTATTACGCTGGAAGTCCACAGATGCCACTGCTGATGATTTATATTCACAGTTCAAACAGTGTCGAAGTTCGAACTCAGGGCCCAGAACGTTTTCATTACGAGCAAAAGATGCTACCCGTAGACCGCAGCCGGCCGCTGTGGCCGAGCGGTTCTAGGTGCTTCAGTCCGGAACCGCGCTGCTACTACGGTCGCAGGTTCGAATCCTGCCTCGGGCGTGGATGTGTGTGATGTTCTTGGGTTAGTTAGGTTTAAGTAGTTCTATTTCTATGGGACTGATGACCTCAGGTGTTAAGTCCCATAGTGCTTAGAGCCATTTCAACCTAAACCACACTATGGCAACTCAAGGCAATGATAGCGATGCATCACAAGGTGAAGCCTAGGTCTCAGACTTTAAATTATTAGTGTCTTGTATGTTCTGACATCTTTGTGAATACGATTTCAAGTTTCGCCATGTATTTGTATGCAGTTAGACACAGATTAATAGGCATAATGTTTAAACGAACTCAAATGATTTCCAAACCAGCTAAAAAACACAATTTTTATCTTCTTTTTTTACTCTTGAAACGAGTGATTGTTTTGCTTCAATATTTTGCAAGACACAAACACCTTGTAATATATAGACCAGAAAATTATGGCAGATCAATGATAAGAGTACTTTTACTATTTTTTAATTCACTGCTTCATTTGTGCTTTGCTTCCACAGCAGAAATGTACATTTAGTACATATATATTTGTTATTACGTTGGTCAGAAATGTATGGTTCATGCATTACAACGGATCGCGAAGATAAGTCAACGGATTTTTATTCGTCTTCTCAGCATCACTACAGTAACGAAAATGCCTGATACCGACATGTCGTCGCAGCCTCCGAAGCACGCCCGGAGGCTCAGAGAATTGAACCACTGGTCTAGTTAACGTTTGACACACTGTCGCGTACTCAAATTCGGTGCGCAGTAGCTAGCCAGAAAACCGAAGCAAACAACGAGTAAAAGTGATCGTCTAAAAACATAAGACACCTCAATCAGAGCGGTTAGGACTTTGATGCGAACCATGAGGCGTCTATCTTACGAAAATCATGAGATTTAAGGCAGATGGTTATTATCAACATACGTCTTTCATAGAGATGAAAATGATTTTGACATATGGTGATTTTCTCAAGTACATACCTGTGCATTCTTCCCGACGCAGGCTCTTACCATCTCGTCGATCACCTTTGAAAAGTCCCCTCTAGTTAACCACTTCATAACATTTAGCGATACCTGGAAACATAGACAAGGTATTAGTACTCAGATTAAAAAGCTGAAAAATGAACAACTATACTAAGTCAGCCACATCTTACTCGCTGTGTAGTACATTAACATTTTTTGAGTTAATTACGCTCGTGTGCAGGATTTGAACTCGAACCTGGGAACACCTTGCATTGGACTGCCCAGTGCATTATCCATGCACCTGACACATACCGCACGTGGCCCAGTCAAATTATCCGACGTATCCTTCCTCCCAGCCGTGATAGTCCAGCAACATAAGAGGAAGGCTCAATCCATCTCGGAACCAGAAGTTACGACATAAGACACTCCACGAGACGTAATAAGTGACATACCATCTATGAAAGCGTGAATTCCGGGTTTGAGTCCTGAGCGAATTTTAACTTCGTGCAGAAAGGTTGTTCATTTTGTATTATCTACTGGTCCATCCCAAAGGACAGGCTTGGCTGCCTAATTGCCTACTATTTTTGTTTTGTCTTGTTGCCTTTCTGTCACCATGTGTATTTCGTAACAGCTGGATCAGTATCAGTCTTGTCGCAATGATTTATGACCCCCATGTAAACAAATCCCATCTGTCAGTTTCAAGGACCAGCTACCGTCCCCACTCTCCCCGAAGCCCAGTTACGTTCTTATCTAGTATTTATTTGGATATAATTTATGACCCCTTATCAAAACAAGGTTACCTCTATGGGGTGGCCAGAAACAGTCTGAAATGATAGTGACGGAGATGCAAGGTAGATGATGCAGAGAAATAACTGTTAAGAAAAAAATTCGGTACGTTGCGCTGTTTCCGAGCTAAGCAGCACTGAAGTTAGCCACTACAGGCACTGCGCGCGCAAATTCAAGCTGCGCGCAAGATGCGGTGTCGCCAAATATATTCTTCGTTTGGTTTCCCAAAACCGATGAGAGAGTGATGCAAAAGCTAGGCATGGGATGTTAGTAAGGATCATACCCGAGCCAAAGGCTGAGCGGTCCCGTGCACTGTCATCTACGCTATGAGAACGACTGACACTCACTGTACCTGTTGGGCCACTTGAATCTGCACACTAAGCGGCCTGGTTGGCTAACTTCAATGCTAATTAATACTTAGAAACGGGGAAAGTATCGAATTTTTTCTTAGAAATTATTTCTCCGCACAAATTACTCTGCGATATCCTTACATGATTTTCAGACTGTTCTGATTACCCTGTATATTTATGTTATCTTGTCTTAATGACTATAATTTGCGACCTTCCTTACTTAATTACTATAATTTATTACTGTAAATGGATGCTGCTACCGAAACACAAATTCCTCTATCTCTTGCCTTATCTTAATTATCGCCGAAAGAAACGCCACTAGAAGTTTGTCTGAGCTATTCTTATCTTAATTAGTATAAACATGTCACAATCAAAACTTGGTTATATCTATATTTCTGTCACTCTTATCTCCGTTATTGAAAGTGCGTGAAATTGCTCACGCTTGCCAGATGTCATCTGAAAGGGTATATCACATTTTAACTGAAGAATTAGAAATGAAAAAATTATCTGCAAGATAGGTGCCGCGACTCTTGACGCTGAATCAAAAACGCATGAGAATGGACATATCGGAGCAATGTTTGGCCCGTTTTGAGAGAAACGAACAAGATTTTTTGCGCCGGTGTGTGACCACGGATGAAACCTGGGTGCACTATTATACCCCGGAGACAAAACAACAATCAAAGCAGTGGAAAAATTCTGATTCTCCGCCACCAAAGAAAGCAAAAATACTTCGGCGGGAACGGTCATGGTATCAGTGTTCTGGGACGCGAAGAGGATCTGTTTGTAGATTATCTCCCCACTGAGCAAACAATTACTGGAGAATACTATGCTAACCTCCTGGACAAATTGTAACAAAAGGTATGTGAAAAAGGGCAGGTTTAGCAAGGAAGAAAGTCATCTCTCATCAAGACAATGCGCGCCCGCACACATGTGCCGTCGCCATGGCACAATTACACGAACTAAGGTATGAATTGTTACCATACCCGCCTTATTCATCTGATATGGCTCCGTCAGACTTCCATCTCTTCCCACAACTGAAAATTTTTCTTGACGGACGATGATTCACTTCAGATGAAGAACATAGCCGGAGTTGACAGCTATTTTGCAGGCCTGGAGGAAGCTCATTTTCGAAATGTGGTCAAGGTACTGGAACATCGTTGGACCAAGTGCATTAATCTACAAGGAGACTACATTGAAAAATAAAAAAAACGTTTCAGTGATGTAAGTGCTTCTTTTCTACTCTGTTCTGAGAACTTTTCAAACCACGATCGTACATTAAAAAACCCGAACGACATCATCAGTATACACTGATATTCCATATTTAAACAATTTTCTACACTTGTACTGTTACCACATCCATGGAGATAGAAAACAGGAAAATTTAAATGTTCCTTTAAACAAATTACGTGAGGATGTCATCCATAGCCTGTGCGATGGTGTAGTCATATGAGCCGTGTTGCGGCTCGGGTTGGTGCCGCTGATATGTTGACATCGTGTAATAGGGATAGTGGCGTCTCGTTTTCTTATTGTGGTTACTGGCGCCACTACGTTTGCTAGCGTTGTCTGTCCGTGACTGGCAGCAGCAGCGGTTATCAATATGTAGTACAGTGGTACTATCTTTGGAAGGACGTCAAGTGTTTTCCGGTTGGGACGGAGCAGCAGAGAGGTCCGGCAGTTAGGGGACATGCCGGGACCGCTGGCGGAACGCAGGCACTGCCAGATCGAGGGGACCCAAGACGTTTGAGTTGAGTGAACATTAACCCAGTAGTGAAACCTCCACTATTTTGAGATCACACCACTGGTTCGCGCATCGCTGCTCGCAGGGTCGCTGGGACGAAGAGCGAGTCTTTGGAGATGGCGAAATCAGTTAGCCGTCCCCCGCTTCTTATTAATCCTTGAATTTATTGTGCTAATTGTTGAAGTTCAACCAGCGGTATGTTTCTGCCTAGTGGCCGATAACGCCCCAGTTACCTGCCCTGGAGTTTAGCGTATTTTCACAGCAGTGTACCTTTCCTCGCCTTGCCACTGCTGTCCAGTAAGTCATGTAGTTAGACACCTTCCTCGATTGTGGTTCGGATATTTGCTTCTTTCGGACTGCTGGATCTTCTAACACCAGGTTCAGAAGACACAGTGCTGTCCGCCGGTTCCGCCTTGCCTGGGTTACTCCATGGTTGTGTTGTTTTTCAGGCGTTAGGTGGATGTTGCAAGAGTGTTGGGCAGCGTTTAAACTGTCACTGGTTTGAGTTGCCATCCGGTTAAGTGAATACAACTCTTGGCTGCCCGTCTCATCGTTTACGAAATTGAGCGACTTTCCCAGGTCGATTCTTGGAGCACTGTCTGAGGCCCCCTTCTCTCTTGATTTGATCAGATTGTGATGAGAGTCAATGAGGCCTTCAGCAGTGAATGCATTTTGTCTTAAGAATTTTTAATTAGATATTGTTTCTTAATATGAGTGTCCTTTTTATAATATTTTAGTAAGAATTTGCTGTCTAGGCCTTCAGCCGTCAAATGGTTTTTGAGTTATTACTATTGGGGTCTTCAGCCAACAAACAATTTGAATTTCTGGTCAATAAGGCCTTAAGCCGTGAGTGCAACTTGCTTAAGAAATTTTTTTATTCAGACATTGGGTATTAATAGTCAAATTTGATAATTGTTCCTTATTGTCAACCTCATTTGCGATTGGGTCCAAATAAAGTGTATGCCAAATTCAAAGAAAAAAAAAGACCTGAGCAACCAACGGTAACTGTGTAAGGCCCCGTCCACACCGAATCCTACCTTTCCCTAGTCCCATGTTTCATTATAAGTGCAACCACATGTGCTTTGGCCATCGTGGCTTTGTAATTCCGAGTACAGGAGGCTTAACGAGCAGTACCTTGCCCAAGCCTCCACATCCAGGCAAGTCAAGGAGTGTGGAAGAATTCTCAGTAGTGCAGCCAGCGGATCCATGGGGTAACAGCTCAAAGCTAACGCCACCATCGTGGCTTTGCAATTCCCAGTACAGGAGGCTTAACGAGCAGTACCTTGCCCAAGCCTCCACATCCAGGCAAGTCAAGGAGTGTGGAAGAATTCTCAGTAGTGCAGCCAGCGGATCCGTGGGGTAACAGCTCAAAGCTAACGCCACCATCGTGGCTTTGCAATTCCCAGTACAGGAGGCTTAACGAGCAGTACCTTGCCCAAGCCTCCACATCCAGGCAAGTCAAGGAGTGTGGAAGAATTCTCAGTAGTGCAGCCAGCGGATCCATGGGGTAACAGCTCAAAGCTAACGCCACCATCGTGGCTTTGCAATTCCCAGTACAGGAGGCTTAACGAGCAGTACCTTGCCCAAGCCTCCACATCCAGGCAAGTCAAGGAGTGTGGAAGAATTCTCAGTAGTGCAGCCAGCGGATCCGTGGGGTAACAGCTCAAAGCCAACGCCGGGCACCTGGATAAAGAGGTATAAAGTACGTGTTCCACCCAACAGCAGCAGGAGGAGCTAGGCCTTGTCTTTGCACCAGCCACCAGAGGCTGCTTGCACAGAGGGCCGCCATCAGTCTTAAATATGCTCTAATATCTCTGAAATATTTCCAGATGTGAGACATTATTAACATTCTATCTCCTTTTTATATATTGCAGTGTAATCATGTTTGACAACAGGTGCTTACGTCATATACTTGCCCCTTGCACTACATAATTTTATGTCTAATTCATCTACCATCGCTATGTGGTTTTTATTTAGTAAAGATTATCATGACTGAAAGTTATTTTGTCAATGATTCTTCTGCAAAGAAAGAAGGTGACACATGTATTATAAAAAAAATCGTAAATGTGCTACTGCTGTCTCTATTTAAAAAAGAAAATTGAGGCTGATGCAAGGAAAAAGGTTGTGCATTTTAGAAACAAACCCATTACGTACATCTTATCCCAGAGATGTGGTTTAGAGCCTCTAGGTGATAGGCGTGCCTAAAAGAGATCCTCTACACTACACCTTCCAGTCTCCTTTTATAATATTGCTGCGTAGATCGACCTCCTCCTATGGTCTCTCACACCATTAGTTGTAATAGCCCTCCAAACAGTACTGTTTCAGCAAAAAATGGTTCAAATGGCTCTGAGCACCATGGGACGTAACTTCTGAGGTCATCAGTCTCCTAGAACTTAGAACTACTTAAACCTAACCAACCTAAGGACATCACACACATCCGTGCCCGAGGCAGGATTCGAACCTGCGACCGTAGCCATAAGGCTTTTTCCAGATAATGCTGATGTAGACCATACCGAAAATCGGGTGCCTTGTGTCTTCAACACGCGGCGAAACCAAGGTGAAACCACGTCCAGAAGTCTTGGTGCTGAGCGGCCACCCCTCATTACAGAAGTTGGATGTTGTAGACTGGGCAGACTGGTAAAACAGGTGATTTGTGGTGGAAATAACAGCAGACTTTAATGCTGGGCAGAGTACAAGTGCATCTGAGCACACAGTGCACCGATGGGCTTCCACAGCCGACGCCCTGAGCACGTACCAGTGTCAACACCACGACATCGGCAACAACAACGGAAATGGGGATATGACCATCGGCTGTGGACGTTGGCGCAGTGGCAGAGCGTTGCCGATACCTTCTTCATCATGATGATGGGAGGGCGCGAAACTGCTATCTTCCAGGGGGACAGCTTCTTCACACCTCTACTGCAGGACGGGAAAAAGTTGCGGTGGCTCCATTATTTTCTTGGGGACATCCACGTGGGCATCCATGGGTCCAGTGGAGCTCATGCAAGGCAGCATGGCGGCCAATGTGTAACGTACACTAGCTGCGGACCACGTACGCCCCTTCATGACTATCATGTTTCCCAGCAGCAGTGGCATTTTTCTGCAAGATAATGCGCAATATCAAAGGCCAGGTGAGTGATGGAGTGATTCGAGGAACACAGTGGCGAGTTCCAATTGGTGTGCTAGCCCCCCAACTCGCCAGATCTGAACCCAGTCGAACACATCTGGGATGTGACTCAACATGGTGTCAGCGCTCATCGTCCCCCTCCGCAGAATTTACGGTAATTAGTCGACTTGTGTTTGAAGATGTGGTGCCATCTCCCTCCAGCAACATACCAAGGCCTTTTTGCTTCCATGAGACGACGCGTCCTCGCTGTAATCCGTGCCAAAGGTGGACATACCGGAATTTCGGTTTATTGTATTTGTCTATTTATTGACTAATCAGCCTTCTGACTGGTGTGATGAGGCCCGCCATGAATTCCTCTTATGTGCCAATCTCTTCATTTCAGAGTAGCATTTGCAACCAATGTTCTCAATTACATGCTGGGTGTATTCTAATCTCTACTTTCCTCCTACGTTTTTCCCCTCTACAGTTCCCTCTAGTACCATAGAAGTTATTCCCTCATGCCTTAACAGATGTCCTACCATCCTGTTCCTAATCCTAGTCAGTCTTTTCCACATTTCCTTTCCTCTCTGATTCTGCACAGAACCTCCTCATTCCTTACCTTATTAGTCCTCCTAATTTTCAACATTCGTCTGTAGTACCACATCTGAAATGCTTTGGTCCTATTCTGTTCTGGTTTTACAACAGTCCAGTTTCACAGACATACAATGCTGTGCTCCAAACGTAGATTCTCAGAAATTTCTATCAAGCCCTATGTTAGATACTAGTAGACTTCTCTTGGCCAGGAATGTCCTTTCTGCCAGTGCTAGTCTGCTGTTGATGTCTTCCTTGCCCGTCATTGGTTATTTTGCTGCCTAGGTAGCAGAATTCCTTAACTTCATCTACTTCGAGGCCTTCAGTCCTGATGTTGAGTTTCTCGCTGTTCTCATTTCTCCTACTTCTCAATACTTTCGCCTTTCTTGATTTACTCTCAGTCTACATTCTGTACTTATCAGACTGTTCATTCCATTCAGCAGATCCTGTAATTGTTCTTCACTCTCACAAAGGATAGCAATGTCATCAACGAATCGTATCACTGATATACTTTCACCTTGAATTTTGATTCCACTCCTGAACCTTGCTTTTATTTTCATCATTGCTTCTTCGATGTACGGATTGAACAACAGGAGCGAAAGATTTCATCCGTGCCTTACACCGTTTTTAGTCCGTGCACTTCTTTCTTGGTCGTCCACTCCTATTTTTCCCTCTTGGATCTCGTACATATTGTTTATTAATGGTCTCTCTCTATAGCTTACAACTATTTTTGTCAGAATTTCGAACATTTTGCATCACTTTATACTGTCGAATGCTTTTTCCAGGTCGATAACTCCTGTGAACTTGTGTTGTTTAGTCTTGTTTCCATTGTCAACCGCAACGTCAGAACTGAGTGTCTAGTGCCTTTACCTTTCCTAAAGCCATACTGATCGTCATCTAACACGCTCTCAAGTTTCTTTTCCATTCTTCTGTATATTTTTCTTGAAAGCAACTTGGATGGATGAGGCGTTAAGCTGATTCTGAGAGAATTCTTGCACATATCAGCTCTTGCATTCTTCGGAATTGTGTGGATGATATTTTTCCGAAAGTCAAATGGTATGTAGCCAGATTCATATATACTACACACCAACGTGAAGAGTTGTTTTGTTGTCATTCCCCCCAATTATTTTAGGAATTCTGATGGAATGTTGTCCATCTCTTCTGCTTTAAGTCCTCCAAAGCTCTCTTAATTTCTGATTCTAATACTGGATCCCCTGTCTCTTCTAAATCGACTCCTGTTTCTTCTTCTATCACGTTAGACAAATCTTCCCCCTCATAGTGGCCTTCAGTGTACTCTTTCCATCTATACCCTCTCTCCTCCGCATTTAACAGTAGAATTCACGTTGCAGTCTTAATGTTACCCTTGCTTTTAATTTCACCGAAAGTTATTTCGACTTTCCTGTATGCTCAGTCAGTTCTTCCAAAAATCATTTCTTTTTACATTTCTTCACATTTTCATGCAGCCATTTCGTCTTACCTTCCCTGCACGTCCCATTTATTTCATTCCTCAGCGACTTGTATTTCTGTATTCCTGAATTTCCCTAAACATTTTTGTACTTCCTTCTTTCATCGATCAACTGAAGTATTTCTTCTGTTAGCCATGGTTTCTTCGCAGTTACCTTCTTTGTACCTATGGTTTCAACTTCTGTGATTGCCCTTTTTAGAGATATCCATTCCTCTTCAACTGTACTGCCTACTGAGCTATTCTTTATTGCTATATCTATAGCCTTAGAGAACTTTAATTGTGCCTCGTCATTGTTTATCCCACTTCTTTGCGTATTGATTCTTCTTAAACTTCAGCCTACTCTTCATCACTACTATATTGTAATCTGAGTCTATATCTGCTCCAGGGCACGTCTTACAATCCAGTATCTGATTTTGGAATCTCTGTCTGACCATGATGTAATCTAACTGAAATCTTCCCGTATCACACGGCCTTTTGCAAAATATACCTCCTGCTCTTGTGATTCTTGAACAGAGTATTCGCTATTACTTGCTGAAATTTATTGCAGAACTCAGTTAGTCTTTCTCCTGTCTCATTCCTTGCCCCAAGTCGATATTCTCCTGGAACGTTTCTTCCGCTCCTTTCCCTACAACTGCATTCCAGCCCCCACGACTATTAGATTTTCATCTCCCTTTACGTACTGTATTATTCTTTCAATAGCCTGATATACTTTCTCTATCTGTTCATCTTTAGTTTGCGACGTCGACATATATACCTAAACTATCGTTGTCAGTATTGGTTTGCTGATGACTCTGATAAGAACAGCACTGTCACTGAGCTGTTCACAGTAACATACTCTCTTCCCTACCTTCCTATTCATAACAAATCCCACTCCCGTTATTCCATTTTCTGCTTGCTGTTGATATTACCCTATACTCATCGGACCAGAAATCCTTGTCTTCTTTCCATTTCACTTCACTGACGCCTACTATAATTTGGGTACGTTGTTATAAAGTTCTGACTCATCATTGTATACTTCATGTGTCTTGTTTCGACTTTGATCTCTCAGTGCTCTGTCAAATTCTCCTCGCAGTATCACTTATCTTATCTCTTCTTCATCTACTTTCCTTCACACTTTTCATGATATTGTCTTCCAGTTCATTTCCTTCGTATAGTTATTCCATATATTCATTTCTGTTTCAGATTTCCTATCTTGGCTTCGTACTTGCTTACTATCTGACTTCTCGATGTTTGAACCGCTGCTTCTCTTTTCTACAGAGGTGTTTCTGATTTTCCACAGGGTTAAATACATTATTCATTCTGCAGTTATAAAGTGTTGCGTCTAGCTTGACATGTTCTTTAGTCAAAGAAGAGGTAAAACATATGAATCTGCAGGCTTTCGTGGCCGTTGTTACAGGAGCTCACTGGCGACAACATATTCACCTCAAGTCTGGGATAAGGTAGATAGAATAACGTTTAATCATTCAGCTAGATTTTCGGACTTCGGTGCTATGAAATAAAAGGAGAATTTCTTCGAACTAACGGATAAAGTGTCCAAGAAAGACGTCATTGTGGATTCGAATCGAGTAGAGGTGAACCTCTAGTCACAGGTACTCGATGGAGCAGTGTTTCAGTACTGGGCATAGGACTGAATTTCGCAACTACGTCAAAGAGGTTTACTTTTGAAAAAATCGTAAGTGCCGTCGAAGAATCTATATTTTGTCTTCCGAAGATGGAGGCCGAAGAAGTAAGGCAAGATGTGACGTAACTTCTACGGAAGTGGAAGATTTCGGTTCAGAAAAGGAAAGCTATTAATGAACTCAATAGAAGGGAAAGCATCGTTGTGACGAATTCATGTTATGAACGCTGTGGACTACCACAAGAAGATGGAGCAACTATTAGTTGATCCTGCGCACCTAAAGAACGGTCTGACAGACAAAATCGTTCGGAAAGCGAAAAATCCGATATCAGACTCCAGAATCGATAGCTTTATTACAAATAATCTAACACCTCTAATACCTGTCTCACTCAGAATGTATGCAATACAGAAGATATACAAAGAATCCGTTCCTTTGAGACCGGTAGTGAATGGGATAAACTTGCCAACTTCCTTTTGCTTGCTTTGGGTCACCCTTCTTGTCAGTAGCAGCTGACAGTTTTATGGAACATTTTGAGCAACATGCATTAAGTAGCGCTCCTTTTAAGCCTTCTTGTTGAATACGTTTTATGAATGACACATTTGTTATACAGGATGGTCCATTGATAGTGACCTGGCCAAATATCTCACGAAATAAGCATCAAACGAAAAAACTACAAAGAACGAAACTCGTCTAGCTTGAAGGGGGAAAACCAGATGGCGCTATGGTTGGCACGCTAGATGGCGCTGCCATAGCTCAAACAGATATAAAATGCCTTTTTAAAAAATAGGAACCCTCATTTTTATTACATATTCGTGTAGTACGTAAAGAAAGGTGGGTGTTTTAGTTGGACCAGTTTTTTCGCTTTGTGACAGATGGCGTTGTAATAGTCACAAACATCTAAGTACGTGGTATCATGTAACATTCCGCCAGTGCGGACGGTATTTGCTTCGTGATACATTACCCGTGTTTAAATGGACCGTTTACCAATTTTGGAAAAGGTCGGTATCATGTTGATGTATGGCTATTGTGACACAAATGCCCAACGGACGTGTGCTATGGATGCTGCTCGGTATCCTGGACGACATCATCCAAGTGTCCGGACCGTTCGGCGGATAGTTACGTTATTAAAGGAAAGACGAAGTTTCAGCCACATGTGAAACGTCAACCACGACCTGCAACAAATGATGATGCCCAAGTAGGGGCTGCTGTCGCGGAAAATCCGTACATCAGTAGCAGACAAATTGCGCGAGAATCGGGAATCTCAAAAACGTCGGTGTTGAGAATGCTGCATCAACATCGATTGCTCCCGTACCATATTTCTATGCACCAGGAATTGCATGACGACGACTTTGAACGTCGTGTACAGTTCAGCCACTGGGCAGAAGAGAAATTACGGGACGATGACAGATTTTTTTCACGCGTTCTATTTAGCGACGAAGCGTCATTCACCAACAGCGGTAACGTAAAAAGGCATAATATGCAGTATTGGGCAACGGAAATTCCATTATGGCTGCGACAAGTGGAACATCAGCGACCTTGGCGGGTTAATGTGAAGTGCGGCATTATGGGAGGAAGGATAATTGGCCGCCATTTTATCCATGAGAATCTAAATGGTGCAATGTATACTGATTTCCTACGTAATGTTCTACAGATATTTCTACAAGATGTTTACTGCATGACAGAATGGCGATGTACTTGCAACATGATGGATGTCCGGCACATAACTCGCGTGTAGTTGTAGCGGTATTGAATAGCATATTTCATGACAGGTGGATTGGTCGTCGAAGCACCATACCATGACCCGCACTTCCACTGGATCTGACGTTCCCGGATTTCTTTCTGTGGGGAAGTTGGATATTTGATATCGTGATCCACCGACAACGCCTGACAACATGCGTTAGCGCATTGTTAATGCATGTGCGAACATTACGGAAGGCGAACTACTCGCTGTTGAGAGGAATGTTGTTACACGTATTACCAAATGCATTGAGGTTGACGGACATCATTTCAAGCATTTATTGCATTAATGTGGTATTTACAGGTAATCACGCTGTGTTCAGCATGCGTTCTCAGAAATGATAAGTTCACAAAGGTACATGTATCACATTGGAACAACCGAAATAAATTGTTCAAACGTACCTACGTTCTGTATTTTAATTTAAAAAACCTACCTGTTACCAAGTGTTCGTCTAAAATTGCGAGCCATATTTTTGTGATTACTACAGCGCCATCTATCACAAAGCGAAAAAAGTGGTCCAACTAAAACATTCATATTTCTTTACGTACTACACAAATGTGTTATAAAAATGGGGGTTCCTATTTAAACAAACGCAGTTGATATCCGTTTGACCTATGGCAGCGCCATCTAGCGGGACAACCCCAGCGCCATCTAGACGAGTTCCGTTCTTTGCAGTTTTTCCGTTTGACGCTTATTTCGTGTGATATTTGACCCGGTAACGATCAATGGATCACCCTGTATAGCCACAAAGAAGAGCTTCATGGGTTCCACAATTTCTTAAATGGTATTCACCCCAAAATGAACTTTACCTTGGAGGCTGTGAGTGAGGTCTGTCTCCCATTCCTAGATTTGTTGGTACATAAAATGTTCAACAACACTCTAGGACACCCCACCCCCCAAAAACTCTACAAGTCCCTCCAGATCCTTGAGCGTCATGCACTCCACCTCACCTTCCGTATGCGCCTCCCATCCCCCACGCGGATCCTCTATGACCTCATTCCCCCATCTGCTCCTATTCCATAAACATATCCGCATACTCTACACCTCCCGCCGCCTTCATTCCCCTCACCCGCTGGTTGCTCCTCTCCTCTCCCATCCCTGCCCCCTGCCACGTCTTCATTGTTGTGTCCCCCCCTACCCTCCATCTCTACACCCTCCATCTCCTTTCCCAAGGTGGCTTCCATCAACTCCCCCTCCCGGATGTTGCCCTCTCTCCCTCCATTTATCCCTCCTATCCACTCTGATCCTCACTCCCCCTCCTTTCTTCTGTCCTTTTCCCGGGCTCCCTCTACCCCTCTTCCATCCTCTGTTTTCCCCACCTCCCCTCTCTCTGCCCCCTTCTCTCCCCCAAGTCCTTTTGCATTTCCCTCCTCTGCCTTTTCTCATTCCTTCTTGCATCTGCCCTGCCCCTCTCCCCCCTTATGAGTCCTTTAGCTCATTTTACACTTTAAGTCACCGTTTTATCTCCTGTTTTTCTTGTTTGTTTTCTTCTTCCGTTTTTAAAAGAGTCTGTAGAGCAGTGTACTAAGCTGCTGCCAGCCCGCCCCCTTCGGGGTGAATTGAAAATCAATAAAGAAAAATAAAATCTAGGACACAGTGTGTATAGAAAGCCTACTAACACAAATATTTAGAAGCCACTGCGCACCACCAGCCAGCCCAGAAGCAAACTGTGCTCAACACTCTGTCCTCACGTGGCTTCCCTCTCAATGACGTCAACAACTTGGAATCGGAGTTGAATTTTTTAAGAACGACAGTGAAAGCCAATTGCTATGTCGGTTTGTCCACATACAGGACTTTTAAATGAAATATTAATTATTTTAATAGAAAAGACGCGGTATCATATTCTCACTTTAAGTTACCTTTTTTCTGGATTCACAGGAAAAATGTTATTCAGTCGAATCAAAGTAAAAGTGTTTTTCCGATGGAAAATGTATGCCCCTGATGGTCTCCACATTGCGGGCGTGTATGAAATGAGGTATGCCTACGGTAAAGGGAGTACAGGCGAAACTGAAAGGACTGTTAATGAACGTATTAAGGAGCAAGAACGCCACATGCTGCTAAAACAATGTTTGAAATAGGCAGTAGTAAAACATCACAAGAATTGTGCCGTTGACATCGATTTCAATAACGTGCGTGTGGTGACTAAAGAAACCAACATTTATAGAAGAAGAGTCGTAGAAGCGAATGAAATTTCTAAGAGCGCATGTAGTTTCAATACAGAGGACGGCTATAGGCTTCCAGCATCGTGACTCCCCGTCATAAATAAAGCGAATACGCGGCCGCGGCGTGTGAGCAATGCAAACAACGCCCTGGAAGCGAACTCAGCGGACAATAATATTTTGGACAAGCATTCCTCCTCTCATGATCTGTCCGTTTCGCTTCTTGCCAATGATATGGGCCCACCAATGGCAGCAGGAGGAATTTTAACCAGTAACTCTTTTCCAGCGTAAGTGCGGGAAAAAATTCCTTTCTAACCAGTAACGTTGGTCCACCAGTGGCAGCCACAGGAGTTTTAACCAATAACCTCTGTTGTGAATTGGCAGGAGCCAATCCACGGGGTTTGGAGGAAGCCGAAAGGCACGCGTTTAAGCTCACGCAGGCTGGCGTGAGGTCTGGAACAGGTCAAGTAATGGATACTAGCAAATAAAGTACGTAGCTTCTGGAATACTTAACTTTAATCCATAATTGGTGAACATCGGTCTGACGGTACATGCATCACAAGATAAATAGCAAATGATAATGGCGTCTTGCTAGGTCGTAGCAAATGACGTAGCTGAAGGCTATGCTAACTATCGTCTCGGCAAATGAGAGCGTAATTTGTCAGTGAACCATCGCTAGCAAAGTCGGCTGTACAACTGGGGCGAGTGCTAGGAAGTCTCTTTAGACCTGCCGTGTGGCGGCGCTCGGTCTGCAATCACTGATAGTGGCGACACGCTGGTCCGACGTATACTAGCGGACCGCGGCCGATTTAAAGGCTACCACCTAGCAAGTGTGGTGTCTGGCGGTGACACCACAACCTCCTTCTTCGGCATATGCGCGGGAAAGCTCTTACTATCTAATGACGATGGGCTGCCAATGGCACTCTAGGGTTTTTTCTCCAATAATCCGATCTCTCTAGCGCAAGCGCGGGAAAACTCCCCTCTAAAAGAGAAGGCTGCACTGGTATCTGACAGTACCCAATCTACAGTGGACACCACAAGATCCCGGCAGATAGGTTTAAACGTCAATTGTTTGAAAAAAATATGATGCGACTTGTAAGACAGAAGATTTTAATTTCAGAAAAAGGAAAAGTTTCTCGCTAAATCAGTAAGGTGATTACTGTTATTATTTTTCATTCCTGGACTTGTGATTTGACAGATAAACTTGTTATTTATCTTTATTCCACAATTCTAGCTCACCCACGATAAGACCATTTCAGATCAGACACATTAAAGTGACCACTCCAACTTTATTATCATTGTTCACAATACTGTTATTGTCTCCTTGCTTGTCGTTTTGCACAAAGAGATCATGGTGTGATGTGATATTAGGTAATCACACATTTACATTTTTTCATAAATCCAAAAAAATCTTCATTGCGTCCCCGTCCACTCGTCAATACTCGTCTACATGGAACCATTGCAATTTCCCAGACAGTTTATCCTGGAGAATTTACCACATAGATAACTGTAAATACACTACACATTTTATTCTTTTACGTTACAGACCACCCCCTGCTCTAATTGTACTTACACTAAAACTTACACTAAAACACCATGAGAAGTAAAACTTACGCAAGTTGAAACACGACATCATTACTTGACGTGTCTGAGATCTTACTGAATAAACTTACTTATATATCAAATCCATGTGGTCCTCCTCTCGACCTCTCCACTTCCCTCCACGCCACATGTGTGTGACATCAGGGAGACTGCCTAGGATGTACCGGTACACCTATACTTAGCCAGCAAGTCCCCATGCAAATCGAAACTTATTGATATGCTGAAACTTGCCCATGCCTTATTGGTCGTATTATATAGGTGTGAGCAGCACATCTACCAGGTTGGTGCCAAAGGGGGCAACTGAGTACCAGTGACTATCAAGAGCAATTACAGAAAGAAAGATGAGGTGCATTTAATAGTTTTCTACAAGGTAAATAACAAAATATATGCCTGGGATATTGTAGAAACTCTGTATAAACGATTATTATCTTATAGGCCTGGATAAAAGTAAGATTTTTCTGTTTTTTTTTTTTTTTTTTTTTTTTTTTTTACCAAATGGAGAATTGAGATTACTTAAAATCAAATCATGACTTCTCTTTGTAAGAAGACTACCAATGAAACAGCGTTATTCTTGTGAACAACGACAAGAAAAATAGAATAGGGTGTTTAACATTCAATGTGAGTCAGCATCAGTTGTAGGATAAAGATAAGTGACAAATTTATATGTCAAATCATGGTACCAGGATTGAGCAATGATATCGGGAACTATCTTATCGATTCTATAAGGTGATCTGATATTTGCCTAGAATAAATTTTATGTCCTCTTTGAGTAGAGAACATAGTGTAGCTAGAATGGATGCTACGATTAATACCTACGAAATGAATGGTTTGCTCGACCCTGTGGAAGACAAAGCGTATTAAATGGCAACAAACAATATTTCTAATGTACTCCACTATAGTCTCTGCCAATCACTTCTACTATGTGGTGTAAACTATCGAACAATTACTGAACAATTACTGTGTTGTGCATAACAGTGTTCCGCAAAGAGTCTACTGCGGCAGTGAGATTGCATAAAAGTTGACTAGTGTACAAGCATACCTTCTAGATAGTGAAGACCGTGAGCTGTGAGCTATAAGCTACGTTCTGTTTGCCTGTAGTTTTAATTAGTTTCTTGGAAACTAAATGGAAATGGTTAACACAAGCTGCAGCAAGGACAACAGAAGTGTTGTATCAAAACTGGAGCAACATGTTTTTGCCAACCGGGATATTTTACTCTGCAATAACATTAATTATAGTTATTGCCAATTATGAATGGCTCTCACGATTAACGTCATTCCACAGGTTTTAAGAAAAAGAAGCAATGTATTTATCAGGTAAACTATTTTGTTGATTGGCGACTCCATAGAATGCTGTGTGCACAACGACCATATACGTGAAATTAGAAGGAAGGTCAGCTTTGGCCGTAATTTTGATGGTTTATTGACAGTAAAATCGACTTCAGTGCTGTACTGTACAAATTAAACTCATAGATGATCACTATGTGCTTTAAAGTCGATTTTGTTGTCAATAAATTACGGCCAACGCTGATCTTCCTTCTAAACTATTTTGTATTACAGGAATTACTCATTTTAGTCCAGAAAATGTAATGTTGTGTGTATGCAAAAGAAAACAGGAAATAGAGGTCAAAGTGGAAAAAGCACCAACTGGAATTTTCGGACAAAAACAATTGCTATGAAGGAACAAAACGTAAGTCATTCCATATGTGTAATTAAGGCTTACAAATTATTGTGACACTAGAAGGGCTACATTCATTATTTTGAGAGCTGATCTGATTTAGTAGCCATGTTTATTGTAAATGATTTTTTTCTACAATACCCATTTTATCCCCCCGATAAACCATGGACCTTGGAGTTGGTGGGGAGGCTTGCGTGCCTCAACGATAGAGATAGCCGTACCGTAGATGCAGCCACAACGGAGAAGTATCTGTTGAGATGCCAGACAAACATGTGGTTCCTGAAGAGGAGCAGCAGCCTTTTCATTAGTTGCAGGGGCAACAGTCTGGATGATTGACTGATCTGGCCTTGTAACATTAACCAAAATGGCGTTGCTTTTCTGGTACTGTGAACGGCTGAAAGCAAGGGGAAACTACAGCCGTAATTTTTCCCGAGGGCATGCAGCTTTACTGTATGGTTAAATGATGAAGGCGTCCTCTTGGGTAAAATATTCCGGAGGTAAAATAGTCCCCCATTCGGATCTCCGGGCTGGGACTACTCAAGAGGACGTCGTTATCAGGAGTGTGGAATGTGAATACAGGGCTATAAATACAAAATCAAACAGGGGTAATGCAGGAGTAGGTTTAATAATGAGTAAGAAAATAGGAGCATGGGTAAGCTACTACAAACAGCATACTGAACGCATTATTGTGGCCAAGATAGACACAAAGTCCACTCCGACTACAGTAGTACAAGTTGTAACGTTGTTGCATTAATTTGTTATGAAGGCGGTACTGATAGACAATAAAAGCGGGTTAAAAGCTGTGAGCTGTCTGGGGAAGTTAACCTTTCATTACTGAGCAACTGTTTCACCAGGTATCCAGTCTAGCTTACGAAATTCCCAGCCAGACTAACATTAATTATTATCTTTTAGTAGTCATACGACAACCGGTGATATATATATATATATATATAAAAGAGAGTTTAAATAAAAAGAAATAAATGAGTTTATATTTGGAAATTTATTTTAACATTGATCATTGAAATTTCAGCATATTAAACTTGATTCATAACTAAACTGGTGCGTTATTTAGGATTGTGAAAGTGTGAGTTTGTAATCTTACAGAACACATCAAATATGGAGCCAAGATTGAGAGACGGCATACAACACTGCATTCATAAAATAACACACAAAGAACGTTGCAAGAGGAAATTAACCACAACCAACCGATTCAATTTTCACCCAAAGAAGTACCGTTCGTAGCGCAATCCTGTCCGTCATGAAATTACCACACACTGGTATACTAAATTCATACTAACTCTCTGTGAAATCTTCCCGAAAAGAATAGCTGAGGGCTACTTTGATGCTTACACCACATGCTTCACGTGGTCAACTTGGTTTACACAAAGAGTGTAACTCCACAATAATTTTGATAATTAAAATAAATTAGATCGAAGAGCAATTTACAAAAGAAAAACCTCGAACTGGTTACTATCGTCTTACTATTAACCCGATGGGTCAAACAATTGTATAAGCACGTGGTACTGGTCTCACAAAGTACACCCCACTTGGGTTGAACATAAAGAAAAGTTGCTATATTGAAAAATATTGTCAAGACGAGACGTTATAATCTCACGCCCATTCGCATTTAAGATTGATGATCTTAGTTAGAGTTACTGATCAACACGTGGTTCCCCTTTACTCACAAAGTAGTGACAAAGCAACTACTGGAATATTCTGAACTGTACACTCGAATCACACTGCGTTGCAATTTAAGATAACATTAGATATTTTATAGCTAAACCTGAAATAAACGTGATTAAATTTTCAGTTAGGCTGAACTTAAGAAATCCCTTGTCCTACGGACTTAGCAGACACGCGCTTAGCCGGAGATCTTACCACTTCAGACGCTCGCCGTGGACAGACTGCCGTGGTCCCTTCCTGAGGGGTGGCTCACAAATACCAACGGAAGTGACCAGAGAGGCAGCTTCCTATACCAACATGACAAGGGACGGACAGGACCATACTAAGGATAGAAACCTCTCTGCATTTAGAAAGCGTAGCTACCCATTCCGACGTTGGTCCTACTGTTATCTAGCAGACAGTCTTGTCTGCTAGCATCCAGCATGCAACTAGAAATACATTTGCTCATTCATTCTTTCACACAGAAGGGAAGGGGGATGACAGTATCTTATCATATACAGTATATGAAAGAAAACGGATGTAGGCTCCGTATGAGACTGTGTGACATGAATTACATATAAACTGTGTTTTAAAGTGTAGTAGTGTGACAGATCGTTCTTGTTTATGTGTAAAAGTAACACGTTTCACTGCTCAGTCTCCTCCCAAATAGAAACACCATAGTAAATTTAGAAGAGGAATTTATGCCATAAATGACAACATATTTAAGAAATTAACATGAAAGGGATCCAACAGAGCCCTTTCTTAACCCCAATGCTCTGGGAAAAGATTGTGCAGGGAATTTTCTGGCCATGCTAGGACATTCCCAAGCAGGCTTCTCACACCCAACTTACACCAAAAATGTAAAGAATAGGCAAAAGGTCACCAGCTTCTTGCTGAAACACAATAATTTCAACACATCTTTAGAATCTACCAATTTCAAAGAGAAAAAAACAATCTCTGACACCTATTTAAAAGATAGTGTAGACCTAATTCGGTCAGCAAGTAAAAACAATCGTCCCTGTGTCATTAATATGAAAACAATTTCTGGTTGTTACCCTTATGGAGTTCACCAGTATTTGCTCATTGCAAGAGCCAACTGATCACAGGAAAATTTATGACTGTTTATTAACAAGTAAAATTTATGAAAATAGCAAAGGTGCCACAGCAATTTAAAAAAATATGAAAATAACATCAGTATTATAAAGCAGAACATTACAAAGCACAATCCGCAAAAGCAAAAAAAAAATGTTAATAGAAAAAAACTTGTTTTACAAAGTGGTTATCGCAAAATAAACTCTATATCTTATAAAACTAATAATTTGTAGAATTAAAATAACTCTGTGGCACTAATTTAACCACTCTACTATCTTTCAGTTAGTTAGCAAACAATGATCAATGTGTCATAATACTGAAACTACAATTAATTATGTGATTGTTACCTTTGTGGGGTTCCTCACTATAAATATGCCCCATGCAAAGGCTAATCGATCACAGTCCAATGAGAATGAATAGCTATCTGACTGAAAAACGAAGCAATGCTACAGAAATGAATTTACGAAACAAAGTATCACAAATCTAATACATCACACAAGAACAAACATGGATCAATAAAAGAGCTCTGAAAGTACAATAGTCAACATCTAATAAAAAACACCAATACATAAAACACCTGCAAAATACAAGAGTCACAGTCTAAAAAAAAACAATAAATAGAACACCTGCAAAATACAATACTCATTCTAATAAACACCAATAAATCGAACCCCTGCAAAACACACGAGTCAAAGTTTCTCTGACAGAAACACACGTATATGCATTGAACTAAGAACCGTATAATCACTATTCACTGACACACTCAGTAGTTCCACTGTTCTGAGGCACAATATAAGGCGGGGGGGAGGAGGGGGGGGGGGGGGGGGGTTCGTCGCCGCAGCTGTCAGTAAGTTTTTTTTGGCCATCTGTTGCGTGCAATCCCGCCGTCTCTGCCCTCTCATGAAGTTTCTCTTGGTGGCCTGTGTCACGTACATCTTGATTTGGTTCCATGTTTGTGTTGTCAAATTCGTGCGGTATCCTCGTTTGACACGCCAGGTTGATATTCCTGGGCAAGGATGACACTTATTGGCTCTTCTTTGTGCTACCCTTAGCTACCAGAGAACATCGAACTATGATTTCCTGTCTCTTGACAGTGGGCATCCGCCAGGAAATGTTGATAGACGTCGTTGAAGTCTGCCAGTTTCTCTGGACAGTATGTGTTAAAAGGCTCCACGCCCCTTGTGTTGTTACATTCTTGAGTTATCCTCAACTGGCTCGCCGGTTTGATATTCCTGGGCAAGGATGACACTTAATGGCTCTTCTTTCTGCCACCCTTAGCGACCAGAGAACATCGAACCATAATTTTCTGTCGCTTGACAGTGGGCATCCGTCGGGAAATGTCGATAGGCGTCGTTGACACCTGCAAGTTTCTCTGGACAGTACCTGTCAAAAGGCTCCACGCCCCTTTATCCCCTGTCTTTTGTCGACTTTATTTGTCTGCTGGATCAGTTTTTCGTCTATTTGTTCGCCTATCTCGCGGATCGATTTTTCAGATGATTCTTTTTGTTCTCGGAACTATTTTTCTGATTTCTGCGTCATTTGTTCGCCTAACTCCTGGATCGATTTTTCAGGTTTCTGCGTCATTTGTTCGCCTAGCTCCCGGATCGATTTTTCAGATTTTTGCGTCATTTGATCGCCTAGCTCTCGGATCGATTTTTCAGATTTCTCTGCGTTTTCTTTGTTTTGTTGCAATAAGGCTTTCATGAGTTCTGCCAAATCAATTTGGTTAGTTGGAGGCAAATTAATTTCTGGCTCTGATGTGAGCCCGTTCGTCCTGTTTTGCATTTCGTCTGAAGTATTCCCCATCGCATTTTCGGAACCGTCCGACGCGTTAATATTCGAAATCAAATTATCCCCTTGGTCCATGTTGCTTAAGTTGTTGGACCACCTACTTTTAGCTTGGTTACGTGTCTGCATTCGCTCAATTTACACCCGGTACGCAACACACTAATCACAATGAATGTATCCCCCAAAAATTACGACAGTTATACGAAAGGTACCCAACCTAGTACGCGCTTTTTGACACGCAAAACAAATTTTTATCTCTGATCGAAACAGAGCAACTTACAAGCGAGGAAAAAAAACACACACACATATAAAGCACACAAATATAGAAAACAAAACAACAAGACAAACAACACAACGCCGCTCAACAACGCCGTGAATAATTTGAAGGTATGCTCAGAAACAACGCAGAAGTTGTTTGAGCGCTGCAAGGAACAAAATTAAGATTATACAACGCTCGCAATCTAACGTTTCAGAGATTCCAGAGTCTAGCAGAATCACAGAACAGAGGCGCCATGTGTAACGTTGTTGCATTAAATTGTTATGAAGGCGGTACTGATAGACAATAAAAACGGGTTAAAAGCTGTGAGCTGTCTGGGGAAGTTAACCTTGCATTACTGAGCAACTGTTTCACCAGGTATCCAGTCTAGCTTACGAAATTCCCAACCAGACTAACATTAATTATTATCTTTTAGTAGTCATACGACAACCGGTGATATATATATATAAAAGAGAGTTTAAATAAAAAGAAATAAATGAGTTTATATTTGGAAATTTATTTTAACATTGATCATTGAAATTTCAGCATATTAAACTTGATTCATAACTAAACTGGTGCGTTATTTAGGATTGTGAAAGTGTGAGTTTGTAATCTTACAGAACACATCAAATATGGAGCCAAGATTGGGAGACGGCATACAACACTGCATTCATAAAATAACACACAAAGAACGTTGCAAGAGGAAATTAACCACAACCAACCGATTCAATTTTCACCCAAAGAAGTACCGTTCGTAGCGCAATCCTGTCCGTCATGAAATTACCACACACTGGTATACTAAATTCATACTAACTCTCTGTGAAATCTTCCCGAAAAGAATAGCTGAGGGCTACTTTGATGCTTACACCACATGCTTCACGTGGTCAACTTGGTTTACACAAAGAGTGTAACTCCACAATAATTTTGATAATTAAAATAAATTAGATCGAAGAGCAATTTACAAAAGAAAAACCTCGAACTGGTTACTATCGTCTTACTATTAACCCGATGGGTCAAACAATTGTATAAGCACGTGGTACTGGTCTCACAAAGTACACCCCACTTGGGTTGAACATAAAGAAAAGTTGCTATATTGAAAAATATTGTCAAGACGAGACGTTATAATCTCACGCCCATTCGCATTTAAGATTGATGATCTTAGTTAGAGTTACTGATCAACACGTGGTTCCCCTTTACTCACAAAGTAGTGACAAAGCAACTACTGGAATATTCTGAACTGTACACTCGAATCACACTGCGTTGCAATTTAAGATAACATTAGATATTTTATAGCTAAACCTGAAATAAACGTGATTAAATTTTCAGTTAGGCTGAACTTAAGAAATCCATTGTCCTACGGACTTAGCAGACACGCGCTTAGCCGGAGATCTTACCACTTCAGACGCTCGCCGTGGACCGACTGCCGTGGTCCCTTCCTGAGGGGTGGCTCACAAATACCAACGGAAGTGACCAGAGAGGCAGCTTCCTATACCAACATGACAAGGGACGGACAGGACCATACTAAGGATAGAAACCTCTCTGCATTTAGAAAGCGTAGCTACCCGTTCCGACGTTGGTCCTACTGTTATCTAGCAGACAGTCTTGTCTGCTACCATCCAGCATGCAACTAGAAATACATTTGCTCATTCATTCTTTCACACAGAAGGGAAGGGGGATGACAGTATCTTATCATATACAGTATATGAAAGAAAACGGATGTAGGTTCCGTATGAGACTGTGTGACATGAATTACATATAAACTGTGTTTTAAAGTGTACTGTGTGACAGATCGTTCTTGTTTATGTGTAAAAGTAACACGTTTCACTGCTCAGTCTCCTCCCAAATAGAAACACCATAGTAAATTTAGAAGAGGAATTTATGCCATAAATGACAACATATTTAAGAAATTAACATGAAAGGAATCCAACAGAGAGCTTCGAAAGTTTATACGGCAAGTACATCTGCAGATAATGAAGAAATTGATGAAACGTATGATGAGATAAAAGAAATTATTCAGGTGGTGAAGGGAGGTGAAAATTTAATAGTCATGGGTGATTGGAATACGAGAGTAGGAAAAGGGAGAGAAGAAAATATAGTAGGTGAATGTGGATTAGGGTTAAGAAATGAAAGAGGAAGGCGCGTGGTAGAATTTTGTGCAGAGCATAACTTAATCATAGCTAACACTTGGTTCAAGAATCATTGAAGAAGGTTGTATACATGGAAGAACCCTGGAGATACTAAGAGGTATCAGATAGATTATATAATGGTAAGACAGAGATTTAGGAACCAGGTTTTAAATTGTAAGATATTTCCAGGTGCAGATGTGGACTCAGACCGCAATCTATTGGTTATGAACTGTAGATTAAAGCTGAAGAAACTGCAAAAAGGTGGGAATTTAAGGAGATGGGACCTGGATAAACTGAAAAAACCAGAGGTTGTACCGAGTTTCAGGAGACCATAAGGGAACAATTCACAGGTATGGGGTGAAGAAATACAGTAGAAGAAGAATGGGTAGCTTTGAGGGATGAAGTAGTGAAGGCAGCAGAGGATCAAATAGGTAAAAAGACGAGGGCTAGTAGAAACCCTTGGGTAACAGAAGAAATATTGAATTTAATTGATGAAAGGAGAAAATATAAAAATGCAGTAAATGAAGCAGGCAAAAAGGAATACAAACGTCTCAAAAATGAGATCGACAGGAAGTGCAGAATGGCTAAGCAGGGATGGCTAGAGGACAAGTGTAAGGATGTGGAGGCTTATCTCACTAGGGGTAAGATACGAGTAGATACTGCCTACAGGAAAATTAAAGAGGCCTTTGGAGATAAGAGAACCACTTGTATGAACATCAAGAGCTCAGATGGAAACCCAGTTCTAAGCAAAGAAGGGAAAGCAGAAAGGTGGAAGGAGTATATAGAGGGTCTATACAAGGGCGATGTACTTGAGAAAAATATTATGGAAATGGAAGAGAACGTAGATGAAGATGAAATGGGAGATACGATACTGCGTGAAGAGTTTGACAGAGCACTGAAAGACCTGAGTCGAAACAAGGCCCCCGGAGTAGACAACATTCCATTAGAACTACTGACAGCCTTGGGAGAGCCAGTCCTCACAAAACTCTACAGTCTGGTGAGCAAGATGTATGAAACGGGCGAAATACCCTCAGACTTCAAGAAGAATATAATAATTCCAATCCCAAAGAAAGCAGTTGTTGACAGATGTGAAAATTACGGAACAATCAGTTTAATAAGCCACAGCTGCAAAATACTAACACGAATTCTTTACAGACGAATGGAAAAACTGGTAGAAGCCGACCTCGGGGAAGATCAGTTTGGATTCCGTAGAAATGTTGGAACACGTGAGGCAATACTGACCTTATGACTTATCTTAGAAGAAAGATTAAGGAAAGGCAAACCTACGTTTCTAGCATTTATAGACTTAGAGAAAGCTTTTGACAATGTTGATTGGAATACTCTCTTTCAAATTCGAAAGGTGGCAGGGGTAAAATATAGGGATCGAAAGGCTATTTACAATTTGTACAGAAACCAGATGGCAGTTACAAGAGTCGAGGGGCATGAAAGGGAAGCAGTGGTTGGGAAGGGAGCGAGACAGGATTGTAGCCTATCCCCGATGTTATTCAATCTGTCTATTGAGCAAGCAATAAAGGAAACAAAAGAAAAGTTCTGAGTAGGTATTAAAATCCATGGAGAAGAAATAAAAACTTTGAGGTTCGCTGATGACATTGTAATTCTGCCAGAGACAGCAAGGGACTTGGAAGAGCAGTTGAACGGAATGGACAGTGTCTTGAAAGGAGGGTATAAGATGAACATCAACAAAAGCAAAACGAGGATAATGGAATGTAGTCGAATTAAGTCGGGTGATGCTGAGGGAATTAGATTAGGAAATGAGACACTTAAAGTAGTAAAGGATTTTTGCTATTTGGGGAGCAAAATAACTGATGATGGTCGAAGTAGAGAGGATATAAAATGTAGACTAGCAATGGCAAGGAAAGCGCTTCTGAAGAAGAAAAATTTGTTAACATCGAGTATAGATTTAAATGTCAGGAAGTTGTTTCTTAAAGTATTTGTATGGAGTGTAGCCATGTATGGAAGTGAAACGTGGACAATAAATAGTTAGACAAGAAGAGAATAGAAGCTTTCGAAATGTGGTGCTACAGAAGAATGCTGAAGATTAGATGGATAGATCACATACCTAATGAGGAGGTATTGAATAGAATTTTGGAGAAGAGGAGCTTGTGGCACAACTTGACTAGAAGAAGGGATCGGTTGGTAGGACATATTCTGAGATATCAAGGGATCAGCAATTTAGTATTGGAGGGCAGCGTGGAGGGTAAAAATCGTAGAGGGAGACCAAGAGATGAATACACTAAGCAGATTCAGAAGGATGTAGGCTGCAGTAGGTACTGGGAGATGAAGAATCTTGCACAGGATATAGTAGCTGCATCAAACCAGTATCAGGACTGAAGACCACAACAGCTACAACAACCCATTTTATATGCCATTTAATGAAAACGTTTGAGGTACACGTCTGCAAAGAACTGCCCGTTTACGACCTTTCTGAAAAGTGGCTCAATGGACACGTACTAGAAGGTCTGCCATTCATTATTTTGACAGGTACTACTGTTTGCTTTGCTGGTTTTTGGCATTCTGCAGACCCTTTGTCGATGTGGAAGGAAGCTTTACTGGTCAAGTGATGCAGTTTGTGTTGACCATGTTTCAATTGTTTCATAAAGGCGTTTCGCAGACGTGGTGTCCCTAATGAAAAAATTTTAAAATATTTTATTTCAATATCAAATGATGAGTTCCAAGCTGAAAATTGTTGTAATATTTGTGAAATCGACGAATTACGAGAATATGACGCCGCAAACGCTAGTGATGATGATGAATATATCACTCTCATCGATGAAATCAGTGACTTCTCGGACAGCGGCGTTGTTCTTAACGGACATGGACAGACCGAAGAGAAATATACCAATGTTGCTTTACCTAAAGCATATGCGTCTGTATAGCATTTACATTATTATTATTATTATTACTCTCAGAACACTTAGAAGATGCGACAAACCCACTAAAGAGACAGCCTACATTACACTTGTCCGTCCTCTTCTGGAATATTGCTGCACGGTGTGGGATCCTTACCAGGTAGGATTGACGGAGGACATCGAAAAAGTGCAAAGAAGGGTAGCCTGTTTCGTGTTATCGCGCAATAGGGGTGAGAGTGTCACTGATATGATACGCGATTTGGGGTGGCAGTCACTGAAACAAAGGCGGTTTTCTTTGGGGCGAGATCTATTTCAGAAATTTTAATCACCAACTTTCTCATCGGAATGCGAAAATGCTTTGTTCATACCCACCTACGCAGGGAGAAACGATCATCATAACAAAATAAGAGAAATCAGAGCTCGAACGGAAAAATTTAGGAGTTCCTTTTTCCCACGCGCCATTCGAGAGTGGAATGGTAGAGAAGTAGTATGAAAATGGTTCGATGAACCCTCTGCCAGGCACTTAAGTGTGAATTGCAGAGTAACCATGTAGACGTAGATTTAGAGTAATAGTAGTAGTAGCAGTAGTAGTAATAATAGTAGAAGTAATAGTAACAGTAGTAAGAGTACTACTGTATTTCTACTCAAATTTCGAGAAGTTTTATAAGGTTTCCTAAGATTTCGCTGTATAATAATTTGAAATTCGTTATTTAAGTTCTAACTGAATTATTCTATAGCATATTTTTCAGGTATGTTAAAGAACATTGTGCCATTACCCCCAGCTAACAACATTAGAAGGAAACAAAATCTCAGGTGAAAGGAAGTCATTTCACTGAAAGTTGTAAAACAGCTAACGATTATAGTACCGACACAAACATTCCTGGAAGACGGCCACGATAGAACATTTTTAAGGTAGCACTGGGACCTAAAACTTCGCGAAGGAGTCTGTCAGAAAACGTATATGTTCTATTACATGGAGGCTACTAATTGATGATAGCATACTTCAAAACATAAAGAGGTGTACAGAAAGTAGAGCCCGTCTAAAACTGAATGATGATGACTGGATACAATAGAAGCCACTATATGTTTACGAGAAACAAACTACCCGTTGAAGTTGTCATGGTCGAATATGTGAAGACCACAATTTTTCCGGAAATTCTGTGGTTGGTTTATGCCATTTTATGAAAAGGACACGTGTTCCAAAGGAATAAGAACAGATCGCTTTGCACCTCCTGCCACTGTCTGGAGTCCTTTCACTGCCAGTTCTTCGCAGAGTTAAAATCTAAGTGAAAATATCACTGCGGCTGAGTAACTGTTTCCATTTAGTCCTAGATACTCTTTAATTCAATATATTACCAATAAACAGACAAATTTGGAATAAAGTTTTGGCTTGAAATTGATACAAATTCTACGTATTTGGTGAGTGATTTTCCTTACCTATGTAAAGATGGGCAGAGTCCCACATATGTTTCTCTTGCAGCCCTTGTTATCCACAGGAAAACATATTACATGTGGCAATTTTTCCACAACCAAATGCCTTGCAGTAAGTTTGTAATGTAAAAGTGCAAGCATTGTAAGTACTCTGAAGAAATCTAAAAGGGAAATCCCTCAGTCACCAAAATCTGCTGTAGCACATTAGTACACAGCCCACGTGGCATGCTGTCTGGGGAAGGAGACCAAAAACGAGCTTCTTTTGATGTATGGATCTCGCAGATGGCTTGGTAGCTATTAATGCATGGTCACTTTATAAGGAAGTAACAGGTGAAAAAGTAACCAGACATGTGTTCATATATTAGCTGGAAGAAGAGTTGGCTTCAGCATAAAAGGCCACAAGGGTATAAAATTCACTTCCTAATGCTGTACCGCAACATATCAACATTCGCAATATTTGTCAAATTGGAGGATATGGAGTGAAGTACAGGAACAAGCATTTATGTACAGAGTCCAGAAAATATGTTCGTGGAACACATTTAAGTTGATGAATACACATGTCTTCGGTGTCACTGGATGAGCGAAATCAAGGTCACAAAGGTTTTCCCTACTGTGTATTGTGCTATTCAAAACTAAGTTAACACACGTGTTTTTGCTACGGGAAATTAACCACTTTTACGTTTTGTTATCATATATATTTTCAGTAAATGTTAGGTATCAAATATTCATTGTACCAAATAATTCTTCAGAAAAAAGTGAACCTATGATGGTAAACTGTATAAACAATAGGAAATAGATTGGTATATATCCATATTTGTCTACCTTTCTAAAAATACCAAATAAAACGGCACCCATCAAATTAACGGATTGCTTCTTCTAATGTTAAACATGGTACATAGAAAAACCTGTATGTGACTGGGGAATACAAGATTGTCAGCATTTACTGTTAAAACAGTGGAAATTGGTCATATGTTTAAGTACCCACAGAAAACGACAGATCCTACGATGTTCACTACAATAGAGGATATTCCAAAACTCTCTCTATAAACCTCACTTCACGTTTGTACCTGTTTAAAAGTGATGGTTACATCGTATTTAAAGGAGATGGTCTCGACATTGAGCCTCTGACAACAGGAAAGCATCTTACAGAGTTTAAAACTGACGGAATAACTACGTTTAATGACCATACGTTTACTGATGTGGCAAAGCTGTACAACAAATTCCACCAGAATATCGGGAAGATTCTGCAGTGTCTATGAGTTTGTAAGACGAAACAGCGATATTAGATGTTTTCTTCATGTCACAATCTTGCTCTGCGATTAGTTGATAGACGCAAACTGAGCAGCCTTTGTGTTTTAGATGTTTCTGAAGCTAAAATTCGTAGTTACACTTCCGTTACGAAAATATGCAGTTTGCCATACACCACATTAAAGATCTCTCTTGAATGCGTCATTTTTTGTATGATTTGTTGTGCTAAACTGTCGGGAAATGTGACTTCGGAGATAAACATGTCATAGACGTTATCTTGGAGCTATTTCTTGGTATTACAGTATTTAACCCTCCTAATACCGTGGGGTCTATAATGACGCCAGGCCATAGTTTTTCTGTAAAATATAACTTATTTCCTATTCCTAAAAATTATGAAAAATTCAGACTTTTCCTGAATTAAGTAATGGGTTCGTAATATATTAATATAACTTTTTGAAAATATTTAGTTTTGCAGAAAATCAAGAGAGAAATACTGAATACCATTGGGGTTAAATGCGACCCCATTTCTCTCTTGCGGTATTATTACCCAATAATGCTGCGTTGAATCCGTAACTGTTGCTGTATTTCCTTTGTTTTATTCTTGTAAATATTGTTGTAACGTGTGATTGTTGCCAACACTTTATAAGCCAACAGTTATTTGTTCCATACAAGTGGAGACTTGTATTTTGCGTATTACATTTTTTTTATTTTTTTTATTTTGTGTAGGTCTAAAAACAAAAAAGAATTGTGGCACAAACACGAGCTGAGAAAAGCTTTTGGAAGAGGAGAGAGATGGAACGTAATGCGAGTAAAGCCAGGTCCAACAAAATTCGCAGTGAAAAATGTAGACTCCATAGAATCAGCCTTTCAGTTGTTTCTTAGGAGAAACATTGTTGATGCAATTCTAAAGTGGACTAACAAAGAGGGTAGTCTTGTTTACGGTAGTAAATGGAAACCAGTAGATGCCATTGAACTGAAGTGCTTTATCGGTATCTTGAGCCTAGCTAAAATGGCTCTGAGCACTATGGGACATCTGTGGTCATCAGTCCCCTAGAACTTAGAACTACTTAAACCTAACTAACCTAAGGATATCACACGCACCCATGCTCGAGGCAGGATTCGAACCTGCGACCGTAGCAGTCGCGCGGTTCCGGACTGAGCGGCTAGAACCGCTAGACCACCGCGGCCGGCTCTTGAGCCTAGCATGTGCTTACAAGGCCTATAATGAAGTAGTTACACATCTGTGGAACAATGAGGATTGTAGACCCATTTTTAGTGAAGCAATGGCTAGAAATCGCTTTACGCAAATTTCAAAGTGCATCCGATTTGATGACGCAGATGTGAAACGTCACAACCGTGCTCCTGACAAGCTGACTCCCATTAGAGAAGTATTTTAAAAGAGGGTACACACATTTCAAGAAGCATATGTTCCTCACAGCAACGTAACAATTGCTGAACAACTTGTGGCATTTCGTGGTAGATGTCCATTTCAGCAATATATTCCTTCAAAACCAGGAAATGACTATATGATAGCGGAACAAACACTGGTAGCAGTTACTTCTGTAAAATATCTGGGAGTATGCGTGCGGAACGATTTGAAGTGGAATGATCATATAAAATTAATTGTTGGTAAGGCGGGTACCAGGTTGAGATTCATTGGGAGAGTGCTTAGAAAATGTAGTCCATCAACAAAGGAGGTGGCTTACAAAACATTCGTTCGACCTATACTTGAGTATTGCTCATCAGTGTGGGATCCGTACCAGATCGGTCTGACGGAGGAGATAGAGAAGATCCAAAGAAGAGCGGCGCGTTTCGCCACAGGGTTATTTGGTAACCGTGATAGCGTTACGGAGATGTTTAATAAACTCAAGTGGCAGACTCTGCAAGAGAGGCGCTCTGCATCGCGGTGTAGCTTGCTCGCCAGGTTTCGAGAGGGTGCGTTTCTGGATGAGGTATCGAATATATTGCTTCCCCCTACTTATACCTCCCGAGGAGATCACGAATGTAAAATTAGAGAGATTAGAGCGCGCACGGAGGCTTTCAGACAGTCGTTCTTCCCGCGAACCATACGCGACTGGAACAGGAAAGAGAGGTAATGACAGTGACACGTAAAGTGCCCTCCGCCACACACCGTTGGGTGGCTTGCGGAGTATAAATGTAGATGTAGATGTAGAAAATATAGGTTGAAATTATGGGCTGCAAGTGATAGTGCAACGTCTTACTTTCTCAATATACAAGTTTACACTAGCTTTAGTTTGGCGAGAGAACTTCTGAAAATCAATGTCACACTCCTAGGAACAATTAGAAAAAATAAAGGAGAACTACCACAAGCTTTCACTCAGACCAAAGGTCGAGTCAAATATTCATCTATTTTTCGATTCCAAGAGCATGCTTCAATTGTTTCATATTCTCCGAAAAAGGGAAAAGTTGTAGCTTTTCTCAGTACAATGCATTCAAGGGAGGAAGTGGAAGATCTTGAAGAATGCAAGCCAGTAATGATTCTGGATTATAATAAAACAAAATCAGGAGTAGATACCATGGACAAGCTGGTTAGAACGTACACTACAAAAAGGATGAGCAGAAGGTGGCCAATGGTATTATTTTACAACATGATTGATATCAGTGCACTGAATGCATTTATCATATGGCTACATCTTACACCAGACTGGGCAGAAAGGACCAACTACAAGAGACGAGTATTTCTCATAGAATTAGGAAAGCAGCTCGTCGGAAGAAAGCCAGACAAAATTATTTCCCTAGTACTTCCATCAACGGTACAGACAAAATAAAGAGGAAGGTGTCCGTTTTGTAAAAGGTCTGAGGAGAGAAAATTCGCCGATAAATGTTCAAAATGTGGATGTTCTATGTGAATAAACCACTCTGCAATATATTGCTGTAAGTGTAATGCGTCATAAATGTCAGTTCGGAATTTAATAAAAAATGTTTGTAATTTCATGAGAATCGCTTGTAAATTTTACGCAAATAAATAATTTAAAAAAATATGCATTAAATTTAATGTAATGTCACTGACATCATGTTTTAGATAGTAGAAAAAATAAGGAATGTGATTTTATTCAACCATTATTAAAACTATCCTTAATAAAAATTAAATTCCGTTGGGGTCATTAAAGACCCCAATGGTGCTCAGTGTAACAAAAAATGCTCGGTATTAGAAGGGTTAATAGCTGATTGTGATAAGGAAAGAAGAAACAGTCTGAAAACTTTTTAGAGAACCTTGGCATCATAGTTCTGTTCGGTAAGTATCATAGCCTTCCTGTCTCTGTATGACCAGTGAAACATAACCTCAAAGCAGGCCTAAGATCCAAAGTAATAAATGTCTAATTTTATGGAGGCGGCGTTGTACAGCTTTAATGAAAGTATAGAACTGCATTATGCATAAGACAGCTGTAACATTACATTTTATTAGAGATGATCGATTTCAGTCCACGATCAGAGCATCATCACGTCCAAAAAAACTCTTAACTATGCATTCGGCCGGCCGTTGTGGCCGAGCGGTTCTAGGCGCTACAGTCTGGAACCGCGTGACCGCTACGGTCGCAGGTTCGATTCCTGCCTCGGGCATGGATGTGTGTGATGTCCTTAGGTTAGTCAGGTTTAAGTAGTGCTAAGTTCTAGGGGACTGAAGATGTTAAGTCCCATAGTGCTCGGAGCCACTTGAACCATTGTTTATAGCAGTATTAATATTATAACGGGATAGGCTTTATGCCTCAAGTTGCACCAGCTGATGACGCGTCACTGTGACTGCACAAACAGATTGCTTTTGACAAAGCACGGCCTAATATTTCAGTGTGCCTCTCTAAAATCACCGATGCTCTTAAGTACAAAATGTGTTGTTGTTGTGGTCTTCAGTCCTGAGACTGGTTTGATGCAGCTCTCCATGCTACTCTATCCTGTGCAAGCTTCTTCATCTCCCACTACATACTGCAACCTACATCCTTCTGAATCTGCTTAGTGTATTCATCTCTTGGTCTCCCTCTACGATTTTTACCCTCCACGCTGCCCTCCAATACTAAATTGGTGATCCCTTGATGCCTCTGAACATGTCCTACCAACCGATCCCTTCTTCTGGTCAAGTTGTGCCACAAACTTCTCTTCTCCCCAATCCTATTCAATACTTCCTCATTAGTTATGTGATCTACCCATCTAATCTTCAGCATTCTTCTGTAGCACCACATTTCGAAAGCTTCTATTCTCTTCTTGTCCAAACTATTTACCGTCCATGTTTCACTTCCATACATGGCTACACTCCATACAAATACTTTCAGAAATGACTTCCTGACACTTAAATCTATACTCGATGTTAACAAATTTCTCTTCTTCAGAAACGCTTTCCTTGCCATTGCCAGTCTACATTTTATATCCTATCTACTTCGACCATCATCAGTTATTTTGCTCCCCAAATAGCAAAACTCCTTTACTACTTTAAGTGTCTCATTTCCTAATCTAATTCCCTCAGCATCACCCGACTTAATCCTACTACATTCCATTATCCTCGTTTTGCTTTTGTTGATGTTCATCTTATATCCTCCCTTCAAGGCACCGTCCATTCCGTTCAACTGCTCTTCCAAGTCCTTTGCTGTCTCTGACAGAATTACAACGTCATCGGCGAACCTCAAAGTTTTTATTTCTTCTCCATGGATTTTAATACCTACTCAGAACTTTTCTTTTGTTTCCTTTACTGCTTGCTCAATATACAGATTGAATAACATCGGGGAGAGGCTGCAACCCTGTCTTACTCCCTTCCCAACCACTGCTTCCCTTTCGCGTCCCTCGACTCTTATAAATGCCATCTGGTTTCTGTACAAATTGAAAATAGCCTTTCGCTCCCTGTATTTTACCCCTGCCACCTTTCGAATTTGAAAGAGAGTATTCCAGTCAACATTGTCAAAAGCTTTCTCTAAGTCTACAAATGCTAGAAACGTAGGTTTGCCTTTCCTTAATCTTTCTTCTAAGATAAGTCGTAAGGTCAGTATTGCCTCACGTGTTCCAGTATTTCTACGGAATCCAAACTGATCTTCCCCGAGGTCGGCTTCTACCAGTTTTTCCATTCGTCTGTAAAGAATTCGTGTTAGTATTTTGCAGCTGTGGCTTATTAAACTGATTGTTCCGTAATTTTCACATCTGTCAACAACTGCTTTCTTTGGGATTGGAATTATTATATTCTTCTTGAAGTCTGAGGGTATTTCGCCCGTTTCATACATCTTGCTCACCAGACTGTAGAGTTTTGTGAGGACTGGCTCTCCCAAGGCTGTCAGTAGTTCTAATGGAATGTTGTCTACTCCGGGGGCCTTGTTTCGACTCAGGTCTTTCAGTGCTCTGTCAAACTCTTCACGCAGTATCGTATCTCCCATTTCATCTTCATCTACGTTCTCTTCCATTTCCATAATATTTTTCTCAAGTACATCGCCCTTGTATAGACCCTCTATATACTCCTTCCACCTTTCTGCTTTCCCTTCTTTGCTTAGAACTGGGTATCCATCTGAGCTCTTGATGTTCATACAAGTGGTTCTCTTATCTCCAAAGGCCTCTTTAATTTTCCTGTAGGCAGTATCTACTCGTATCTTACCCCTAGTGAGATAAGCCTCCACATCCTTACACTTGTCCTCTAGCCATCCCTGCTTAGCCATTCTGCACTTCCTGTCGATCTCATTTTTGAGACGTTTGTATTCCTTTTTGCCTGCTTCATTTACTGCATTTTTATATTTTCTCCTTTCATCAATTAAATTCAATATTTCTTCTGTTACCCAAGGGTTTCTACTAGCCCTCGTCTTTTTACCTATTTGATCCTCTGCTGCCTTCACTACTTCATCCCTCAAAGCTACCCATTCTTCTTCTACTGTATTTCTTTCCCCCATTCCTGTCAATTTTTCTCTTATGGTCTCCCTGAAACTCTGTACAACCTCTGGTTCTTTCAGTTTATCCAGGTCCCATCTCGCCGGCCGCGGTGGTCTTGCGGTTCTAGGCACGCAGTTCGGAACCGCGCGACTGCTACGGTCGCAGGTTCGAATCCTGCCTCGGGCATGGATGTGTGTGATGTCCTTAGGATAGTTAGGTTTAAGTAGTTCTAAGTTCTAGGGGACTGATGACCACAGCTGTTAAGTCCCATAGTGCTCAGAGCCATTTGCCAGGTCCCATCTCCTTAAATTCCCACCTTTTTGCAGTTTCTTGAGGTTTAATCTACAGGTCATAACCAATAGATTGTGGTCAGAGTCCACATCTGGCCCTGGAAATGTCTTACAATTTAAAACCTGGTTCCTAAATCTCTGTCTTACCAATATATAATCTATCTGATACCTTTTAGTATCTCCAGGGTTCTTCCATGTATACAACCTTCTATCATGATTCTTAAACCAAGTGTTAGCTAGTTGGCATATAAACTTGTACTACTGTAGTAGGTGTGGGCTTCGTATCTATCTTGGCCACAACAATGCGTTCACTGTGCTGTTTGTAGTAGCTTACCCGCATTCCTATTTTCCTATTCATTATTAAACCTACTCCTGCATTACCCCTATTTGACTTTGCGTTTATAACCCTGTAGTCACCTGACCAGAAGTCTTGTTCCTCCTGCCACCGAACTTCACTAATTCCCACTATATCTAACTTTAATCTATCCATTTCTCTTTTTAAATTTTCTAACCTACCTGCTCGATTAAAGGATCTGACATTCCACGCTGCGATCCGTAGAACGCCAGTTTTCTTTCTCCTGATAACGACATCCTCTTGAGTAGTCCCCGCCCGGAGATCCGAATGGGGGACTATTTCACCTCCGGAATATTTTACCCAAGAGGACGCCATCATCATTTAATCGTACAGTAAAGCTGCATGTCCTCGGGAAAAATTACGGCCGTAGTTTCCCCTTGCTTTCAGCCGTTCGCAGTACCAGCACAGCAAGGCCGTTTTGGTTATTGTTACAAGGCCAAATCAGTCAATCATCCAGACTGTTGCCCCTGCAAATACTGAAAAGGCTGCTGCCCCTCTTCAGGGACCACACGTTTGTCTGGCCTCTCAACAGATACCCTTCCGTTGTGGTTGTACCTACGGTACGGCTATCTGTATCGCTGAGGCACGCAAGCCTCCCAACCAACGGCAAGGTCCATGGTTCATGGGAGGGAGGGTACAAAACGTAACAAAAACAAATTCTGATGCCTTTTTGCTAGTACTAAGAACAGCGAAATGAAACACGAAATGTTCAATTAAGAGGGAAAGTAAATATGTGAAAAGGATCGCCTAAGGTAATGACGTTGTCTACAGCACAATGTTTTGAATTTTAACCAGAAATAATTTTAAATAAGCACGTATATGTGATCGGTAGTCTCATATCATATTGATAAATTAAGTGAAAATTTTTCAGATCAGTTAGATATGTAGTATCAGCTCTTAAAATTTCGACAGGGCAAAATTTCACTAGCATTCAAAGCGAAAACATCAAGATTTTTGTTACTAATACAGAATAATTTCGTCACACAATTTAAATCGACAATTTATGCAGCAGAATCACAACTGCTTACAAACAGTTGAAGAGCGATAAAGTTCACGTAAAAGAAAAAGAATTAATCACTGAAAGCGACTTGAAATTCCAGCCGTATTTATCGTCTTGAAAAATTTCTGACTGTTTATCTCGCTATGATGAAAAATATTCTAAGTCCTTCTAATACAGTCTGAAACCCCAACGACTGTTTGCCGCCCCCCCCCCCCCCCCTCTCCCAACCAAACTCGATACGGATCTTGCCGAACTGACTAAAGCCAACAAAATGAGCAAGAGCAATGCTGTGCGAGCTGTTTTAATGATTTGATCAGATGACCACTTCGTTATCCAGCCTTCTTCCTTTCATGACCACCAATCAAGAAACTTACAGACAAATTGCACATAGATACGTATTCAAATAAGCGCTCAGTACCGCGTAATGGAATATTAGAATGTAAACTTCATAATAATGAATAACATTATGAAATTCTTGCTACATCCGGCACTGTAGCACTAACTCTAGTCAAACCATCAGCTTTGAATGCATTATATAAGTTGCATTATAGTGAAATAAACTTAGTAATCAGTTGGATAAGGAACGGGACTGGTCACACGTGATACCATGTATTAACGCTGAGAGATCGTCTTCTACGCACATCTTTGCCCATATTTAAATAAATTGTTTGTAAGTGCTTATTGATTTGTTTAATTACAAAATTGAGGTGTTATCGCGGTTTCTGGCATCATCAACTTTTAATTGACGTGTTGTTTTATTCTTCGTCTGTCTGCTCCCTTTCTGTGATGAATCTTATAAAGTATAATAATTACAAATGCTATAAACTTTATGAATAATTTATTTACAAGCTTGGTTCAATCTGCAGCTTGCAATTCGTCTCACTGTTACTGTTCATACACGGTATGTACTTATCTCATAGTATATCTGTAAGGCACTTCATACATTTTCGGTGAGTACTGCAGTTTTAATTCCATATTCTGCCACTGAAGACGCCACCTTACCTCGCTCAGCTAGGGCGCTGCCTGGGTTCATGTGCTCGCGTTTCCACCAGGGAAACACCCCTCCGACCACCCGAGCTTTGAAGGAAGAGTGGGGCTCAACAGTTCCTTGGTAGCAAGGTCATCTGAGACAAAGCAGGAACTGGGACTGATAAAGTACGGTGTAGCAAAATGGTCGTGTCCTTTTCGAAGTAACCATCACGACATTTGCCTTAAGGAACTCAGGGAAGCAACGGAAAAAATCTGGCTGGCCAATCGGAAGGGATGCAAGCCCTGGTCGCTTCCGAAACATCACGGCACTTCTCGCTATCTAATGTTTTTTTTGCGAACTAGAGTGTACGTTACATGACGACTCAACTCCCACATAGTCCCAGCTGCTTCTATACAACATGTTACAGGAAGCTTGGAAATAAACTTCGCTTGCGGTGTGGTATGTGTTAGCGAAAAGATTAATTGCCATAACAGTAGCAAAGAATAGGCATACATGCTAATAACTCTGTGTTTCGTGCCTTTTGAATTTTCAGACTGCTTATCAGCTTACCTCACAATTCTTTTTTCTTGCCTGTCGAACACTTTCTTTATCATCCGGAAAAGTCTTTTCAATATTTCCAAAGTACTTCAGTTTCAAGCACTCTGTGTCTGTTATATGTGTCCTGAAAGAAACAAAGACATAAGGAAATAACAGGTGAATTATCTCAACGTAACAGAGAAAAAGAGAAAATTTACGCTAAAAAATCTGAAGCAATTTCAGGACTTATGAATATGTGCCTGTACAATGAAAATGAACTTTAATGGTGCATATATATTCATGTTGTGTGCTTTATAGCCAATTGTGCATTGTAGCCTGAGTTCAGGCATTTTGATTATATTAATACGATTGACAAAAAATGAACAAAGCAATTGATGAGAAAAACAGCTTCCACAGTAGTTGTTACGGGCTGACAGGTCAGTAATAAGAAAATATTCTTCCTTCACATATTAAAAGTAAAATATTTTCAACAGAGCAGATACAGTTATCGCAAAAGTCTATGGGACTCCTGGATTTTTACTACAGATAATGTTATCTCCAGAATAATTTTAATTTTATTGAGAGATGTAATGAAGTAACGAACTAACGAACTAATAAGAAGGCCGATGGTGGAAATAATAAGAAGGCGGATGGTGGAAAGGTACACAGTTCCAGTCATAAATATGGTGCGAGAAACAGAAACATTCGTCATCGCGATCAGTTTGACACGTGAACTGAATACCAGTGATGAATGGATGATGTTGGCTGGCTGCCATATATAGCAGACAGCCTTCTTATTAGTTCGCTATATATTCCACCAGGGAAACAGGTGAATCACCTAACATTACCACTGGAAACACCTCCCAAACCGCAACAAACACGAAATAACCAATTAAGCAGGCCGAAAGTGAGGAGAAGTGAGGAGAAGGGGCGGTGCAATTGGTTAATACAAACTATTGAGAAACGCACGGAATGAATGTCTTACACGACGCAGTACATCTGGTCTAATGTTGCAATACGCTGCCTCAATACGATGTTTCATATCCTCTGGGGTTGTAGGCACACCACGGTACACGCTCTCCTGATTTTTAAATGGATACCTGTTATTATTTTTAGCACGACTGAGAATAGAAAAAAAATAGTTAATGCCGTTTGTTACATTGTAAAATGTTAAGTATATCCAGAGTAATTTTTAACGTAAAATTTACGCTTCAATAACTCCTCAGCAGTTCAGTCGTGTGTATCGGAAAGAACCCAATTAATTAGTGATACAAGAAGAACAGCGATGTAAAGTAGGTACACAAGAGACTTGAACAGCACGTTACGTCCGCGGATTTGTTAGAAGAAAATGTACATTTACACGAGAATTTAGTTAAACTTGCAAATTTGTTTTTTGTTTTCAATTACAGAATGTAAATGAGTGTGTCCCGACGTTTCAGGCCAATAAACGTTCAAAGCGATGCCCATCATTTGCTGCACACATTGCAATCTACCGCGTAATGAATGTCTTACACAACGCAGTACATCTGGTCTAATGTTGCCATACGCTGCCTCAATACGATGTTTCATATCCTCTGGGGTTCTAGGCACACCACGGTACACGCTCTCCTTTAACGCACCCCCACAGAAAGAAATTAGAATTATATGTTAATACTTTCAGCTGCTAGTGAGCGTTGATATACAGGGTGTTACAAAAAGGTACGGCCAAACTTTCAGGAAACATTCCTCACACACAAAGAAAGAAAAGATGTTATGTGGACATGTGTCCGGAAACGCTTACTTTCCATGTTAGAGTTCATTTTATTACTTCTCTTCAAATCACATTAATCATGGAATGGAAACACACAGCAATAGAACGTACCAGCGTGACTTCAAACACTTTGTTACAGGAAATGCCAAAATGTCCTCCGTTAGCGAGGATACATGCATCCACCCTCCGTCGCATGGAACCCCTGATGCGCTGATGCAGCCCTGGAGAATGGCGTATTGTATCACAGCCGTCCACAATACGAGCACGAAGAGTCTCTACATTTGGTACCGGGGTTGCGTAGACAAGAGCTTTCAAATGCCCCCATAAATGAAAGTTAAGAGGGTTGAGGTCAGGAGAGCGTGGAGTCCATGGAATTGGTCCTCCTCTACCAATCCATCGGTCACCGAATCTGTTGTTGAGAAGCGGACGAATACTTCGACTGAAATGTGCAGGAGCTCCATCGTGCATGAACCACATGTTGTGTCGTACTTGTAAAGGCACATGTTCTAGCAGCACAGGTAGAGTATCCCGTATGAAATCATGATAACGTGCTCCATTGAGCGTAGGTGGAAGCACATGGGGCCCAATCAAGACATCACCAACAATGCCTGCCCAAACGTTCACAGAACGGAATTGGTTCGCCTCTAACAATCCATCGGTCACCGAATCTGTTGTTGAGAAGCGGACGAATACTTCGACTGAAATGTGCAGGAGCTCCATCGTGCATGAACCACATGTTGTGTCGTACTTGTAAAGGCACATGTTCTAGCAGCACAGGTAGAGTATCCCGTATGAAATCATGATAACGTGCTCCATTGAGCGTAGGTGGAAGCACATGGGGCCCAATCAAGACATCACCAACAATGCCTGCCCAAACGTTCACAGAACGGAATTGGTCCGCCTCTAACAATCCATCGGTCACCGAATCTGTTGTTGAGAAGCGTACGAACACTTCGACTGAAATGTGCAGGAGCTCCATCGTGCATGGACCACATGTTGGGTCGTACTTGTAAAGGCACATGTTCCAGCAGCACAGGTAGAGTATCCCGTATGAAATCATGATAACGTGCTCCATTGAGCGTAGGTGGCAGAACATGGGGCCCAATCAAGACATCACCAACAATGCCTGCCCAAACGTTCACAGAAAATCTGTTTTGATGACGTGATTGCACAATTGCGTGCGGATTCTCGTCAGCCCACACATGTTGATTGTGAAAATTTACAATTTGATCAAGTTGGAATGAAGCCTCATCCATAAAGAGAACATTTGCACTGAAATGAGGATTGACACATTGTTGGATGAACCATTCGCAGATGTGTACCCGCGGAGGCCAATCAGCTGCTGATAGTGCCTGCACACGCTATACATGGTACGGAAACGACTGGTTCTCCCGTAGCACTCTTCACACAGTGACGTGGTCAACGTTACCTTGTACAGCAGCAACTTCTCTGACGCTGACATTAGGGTTATCGTCAACTGCACGAAGAATTGCCTCGTCCATTGCAGGTGTCCTCGTCGTTCTAGGTCTTCCCCAGTCGCGAGTCATAGTCTGGAATGTTGCGTGCTCCCTAAGACGCCGATCAATTGCTTCGAACGTCTCCCTGTCGAGACACTTTCGTTCTGGAAATCTGTCTCGATACAAACATACCGCGCCACGGCTATTGCCCCGTGCTAATCCATACATCAAATGGGCATCTGCCAACTCCGCATTTGTAAACATTACACAGACTGCAAAACCACGTTCGTGATGAGCACTAACCTGTTGATGCTACGTACTGATGTGCTTGATGCTAGTACTGTAGAGCAATGAGTCGCATGTCAACACAAGCACCAAAGTCAACATTACCTTCCTTCAATTGGGCCAACTGGCGGTGAATCGAGGAAGAACAGTACATACTGACGAAACTAAAATGAGCTCTAACATGGAAATTAACATAACATCTTTTCATAACATAACATCTTTTCTTTATTTGTGTGTGAGGAATGTTTCCTGAAAGTTTGGCCGTACCTTTTTGTAACACACTGTATATCAAAGGGGACAGATGAAAATGTGTGCCTCGACCGGGACTCGAATCCGGGATCTCCGGCTTACATGGCAGACGCTCTATCCACCTGAGCCACCGAGGGCACAGAGGATAGCGCGACTGCAGCGACTATCTCGCGCACTCCTCCCGCGAGACCCACATTCTCGCCTTTGATGTCCACACACTACATTCGTACTGTCCCAACCCAACACACTCACTACTCGTGGAAGACATTCTTACCAAGTCCCGTAAGATTTCGGGGAATATGTATGCATCCGCACAGAAGAAGATGGTCATGGCCGGTGTTGCCAGAACTATGTACTTATATGGATACATGTCCGAAAGGACACAATATCATAGCGTTGCCACTGACCCGGGGAAAGCAGTCTGAGCACGTGGTTTTGGACTATGTACAAGTAATGCTGAAAGCGTAAGCAAAAGGGTTAGACACCACAAACAGAGCACGTGCCACAATATGTGGTGCGACACCCACATGGCGCCGCCTCCCCCCCTGCAGTCGAGGCCTGGCTAGTTCCCGGAACCAGGGACACTTCAGCACGCAGAGTATATCGCTTTGAAGGGCCGAGGATCGAGCTGATGCTCTCCTAGTCACAGAGCCACTGGCAGTCGACCTGCTCCAGACGCCGCCATCCAGACGCCAGACCGGGGTTCGCTCCCTGGAAAAGTAAACACCAGCCACGACTGGGACAGGCTCTCAGCCCGTCCCCCCTCTCGGCCTGTCTGTGCCCCTATACTGCGTCAGCTCCTGACATAGTTCGGCCGCCGGTCGCATAGTTGCGCCACACTTGGCCTGCACTGGACACATCAGCTTTAGGAATCTTCAAAGCAACTCTTCATTGTCGAGGTGTTTTGGTGGATGCCTACCTCTCAGGGCACACCAGGCGTGGACACTGGTCACTTTTATAATAAAGGGATTCTGTTACCGAGCATCTTTTGACTCATGAGACCCCACCATCCTCTAACAGAGCACATCCAAACCCTCTGCAAGTAGTTTCAGAAGTGTTGGTGAAATGCGCAATAGTTTGATGTTCGCAGAAGCAATGGCTTCATTAAGTGGTGTAGGTGGGGATTGTATTCATTCACTCTGTTTGGCAGGGACAGGGACAACAGCTCAGCCATTGATGAACCGTTACATTTTGGAATGAGGGTTACTGGAGATGGTGACAACTGATTAGGGTAGCAGTGAACTAGTTTCACATCAGACTTAATAAAAGTAAGAAATTCTACAAATTCTAAAATTAAGAAATAGTGAGTGCACTATACCAACAAGCGAATGGGAGAACAGGAAGAGTGCACAGAATAATCGGAAAAACGTTGAGTTACTTTGTAAATAGTAACCGCATTGACTGAGACTCTATATTACAGTATGTGATTGCAGCCTGTAACTCAAAGATACAGAAGAGTACTGCTTTTTCAACTTATGTGTTTATTTACAGTCAAAAGATGGTGTCCCATTACGAATTACGTGGGAGAGAAGGACTTCCAGACTTGTGTGGAAGTACTTTCTCAGGATAACGAAAGCTACACACCACACATAGATCAAAAAAATTTTGCATCACCCCGGTTCCCAGAACTCCTGAAGATAGACGTTGACTGTGGATATTGTATCACAGACACAGGTCCGTTGGCTGTTCAGAGATGTCACCAAACCCGCCCTAAGATGTAAACAACCATGCATGAGCAGCGCCTATTAGACGGAGGAGGTCCGACAGCCGATCAGTTTCAGTCATTCCACCAGGAAGGAGGTACACGGCTCGTGTTGCCTGTAGTTCAACCATGCCTGGAGACTCAATACCGCGGTTCGATCGCGTTCGCATTGTTACTTTTTGCCAGGAAGGGCTCTCAACAAGGAAAGTGTCCAGGCGTCTCTGGGAGAACCAAAGCGATGTTGTTCGGCCGTAGAGCAGATACAGAGAGACAGGAGCTGTCGATGACATGCCTCGCTCAGGCCGCCCAAGGGCTACTACTGCAGGCGATGGCCGCTGCCTACGGATTATGGCTCGGAGGAACCCTGACACCAACGCCACCATTTTGAACAATGCTTTTCGGGCAACCACATGACATCGTGTTACGACTCAAACTGTGCGCAATAGGCAGAATGATCCGCAACTTCACTCCAGACGTCCATGGCGAGATCCATCTTCCCAATCACGACCCCATGCAGCACGGTACAGATGGGCCCAACAACATGCCGAATGGACAGCTCCGGATTAGCATCACGTTCTCTTCACCGATGAGTGTTGCATGTGCCCTCAACCAGACAATCGACGGAGACGTATTTGGAGGCAACGAGGCCAGGCTGAATGCCTTACACGGTCCAGTGAGTGCACCAAAGTGAAGGTTGCCTGATGTTTTGGGCTGGCATTACGTGGGGCCGACGTACGCCGCTGGTGGTAACGGAAGGCGCCGTAACGGCTGTACTTTACGTGAATGCCATCATTCGACCGATAGTGCAACCATATCGGCAGCATATTGTCGAGGCATGCGTCTTCGTGTATGACAATTCGCGCCCCCATCGTGCACGTCTTGTGAATGACTTCCTTCAGGATAACGAATTCGCTGGACTAGAGTGTCTAGAATATTCTCCAGACATTTACCCTATCTAACATGCCTGGGACAGATTGAAAAGGGCTGTATATGGACGACGTGGCCCACCAACCACTCTGAGGGATCTACGCCAAATCGCCGTTGAGGAGTGGGACAATCTGGACCGACAGTTCCGTGATGAACTTGATAGTATGCCACGACGAATACAGGCATGCATCATTGCTGGAGGTCGTGCTACTGGCTATGAAAGGTACCGCTGTGTACAGCAATCTGGACCAACACCTCTGAAGGTGTCGCTGTATGGAGGTACAACATGCAATGTGTGGTTTTCACGAGCAATAAAATGGGCGGAAATGATGTTTATATTGAACACTATTCCAATTTTCTGTACAGGTTCCGGAAGTCTCGGAACCGAGGAGATGCAAAACTTTTTTCGATGTGTGTATTTGGATTGAATTTCCTAAGCAGACATAACGCCCTGTTCCGTTTAGTTTTTACAGCCAAGAAAATTGCAATGCCCGACACATTGGGAAAGCCAACTAAACTCTGTGCACATTCCGTTAGACTCGATTCAAAGATTAAAATAGCGAAATGTACAGGGAAGATAGTTTGGGTGGCTGTAGCTGCACATTTGCCAGTTAACACTTTATGTCCAGTTGAACTTTCAGCAAAAAATGAGGAACTGACACAGCAAAGTGCGTTATACACCATATTTCGTTGTTTCTGCACTGCTAGTCAATCTGTAAGTGGTAGAGGAAGAATAATTCAGAGTAAAGTATTCTAAGCCACGACAGTCTGCTGGTTTAGTCTCACTGCAGAGCAATGTGTCGCATTTGCAAGGAAATGATATGGAGGTAATGGAAAAGTTGTACACACCACAGGACGATAACTGTCAATGAAATGCCAGTGTATGGGAATTCCACATTACCTGCAATCGGTGATGGAAGAATTTATAACCCAATTATTCTGTAATGGAATAATAGGAATACCAACCTGGAGAGGGTTGGTAGAACACCAGTAGATATTGTATCAAGAATCTTTAATAACTACGCACAGCAAATACCAAATATCATAGAAACCTTGGATAACCTGGAACACTGTCATTATTTTACAACTATGAATTCCCAAAGTGCTACCATGAGTTGAAGGTAACACTGGAAGACATACCTAAGACTGAATTTATGGTTCCGGCGATATTCTAATATCTATTGGACTAGCTGTTACAAGGCCTAAATCCGAAATAGTGTGTAGTGTTCTTAGACAGTATTACAGTACATCCTACACATCCGTATTACAATGTTTTCTAAAAGATATCCGTGAACACATGGTACATTGTTTAATTTCCTAAGTCGACTGTGAGTGGCACAAGCAACGCCTAGTTTCGAGAGATGTCATTTTCTGTTGACAGAAGTTGACTATTTGGGCCCTTTTATCGGCGAGGATAGTGTGCAAACAACCTTTGCTTTGTACAAGTTGTGTACAAAGTAATTTTGTTCCTTTTAGCTTTGGTTAATAGTTAAAGGAACTTCGTACCAAACTTTGCAGACGTATGAAGGTCTCTTACATTATCTGTTAAGAAAGATAGCGAAGTTTCAATGCTTGCAGGTTGTGAGTAGGTCTTTGAGTGTTTGGGAGAATTCTTGAATTATCAAGGATGGTTTGTGCTATCATGTGTTGCCAGGATCCACCCTTGGGGTGTGTGTTAAGACAGTAAATAGACAGGCCAGATCACACCAATAGCATGTGTTTTGAGACAGCTAAATGAATCAGAAAACAATTCTCAACTACAGAGAAGAAGATGTTCATCCTGATACATGTATCACATATTTCCATTGCTAGCTGTATGGTTGGTGCTTCAAAATCGTAACAGATCATGCAGCGACAAAATAACTGATGTGGTTTAGATACCAGACTAAACGCTTAACCTGATGGGACCCACAGCTGAGTGACTTTGATTTTAAAGTAGTATACCGCTTAGGGAATACACAAGGCAATGCTGATGAACTAGGTCACAATGTACCCACGATGGAACATGTTGATATTTCTGGAGATGCGTGGTTTAAGGCTCAAATTGCTGGCTGAGACTGTCGGAAGTTTGTGACACAAGCCCAGTTGTGAGCTGATGGTGGAGTGATATTTAGTCAAGATGGCAATTTTATGTGACAGAGTATTGAGGCAGCCCGTGACCCTACTTTAGCTGTGCATAGCGGTTGTCTTACCACTGAGTGATGCACTCTACAAAATTATTACTGAAAAATATGCCGCCAAGGCATAGAACAATATGTGAAAAACATCCACAGACCTTTTTCACAGACTCTGGTGGGGAAGTGATATATCTTAACTATAATAAACCGTTGTTCTCACTATTTCTCTATGACTGATGTGCCAAACCAGCAAGTAGGGACAATAGCTCAGGCATTGATGAACCATAGGATTTTAAAGTTATGGACACTGGAGATGGTTGTAAGGTGGCTATAATTCCGCACCTTACAAATACTCATGTACATACTTTGCCGTGATTTACAATCGGACTTGCTGAGTTCTTGCCACATCGAGTTGCTGCACTACTCCGCGCTAAAAGAGACGCGACATGATGTTAGGGCTTTTGTCACTTCAGTGTATGTTTCAAAAAGCCCACCTTCTCGTGAACACTCCATGGCGGCACTCCTCATATTCGGCATTCGATGGGCACTGTCTGTGTGGTAGCTGAATGATGCATGTCTGACAACACCTTCACACTCCATGCAGTATCCGGACACGAATGTCGGTCTGGCACAGAGTTTCATTTTGTCACGTTTAATCAATGTAGCATATACTTTGCAGAGCGAAAGAGATTTCATTCACAACAAAGTAAGGTGTCTCTTAACATCCTTGGCAAGTAATAACATCGCAACTGTTCATTATCGAATGTTACTCATTACTGGCAAAATACTTCGAACAAGTACGACTACAGGAAAAGGCGACCAAGATGATATCTGACAGCTCAATTATCGTTGCTATGAACAGGAAGCTACACAATACAATGAAGTAATTGCTCGGGGCAATCTATCCACAGGCATGCGACTTTTTATTGCAGCCCCTATACAGCGTACAAACTTTAGCGGTATGCATGCGACTACGTGCGGTACCTAATATATTCCATAAGGCTGTACATAGAAACGACATTTTCCCAGGGCTCATACCTCAGTTTCTGTTGGTGATAGAAAGGTAGGATAGTTTTGGATAGCCCTTCGTATACCCAACAGAAGGATCGTTTTACTGTCACTCTCTTACAGTAAATGATGGTTCAAATGGCTCTGAGCACTACGGGACTTAACTTCTGAGGTCATCAGTCCCCTTACAGTAAATGATCAAAGTATGAATATTACACACTTCCTCCTGAGGTAAATGCTACAAATCGGTTGACTCTTCTTATACACTCCTGGAAATTGAAATAAGAACACCGTGAATTCATTGTCCCAGGAAGGGGAAACTTTATTGACACATTCCTGGGGTCAGATACATCACATGATCACACTGACAGAACCACAGGCACATAGACACAGGCAACAGAGCATGCACAATGTCGGCACTAGTACAGTGTATATCCACCTTTCGCAGCAATGCAGGCTGCTATTCTCCCATGGAGACGATCGTAGAGATGCTGGATGTAGTCCTGTGGAACGGCTTGCCATGCCATTTCCACCTGGCGCCTCAGTTGGACCAGCGTTCGTGCTGGACGTGCAGACCGCGTGAGACGACGCTTCATCCAGTCCCAAACATGTTCAATGGGGGACAGATCCGGAGATCTTGCTGGCCAGGGTAGTTGACTTACACCTTCTAGAGCACGTTGGGTGGCACGGGATACATGCGGACGTGCATTGTCCTGTTGGAACAGCAAGTTCCCTTGCCGGTCTAGGAATGGTAGAACGATGGGTTCGATGACGGTTTGGATGTACCGTGCACTATTCAGTGTCCCCTCGACGATCGCCAGTGGTGTACGGCCAGTGTAGGAGATCGCTCCCCACACCATGATGCCGGGTGTTGGCCCTGTGTGCCTCGGTCGTATGCAGTCCTGATTGTGGCGCTCACCTGCACGGCGCCAAACACGCATACGACCATCATTGGCACCAAGGCAGAAGCGACTCTCATCGCTGAAGACGACACGTCTCCATTCGTCCCTCCATTCACGCCTGTCGCGACACCACTGGAGGCGGGGTGCACGATGTTGGGGCGTGAGCGGAAGACGGCCTAACGGTGTGCGGGACCGTAGCCCAGCTTCATGGAGACGGTTGCGAATGGTCCTCGCCGATACCCCAGGAGCAACAGAGTCCCTAATTTGCTGGGAAGTGGCGGTGCGGTCCCCTACGGCACTGCGTAGGATCCTACGGTCTTGGCGTGCATCCGTGCGTCGCTGCGGTCCAGTCCCTGGTCGACGGGCACGTGCACCTTCCGCCGACCACTGGCGACAACATCGATGTACTGTGGAGACCTCACGCCCCACGTGTCGAGCAATTCGGCGGTACATCCACCCGGCCTCCCGCATGCCCACTATACGCCCTCGCTCAAAGTCCGTCAACTGCACATACGGTTCACGTCCACGCTGTCGCGGCATGCTACCAGTGTTAAAGACTGCGATGGAGCTCCGTATGCCACGGCAAACTGGCTGACACTGACGGCGGCGGTGCACAAATGCTGCGCAGCTAGCGCCATTCGACGGCCAACACCGCGGTTCCTGGTGTGTCCGCTGTGCCGTGCGTGTGATCATTGCTTGTACAGCCCTCTCGCAGTGTCCGGAGCAAGTATGGTGGGTCTGACACACCGGTGTCAATGTGTTCTTTTTTCCATTTCCAGGAGTGTATTTTACGTGGTCTACGGTGCGCTTTAGGGGATTTTATGGTGCCACCATTAGTTCAGGGGCGGTTACTTCGGAAAACTCAAAAAAGTGGTTTTATGTTCCACTCTTTTGTACTAAAACCGAGTCGTGGATTCCAAGACGGCTATCCAAAGTAAATATCTGAAATTTTTACCAAGTACTCCTAGGATCCCAGTTTCCAAGAACTTTCAAATTTTCTTGATATTTTTGTCTTTTCAGATCTAAATAATAACGTTATATTCTCCAGGAATTTGTCTAGAAATACCATCTACGATTTTTCAAAAATCTTTATCCCAAAAGAAAGGTATTTTGGGATCAAAACCGAGTCGCAGATTCTAATACGGCTATGCACATCAAATGGGTGTAATTTTTAGGACATTCCTACGATCCTGATAACAAACAGCGTTGAAAATTTTGTCGACATTGTATTAGGTCCGACCGCGGTCACTTTCGCCACCTCGCCGCGAGCGCCCGACGAGGATGAGGGAGCCGGCCACACTGGGGCGAGCACCCGAGGAGAGGACACTGCAGTCATTCTGCAAGCACACAACGGGGAGCCAGGCAGATGCTCTCGCCTGACTCCAGGAGGGAAACATTGCAAAGGGCCTGTCTGACAAGGAGAAGTGTGCCGAGAACTGATGGACACCTGCAGCCATTGGGAAGAAACGCCAAGAACGTATGCATGAAAACTTGTGAATTCTTCTGGCCAGAGGGCAGTCATTTCATCTACCTTAGAAAGCAGGGATGTGCCGAAAATGCCAGCATCCCACGGGCACAGGGAGGTGCGTCCAAAAAGTGCGGGGAATTGGCGCAGGGAGGTGTGTGAAATAAGTCAATGTTCTTAAGAAGATATTTTTCTCGACAGTAAGGATGTAAGGTAGCAGTATTTTGCACCTTACTGTAATATGTTAATTGTTGCAAAGACGAGTTAGATATCGGTTATTATGTTATTTATCAGGCAATCAGCCTATTGAAATTCATATAGGTAGTATCAGACAATACTGACCTTACGACTTATCTTAGAAGAAAGATTAAGGAAAGACAAACCTACGTTTCTAGCATTTGTAGACTTAGAGAAAGCTTTTGACAATGTTGACTGGAATACTCTCTTTCAAATTCTAAAGGTGGCAGGGGTAAAATACAGGGAGCGAAAGGCTATTTACAATTTGTACAGAAACCAGATGGCAGTTATAAGAGTCGAGGGACATGAAAGGGAAGCAGTGGTTGGGAAGGGAGTAAGACAGGGTTGTAGCCTCTCCCCGATGTTGTTCAATCTGTATATTGAGCAAGCAGTAAAGGAAACAAAAGAAAAATTAGGAGTAGGTATTAAAATTCATGGAGAAGAAATAAAAACTTTGAGGTTCGCCGATGACATTGTAATTCTGTCAGAGACAGCAAAGGACTTGGAAGAGCAGTTGAATGGAATGGACAGTGTCTTGAAAGGAGGATATAAGATGAACAGCAACAAAAGCAAAACAAGGATAATGGAATGTAGTCTAATTAAGTCGGGTGATGCTGAGGCAATTAGATTTAGAAATGAGGCACTTAAAGTAGTAAAGGAGTTTTGCTATTTGGGGAGCAAAATAACTGATGATGGTCGAAGTAGAGAGGGTATAAAATGTAGGCTGGCAATGGCAAGGAAAGCGTTTCTGAAGAAGAGAAATTTGTTAACATCCAGTATTGATTTAAGTGTCAGGAAGTCATTTCTGAAAGTATTCGTATGGAGTGTAGCCATGTATGGAAGTGAAACATGGACGATAAATAGTTTAGACAAGAAGAGAATAGAAGCTTTCGAAATGTGGTGCTACAGAAGAATGCTGAAGATTAGATGGGTAGATCACATAACTAATGAGGAAGTATTGAATAGGATTGGGGAGAAGAGAAGTTTGTGGCACAACTTGACCAGAAGAAGGGATCGGTTGGTAGGACATGTTCTGAGGCATCAAGGGATCACCAATTTAGTATTGGAGGGCAGCGTGGAGGGTAAAAATCGTAGAGGGAGACCAAGAGATGAATACACTAAGCAGATTCAGAAGGATGTAGGTTGCAGTAGGTACTGGGAGATGAAAAAGCTTGCACAGGATAGAGTAGCATGGAGAGCTGCATCAAACCAGTCTCAGGACTGAAGACCACAACAACAACAACAGTATCAGACGGCATAAGACGCGTATTAACTTTAAGAAATTCGCATGTTGCATGAAGTCGGGGTTCAGGTGATATATTCACGGAGTTTGGCCGGAGCGGACGAGCAGCACTGCTCAAAGGCAGGGCAGAGGGGTGCGGAAGTTTACAACCGACCATTACGAGTCGGCATGCGAAAGCGTCCCACTGGGGGAGACGCACCGCCGGTGCAGGTAGGCAAACATTGCGCGGACAACAGAGGCAGGCCTTCGAGGGATGGCGCCTCATTGGCGCTGGGCGTTACACCGACACCACTATGTCGAGACGAGCTGCCGCCTAAGGGAGCCTTCCCACGATTCTTAACGTTTTCTGGGGCTTTCTAAGAAACGCGGTTAAGCTAGTGCAATGACCTTTTCCCGCGCGAGGGCGAAGAGAGAGACACGATTGGTGGGTTCAAATGGTTCAAATGGCTCTGAGCACTATGGGACTTAACTGCTGTGGTCATCAGTCCCCTAGAACTTAGAACTTCTTAAACCTAACTAACCTAAGGACATCACACACATCCATGCCCGAGGCAGCATTCGAACCTGCGACCGTAGCGGTCGCGCGGTTCCAGACTGTAGCGCCTAGAACCGCTCGGTCACTCTGGCCGGCGATTGGTGGGTTCAATTTTGAACGGAGTTTCAGTTTGTTCCAGAACAATCTAGGCGCAGTAAGGCGCGGAATGTTTTGACTGACTGGAAGAAGCCAGGAAATAATAGTGGGAGCGAACTGTGCTGGTCTAGAGTCTCGGGATTGGCCAGCTCGAAAAATAGCGTGGGGGTGCTGATTTTTGCAGAGGGAAGCTTTTGGAGCTGTTATCAGAGAGAAGCATCTTAGCTCCTGTAGCGAGCGGACGTCGTGCTTTCGGCTCTGCTGTAGGAGTGTAAATTCTTTTCAGTGTGCTGTGCAGAACTTTGAATAAGTCTGCCAGCTGCAACTGAAACTAGTATTAAGTTGGGGAATCTGTCGTCTTTTACTGTTAGAGACAGGCTAATCCCGCCAATTACGGTTGGCAATACAGTCTCACAGAAAGCAGACAGGAGCAGAACAATTTCCTTGAGCCACACTTTATTAAAGACGTTACTGGATTCCGCCTTTGGGCTGGTGAGTCCCGTCTTAACGAGTGCGAGACGACTGGAAAGAAAGCAGAATTAGCTCTTGAATAGGAGTTTACGAACAGGAAGCCTGTTCCCGAAATTAAATTCATTTTTGTTACAACTGAGGCTCCTCGACGACGCAGACGCCATCGGCAGCTTGCTGACCTGTCCACGACGCTGCATTTGGTAACGTGATGCTCAGCTTCGGCATTTAATCCGATATTACGCACGCTTGTGATTACCAGAGCTCAGTACTCCAGCCACGCTCTTATTGAGAATTTGGTAATTGAAGTTGGTTTGTCTGACGTATTTTATGCCGTCTGACAAGTGGAGGAGTAGAAAATAACAAGTACAGATGCGCTATCTGACCTTAAGAGTTAGTTTTGGAATTTAAGGGCCATTGCCATTACTAACTTCATTTTATCACTTATAAATGTATGTCATTGTTCAGTTTGATGTTAGGAAGATTATTGTTCAATAAATGTGTTCAATGCTATCCTTGTTTGTTTAGTAGTGATCAGTTTCCTGAACACTATTTAATTATTAAATATTAATCAAAATTACTAAAGGGGCAGTTTTAATTAACAGGTTGGGTCTCATAACAGGCCTTCAGCCAGAGCCAACGACCCGATCCAGTAGGGAAAATGAACAAGTAAAAGCATTCTTGTTAAAACCCACCCACATTTGCCGGACCCGCCTAGGATCCCTAATCATCATTTATTGAAATAAACCCCTTCCAAGGACATTCCTTATAAATCACTGATGCTGACAGCTTTTGAGACGAAGCCCAAACATGAGTCTTTCCAGGCCTCACACAGAGAGAGCTGTTATAAAGAACAGTTGTGTAGCTTCTAACAGCCTTGAAATGCAGGAAAACGATATAAGAATGTGAAATCGTGAGAAAGATGCCAATTCATGAGGCACACACCAACCCACACCAGATGGGAAATTTCCACCCCGCATGGAGAGGCGTGGCTCTGAAACGATGATATGTCATGGGACCGCATTGAAAATTTTGCCCGCCACTGACAACGCCGAAAGACAGAATATTTCGAAGAGGAGTTGGGCTGAGAGATAGAGGAGAAGCGTTGTGGGGAGTCGTGGAGACACCACGGAAGCCTTCAGACACCGTGATAGCGCAGCTTCGGACACGTGACTGACAACTGTCAGACAAAGTGGAGGTCGTAGTTGGGCCTCGCCGCAAAGCCGCGATTGCTGATGAGGGCAACCGACTCACGCAGCACAACCCCCAGGTGACGCGCTGAACCGACGCAGCGCCTGCCGCCGGCAGCACTACACGACGAACGATAACAAATAATAGTGCGGCAATTTATTCTCTCCTCCTTTCCCTTAATAACAGAGTCGTGTCCACGACCAGTGAAATCTGCGCTGAGATTTATAATTTTGTTTTGGTTTGTGTAAACGGCACGATAATAAATACATTTCTTTCATGTTTTGATCATATGAGCAATCTTTTACATTCATACATCAACCCCATTATTACTAACAATTGGTATTGATATCATTTCATTACTGATATCAAATGATTGTTGGCTCCTAATATGTGACAAGCTCATTAGACATCTGCTCGTCATTTCATGTTCGACAGCAAAGAGAGAAATGTTTTTCCAGTTCACTTCATTTTTGGCGCCCAACGTAGGGCGACCTGGTTGGTAATTTTCATGGTATCTGATGTCACAAAATAATTTCTCGAGATCACTACAAAGACTTAACCTGCATTCGAGATGCAGAGGTTGAACTTACCCTAGGTCTACACACAATCTACTCGTGCAAAATACTGTGTGAAAAGAATAATAATTTATAAAAAGACGTAATCCATTATGATCAGAAAGTGCCTAAGAGACCCATGTTATAATATTCAAGTGCACGCAAAAACTTGTACACGTAAAATTCGGTTTGAGATGTAAAATTAGTTTTGTGTTATTTCAAATGGTTCAAATGGCTCTGAGCACTATGGTACTTAACATCTGAGGTCATCAGTCCCCTAGAACTTAGAACTACTTAAACCTAACTAACCTAAGGACATAACACACATCCATGCCCGAGGCAGGATTCGAACCTGCGACCGTAGCGGTCGCGCGGTTCCAGACTGTAGCGCCTAGAACCGCTCGGCCACCGTGGCCGGCTGTGTTATTTCAATTTCACCTAAGTAAACTACCAACATTTTAGCGACTCATAAAGTTATTTCCATATGAGTGACATGCGCTGCTGTGGCAGCAAAAAGAAGAGAGTCAAGAGGAAACTATTACTATTGGTGCACAAAAAAGGTAATATGCTACCGTTTAGCCGCGTGGGATTAGCCGAGCGGACTGAAGCGCTATAGTCATGGACTGTGCGGCTGATCCTGGCAGAGGTTCGAGTACTCCCTCGGGCATGAGTGTGTGTTTGTCCTTAGGATAATTTAGGTTAAGTAGTGTGTAAGCTTAGGGACTGATGACCTTAGCAGTTAAGCCCATAAGATTTCATACACGTTTGAACAATTTTTTGCTACCGTTTAAAAGACTCTGACTCAAAAATGCAGTACCAGCTGCCTCATTCTACCTTCCTCAGCACCTTTAAAAACTGCCCCAAAAATTTTGGCATGCGACAATATTTGTGCTTTTTTCTTGAGAGAGAAGAAAGAAGATTAAAAAATACGGGACGATAGTAGAAAATGGTTGTGGTATAGAAAGAGCGAAGGGGACAAAGGCAGTATGAGAGAAAGAGAGAGATACAGTATCATCGGTAAATAATTGACAGTGACATAACAGCGCTAGGACACAATGTCAGTGGGACAAGAATAAAAAGAACGAGAAATTGGACGTAGGTGAGAGACAGTGATAGTGAAGAACAGAGTCTCTGACAATGACAACGAGGAAGAGAAAATGTATCAGAGAGAAGAGACAGCAGCAGTGGGAAGGAATAAATGAGATAGCAGCAGTAAGAGAGAGCAAGAGGGAGTGTCAGTGAGATGTGACAGTAGTAGTGGGACAGAAAGAATGAGACTGTGGCTCTGAGATGAGAGACAGTGATAGAGAAGGCACAAAGAGACAATGACAGTGGGCTGGTCTGAATGAGCGAGTGAGAGTGGGCAACTGGGAGTGGATGACCCACTGGATGTGAGGTACAGTTAGGTGAATTTGTGGAAGTGAGAGGAGAACTGCATGTAGAAAAGAATGCGAATATGTTGCGTGCCAAACTTTTTGGGAAAAATTTTAAAGATGCTGAGGAAGGTGGAATGAGGCAGCTGGTACCCCACTTTTCAGTCTGAGTCTTCTAAACAGCAGTATATTCGCCTTTTTAATGATCCGATAGGTGCATTTTCCTGCTGCTCATTACATTGTATACGAGGCTGTGGCATTATGGAGTACTGTTCATTTTTCACTAATGAATTAATACACCGAACTCTGTACACATAGTTTAATCTATAACACACTTACTCACAACCAGAAGGATCCACAGTACAGACAGCGACGGACCATTGCTTCATTTCCATTCTCAAGACGTTGCTAAACATTATCAACGCACTTTTCGACAGGCAGTATGCACTACCCATCGGAGCTGGCCATCTGCCTGTAATGTCACAAACTTGGTGTTAAAGTTTCTGTTATTATTATTATTCATATAGGAATATTACATAAATAAAGTACTACACAATATTCATACAGGCAGTTGAAAATGAACACGCGCATAAATGAACATGATGACAATCAACTTCGTGGCGTTTACGGAAGTGGGATCCCGTCCCGGACCAGTTCATCTCAGGGCTGACAGCTGAAACAATAGAGTCTGGTACTGTTCGGTGACTTGTTAGTATCGGGAAATGTGAGCTAGGGCGGTGGCGCCGTTGCAAATACACTGCTATACTGGAGTCCGCTTCAGGGGGAAGTGAGCAGATACTCAGAAGAAGTGACTATGCATGAGGAATATAATAGTATAACCAAAAAAAGGACAGTAAACACGCATTGATACCTGCGGTAATTTTTTGTTATTGTATTTCAGTAACGTTCGATTAAATAATGATTCAAATGGCTGTAAGCACTAAGGGACTTAACATCTGAGGTCATCAGTCCTCTGGACTTAGCACTGCACTACTGGCCATTAGAATTGCTAAGCCATGACGATGACGTCCTACAGACGCGAAATTTAACCGACAGGAAAGAGATGCTGTGATATGCAAATGATTAGTTTTTCTCAGCATTCACACAAGGTTGGCGCCGGTGGTGACACCTATAACGTGCTGACATGATGAAAGTCTCCAACCGATAGCTCATACACAAACAGCAGTTCACCGGCGTTGCCTGGTGAAACGTTGTTGTGATGCCTCGTGTAAAGAGGAGAAATGCGTACCATCCTTTTCCGACATTGATAAAGATCGGATTGTAGCCTATCACGATTGTGGTTTATCGGTTTATCGTATCGCTAGATTGCTATCGCGTTGGTCGAGATCCAGTGATGTTAACAGAATATGGAACCGGTAGGCTCAGGAGGGTAATACGGAACGCCGTGCTGGATCCCAACACCCTCGTATCACTAGCAGTCGAGATGACAGGCATCTTATCCGCATGGCTGTATCGGATCGTGCAGCCACGTCTCGATACCTGAGTCAACAGATGCGGACGTTTGCAAGACAACAACCATCTGCACAAACAGTTCGACGACGTTTGCAGCAGCGTGGACTATCATCTCGAAGACCATGGCTGTGATTACCCGTGACGCTGCATCACACACAGGAGCGTCTGCGATGGTGTACTCAACGACGAACCTGGGTGCACGAATGGCAAAACGTCATTTTTTCGGATTAATCCAGGTTCTGTTTACAGCATCATGATGGTCGCATCCGTGTCTGGCAACATCGCGGTGAACGCACACTGGAAGCGTGTATTCGTCATCGTCATAGTGGCGTATCACCCGGCGTGATGGTATGGGGTGCCATTGGTTACACGTCTCGGTCACCTCTTGTTCGCATTGACGGCACTTTGAACAGTGGACGTTACATTTCAGATGTGTTACGACCCGTGGCTCTACCCTTCATTCGATCCCTGCGAAACCCTACATTTCAGCAGGATAATGGACGACCGCATGTTGCAGGTCCTGTACGGGTCTTTCTGGATACAGAAAATGTTCGACTGCTGCCCTGGCCAGCACATTCTCCAGATCCTCTCACTAACTGAAAACGTCTGGTCAATGGTGGCCGAGCAACTGGCTCGTCACAATATACCAGTCACTACTCTTGATGAACTGTGGTATCGTGTTGAAGCTGCATGGGCAGCTGTACCTGTACACGCCATCCAAGCGTTGTTTGACTCAGTGCCCAGGTGTATCATGGTCGTTGTTACGGCCAGAGGTGGTTGTTCTGGGTATTCTCAGGATCTATGCACCCAAATCGCGTGAAAATGTAATCACATGTCAGTTCTAGTATAATATATTTTTCCAATGAATACCCGTTTATCATCTGCATTTCTTCTTGGTGTAGCAATTTTAATGGCCAGGAGTGTACTTAAACCTAACTAAACTAAGGACGTCACGTCTTGCCCAAGGCAAGATTCGAACCTGCGGCCGCATCAGCCGCGTGGTTCCAGACTGAAGCGCCTAGAACCGCTCGGCCATCACGGCCGGCGATTAAATAATTAATGGCGTCCTTTTATTACATGATAATTAATGTTCAAGTGACTAAGCGCAAATATCAATGTACATTTATGCTTATGCTCTTTGCTTATCCTGAATAACGACATGGAGACTAGCACTGAGTAGTTTAAAGAATCATTTTTACTATACTTGTCCATGACTTGTAGGCATAATACACATGGAGATGACAAAAGTCATGGGATAACTACACACATGATCATAAATTAAGGATAATGCTGATACATGATGAAACAACGATCTGGTGGGCGGTTTGCGGGTTTAAATCACCTCGGGGTACGGCCATGCGGTGCATTTGACATGTGGTCGGCGCACGGTAGCGCTGGCAGCAGTCCACATACGTAGAGGTGTGTTGCTGCATGTTAGAGTACGGTGCAGCGAGTAAGTGCGTAGACGTTTTCAGACGTGCTAATGGTGACTGTGTGTTGAAAATGGCTCAAAGAACACATATTGATGACGTTATGAGCGGTAGAATACTAGGGCGATTGGAGGCTGCTCAAAAAAAGCATGTCGTAGCACGGGCCGTTCCGTGTGTCACAAAGTGTGATCTCAAGATTATAGCAACGATTCCAGCAGACAAGAAACGTGTCCAGGCGCTACAGCACGGGACGTCCACTGAGTACAACACCACAAGAAGTCCGATATCTCATCATCAGTGCACGCAGACGGCCACGGAGTACTGCAGGTAGCCTTGCTCGGGACTTTACCGCAGCCACTGGAACAGTTCAAAAATGGTTCAAATGGCTCTGAGCACTGTGCGACTTAACTTCTCAGGTCATCAGTCCTGGAACAGTTGTCTCCAGACACACAATCTACAGACGACTGTACAGACATGGTTTATTCGCCCGGAGACCTGCAAGGTGCATTCCACTAACCCCTGGTCACAGGAGAGCCCGTAAAAAAAGAATGGTTCAAATGGATCTGAGCACTATGGGACTTAACATCTATGGTCATCAGTCCCCTAGAACTTAGAACTACTTAAACATAACTAACCTAAGGACAGCACACAACACCCAGTCATCACGAGGTAGAGAAAATCCCTGACCCCGACGGGAATCGAACCCGGGAACCCGGGCGCGGGAAGCGAGGACGCTACCGCACGACCACGAGCTGCAGAGCCCGTAAAGCCTGAAGAACACAGTACATGGTCATTGGAACAGTGGTCCCAGGTTATGTTCACGGACGAGTCCGGGTATAGTCTGAACAGTGATTCTCGCCGGGTTTTCATCTGGCGTGAACCAGAAACCAGATACCAAAGCCTTAATGTCCGTGAACGGGACCTGTATGGAGGTCGTGGTTTGATGGTGTGGGGTGGGATTATGATTGGTGCACGTACACTGCTGCATGTCCTTGACAGAGGAACTGTAACAGGTCAGGTGTATCTGGACGTCATTTTGCCTTTTCAGGGGTGCAGTGTGTCCCACCTTCCTCCTGATGGATGATAACGCACGACCCCACCGAGCTGCCATCGTGGAGGAGTACCTTGAAACAGAAGATATCAGGCGAATGGAGTGGCCTGCCTGTTCTCCAGACCTAAACCCCTACGACACTTCAGGAGCTCCGACAGGCACTGGTGCAATAATGGGAGGCTGTACCCCAGCAGCTGCTCGACCACCTGATCCAGAGTATGCCAACCCGTTGTGCGGCCTGTGTACGTGTTCATGGTGATCACGTTCCATATTGATTTCAGTGTACATGCGCAGGAAACAGTGGCGTTTCGTAGCACATGTGTTTCGGGACGGTTTTCTCAACTTATCATCAATACCGTGGTCTTACAGATCTGTGTCGTGTGTGTTCCCTATGTGCCTATGATTAGTGCCAGTTTCGTGTAGTGCCACGTTGTGTGTCATAACAGTCTGCAATTATCCTTAATTTATGAGCATGCGTGTATATGCACGTCAACTATTGTGACATCGTTCATTTGCGTGTTGTTGCTCCATGAGCTGTTCGGGCTAGCAACAATATATGATGTGTTGGAGTTGGCGAATTCTTGCAGCTGTCTTCCTATATTGTGATTAATTATTAAATTGACTGTTACTTGCCAGTGAAGTGCACCAGCGGTATTTTCTGCCCTATGGCCGTTAACGCCCCAGTTACGTGCCCTGATCGTTAGCGTAGATTTCCGGCGGTGTGCCTTTCCTCGTTGTGTTGATGCTGTCTGACATAGCGTGTAGTTTGACAGCCTTTGAAGTTGTTTGGTTCACATTTTGCTTAGGGTGGTTATTGTTCTCTTGGCTGTTTTTAGACGCCAATGTCTGAAGACGTAGTGCTGTTCGTATCCTCGTCCTCAGTCGATATTTTCCATCGTTGTGCCGTTGGTCGGACGGAAGGGAGTTGGTTAATTTGTTGGTCACTCATTGGACCGTCCCAAGTTTGGGTTGCCATCCGATTACTTAACTTCAATTCTTGGCTGCCTGTCTCACCTCAAAAATGGTTCAATTGGCTCTGAGCACTATGCGACTTAACTTCTGAGGTCATCAGTCGCCTAGAACTTAGAACTAATTAAACGTAACTAACCAAAGGACATCACACACATCCATGCCCGAGGCAGGATTCGAACCTGCGACCGTAGCGGTCGCTCGGTTCCAGACTGTAGCGCCTAGAACCGCACGTCCACCCCGACCGGCGTCTCACCTCACCTTACGTTTGAGGTACCTACTCAGGCCGACCCTTGGAACACTTCTGAGCACCACTTGTTCTGTTTGTTTTAGATTGTGATTTTCATTTTAGTTTGAAGTATTGTGGGAGGCCCTCGGCCGTGTATTAATTCAGTTCCTTTAAATTATACATAAAGGCCTTCGGCAGTGTTAAATTAAAATTTTGAAGATTGAATTTATTTAAAAAAAATATTTTTCTCGTAAAATTTGTTCTATTTGCAATTGTTTGTAATCCAAGCCATAACCCGTTAGTTGTTCGATCTTTTATGTGTGGCCTACAGCCGAGGATTTACTTGAATCCCTTTTGATAAGACGTTCAGCCCTGTGTATTCTTTAAAGGAGAATTTTTTATAAGAATTGTTTATCTGACTTGGTGTTCAGGCCTTCAGCCCTTGTTTCAGGTTTGTTTGTGGCCTTCAGCCGTGCAATAAGTTAACATTTCATAACTAGGCTTTTGGTCATTCTGTTGTAAGTTTAAAAAGAAATTTCTTGGTTAGAAAAAAATTGTTTATTAATGCGTTTTCATTATAGTTGTCCTTCAGACGTGTAGTGAAGGCCTTCAGCCGCTAATTGTTTTCGAATTCACGTTTTTTTTATATTTACCTTCTGTTTTTAATTGCTTTTAATTTGTAAGCCAGGCCTTCAGCCGTTCTTGTTTTTGATGTGGTTTTGGGCCTTCAGCCCAGAAAGCATCTCAAGTTTTCATTAACTAGGCCTTGAACCATTTTGTCTAATTGTGATCTTTTAAGGAATGTGTAAATAAGTGGTTCTTAGAAAAAATAAAGTTGTGTGTTTGATTGTGTAGTAATTTCCGGGTAGTGTCTGTGTAGCTTTATTGTGAAGAGTATCGTGTGTGTATAGTTTGCATTCGGTTCGTGTTTTCTGTGTTTCTATACTTCCGTACAGTTAATTTTCCATATTGTGCAGTGAAGTCGTTTAAGTGTTGTTTCTGTTTCCATTAGAGTATTTATACATAATTCAGTGAAAGCACCTGTTCAAATTTGTCGTTAGAAAATATCGAGCCTCTTCAGTTTCTTACTCGTTTCGTGATTTCCGCCATTATAACCTACGCCAACAATTAACTTCGCGCTGTTTACATTCGCCGACTGCTACATTCGCCTGACGTCCAGAAGTTCTCTGCTCATCTCACCGCAAGCTAAGTTGCTTTCTGCGAATTATTAATTGGTGTAGGAGAATTGTTTGTAGTGTAATTTGTATTGTTTGTATTTGTGTTGTTTGTTTGTAGTGTAATTTTTATTGTTTAATCTGCTGTCATGTGCGACAAATGTGGATGTTGTCGTAGATTAGGGAGCACGGGAATGAAATGTCAGGATTGTGGGTTGGTGTTTCACTGGTGAGATTGTAGCGGGGAAGCTGTTATAGTGCCGTATGAGGCTCGCCAATGGAGTTGTAGATTATGTAACCGTGACAAGAAAATTGTGGAACAGGAAAAAAAGATTTGTTTTTACACAACATAGAAGTATGGAGATAAACAGCGATCGATTTACTTATAATCAATTATGCAAAATGACAGTCACAATTGCATTATTTATTTTGCCGCCAACCATGCGCAGGCAGGGTGACGGCTCCAGCGGGGTGACCAAATAGTGTAAACTGCCCTGAAGATGACCCCATCGCGGGTTGAAACCGGTTGGCGGCAAAATAAATAGTGCGATTGTGACTGTCATTTTGAATAATTGAAAAAATATTTCTGCCCTTCAGGCTGAACTAGAAATGATGTACTCTGAATTAGACAGGTTGAAGCGGGAAAAAGACAATGGGAGCTGGGAAAAGGTAACAAGTCGTAATCAGAAGGAGAAAACCCCAGAAATCACTTTTCAGATTCCAGTGAGCAATCAGTTTGATTTTTATCTGAAGTAGAAGAGCCTGAATCAGTTTTTGAGCAAAGTAGGGAGCAGCAGACTCGTAGTAACAACTGAAATGCTAGGTCGGGAGTAAAGTCAAGCAGAACGAAAAGAGTACTGCTGTTAGGTACCAGTCACGGGAGAGGTGTAGGCCAGTTGCTAAAGGCCAGGCTAGAAGTCGAGTACCAGGTCACAAGCATTGTGAAACCTAGTGCTAAGCTTATCTCGGTTACAGAAAACCTAGGGGACCTAGTGCAAAGATTTAGATGGCGAGTACCATGTTCTTATAGTAGAAGGAGCAGGAAACAACCTGGCTAGCAATTCGGACGATAGTATTAGTTGTGACCTGGATGCAATAGGTGCAGCAACAGCCCACACTCGTGTGGGGTTTGTGGATGATTTGCAGCGCCATGACCAGCCCTGGGTTAATACGGCTGTCAGCCGTGTTAACAGAGCTGCGGGGGTTACTGTTGGCAGAAACTAAATCTCATATCTGTGCTGTGGCCGGCCGGTGTGGCCATGCGGTTCTAGGCGCTTCAGTCTGGAACCGCGTGACCGCTACGGTCCCAGGTTCGAAGCCTGCCTCGGGCATGGATGTGTGTGATGTCCTTAGGTTAGTTAGGTTTAAGTAGTTCTAAGTTCTAGGGGACTGATGACCACAGATGTTAAGTCCCATAGTGCTCAGAGCCATTTGATCTGTGCTGTGCCTGTTGATGCAATTGGGAGGTGGGGTTACACTAGTCATGGCCTGCACCTGAATAGGAGGGGGAAGGATAGAGAAGTTGCTCTTCTTGCAGAAAATGTAAGGGGGGCCACATGCACACAAAACAAAATACCTGTGATTACTGGAGTCAGAGGGACGCATTTTGTAGGTTAGAATCAGGTTACAGACAGAGAGTATAGGAAGAGATTAAAACAGATCAGTGCCATAATGACTGTAGCAGTATCCAAATTAATAAAATTTGTTTGTTTCATCAGAACATTAGATGACTGAAAAAGAAGATAGATGAGCTTCTTGTATACCTAGAAAATGGGGTAAATTCTGAAGGTATAAATGTTTTGTGTCTCTCTGAACACCATGTAACCGCAGGGATAAAGAAGTTAAATTTAAGGTATTGCCGATTAGATCTTATTCATGTAGAGTCAACATGGAAAAAGGAGGAGTTGTTACTTATATAAAAACTGGACACAAAGTCAAATAGTTTTTGTGTAGATCAGATCCTTCAAACATGTGCTTGTGAGTTGCTGCTGCAATATACTTCTATAGTAATTGTAACAATCCACAGATCCCCTCAAGGTAACATTCAGCTATTCATGAAAAATCTTGAGGCATTATTGAGCTACCTGTCTGACAAAAAGCAGTTTGTGGTGATTTTAATGTAGATTTCTTAAAAGATACAAATAGGAAAAATGAGCTAGAATCTTTGTTTGGCTGTTGCAATCTAGTATCTGTAGTAAATTTTCCAACTCGTATGCAGCAGGATAGTAGGTCACTTATCGATAACATTTCCATAGACAGTGCTCAGCAAGAAACAATTTCTACCCAGTTGTTAATGGGCTATCTGATCATGATGCGCAGTTAATGGAAATAACACATCTAGCACTTTACAAGATTCAGGCAGGTTCATACAAGCCAGGGAGGCTTGTTAATGCGAACAGGATACAGAGTTTTAAGTGCAGTCTAGAAGAGGTAGAATGGAATGAAGTATACACAGAAAATAATGCTGATGCCAAGTTCATGTTATTCCACCGTAAATTTGTCTCAGTATTTGAGAGTTGCTTTCCTGAAACGTTATCCAAAAATGCCATTACAAAGTCAAATATGCCATGAATTACTAAAGGAATTAAGTTATCGTGTAAGAGGAAAAGGGAAGTATACAGACAGGCCAGAATAAGTCAGGATCCGACATTACTTGCTTACTACAAAAGATACTGTAATATTTTAAGGAAAGTCATTAAGAAGTCGAGAAGGTTGTGTGTTCTGACAGAAATTAATAATGCGGATAATAAGATTAAAACTATATGGAATATTGTCAAACGGATGACAGGGCAGCCTGACAATGCACAGCATACCATAGCAATAAAGCTAAATGATGATGTTGTGAGCGATAATTCACAAGTTGCAAGTATTTTTGACAATCACTTCCTGAATGTAGCAGCAAAAATAGGGTTAAAGGGTTCAGTTGAAGAAGCAAAAAATATGTTAAAAATTTCATTCCCCAGGACTTAAGGCCTTTAGAAATAGCACCAACATCCCCCACTGAAATTAAGGGAATTATAAATATACTGAAAAACAAGAACTCATGTGGTGTTGATGGAGTCTCTAACAGAATTTGGAAGTGTTGTTGTAATAAGTGGAGTCTTTAGCGATATCTGTAATGCTTTGCTAGCACAAGGAATTTTTCCAGACAGATTGAAATATGCAATTGTCAAACCTCTTCATAAGAAAGGGGACAAGAGTGACTTCAATAATTATAGACCAAACTCATTGCTGACTTCATTTTCTAAAATATTCGAAAAAATTATGTATTCAGGTGTAGTTTCGCATTTAAGTGAAAATAATTTACTCAGCACGTCACATTTCGGATTACGGAAGTATTACTTGACTGAGAATGCTATCTACACATTTACCCATCAAATAGTACAGGCCCTAAATAACAAATTATCGCCAGCTGGTATTTTTGTGATCTTTCCAAGGCATTTGACTGTGTGGATCATGTCACACTCTTAGAAAAACTCAGGCTTTATGGAATTGAAGGCTATAAACAGGGCTGGTTTTAATCATACTTAATGAACAGGAAAAGTTGTGCTGAATAGCACAAATAATGTTGAGAGGGTGGTAAATTCTAGTGAATGGGGAGTTATCACAGAGGGAGTCCCACAGGGTTCAATTTTAGGTCTTCTGCTGTTCCTTATTCATGTGAATGATCTCACACTTAACGTTCAGCAAGCGAAACTCGTACTTCTTGCAGATGAAACGAGTGTTATAATAAATCCCATTCCAGAAAAAGCAGCTGAAGATATTCTTAAGGATGTCTTTCAAAGAATTATTAGGTGGTTCTCAGAAAATGGACACTCCCTTAATTTTGAAAAAGCTCACTATATCCAGTTTCGTACACCGAATAGAGTCATAACGACAGTTAATGTAGCATATGAACATGGCTCAGTTAACAAGGCAGATTTCTCCAAATTTTTGGGTGTTTGCATTGATGACAACTTGAACTGGATGAGTTGGGTTGATTTTGGGGAAGAGACCAAACAGCGAAGTCATCGGCCTCATAGAATTAGGAAAGAATGAGTAAGGAAGTCGGCCATACCCTTTCAAAGGAACCATCCCAGTATTTACCTGGAGTGATTTAGGGAAATTACGGAAAACCTAAATCAGGATGGCCGGACGCGGGATTGAATCGTCGTGCTCCCGAATGCGAGTCCAGTGTGCTACCACTGCGCAACCTCACTCGGTTTGAACTGGAAGCAGCATATTACTGAGCTTCTCAAACAACTAAGTTCAGCTTCTTTTGCTATTCATATAATCGCTAGTCTTGATAATAAACAGATTAGCCTCCTAACGCATATTTAATTGAATAATGTCTTATAGAATAGTTTTCTGGGGTAACTCACCACTTAGACATAAACTATTGATTGCACAAAAGAGAGCAGTGAGAATAATTCGTGGTGTTCACCCAAGGACGTCTTGTAGACACCTTTTCAAGTAGTTAGGTTTTTGTAACTGCACCATCAGAGTACAGATATTCGCCAATGAAATTCGTTATAAATAATCCATCTCAATTTACTAAGAACAGTGATGTTCATACGTACAACACTAGAGGGATAATTGACCTTTCCTATCCGTTATTGAAGCTGTCAGTTGCTCAAAAAGGAGTACATTATTCAGTATCAAAAATCTTTGATCATTTCCCAACAACATAAAGTGTCTGGCAGGTAGCACATCAAGTTTTAAATCTAGCTTAAAATCATTTCTTTTGGACAACTCCTTCTATTCCATGGACGAGTTTCTGTTTCAGAACTAGTAAAAAAAAAAAAAAATTGTACCTCTAAATGTAGTTGCATGTGTAAAAGTAAAAATTTCAGTAATATTAGCACTATTCATATATATATATATATATATATATATATATATATATATATAGTAATCTGACTTTTTACACATCATATCGATAAAATAATCGGGAAAATGATCTACGGAACATGACATAACTAAAATTGATCTAAACAGTAACTGTCTACGGCCCCATCCACAATCGTGACCTTGTCTTGTGCGGTCTGTGAGTACCTACCAATTAGTTTTCAGTTCCTTTGGAAAGGACACTGCTGGTTTCGTTCTCAATTCTTCCACAATCCGTGACTGTAGTCCGTCACACATGACCGCATCGTCGACAGGACACTAGAGTCTAAATACCGCTAACAGCCCTCTCTACAACTGTGTGTGACGTGAATGTCAAACTTACTTGCTTGTTCTTCTTGTGGTGTTGTAATCACTTTTGCTAAAAAAAAGTGTGTCCCGTTTAATTTATGTATTTCATCGTCTACAGTTTATTCACTACAGCCGCCGATTACGTGCTCTTGGATGAAGCCTCAACTTCACATTATACTATGTAAAACTGGTCTTTCTGGAAATGCTCACAGAAACTGAAATCATCTCTTCGCAAAAGATACCATCTGATCCTAATTAAACTTTCCGCAGTGAACAACCTCCTTTCTCAGTAGTTTGCTTTTTGTACCTTACTTTGTCAACGTCTTTCTGTTTTTACTTGTGCTGAGTCAATGTGTCCCTCACATATTCAATTACCCTACTTACCGAAAGGGCTGGTAACGTTGATGAGGCGGCCCTTGGACTTCTTGAGGAGCGGCAGGAACGCCTTGGAGACCCTTATGGCGCCCATCGTGTTTACGTCCAGCACCTGCTGGAATTTCTCTAGCGGCGTGACATCCACTTCGCCCATGTCGCTGATCCCTGCATTGTTTACCACCGCCCATAGCTCTAGAATAAGAACGAAAATATCGTTCACATAGACCTGGTAGTGCTCTGTTAAGAAACACAGCGAAATCATAATATTTGTTGTACTGCGAAAGAACTTTCTGTTAAGTTCCGTTTCTATCAGCTGTAGCCTTGGTCATACACATTACTCAACATAACTTGCGAGTACGTAATATCTGATTTGGCCACACAGATTAATCATTTACATCATATTTCTCCCTTGTATAAACTCATTCTCTTCCTACCAAACTTTTCGATCATCAAGCGACAGCAGAACAAGAAACTTCCCCACAACATTCGCTCCATCGTTGCAGGGAAGACCATGAAGTCTTTGGCAGTACAACCCTAATCTTACATCAAAACTGTCAATATAAATTCATATATTATTAGAATTTTTTTGTATTTTGCACGTAATTATAGGAAAATGTCGTGTATGGCAGATCGAGTAAGAAACCCGCAGCAGCATGAGAAAGTTGATCTACAGCCTCCGGTACACCTAAGTCCGACTGGAAAGTGGACGTTGAGCCGTATCAAGAAATGCGGTCGCACTAATCAACAGCACCTGTTCTCAAAAACAACCACCACATAAAAGCTAGTGACCAACCCTTTCTTAGCATGTGAGAATGTTACAGCTTTGTTCCAATTTTAAGAAAGTCATCTTTGCATGAATTTATTTGCTGCTAAGAGTACTATTAGTATTGTAGTGGGTGGGTGCCAGGAGGTTGTGATGTTACAAAATAAAAGTGATGTTGTTATTCAATGGAAAGTTGGAAATTGAGATTTAGCTTACTGTTTTATCAATCGCAATTGGCGTAAGAATCATGGATTGACCATTGTCATAAAATATTGCATTATGATATGTGATTAGTTTTTACTTGCAGTTTCGCGTGGCTTGAGGCAGTCACAACTAGCGTGCTATTGATTAAGAAATCGCATTATCGTCTTTCTAATTACTTCATGATCGTAGATACGATCATACCCGGTTGTGAAGTTATTGTTATGACAAAACAATTTCCTAAGGGACCAGAAAGTTCTTAAGGGCGCAAAAACAACTGTAACATCACACAAAAGGGAAATTCGATATTAAAGCTGATGCAAGAAGACGATAAAACAGTTTTCTTTTTATCAATGTAACACGCACATTGGACTGCTGATCTCCGTGTCTGTAATCTTAGCAAAATGCATAATTAAAATGAAAATAATACTGAGGAGATGATAGGAATGAGCACTGCTAAATGATTCAGTATTCCCAGAACAAATATTTATTATAAACTAAAACATATATCGTACCTTAAGCTTAGTACTACAATGACGGTAGATTTTTATGTCCGTATCATGTCCATTGAGCGCTCTTTTATATAGCCATTGTCTTCTTTGAGTCGCTCGTGCGTCGTCACGGTAAGTTATAACAGTTCTTTACACTTCACTCAACTCAGACATACACGTTTTTATACATTTAGTAAAAATTAGATCAGACTGCCACAAATCTGCGTCCGTCTTACTTGAGAAAAACAGTACAAGTCTTTTTAGCGCTCAAGGCTTCATTTGTTCTCCAGCGAACAAAATAGTGAAGGATCGCATATCTATCCGTATTTTTCTGTTTGCCGCCCAAAGACGACGAATTACATTATTTAGAAAATTCCACCGTCGCCATGCGACGCCTCATTATACATTAATCATTATTTACAAACAAGTATCTGCCTTCTGGCTGAAAGTATTAACTACTCGTATTTGCTGTTTTAATGTAGTCAAAAATAGCGAATATCACATTGCCTCCCATGAGGAGAGAGGGAATGCCGAAGGATTACCTCGATCCTCATGTCCTCATGAGATATTCGTGATTTTTGGTGTGACATTTACATAATGTTACTGGCGTACTATGTACTTAAATTGAAATTACATTTATAAACATATATCAGATATTTATCATTTTTCAAAATAAAGTTTTTCATTCTTTGTTCATTAGTCACTTCATTCCATAATACCAAGATTAACATTTATGTGCATATTTAAGTTTGGTCCATATTTGCTTATAACAATAAGTGAACGTTCATTTCGCTCTTCAGGAGATAGAATTCAGAAATTACTTTCTCTTGAGCTTAACAACTAATACATGAGTACAGTGAGTGCTTATTTTCACTAAACTAGAGTGGACAATGTTCGAGCATCTGTTGACTCATTGTGGTTCAATTACAGTTTAATAACGTAGCACTACACTTCGTGATGCTTTCACTTTCTGTGTTAGCTGTCTACGGCGTTCATCATGCAGTACATCTGTCCTTTCCACTGTGGTGCCAGGAATTCAAGTGGCTTCCCGGGTTTTTATTTACAATATGAAACAGAAGAAGTGGAAAATTATTAGTATAACTTACAACCTATTGGGTACATTTGTTAAGGATCGGGACTGGTCTGGAGTTTTAGGGTCTTCCTATAGTGCACATTCATTTTCTTTGTCCATCAAGAGACAGGATTATAATTCATTTTAGCAGTGTTCAGGAGTGCCGGTATTAATGGCTTTAAGGTCTGAGTAATCTAACAATCTACTTCTCACTCATCTTAACTTCAACCCAAGAAAATCGCTTAATTTACATATGAAGATGTAGTCACACCAGTGTACAAATGTCTTTCCTCCAGTATGTACGATGGAAGTCATGGCGGTTAGCAGTTTAAAGTTTGGATTGTTTCGTCACCCACACGTCAGCCACTCACAGCGGCTGCACAGTGTTGCGTGAGCTCCAACACTCAGTATCCGTTCGCGCTCAGGCTGTAACAGAGCTGCTGGTCGTCGAGTGCTCCTTTTTTTTTGTGAACTTCGTATCACACGAGTGCATCGATACAAACACCTCGCGCGCGTTTTCCATTGGAGGAGCCAGACACTGAAGCTGCCTCCATACTTCTCTGTCAACTGCCTCCCATGAGGCTCACAGGTAAGTGACGACGAATGTTTTAGCTGTCGCTGCACTTAGAACAACACTGAACTTTGCGCTGCACCTGTTGTCGTAGCCTTGACTTCTTTTTACACTTGCAGTACAACACTACCACTAATATACAGTGAACAGTTATTTTTATTATGCACGTCGCACTTTAGTGTGCATCTTCACCCAGCATTCGTGCTTAGTTCCTTCGCCGATAGAGTTCATTTACAAAACAATCAATTTTGCAGGTTTCCTCCATTGGTACAGAAAGACTTATATTCTACTATTTACAAAATATCACTTACGAGCTAATATTTACAATTAATGGTCACTCCTTTTGTTAAGTCCAGTGAACAACTGCTTTATGAATGGACTCTTTATATCCCAAGGTTTACTTTCACTAGTGAACCTAAAAATATTCTTTCAAACTTTCTTTTAAGGGCTCATCTCCTCATTATGAAAACTACAGGTTTCGCAACACTCGTTGCATTTATTCTTTAGTGCACCCAAGATCATTTTCTACCTCCACGCAGCATATCTACTACTTAACGAGTACACATTTAACGCTGAATCTTTTTTTTTTGTGCTTTCCTTTGTGCTTGCCAATTTTTTTTTTTTGTATTTGAGGTCAGACTGGATAACAATAGGTCTCCCTCTTCGCTTCATGTACTCAGCAATTGTTCTCTGTCTACTATTTTTCGCATGAATGGAATTACCGACAGTTCACTGGGTTTACGCAACCGGTCCATAACAAACATTACCATAGCTAGCGAAGTTCATCGCGCTACGTGTCTCATTTCTCATAAGCATTGCTTTGCCTCGAAGCACACGTGCCTTTTACAAGTCGACCCTTGGCCTGGGTTAATGAACCAGGATCAAAAGGAACGGGCACAAGGAAAATGGATTTCATAAGAGGAGTGTCTTAGGAGACATTTTTGCAATAAAATCTGCATGTAAATAAAATTATCATAATAAACATAGGCACATATATAAATTTCAACGTCTTTCATTACAGCATGCTTTGCTACTTCTACGTCTTACTCTGGTTATAGTCAGTATTAAGTTTAAATATCACTGAATTGCTTGTTCTTTAGATTAGCCTTCAATTAGGGTATTGAATGGTTGCTAGATTACACTACAAATCTTCTGAAGATCTTTACTTGGACTTATTTATGATACAGGGGGCTTGCTGTGTGGTTATTTAGTACCTTGATTCTACTGAAATCAATTCGTCAGCTAACATTCCTCATATACTCTTTACATTGGGCACAGATCACAGGGAAATAGTTTACTTTCATAGCAATTAATGGCCTCGTGGAGTACTTACGCTACATTATTGATGCTTCATGGTTTGCCTCTATTTGTACTGTATTTCACCTAACTTAGTTTACTACAGCTTATTGTCTCCTTGCGTGAACATATGTGGGTTACCACTTGTTTTTCCATTTAACAGCACGCTTTAACTGAAGTTTAAGCTATTTCTTCTACTCCTGTCCACTGTCTGGAGTGTTTGAACATGTACCCCCCCCTTTTTTTTTAAGCAGGTAATTTGGGCTTTTACAACAGAACTTCAAGTACTTACATTACTAAAAATAAATCTATAAATCTTCTTGTACCTTGAGAGAAGTGCTTATTTACGCATCCTTCTCCATTTCTCACCTTTACATATTTATATAGCTCCGGGCAATCGCCTCGCAAGCACTTTTTTTTTCGTAATACTAACTTAAAATTAAATTGAAATTCTTGGTGCAACCCCTATTTCCTGCTTCAGCTTGTTGAAGAAATATCAGTTCAATGTCCATCACTATAAACAATTTTTCCATACTTATCATTTAATACTTAAAGTTTACATGTAGTAGCCGTTACCATGTAGTCAGTGCGCTGTTCAACACAATACTTATCATTAACAGTTCACACAAGGAAATTTCCAGCAAGCGAGAATTCATTTCCACGACAGTATTTAACCACTACCATTATAAAATTTCTTTAAGTCTTGGTGGTGAAATAAGCCTTTTACTCTCCCCGTAGCCGTGTCAGTTAATAAATAACTCCCTATGTGCGGTTTCCTTAAAATAAGGTAAGGACCTTGGTACATATGTTGCCACTTGCGATTTTTCTTACATATTAAGGATGGCTTGAAATGAGTCTTAAGTAATACCTTTTCACCTACATGGTAACTTACAACTTTGTTTACTTTTTTATCATAGCCTTTCTTCCTTAATTGAGCATTGGTGGTAATGGAACTTAAAGCTTCTCGAATTTTGACATCTAGATCTACCTCAGGGCTAGGTATCTTGGGAAGAGGATCAACCCACTCATTCTGTTCCTTCTTTCGAGATATCAACTCGTGTGGAGTAAAACCTGTGGAAGTGTGTGGCAAATTATTAACTATCTCCTCAAAAGGTGTCACAAAATCAACCCAACGAGTTTGCTTGTCCGGAATGTACGTCCGAACAAATCTGTTAAACTCCTTGAAGATCCGCTCAGTCAAATTCGACTGAGGCCTAAAACGTGATATTAATATCTGCTTGACATTGTGATGGGCGAAAAACTCACGCCATTTGCGGCAAGTAAAGTTGGATGCATTATCTGAAAGTATAGATTCGGGGACTCCGAATCGAGGGAAATAGTCATTTTCAAGACAGCGTATAATAGGCGGAGCACAAGATGTCTTCATAACATACATTCGAACGTATTTAGTGAAGTTGTCGAGAACAGCAACGAGGTATTTGACACCTCCCCTACCCATCGGTAGAGGGCGAGCCAGGTCAATGCTAATGAGCTGATTAGGTCTTTCTGCGATGATCGGATTCAATGGAATTAAAGTAGGATAATGCGATTTCTTAATCAATAGCACGCTAGTTGTGACTGCCTCAAGCCACGCGAAACTGCAAGTAAAAACCAATCACATATCACAATGCAATATTTTATGACAATGGTCAATCCATGATTCTTACGCCAATTGCGATTGATAAAACAGTAAGCTAAATCTCAATTTCCAACTTTCCATTGAATAACAACATCACTTTTATTTTGTAACATCACACTTGGCGCGCGAACAGGGACTTGACCAAAAATTAGTTCAAATTCTTGGAAAATTTTCTATGTGCTTGTGTTAATAAATGTTCTGTCGTTTCATGTACACATCATCTCTCTGTAAGACAGAAGATACGCTGGTCGATAACGCAGTTTAATTATCGAGAGAAAGGAAAAGAAAAGAGACGCGAATTTGCTGAGACAACCTAGTGCAAACCAAGCCATCAAAAAGTAAGTCAGAATTTTGCATACGCAGTGTAGTGCTTCAGTAGCAACGTTGCTTTTCCAAGTCGATCCACATCCTTTCTATCTCCTTCCCGCTATAGAAAATCTGCTTTATTTTATCTTTCAAAGTAAAATTCTTCGTAGTCTGATAACAGAAATTATTTTTCTCCATTGTTAGTATAGCTGTATTACATTTTCAACATGGTGGATAGTGTGTGCAATTTGCAGTGAAGAGCATCTTTATTCATTTGTCTGAAACATTTAGGTTCCATCTTGTCTTCTCGCCAGATAGAATTTCATTTGTTGCTCACGCGAGAGCGGTGCTCTTAGCGGACTCACCACGTCACTGACAAACGACGAAAGCCTTACGTAGCACGTGATTTACTGACGAAAATGGCAGATAGTAAACAGAGATAGGTGACAACAGGAGACGGAAGTGAAGACGTTAATAGTATTCCATACCCTTTACGATCGCGAACGGTAGGTTCCCGTGTGGAAACTGAACTAACCATGTCTGTAACAGGGGAAAGTGACCCTAAAGTCCTAATTCTTCCCGCTGCAGCTACAAATGACCTCGGTTCGTTAATGGAAATGCTGAAACAACAGTTTGACGCAGTAAATGAGACTATAAAAACACAAAATGAGACTGTTAACGCCCCATTAGATGCAGTAAAAACACAAAATGAGACGATAAAAACACAAAATGAGACTGTTAACGCTCGATTAGATGCTGTAAGCGAATCAGTAAAAACACAAATTGAGGCTGTTAACGTCCGATTAGATGCTGTAAGCGAATCATTAAAAACACAGCTAGGCACAATCAAAACAGATCTGCATAAAGAAATTACGGCTGAATTAAACACCCATTTGGGTGAGGTGCAAACTAAGATCAGTGATCAAATTCAGAAAATGCAGAAACAGGTGAAAAGTGAAATAGCTGAAGTATCTGGAACATTAAACACAAAAATTCAGGCAGCTACCAAAGAAATAAACTCAGTTAGAAATGCAGTATCTGACATTGAAGGTGTAGTGAAGGATCTGTCGAGGCAGATAGACTCAATTAATATTGAAGAACAGGTTAAGAGCACCGTAAAAAAGCACACGCGGAGGCATTGTCGGAACACTACGGTGAATGGATAAAGGGTAAAGATATTTTTATCGAAAAGAAGGTCAGGGAGGAGCTTAGGGAGACTGTCAAGGATGTAACTTATGAAATCTTAGCTGCTCCTGGTAAGTCGGGAGACACAGTGGTTTCTGAATTGGGACACATTCGGAGGACACTTACACGGGATCTTCCCGAGTGGAAGCAGCAAGTAGTGGACGAAGTCAGAATGCTGAGAAACTGTGTAGAAAATCCGCACACGCATACGCAAACTATAGGGAACAACTCTTTAGACGGTGACGAATGTCAGTCAACTCCTTATCGTTCACCGCCTGATTACATGCAAAACAACAGTCCTGTTGAGTCCCGAGTAGGGAAAATAAATGATTCGCCCACAATCGTGAGTTTAATGCAAGAGGAAAGTGTGATTAAGCATCGCACTTTTCCTGTTTTTCATCCGCAGAAGCGAGAAATACACCCCATCGTGTTCCTAAAGAATATTTCCGGCATATTTCCCAGGAGCTGGACAGACAGACAGCGTATTCAGTTCGTCACTAGCTTTATTTCTGGTGATGCAGCATTATGGGGAACGGAAATGGTAGACACGTGTAGGAATTATGAAGAGTTTGAGAAAATGTTCTTGGCAAAATTTTGGAGTAATGGGGTACAGCAGAGATTAAGGAAGGAGGTGTATAGTGCGGAGATTTTCAATGAGAAGCATGGAAGTCTCCGGCGATACTTCGAGAAGTATCTAGCAAAAATTAAGTTCTGGGATTCTCCGATTTCTTCCAAGGACGTAATTATGATTCTCAAAAGCAAACTCCCTGCGTCTATTAGAGAGAAACTAGTAAATGTGTCCAAAGAAGACACGGATGTATTCCTTTCTGTGCTGGATTCCTTAGATTTAATTAGCGAGGATGTGCGCTCGAAGATTGGCAGCGGCAAATTCTTCCCTGGCAGCCAGCAGAATGCATCGCACGCGGACGACAATGCACCGAAGGAGAGAGCGAGCTACTGCGACCGCTGTTGCCAACCTGCCAGCCGTTATGAAAACGCAAACAGCAATAACTTTAAATGGAAGCAGAAAACCAATTACAGTAATCAGCAGAGATACCACCCAATTTACAACCACCAGGTACAACATCAGTACGGAAACCCACCCTTTAATTCTGCGCCTGAGCAGTATGGAAATTCTCCACAAACGATTGATAATTTTTCAAATGGGCCAGTGTACAATCAAAGTTATAGGTCGAAAAATAGCGAATATCACAAGGTGTCGTATTAAAACTCGTCCGAGCTTTTCAAATGATTTATTTTTTCCACTACAGAGCTTCGTTGACCTCGGTCCGCACCACAGGCCCCGCATTGCTGAGGTAGTACCACCCCCAGTGGTCTGTGCAACGCACTGTGTAGAGCCGGCCTTGTACGCCAGCTCCAGAGTTCCAATTACGTCAGGATGGCTGCGCTAGCAGCCGTCTCAGCGGCCACAGTTCTCGTTGACTCCGTACTGCTCCGCCGGGACCCGTAGTTCGGCCGCGCTGCTGCTTCTTCCTCGGCTGGCGTAGCTGGGAATGCGGTGGTAATGACCGCTCCCGTTCCGCCGTCCGAACCTGCGGCCGTCGCCTTGTAAGTCTCCGGCGTGTGTCGGGAACCGAGACGACTGTCCGTGGTAGCGACCCGAAGAGTGGCCCGCCCTGGCTGGCTGCGGACCCCGCGTCGGCCTCAGAGGGTCGAACCAACGAGCTGCCGTGGACTGGGACGCTGTCGCCCCATCTGTTGCCGTGTGTCGCCGGTAGTGTGACACGCCCCGCCATCCAGGAGAGCTGCCACACTTGGATGAATCTCGTTAGAAAACCACACCTATTTATACTCGGCTTCGCGGTTCTGTTTCGCTAATGCATCGCTCCGAGTCACGCACGCCCCACACCACAGTTGCGCCAGCGGGCCCCTTCTTCCTATAGCTTGCGACATGCGAACCGCTGCGTTTAAGCTTTTCGGCGGTTCAATGGCCCCTATGGCCTCCATTCCACTTCGTAACTGATGGTCAGCGTAACTTACTGCAATCCAGCCCACACCTGGCTGTAACTTGTGCACTCCGAAATACTGCACCAAATGTAACTTCCCTATCTTAAACTGTGGTGCCACTACAGTATTTTACAGACTGTGGGATAATTAATACAGAAATAAAATTTATAAACACAAAGCAGGATGCTCGCTGGGAACACAGACCAAGTGAAATGTGTAGCTCATGCGTGAATAACCTTAAAATAGCAACTCAAAATCAGGTTACCATGGCTAGGAAAAACAGTCATCGCGAAAAAAAAAAAAAAAAAAAAAAAGCAGCGGAAAGCGCATTCTAGGATGAGTCCTTTGATAGACAGAGCTGGTGGAAATCCTGTGCTATTGAGTAAAGGAGGAAAGCATGACTGGGTAACGTCCTGTCGACATCGAGGTCGTTAGAGATGGAGCATAAGCTTTGATAGTGTCAAGTATGTGGAAGGAAATCGGCTGTGCCCTTTCAAAGAGACCATCCCGACATTTGACTGAAGCGATTCAGGGAAATCATGGGAAAGTTAAATCTAGATGGCTGGACACTGTTTTGATCAGTCTCCCCCTACCGAATGGGAGTCCAGTGTGCTAGACAGTGCTCAGCCTCTGCTAATGAGCGCAGCGGGGAGTCTCTTGCTAACCTGCAGCAATACGATATGTGTAAGCGAGAAGTGTTTGGAGATTAGTGATGTAACTGCCACACTGTTGGAGAAATGTTGCTAGGATGTGAAACTTAGAAATATTTCAGCTGAGATTGGACTAAAAATTTCCAGCTGTTGCTGGCCTTAGGATGATTTCAGATTGTAAGGAGTGATTTTATGCAGGAAGTGTTGGACTCTGAAGTTATTTGACAAAGTTAAGACTTTGATGTGAAGTGGGAGTATAATAGTGGATTCAACACTCGTGCACTGGTTAACAGAGACCCAGATCACATGTGCGAATCGCAATGTGCCATAGCGCTACCATTATCTCTTCACATGACTGAGTAATATCACGATGCTGCCCTGGCTAACACATGAGCCGACCAGATGCAGTTACATCATGTTCTACTTGCTGATATGGAAAGTACTGTACACAAGGCTTCGACACAGATATCACATGTTGTAGCCAACTAGAGAGGTCAGAGGCATAACTGCACTGACACAGCAGAAAGGTAGAGCCTCTGTAGCACAGATGACTTGACTGCTTCGCGTCTGAGACATGGTTCTGTTCTGGCTTACGTGATAGAAACCGATGCTGTGTTAGTGCAGAAAAAAAACTATGTTTCAAGCAAAGAGACAGGATCACAGGGAGCATCTCCTGCGACTTACAATGTAGTCCATGGGATACAATCATCCTCCTACAGCACAGGTGATGAAACTTCAAACTGGTCTGTGCAGTTGATCAATACCTGTATATTTAATAAGATTGTCGCATGTGCTCGATGCCTGCATGCATGCGGTATTTGTTTTCGATATATGGGATGAGCGAGATGCAGTAAAAATCTTATCGAGTTCTCTATCGGATGAAGATAGTGGAGCTTTTATAGTTCGTAGTTTTTCTCTGCTGGATGGTACAAAATAACGAAGTTAGCATGTTGGGAAGATAGATGTGAATGGACTTGGATCTGTAGTACTTGTATGTAGTTTGGGGACGCAAAACAGTGCAGTAGCAAAAATCCTAGTCCTTCTCGCAGTTCCCGTTTCCATGAATGGTCAAAACACAGTCCTGTCGTAGTAACGCAGCTTAGCCCGTTTCTACATGGAATGCAGAATGTGGAAGATATAGTATCCTCTGACTGCTACTCAGTTCCGACTTAAACTGGAACGATCATGTGTGTAAAGCTGCAGAAATGGCAGCAGCTGCAAGATGCAAAGGGACTACCTAAAGCGAGGCTGGAATTCTACTGTAGCAGATAGATTCGAGAAAGGTGACTCGTTTAGAGATATGAGAGCGCCAGAAATGTGATTCACTAGTGCCTGTAATCAATAAAGGACTTCTCCATAAGATCCAACGCAGGTATCTGCCTGTATGGGGAGACTTGATTCCATATCCCAGACAACATTTCTAGCGGATAGCATAGCACTAGAGATCTGATAAGCTAATGTACATTTCTTACGAACTGAATCAGCACACCATCCACTGATTGTGATCTTTCTCAATCAACCATCGCCTATAGCCCAGTCGATATATCACCGAACTTACGACATGGCATCGACGCAGAATACGTTACAAATACTGGAGAAATATCTAGCGGCGGTGGCGTGAGGGAGTTGCAAATACCAGTTCATACCACTTTACTTAGCCGAATCACTTTCTAAATTGGATATATTTATTATGAGGTTTGCGCCGTTGGCGAAGTGTAGGAGCACTGTTGGACTGATACTATATACTCCAGTGATCACCTCCTATATTCGGCGTCACGGTATTTGTCTGGACAAAAAAACCTCCTTATTCAGAGGTAATGTTGTACCACGATTTGCAAAGCAGGTATAGCTTTTAACATGGATGCTTGTGCGCACCAAGACCACTTGTGATGGTAATATGGTTGTGTTTTTTAACATCTCGCTGTTGTAAGACGATTATGCCTCTCTAGGACACACTGGTACCACTCACAAGAAAACTTATGAGACATGTATCGTATCGCCGGCAATCAGTTATTGACGAAGTATTATACTCAGTAGTAAGGGATGTGTGACAGGTTTGCCTTGAGAATTAGGTCTATAAAGTATGCGTTCGTGTTCAGACATGTGCATAGGAAATGATTATGTACAGTCGTAAGGAAGATATGGATTTGACGTGGAATACTGTGATGGCGAAGGGAGAAGTATGTCATATCAAAAGAATGGTACGGTTATTTCTATTTCCAGAGCCACAGCCGTCAGCAGGGTGTATTTCCGATACTTCGCTCATTGTCGAATGTCATTCAACTGAAACCGCAATCCTAACATTTAATTGTAAGTATAGCGATCAAATATATATGTGACCGATTTCGTAGGATGATTCTGTCTATGCATCGCCTGTGGTGGGAATGATTCACGTTTCCTGCTAACAGCAGGGACCGTCCGCATGGAGAGAGCTGTTGCAATGCAGGAATGTAGTTGACTTAACTGTGTTGTCCTCTAGACGGCTGAATAGCGAACTAATAGTTAATTTTTGTTGGACAGCTTTGGTGATCATGCGGAAATTTGACAAGATTCAATATGGATATGTGTTTGCGCTGGGCCATTATTCCCTCCCATGTAAATCATTCCATTGACTGCTTCTTCGCACTTGAGTTCTTCATTTACTTGAGAGAAGATCGATTGTGGTGTGTGCATCTAGCAGGTGGAAGACACATTTGCCAGTTCTCTAGATATGAGAAAGACTTTATTTGACTTTGTAAATCATAAGAGAGTGATTTGGAATCTGCTACATTACCAACATTGGTATTCGTGAGTGGAAATATAGGTTACTTCTATTTTCTTTTTCGAGTTTCCACGTAAATGTCTTTGCTGACATGACAAGCTTCTCAGTCGAACATAAAAAACTATACCGATTTTGCTCATAAAGCTAAATAAAATTGGACTTCGTCTATTTTCGGGGAAAAAGAACATTTATTATAGTGGCGAACGTTTTTCCCCTTTTGTTAATAGTTGCTTAAATATAGGAGCCGGCCCCTGTGGCCGAGCGGTTCTAGGCGCTTCAGTCCGGAACCACGCTGCTGCTACGGTCGCAGGTTCGCATTCTGCCTCGAGCATGGATATGTGTGATGTCCTTAGGTTACTTAGGTTTAAGTTGTTCTAAGTCTAGGGGACTGATGACCTCAGATGTTAAGTCCCATAGTGTTTAGAGCCATTTATAATAGGAGTCGAGGACGATGTTAAATAATCCCTCGGAGAATAACGGGTGTATTCTCCATGATACTGTGGCTCTCATCTGGTCCCTGCTGGAGCGTCCTACGTGATGATAAATGAGAGGCGGTAGGAGACCTGTCTAGTCTGTCACAGCGACTTATCCTGGCCATTAGGGGATGGCTGCATCACTATAATTTAGACGATGAAGATGCATTTGGGGAAAGCCATACCGGCTACTGTATTGCAGGCGGCGGTCAGCACGACCGCGAGGCATTTGGCTGAGTAGCTCCATCCTGTAGGTTGATTTTCGGTAGACCATGGATGAGAACGTAGTCTTTTAGGACGACAATTTCTCCCAGTACTTGTGATGCTTTATGACATATTCAATATGAGTGCCGTTTTTTTTTCGCGACAATTTCCAAGTGTAATTATAACTTTGATGCATTTTTTCCATCACCTGTGATAGCGTGTATTAGTTTCGGTTAGCTGATGGTAATTTTTAGTAGGCATGTGTAGTGAACCCTGACGTCAAACAGGGATAGATGCTATATGCTTACAGGTAATACACTTTTTTTTAAACTCATCTCTGTCCAACACCAGCATCTAGTCAGTTGAACGTATTTCCCACCAAAAAGAATAAAGATTGTACCTTACACCCTAGACTTTTTCTCCCTAGCTGATAGGTGTAGGTAGAGTTTGAGTGTTTGTGTCGCTGGTTTCGAGTGGTATTGCGAGATTTTTTCCCCAGCAGGATAACACCAGTTGTCAGTTTTTGCGGAGTATTGTCGTCCTTGTGAAGCGCTATGCAAATAGTTGTGTAATTAGGACCGATCTTTGTGACTAATTCTGTAATTACGATCGATATCTGCGTAAGTTTGGAGTGGTATAATTTTTTCCCAGCAGGATAACACCAGATGTATGTTATAGTCAGTTTTTGCGATTTTAGGCTTTCCTTGTGCAGCGGTATATATATAGTTGTGTAATTAGGACCGATATTTGTGATTAATTACGTAATTAGGATCGATATTTACGTAAGTTTGAAGTGGTATTGCGAAATTTTTTTCCAAGCAGGATCTTCATCATCATTCCAAGACCAGTCACCTAAAACAAAGTGCTTGTGACGAGGTTGTTTCACCCAGCCTGCATGATACCTTCTGTGTTAGGTACTGGCGTGCAAGAGGATTTTATACAGGATCATTTTGTAACAAAATGCGAGCGTAAACGTTTGTAAACATGCATTTACGTGCGTAAACATGCGTGAAATTTCTATGTGGGATAATTTTGTCTAGAGAAATAACACAAACACAAATTTGAGATTATGAATACATTTGTTTATTCACGATTTACCTATTAGACCGCCACAGTAGATGTCCTGGTAGCAGTGGGACGGAACATATTCTGTAGTCATATGCTTCTTGATGTATGTTTTTGCGTGACAGAGTTCATACCACTCGTAGTCGAAAACCGAACATTAATATTTTTCGGCACATTTTAGAGCACTAACACTGTTGGAAAACTTGTGAAACTTCAATTCCTACATGAAGACGTTTTGAATCACTAACCGTTAACACATACCATGAGGCGAATAGTGAATGTGGCGGTGCACTGGAGGTTGGTAACATCTCATCCACAACGTCCACACCAGCGCGATTACCCATCTGATCTTGCACTGAAGCTGGAATGTCTCTTGTGCATTGCTCAATGGAAGGTGCATACGATGGAGACCAGTACAATGCAGGACCCTCTAGCGCAGTTTCTCAGCATGCTGGATTAGAGGCAGTTGTCCCTTGTGGAGTGGGAGATTTTAGAAATGACAGACAGTTCCAACAGAGACAGATGTTTGCATGAGTTGTGTAATGCATCTTTAATGCATCTCGATGCAAAACATTTATTTTCAGGACTGTATTCTTCCTCTTCATATGTTCAAGATTAATGATCACTTCCATTCTACATGTAGGAGGCTATGAGGACAGTTGTTGGCTGTATGCCTACAAGCAACATGGCTGCTGAACTCCTCTCAGTCAGACACCAATAGCTCCTCGATAGAATACATTCTGATCAGTCACAAGGATGGGAACGGACAGCTGCTCTTCAATGGTATATATTGTGTATTCGAATATGCTTCCACTGAAGTGAATTGACCTCAACTGTCCACCTTTTCCATTTTGGGAGAGTGAATGTTTCATGTTGGATATCTCGACAGTTGCGCATGTGCAAGAGCGTGAATCGGTCAATCGGTCACGACATGCCTCTTGGCTCCATCCCTCTGCACTGTCGCAATCTGCTGAACTGAATTCTTCTGCTTCTTTCTTCTACACTCTTCTACATCTACATCTACATCTACATCCATACTCCACAAGCCACCTGACGGTGTGTGGCGGAGGGCACCTTGAGTACCTCTATCGGTTCTCCCTTCTATTTCGGTCTCGTATCGTTCGTGGAAAGAAAGATCGTCGGTATGCCTCTGTGGGGGCTCTAATCTCTCATGGTCTCTCATGGTCTCTTCGCGAGATATACGTAGGAGGGAGCAATATACTGCTTGACTCCCCGGTGAAGGTATGTTCTCGAAACTTCAACAAAAGCCCGTACCGGGCTACTGAGCGTCTCTCCTGCAGAGTCTTCCAATGGAGTTTATCTATCATCTCCGTAACGCCTTCGCAATTACTACATGATTCTGTAAGGAAGCGCGCTGCTCTCCGTTGGATCTTCTCTATCTCTTCTATCAACCCTATCTGGTACGGACCCCACACTGGTGAGCAATATTCAAGTAGTGGGTGAACAAGTGTACTGTAACCTACTTCCTTTGTTTTCGGATTGCATTTCCTTAGGATTCTTCCAATGAATCTCAGTCTGGCATCTGCTTTACCGACGATCAACTTTATATGATCATTCCATTTTAAATCACTCCTAATGCGTACTCCCAGATAATTTATGGAATTAACTGCTTCCAGTTTCTGACCTACTATATTGCAGCTAAATGATAAAGGATCTTTCTTTCTGTGTATTCGCAGCACATCACACTTGTCTACATTGAGATTCAATTGTCATTCCCTGCACCATGCGTCAATTCGTTGAAGATCCTCCTGCATTTCAGTACAATTTTCCATTGTTACAACCTCTCGATATACCACAGCATCATCCGCAAAAAGTCTCAGTGAACTTCCAGTGTTATCCACAAGGTCATTTACGTATATTGTGAATAGCAACGGTCCTATGACACTCCCCTGCGGCACACCTGAAATCACTCCTACTTCGGATGACTTTTCTCCATTGAGAATGACATACTACGTTATGTTATCTAGAAACTTTTCAATCCAATCACACAACTGGTCTGATAGTCCATATGCTCTTACTGAGTTCATTAAACGACTGTGGGAAACTGTATCGAACGCCTTGCGGAAGTCAAGAAACACAGCATCTACATGAGAACCCATGTGTATGGCTCTTGAGTCTCGTGGACGAATAGCGCGAGCTGGGTTTCACACGATCGTCTTTTCGAAAACCATGCTGGTTCTCCAGAAAAGTCATTATTCTCTAACATAATACATGTTCCAAAATTCTACAACTGATCGACGTTAGAGATATAGGTCTATAGTTCTGCACATCTGTTCGACGTCCCTTCTTGAAAACGGGGAGGACATGTGCCTTTTTCCAATCCTTTGGAACGCTACGCTTTTTTAGAGACCTACAGTACACCGCTGCAAGAACGGGGGCAAGTTCCTTCGCGTACTCTGCGTAAAATCGAACTGGTCTCCCATCATGTCCAGCGGCCTTTCCTCTTTCGAGTGATTTTAATTGTTTTTCTATTCCTCTATCATCTATTTCGATATCTACCATTCTCATACTCTTCCATACCTCATGTAGTGAACTGTGGCTACAGTCCTCCTCCAAATGTGTACATGACATGCAGCTATTGATAGCTGCCCTATCCTTCACATTCACCTCGATGATCGAACACATGATCCTTCCTCGCCAGCAGCTCAACAAGCACTGACAACTCAGTCTTTTGTTTCCCACCATTGGCGTCACTAGCACACACTGGTGACAGCAACACCGCACTAACTAACCTCAGCTGTGAGAGTAATGACTTAGAGCTAAATTCCCTAAAAAATTCAGATTTACTGCCCATTTTCGGTGCGCCATATTGCAAAAAGTTGGAAAGGGGGGATGGTGGGGGGCTGACAGGTCACCCGTAGAAGCACATATTTCAATTTCCCGCCAAAATTAAAACTTTCCGAAAAAATGCCGCCATCTTGAATAACGGTACCCACGTCATCAGCTGACATCACGGCCGCCATCTTGAATGACGTCAATCGTGTCACGAGCTGACGTCACGTGACATCACGTATTCGCGTCATCAGCTGACGTCAGTGCCCCTTAAGGGTGGCAATCTGCACACTGCCCCTGAAGGGGCGCTAACCCGTACGTTTGGAGTGACACTCTCCTCTCTCCCCTACTCACACTTAGCGCCTTCATTTGTGTCACACAACAACTTTTTTTTCCGTCAATTCACATTTAAATCTCAGGACACGCAAATGATCAGTTTGGACGTATTATCCCATCACCATTGTGAATGTCTTCTCCAAAAATTACTTCGAGCAGATAATTAAAGAACCGACTCATGGAACCGACCCCCTATACGTCATAGCATCAAGCAGACCTGAAATTCTTAGATTTAACGAAGCCACCCACTGTCACCCATTTTTAAAGGATGCAACAATTCAGACTTTGCATGTAGAGATTCCTTGGGAACGTCTTCATCGCTAAATACTTTATTTAACGATTTCCAAGGTATTACTACATCTCAGACCTGAACTTACCGAATCAGTTAATGAAGACGAAGTTATCAGTGACCTTATGGCTGTGATATCAACTATGTCTACGGGTGTACAAAAAGTGTTAGGAAAGGTAGGAAAATATTTTTGCTTACTAAGACTGACAGCATACAAATTATAGAGTATGAGTAGTCAATGTTAAGTATTCACTACTGAGGACGAAAATGGGGAACACAAATGGAAAAAATGCCAAAGCATCATTCAACATGCCTTAGACAATTTTGTTCCGAGCAACATCTTAAGGGGTGATAAAGACCTGTATTGTTTTAATAGCTGTATTAGAAAACTGTTACGTAAACAAAGACAGATTCAAGAGATGTTAAAAATAGCTGACGAACAAAAGCTGAACGAAGAGAAAATGAGAGTAAGGAGAGCAATGAGATAAGCGTTGAATGACTTTGCAAGTAAAATTTTATCAACTTGTAACACCTATTTTTGACCTATTTTGTATCTTTATCGATGTTTTTATGTCAATTTGTAGTGTTGCTTATGTATAATGTTGTATCTCTCATGGAAGTTCTTTGACTATGTGTACATGTTGCGGTTATCTGAAATTTTGAACGATGTTGTTTAAATTATGATTGTGAATTTAAATAACTACTGAAATGATTGTTACATAATGTACTGTAAATGACTTGGTCCATAGTTAGGGAACATATGGTGGAATGTAGAAGATGTGGAGAAGCGCCGCAGCTATGGAAGTAGCCTGGAAGTTGTAAAGTAGAGTGGAAAAGGTGTGGTGGGCGCGCAATTGGCAACTCGTCCTTCGTGACAGGCAACGAGTCTGGGCTGAGCAGTGCTGTGGTTAACACCCCGCTAGCAGTAGCTGGATCATTGTGGCTCATACTCCTGGAGTTTTGAGGCCAGAAGAGCTTAAGGGCAGTTTTTATAGGCCTCGGATGCTGCATTTGGTGATAGCATTATCATGGCATTGTTTTTGGCCCTATAAATATGATTCCGACGCCAAGAACAAATGTAACAGGGCGAAGCCAACAGTATTGCTATGACTGCATCGTCGCCAGATTAATAGCCACTGCAAATTACGCCACCAATACCTCCAGCCTTCCACAAAATTGTTTATATTTGGCATTCTGTAAAGGGTAGACCCGTGGTCTAGGGGTAGCGTCTTTGATTCATAATCAAAACGTCTTCGGTCCCAGGTCCGATCGCCGCCACTGCCTAAATTTGGATAAATCAGCATTGGCGGCCGAAGACTTCCGGCGTAAGAAGTCAGCCTCATTCTGCCAACGGCCTTGTCAAAGAGGGCGGAGGAGCGGATAGAGGATCAGAGCACACTCTTGTCCTAGGGGTGGGAAATTGCCCCTAAAGGCGGAAGAACCAGCAATGATCAACGACATGAGGATGTAGAAGGCAATGGAAACCACTGCATTAAAGACACGTAACGTGTGTCCACAGGACATGTGGCCTGTAATTGAAGTGTCATGATGATCTCTCCATTGGCAAAAGATTCCGGAATAGTCCCCCATTCGGATCTCCGGGAGGGGACTGCCAAGGGGGAGGTTACCATGAGAAAAAGATTGAATAATCAACGAAAGGATAACGTTCTACGAGTCGGGGCGTGGAATGTCAGAAGCTTGAACGTGGTAGGGAAACTAGAAAATCTGAAATGGGAAATGCAAAGGCTCAATCTAGATATAGTAGGGGTCAGTGAAGTGAAGTGGAAGGAAGACAAGGATTTCTGGTCAGATGAGTATCGGGTAATATCAACAGCAGCAGAAAATGGTATAACAGGTGTAGGATTCGTTATGAATAGGGAGGTAGGGCAGAGGGTGTGTTACTATGAACAGTTCAGTGACCGGGTTGTTCTAATCAGAATCGACAGCAGACCAACCCGACAACGATAGTTCAGGTATACATGTCGACGTCGCACGCTGAAGATGAACGGATAGAGAAAGTGTATGAGGATATTGAAAGGATAATGCAGTATGTAAAGGGGGACGAAAATCTCATAGTCATGGGCGACTGGAATGCAGTTGTAGGGGAAGGAGTAGAAGAAAAGGTTACAGGAGAATATGGGCTTGGGGCAAGGAATGAAAGAGGAGAAAGACTGAGTTCTGTAACAAGTTTCAGCTAGTAATAGCGAATACCCAGTTCAAGAATCACAAGAGGAGGAGGTATACTTGGAAAAGGCCGGGAGATACGGGAAGATTCCAATTAGATTACATCATGGCCAGACAGAGATTCCGAAATCAGATACTGAATTGTAAGGCGTACCCAGGAGCAGATATAGACTCAGATCACAACATAGTAGTAGTGATGAAGAGTAGGCTGAAGTTCAAGACATTAGTCAGGAAGAATCAATACGCAAAGAAGTGGGATACGGAAGTACTAAGGAATGACGAGATACGTTTGAAGTTCTCTAACGCTATAGATACAGCAATAAGGAATAGCGCAGTAGGCGGTACAGTTGAAGAGGAATGGACGTCTCTAAAAAGGGCCATCACAGAAGTTGGGAAGGAAAACATAGGTACAAAGAAGGTAGCTGCGAAGAAACCATGGGTTACAGGAGATATACTTCAGTTGATTGATGAAAGGAGGAAGTACAAACATGTTCCGGGAAAATCAGGAATAAAGAAATACAAGTCGCTGAGGAATGAAATAAATAGGATGTGCAGGAAAGCTAAGACGAAATGGCTGCAGGAAAAATGTGAAGACATCGAAAAAGATATGATTGTCGGAAGGATAGACTCAGCATACAGGAAAGTCAAAACAACCTTTGGTGACATTAAAAGCAACGGTGGTAACATTAAGAGTGCAACGGGAATTTCACTGTTAAACGCAGAGGAGAGAGCAGATAGGTGGAAAGAATACATTGAAAGCCTCTATGAGGGTGAAGATTTGGCTGATGTGATAGAAGAAGAAACAGGAGTCGATTTAGAAGAGATAGGGGATCCAGTATTAGAATTGGAATTTAAAAGAGCTTTGGAGGACTTACGGTCAAATAAGGCAGAAGGGATAGATAACATTCCATCAGAATTTCTAAAATCATTGGGGGAAGTGGCAACAAAACGACTATTCACGTTGGTGTGTAGAATATATGAATCTGGCGATATCCCATCTGACTTTCGGAAAAGCATCATCCACACAATTCCGAAGACGGCAAGAGCTGACAAGTGCGAGAATTATCGCACAATCAGCTTAACAGCTCATGCATCGAAGCTGCTTACAAAAATAATATACAGAAGAATGGAAAAGAAAATTGAGAATGCACCAGGTGACGATTAGTTTGGCTTTAGGAAAAGTAAAGGGACGAGAGAGGCAATTCTGACGTTACGGCTAATAATGGAAGGGAGGCTAAAGAAAAATCAAGACACTTTCATAGGATTTGTCGACCTGGAAAAAGCGTTCGATAATATAAAATGGTGCAGGCTGTTCGAGATTCTGAAAAAAGTAGGGGTAAGCTATAGGGAGAGACGGGTCATATACAATATGTACAACAACCAAGAGGGAATAATAAGAGTGGACGATCAAGAACGAAGATGCTCGTATTAAGAAGGGTGTAAGACAAGGCTGTAGCCTTTCGCCCCTACTCTTCAATCTGTACATCGAGGAAGCAATGATGGAAATAAAAGAAAGGTTCAGGAGTGGAATTAATATACAAGGTGAAAGGATATCAATGATACGATTCGCTGATGACATTGCTATCCTGAGTGAAAATGAAGAAGAATTAAATGATCTGCTGAACGGAATGAACAGCCTAATGAGTACACAGTATGGTTTGAGAGTAAATCAGAGAAAGACGAAGGTAATGAGAAGTAGTAGAAATGAGAACAGCGAGAAACTTAACATCAGGATTGATGGTCACGAAGTCAATGAAGTTAAGGAATTCTACTACCTAGGCAGTAAAATAACCAATGACGGACGGAGGTAGGAGGACGTCAAAAGCAGACTCGCTATGGCAAAAAAGGCATTTCTGGCCAAGAGAAGTCTACTAACATCAAATACCGGCCTTAATTTGAGGAAGAAATTTCTGAGGATGTACGTCTGGAGTACAGCATTATATGGTAGTGAAACATGGACTGTGGGAAAACCGGAACAGAAGAGAATCGAAGCATTTGAGATGTGGTGCTGTAGACAAATGTTGAAAATTAGGTGGACTGATAAGGTAAGGAATGAGGAGGTTCTATGCAGAATCGGAGAGGAAAGGAATACGTGGAAGACACTGATAAGGAGAAGGGACAGGATGATAGGACATCTGCTAAGACATGAGGGAATGACTTCCATGGTACTAGAGGGAGCTGTAGAGGGCAAAAACCGTAGAGGAAGACAGAGATTGGAATACGTCAAGCAAATAATTGAGGACGTAGGTTGCAAGTGCTACTCTGAGATGAAGAGGTTAGCACAGGAAAGGAATTCGTGGCGGGCCGCAACAAACAAGTCAGTAGACTGATGACCAAAAAAAAAAGGTATTTGTGAATTCTGGTTGATTTTATAATAACAATTGTGGTGTTGCCAAAAAGTCTACCTTACACCCACGATTATCCCGAATCACAAACCGGGACAGGAATGCTATACTAATTAATTAAATTCCGAGTGTCCTAATTTATTTTGAGAAAGTGGTTGAACTTGAATTTATTGTTGTGGTGTCATCTGCAAAGCCAATTATACTTATGTGTAGGTCAAAAGACTGGTTATGAAAGCACATTTGTTATTTAAAGAGTTATAGTTTGTTGTGCTTTACTTAATTAATAATTAATGATAAGAATACTTACCATTTCTCACACGCAATGGTATAGTTTTGTTAATGAGCATGGTTCTTCGAAACATGGAAGTTCAAGGGTCCTCATGCACTAGGCTAGTTAGTTAATGAAGCAATGCAAAGGCTCCTTCAGAGCCAGTGTTGTTACCTTTGCATTCTGTTTAGTTGCGTCACACCGAGTTTAAGGAAGAACTATTTACAGTGTTAAGTGCAGGTTGGTTAATCTACTGTCATAGAGACCCTGTACTAAGCATTGAAGTTATAGATCATGAGCATTAGCAGACCCACTGACTTAAATTCAGAATGATTTCAAGCTTTTCCCTGTTCAGTATTGCTACTAGTTTCATGTTTGTCGGTAATTGGTTTTATAAAGGTACGTGTTGTTGAGAGGCATATCTCTGTGGCCATTTCTTTGTAACTAGCACATTTATCTGTAAGGTTAGGTTACTGTGTAGTAGTAGGAACAGCTGTAAGGAAAGAGTTTAGTATGTGTGTCAAGGAAGGTTAGATTAGCCTTAGCACTGCCTTCTGCTTTACCATTTTGCTTGACACAAGGATGCCTAATTAGGCTGGCGACTGGTTTCAATATGTAATGTTACAGCCGTGCTGGGAAAACGTCTTATCTCACCCGCCCAATTACACACGATCTCTCTAGATGCTAGCGTGCTGAGGAGTTTAGTGCTCCATATTAGTTGTGTAGTAGATGCGAGCCTGATAGTTTGAGACTGTTGTGGTGATATAACAGACGATTAAGAAGAAGAAAAATAAACATTTGCGTTATGTATGATGGAGCTCCAGATGGAATGAGTGTGAAACATTTTAAGTAAATCACTTGTGCTATCAACTCTGTAGAATTGTTGTAGTGTCTGGATTACATACCAAGAAGGTGATCAGAAGAGAGAACTGATCATAGAACATAAAGACAAATGCATAGCAGCAGTGTTTGATATGTGAAATTGTACACCATGCTGCACTAACTCCATGAACAGAACTCTTCCACAAAAACACAATGTTTATCAAGCAAATGTATACACATGGATTGCAGTACCTCACAAACCCCTGTCATTAATTTAGAATCACTGCAGTTATGAAACTGAAGGCTCGATTTATGTCCAAGATGTGGCAAAGAAATAGTACTTGGCATACATCTATGTTCATCTATAGGAGTGTGCTGGAACGGCTTTCCCATCGATGGTCATGATTCATCACGCATGCATTGGGAGTCCTCTGCTGAATTAGGTATGGACAGGTTTGCTGTTAATGATTTCAGGCAGATGGCGCTCTAAGTCATGCACAGAACACTCGACTGTATACGAGTCAACGCAAGTTGTATCACACAATTGATGCACCCCGAAAGAACAACGGAAAAACTGGTTAAATGTGTGATACATTACCTGCAGCAAGATCACTATCCCTCTAGAATACATCTCCAATCTAGCGTTAAATCGTACCTCATTACAAATCCTCTCAACCAATTACTACATCTACCTTCTATCATCCTTTAATGCAGATCCATGTCAATTCAGAGGCAGAGGGTTCTCTCTTCCAGGAAAGCATCAAAGGCAGCAGGCAACTTGCATGTATCCCAATTACCTCAACAGATATACAGCAGAATTTTGTTAAAAACCATGTAGTTACTGTTAGGTAAGGTATTTCTTAGTGGACATCCAATGGTTGCGATTGGTACTGAGTACAGAGGTGTACTTTGTAAACAGTGTTTGTTAGAGTTTAAAACATCTAAAGAGTTTTGCACTGATGAATAATTGGATGGTTTCCCAGGGCGATTCTGGGTGGGGTGCAGATGAATGGCAGAGTAGCTGGTGAGCGGAATGAATTGACATTTCCGGCTTAAGGTGGGCCCTTCACTGAGTCTCTGAACGAGTTAGGTGGGGAATGGGAATGCAGCTGACTCATCCACGTCACCCACTGGTTGGGTGGACAATGAGCTACTACTCAGTATGTGTTGGGCAGCCTTCGTGTTCGCATGTGTTGTGAGTATTCTCGAATTTTTATGTGGAATTTTGAGAAGATTCTATATAGTGAGTGTTAGTGCTGGACTGATTGATAACATTGCAAATTCCAACCACACCACTCATCCTGGTTGGCCTCCACAACTGACAGTCCTCTATGGTGGGCCAAGCTCAGCTGTAGACTGAACACAATCACTGAGACACGTGTCCAGAGTGATAACTGCCGGTGTCTTACATCTGACCTGGGGCACTCCATGTGGACCTCCGGACAGGACTGCACGGTATGTGCGAGAGTTCCAGCAATCTCTGTGTCGTAGCGGCCCCTTATCAGTTAGAGGGCCCGCATAATAGACGAGCAAGATGGGCTGCCGACCTCTCTTCAAGAGCTCAGATCGAAACATCGCTAGTGGATGTAAACAATAACAAGTTTTCCGAATAAACACGGAACTACTTCGCGAAAAGACATGTGGTAGTGTTCCACCAATTGGAACTCGTGTGACTACATGCAGCACTCCACTGAATCGGCGTTATAAGTACGCCAGGAGGAATCAGACCAGCAGTGTGTACATAGCACTAGGACAGCTCTGGCCAATACTTGTACTGGCTGCAGCATAGTAGGCACTCGCCATAGCATTCTGTAGTACGTTGTATCTTAGTAATTGGTACAGTAGATTTTGGTCGTTAGTCTCCTTCATTGCCTTGTTCTCTCATATGGTTTCGCCACCACAAGAACTGTAGTGTTTCTTTGTTGTTCTAGCGTTTAAAAATTAATGCATGCCAAGAAGGCATTTTTGTTTTAATTATAATAAAGTGTGTTCAAACTTGATTGTTAGTTCTTTCCTGCCGACTGCAGGACATTACATTGTGACATATACCCACAACAACTACTACTGCAGATTGGATCATGGTGTAAGTTAGTTGTGTTTAGTGATTGTCAGTACATCACTGAGGACTCTGCCTTGCGGTAGTATTTGTTGTCGTCTATATCCTATTACACAATAGGTCCTTCTGCCTCCTTCTGAATGTAGCAGGAGTTCTCTGGTCTTTTAAAAACCGAATCGCACCGTCAAATTCCCGACTGATAAATTTATTGTTTCCAATGGCTGTGTTGCAAAGAAACATCTGTCCGGCCCCTCCTGCAAACTTTTTAAGGACGTGGCGTAACTGAGCTGAAATTTTAATATCTCAGATACTTCCTATTTAATGAACTTCCTACCTAACTACTTAACTGCGTCTGTAACCACCAATTGGAGGTAGGGAGAAAATCCTGAAGGGGGAAGAGTAGGGTTTGGAAACTGACAGTTGCATGATTGAATCTCTGAAGTTCACATTCTAGTATACACCAATATGATGCAAGGAAAAACTGTCCCATGCTGAGGGTACCGATTGAAGTAATTAGTGAAACAATCTAATAGAATGAGAGAATGTCTCCAAGATTGTGATTTATCAGGTATCCAATACTATGTTCAGGACAACAGAGAGATTATTTTGGCACATGACAGATGCTTGCTCGACAGGAAGCAGCCCATTGAGAGAGAGAGAGAAGAGGGGGAGGGAGGGAGGGAGGGAGGGGTAGAGGTAGAGAAGATGTGCTTCGACAGGAATTTCTCAGGTATCAATATCAAAGAGTTCTGTCACCCAATGCTTTGTCCAACAGGAAGTAACCAGAGGGGCGATATGTGATGGGAGGAAGGGCTTGGATGAAGGGATGAGGGGTGGGGAGGTTCCTTCTCCCATCGTCCTCCGCTGGTGGTATTACGAACTAGCTCACTTGCTATCTGCACTTCAGGGCGAGCACATACAGCAGCTTCTTCCACCGACCTGATATGCAAGATGTGTGTTTCGAAGCAGATTGTGCAGGTGCTGCAGCCAGAATTAGCCGCTTGAGGTGGCCAAGGACGCCGCCTTGTCCAAAGGGGGTCGCGGATGTGGGTGTGACCTAGGTGTTGGACGCCCCTCCAACCCCCCCTCCCCCCCCCCCCCCTCAAAAAAATAGCACAGTATTCTGAGACATTAGGATGTGCTGGTTTGGACAAGTCGGTCGGAATTCTCCCAAGCAGTGACAAGCGACAGGAAGTAGCGACTTGGCATGTGCTGACAGAGCGAGCCGGCTAGCGATGCGGCGTCCGACACTGGTTGCTGGGCACCCAGCCGTTGTAGTGCGGACTCTTGGATACTGGGTGCGGTGCAGCGCAGCAAAGCGGCCGTCACACACACACGTGAAGATACAGTGTCCATACCGGCGTGTCTGTCCTGCGGTTGGTGCGAAGACGTGATTATAAATTTTTCGTCAATATAATTATGTATGATGATTTATGTTGACGTCAGTTTTGTTACAGCGTTCCTTGCGCAATCGCAAAAAAGCGATATATTTGGTTACTTCTTTCGATGTACACTACTGGCCATTAAAATTGCTACACCAAGAAGAACTGACATGTGATTACATTTTCACGCGATTTGGGTGCATAGATCCAGAGAAATCAGTACCCGGAACAACCACCTCTGGACGTAATAACGGCCTTGATACGCCTGGGTATTGAGTCAGAGCTTCGATGGCGTGTACAGTACAGTTGCCCATGCAACTTCAACACGACATCACAGTTCATCAAGAGTAGTGACTGGAGTACTGTGACAAGCCAGTTGCTCGGCCACCACTGACCAGACGTTTTCAATTGCTGAGAGATCTGGAGAATGTGCTAGTCAGGGCAGCAGTCGAACATTTTCAGTATCCAGAAAGGACCGTACAGGACCTGCAGCATGCGGTCGTGCATTATCCTGCTGAAATGCAGGGTTTCGCAGGCATCGAATGAAGGGTAGAGCCACGGGTCGTAACACATCTGAAATGTAACGTCCACTGTTCAAAGTACCGCCAATGGAAACAAGAAGTGACCGAGACGTGTAACCATTGGCACCCCATACCATCACGCCAGGTGATACGCCAGTATGGCGATGACGAATACACGCTTCCAACGTGCGTTCACCGATATGTCGCCAGACACGGATGCGACCATCATGCTGCTGTAAACAGAACCTGGATTCATCCGAAAAAATTACGTTTTGCCATTCGTACACACAGGTTCGTCGTTGAGTACACCATCGCAGGCGCTCCTGTCTGTGATGCAGCGTCAAGGGTAACCGCAGCCATGGTCTCCGAGTTGATAGTCCATGCTGCTGCAAATGTCGTCGAACTATTCGTGCAGATGTTTGTTGTCTTGCAAACGTCCCCATCTGTTGACTCAGGGATCGAGACGTGGCTGCACGATCCGTTACAGCCATGCGGATAAGATGCCTGTCATCTCGACTGCTAGTGATACGAAGCCGTTGGGATCCAGCACGGCGTTCCGCATTACTCTCCTGAAGCCACCGATTCCGTATTCTGCTAACAGTCATTGGATCTTGACCAACGCGAGCAGCAATGTCGCGATACGATAAACCGCAATCGCGATAGGCTACAATCCGACCTTTATCAAAGTCGGATACGTGATGGTACGCATTTCTCCTCCTTACACGAGACATCACAACAACGTTTCAACAGGCAACGCCGGTCAACTGCTGTTTGCGTATGAGAAATCGGTTGGAAACCTTGTGTGAATGCTATGAAAAGATAACCATTTGCATATCACAGCATCTTCTACTTGTTGGTTAAATTTCGCGTCTGTAGCACGTCATCTTCGTGGTGTAGCAGTTCTAATGACTAGTAGTGTATTTTGCAGGACCTGCACATTCCGAAACAGCAGAGAATGATCAGATTTTCCCACCAAATAAAAGAGAGATCCAACTGTTGAACTGAATTTTATAGATAAACGTGCCGTTAATTGACATTTATTTGAATTTCCTTTCGTTAAAAAATAAATGTTTTTTTTGCGGTCAAGGCTATGCGTGTTCATTTTTAAAGTACTTTTTACCAGATCACATTTCCCCATGAGAAATGCTCTCAACAATTACTAATCGATTCTCATCATAGCACCGCCAATTAGTAAGTTCAGTTCAGTATGTTTATCCTGGTTGTAGCATTAATGCTGTTCAAATTCTCATTTAGCACATTATCCATTATACACTCATGCTCATAAATTATGGATAATGCTGATACAAGGTGAAACAACGCTCTGGTTGGGGATTTGCGGGTTTAAATCACCTCGGGGCATGACCATGCTGTGCATCTGACAAGCGGTCGTCACACGGTGGCGCTGGCAGCAGTCCACACACGCAGGAGTGTTGGTACATGTCACAGTACGGTGCAGCGAGTAAGTATGTAGACTTTTCAGACGTGCTAATGGTGACTGCGTGTTGAAAATGGCTCAAAGAACACATATTGATGACGTTATGAATAGTAGAATACTTGGGCAACTGGAGGCTGGTCAAACACAACATGTCGTAGCACAGGCCCTCCGTGTGCCACAAAGCGTGATCTCAAGATTATGGCAACGATTCCAGCAGACAGGAAACGTGTCCAGGCGCTACAGTACGGTACGTCCACAGTGTACAACACCACAACAAGATCGATATCTCACCATCAGTGCCTGCAGACGGTCACGGAGAACCACTGGTAGCCTTGCTCGGGACCTTACCGCAGCCACTGGAACAGTTGTCTCCAGACACCCAGTCTACAGACGACTCAACAGACATGGTTAATTCGCCCAGAGACCTGCAAGGTGCATTCCACTGACCCCTGGTCACAGGAGAGCCTGTAAAAGCTGGTGTCAAGGAGACAGTACATGGTCATTAGAACAGTCGTCCCAGGTTATGTTCACGGACGAGTCCAGGTATAGTCTGAACTGTGATTCTCGCTGGGTTTTCATCTGGCGTGAACCAGGAACCATATACCAACCCCTTAATGTCCTTGAAAGGGACCTGTATGGTGGTCGTGGTTTGGTGGTGTTGGGTGGCATTATGATTGGTGCCCATACACCCCTGTATGTCTTTGAGAGAGAAACTGTAATAGGTCAAGTGTATCGAGACGTCATTTTGCACCAGTATGTCCGCCTTTTCAGGGGTGTAGTGGGTCCCACCTTCCTCCTGATGGATGATAACACACGACCCCACCGAACTGCCATCTTGGAGGAGTACCTTGAAACAGAAGATATCAGGCGAATGGCATGGCCTGCCTGTTCTCCAGACCTGAACCCCATCGAGCACGTCTGGGATGCTCTCGGTGGACGTATCGCTGCACGTCTTCAAACCCCTATGACACTTCAGGAGCTCTGATAGGCACTGGAGCAAGAAGAGGAGGCTATACCCCAGAAGCATCTCGACCATCTGATCCAGAGTATGCCAACCCGTTGTGCGGCCTATGTACGTGTACATGGTGATCATATCCCATATTGATGTCTGGATACATGCGCAGGTAACAGTGGCGTTTTGTAGCACATGTGTTTCGGCACGATTTTCTCAACTTGTCACCAATACCATGTGTTGTGAATTGGCAGGAGCCAATTCACGGAGTTTGGAGGAAGCCGAAAGGCACGCGATTAAGCTCACGCAGGCTGGCATGAGGTCTGGAACAGGTCAGAGAAATAAGACTAGCAAAACAAGAGTAACTGGTAGAATACTTAACTTTAATCCACAATTGGTGAACATCTATCGTTACTGTACAGGCTTCACAATATTAATTATCAAATGCTATGGCGCCTTGCTAGGTCGTAGCAAATGACGTAGCTGAAAGCTATGCTAACTATCGCCTCGGCAAATAAGAGCGTATTTGTCAATGTAGCTTCGCTAGCAAAGTCGGCTGTACAACTGGGGCGAGTGCTAGTACGTCTCTCTAGACCTGCCGTGTGGCGGCGCTCGGTCCGCCATCACTGACAGTGGCGACACGCGGGTCTGTCGTATACTAGCGGACCGCGGCCGATTTAAAAGCTACCACCTAGCAAGTGTGGTGTCTGGCGGTGACACCACACCATGGGCTTACAGATCTGTGTCGTGTGTGTTCCCTATGTGCCTATGCTATTAGCGCCAGTTTTGTGTAGTGGCACGTTGTGTGGACCACATTCTGCAATTATCCTTAATTTATGAGCATGAGTGTAGTTACCATCTTACAACAGAAGTTTTGTTATAAGGCCATTGACGTTATTTACATGTTACAACGGTATTGCTCTTCTTTGCATAGGGCTTCTACACATTTGATATTCAACTGTTCTGGTTTTAAGCTAAGTTTAATTCATTTTCAGGTGACTAACTTGTATGTTTTTTTTACATCAACGTAAGTCAATTTTATCACTTTGTAGTGGTTCCTGCTGCAATGGTACACACATCAAACGTGGTCACGCAAGTTTCAGTTTTCACAACTGCGAAGGATATTGCGGAACGACGTCTACCATTACACCTTGTCAACCTTAAACGACAACAGCTACATGTAATAGCAATGTGAATAGGTCCGCAACACAACAATACATATTCACAATCAATATGAGAAACTAGCTTCTGACAGAGGCTCATAATGCACGTTGGTTAATGCATGTCCAATTTCATACGTTTTTGAAATTAGTCAATCCACATATAATCTATTGCGACTATGTAATTACTTTTTCGATGTTATAAAAGTACGGGTAATTTTTATGCAGAGATGCACCAGAAGACGCGATTAAAAACTCTGTGAAACTGCTAGTGTGATTCTACAGGGACTACAATAAATACAGCTATAGTGGATCAACGAGCTTTTATTCAGTTAAATGTTTATCGGCTGTACTCATTTCAACATCTGAATTGTGCTGCTTGAATGTTCTGTAAATTATGTATAAATGGTACTAGTTTCAGAGGATTAATACTGAATATTCGAGCTTTTTATGGAGAAAAATTACAAAAATGTGACAAAGGATAAGCTCCCTCCCACAAAATTTACTTTTTTTTTTACTTTTCGCTTTTAACACAACTTTAGGAGCGCGCCCATTCAGCCATCTCAAGTAAGGGATGGACGATAGAATGGCGTACTAGAGACGATTTTCTTGTCGGTTATGATGAAACAAACGTAAGTGCAACACAACACTCTTTTTTGTGGCAGTTTACTGTTACACAGCGTCACCACTTCAGATTCGGGCAACTGTCTCGATGGACAAGTGAGAGGAGACTCAACGCAACGGCTGGATAACAGCCGAACATAGCACTTTGAAAGAATGGCGGTGGAACTTTAAGTTCCGTGCAATCCTCCGACGGCAGAAGTACAGAGGAGGGTTACAGTAATGCTCCAACTCTACGGCGAAGGAAAAAGGTGGCTGGACGAGAACAAGCCATTGCTAGTGATTGTACCAAATGGACATAAAAACGTGGTCGTATTGACAACACTTACTTTTTTCCTTTCTTTATTGTATTTCAGTTCCCCATCATGGCGGGCTGGCAGTAGCATATGCGCTGCTCTTCAGCCAAAAGACATAAAACATACAATAGAAGACATTTAAAAATAACATAAAGGAGATATAAAAGAAGGGAACATTATGGAAGACAATAGACAAAAAGGGGTGACTGTAAAACGGAGATAAATACCGTAAAAAAGTAGCTCACAAAAAAAACCACACACTGGGACAATTAAAAGAACAAGGCGAAGTATGACCGGAGCACAAAAGAATCGACAAATGGCATAGCACATAACAATCACAGAGAGTAACACTAGGTACAAGTCCAGCACACAAGTAAAATCACACCTCTCGACTCACAGGAGAACAGCACCAAACACAACACTGACGTAGCACACTGATGACGATGAGCAAAACAGAGGATCTGCGTGGGGCATGGCGATGAGGGAGAAGGGAGGGAGGGGGGAGAAAGGGGAGACGGGCAGGGATGCGTCAGAGGACTGGGGGGGGGGGGGGGAAGGAAGTGGGAGGGTCACAGTTGGGGAGAGGGTGCAGGGACTCAAGGGGGAAAGGAAAATCCGCTCTGGGAGAAGGAGAGGAGACGAAAAGTGGGGCCCTGAGGAGGGGAGGGAGCAAGGCCAGGTTACAGTTGCAAGGAAGGGTATATGTCATAGTGTTCAACATCTGGGAGGGGGAGTGCTAGAAATTGCCCCTGATGAAGGAGATGGAGGGTGTGGAGGTGGATAGGCGGAGGGATACAGTGATAGAGGTGCGGCAACAGGTGGGGGGGTGGAGAGGAAGGAGGAAACCAATGGGTGATCAAGCCTGTGGACAGTGTAAAGGATGCAGAGATGTTGGAGGAAAAAGAGTAGGTGGGGAAAGGGGATGGGTCATACAGGAGTCGTGTGGGGGAAGGAAGGTGGATACACAAGGCAAGGCAGAGCGTGTGGCGTCCTAGGATTTGGAGGGACTTATAAGAGAGGGTGGGGGGAGGTGGGGGGGGGGGAGATCCAGGCACAACACTGGCATAGCATAGCATAGGATGGATGAAGGATTTGTAGGTGTGGAGGAAGGTGGAAAGATGCAATCCCCATGTCCAGCCAGACAGGAGTTTCAGATGGTGGAGGTGGGAATGGGCTTTCTGCTGGATGGTCAGGAGGTGAGGGGTCCAGGTGAGGTAACGGTCGAGGGTGAGGCCAAGGTATCTCAGGGTGGGGATGAGCTGGATGGGACGGCCATAAAGGGTGAGGTAGAAATCATGGAGACAAAGGAGCAGGTGGTGTGGCCTATGACAGTTGCCCAGGTTTTGGAGTGGTTGAGATGAAGGAACCACTGGTTACAGATGAGGGACAAGGGAGGGAGGGAGGAGAAAGGGGAGACAGGCAGGGATGTGTCAGAGGACTGGGGGGGGGGGGGGAAGGAAGAGGGACTTATAAAAGAGGGTGGGGGAAGGTGGAGATCCAGGCACAACACTGGCATAGCACAGCATAGGATGGACTGGTCAAGGTGGGTTTGGAGGGTGCGTTGGGACCATTGAAGGGTAGGATAGAGAACCAGGAAGGCAGTGTCGTCAGCATTTTGGAGAAGGTGGACTGTTGGGGGTGGCTAGGGCATATCAGCTGTGTACAAGAGATAAAGGAGGGGGAGACGACAGAACCCTGGGGGACGCCAGCTATGGGATAAGAGATATGGAACTTGGTGTTGTAGAGGGTGACATCAGAAGGACGGTGCGAGAGTAAGGAAGCGACAAGACAGACAAAGTTGATAGGCAGGGCTTAGGTTTGGAGTTTAAAGAGGAGACTGGGATGCCATACACGGTCATAGGCATTTTGGAGATCGAGGGAAGCAAAAATGGCGGAGCGACCAGAGTTAAGCTGGAGGGAGAGAAGATAAACGAGGTTAAGGAGTTGGTCTTTGGAAGAGAAGGAGGGTCGGAAGCTACACTGGGTAAGAGGGAGACAACACTCACTTTTTTTTTCTTTATTGTTATTTTAATACCTAAACAATCAGGTAGGCTGTTAGTGGCATGCTAAGCCGCTCTTCAGATATAGTGTTGACAATAACAGAACACAGAATGAAGAATCAGAATGAACATGGTGACGGGCAAAAAAATAGTGGTCACAGATACACAAAAAAACACGGAGCCATTCACACTCGACTATAACAACACTGCAAACAGGTTGACATGGCGCACGTAACACTGATGAATCCAATGGCACAAGTGAACGTAGAAGTGTGACGGCGGACACTAAAAACACGAAACGACGTCACACACACGAGACACTGATGGCGATGATCTCTGGCACGCGAAAGTCCACGTAGCGTGTGTGAGTCCGGGGACCTGCCAAGGGGGGAAGAAGGGTGAGGGGGGGTGGAGAAGGTGGAGAGGGGAGAACAAAGATGCCAATGGCTGAGGAGGTGGGTTGGAGGAGTAGAGGGACAGGGGAGGGGAAGCCCGGGGAAGGAGTGGGGAGGAAGGGAGGAGGGAGGGAGTGCGCCCAAAGGAACAGACACAGGAAGAGGGAGGGAGGATCAAAGTTGGTAGGAGGGGTAAATGGAGGGGAGGAGGACATCATCAGGGAGGGAGAGCTGGCGGAAGCCACCTTGGGAGAGGGTAAGGAGGGTGGAGAGATGGAGACCAGGTGGGACGTGGGAATACAGGCGCGGCAGCGGGTGGGGGTGGTAGAAGATGGGCGAGACAAACGGGTGAGGAGGATCGAGTTTGCGGGAGGTGTACAGGATCTGTATCCTTTCAAGGAAAAGGAGGAGGTGGGGGAAGGGGATGAGATCGTACAGGATCCACGTGGGGGAGGGGAGACGGATGTGACAGGCGAGGCGGAGAGCATGGCGTTCAAGGATTTGAAGGGATTTATAAAAGGTAGGGGGGCGGAGATCCAGGCCGAATGGGGGTAACAAAGGATAGGGCGGATGAGGGATTTATAGTTGTGGAGGATTGTGGAGGGGTCTAGACCCCACGTACGGCCGGAAAGGAGCTCGAGGAGACGGAGTAGGGAACATGCCTTGGCTTGGATTGTCCGGAGATGGGGAGTCCAGGAGAGGCGACGGTCGAGGGTGACGCCAAGGTACTTAAGGGTGGGAGTGAGGGCGATAGGACGGCCATAGATGGTGAGATAGAAATCAAGGAGGCGGAAGGAATGGGTGGTTTTGCCTACAATGATCGCCTGGACAACACTCACCCTCCGAGCAAAATTTATTTGGGACGCGGCAGTAAGCTAAACTGGGGACAGGCGGCTTTGCCAAATGGCGGTAGTTTTCCACTACAAAATCTCTGAACATGAAGCATTAACCTTCTGAAAATAGTAACATTTAATAAAGAGCATTGTCTTAGGAGAGGTATCTTACTGACGGTATTTGAAAAGTGTTCTATATTTGCAGTACTCGTCCTATTGTTCTGAGATACCTGTGCCTGACGCGGCCGAAAGTGCTGCTTGGACGGAGGCGACGGCGTCGGCCACCTGCTGGACTGAGGTGACATCTAGCGGCAGCACGCGCAACCTGGAGGAGCAGTCTGCGGCGAGTCTGCGCGCACCGGGACCCTCAGGGAACAGGCAGCCCGCGAACACTGGCACCCCCAGAGCGTCCAGACGGCGCGCCAGTTCGTGCCCGAGGCCCGTGTCGCAGCCTGCGCAGCACCTCAGAATTAGAAAATATGCCGCTGCTCACAAGGGAAACTCCTCATCACACCTCCCTCAGATTTAGTGGTAAGACGGCCCAGAGGATAGCCTGTCAAAAAACCGGACACAGATCATGCATGAAAACAGGAAGAGGGTATACTGAACTATGAGAAAAGAAGCAAATAGAAACAGTCAGTGGTCTAAGTTCGAGATTATTTCCATCGAGCATAGCTCGTGTGGTTACGGAGTTGGTCTCCAAAGCATGAGATCTGTGTTCAGAACTCCCTCGTGCACCTTAATTTTCTTTTTCTTTCACCATATTATGAACAGTCTGTCCAGTCATCGACGCCTCTGTTCGCCGTATTCAAATCTGTGTCTGTGTCGTGGTATAACGTCCGTTTGCAACAGGAATGTGTAAGGAAAGGATCTGCAGACGTACGTGCCTCCTATTTGTACTACACAACTACCACATGTTATGAGTCTTCGTTTCGTTTTGGAAGTTTTGACTCTTGAATTTCTCTGTTGTAACGTAGTTTACAACCGTTTATTTGTTGTTTTAATTTCTGCGAGAGGTCTAGGACATCTAGCCTGGTCTCCCTATTCATCACATTTACTTGCCACGGTAAAATACAGGGTGATTCAAAAAGAATACCACAACTTTAGGAATTTAAAACTCTGCAACGACAAAAGGCAGAGCTAAGCACTATCTGTCGGCGAATTAAGGGAGCTATAAAGTTTCATTTAGTTGTACATTTGTTCGCTTGAGGCGCTGTTGACTAGGCGTCAGCGTCAGTTGATGCTAAGATGGCGACCGCTCAACAGAAAGCTTTTTGTGTTATTGAGTACGGCAGAAGTGAATCGACGACAGTTGTTCAGCGTGCATTTCGAACGAAGTATGGTGTTAAACCTCCTGATAGGTGGTGTATTAAACGTTGGTATAAACAGTTTACAGAGAATGGGTGTTTGTGCAAAGGAAAAAGTTCTGGACGGCCGAGAACGAGTGATGAAAATGTAGCACGCATCCAGTAAGCATTTGTTCGCAGCCCAGGAAAATCGACTCGCAGAGCTAGCAGAGAGCTGCAAATTCCACAATCAATTATTTATTGGCACTTATCTGTCTGTAACTACCTGAACGTCAACTACCCGAGGCGATGGATCGGCCGCCAGGCAGCCCGTGACAGAGCACTTCATCACTGGCCTCCAAGAAGTCCTGATCTTACCCCCTGCGATTTTTTCTTATGGGGGTATGTTAAGGATATGGTGTTTCGGCCACCTCTCCCAGCCACCATTGATGATTTGAAACGAGAAATAACAGCAGCTATCCAAACTGTTACGCCTGATATGCTACAGAGAGTGTGGAACGAGTTGGAGTATCGGGTTGATATTGCTCGTGTGTCTGGAGGGGGCCATATTGAACATCTCTGAACTTGTTTTTGAGTGAAAAAAAAACCTTTTTAAATACTCTTTGTAATGATGTATAACAGAAGGTTATATTATGTTTCTTTCATTAAATACACATTTTTAAAGTTGTGGTATTCTTTTTGAATCACCCTGTATTCTACCACGTGACTCATATTCTGTAACTAGTGTACAATACGACAATTTTCAAGACTAAAGAAGGAGAACAGACACGTCAATAACCGGACGGACAGTTCACAATTACCGAGCGAGGTGGCGCAGTGGTTAGACACTGGACTCGCATTCGGGAGGACGACGGTTCAATCCCGCGTCCGGCCATCCTGATTTAGGTTTTCCGTGATTTCCCTAAATCGCTCCAGGCAAATGCCGGGATGGTTCCTTTGAAAGGGCACGGCCGACTTCCTTCCCCGTCCTTCCCTAATCCGATGAGACCGATGACCTCGCTGTCTGGTCTCCCCCAAAACAACCCAACCCCAACCTGTGCATAGTTCCATCCAGTACCATTGAAGTTATTCGCAGAAGTTCACAATTTTGTAATAAAAAAAAGCACAAAGAAGATTTGAACATGGTTCTCCCGCATTGCAGCCCAACGCCGTGACCACCGACCACGACAGGGCGGCTGTTGCACTCTATTCGATGATACATGTGCTGAACTTGGAGGGTAAACTTTTCTTTTTCACTGTTCAGTTTACATTCTTCCTGTTTTCAGGGTTGATCTATGCTCTGTTTTTGACGGGCTATACATTGGGTAATTTCACCACTAAATCTGAGGGGAGTGCGATGGGGAGTTTCCCTTGTCAGAGCCAACATTTATAGTAAGAGATATGTCACAAACTACCTTGTCGTCGCGTTTCTTACAATAAACTTTCTAGTCTCGTTAAAAATATGTTCCTTCCTCAACTGAGAAACCCTAGTACTTAGAAGCCTCCATTCTACAGCTGTCTTCCTTAACATACTTCAGAGGTTTTTGTGAACTCCAGTGTCCCTACCACACGACTTGAATTAATGCACACGGATGACAAAAGTCACGGGATACCTCTTAATATCCTTTAGCCTGGAGTAGTGCAGCAACTCGATGTGGCATACCCTCACCAAGTCGTTGGAAGTCCCATGCAGAAATATTGATCCATTTTGCCTATAGCCGTCTGTAATTACTAACGCGAATTCTTTACAGATGAATGGAAAAACTGGTAGAAGCCGACCTCGGAGAAGATCAGTTTGGGTTCCGTAGAAATGTTGGAACACTTGAGGCAAAACTGACCCTACGACTTATGTTAGAAAATAGATTAAGGAAAGGCAAACCTACGTTTCTAGCATTTCTAGACTTAGAGAAAGCTTTTGACAACGTTAACTGGAATATTCTCTTTCAAATTCTGAAGGTGTCAGGGGTAAAATACAGGGAGCGAAAGGCTATTTACAATTTGTACAGAAACCAGATGGCAGTTATAAGAGTCGAGGGACATCAAAAGGGAAGCAGCGGTTGGGAAAGGAGTGAGACAGGGTTGCAGCCTATCCCCGATGTTATTAAATCTGTTACATTGAGCAAGCAGTGAAGGAAACAAAAGAAAAATTCGGTGTAGGTATTAAAATCCATGGAGAAGAAATAAGAACCTTGAGGTTCGCCGAAGACATTGTAATTCTGCCGGACAACAAAGGACTCCGAAGAGCAGTTGAACGGAATGGACAGTGTCTTGAAAGGAGGATATAAGATGAACATCAACAAAACCAAAACGATGATAATGAAATGTAGTCGAATTAAGTCGTGTGATGCTGAGAGAATTAGATTAGGAAATGAGACTTAAAGTAGTAAAGGAGTTTTGCTATTTGGGGAGCAAAATAACTGATGATGGTCGAAGTAGAGAGGATATAAAATGTAGATTGGCAATGGCAAGGAAAGCGTTTATGAAGAAGAGAAATTTGTTAACATCGAGTATAGTTTGAAGTGTCAGGAAGTCTTTTCTGAAAGTTTTTGTATGGAGTGTAGCCATGTATGGAAGTGAAACATGGACGGTAAATAGTTTGGACAAGAAGAGAATAGAAGCTTTCGAAATGTGGTGCTACAGAAGAATGCTGAAGATTAGATGGGTAGATCACATAACTAATGAGGAAGTATTGAATAGGATTGGGGAGAAGAGAAGTTTGTGGCACAAGTTGACCAGAAGAAGGGGTCGGTTGGTAGGACATATTCTGAGGCATCAAGGGATGACCAATTTAGTATTGGAGGGCAGCGTGGAGGGTAAAAATCGTAGAGGGAGACCAAGAGATGAATACTCTAAGCAGATTCAGAAGGATGTAGGTTGCAGTAGGTACTGGGAGATGAAGAAGCTTGCACAGCATAGAGTAGCATGGAGAGCTGCATCAAACCAGTCTCAGGACTGAAGACCACAACAACAACAACAATTACGAAAGTGTTCCCGGTGCAGGATATTGGCACGAACTTACTTCCGTCCCACAGATGTTCGATGTGATTCATGTCAAACGATCTGGGTGGCCAAATCATTCACTCGATTTGTCCAGAATGTTGTTTAAACCAGGCGCGAACAATTGTGGCTCGGTGACAACGAATGGCTGTAAATGTCTCCAAATAGCCGAACATAGCCATTTACTGTCATTAATCGATTCATTTGGGCCAGATGACCCAATCCATTCCACGTAAAGACAGCCCAGACCACTATGGAGCCACCACAAGCTTACACAATGCGTTGTTGACAATTTGGCTCCATCTCTTCGTGGAGTCTGCGCCACACTCTAGCCCTAGCATCAGTTCTTACTAACTGAAATCGGGACTCATCTGACCAGGCTAAGGTTTTCCAGTCGTCTAGGGTCCAATTGATATGGTCAAAAGCCCAGGAAAGGCACTGCAGACGATGTCGTGCTGTTAGCAAGGGACTAGCGTGCATCGTCTGCCGCCATAGGCCATTAACGCCGACTATCGGCGGATATGTTTGTCGTAAACCTGATGTTGATTTCTTCGGTTGTTTCGCGCATTGTTGCTTGTCTGTTAGCACTGACAACTCTACGCAAACGGCTCTGCTCGTAAAGCAAAGGCCATCGGCCACTGCATTGTCTGCGTTGGGACGTAATGCCTGAAATTGGTATTCTAGGCGCACGCTTGCCACTGTGGATCTCGGAGTATTGAATTCCCTATCGATAACTACCATTCCTCGTTCGAAGTCTGTTAATTCCCGTCGTGCGGCGGTAATCACGTCGGAAAGTTTTTCGCATCAACTGGGGCAAAAACGTAATACTGCGTTATCTAATACTGAGGAAGCTGTTAATACGAATAGTAACCAAGACTGGTGTGATTTTTCGGTCTGATTACGTCTGTTTTGTCACTGTCTGTCAGAGAAACGAAACAGACTTTTCAAATATTGCAGCAGTTGTAGCACACGCCAATAAGCGAGACAGTTTTGGCACAAATGGTCATTCTCATCTTCCTCATTGACGTAAATAACACGACAAAATATAAATCTAGAAGTACCAATATCAAATGCCTATTAGTCCTACTGCAAGCAAAAAATTTTATGTTAAGAAATAGTTTTACATTTCATTGATATGCTCCAGTTTCTCAACCATGAGATCGAAAAGTAGTAGTAATAGGAAATTTTCATATATAAATTTGGAATCGTCATATTATTCTTTATAATTTGTGTGATGTCCCCGTTTCTTCTCCTTTCTCGTTCTAACAAACAATCTTGTCATCACTAATTCTGTAATGAATCCTGTCGTAGTCAAAACTTATTCTCCAGTTAACATCACTAACCCTGCCAGAATCAGCAGTTTAGTTAACCTGCGTTTATTCTCCGGTTAGGCATTATTACGTGTTCCTACAACGCAGTTCCGCAGTACTCCGAGAATAGAACTTAACAGGCTGCTAACTGGGGACTGTGTAACTGGCTCTGGCTCTGAGCACTATGGGACTTAACATCTATGGTCATCAGTCCCCTAGAACTTAGAACTACTTAAACGTAACTAACCTAAGGACAGCACACAACACCCAGTCATCACGAGGCAGAGAAAATCCCTGGCCCCGCCGGGAATCGAACCCGGGAACCCGGGCGTGGGAAGCGAGAACGCTACCGCACGACCACGAGCTGCGAACCGATGTGTAACTGGCCCTTAGTAGTGTAGCGTTCTGGCAAAATTTTTCTCTAAGAATTTCATTTTCTTCGATACACCGAGTCAGTTCTGTTTTACTCGATGGCATGCCGTCTATTACTATGAACTGTGACCTTTGTGACAGGAAATCGCAAATCCAGCGGCAGAATTGAGGCGTTATTCCATATGCACACAGTTTGGTTGGAAGACGATTGGGAGGAACATAAGAACTATATGGCGAGCTCCACTTTAATCTCGGAAGCAAGACTGGCAGTTCAAATGGTTCAAATGGCTCTGAGTACTATGGGACTTAACTTCTGAGGTCATCAGTCCCCTAGAACTTAGAACTACTTAAACCTAACTTAACCTAAGGACATCACATACATTCATGCCCGAGGCAGGATTCGAACCTGCGACCGTAGCGGTCGCGCGGTTCGAGACTGTAGTGCCTAGAACCGCTCGGCCACTGCGGCCGACGACTGGCAGTCTTTACCATTTCCTCTAGCCGTCCGAAACCAGAGAGAATATCCTCTGATCCATAGCGACACACGTCATTGGTACCAAATGAGTCACCACCTGCAGCTGGCTGCACCCTGTACCCTTCATGGCATCCGCAAGCACCCTTTTCACATCCGAATGACTCCCTCCGGTATACACACGGAGTGCACACTGGCTTCCCCTCTTTGGCAGCCATGTTCCTACGGGGCCCCATTACACACCTAACATTGGAGTTCCCAACTACCAGCAAACCCATCGTCTGTGAATGCCCAAATCTTGCGAGCCGAGAAGCTTCCTCTGGCACAGGGTGGACGACTGCATCCGGCTTAGAGGCATCGTCGGCCACACACGTCCCTCGCATCCCTGCGTCTGACCTGCCACAGTGACGCCCCTTGGCAGCAGCCTCAAGCTGTTTGACGGAAGCCGACGTAGCCCGGAGCTGTGAGCGACGGGTCGCCAACTCAGCTTGCATCTGTACACAGCAATCACAGTTCCTGCCTATTACTGCATTCGCTCCTGTTCGAAGCTTGTAAAAGTATGTAACAAACGAACAGTGTATTCGAGTTATTAGAAGCAGGAGTTCAAAGTGCTCTCTCTTTGACCGTGTAACCGACACTGAGCTACACAAACCAAAACAAAGAAAAGTCTATACAACACGAGGGTCGATAACAACGGCGATAGTGTATGCTACGCTATTATTAAACTACAAATAAAAGGTTGTTTCACCAACTGCGACATGGTCGCATATACAAACAGTCCAATACTGTCAAATGTTTTTTATTCCAGTCTTTGATCACAATTTGAATTCTTTAGACGATGACCGATTTCAGTCCGTAATGACCATCCTCAGATCTTTTTTACACCATGGCCTTATCACTTTAGGACATGGTGTAAAAAAGATCTGAGGATGGTCATTACGGAATGAAACCGGTCATCGTCTAAAGAATTCATATTGTGATCAAAGACTAGAATAAAAAACATTTGATAAAAGGTTTTGCCTAGTAAGCACTAGGAGAAGCAAGAAATTACTCAGGTATCTCTAAATAAGTCGCTACTGTTGGAAGCTCGTAAAAATATACAACAAACGAACGGTGTACTCGCTATATTAGTAGCAGGAGCATCAGGTGCTCTGTCTCTGACGGTCTATCCGACACAGTTTTAAGGAAGAAGGTGTTTTATGACAATAGATCAGTAACGTTGGAGAATGGCTGCTTTGTTTACACACATGCAATATGACCAAGGATGGCGACACAGATGTAAAACCTCCAGAGGCAATGACAGAGTCAGTATCTTGAAAATAACTTCGTGAGAAAATTATTTCTCATTTAGCAAGTACAACTAAAACACCACACACACACTCACTCACACACACACACACACACACACACACACACACACACACACACACACGCGTGCGCGCACGCACGCACACACACACACTGGTAGGTTGTTTATCATAATACGCAAGTATAATTACAGATATCCATGAAAATGCTTCCAAAATTAAATTGTACTATTTCTCATAAGAAATTAGGTTACATACACTTTGCAAGCACAGTGGACCTTCCGTTTAAGTACTTCCAAATCTAAATTGTCTGTGTTACTTATTAAAGTCCAATAACTTGTATTCTTCAAGCAGACCTTATTAACCATGAATGTTCAACAGCATAACCACACTTGCAAGCACTATGACACTTCAAATTAAATATTTATGCCTCTAAATAGTCTGTATAATTCATTAACATACACATGTCTCACTTACTGGCACAACTTAATTAATTTATAAGGTTAGTAGGCGACTGTACTTCGATCTTTCTACCATACATTTAAGTGAGCTAAAGACGTAGATAATGGTAGCAAAACACACAAATACGCGCTACTGTAGATCTAACGTACAGCACCAAGAATTAGGAAAATGAACAATGTTTGTCCCACACCAAAAAACTCCACAGATTTGAAAGTCAGTCAAACATTACAGTAAACCAATTGTAGGGATTAAATTCATTTTACAGATCTAAAGTTTTTCTCCTTGTGTCCTGACACAGTGGAAAACTGTATTCTTTTCATACCCAGTGTAATACTGCATAATGTTGTTTACTCAGTATGGTAAATATTATAGCTTTTCAGTCCTTCTATAATGTATAATATACAGTTGTTGTCTCATTAAAATAAGGAGTCCAGAGAGAGAGGAAGTTTTAATCATCATTATGTGTTTACACAGACAACAAAATCGGGTACCTCTCTAGCCGAAAGTTAGCATCACTGCTTTCAGATGGATACATTATTACACTGGTGAACAGAAAATAGATTAGATTAATGAATGAGAAATTGAATCGTAAACCTATTCCTCTCTCTGTCTTTCTCTCTCGCTCTCTCTTCTCCTTTCTCTCTATTTCTCTCTCCTCTCTCTCTCTCTGTTTCATCTCTTTCCCCCCTCCCTCTATCTCTCTCTCTTTTTCTCTGACACTCAATTCGTCTTTCCTTAATCCAGCACCATTTCTGTTGATTAGTGAAGTATTGTATCTGTTATTTGTAGGGAATTCTGAGATATTAAAGTATGTACATCACTCCTGGTTACAGATACAGTTGTACAAAATTGTTAAGGCTTTCGTGGCCACTTGTTGACAAACTGCCTATTGGCTTCTGTCTCGGGTTCTTCGGCCGACGTTCATCTAATGATTTTTCTGCCATACATTCCCAGAGTGTCGGACAGAATCGGCCGTATATTGCGCAAACATGGCGTAAAGACGATTTTCAAACCGACAAGGATGATCAAAGAGTGTCTTAGATCGGCGAAGGAGAAAAGAGACCCACTTGCAATGTCGGGAATATACCGTATACCATGCACATGCGGAAAAGTTTATGTCGAAATGACTGGACGATCCATCAACACCAGGATCAAAGAGCATAAGCGACATTGCAGGTTGGGACAGGTGGAGAAATCGGCCGTGGCAGAGCACGCACTGAATGAGACCGACCACGTAATAAAATTCGCCGACACGGAAGTTCTGGCTGTAGAGAAGCATTATCACACGCACTTGTTCAGAGAAGCTGTAGAAATACAAAAACATGCGGTTTGAACAAGAAAGAGGAAAGCCTTAAGGTCAACGGATCCTGGCTTCCCGTACTGCAGCGAAAGACCGTCGCAGGTAGCAAGAGGAGAACCGCACCGGAAACGACCGCGGAGAAGCCCTCGGACGTTGTCGCGCCAGGTACATATAGTCTTCGCCCGCGAGCTCGGCTCCAGTTCACCACCGGCAATGGAGGGTGAAGCTTTGACAATGCCAGCCACTCGTGCTGGCGAAACGTCAGAAAAATCATTAGATGAACGTCGGCCGAAGAACCCGAGACAGAAGCCAATAGGCAGTTTGTCAGTTACAGTTGTGCTGTAATATGAGCCCAGTGTTAAAGTTGTTATATTTCTCTATGTAGCAGGAAAGGGTAATGGGTAAGAGGTAACAGGTAACAAGTAATGGTAAAAAGGTATCAGGTATTGGCAGTGGGCAATGGGTATGGGTAGCAGGTTCACTGTACCTTTGTTGTTTACTATTTCCCATTCGCCATCTATTATGCACTCTTTATTACATACCATTTTTTGATATAGTTACAATTGTTACACTTTTTAGGTAACAGGATGATGTGAAATAGGTAACCAGTAATGGTGAACAGTCAATGTTAAACTGTTAATAGTATAATGTAAATGGTAAATGGCAAATAGCAGAAAGTAAACAGTGAATGGTAAATGGTAAAAGAAACACGGTAAACAGTGAACAAAAAGTTTATACAAGAAATAAGTTATTGGGAACAGTAAATGGGTGTCAGGTAATGGGTATTGTGTACCAGGTATTGGGTGACAGGCATTGGGTAAAGAGTAATCGGCACTTCATACTCTTCACCATTTGCCGTTTACTGATCTCAACTAAACGAGGTGGCACAGTGGTTAGCACAGTGGACTCGAATTTGGAAGGACGGTGGTTCAAACCCGCGTCCGGCCATCCTGATTTAGGTTTTCCGTGATTTCCCTAAATCGCTTCAGTAAAATGCCGGGATGGATCCTTTGAAAGGGCACGGCCGGTTTCCTTCCTCATCCTTCCCTAATCCGAGCTTGTGCTCTGTCTCTAATGACCTCTTTGTCGATGGACATTAAACACTAATTTCCCGCTCCTCCTTTACTGACAACCGTTTACTATTTTCTGTTTGCCATTTGCTGTATATCATTCACGTAAGTTGTTCGCTGCTTATGATTATCCATTCATCCTTCAACGTTTACCATTCACCATTTCCCCTTCAGCACTTGCCATTCAAGGTTTAGCATTACCCAGTACCTGTTTACCATCGCCTTTTACCTGTTACCCATAACCTGTTAGCCATTAAAAGTTACCTGTTTCTCACAATGCAAGTATCATCTGTAACAAATTGCCCTGAAACTGTAACAACTGCAATAATTAACTCATGTTACTGCATGAAAGAAGTGCAGTGTCAACATGGTCTAGAGGTAGCGTATTTGACGACGTTCTTGGCCTCACCATTTAAATTTTGAATAAAAATCAGCTATGACAGCCGAAGACTTCTGGCATAAGAAGTCACCCTCATCCTGCCAACGGCCTTGTCGAAGAAGGCGCCGGAGCGGAGAGACGTTTACGGCACTTTCTTGCCCATGGGATAGGAAAGGGAGAAGAAACAGTAATGATCAGTGGCATGACGATGCAAAAGGCATCCACTCCATTACAAACACATAATGCTTATGCACAGGACATGTGGCCTGTGATTGGAAAGCGTCATGGTTATTTCACTATTGGCAAAAGATTCCGGTATAGTTCCCCATTCGGTTCTCCGTAAGTGGACTGCCAAGCTGGAGATGACCATGAGATAAAGATGACAGAATAACGTTCCACGAGTCGGGTCGCGCAATGTCACATGCTTGAACGTAGTAGGGAAGCTAGAAAATCTGAAAAGGGAAATGCTAAGGCTCAATCTAGATATAGCGGGGTCAATGAAGTGAAATGGAAATAAGACAAAGTTTTTTTGTCAGATGATTACAGTGTAATATCAACATTAGTGGAAATTAATGTAACGAGAGCTGGTTTCGTTACGAATAGGAAGATAGGGCAGAGAGAGGGTTACTGCGAACATCTCAGAGATTACCAGAATCGACAGCAAACCAACAACGATAACGATACTTCAAGTATACATGCTGACATCACAAGCAGAAGATGAAGAAATAGAGAAGATATTGAACGGGTAATTCTGTATGTAACGGGAGATGAAAATCTAATAGTCATTGGGTATTGAAACGTGGTTGTAGGGCAAGAACTATAAGAAGGAGTTACTGGAAAATACGGGCTTGGCACTTGGAATGAGAGAGGAGACAGACTAACTGGCTTCTGCCGTACAGATCAGCATGTGATAACGAATACTCTGTTCGAGAATCTCAGGAGGAGGTAGTATACGTGAAAAAGGCCGAGAGAGACGGGATGATGCGAGTTATATTACATCATGGTCAGGGAGACATTCTGAAACCCGACATTGGATTATAAGGCGTACCCAGGAGAAGATACAGGCAATTTGGATGTGATGAAGAGAAGCTGAAATTTAAGAGACTAGTCACGAATAATCGAAGCGCAAGGATGTGGGATACAGAAATACTGAGGAATAAAGAGCTAAGCTTCATGTTCTCTGAAGCGATAAGTACTGAAATAATGAGTAACTCAGCATAATGAGTAACAGCAGACTTTTCAGTAGTTGCAGGGGCAACTGTCAATACTGATCTGCCCTTGTAACACTAACCAAAACAGCCTTGCTGTGATGGTACTGCGAACGGCTGAAAGCAAAGGGAAACTACGACCGTAATTTGTCCCGAGGGCATGCAGCTTTACTGTATGGTTAAATGATGATAGTGTCCTCTTGGGTAAAATATTCCGGAGGTAAAATAGTTCCCCATTCGGATCTCCGGGCGGAGACTACTCAGGAGGACGTCGTTATCCGGAGAAAGAAAACTGGCGTTCTACGGATCGGAGAGTGGAATGTCAGATCCCTTAATCGGGCAGGTACGTTAGAAAATTTAAAAATGGAAATGGATAGATTAGTGTTAGATATAGTGGGAATTAGTGAAGTTCGGTGGCAGGAGGAACAAGACTTCTAGTCAGGTGAATACAGGGTTATAAATACAAAATCAAATAGGGGTAATGCAGGAGTAGGTTTAATAATAAACAGGAAAACAGGAATGCGGGTAAGCTACTACAAACAGCATAGTGAACGCATTATTGTGACCAAGATAGAAACCAAGCCCACGCCTACCACAGTAGTACAAGTTTACATGCCAATTAGCTCCGCAGATGACGAAGAGATTGATGAAATGTATGATGAGATAAAAGAAATTATTCAGGTAGTGAAGTGAGGCGAAAATTTAATAGCCATGGGTGACTGGAATTCGATAGTAGGAAAAGGGAGAGAAGTAAACGTAGTAGGTGAATATGTATTGGGGTGAAGAAATGAAAGAGGAAGCCACCTGGTAGAATTTTGCACAGAGCATAACTTAATCATTGCGAACACTTGGTTCAAGAATCATGAAAGAAGGTTGCATACATGGAAGAAGCCAGGAGATACTATAAGGTATCACATTATATAATGGTAAGACAGAGATTCAGGAACCAGGTTTTAAATTGTAAGATATTTCCAGGGGCAGATGTGGACTCTGACCACAATCTATTGGTTATGAACGGTAGATTAAACTGAAGAAACTGCAAAAAGGTGGGAATTTGAGGAGATGGGTCTTGGATAAACTGAAAGAACCAGGGGTTGTAGAGAGCTTCAGGGAGAGCATTAGGGAACGACTGATAAGAATGGGGGAAAGAAATACAGTAGAAGAAGAATGGGTAGCTTTGAGAGAAGAAAGTAGTGAAGGCAGCAGAGGATCAAGTAGGTAAAAAGACGAGAGCTAATAGAAATCCTTGGGTAACAGAAGGGATATTGAATTTAATTGATGAAAGGAGAAAATATAAAAATGCACTGAATGAAGCAGGCAAAAAGCAATACAAACTTTTCAGAAATGAGATCGACAGGAGGTGCAAAATGGATAAGCAGGGATGGCTAGAGGACAAATGTAAGGATGTAGAGGCACATATCACTAGGGGTAAGATAGATACTGCCTACAGGAAAGTTAAAGAGACCTTTGGAGAAAAGAGATCCACTTGTATGAATATCAAGAGCTCAGATGGAAACCCAGTTCTAAGCAAAGAAGTGAAATGGTTCAAATGGCTCTAAGCACTATCTGAGGTCATCAATCCCCTAGAACTTAGAACTACTTAAACCTAACTATCCTAAGGACATCACACACATCCATGCCCGAGGCAGGATTCGAACCTGCAACCGTAGCGGTCGCCCGGTTCCAGACTGAAGCGCCTAGAACCGCTCGACCACACTTGCCGGCAAAGAAGTGAAAGCAGAAAGGTGGGAGGAGTATATAGAGGGTCTATACAAGGGCGATGTTCTTGTGGACAATATTATAGAAATGGAAGAGGATGTAGATGAAGATGAAATAGGAGATACACTCTTGGAAATTGAAATAAGAACACCGCGAATTCATTGTCCCAGGAAGGGGAAACTTTATTGACACATTCCTGGGGTCAGATACATCACATGATCACACTGACAGAACCACAGGCACATAGACACAGGCAACAGAGCATGCACAATGTCGGCACTAGTACAGTGTATATCCACCTTTCGCAGCAATGCAGGCTGCTATTCTCCCATGGAGACGATCGTAGAGATGCTGGATGTAGTCCTGTGGAACGGCTTGCCATGCCATTTCCACCTGGCGCCTCAGTTGGACCAGCGTTCGTGCTGGACGTGCAGACCGCGTGAGACGACGCTTCATCCAGTCCCAAACATGCTCAATGGGGGACAGATCCGGAGATCTTGCTGGCCAGGGTAGTTGACTTACACCTTCTAGAGCACGTTGGGTGGCACGGGATACATGCGGACGTGCATTGTCCTGTTGGAACAGCAAGTTCCCTTGCCGGTCTAGGAATGGTAGAACGATGGGTTCGATGACGGTTTGGATGTACCGTGCACTATTCAGTGTCGCCTCGACGATCACCAGTGGTGTACGGCCAGTGTAGGAGATCGCTCCCCACACCATGATGCCGGGTGTTGGCCCTGTGTGCCTCGGTCGTATGCAGTCCTGATTGTGGCGCTCACCTGCACGGCGCCAAACACGCATACGACCATCATTGGCACCAAGGCAGAAGCGACTCTCATCGCTGAAGACGACACGTCTCCATTCGTCCCTCCATTCACGCCTGTCGCGACATCACTGGAGGCGGGCTGCACGATGTTGGGGCGTGAGCGGAAGACGGCCTAACGGTGTGCGGGACCGTAGCCCAGCTTCATGGAGACGGTTGCGAATGGTCCTCGCCGATACCCCAGGAGCAATAGTGTCCCTAATTTGCTGGGAAGTGGCGGTGCGGTCCCCTACGGCACTGCGTAGGATCCCACGGTCTTGGCGTGCATCCGTGCGTCGCTGCGGTCTGGTCCCAGGTCGACGGGCACGTGCACCTTCCGCCGACCACTGGCGACAACATCGATGTACTGTGGAGACCTCACGCCCCACGTGTTGAGCAATTCGGCGGTACGTCCACCCGGCCTCCCGCATGCCCAATATACGCCCTCGCTCAAAGTCCGTCAACTGCACATACGGTTCACGTCCACGCTGTCGTGGCATGCTACCAGTGTTAAAGACTGCGATGGAGCTCCGTATGCCACGGCAAACTGGCTGACACTGACGGCAGCAGTGCACAAATGCTGCGCAGCTAGCGCCATTCGACGGCCAACACCGCGGTTCCTGGTGTGTCCGCTGTGCCGTGCGTGTGATCATTGCTTGTACAGCCCTCTCGCAGTGTCCGGAGCAAGTATGGTGGGTCTGACACACCGGTGTCAATGTGTTCTTTTTTCCATTTCCAGGAGTGTATGATACTGCGTGAAGAGTTTGACAGAGCACTGAAAGACCTAGGTCGAAACAAAGCCCCAGAAGTAGACAACATTCCATTAGAACTACTGACAGCCTTGGGAGGGCCAGTCCAGACAAAACTCTACCGTCTGGTGAGCAAGATGTACGAGACAGGCGAAATACCCTCAGACTTCAAGAAGAATATTATAATACCAATCCCAAAGAAAGCAAGTGTTGACAGATGTGAAAATTACCGAACTATCAGTTTAATAAGCCATGGCTGCAAAATACTAACACGAATTCCTTACAGACGAATGGAAAAACTGGTAGAAGCCGACCTCGGGGAAGATCAGTTTGGATTCCGTACAAATGGTGTAACACGTGAGGCAATACTGACCCTACGACTTTTCTTAGAAGCTAGATTAAGGAAAGGCAAACCTACGTTTCTAGCATTTCTAGATTTAGAGAAAGCTTTTGACAACGTTGACTGGAATATTCTCTTTCAAATTCTGAAGGTGACAGGCGTAAAACACAGGGAGCGAATGGCTATTTACAATTTGTACAGAAACCAGATGGCAGTTATAAGAGTCGAGGGACATGAAAGGGAAGCAGTGGCTGGGGAGGGAGCGAGACAGGGTTGTAGCCTATCCCCGATATTATTCAGTCTGTATATTGAGCAAGCAGTCAAGGAAACAAAAGAAAAATTCGGAGTTGGATTTAAAATCCATGGAGAATAAATAAAAACTTTGAGGTTCGCCGATGATATTGTAATTGTGTCAGAGACAGCAAAGGACGTGGGAGAGCAGCTGAACGGAATGGACCGTGTCTTGAAAGGAGGATATAAGATGAACATCAACAAAAGCAAAACGAGAATACATCGGGTAATGCTGCGGGAATTAGATTAGGAAGTCAGATGCTTAAAGTAGTTTTGCTATTTGGGGAGCAAAATAACTGATGATGGTCGAAGTAGAGAGGATATAAAATGTAGACTGGCAACGACAAGGAAAACGTTTCTCAAGAAGAGAAATTTGTTAACATCGAGTATATAGTGTCAGGAAGTAGTTTCTGAAAGTATTTGTATGGAGTGTAGCCATGTATGGAAGTGAAACATGGACGATAAATAGTTTGGACAAGAAGAGAATAGAAGCTTTAGAAATGTGGTGCTACAGAAAAATGCTGAAGATTAGATGGGTAGATCACATAACTAAGGAGGAGGTACTGAATAGAAACGGAGAGAAGAGAAATTTGTAGCACAACTTGACTAGAAGAAGGGATCGGTTGGTAGGGCATATTCGGAGGCATCAAGGGAGCTACAATTTAGTACTGGAGGGCAGCGTGGAGAGTAAAAATCGTAGAGGGAGACCAAGAGATGAATAAACTAAACAGATTCAGAAGGATGTATGTTGCAGTAGGTCCTGGGAGGTGAAGAATCCTGCACAGGACAGATTAGCATGGAGAGCTGCATCAAACCAGTCTCTGGACTGAAGACCAAAGCAACAACAATGAGGATTAGTGCAGTAGACTGTACAGTTGCAGAGGGATGGACATCTTTAGAAAGTGCAATAACCAGAGGTTGAAAGTACCGCTTCAGTTGTAAAGTTCTTTTATTATCACACGACAGGTTTCGAGCTCTTGTAAGCCATCTTCAGGTGTCGTAGCGTGGTGCTGTGACCTCCTGGTCTGCGCTCGTAGGTGGCACACCGCGCCTTGTACACGTCCACCGCTGCGCTCGGGGGACACAGCACCAATTTACAACACCTGAAGATGGGGTTATAAGAGCCCGAAACCGGTCGTGTGATAATAAAAGAACTTTACAAGTGAAGCGGTATTTCCATCCTCTGCTATAATGCTCAGTTGCGGACGTTCCACCAACCGGATTGTTTGCAATAACAGAAGTTGGAATGAAAAACGTAAGTACATGGAATGTAACTGGTAAGAAATCATGGATGAGAGGAGAAATACTTCAGTTGCTCGACGGAAGAAAGAAGTAAAGAAATGTTCAAGGAAATTCAGGAATACGGAAATCAAGTCACATAGAAGTGAAATAAACAGGAAGTGCAGGGAAGCTAGGACCAAACGGCTGTATGAAAAATGAGCAGAAATCAAAAAATTAATTGTTGTTGGAAGTAATAACTCAGTGCATAGGAGAGTCAGAGCAACCTTCGGTGTAATTAAGGGCAACTGTGGTAACATTAGGAGTGATATAGGATTTCCACTGTAAATGCACAGGGGGAAGCGGAGAGGTGGAAAGAGTACACTGAAGGCCTCTATGAGAGTGTTGTCCAATGACCTGATAGAAGAAACAGGATTCGATAGGGAAGAGGTAGGGGATCCAGTATTAGAATCAGAATTTGAAAGAGCTTTGGAAGTCTTAAGATCGAATAAGGTAGTTGGGGTAGATAACAGACCCTCTGAAATTCTGGAACTATTAGGGGAGGTGGCAACAAAACGACGACTCAAGTTTGTGTGTAGAATGTATGAGCCTCGCGTTTGTACCATCTGACTATCTTCCACACAATTCCGAAGTTTGCAAGAGTCGACAAGTGCGAGAATTATCACACAGTCAGATTAACTGCCCACGTATCCAAGTTAAATGGAAAAGAAAATTGAGGATGTGTTAGATGACGGTCGATTTGATTTTAGGAAAGGAAAAGGCACCAGAGAGGCAATGCTGACGTTGCGGCTGATAATGGAAGCAAGACTAAAGAAAAATCAAGACACGTTCATCGGATTTTTCGACAATGTCGAATAGTGCAAGACGTTCGAAACCCTGAGAAAAATAGCAGTAAGCTGCAGGGAAAGACGGGTAATATATAATGTGTTCATCAACCAAAAGGAAACAAGACTGGAAGACCAAGAAGGAAGCGCTCGAATTAAAAAGGGTATGAGACTGGGATGTAGGCTTTCGCCCTTGCTGCTCAATCTATGTACCGAAGAAGCAATGACGGAAATGAAAGAAAGGTTGAATAGTAGAATTGAAATTCAAGGTGAAAGATATCAGTGATAAGATTCGCTGATGACATTGCTAACCTCAATGGAAGAAGAATTGGAGGATATGTTGTATGTAATGAACAATCTAATGAGTACAAGATATGGATTGAGTGCAAATCGACGAAACAAGAAATGAGAAGTAGCAGAAATGAGAACAGCGAGAAACTTAACATAAGAACTAAGGAACATGAAGTAGACAGCAAAATAACCCATGGCACACAGAGCAGGGAGGACATAAAACGCAGGCTAGCACTGGTGAAAAGTGTAAGCAGTGTGTCAGAACTCTCCATTACATTGAAAACAATATAGTCAACACTATCCTTTGCATTGTGTAAAATTGGAAATAAGCACTCAGATATAGATAGTAACAATCTGAGGGCGAAACATAGAAGCGCGATTCTAAGCATTGTTGTGAGACGACGTATGTGTGCGAGGGTAGAAGTATCGGTCGACAGGAGAAGGAGGGCGCGTCATGCTGCCCTCACGTCGGTGATGGCAGATCTTACCACACTCAAGGCCTGATTTCATTTGTATAGCCAGGAGGGATTTAGATGGCTTAACTACGCTTGAAGATGGAATTCAAGAGAAAATTCGCAAGCATAGCGCAAAAGCAGTTGCAGGATTGGGCTCTGTTATTCCGAGTTTGCAATAATGTAGGATCGATGTAGATATCGAAATAGACGACAGAGGGATAGAGAAACAATTAAAATCGCTCAAAAGAGGAAAGGCCTCTGGACCTGATGGGATACCAGTTCAATTTTACACAGAGTACGCGAAGGAACTTGCCCCCCTTCTTGCAGCGGTGTACCGTAGGTCTCTAGAAGAGCGTAGCGTTCCAAAGGATTGGAAAAGGGCACAGGTCATCCCCGTTTTCAAGAAGGGACGTCGAACAGATGTGCAGAACTATAGACCTATATCTCTAACGTCGATCAGTTGTAGAATTTTGGAACACGTATTGTGTTCGAGTATAATGACTTTTCTGGAGACAAGAAACCTACTCTGTAGGAATCAGCATGGGTTTCGAAAAAGACGGTCATGTGAAACCCAGCTCGCGCTATTCGTCCACGAGACTCAGAGGGCCATAGACACGGGTTCACAGGTAGATGCCGTGTTTCTTGACTTCCGCAAGGCGTTCGATACAGTTCCCCACAGTCGTTTAATGAACAAAGTAAGAGCATATGGACTATCAGACCAATTGTGTGATTGGATTGAGGAGTTCCTAGATAACAGGACGCAGCATGTCATTCTCAATGGAGAGAAGTCTTCCGAAGTAAGAGTGATTTCAGGTGTGCCGCAGGGGAGTGTCATAGGACCGTTGCTATTCACAATATACATAAATGACCTTGTGGATGACATCGGAAGTTCACTGAGGCTTTTTGCGGATGATGCTGTGGTGTATCGAGAGGTTGTAACAATGGAAAATTGTACTGAAATGCAGGAGGATCTGCAGCGAATTGACGCATGGTGCAGGGAATGGCAATTGAATCTCAATGTAGACAAGTGTAATGTGCTGCGAAAACACAGAAAGATAGATCCTTTATCATTTAGCTACAAAATAGCAGGTCAGCAACTGGAAGCAGTTAATACCATAAATTATCTGGGAGTACGCATTGGGAGTGATTTAAAATGGAATGATCATATAATGTTGATCGTCGGTAAAGCAGATGCCAGACTGAGATTCATTGGAAGAATCCTAAGGAAATGCAATCCGAAAACAAAGGAAGTAGGTTACAGTACGCTTGTTCGCCCACTGCTTGAAAACTGCTCAGCAGTGTGGGATCCGTACCAGATAGGGTTGATAGAAGATATAGAGAAGATCCAACGGAGAGCAGCGCGCTTCGTTACAGGATCATTTAGTAATCGCGAAAGCGTTACGGAGATGATAGATAAACTCCAGTGGAAGACTCTGCAGGAGAGACGCTCAGTAGCTCGGTACGGGCTTTTGTTAAAGTTTCGAGAACATACCTTCACCGAAGAGTCAAGCAGTATATTGCTCCCTCCTACGTATATCTCGCGAAGAGACCATGAGGATAAAATCAGAGAGATTAGAGCCCACACAGAGGCATACCGACAATCCTTCTTTCCACGAACAATACGAGACTGGAATAGAAGGGAGAACCGATAGAGGTACTCAAGGTACCCTCCGCCACACACCGTCAGGTGGCTTGCGGAGTATGGATGTAGATGTAGAATCCCATGTTTTGCTTGTCGGTTAAAGAAGCCTCCTTATCCTCCAAATAATAATTATTATTCTCCACATCTAATTAATAAATATGTTGTGGTTATTAGACGTTAATGTAACTTTGAAATTAAAATAAATCGTTAATCTGGAACGCAGCCATTATTTATACCGATGTCACTGTCATTATCATTGTCTATTATTGGTCATGATGATTTTTGAAGTTTTAAATAGGCTAAATTAATGAAATCCCTTCTCACAAGTTATTTATTAGTTAGCAGGACCCAAACAAACTCCTTTTTATTAAATTCATTCTTAGTAACAATAAGGTTTAGCCGCTGCTGCTGCATGCTGTAAACCATATGGAAAAAGGCAGTCACCTAAGAGCTGAGTGAAAAACTTAGGACCAAAACAGAGACACTGACCCACAACAACATGTAATGTACTCTAATCCAGTAAATTCCGTTGTACAAGGCAGATTCTGTATCACTTGCAAATTATTTTTCAAAATCGCAGTTAGATAGTTTGTTACAGGTTCATTTGTTCCTAGAGTTTTTCATATTCAAATACGGAGTCAGATAGCTTATCCAAATGTTAGTTTTAAGTTTTTCTTGTAATGATCTGTTGAGGGCTTAAACGACAGTGAAACTGACACTCATACAATACGCAGTCAGTGTTATACAGGTTGGATTCCGATTGTTGAGAGCTCAGGTTGCTTATCGAGTCAATTTTCACTGACGGACATAAACAATATTTGTTGTAGTTACGTTATATATTTTCTGCAGGAAAGTCACATATTTGTTGCAGGCAAGAGAAGTCTCCTAGCATCAAACATAGGCCTTAATTTGAGAAAGAAATGTCTGAGAATGTACGTATGTAGTACAGCGTCGTATGGTAGTGAGACATGGGTTGTGGGAAAACCGGAAGAGAAGAGAATCGAAGTGTTTTAAATGTGATGCTACAGGACAAATTGAAAACTAGATGGACCGATAACGTAAGGAATGAGGAGGTTCTCTGCAGAATCGTCGAGAAAAGGAATATGTGGAAAACACTGACAAGGAGAAGGGTCAGGACAATAGCACACGTGTTAAGACATCATGGATTAACTTTCGTGGTACTAAAGAGAGCTGTACAGGGTAAAAGCTGTAGAGGAAAACAGAAATTTGAATCTATCCAGCAAATAACTGAGCACATAGACTATAGGTGCTACACTGAGATGATGAGCGTGGCACAAGAGAGGAAGTCATGGCGGTCCGAATAAAATTAGTCAGAAGACTGGGGACCCATTAAAAAATGATAAATGGTAAAAGATGAATAGTGAACAGAAAATTGCAGATGGTAAACAGTAAATGGTAAATGGTAAACAGTAAATGGTTAAGTATTCCCCTTATGCATTCCAATTACCTTTTACCCATCAACCATTTCTCATTACCCATGACATATTACCCATTACTCTTACCCGTTACCCATCACCTGTTGCCATCCACCCTTTATCCATTCACTGTTACACATTGACCAAAGCCCATTTAGTGTTACCTGTTTACCATTTACTGTTAGCCATTTACCATTACCCTCTACCTGTTACCCATTACCTGTTATTCATTAGCTATTACCTAATGCCTGTTTGTAGTTTTGCCATTCACTGAAAACCTTCCATAGTTGCCGGCCAGGGTGGCCGAGCAGTTCTAGACGCTCCAATCTGGAACCGCGCGACCACTACAGTCGCAGGTTCGAATCCTGCCTCCTTAGGTTCGTTAAGTTTAAGTAGTTCTAAGTTCTAGGGGACTGATGACCTCAGAAGTTGTCCCATAGTGCTCAGAGCCATTTGAACCATTTTTGAACCTTCCATAGTTGACCTCTGTTTACTATTTATCATATATCAGTCAACATTTACAATTATCTGTTTACCACCTATATTTCACATTTAGCATTCACAATTTACCATTCATCATTTACTGTACAGTGTTTACCATTACTCATTACACATTACTGTTACCTGTTACCCAAAAGCTGTAAAAACAATTGACCCACATTACTGTAAAACTGTGATAACTGTAGCTGTAACTTTGAGTGACGTACATACAGGTTTCTATATGCCAGAATTGATTTCAAATAGCAGACACAATATTCCACTAACTAATGGGAGAGAAGTTGGGTTAATGAAAGAAAAATTGAATGCCAGAGAAAGAGAGGGAACAGTGAGAGAAAGAGAAAAGCAGAGAGCGATATATATATATATATATATATATATATATATATATATATATATATATATATAGAGAGAGAGAGAGAGAGAGAGAGAGAGAGAGAGAGAGAGAGAGAGACGTGGGAGAGAAATAGGCTTGTCACTGGGTTCGTCATTCATAAACCTTCTTTTTGTTCACCAGTGGAATACTGTGTCAATCTGAGGAGGTACCAAGAATCAAAGAATCAAACCTTGTTCCTTCCACACTAAAAGCAGCAACGCTTACCATTAAGCTACAGAGGTAACCGATTTTAACAAAGCAGTCGTTTCCAATTTCAGTGATTTCCTAAAGTTGTGTCACATTTTATTTGATAAAAGTATCTTGCATATTCGTTCCAAAAGTTGTGTTGTTTATGAGTGTGGTGGTCTTTCTGTACGTGTTGGTGTTGATTAAACAAAAAACAGTCTTTAAACGTCGTAAAAGTTGTAGGGAGCTTTAGCTCAGACTGGTGAACTTTAAGACAGGCACAGTTCCGATTGTAGCCGTTTATTTTGTACTTAACATCAACAAAGTCCAATCATTTTTTATAGGTGCCATCAATTATACTTTTCTAGAGATACATTATCTTTGCACTCGTTGTAAGTTGGTGGAGAAAAACGGGGTGTTACTCCAAGTTCATGGTAAACTATTACATTCGGAATGCCTATTTATTTGTGTGACTGCCTTGTATTTTAGCTTGGTCAATTTGCTTACTATCTTATAGTCCTAACTTGGAATGTTAGTTATGTGACTTTCTTTACGGTATGGAAACAGCTTTGTGACTCTTAATCTGACATCGACTGCCATGTTTTAAGCACCAGTTTCACGATTTTCAGTGTAAAATAACATTATGATACTTGACTAAAACATTGTGATGCTTGGCGTAAACACTGCACGTTTTTGCCTTGCTGATATTCATTTGCACATATTTCAGCCCACTGTGACACTTGATAACCATTGTAGCTGTGGTAAATAATTAATTTGATCTTCTCTTGTGTCTTACTCTGTGGTATAGCAATTGGACTCTGTACTTCACCAGTGCAGCCATCTGTTGGCTAAGAAAGACAACATAAATCGTCTGTTGATTTCATTTCGCGTTTTGGAAGGAGTATGTTTTGTACTTGTTCTATTATTTTTCTACAAATAATTTGGATATTTTTTAGCATAGCCAAGATGTCGCTACACTGTATTTGGCTTCACTTTAAAGATCGCTAAATATTAGTCTATGATTGGACATAATGCACTGTCTGTGTGTTATTTTGCGTAACTATCACAGAAATAATGCAACTTGGCGCAGTTTGTACGCATCATTTTAATATTACGCCAGAGATGCGTAACTATCTGCGATTCTCACAGTATTAATGTAATTTGACACCACTTTCACGCATCTTTTCAATGCTTTGTTTTGATTGGTTGTTAAGAGGCAGGAGGGGATGCGGGCCCAAAGCAAAATTGAGCTTGTTGTATCATCTTGGGTCCTGATTGGCTGCTTCAATGTAATAATTCACTGTGATTGGCTGGAGACAGGGTAGAAGAAAAGGATTAGATGTTAAGAAGGCTCGTTGCCCCCGCCCCTGCGTGCAGGCTATCGGACTCTTAGTTGTACTTTTCAATCTTATTTAAGCGCAAAATAGGTTGTAATATATATACGAGGGCAGTTCAATAAGTAATGCAACACATTTTTTTTCTCACCCAATTTTGGTTGAAAAAACCGGAAATTTCTTGTGGAATATTTTCAAACATTCCCGCTTCGTCTCGTATAGTTTCATTGACTTCCGACTGGTGGCAGCACTGTACGGAGCTGTTAAAATGGCGTCTGTAACGGATGTGCGTTGCAAACAACGGGCAGTGATCGAGTTTCTTTTGGCGGAAAACCAGGGCATCTCAGATATTCATAGGCGCTTGCAGAATGTCTACGGTGATCTGGCAGTGGAAAAAAGCACGGTGAGTCGTTGGGCAAAGCGTGTGTCATCATCGCCGCAAGGTCAAGCAAGACTGTCTGATCTCTCGCGTGCGGGCCGGCCGTGCACAGCTGTGACTCCTGCAATGGCGGAGCGTGCGAACACACTCGTTCGAGATGATCGACGGATCACCATCAAACAACTCAGTGCTCAACTTGACATCTCTGTTGGTAGTGCTGTTACAATTGTTCACCAGTTGGGATATTCAAAGGTTTGTTCCCGCTGGGTCCCTCGTTGTCTAACCGAACACCATAAAGAGCAAAGGAGAACCATCTGTGCGGAATTTCTTGCTCGTCATGTGGCTCAGGGTGACAATTTCTTGTCAAAGATTGTTACAGGCGATTAAACTTGGGTTCATCACTTCGAACCTGACACAAAACGGCAATCAATGGAGTGGCGCCACACCCACTCCCCTACCAAGAAAAAGTTTAAAGCCATACCCTCAGCCGGTAAAGTCATGGTTACAGTCTTCTGGGACGCTGAAGGGGTTATTCTGTTCGATGTCCTTCCCCATGGTCAAATGATCAACTCTGAAGTGTATTGTGCTACTCTTCAGAAGTTGAAGAAACGACTTCAGCGTGTTCGTAGGCACAAAAATCTGAACGAACTTCTCCTTCTTCATGACAACGCAAGACCTCACTCAAGTCTTCGCACCCGAGAGGAGCTCACAAAACTTCAGTGGACTGTTCTTCCTCATGCACTCTACAGCCCCGATCTCGCACCGTCGGATTTCCATATGTTGGGCCCAATGAAGGACGCAATCCGTGGGAGGCACTACGCGGATGATGAAGAAGTTATTGATGCAGTACGACGTTCGCTCCGACATCGACCAGTGGAATGGTACCGTGCAGGCATACAGGCCCTCATTTCAAGGTGGCGTAAGGCCGTAGCATTGAATGGAGATTACGTTGAAAAATAGTGTTGTGTAGCTAAAAGATTGGAGAATAACCTGGTGTATTTCACTGCTGAATAAAACAACCCCTGTTTCAGAAAAAAAATGTGTTGCATTACTTATTGAACTGCCCTCGTATATTCAGTATGGGATTATAAGTACTCCATGGGGCGCCTCAGGAGTTGGCTATGGGAAAGCCTCCTAGATATGGGTGGTATTGGGGAAATCAAATACCCAGGCCGGACGAAAAACTAACAAACATCGCAAACTCACTGGCGTCTGTTTGGCATCCGATGGACACTGGTCAGCGCCTGTTCCTCTAGTTGAGGAGGCTGCCCTAAAATTTTCTCGAACTCAAAAATCGAGTCGCACACATGTGATCTCAGTCGAGATCACCACAAAAACTGAAATTCAACTTGAACGCATGATGGAAAAGACGATCATTGAGTCACACCCCAGACACCAGTCGATAGACTGGACTCACCTGATCATCGGATTCTGGGGGATCAGGGACTCCATGTGGGAAAGAATAGGAGCTCCTCAAGAACTCTTAACACTCTCAAGACTAAACATAAGAATTTTATAGGCACAATTAATGCGAACACTCTTACCAAAACAGCGAATTTAAAGATCTCACCAACACCCTGGACAAATTTGACATAAAAATCACCGCACTCCAGGAGACCACGTTTACTGACGAAGGACACTTCGACACAGAAAAATTCAGAATCTACAAGGGCAAACCTGCCGTAAAAGTTAGAAACAAGCTACCACTCCTGGGAACCGGATTCGCCTACATAATTCTGCACTCGACTCAGTGATAGACTTCACCTCTCCCCATGAAAGAATCTCATTACTGTCAGTAAAATCAGATAATACAGCTTACACGCTATTATATGTACATACTCTTACAAATCAACATAACAAAACCGATCCTGAAGCCGTGGATGATTTCTGGGGAACTCTGGAAGAAGAAGCCAATAAAGTACCAAAGCACCATTTGAAAATCCTATTGGGCGGTTTTAACGCGCTGCTAGGAAAAGAGAGATAATTCAGAGATATAACAGGCCGTTATACCAAGCACAAACGTACCAACAAGAACGGTGAGAAGCTAATTAACTTCTGCAGAAACTTTCGATTTAAAGTTATGAGCACCCAATTTCAAAAAACCTACACAGAGGCTAACCACATGGAGATCGCCCAATCCGAAACATGGCGAATACCAAATTGATCACGTCGCGATTTCCAGGGAAAATACGAAAGAAATTCTAAAAGTCAGACCTCGCAAAGGCGCTTTTGAACCAGACCATCATCGTCTACAAATAAAGACAAACATTCAACCCAATACAAGGAAAAAATATCCAACAAAAAGCATGAAGCCAGATCCTGAATGCCTGGAACTCAACAAAGCACAAATCATCAAACAAATTAATCAGGAAAAATCGACAGACTGAAAGAAACTAACAAGGAAAATTCAGGAAGCCATGAAACTAGGACAACCCCCTCGCACCAGAAAACATCGCTGGTGGAACACAGTCTGCGATCAGGCAATAGACAACCGAATAACAACCTGGAAAAAATTCAATAGCCACAAAACCAAGGAAAACTGGGACTACTTTTTTAGAACTTGAAAACAGACTGTAAAGGTGATTCGGAAAGAAAAACAAGGATACGACAACAATAGACTCCACGAAATCCAACAGGATGTATGGAAAAAATAATACAAGAAGTTTCTACAAGTCTAGAGAAAACCTACAGGGATACCAAGCACCCAGTCTGTGCTTTAAAGGACCCGACAGCTCGTTGGAAACTAACTCAAAACACAAATGCAAAATATTAGCCCAGTATTTCGGCTCCCTTCTTAACCGTGAACCACCACAAGAAAAACTTGACTTCACACCCCCGATATTCGCACACCCGCACTGAAAGGCTCCAGATCTCGCAGAAATTACGGCGATATTCAAGCAGCTCAAGTACGACAAATCACAGGAGAAGATGAGGTTGGGGTTATCACAGAACTCTGGAAGCTGAACGATCCTACCCTGACACAGAAACTTCATCACATAATCTCGGACTTAGGGGAGACGTTACATAAAAAGGGTGACAAGAGCGACATCAGCAACTACAGAGAAATCTTCCTGCTTCAAGTGGCGTACAAAATACTCTCCAAAGCACTGCCAAACAGAGTAGAACCCCAGGCGAATCCACTACTTGGTAAATATCAGGCCGGATTCAGATACAGGCGGTCATGTGAGGAACAGATCTGGAGCCTAAAGACGAAAAGACGATACTACAAACGAAAAAATTCAGGAATACAATAATTACATTCATCGTTTACAGGAAAGCTTATGACTCAATAGACCGAGGAACCCTCTTTAAAACCATGGAAGAATTCGGAATCGATCGAAAGACCCAGAAAATCATGAACAAGACACTTACAAGAACACCTTCCAAAGTGAAATTCATGGCTGAGATATCGGAACCTTTTGAAATTAGTCGGGAGTACGGCAGGGGGACAGACTATCCCCGATTCTTTTCAATATTGTTCTAGAAAACATCAGAGAATGAGACCCTCATGTAAAAGGTGTCCAAATTGGTATCAGAAAAGAAAACCGTACTAAAGTAAAACGCCTTGCCTTCGTGGACGATGTTGCGATTATCACAAACAACAGGACGGAAGCGACTCACGCAGTTGAAAAACTACATGAAATTGCACAGAAAACTGAATTGCAAATTTCGTATGAAAAAACCCAGTATATGGAAAGACGGCCAGAAAATAAGTACCCGATAATCAGGAAACACGGTAACAGCAAAGAAGTCAGCCACTTTAAATATCTTGGCGAAACATATCTTGGAGAAACTATACGGTCATCAGGACTAAACAGAATGGCCAATGAACAAAGGGATCAGCAAGCTGCAAAAGACATATAAATTAACATGAGCTTACTACAACAAGAAAAGCATTTCGACAGACGCAAAATTGAGACAATACAAAACTGCGATTCGCCCAGAAGCAACATATGCAGCTGAAACAAAGGTAGTTGGCGGTCACTCCAAAATTAGGGAAACAGAAAAACAGGAACGAAAAATTCTTAGGAAGATTTACGGAGCAATCAACAAAAACGGCATTTGAATGAAGGAACCTCAGGACGAACTCTATCAAAAGACCAACAGAATAACCGAAAAAATCAGGAAACGCCGAATAACGTTCTACACACACATATATAGGATGGAGAACGCCAGAACAGCAAAGGAACTACTCGACATCATAACAAAGAATAAATGCAGCACGGAGTGCCTACATGAGGTACAGAGGGACATGCAACATAATAACATAGAAAATCTCGAAAACCGCAATGAGTGGCGGAATAAAATCAAGAATGTGAAGTTCGAGCAAAGGACAACGCAACAGCATGGTAAAAAGTGGATAGACGAACTGAAGAGAGAACATTCTGAGAGGATGAAGAGTTTCTGGAAGAGGGAAAGGGAAAACATCAAAAATAAAATCGTGAATTCAAGGTCAATCTCTCTCCTAAAGAGGAAGTGCCAGAAATTTACATTTTCTTTTAAGAATTCTTATTCTTATTTGGAAAGTCCCTTTCTATGTCCTAGAAACGTATGGCGAATCTCCGATACAAACTGAATTACATACTGCTTCTGTTTCTCGTTTTTTGTAAAATTTTTATCGTACTACTCCCCAAGCTTGAAGCCTAATTCAGCCATATCACTTAAAAATTCTAGTTTAATAACTCAGTGCAGGGTATACATGATATCTTCTTTCATGCCACTGCGAAGGAACTTGTCAGTTAAATGAAATCTGGTAAAAATTCTGTTTATTAGACACAAATTGTTCTAATTTCTGGGATTTGATCGATTCTTACAGGAAACCCCTCTAATATATTCTTTGATGAATCTGCTTCATAATTAAGTGGATTTGTCATTTTCTTTTTAATTCGGAGGAAAATGTACAGATCAGGAGACAAATACAATATTTTGATTCATTTTTTTCTGTAGGCATTTTCTTGTGTGGAAACATGAGAGGAATGGCAGAAAACCTGATATTTATTCAGTGAAAGAATACTGAAATTTATGTACGGTACTTTGGCTTTAAAAGAGCACAAAATCTCATTTCAACATTGAAAGTAATAAGGAGAATACAAATATAACAAAACATTCTCTTTTCTTATGACCTTAGTTTAATTATGGAACCAACACGTGCCTGACCGCATTCATTTCTATTTCGGTGTTCTTATCAGGTAGCGGAAAGTAGATTATTCTGTCTACCATGACATAAAAAAAACGCTTTTTTTGTGGCGTGGTATGAAGTGACGTATTGTGGAATATCCCATCCGACCAGGTCAATTTTCAGAAAATATGAAATGCACGAGTCCCATTTTTATTATGGATAGTTACATCTAAAAAGTTTATAGTTTTCTCTTTCCCTTATTCAACTGTGAACTGTATATTTTTGTGCAGGTCACTGAATTTCTGACAATTGCGGATGCCTTCTCTTTTGTTCCACTGAAAAAATAGCCTGGTGACAAAATTAGTTAATGTTGTTCGTATTGTATAGAAAATAAAGCTTTTATAAAGCAAAAAGCGCTAGTTGTCAAGATACTGTATTTAGCCGCTACGTAGAGAACACCTTTATTTTGTTCAAAGGAAGAAATGAGGAGGCCTCCGTAATTCAGCAGACATTCATTGAACTGCTCAAAAACATACAGTACGACCACATCCGATGGGGTAATCCACAATACTTCATTCATCCTATAACGTATAAAAAGGCTATTTTTAATGCCATGGTAGACAGAATAATCCACTTTCTACTAATGGATGAGAACGTTGCGAAATAAGTGAATACATTGAGACAAATAATCATGGAAAGTGGATGCAATACTGGAACAGTTAATGAAATCTGTAGAGAAGAAAAATAGGAACTGTAAGTCAGAGATAAATGATGTTAATAAATGAAGAGAAAAAAGAGAAACTCAAACAACTCGAGTTACCATAAACTGGACAAATATCTGACAAGATCAGCTACATATTTCATGAAACAAGAGTAAAAAATTATGAAATATGACTATCAAATTACAAATCTAAATGGACTTAAGCTGTACTATTTATCGGCGACATACGAAAAATTGTGCCAGACTAGGACCTGAAACCGGATTTCTCGTTTAACGCGAATGGTCGCCCTAACCACTTCTTGAAGCATTGGTATCCATCGATTTCACGAGTGCCTTTTATGGCGTCGACACCCATTGCTCCTCATAGTAACGACACGTATGTGGTTCCCATTATTCTTTGTCGATGCCATTCGCCGGTTACTACTTCTCGCGGTTTCGGTGGTACAAGTTAATGGGAGGCTTGTAGGACCGCCTCCTATACGCCGCTCTGTGCGCCAAGGATATCCTATGTCTACTTTACTATATGCCATTGCACTTGAGCCCCTCATCACTGGTCTTACCTCTTGACTGCAGGGTCTCACCTTACTGCAGGGATTATGCGGATGACCTCCTCTTTCTCACCTGCTCCTCCACAGAACTCAATGACGCCATCCAATAGATCCACCAGTATGGACGTCTTTCTGGTAGCATTCTTAATGTCCGTAAATCGACTATGATGCACATTGGGCGCGGCCTCCCGGCTATGGTGCCGACTCCACTCCCAGTCAGTACCACCCATCGATACTTGGGTATCGAATTTACGAGCTCCACACACCGGACAGTGGCACTCGCTTACCGACGGCTTTTGCAGTCGATTCGGCACCATGTTCGCGGTCAAGTGCACCGTAACTTAAACCGACTCCAACGTGTGTCCTATGTAAACATGTTGTCGCCTCTAAACTGGTACACGTCTCTCAGATCCTCGCAATGCCGTTACTCCTTGGCCGCCGCAACCAATCAGCCTTTAGACATTTCGTGTCAGCAGGGGCACTTTTCAAAGTCCGCCACAACACTCTGACACTGCCCCTTGCAAAAGGTGGCCTCGGACTCGTCAACGTGCGGGCACGATCTTCTGCATTCTTTGTCCATACCATGTTGCGGCACTGGTGGGGGCCGGTCCCGTCCTTAACACGCAGTCTCTTAGATATCCTCCGACCAGCTTCTCTCGATCCATCTACTTCTCCAAAATTATACCACATCGCCAATTGTTTCATAGAACTCTGCTACGTTCGGGCCGATCTTCCAGTCACCCATCCTATCGTTTGTTTATGCTGTCCAACCCTTGCGACCCCATGGTGCTGCAGCACCCTGACATTAACTGGCGAACGGTTTGGCGGTGTGTGCATGCACCCTTTCCACCGTCGTCTGTGTCTGCACTCTGGTATGTTTTAGTCTACGGCAAATTCCCGACTAAATGTCGACTTTATCGCATAGGACTGGCCACCTCCCCACTCTGCCCTGACTGTCAGCTCGAAGATACCGACGAGCACCGTCTTACGTGCCCCCTAAAACGAAACGTTTGGTTCCTCATCCAACGAATCGTGGGCTTTTACCTCCGTGCCCCGCCTACGACGGTAACCTCAGACATTTCACTATCCTCTTGCTAAGCACCGTATACTCATCTGGTTTCGAGGACGGGCTTTAGAATACCTCTTTTGGAGTGGTACAGTCCTCGACTTCTAGTACAAAGTTGTGAGCGCGCATAGCACCATCACCCGAAAACCATCTTACTGACAAACTTTTGCCGGTTATCCCTGCAGCGTCTTCCTTGACCCCCTTCAAAGTTGGGGTGTGCCATGCCTACCAGTCACATGATGCAACACCCTTATCCGCGTTTTCATGCATCGACAAAAAAAAAAGGAAGAAGATTGAATGTGTTATATTTTGTTTGTATTTAATGTTTTTCTAATATTTTTGTTAAACTAAAAATCATGTATATGTTTAAATTGTACCTTGAAGACCTGTTGCATTGTATATATATACTGTTAGTTTTGTTCAATAAAAAAAGTGGTCAGCGCAACAGAATGTCAATCCTAAGGGCCCGGGTTCGATTCCCGGCTGGGTCGGAGATTTTCTCCGCTCAGGACTGGGTGTTGTGTTGCCATAATCATCATCATTTCATACCCATCGACGCGCAAGTCGTCGAAGTGGCGTCAAATCGAAAGACTTGCATCTGGCGAACGGTCTACCAGATGGGAGGCCCTAGTTACACGGCATTTACAGGAAAGGGAGGTATTGTAATGAACAGATTTGGAACCTTAAATCCACGCTACACGTCAGACGATGCCCAAACACTACAGTCACATTTCTGGATTAAAAAAAAAAAAAGCCTACGTTCCTGTTGACAGACAAACACTGTTTAATAAGGGAGGAGTCTATAGAAAGACCAGAGCCACCATCCAGAAAATGTATCAGAAAGAACATCAAAAGTGAAATTTATGAGAAAAATCTCAATCTTATTCAAAATCCACATAGGAGTCCGACAAGGAGACAGCTTATCACTACTTTTGTTGAACACTGTAATGCAAAAAATTATTAAAGAATGGGAACAGCATGTCAAAGATATCTAAATTGGAAAAGAGGAAGGAAAAGAGTCACCGTGGAGTTCTGTTCTTCGCTGATGACCTGGCTATATTAACAAGCAACAGAGATGAAGCCAAACCAGCGCTAGATAGACTACAAGAAATCTCCTCTGAAATCGAACTCAAAATTCCCTACGAAATAATTCAGTACATGAACACCAGATCAACTGGAAAACTTCCACTGAAAACGCAGTATGCAAAAATGTCAAAGGTAATTGACTTCAAGTACTTAGGAGAAACGACCCAATCCACAGGACTGAACACCAGCTCCAACACAGAATGAATTTCCAAACTGTAACAGGCATACGAACTGACATGGAATCACAACAACGAAAGAACAATATCTCGTAATGCAAAAATACAGAAAAAGCCTGAACGAAAGAAACAACAGAAAAGAATGGACAGAAGAAAGGACGAAAAGAAAAGAAGAAAAAAGAATTAGAACTGTGATTGCCTCAAATTCGCACGCTCTTCTAAAGGAGAAAAATCGAGAATAATAATAATAATAATGTTTAGGCCCTGCAGCAGTGTGGTAGCCTTCTCACTGTTACTGTTGTGTTGCCAATTAGTTCGCTTATTATTAAGAAGTGAATAATGACTCGGAGAAGGCATTTTCATGAGACGTTTTACTGTTATGTATGGATCGTGTAAAGTATTTATGTAGTAAGTGGACAATGTGAGGGCGGAGATGTTCGTACAATCATTTCACGAGCTGTAACAACTACGTTTTGTAGCGCGTTAATGCTAGGATTTAGAAATAAATGTAATTATTGACAGCTGGTGTAATCAGTACTAAGATCGTATAAAACTACGATAATACACTACTGGCCATTAAAATTACTACACCAAGAAGAAATGCAGCTGATAAACGGGTATTCATTGGACAAATATATTATACTAGAGCTGACATATGATTACATTTTCACGCAATTTGGGTGCATAGATCCTGAGAAATCAGTACCCAGAACAACCACCTCTGGCCGTAATAATGGCCTTGATACGCCTGGGTTCAAAATGGTTCAAATGGCTCTGAGCACTATGGGACTCAACTGCTGAGGTCATTAGTCCCCTAGAACTTAGAACTAGTTAAACCTAACTAACCTAAGGACATCACACACATCCATGCCCGAGGCAGGATTCGAACCTGCGACCGTAGCGGTCTCGTGGTTCCAGACTGCAGCGCCAGAACCGCGCGGCCACTTCGGCCGGCTGATACGCCTGGGCATTGAGCCAAACAGAGCTTGGATGGCGTGTACAGGTACAGCTGCCCATGTACTTTCAACACCACAATACATCAAGAGTAGTGACTGGCGTATTGTGACGAGTCAGTTGCTCGGCCACCATTGACCAAACGTTTTCAGTTGGTGAAATATCTGGAGAATGATGCTGTAAACAGAACCTGGATTCCGAAAAAATGACGTTTTACCATTGGTGCATCCAGGTTCGTCGTTGAGTACACTATCGCAGGGGCTCCTGTCTTTGATGCAGCGTCAAGGGTAACCGCAGACATGGTCTTCGAGCTGATAGTCCATGCTGCTGCAAACGTCGTCGAACTCTTCGTGCAGATGGTTGTTGTCTTGCAAACGTCCCCATCTGTTGACTCAGGGATCGGCACGTGGCTGCACGATCCGGTACAGCCATGGGGATAAGATGCCTGTCATCTCGACTGCTAGTGATACGAGGCCGTTGGGATCCAGCTCAGTGCGTTCCAAAATGTTTTTCTTGTTATGAAATTTGTCTCTGTATTCTCTGTCACACTGCAGGTCAATAATTTCTAGTTGCAGCTCAGGACGAATATCTTCAATATTCGCTGAATACGGAGAGGAGAACAGATCAGAATCACTGTCTAGTGCTGTCAGATCTTTAAAGCGTTGATCAAATTCTTCCTTAAGGGCAACCAAACTATGTGAATAACGTTCACAGTCTTTGTGAACATCTTGCATGGATGATAATTTAGGAAAATGAGCTAGATTTCCTGTTTCCAGCTGACTCACCCAAAGTGTCAATTTCATTTTAAAAGCTCGTATTCGATCTATGAAATGAGTAATTAGCAGATCTTTATCTTGTAGTGAAATGTTCAAAGCATTCAGATGGCTAGTTAAATCTGCTAAGAACGCGAGATCACAATTCCATTAAGGCTCTTTCAATTCAGGAACACACATGTTATTTATTTCCATGAACATATTTATCTCATCTAATAGGCAAAAATTCGATTTAGTAATTCGCCACGACTAAGCCAGCGAACCTCGATGTAATAAGGCAGGCTACCATACTGGCTTTCTACATCCTCAAGAAAGCTTTTAAATTGTCTGTGTTGTAGCTCATGCTTCCTTATATAATTGGTTGTACGAACAACAACACTCATCACGCTTTTTAGAGTGATACTCTTTGCACATAAGTTTTCCTGGTGGATTACACAGTGAACGCCCCTTATTTCATTCGGCACGGTCAGTTTTTGCATTTTCTCCTTCTACAGCGCAACGAAACCTAATTTTTTCCCTGTCAGCGCTAGTGCACCGTCTGTAGACACTGAAACTAAAGAATTCCACGACAATCCTATATTTTCAACACTTTCTTCAACACTACTTAAAATATCAAAATGGTTCAAATGGCTCTAAGCACTATGGGACTTAACATCTACGGTCATCAGTCCCCTAGAACTTAGAACTACTTAAACCTAACTAACCTAAGGACAGCACACAACACCCAGTCATCACTCTTAAAATATCACCTCCGGTTGTAGTGTTCTTCATGGCTGCTACATCGAAGAGCTCCTTGCTCACCTAAAGATCTCTATTAACACCTGTAATAAATATGGAAAGCTGCGCTGTTCCAGTGATATCAACACTTTCGTCCAGAGCTAGAGAATACGCCATAAAATTTTTATAGATATTTGCAAGCTGGCTCTGGACGTCGTCTGCCATGTCCTGTATGCGACGCATAATGGTAATGTCAGATAATGGCACAATCCGAAACTGTTCAACTTGAGATGGACACAAATGTTCCGCTGCAACTACCAAACATCTTTTATTAAATCGCCATCAGTGAAGGGGCGCAGGGATTTTGCTAAAAACAAAGCAATTTTGTAGCTCACTCAGAGCTGCGTCAACTGATTTTTCTTCGTCATCCAGATCTTCTTCGGATAGCTTCCTTTTAAGTTTAATAACTTCCTGTGCACGATCTGGTCATTCACATTTTCCACTTCCGTAGTCTTTCGCGTGGTACGACATATAATGTCGCTACAAATTAAATTTCCTAAAAGAATTCAGCGTTTTGTGACATACTAAACATTTTGCAACACCATTTTTTTCTGTAAACAGATACAATTCCTCCCAATGGGGGTTGAACTGCCAAAGCATTGTTGGGGTTACACAACGGCGACTTGACATGATTCTTAACCAGCGAAGTGACTGTTAGAGCTGATCGTAGTACTTTTAACGTAACAGTCGGCGCGAATTTAATAGGCACGCTGCGGTCCTATTCATATGTGCGCGCGCATTTCCCCTCCCTCCCCTTCCTCCCTACTCTCCACCTTGCACCTGCTCGCGAGCACGTGCCTGAGCAGACGCGAGTACTCGCGCTCAAAACCGGCCAGTTGTTAAGCCCTGCCCTAGAACCTATGACAACGACTGATAAAGGTGTGGATTTGGTACTCTGCCTCCGAAGTGTCAGTGACACACAGGCATTTATAACCATGTACTGTGCCCACACACGTGCTTACTCACTTACACATTTTGCCTTGCAAAATATTACAATACCAACTCCATAACAATCTAAATTTGGCATTACTGGGCCAACATTTCAAGTACATATCCACCATAGTTGACTCGCAACCCTCCACTTTGCCTCCACTGCTATGACTGCGCGCACTCACTCCAGCTATGGTATTGTTACATTAAAAGCTATTTTTGGGCTCTCTATAGTATTAATTTCCCTGACAATGCCAGCGTCTTTATCACAATGCATACATACAATTATTTCTTATTTGTCCTTCTAGTACGATATTACAGTTTCATAAACACTATTTATTGACAAAACTCATAAGTACACAGAATTACAAAAAGTTTTAAATCATAGAAGCAAGATACTGCTCAGTATGTGAGGCACAGAGCTGTAATGTTGCATATGCCCCACGTTCCATTGATTTGTATTGGCAATTACACATCCAATGGAACATCCAAACATGGAAGAAAGTGGCTAGCACCTATTTTCGTTCGTAATAACCAAGAATAAAATATAATTATCAATGTACCACACTACTGCAAAAATTGTTTCAGCTATTAACATGAGATATTTGTATGTTGTGTGGTGTAAAACATGTGATTATTAATCATTTACATAGATACATACACGAAGCAAATTTTACTACACATCATTATTCTAACACATTAAGTATTGCTGTTACTTACATTATTGATGCATGTAAGCGACCGCCACAGCCCATGGAACCTCAACTGGGTCAAATCCCCGCAAGTTGAGTAAACGGCATTTCAGGTCATTAACCTGTGCTCTCGTTAGACGATAAAATTCATCCAAAACGTTCTTGAGCGCTGGTATGTCGTCATGAGTACGAAGAAGTACCATAACGTCATCGACACGTGCACAGACGATAAACCTTTCTCCCAATAACGACCAGCCACCCACTCGAGCAGCTATGGACTGCAATAAGATTTCCAGAAACAGCACGAATAATGACACATATGAGACTACCATGCGGGACACCTCAACACACTTCTTCGACGAAATTTCTTGCTCTGATGTCACCAAAATCCATCAATGAAGTGAAGCACTTCTTTATGGTCATATGAATGAAAATTTCGTAGATCTGTTAGAAACAACACTGTAAGTAGACCAGCAATTCCTGTCGAGTGGATAATAGGGAGGGGAAAGCATGCTAAATAGTTTTTCACACATACACACAGAAACTGGTACACCTGCGTAATATTGTATAGGGCCCGGCGAGCACACAGAGAAATGCCGCAACACGACATGGCATGGACTCAACTAAAGTCTGAAGTAGCGCTGGAGGGAACTGACTCCATGAATCTTGCAGGGCTGTCTATAAATCCGTAACAGACCTCTTCTAAACAGCACGTTGCAAGTCATCCCAGATAAGCTCAATAATGTTCATGTCTGGGGAGTTTGGTGGCCAGCGAAAGTGTTTAAACTCAGAAGATTGTTCCTGAAGTCACTCTGCAGCAATTCTGAACTTGTGTGGTGTAGTATTATCCTGCTTGGATATGAATGGATCCAGGTCGTTAGACGGATGCTTATGTATGTGTCACGTGTCAGAGTCGTATCTAGACGTATCAGGGATCCCATATCACTCCAATTGCACACGCCCCACACCATTACAGAGCCTCCAACAGCTTGAACAACCCGTGCTTAGATGCAGGGCCCATGGATTCATGATGATGTCTCCATGCCAGTACACGTCCCTCCTATCGATACAATTTGAAACGAGACTCGTCTGACCAGGCAACACGTTTGCAGTCATCAAGAGTCCAATGTCGGTGTCGACGTGTCCAGGGGAGGCGTAAAACTTAGTGTCGTGAAGACATCAAGGCTCCAGAAGCCCATATCAATAATTTTTCGTTGAATGGTTCGCACGCTGACACTTGTTGATGGTCCAGCAATGAAATCTGCCCCAATTTGCCGAGGGATTCAAAATGGTTCAAATGGCTCTGAGCACTATGGGACATCTGAGGTCGTCAGTCCCCTAGGACTTAGAACTACTTAAACCTAACTAACCTAAGGACATCACCTACATCCATGCCCGAGGCAGGATTCGAACCTGCGACCGTAGCGGTGGCGTGGTTCCAGACTGAAGTGCCTAGAACCGCTCGGCCACACCGGCCGGCGCCGAGGGATTGCACTTCTGTCACGTTGATCGATTCTTTTCAGTCGTTGTTGGTCCCATTCGTGCAGGATGTTTTTCTAGCCACAGTGTTGTCAGAAATTTGATGTTTTACCAGATTCCTGATAGTCCCGGCACACTCGTGAAATGGTTGTACGGGAAAATCCCCATTTCATCGCTACGACGAACGTGCTGTGTCCTATCGTTTGTGCACCGACTGTAACACGACGTTCTAACTCCCTTAAATCTTGATAACCAGCCACTGTAGCACCAGTAACTGCACTAGACACTTGTTGTCTTATATAGGCGTTGCCAACCGTAGAGTCGGCCTGCCTGTTTACGTGTCTCTGCCTGACCAACACATGTGGATGAACAATATGTTGGGCCGGCCGGAGTGGCCGTGCGGTTAAAGGCGCTGCAGTCTGGATCCGCAAGACCGCTACGGTCGCAGGTTCGAATCCGGCCTCGGGCATGGATGTTTGTGATGTCCTTAGGTTATTTAGGTTTAACTAGTTCTAAGTTCTAGGGGACTAATGACCTCAGCAGTTGAGTCCCATAGTGCTCAGAGCCATTTTTGAATAATATGTTGGAGTAGTTTTCTGTGTTGTGGAAAAGCCATGAATAACTGTTATTCTCATTGCATTCCAGCTATAAATAACTGGAAAAGACCCAGACAGCATTTTTACACATTTCTAGAACATAGCACGATCGTCCCATATGGTCATGCCTTGATCCACTGAGGAGCAAGCCCAGTGTGGTGTGAGCAGAGATTACTGTGACTTCAGTGCCACAGCAGTCCGCATATGCCAGTTGGCGGCCAGACTGGTGTTGTATGCTAGCCCACTGATAACATAGCAGTCTTGCACACAGTTGTGCGACAGTCCTCGACAGTGACAGCAGTGACTGTCTTACAGTAACGCTACAGGAGTGGCAGCAGTGTCTGTGCAACCCACGTATTCACCCTCTGATGCTACAGAGGCTGTGACTCACGGCCAGGCCTGGTGCAGAGTGGTGTGGAGGCTTATGGAAATGCTCAGCTACTGTGGATGCTGGGAGCAATGTGAGGGCAGCAGTGGCTTGGCCAGAGTCTACGGAGGACCATCGCTCCTGACATGATGTTAAAGACTCAGTCGTTCCAGAATGACTTTACTGAGCTGTGGCATCAAATGGGCAATTCCTTAAGTTTAGAGAAAAGCAGGCGTACGATGCTGTATGACGTAAGTGCTGATCAAACTTATCAAACTTAAACAACATTTACATTGTGACATCACAGGGGAACTCTTTAGCTTAGTACAGACAGCATGGTATTCCACACTAATAACTAGTGACATGACTGCCATAAATAACCATACTGATCTCTACATCACCAGGCACTTTCTACCAGGCAAGTTATTTCCATTTGTCCTAGCATATTGGTTTCTGACATCATGGACCTGCGCCAGTAATCCCTGGTCAGCCATCTTGGATTCTGACATCGTAGTAATGCTGTACCAATATCCCAAGTCATCTCAGATTCTGACATCATAGAGCTATGCTAGAATTCCAGGCCAGCCATTTTGGATCGTCATCTTGGTTTGTGAAGTCACTGTTGGTCTGCACCAGTATTCCAGGGAATTCTGTAAGGAACACAAACGACCTACTTCCACTATCTTGGATTTTTTAATTTCCCACAAACCTATACTTAAAAAAACAGACCCAACTCCAGAGCCTTTGTCATAAGTGTGTAACAGGGAAGGGTGGGGAAAACTGATGACTCACTGATTATGTAATCGGTGACCTCATCAGTGACCTATTTTGCGCCAAAATCTTCTTTGCCACTTACTCCACAGATATCAGAAATTGCTTAAAAATTGCGCGTTATTTGATCGCAAGTCTACAAAATTTCCATTAAAATCAAATTAACATTGTATCAGCTCTGTCTTCCATATCGCCTCCCATTACTTTGCCATTTCAAAACAGCTTCTCATCATCATAGAGGTCTTCAGTGTACACCTTTTATCCATCTGCTCTCTTCTCTGTGTGTATCAGCGGAATTCCCAGTCTGCTTTTCATCTCGACTTCCTTACTTTCGATCTGACACTTCTTCCTCCTCGTCTTCAGTGTACTCTTTCCACCTCCTACCTCTATCCTCTGCGTTTAAGAGTGGAATTTACTTTGCACTCTTACTTTTGACTTCCTTACTTTTAATTTCACTGACAGTTGTATTGACTTATTTTACAATCTGAATAAATCTTTTCGATGACCATTTCTTTTCGGTTTCTTCATACACTACTGGCCATTAAAATTGCTACACCACGAAGATAACGTGCTACAGACGCGAAATTTAACCGACAGAAAGAAGATGCTGCGATATGCAAATGATCAGCCTTTCAGAGCATTCACACAAGATTGGCACCGGTGACGACACCTACAACGTGCTGACATGAGGAAAGTTTCCAACCGATTTCTCATACACAAACAGCAGTTGACCGGCGTTGCTTTGTGAAACGTTGTTGTGATGACTCGCGTAAGGAGGAGAAATGCGTACCATCACGTTTCCGACTGATAAAGGTCGGATTGTAGCCTATCGCTATTGCGGTTTATCGTATCGCGACATTTCTGCTCGCGTTGGTCGAGATCCAATGACTGTTACCAGAATAAGGAATCGGTGGGTTCAGGAGGGTAATACGGAACGCCGTGCTGGGTCCCAACGGCCTCGTATCACTACCAGTCGGGATGACCGGCATCTTATCTGCATGGCTGTACCGGATCGTGCAGCCACGTCTCGATCCCTGAGTCAACAGATGGGGACGTTGGCAAGACAACAACCATCTGCACGAACAGTTCGACGACGTTTACAGCAGCATCGACTATCAATGGCTGTGGTTACCCTTGACGCTGCATCACAGACAAGAGCGCCTGCGATAGTGTACTCAACGACGAACCTGGCTACACGAATGGCAAAACGTCATTTTTTCGGATGAATCCAGGTCCTGTTTACAGCATTATGATGGTCGCATCCGTGTTTGGCGACATCGCGGTGAACGCACATTGGAAGCGTGTATTCGTCATCGCCATACTGGCGTACCACCCGGCGTGATGGTATGGGGTGCCATTGGTTATACGTATCGGTCACCTCTTGTTCGCATTTACGGCATTTTGAACAGTGAACGTTACATTTTAGATGTGTCACGACCCGTTGCTCTACTCTTCATTCGATTCCTGCTAAATCCTACATTTCAGCCGGATAATGCACGACCACATGTTAAAGGTCCCGTACGGGCCTTTCTGAATATAGAAAATGTTCGACTGCTGCCCTGGCCAGCACATTCTCCAGATCTTTCACCAACTGAAAACTTCTGGTCAATGGTGACCGAGCAACTGGCTCGTCACAATACGCCAGTCACTACTCTTGATGAACTGTGGTATCGCGTTGAAGCTGCATGGGCAGCTGTACCTGTACACGCCATCCAAGCTCTGTTTGACTCAATGCCCAGGCGTATCACAGCCGTTATTACAGCCAGAGGTGGTTGTTCTGGGTACTGATTTCTCAGGATCTATGCACCCAAACTGTGTGAAAATGTAATCACATGCCGGCCGAAGTGGCCGTGCGGTTAAAGGCGCTGCAGTCTGGAACCGCAAGACCGCTACGGTCGCAGGTTCGAATCCTGCCTCGGGCATGGATGTTTGTGATGTCCTTAGGTTAGTTAGGTTTAACTAGTTCTAAGTTCTAGGGGACTAATGACCTCAGCAGTTGAGTCCCATAGTGCTCAGAGCCATTTGAACCATTTTTTTTTTGTAATCACATGTCAGTTCTAGTATAATATATTTGTCCAATGAATACCCGTTTATCATTTGCATTTCTTCTTGGTGTAGCAATTTTAATGGCCAGTAGTGTACTTTTTCTGCACGTATTTCACCTTGACTTTTATGCGCTTCCTATTTATTTCGTTCCTAGGTGTCTTATATTACTGATTTCTTATTTTCCTGAAATACACAGCTGGAAAAAATCAATACACTAGAAAGACGATGTCAGTTTTGGTCTGTGGGATAGTTGATGTACTGGCAACGGTTTCAACGTTGTCTGTCAACAGACAGTGTAGTGGCATAACTATCAGAGCGCCGTCTGTGTCTACTCTTTAACAGGGAATGCTCGCAGCCAGAAGACTCAGCGGAGTGCAAACGTATAAAGCAAGCACGCAACAATGCAACAGAGACGCATTCCTACAGCCAACTGAGAATGTTCGAAAGAGGTCAAATTGTGACCTTCCAAGTGGCGGGATGGTCCTTTCGGAGAACTGTCACACCTTGGACGCGCTGCATCAGTTGTGTAATGATGTTAATATCAGTGGTCTTATGAATATTCTCACACCAGTAAAAGAGGGTGTGTGGTCTTATGAACAATCTCACACCAGTAGGTCAGTGGTCTTATTCTCACAACAGTAGGTCAGTGGTCTTATGAACATTCTCACACCAGTAGAAGAGGTCAGTGGTCATATGAACATTCGCACACCAGTAGAGGAGGTCAGTGGTCTCATCAATATTCTCACACCAGTAGAAAAGATCAGTAGTCTTATGAACAATCTCACACCAGTAGGTCAGTGGTCTTATTCTCACAACAGTAGGTCAGTGGTCTTATGAACACTCTCACACCAGTAGAAGAGGTCAGTAGTCTTATGAACAATCTCACACCAGTAGGTCAGTGGTCTTATTCTCACAACAGTAGGTCAGTGGTCTTATGAACATTCTCACACCAGTAGAAGAGGTCAGTGGTCATATGAACATTTGCACATGAGTAGAAGAGGTCAGTAGTCTTATGAACAATCTCACACCAGCAGGTCAGTGGTCTTATTCTCACAACAGTAGGTCAGTGGTCTTATGAACATTCTCACACCAGTAGAAGAGGTCAGTGGTCATATGAACATTCGCACATGAGTAGAAGAGGTCAGTGGTCTTATCAACATTCTCACACCAGTAGAAGAGGTCAGTAGTCTTATGAACAATCACACACCAATAGGTCAGTGGTCTTATTCTCACAACAGTAGGTCAGTGGTCTTATGAACATTCTCACACCAGTAGAAGAGGTCAGTAGTCTTATGAACAATCTCACACCAGTAGGTCAGTGGTCTTATTCTCACAACAGCAGGTCAGTGGTCTTATGAACATTCTCACACCAGTAGAAGAGGTCAGTGGTCATATGAACATTCGCACATGAGTAGAAGAGGTCATGCGGTAGCGTTCTCGCTTCCCACGCCCGGGTTCCCGGGTTCGATTCCCGGCGGGGTCAGGGATTTTCTCTGCCTCGTGATGGCTGGGTGTTGTGTGCTGTCGTTAGGTTAGTTAGGTTTAAGTAGTTCTAAGTTCTAGGGGACTGATGACCACAGATGTTAAGTCCCATAGTGCTCAGAGCCATTTGAACCATTTTTAGAAGAGGTCAGTTGTCTTATCAACATTCTCACACCAGTAGAAGAGGTCAGTAGTCTTATGAACAATCTCACACCAGTAGGTCAGTGGTCTTATTCTCACAACAGTAGGTCAGTGGTCTTATGAACATTCTCACACCAGTAGAAGAGGTCAGTGGTCATATGGACATTCGCACATGAGTAGAAGAGGCCAGTGGTCTTATGAACATTCTCACACCAGTAGAAGAGGTCAGTAGTCTTATGAACAATCTCACACCAGTAGGTCAGTGGTCTTATTCTCACAACAGTAGATCAGTGGTCTTATTAACATTCTCACACCAGTAGAAGAGGTCAGTGGTCTTATGAACATTCTCATACCAGTAGAAGAGGTCAGTAGTCTTATGAACAATCTCACACTAGTTGGTCAGTGGTCTTATTCTCACAACAGTAGTTCAGTGGTCTTATGAACATTCTTACACCAGTAGAAGAGGTCAGTGGTCTTATGAACATTCTCGCACCAACAGAAGAGGTCAGTGGTCTTATGAACATTCTGACACCAGTAGGTCAGTGGTCTTATGAACAGTCTCACACCAGTATAAGAGGTCCTCAATGTCCACGCAGCACGGAGGTCTCCAGGATCGTCGTATTGCAAGGCAGCAGTGGCAGATCGTACAGATACCACAACATAGGTGAAATCTTGTGAGCGCAGGTATGTCAACACGAACTGCTGTGAACCTGTTATTAGCAGTGCGACTATGGGCACGAACACACCTACCCCGTCTTCCACTCACGCCTCAGCATTGATGTGCACGATTCGACTGGTGCCGTCAGAGCATGCCTTGGAAGATGGAATGCTGCGCCGTGATTTTCAGAAATGAAAGCAGATTCTACCTGCATGCAGCTGATAGTAGTTTGCAGATACGACGTAAATATGTTGCATCGTCTCGTAGAGCGCATTAGTCCAAGTCTTATGGTCTGCGGTGTGATAAGCTATATCTCCCGTTCACATTTGGTGTTTCTGGAAGAACTCCAACAGGATGCTGTTCACCCACACATTGCCGAAGAAACTATATGTGCTGTGTAAGACGTGTAGCAACTTCCCTGGCTAGCATAATCTAAGCACTTGTCTCCAGTCGAACATGTGTGGGATATGATGGGACGATTAAGATACTTGTGCAACTCGTCAGCCAACAACTCTTACAGAACTGCATGAGCAGATCTAGTAGACATGGAATGCCGTATCCCAGGACAGTGTTCGCCATCTGTACGATCGACTTGATGCCAGTGTCTGCACTGCCGCTCGTGGAGGCTACACCACATACAGTATGGGTCGTTACCTGGTACCTCAGAACCACTTGTTCTACAGATGTGTAAATGTAATCATTTCATGTACTCCATACGCACTGTTGCAACAATAAATCTTGAGTGAATTGAAAAACTCTAAAAGGGTATACTAATTTTTTTCTGGTAATTTATTTGTACTTACTTCTACATCTACATGATTACTCTGAAATTCACATTTAAGTGCTTGGCAGAGGGTTCATCGAACCACAATCATACTATCTTTCTACCATTCCACTCCCGAATAGGGCGCGGGAAAAACCAACACCTTAACCTTTCTGTTCGAGCTCTGATTTCTCTTTTATTTTGATGATCATTCCTACCTATGTAGGTTGGGCTCAACAAAATATTTTCGTATTCGGAAGAGAAAGTTGGTGACTGAAATTTCGTAAATAGATCTCGCCGCGACGAAAAACGTCTTTGCTTTAATGACTTCCATCCCAACTCGCGTATCATATCTGCCACACTCTCTCCACTATTACGTGATAATACAAAACGAGCTGCCCTTTTTTGCACCCTGTCGATGTCCTCCGTCAATCCCACCTGGTAAGGATCCCACACCGCACAGCAATATTCTAACAGAGGACGAACGAGTGTAGTGTAAGCTGTCTCTTTAGTGGACTTGTTGCATCTTCTAAGTGACCTGACAATGAAACGCAACCTTTGGCTCACCTTCCCCACAATATTATTTATGTGGTCTTTCCAACTGAATTTGTTCGTAATTTTAACACCCAGGTACTTAGTTGAATTGACAGCCTTGAGAATTGTACTATTTATCGAGTAATCGAATTCCAACGGATTTCTTTTGGAACTCATATGGATCACCTCTCACTTTTCGTTATTTAGCGTCAACTGCCACCTGCAACACCATACAGCAATCTTTTCTAAATCGCTTTGCAACTGATACTGGTCTTCGGATGACCCTACTAGACGGTAAATTACAGCATCATCTGCGAACAACCTAAGAGAACTGCTCAGATTGTCACCCACGTCAGAAACAGCAGAAGTCCCAGGACGCTTCCCTGGGGAACACCTGATATCACTTCAGTTTTACTCGACGATTTGCCGTCTATTACTACGAACTGCGACCTTCCTGACAGGAAATCACGCTTCCAGTCGCACAACTGAGACGATACCCCATAGACCTTCCTCTGTTGATGTATGCATTTCTTTTGTTACCCAAGGTTTCTTTGCCATGCTTTACACTCTCTACTCTCTGAAAGTCGAACTATGTTAGGTTACAGAATGCTGTAGCTCTAAAATACACCTTACAGTGACGTAACTACGTTACTTTACCAGCATACAGACAGGTCCCTTCGTGCATGGAATGATAACTAACGGTCAGCCGTTTTCTCAATTGAAAGACGTTATACCCACGTTGCAGAGGTCTCACGAGTAACATCAAACGTACGTAAAATCACCATGAAATGGGGATCTCTGTTACGTGGGCTGGTTAGCAAGTGATGGCTGACCTGTGATGAGGACGGCGCGAGACGGCGGGCTGTCCAGCAGCCGCAGCGGCCTCAGCTTGTCCACGGCGACACTGGCCACCCAGGCCGTGAGCGACGCCAGCACTGCGGCACCCACCCACTGGCACACCGCCGCCAGTGCTGCCAACATACCTCCGCCTCTTCCTGCTGAAACAGGAAAAACGTGGTGACACGGTCGCCGGCACCATCTGCTGCACTGAACAGCTACCCGGTGATACACAAAGCAAGAACAACGCTAAAGGGAGTGTGTTACCCGACAAAGCGAATAATGTAGCCGACTGGGGTCTCACCACAGTTGTTTAAAGGTGAGCTTACGGGTGTCCAGCCAAGTTGTTGTAGATCTATCCACTTTCCTCACAATATTTCGATGTCCGACTCAGCTCTCTCTTCAGGTGCTATGGGGTTCGCCATTGTGTGCACTGTATATTGAGCAAGCAGTAAAGGAAACAAAAATTTGGAGTAGGTATTAAAATCCATGGAGAAGAAATAAAAACTTTGAGGTTCGCCGACGATATTGTAATTCTGTCAGAGACAGCAAAGGACTTGGAAGAGCAGTTGAACGGAATGGACAGTGTCTGGAAAGGAGGATATAAGATGAACATCGTTGTTGTTGTTGTTGTGGTCTTCAGTCCTGAGACTGGTTTGATGCAGCTCTCCATGCCATACAGTAAAGCTGCATGCCCTCGGGAAAAATTACGGCTGTAGTTTCCCCTTGCATTCAGCCGTTCGCAGTACCAGAACAGCAAGGCCATTTTGGTTGATGTTACAAGGCCAGATCAGCCAATCATCCAGACTGTTGCCCCTGCAACTACTGAAAAGGCTGCTGCCCCTCTTCAGGAACCACACGTTTGTCTGGCCTCTCAACAGATAACCCTCCGTTGTGGTTGCACCTACGGTACGGCTATCTGCATCGTTGAGGCACGCAAGCCTCCCCACCAACGGCAAGGTCCGTGGTTCATGGGGGGAGATGAACATCAACAAAAGCAAAACGAGGATAATGTAATATAGTCGATTTTAGTCGGGTGATGCTGAGGGAATTAGATTAGTAAATGAGACACTTAAAGTAGTAAAGGAGTTTTGCTATTTGGGGAGCAAAATAACTGATGATGGTCGAAGTAGAGAGGATATAAAATGTAGACTGGCAATGGCAAGGAAAGCGTTTCTGAAGAAGAGGAATTTGTTAACATCGAGCATAGATTTAAGTGTCAGGAAGTCGTTTCTGAAAATATTTGTATGGAGTGTAGCCATGTATGGAAGTGAAACATGGACGATAAATAGTTTGGACAAGAAGAGAATAGAAGCTTTCGAAATGTGGTGCTACAGAAGAATGCTGAAGATTAGATGGGTAGATCACGAAACTAATGAGGAGGTATTGAATAAAATTGCGGAGAAGGGATCGGTTGGTAGGGCATATTCTGAGGCATCAAGGGATCACCAATTTAGTATTGGGGGGCAGCGTGGAGGGTAAAAATCGTAGAGGGAGACCAAGAGATGAATACACTAAACAGAATCAGAAGGATGTAGGTTGCAGTAGGTACTGGGAGAGGGTTGCACAGGATAGAGTTGCATGGAGAGCTGCATCAAACCAGTCTCTGGACTGAAGACCACAACAACAACAAGGCAACGACTGACTGAAACAGAGGAAGGGGTCCACTACAGTACGAATAGCTATCTTTGAGAGAAGAAGTGGTGAATGTATCAGAGGATGTAAATGGGAAAAAGATACAGTAGAAATCCTCGGATAAAACATGGTATATTGAATTTAATTAACAACAGAGGAAAATATAAAGTAGGTCATGGGAAATAGAGATGTCTAAAACTGACGTTGACATAAGAGTCCAAAATCGCAATAGCGATTTTGCACTTGGGAAACATATGTGCCGACATTAAATAAGAAAGAAGAAAGAAAAGCTCATTTGGCAGGCCAGAACTAAGCAAATAAGAGAAAGCTAGAAGGTGGAAGGAATGTGTAAAGAGGGGTAGGGGCTATACAAACTAACATGAACAGAATGTTAGATTCCTGTGAAATGTCTGATCGTGCAAGACAGCACTGATCCTACCAATTAGATAAGTAGACAGATTGTAGAAAGGCAAACCAGCATCTGCATATTTAGAGAAAGTTTTTGACAATCTTAACTGAAAGACAGTATTTGAAGCTCTGGAGCTAGCAACGATAAAACACAGGGACACGAGATTATCTACAACTTGCACAGAAACCAAACTGCAGTTCTAAGACTTCAATGACTTGAAAAAAGAAGCACTAATTGAGAAGGCAGAAGTAAGAGGAGCCTGTCAATACCAAGAAAAGAGTTTCTGAAAATTTGTTTCTTCACATCGAATATAAATTTTAATGGTTGCGTAATATTTTATAAAACTATTTGTGTGGAGTGTAGCCTTGTATGTAAGTGAAAAGTGGACGTTGAACAGCTCTGTCAAGAAGATAATGGACGCTTTCAAAACGTGGTGATTAAAATGAATGCTGAACATTAGATACGAATATCGTATAACTAAAGAAGAGGCACTCAATTAAACAGAGGAGGAAGAGGAAATAATGGCAAAACTTGTCTAAAAGAGGGGTTAGTTGATAGGAGATATTATGAGGCATCAAGGAATCGTCAGCTTGGTAACGGAGGCTAAATTGTAGAGAGAGACCAAGCCTTACCAACGCTAAGCAGATTAGAATGAATGTAGGATGCAGTAGTTACGTTGAGATGAAGAGGCCTACACAGGATAGACTACTGTATCAACACGAAGATGAATTGTATTTCTTGTTAATGCAGCCCAACAGCTAATAACATCACCTTTCATTAGGTAGATCAGCTGCGTATTTATTACCAGGCTGTTGTTTAATATGACCTCCAGCGCTCAACTTGTAAGGGAGGCCAGAAACAAAAGTTCAGAGACGGGCTGAAGATGACATTCACATTGATAAAACAGGCAACCAGAAAGCAAATTTTAATGTACACAATTCATGCAGACAGCCTCTGACAAACTAGAAATACTCAAAAATTGGCAGGAAAATTGGGTTCATCCAGTTGTAATTCAAATATGGCTCTGAGCACTATGGGACTTAACATCTGAGGTCATCAGTCCCCTAGAACTTAGAACTACTTAAACCTAACTAACCGAAGGACATCACACACATCCATGCCCGAGGCAGGATTCGAACCTGCGACAGTAGCACCAGCACGCTTCCGAACTGAAGCGCCTAGAACCGCCCGGCCACAACGGCTGGTAGTGGTTTCCATTGCCTTCTGCATCCTCAAGCCGTTGATCATTGCTGATTTTTCCGCGTTTCAGGGCAGTTTCCCACCTCTAGGACAAGACCGTGCCCCGAACATCTGTCTTCTCCTCCTCGCTCTTTGACAAGGCCGTTGTCACTTGCTCGAGAAAGGCAAAGGTCCCTATTTCGAGTCTCGGTCCGGCACACAGTTTTAATCTGCCAGGAAGTTTCATATCAGCGCACTCTCCGCTGCAGTGCGAAAATTTCATTCTGGAATCGATTCATTCAGTTGTAGTTATGAGCGAATTCTTACTCAGGGGCAGCACAGAGCCCCTATCAAAGTAAATGATCACATACATCAATAATACTGCTTGTTACAACATTTTATTAATCTTTGCTTATGTATATCATTCAATATGATCTTAATGATAGAAATGACAAACTGTATAAAACATACAAATTTTTCTTTTACCAAAAAAAAAAGAATCATATCCTTCTCTTAATTAATTATTCTTTACAATTAATTAAATCAGCAGTTTGCCACTTCCAAATGTTTGTGTACGGGTAAAACAACCTAAGCTAACCAGCCTGTATAAAACTCCTATAAATCCCACCAGTAATATTACTTTTACCAAATTATATAAATGCTATCCCCACAATAAATTTAACTTGTTACAAAAACAAAGGAAAATATCTTGGTACATACTATCCACAGCATGCCTTGTGGCATTAATGAACTAAATTTCATTAACCCACAGAAAATTCTTCTCTTTCTGATAAGTTCTAGGCTTTCTACCTCCTACTTGATATTTTCGCATTTTTATCTTTTTTTTCTCATTACACTTGTACTTCATTGATACTAAATCAACACTATTATTTTAAGACTACTCCTTTTCACAAATAATATCACATCATTAACCATCTGTTTCCTTACTCTATCATTACTCTGATCATCAAATAATTCAGGGTTAAAGTATTCCTCACCTCCTTCATCATTAATTCGAACATAGTTTACGCCAACATCATAATATTTCCTGATATCCCTTATGTGGTATTTACCTATTACTTTACCATTTTTTACATTTTGTAATACAACTGTCGTTATATGGGGTATGTCTACAATTTTATATGGCCCATCATATAAATAAAAAAAATTTCTTTATCTTTTTATCACTTTTGCAGCTTTTAAAGTGATTGTGGACCAACACTATGTCACCTGTCCTCCATCTGATCAACCTGTTAACCAGAGGAAGTCTCTTCAGTCTCTTACAAGCATTATCTCTTAGATTCTCGTTCACTAATACCTTAATAATTTCCTGATCCACCTTATTAGGAGGGAATTGTATTTTGTTCAATACTTTGTCTCCTACTACCAATTCCTTCTACCAATTCACTAGGAGCAAATCCTGTACTACTATGAGGTAAATCATTAATAATTGACTGAAAATCCTTTAAAAACATCAGCCACAAAGTATGTTTCTGTGAACAATAAGTTCTGGCTAAACGTCCTAACTCCTTCACTATTCTCTCACTAGGATTTCTTGCAGCTGAAAATATGCGATTAAATGATGGTAAATCTTATTGTTCCATTATCAGATATTAACCTTCTCAGTTTACCCACCGTCTTAAAATAGCTGTTCTCAAATAATCTATTTATAGTCCTACTGTTTGCCTTCTTAACAGGGTATAATTTTACGAACTTGGACTGTACATCTAGAATTACAATTACATATGTAACACCCCCTACTCCACGTGGTAATGGTCCGAACACATCTATCACTGTAATTTCATTTACTGCCTTTGGAACAATGGGATAAATTGGAACTCTCCCTTCCCTAACAGTATATTCAGGTCGTTGACAAGTTCGACAATACAATAATTCTTTACAAGTCAATTTGTTTAGATTTTTGCTATAATAGGAATTATGCATGTGACTGATGCATTTTATAATACCAAAATGACCATACGAGGTGGCGGTTAGATGACTTAGGTTAGTGGAGGTAGCCCAAGTGACCTATCTTCCCGCCATTTTTCTTTGGTTAGTAGAGGTGTGATGCATTATCCTGTTGGACTTTGAACTTCATGTCAGTTTTCTGGGAGAGGGGAGGGGAGGGGGTGTGGCACTTTCCCGCCAAAATTCAAACTTCCCGCTAAAATCCGGCTCTTGGATGACATCACAGCCGCCATCTTGGATGATGTCATCGCCGCCATCTTGGATACATCCGGCAACAATGGAAAGTGGAGCTGTATCTGTCTTGCTCCAATACTCTGATGGTATCCCCATCGAAATTTACAAAACTTTTAACTCTTTGTTAGCTTCCACATGGACAACCATCACACAAGAGTTGATGTCCCCAACAACAGTAGTTGCTAACACCTTTCTAGAGGACATCATTATACCTGTTGATGAACTGCACAGTCAATCTAGCATCGATGATTATCAACCAATCACGCTGCTGATTACCGATGTGAAATTATTTACATAGCTGCTGGTATCGCGACTCAAGAAGGTTGCACGTTACGTCATCTCCAGTAACCAGACTTCGCTAAGAGGCGAGAACAAAATGGTTCAAATGGCTCTGAGCACTATGGGACTCAACGTCTGAGGTTATTAGTCCCCTAGAACTTAGAACTAGTTAAACCTACCTAACCTAAGGACATCACACACATCCATGCCCGAGGCAGGATTTGAACCTGCGACTGTAGCGGCCTCGAGGCGAGAACAATATCCTTATGGCTCTTTGCCATTATTGAGACATGATAGCATTTCCTCATCACCAATGTCTCCCTGGTTTTATATCTGGACTTTAGCTACGCCTTCGATCGTGTAGACTACTGTTTCCAGGCAGTTCTTCAACATATGAATTTCCCAGCAGCTTTATTAAGGTAATTTTGCACCTTTTGAGCGGTGCGACCTCCAGAATCATGTACAACGGCCGCCTCACGCTGCCCCTGATCATAGCGCGATAAGGTAAACTGCTCCCTTTCCACAATTTTATATGCTTTCGTTTTGGAACCCCTGCTCCAGGGACTGCGCCAACGTTTAGAAGGTGTGACGTTGCAAGGACACCGTTTCTGTTGCATGGCTTATGCAGACGACCTTGTTCTTCATCTTTTCAGTGGGGATGAAGTTCGAGCAGCCCTGATATGGGTGGCGACTTACGGCGAAGCATGGGGCAGCTGCCTCAACGTGTCAAAATCCAAGGTCTTGCTCATTGGTGAGGGCCTACCAGAGAGGCGTCGCCCCCTTAGCGTCACCGCCATGGTTCGATGTCTTGGCATTCAATTCACAGCCGATCTCCGTCGATCAACGGCTATTAACGGTAGGCGTTTGCTACAGACCATCAGCAGATCACCAGCTACGAGCCGTCGACATTATCCAATGCGCCCAATATGTGAACATCTATCATACCTCCCATATATCACCTGTGACTCACTCTCCTGGTCCGACGTCTGTTGATGGCGTTGGGCTCCTTTGTCAGCGCATGGATGTTACTCAAAGTGCAATTTCTTACATTTATCATGAGTGAAAAGTGCTTGATTGCCATAGAATTGTTAGGACGGGACTTTGGTGTGATGGGTGCTGCAGTTTTCTGCATGTGGGTGACTGTAGTGGCGTGGGAATAGGGGAAGTAAGTAAGACTCATCAGTGCTTTTATAGGATATGTAGTAGAGATAGGAAGATACTAGAACAGGAGGGGAAAATTGCCGCCCTTCGGGCTGAGTTAGTAAAGGCCAGGGGAGATCTTGACAGGCTAAGGAGGGAGAAGGGCAAAGAGAGGTGGGAAGTGGCAACAGGCAACAGGAGGAACAGGCCTAGAACTTTGTCTGACAGCTTCGTGGTGAATGTGGAAAATAGATTTGACCTGTTGCTTCAGTTAGAAGCTGGTGAGCCTCAAGCAGTTGCAAGTGTAGACAGGGCACAACAAACTTTCAGCAGCAAATTGAAAAGCAAGAATGTAGGGAAATCAGTAAAGAGAAAGAAAGTGTTGTTGTTAGGTAGTTCCCATGGAAGAGGTGCTGGCCAACTTTTGCAGGATGATCAAGGATCAGAATACCTAGTGCTGGTCTGGAGCAGGTGACTGAGGATTTAGGATCACTTTGCAAAGATTTCACTAAGGAAGACACCGTGGTTATAGTGGCTGGGGCAGGTAAAAGTATTGACAAAGATCCTGGGCACAGTATAGAGTATGACCTGGCAAACATTGCATCAGCATGGAAGCATACTAGTGTTGAGTTTGTATCTGTTCTTGGCTGCCTTGACCGACCTCATTAGAACTCTTCTGTCAAGAGAGTTAATTTGGAGTTGGAACGGCTGCTTATGTCGGGTGCAGGGTCACTCATTGGTGTGGTTTCTGTTGATTCTCTCAATAGGTGGAATTATAGTAGGCATGGCCTTCACCTCAACAGGAAAGGGAAGGGTAAATCGGCTGGGAAAATAGCAGGAAAGTTAAAGGGGGGAGGCACCGTCATGAGTGATACAATACCAGTGGTTATAGGGTTAAAAAAAGACCCTTTTGAGGGCAGGGAGGACAGAAAGAAACAAAATTTTAAGAGAGGTTAGGACTGAGACAAACCTTCAGTTTGAGAAAGAAACCAAAAAACATAATTCACGCTTATTACATCACCGTAAACAGCTATTGGTTACGAATTTTCAACAATATTTCAACTCTGCCCAATTTTAACTCAGTCAATGTGAAATGTCAGCTATCTTTATCACATCAAAATATTCGAGGACTGAGAAATAAAATTAATGAATTAATTATCTGCACAGATGAATTAGAGTCCTCAAACCCAGCTGACATAATCTGCCTCTCTGAACATCATGTGACCACTGGTATGGAACCTTTAAGTGTTACATGGTTTGGATTAGCATCTCAGTTTTGTAGAGCAGAAATGGAGAGAGGAGGAGTTGCTACATTCATCAGGAACTGTCATAAATTTAAGAACATAGAGAGTCATAAATTTTGCTTAGAACAGCATATGGAATCATGTGCAACAGAAGTAGAATTTCACAAAAAATCCTTCATAATATTGAGTGTATATTGAGCACTTGCAGGTTACGTTAATCTGTTAATAAACCACCTTGAAGCTGTACTGGCTAATTTAACAACCAAAAATAATGAAACAGCGGTTGCTGGTGATTTCAATGTAGATTTCCTTAAAGACTCTCCCAATAAGAACTTATTTTAGTAACACTATCATTCAACTTAATTCCCACTGCAAAGTTCCCCACTAGGGTAGCCAATTGCTCACAAACATCCATTGATAATATCTTTATAGAAAAGTCCAATGAACAAAATTATATTCCAAAACCAATAGTCAATGTCCTCTCAGACCATGGCATGTAGGTCCTTCTGTTAAAGGTTATTACTGAATGGGATATAAAATCTGTTAAATCTGAGCTCAAGAGGGTAATCAATAAGCCAAACATTGATTATTTTAGGACACTCCTCAGAGGCATTCACTGGACTCATGTTTACAGTGCTCATGGATGAATTAATAATATAACACTTTTGCTAATAAAATGCTTACCTTATTTGAACACTGTTTTCCCCCAAAACTAACCAAAGTTAGAGCAAAGTCTACAAATAAGCCATGGATTACTCAAGGAATAGGGGTATCTTGTAAAACAAAAAGAAAACTGTATCTGCCAATCAGAAACAGTTCTGATGTTGATGCTATAGCACATTACAAGAAATACTGCAAAATATCAAAGACTGTAATACGAACATCAAAGAAAATATATTACAAGGAAAAGATAGTCATATAAAATAACAAAATAAAGACAATATGGGATAGAGTGAAGGAGGAGACTGGTAGAACCAGACATGAAGAGGGACAAATAGCATTAAGAGTAAATGATACATTGGTGACCGATTTGTATAGTGTTGCAGAACTTTTTGACAAACATTTTATAACTGTTACTGAAAAGATGGGGTTGTCAGGTTCTGTAGATGCTGCTATGGAATACCTCAGACCAGACATTTCTAGTAACTTCCATAATATGAATTTGATCCTTACTACCCCGGCAAAAATAATGTCCATCATAAATCTTTAAAATCAAAAACATCTAGTTGGTATGATGAAACTTCAACAAAGTTAATTAAAGAATGCGATTCTGAGTTACGTAACATATTAAGCTATCTGTGTAACCAGTCATTTATTAGTGGAAGATGCTGGAGTTAATCCTCTGTTTAAGAAGGGAGATAAAGAAATAGCATCAAATTTCTGTCCATATTCACTTTTGCCAGCATTATAAAAAACTTGAGAAAAAGTAATGTACAATCTGCTTTATTGCCACCTTATGTCAAATAACATACTTTCAAAGTCGCAATTCGGATTTCTAAAGGATTCTGACATTGAGAAGGCTATCTACACTTACAGTGAAAATGTGCTTAATTCATTAGACAAAAATTGCAGGCAACTGGTATATTTTGTGATCTGTCAAAGGCATTTGACTGTGTAAATCACAATATCCTTTTAAATAAATTAGAATATTATGGTGTAACAATAAATGCTGCAAAACAGTTCAAATCATATATCTCTGGCAGGAAACAAAGGGTGTTATTAGGAAAGAGACTTGTATTAAGCTATCAGGCATCATCCAACTGGGAACTAATTACATGTGGGGTCCCTCAAGGTTCCATTTTAGGGCCCTTACTTTTTCTTGTGTATATCAATGACCTTTTATTAGTAACATTACCAGATGCCAAGATCGTTTTGTTTGCCAATGATACAAACATTGCAATAAATAGCAAATCAAGTGTAGTCTTCGAAAGATCGGCTGATAAAATATTTTTGTACATTAATCACTGGTTCCTAGCCAATTCTTTGTCACTAAACTTTGAAAAAACACACTAAATGCAATTCAGAACTTGTAAGGGGTGTCCCACGAGTATATGCCTAACATACGATGACAAGCAGATAGAAGAAGTGGACAGTGTTAAATTATTGGGATTACAGCTTGATAATAAATTCAACTGGAAGGAGCACACCACAGAACTGCTGAAGCGTCTTAACAAATCTCTACTTGCAATGTGAACTGTGTCAGACATAGGGGATATAAAAATGAAAAAGCTGGCATACTATGCATAGTTTCATCCCATAATGTCATATGGAATAATTTTTTGGAATAATTCATCAAACGAAGCTAACGTTTTCCAGGTACAAAAACGTACAGTAAGAGTTATATGTGGTGTGAACTCAAGAACATCCTGCAGAAGCCTGTTTAGGGAACTATGGATACTAACTACTGCTTCCCAATACATTTATTCGCTAATGAAATTTGTCATTAAAAATATATCACTTTTTCAAACCAACTGCTCAATTCATGGAATCAATACTAGAAATAAGAGTAATCTTCACAAGGATTTAAAGTCACTGACTCTTTTACAAAATGGTGTGCGTTATTGAGGAACACACATTTTCAGTAACTTGCCAGCAACCATAAAAAGCTTAACAACCAATGAAATTCAGTTTAAGAGAAGCCTGAAGGATTTATTGGTGACCAACTCCTTCTACTCCATTGATGTATTTATCAGTAGAACCAACTGATATATATATATATATATATATATATATATATATATATATATATATATATATATATAGCTTTTGGACCATTTCAGTGCAGTAATGTGTTCACTGTAAATAAGTGTGTGTGTGTGTGTGTGTGTGTGTGTGTGTGTAAGTACAATCTAACTTCTGCACCATTTCAGTCCAGTAATGTGTTAATTGAAAATAAGTAATGTAGTAGTTCTATTACATGTTGTTTATTACCTCATAAATAAATAAAAGCTTTCTTGTTTTAAATTCAGTGCATTAGTGTTCGTAAAATGATTCTTCCATATAATGTTCATTAAAAAAAATGACGATCATTCGACTTGCGATCTGTGGAAGGTATATTAGCTTATTTGTTTCAGTTGTAAATATTTGTCATGTATTATTGTTTTTCTGACATGTTCTACATCCTGGAGGACCACCTCATTACGGATCAATTGGAAGGAAAGTAAATCTAATCTAATCTAATCAGTATGACTTGCTTGCACTCCCTCGTGACTGTGGTGGGGTGGGACCAATACATGTGCCGACCAGACTCACAGTGCTGTACACAAGCTCCCAACTCAAACTCTGGCATCGTTGCCCACAGAGCCTCACTGGACTCCTATTCCAAGACTTTGCGCCGGTATCTTTGTTTGCCCCAGTTTTGGACTCGAGCATCCCATCCCCTTTTTATCACATCAACCAGTCTTTAGCACTTAAACGGCTTTTTCAAAATGTTCAAATGTGTGTGAAATCTTACGACACTTAACTGCTAAGGTCATCAGTCCCTAAGCTTACACACTACTTAACCTAAATTAGCCTAAGGACAAACACTCACACCCATGCCCGATGGAGGACTCGAACCTCCGCCGGGACCAGCCACACAGACAGCTTTTTCAGACGAAAACTGTTTACCAGGTGCCGTCCGCCCAACCCCATTGAAATTATCCCCATTATGTGCTGCGGCACACATTTGAAACGGTCCACGCCCTCTTTCTCGAATCCGACGTCCAGTCAGCGTGGTATATCACAGTGAAAGGCAAACACTTAACCGATATCGGCTGCATCGCATCCATCTAGCCGACTCGCCCCACTGCATCTGCTGTGCAGTGGAAGACTCAGACTACCACTGGTTCCACTGCGGTCCAGCGTCTGATATCTGGACACTTGCGCGGCGTGTCTTGGCGTTTCTTAAGCGCCAAACACCCGCTCAGATCGACATCCACACACTTTTATTCCCGGAGGGGACTTTTTACCCCACCACCAAAATTCAATGTGTGAACTGGATCTGTGACCACACGATCCGTTATCTTTTTAATTTTAGCTGTAATTCAGTGCTAGGATATTGTAATTAATCTCAATGAACGACACCGTGTAGTAACACATAACCCACAATACCAGCAACACTAATTTCTTAGGGATCACCTTCAATGATCCGCCGATGTCTGGTCAGATGAATATAAGGTAATATCAACAGCTGCAGAAAATGGTGTAACTGGAGTAGGATTCGTTATGAATAGGAAGGTAGGGCAGAGAGTGTATTACTGCGAAGAGTTCAGTGATAGGATTGTTCTCACCAGAATCGAATCGACAGCAAACCAACACCAACAACTATAGTTCAGGTACACTTGCCGTCGTCGCAAGGAAGTATATTAGGGCACTAAAAGGCTAATACAGTACGTAAAGGGAGAAGAAAAAATAGCCATGGGGAACTGGTTGGTTGATTTGGGATAGGGAACCAAACAGCGAGGTCAACGGTCATGGGGGAGTGGAACACAGTTATAGAGGTGGGAAAAGAAGAAAAAGTTGCGCGATAATACGGGCTTGGGATGAGGAATGAGAAAGGAGAAAGAATAACTGAGTTCTGTAATAAATTTGAGCCAATACTAGCGACTACTCTGTTCAAGAATCACAAGAGGAGAAGGTACACTTGGGAAAGGCCAGGTGATACGAGAAGATTTCGGTTAGATTACATCATGGTCAGACAGAGATTCCGAAATCAGATCTTGGATTGTAAGGCGTAGCCAGGAGCAGACATAGACTCAGATCACAATATAGTAGCGATGAAGAGTAGGCTGAACTTTAAGGGATTAGTCAGGAAGAATCAGTACATAAAGAAGTGGGATCCGGAAGTAATAAGGAATGGTGACATACACTTGAAGTTCTCTAAGGCTATAAGTACAACAATAAGGAATAGCTCAGTGATAGTACAGTTGAAGAGGAATGGACATCTCTAAAAAGGACAATCACAGACGTTGGAAAGAAAAACATAGGTGCAAAGAATGTAACTGCGAAGAAACCATAGGTAACAGAAAAAATACTTCAGTTGATCGATGGTAGAAGGAAGTACATCAATAATCAGGGAAATTCAGGGATACAGAAATACAAATCAATGAGGAATGAACCAAAGACGGAATGGCTGTATGAAAAATATGAAGAAATCGAAAAAGAAATGATTGTCGGTAGAACTGATTCAGCGTATAGGAAAATCAAAGTAAGCTTCGGTGAAATTAAAAGGAAGAGTGGTCAGATTAAGAGTGTAACGGAATTCCACTGTTAAATGCAGAGGAGAGAGCGGATAAATGGAATGAGTACATTGAAGGCCTCAATTAGGGAGAAAATACGTCTGATGCGATAAAAAAAATAAACAAATAAATAAAAACACAGGAGTCGATTTAGAAGAGGTCGGGGATGCAATATTTGAAACTGAATTTAAAAGACCTTTGAAGGACTTAAGGCCAAATAAGGCAGAATGCATAGACATCATTCCATCAGAATTTCCAAAATCATTGGTGGAAGTGGCAACTAAACAATGTGCACATTGATGAGTAGAACATACGAGTATGGCGACATACCATCTCACTTTCTAGAAATTATCATCCCCACAATTCCGAAGACTGCAAGAGCTGACAAATGTGAAAATTATCGCGCAATCAGCTTAACAGTTCATGCATCCAAGTTCCTGACAAGAATAATATACAGAAGAATGGAAAAGAAAATTGAGAATGTGTTAGATGTTGATCCGTTTCGCTTTATCAAAGATAAAGACACCAGAGAGGCATTTCTTGCGTTTCAGATGATAATGGAAGAAAGATTAAAGAAATAACAAGACACGTTGATAGGATTTGTTGAGTGGAAACAGCGTTCGATAATGTAAAATGGTGCAAGATGTTCGAAATTCTGAAAAAAATAAGAGTAAGCTATAGGGAGAGACGGGTAGTATACAGCATGTACAAGAGCCAAGAGGGAATAATAAGAGTGCACTACCAAGAACGAAGTGCTCGAACTAAACTGGGTGTAAGACTGGGATTTAATATTCCGCCCCTGCTATGCAGTCTGTAAATCGAAGAAGCAATTATGGAAACAAAAGTTCTGGAGTGGAATTAAAATTCAAGGTGAAAGGACATCAATGATACGATTCGCTTATGACATTGCTATCCTGAGGGAAAGTGAAGGAGAATTACATGATGTGCTGAATGGCATCAACAGTCTGATGGGTACAGAATATGGATAGAGACTAAATCGAAGTAAGTCGAAAGTAATGAGAAGTAGCTGAAATGAGAACAGCGAGAAACTTAACATCGGGATTGATAGTAACCAAGTACATGAAGTTAAGGAATTCTGCTACCCAGGTAGTGAAATAAACAATGATAGACGGAGCAAAAACTGACTAGCACTGGTAAAAAAACGCATTCTTGGCCAATAGAAGTCTATAGTATCAAACATTGGCCTTATTTTGAGGAAGAAATTTCTGAGAACGAACGTTTGGAGCACAGCATTGTACGGTAGTGAAACACGGACTGTGGAACAACTGGAACAGAAGAGAATCGAAGCATTTGAGACGTGGTGCTACAGACGAATGTTGAAAATTAGGGTGACTGGTAAAGTGAGGAATGAGGAGATTCTGTGCATAATCGGTGAGGAAAGGTATATGTGGAAAACACTGACAAGGAGAAAGGACAGGGTGATAGGACATCTGTTAAGACAGGAGGGATCTGTAGAGGGCAAAAAATGTAGAGCAAGACAGAGATTGGAACACATCCAGCAGATAATTGAGGACGTAGGTTGCAAGTACTACTCTGAGGTGAAGAGGTTGGCACAGGAGAGGAACTCGCGGCGTGCCGCATAAAACCAGTGGGAAGACCTAAAAAAAAAAAAAAAAAAAAAAAGAACAGCCGGGAATTCGCGCTAGTGTAGAGTGAACTTTAGATCATTAGGTTTAATCCGTGTTTTAGCGAACTGGTCGATTTGCTAAATATCAATCGATGTTGTTCAGCATTCAACAACTTTTATTAAAATTTATAGCGTGTTCAGTATCGTGTTGCGAGCTCGATCACTAATTAAAACGGCATGTAATTGTTTGGAAGATACCACCATAGAACTGTATTTAGTTATGAATAAAAACTTGTGGATTTTAAGGAACTTAAGACACTTCAGCCTTCTAAACTGTACCCTGGTTAACATTTGTTAGCTGTCGGTCAGAAACATCGAGAGTATGTTATTTATGTAGTGTAACCTGTAACAGGTGTTACACGCACGTTTGTGGCGGTAGAAAGGGTGGGAGATCATCTCCGAATTAGACGACGAAAGCCAGCGAGCAGAAGTATTTGTAGCTTCGTCGACTGCCTCAGTGGGTCCCTCGTTATTGCAATTATCTCAGAAACTAGAATGAGATTTTCACTCTGCACCGGAGTGTGCGCTGATATGAAACTCCGTAGCAGATTTAAACTGTGTGCCGGACCGAGACTCGAACTCGGGACCTTTGCCTTTCGCGGGCAAGTGCTCTACCATCTGAGCTACCCAAGCACGACTCACGCCCCGTCCTCACAGCTTTACTTCTGCCAGTGCCAAGTCTCCTGCCTTCTAAACTTTACAGAAGCTCTCCTGCGAACCTTGCAGAACTAGCACTCCTGAAAGAAAGGATATTGCGGAGACATGGCTTAGCAACAGCCTAAGGGATGTTTCCAGGATGAGATTTTCACTCTGCAGCGGAGTGTGTGCTGATGTGAAACTTCCTAGTAGATTAAAACTGTGTGCTGGACCGAGACTCGAACTCGGGACCTTTGCCTTTCGCGAGCAAGTGCTCTAGCATCTGAGCTACCCAAGCACGACTCACGCCCCATCCTCGCAGCTTTACTTCTGCCAGTATCTCGTCTCCTAGCTTCCAAACTTTTCAGAAACTCTCCTGCGAAACTTGCCCACGAAAGGCAAAGGTCCCGAGTTCGAGTCTCGGTCCGGCACACAGTTTTAATCTGCTAGGAAGTTTCAGCTCAGAAACTATTATCTGCCCAAAGAAATCTCAACATCGTTTTCTACGGAATTTTTTTTCGAAGACTGGTAAATAATTTTTGATTAAAATTTCCGCGAGCGATACTGTTTTCTTCTTTTCGCGAAATACAGCAGAAGTGTTCAGTGTTTTTTCCAGAGAACTTTTCAACTAAGACATATCTATCAATAACTCTGAAAAAAAACTATATTTCATGAAAAACGGACCCAGGGTATTCTGCAATAATGCCCTATCCCGACATCAGCTCACACAGGTTTGATTCACGGTTGTTCCATAATCGAAGATGCTCCGTTGCCAGTTGGTGTGCTATGGTCGGCTACCGACAATGCGCAGCAAGCTCGGAGTAAGAATAACCAGCGTTACCGAAAAGATTTTGCACGCAAATATTCCCGTAGAAGAATATGCATGATGTTTTGCACCGGCTTCTGGCCCCCTCGGATCTTTTCATTTCGAGAGTGCAGGGGATTATTGAAGAAGACAAACGGATGCCACATGATGTAAAAGATATGCTTTTCGAACTATTTCGCAGCGGGCAACTCGACAGCGATCCCTCTGAAACTGGTAACGACACTAGCGACAAGTATGACTATGATTTCGATCGATAAACTGAAAAGTATTCAATAAAACACTCCAACACGGCAATTTTGACTTATGGTTCGTTACTGGTGACCTCACAATACATTATACCCGAAGTTTTAAAATGGTTCAAATGACTCTGAGCACTATGGGACTTAACATGTGAGGTCATCAGTCCCCTAGAACTTAGAACTACTTAAACCTAACTAACCTAAGGACATCACACACATCCATGTCCGAGGCAGGATTCGAACCTGCGACCGTAGCGGTCTCGCGGTTCCAAACTGTAGCGCCTAGAACCGCTCGGCCACTCCGCTAAATTTATAATTTTTGATCCACCTAATTGGATCCGCCATGTTGAATTTTGTAAGTCCGACATCGAATTACTTCTCAAGGATCCAAAGAATCCAAAAAGACACAGATTTTTAGGATTTTTTTATCCATTTCTGCTTATGTCCAGGTTTTGAAGCGAGTTGGCCCACTATGCGTCGTCAAGAAAACTAAAGGAAACCAATTTAGCAATTGTGTAAAGAATCATAACCGTATTTGCCACACGCTACTTCGTTAAATCACGCAAAACGTAGTTCACGAGGACCGATAAAGATACGATCCCATGCCTTATACCATCTTTCTGGATGCTACATCAGAGACGAGTAGACAGCCTTTGTCGTGCGTTTTCTGAGTAGGTATAAAATTAAGTGCGATACCGAAATAACCTTTAATCTTACCTTTACTGAGATCGAAGACACCACAGGACGCAGCGGACTGGCGGTCACGGCGTCTGTGTTAACAGTCCTGCGCCGCTGTTTATCGTCTGAAGGCCGAGGAAACAGTAATTTAATTGCCAGTTGCCTGGCTGCTCTTTCGTTACTACAACGTTGCAACATAGTAGCGCTCAAGGGAGGGGGGGGGTGAGCAGCACTATGACAAACAGAATGAGCGAAGGAAGAATGCTGCTAGATGATTAAACTAAACGTTTCTAGCCAACTTGCCTTACTGCACTTTTGTCTTTCAGAACACGGCCTGCAATTGGCTGTTATTATTTGTATATGTTGAGGCTAACATTCATGCTTGCGTGTACTACACTATGTAATCAAAAGTATCTGGACACCTAGCTGAAAAAAATGCCGGGATGGTTCCTTAGAAAGGGCACGGCCGATTTCCTTCCACATCCTTCCGTAACCCGAGCTTGCGCTCCGTCTCTAATGGCCTCGTTGTCGACGGGACGTTAAACACTAATCTCCTCCTCCTCCTAGCTGAAAATGACTTACAAGTCCGTGGCGCCCTCCATCGGTAATACTGAAATTCAATATGGTATTGGCCCACCCTCAGCCTTGAGGACAGCTTCCACTCTCGCAGGCATACGTTCAATCAACTGCTGGAAGGTTTCTTGGGGAATAGCAGCCCATTCTCCACGGAGCGCTGCACTGAAGAGAGGTATCGTTGTCGGCTATAAGGCCTGGCACGAGGTCGACGTTCCAAAACATCCCAGAGGTACTCTATGGGATTCAGGTCAGGACTGTGCAGGCCAGTCCATTACAGGGATGTTATTGTCGTGTAACCACTCCGCCACAGACCGTGCATCATGAAGAGGTACGCGATTGTGTTGAAAGATGCGATTGCCATCCCCGAATTGCTCTTCAACTATGGGAAGCAAGAAGGTGCTTGAAACATCAATGTAGGCCTGTACTGTGATAGTGCCACGCAAAAAAACAAGGGATGCAAGCCCCCTCCATGAAAACCATGACCACACCATAACACCACCGCCTCAGAATTTTACTATTGGCACTACACACGCTGGCAGGTGACGTTCACCGGGTATTCGCCATATCCACACCCTACCATCGGATCGCCACATTTTGCACCGTGATTCGCCACTCCACACAACGTTTTTCCACTTTTCAATCGTCCAACGATTACACTCCTTACACCAAGCGAGACGTCGTTTGGCATTTACCGGCGTGATGTGTGGCTTACGAGCAGTCGCTCGAGCATGAAATCCAAGTTTTCTCACCTCCCGTCTAACTGTCATAGTAATTGCAGTGGATCCTGTGTGATGGTCTGGATAGATGTCTGCCTGTTACACATTACGACCCTCTTCAACTGTCGACGGTCTCTGTCAGTCAACAGACGAGGTCGGCCTGTAGGTTTTTGTGCTGCACGTTTCCCTTCACGTTTCCACTTCACTATCACATCGGAAACAGTGGACCTAGGGATGTTTAGGAGTGTGGAAATCTCGCGTACAGACGTATGACACAAGTGACACCCAATCACCTGACCATGTTCGAAGTGCGTAAGTTACTCGGAGCGCTCCATTCTGCTCTCTCACGATGTCTAATGACTACTGAGGTCGCTGATATGGAGTACCTAGCAGTAAGTGGCAGCACAATGCACCTAGTTTGAAAAACGTATTTTTTTTGGTGGGGGGGGGGGGGGGGGGTTTCAAATGGTTCAAATGGCTCTGAGCACTATGGGACTTAACATCTGAGGTCATCAGTCCCCTAGAACTTAGAACTACTTAAACCTAACTAACCTAAAGACATCACACACATCCATGCCCGAAGCAGGATTCGAACCTGCGACCGTAGCGGTTGCGCGGTTCCAGACTGTAGCGCCTAGAACCGCCCGGCCACACAGGCTGGATGGGGGGGGGGGGAGGGGGGTCCGGATACTTTTGATCACATAGTGCATTTCTTGTTTTGTGATTTTCAGTGCCTGTACTGATCACAGCTAGTCCTCCGCAAGAGCTGCCAGTAACACAAATTCTTCAGTCTCAGGCGAAGCAGACGCAGCAGCCCATGAACACGAACACACGGCTGCTCGACGCGCAACTTGACACGGCACCCCACTGCTGCCCACAACTCCCACAGCCCGCAGCGCCTGTTTCCGCAACACCATCCCGTGCGTTAGATTCCATACGTAAGGAGTGATTCGAGTTCTGGGCACAGTTCAAGCCACAATTCACGGTGCGTTATATTGAAGGTAAGGGCAGGCAACTTCATTCCCCTGCAACGGTCACTGTGTCTGTGTACAGTCTCGCCTGCTAACTTTTCCCCACCACTCACCCTGAAAGTGTTCATTATAAAGGATTAATTGCTGCGCTAGACAAATACTTTGATGAACAGATTAATGCAGAAGCTGCGCAGTACAAATTCTTTCGTTTGTGTAGGCACCCTTAACAGACTCTTTAAGTGGTGGATAGCTGACTTACAAGACCTTACTCACCATTTGTGTGTGTGGGCGTTATTATAGTGATGCCATGATCAGGCAGGACATTACTTGAAATGTGCCAGATCCTCGCATAACCGAATAGATTTTTAAGCGTCCTGTTTCTACACTACTGGCCATTAAAATTGCTACACCACGAAGATGACGTGCTACAGACGCGAAATTTAACCGACAGTAAGAAGATGCTGTGATATGCAAATGATTGGCTTTTCAGAGCATTCACACAAGGTTGGCGCCGGTGGCGACACCTACAACGTACTGACATGAGGAAAGTTTCCAACCGATTTCTCATACACAAACAGCAGTTGACCGGCGTCGCCTAGTGAAACGTTGTTGTGATTCCTCGTGTAAGGAGGAGAAATGCGTACCATCACGTTTCCGACTGTGATAAAGGTCGGATTGTACCTATCGCTATTTCGGTTTATCGTATCGCGACATTGCTGCTCGCGTTGGTCGAGATCCAATGACTGTTAGCAGAATATGGAATCGGTGGGTTCAGGAGTGTAATACGCAACGCCGTGCTGGATCCCAACGGCGTCGAATCACTAGCACTCGAGATGACAGGGATCTTATCCGCATGGCTGTAACGGATCGCGCAGCCACGTCTCGATCCCTGAGTCAACAGATGGGGACATTTGCCAGACAACAACCATCTGCACGAACAGTTCGACAACGTTTGCAGCAGCATGGTCTATCAGCTCGGTGACAATGGCTGCGGTTACCCTTGATGCTGCATCACAGACAGGAGCGCCTGCAATAGTGTACTCAACGACGAACCTGGGTGCACGAATGGCAACATGTTTTAGGATGAATCCAGGTTCTGTTTACAGCATCATGATGGTCGCATCCGTGTTTGGCGACATCGCGATAAACGCCCATTGTAAGCGTGTATTCGTCATCGCCATATTGGCGTATCACCCGGCGTGATGGTATGGGGTCCATTGGTTACACGTCTCGGTCACCCTTTGTTCGCATTGACGGCACTTTGAACAGTGGACGTTACATTTCAGATGTGTTACGACCCATGGCTCTACCCTTCATTCGATCCCTGCGAAACCCTACATTTCAGCAGGATAATGGACGACCGCACATTGCAGGTCCTGTACGTGCCTTTCTGGATACAGAAAATGTTCGACTGCTGCCCTGGCCAGTACATTCTCCAGATCTCTCACCAATTGAAAACGTCAATGGTGGCCGAGCAACTGGCTCGTCACAATACGCCAGTCACTACTCTTGATGAATTGTGGTATCGTGTTGAAGCTTCATGGGCAGCTGTACCTGTACATGCCATCCAAGCTCCGTTTGACTCAATGCCCAAGCGTATCAAGGCCGTTATTACGGCCAGAGATGGTTGTTCTGGGTACTGATTTCTCAGGATCTATGCACCCAAATTGCGTGAAAATGTAATCACATGTCAGTTCTAGTATAGTATATTTGTCCAATGAATCTGCATTTGATCTTGGTGTAGCAACCGGTTTTGGAATTGGTGGAGCGTCCGGATTCGTATGGCAGTTCAGTGATTGACTTTGATTCCGCTCCTATTTATGCCATGCTCAGCTGTGTGGTAACCTGCTCGCCTCCCATGTAAACGAGTCCGGATTCGATTCCCTGCCAGGTTGGAGATTTTCTCTCCGCCGGGACTGCGTGTTGTGTTGTCCTCATCATCATTTCATTCTCATCACCAGCGCGCAAGTAGCCCAGTGTGGCGTAGACTGCGATAAGACTTGCACCTGGCGGGCGAACTTCCCCGGATGGGGCCTCCCGGCCAACGATGCAATAAGCTCATTTCATTTTTTTTTTTTTATGCCGAGCGGAGTAGCGGTAAACAGATTGTGTCTGCAGTTCGAGCATTGCCTCACGCAAATTCTCAGCCAGGGCAGTGACGTAAATAGAAACAATGTGTTAGACAGCCGACCGGTGATGTTAAATCAAGCCCTCGGCGTTTCGTGCCTCCAAAGTGGCAGGCATGCTCCTGTAGTGACGCTAAATGCTACCATTCTGGCAAGCGGGCTAACGTGCAAGCTTTCTGTTTGCAAAAACTGAAGTGTAGCACGCACTTTTCATGTTCTTCCATGTCTTAGTCGATGAATGTCAATGTAATTTTTTCCGAGATAAGTAGTGATTCTATTGTTATAATGTGCAAGTTAAGTGCAACAGCGAAGAAATCACACTCTTCTTCCATTTAGCATCACGCGAGTAAGTTGTTTGTGACTCTACTAACACTGGAGTGCCAGTGACTTTGTTGAATAAAAGCGGTTACGAACTGTTAAGCAAGCCCAAGCTACCTAAGTCACTAGCTACTCTCTCTGGTTACAGTGGACGTGAGATCCCCTTCCAGGCGCCCGTGGTGACCGAGCGGTTCTAGGCACTTCAGTCTGGAACCGCACTACCGCTACGGTCGCAATTTCGAATCCTACCTAGGGCATGGATGTGTGTGTTGTCTTTAGGTTAGTTAGGTTTAAGTAGTTCTAAGTTCTAGGGGACTGATGACGTCAGATGTTAAGTCCCATAGTACTCAGAACCATTTGAACCACACCCGTTCCAGGTGTTTACAGTCTGACTGGCACTTTTCTAATCATTACCAAGACATTGTCATTCACAGTTTTGTGTTCACGTTATAGTAAAAACACTTGTGACATGGACTCTTTTGATCTGTTTGATTAGTACACTCAAGAGAATGTTCTCCCTGTGCACTCCTACGGACAAGGTAGCTGAACTGTCTGATGAATTTCGTAACTTTTTCAAGATGGCCTAGACAAAGCTAACAGTTTGAGGCCCGCATTATTATGAAAGACAATGCGCAACTCATGTCGTGATTTCCCGTGCAGCAGCCAGTCAGTGGCAATAAAGAAACCTTCAGGCAGATTAAGCTAATTTGTGGATTTCAAGGTGACAGTAAATGCACAGACTGTGATTCACTCTCTTCCTTTGTCATGGCCTGAGGAACTCATGGACAAACTTGGTGCAGATCGCTTCTTGTCACGATACTTATTTGCAGATTCCCTTGGATAAGCAGTGATGATGATCATGTTTGACTTGTGGGGCGCCCAACTGCGCGGTTACCAGCACCCGTACAATTTCCCAACCTTTGCTCAGCCCAATTTCGCCACTTTCCTGGATGATGATGAAATGATGGGGACAACACAAACACCCAGTCATCTCCAGGCAGGTGAAAATCCTGACCCGCCGGGAATCGAACCCGGGATAAGCAGTGACAAAACGTTTTTGTGATCAATAACTGCATGGGGTTGTTTAAGTTTTCCAGGTTGCCCCTCGGCAGTGCGTCTGCACCTGAAACTTCTCGAAGCTCTTTGTCACAGTTAACTGCTACAATTCCTTCTTGTTGAAGCCATTTAGATGCATTTGTTGTTTCGGGTTGTACTCCCGACCAACTTCTTTCCAATCTCAGGAAATTGTTTCGAGTGGTCTCACATGCTGAGGACAACTGCTTCTTCTTTCAGGCTGAGACTGAATACTTAGCATATGCGATCAACAGTCAGGGTATCCACCATTTGCAATTACACTTAACCAGCATACAAGACCTACCGGCTCCTAGGTATATCAGTGAACTCCAAGGATTGTTAGGTAAATTGACTTATTACATTCGGTTCATTCGAAATGCTGTACAGCTTCCTGTTCCTTTCGTCATCTTAGACGAAAGAATGTTCGATCTGAGTGGACCAGAGAGTGCCAGGTCACATTTCAGAAATTGAAACATGTTTTATTGAGCGATCAATGTTTGGCACATTTTGATCCCACTGAGCTGGTTGTGCTTTCAGTTGATGTATCGTTTGCTGCTGAACTCTCCCACAGATTGGGATCATTGGAGAGGCCAACTTCCTTCGTATCCAAACTTCTCAACAAAGCACAGTGCAACTACTCGCACATTAAGAAAGAAGCTCTTGCCGCCGTATATGGGGCGATAAAACTCCACCAGTACTTATATGGAAGAAAACTCTGCTTCGTGACGGACCACCGACCTTTCAGCTCATAGCTTAGCCGTTCAAAACCAGTCCCACTGCAACAGGGCAAAAGCTTCAGCATTGGTCTCTGTTCCTCTCAAATTACTAGTGCGAAATTGTGTTCAAGCCAACGTTTACAACACACGTGCAGGTGCTCTCTCTCGCCTACCAGTTGACAGCGATTCGGCATTTGACACCTTAGAAGATTCTTGTTGCACATTCACGCTCAGGACAACGAAACACTTAACTCTTTTTCTGTCGGCCATCGACAGATTGCTCAGCCAACGGCTGCAGAAGAAATTTCAATATTCTATTGTTGTACCTCCATACTGACTGACCACGTTCCATTATGGATATTAGTGATGCCATTCTATGTATCACTTACGTGTTCAGCAGCGTATTATCCTGTTACATAAAGGCAATGATCAATCACGTGTGGTCGTGCCACATTTGCTGCAGAAGGAAATTCTTCGGTTTCTCCGTCAGGGACATTGGGGCATTTTAGCACAAAGCAGCTCATCTGACGATACATAGACGCTCAAGTAGAACAACTGAACACACAGTATATTACATGTGTGGAATACCAGGGTGCTCCATCACAGAAATTTACTGATTAGCCCAAGGCCAGTGCCCCTTGACAACTTCTGCATATGAACTTCACGGGTACCTACTGCAATTCTCGTTAGCTTACTATGGTAGATACCTTTAGCAAGTTTATTATTGCTGTGCCCATGCAATCCACCACAACATCTGGTACTGTCAAGTCTCTGACGTCGATTTTCAGCATCAATGCTCTACCAGAAGTGTTCATTTCAGACAGTGAACTCCAGGTCACATGGACAGAATTTCTACAGTTTTGTGACGCCAACGATGTCCGACATGTGACGACAGCACAGGTCAACCCTCAATCTACCAACTAAGAGGAATGCTTCGTCAGAATAGTCAACCAATGGAAGAATAAGTTATGCACTTCCCATATGTGGGAGCAGCCGTTAGTGCTCTTCCTTTCATCATACTCTTCACAACCATGCAATGGCAAGTCACCAGCGGCACTTTTGCATGGACATTGACATAGGGCATTGCTTCAGCTACTACGCTGGCCATTAAAATTGCTACACCAAGAAGAAATGCAGATGATAAACGGGTATTCATTGGACAAATATATTGTACTAGAACTGACATGTGATTACATTTTCACGCAATTTGGGTGCATAGATCCTGAGAAATCAGTATTCAGAACAACCACCTCTGGCCGTAATAACGGCTTTGATACGCCTGGGCATTGAGTCAGAGTTTGGATGGCGTGTATAGGTACAGCTGCCCATGCAGCTCCAACACGATACCACAGTTCATCAAGAGAAGTGACGGGCCTCTTGTGACGAGGCAGTTGGTCGGCCACCATTGACCAGACGTTTTCAGCTGTTGAGAGATCTGGAGAATGTGCTGGCCAGGGCAGCAGTCGAACATTTTCTGTATCCAGAAAGGCCCGTACAGGACCTGCAACATGCGGTCGTTCATTATCCTGCTGAAATGTAGGGTTTCGCAGGGATCGAATGAAGGGTAGAACCAGGGGTCGTAATATATCTGAAATGTAACGTCCACTGTTCAAAGTGCCGTCAATGCGAACAAGAGGTGACCTAGACGTGTAACCAATGGCACCCCATACCATCACGCCGGGTAATACGCCAGTATGGCGATGACGAATACACGCTTACAATGTGCGTTCACCGCGATGTCGCCAAACACGGATGCGACCATCATGATGCTGTAAACAGGTCCTAGGTTCATCCTAAAAAATGACGTTTTGCCATTCGTGCACCCACGTTCGTCGTTGAGTAAATCATCGCAGGCGCTCCTTTCCGTGATGCAACGTCAAGGGTAACCGCAGCCATGGTCTCCGAGCTGATAGTCCATGCTGCTGCAAACATCGTCGAACTGTTTGTGCAGCTGATTGTTGTCTTGGAAACGTCTCATTCTGTTGACTTAGATATTGAGACGTGGCTGCACGATCCGTTACAGCCATTCGGATAAGATGCCTGTGATCTCGACTGCTAGTGATACGAAGCCGTTGGGATCCAGCACGGCGTTCCGTATTACACTCCTGAACCCATCGATTCCATATTCTGCTAACAGTCATTGGACATCGACCAACGCGAGCAGCAATGTCGCGATACGATAAACCGCAATCGCGATAGGCTACAATCCGACCTTTATCAAAGTCGGAAACGTGATGGTACGCATTTCTCCTCCTTACAGGAGGCATCACAACAGCGTTTCACCAGGCAACGCCGGTCAACTGCTGTTTGTGGTTGAGATATCGGTTGGAAACTTTCCTCATGTCAGTACGTTGAAGGTGTCGCCACCGGCGCCAACCTTGTGTGAATGCTCTGAAAAGCTAATCATTTGCATATCACAGCATCTTCTTACTGTCGGTTAAATTTCGCGTCTGCAGCACGTCATCTACGTGGTGTAGCAATTTCAATGGCCTGCAACAGTCGGCCCATTCTCCCCATAGCCCTAAGTTTGACGTAAAGGATTTGGTCTTTATCTGAGTTTTTATCAGACATAGGCGCTGGGAACGAGAAGTTATCACCAAAGTTTTGGGCCGTTCTTTTTATGCCTTACCGGGTCCCACTAGCAGCTGTCTTCGCCTACCTCGGGTCCCACGCCACTGGCGATGGAGGGGGAGACAGTGGTCGTCGATTCCGAGCCGCCGCCGTCATCACAGTGGTAGCAGCCTCAGTTGCAAGGCGAAGCTCCCCTTTTCCCTATTACCTTCCAGTGGGCCATCTTGGACTATCTAGCTGCCATTGCAACTTCACCAATGGAAGATGTTCCATCCCTGGTCACGAGTGTGCATCCTAAGCTGGTTTTTCTATCGATGTTTTCAGCCATTCACAAGACAAATGTAGGGGTACAGGCAGGAACTTGTCATCAGCCGAAGGTTCGGTTCCTGCCTTCTCAGTGGCACACGTGCCCATACCTCTCATCCTGTCGTTTCTGACGTTGCCAGTTCACAACGATGGTAGGGAGTTCTTTTTTCGTTTTTGTTTTCGAGGGGGGGGGGGGGGGGTGCTGTGGTGCTGCGTCGTGCACCATTGACATCATTCCAGGCAGTCAACGTCCAGAGGTTGGCAGTAAGTCATGTGACTGCCCTACCAGTTGTGGACAGTTCAAAGAGATATTCTGTGCTGCAAGGGGCGTACCACTGAGCCGACATAAGAAGACGCCACAGTGGTGCCAGCTCAGTCCGATAGTGGGTTTCATTATGTGCATTCAGAGTGTACTAGCTAGCCTCACCTCTCTGTGCTATTATCTACAACGAACTTACGTGTGTTAAGAAACTGTTGAAATGCAGTTGGACTTTCTGTGCTGATGTTAAGTAAACGGGAGTTAAGAACATATTACATGTGCTTCTCATTATTTTGGTCTCTCTCTCAGCAGCCGTCTATTCCTTGGAATCCACTCCCGGACCGACCAAGTTTGCAGTATACCAACATTTATCAGATTTAGGTTCAAGTATTACGAGGGTGAGTCAAATGAAAACCTTAAATTTGTAATAACAAATCGAAATTTCGCGCCGTTATCCTGTAAGTTGGTAATCGTGCTACAAACAGCGTGCAGAATGGCCTGTAGGTAGCAGCATAGTAAAGATGCACACATACCGTCTCAGTATGAGTATAAAGATGGCCGCCCCACTTGCGACTTGCACCAGGGAAGAACAGCGTTCTGTTATTCGGTTTTTGCGTAGTGAAGGTGTGAAACCTATTGAAATTCATCGACGAATGAAGATTCAGTACGGTGATGCACGTTTGTCACAGCAGCAATTCTACGAATGGAGTAGGAAGTTCGCAAATGGTGTGACTTCAGTGGAAGATGCTCCTCGTCCAGGTCAGGCACAACGAGTTGTGACTCCACAGAACATTGCAGCAGTTGAATCTATAGTGAAGGAAAACCGCCGAGTGACACTGAATGACATTGCAGCATGTTTACAGATTAGTCATGGGTCAGCACACCACACTGTTCATGATGTTCTCCAGTTTCACAAAGTGTCTGCAAGATGCGTGCCACGGCAGCTGACTCCTGAAATGAGAGAACGACGTGTTGAAGAACTTCTTTGGCGCTTTGAACGAGAAGGTGATGGCTTCCTTGCAAGAATCGTTACTGGGGACGAAACCTGGATTCACTTCCACCAACCACTTCCTCATCCACCATACTCACCAGACCTTGCCCCAAGTGATTTCCATATGTTTGGACCACTCAAAGACGCAACGGGAGAAAAGAAGTTCCATTCTGATGAAAAGGTACGTCACGCGATGCATGAGTGGTTGCGCGGACTACCAAAAGAATTTTTTTCTAAAGAAATTTATGCACTTTGTAAGCGCTGGAGGATTTGCATTGAGTGTGGGGGAGATTATGTTGAAAAGTGATAAGCTTTGTACCACTTCTGCACAATAAATAATATTTAAAAAATATTTAAGGTTTCCATTTGACTCACCCTAGTATAACCTTATCCATTGTCAACAGTATATGTGATGGAACAAGTAACAGCAACGAACTGGCAGCAGAGCCCTGGGTAGTTTTTCTTTTGCACCTCAAAGAAGAGATGATATACCATATAACTACACAGCTTTTTTTGTTCTAATTTTTCATGCACTGTGGGCAGTGATATTTGTTACCAGTAGTTGAAAAAGCAGTTTTCCAGGTTGCGTAAGAAAACTCAAAGGGCGAACATGTAAAAATGTGTAGCAGCAACAATACAACCATCATGTAGGTATTAGTGACAACGATGATTACAGTAGTAGAGGTTAGCCATCAATATGTGTGTGTAACACATTGTCTTTCGTGCAAGTGGAGCAAACCCATTCCAAGTGATGATAATGCTCTTTAATTCAATTCATAGTTTAAGTAGTACCGACGGTAAATGCATCAGTATGGAAATGATATTGGATCCCAATTTCAATATCTTGGATACAGTGATATGTCGTATTATCCCTGAATGAAAGAATTTGTCTATGTGATCCTTCGACGAAAGTTCCTTCCTTGTTATGAGGGAGTGCTCAGGGATGACGATCATATGATCTCCTCATGGGACTTCCGATGAACAGTTAAACTTTTTAACAAGAGAGAGTACATTTAAAAACTAAATATATGCCAGTGACATGATCCAGCATGCTCTGGGCAAACATCTAACCTAGAAGCCGCAAGTATACAGATTCTATGAGAAAATATAGACAAATATGGTGGAGTTAGTAGTCAAATACTGCATCCATCGGAAGAAATCGCCGCAGTGCATCACTACATGCAAATATATAAGTATGTATGAACCATCCATTCCAGATGTAGGCACAGAGCAAACAAGTACATATACCAGCAGTCTGTAAGAATTTATAAATACAAGACGGTATTACATGTGTTTTTGTTTATCTATGAAACCCCTTGCTTGCTAATGTCAGTGTACAATCTTCACCGTCGCCGAGTGGGCGAAACATCCTCGTCTTAACGACTTGACAGTATCCTACTAGCCCTGCAGTATTACTTAAGACCAGAAGAAGAAAAAGAACCAGAAGGAGAATGGAACACTCCTTCCCAATAATATACAAACAATCATTCTTGGCCTATACAATTTCAGCAAGACAAATGTTATAATATCGGTGCTAGCACATATAGAAGGAATTCACTTCGAACATGTAAGCATATTTTCAAAAGCAATATTTCAGCCTATATACCGGCTATTATAAGAGATATTACGTAGCATCGACACAGCAACATACACTAAATTCAACGGAAGCAGTGATCTTTCATCAGTGTTAAGGATATGAGATGCATTTTAATGTTAATCTATATATTTAGAACAAAATTGGAAAAATTTCTAGTCATATGAGTCAGTTGAATGAAAGAATCAATCGACATGAACTTCAGGTGGAACAGTTAAAAAAAAACTCATTTTCACTTTTAATCAGTGAGTGTATAATTATAAGCTGCATGCTGTCTCGAAGTCAGTTTAGTAGGCAGCAGGACGTCGATAAAATGTAAAGACATGTATGTAAGAACATTGAACAGAAATTATGACTGCTAAGGTTAGTGTATTTTGAATGAGATTAATCCCTCAGAGAGACTTTTAAATCATTACAGAATCTCTTGAATGACTCTCAAAGGTGAAAATAAGAAGACGCAACTGCCAATGTAAAGCGTAGGCCATCAACACTATCAATAAAATTCTTCTAGGCTGTTGAGCACATTGCCATTGTCTCAGGCCAGCCCTGAAGAAGGCCACTTGCAATAGTGACCAAACTGTTAGACAATTTTATATATTGACAATGCTGTCAAAAACCCAGTAGAATTCTACTGATATTGCCAATTTAATTAATTATCACAGTGATGTTGAAATGCAGTGAGTCAGCAGGAGTAAACTGTACACGCTGAATGCACAACGTAAAAGTTTAACTGAGCACACATTATTGGTTGGTACTAGAGAATTTGTGAAGACATCTGCTTTACTGCATCTAATAGCCTCAAAATATGACTATTTACAGAAAGATTTAGAAATCTGTGCTGAAATATATTTGACTACTCTGTATAAGAAAGCCAATGGAGGACCAAAAATAGCAAGCAGTGTCAAATACAAAAACATTACTAAATCACCATTAGATGCTACACAGACATTCAGCGTAAAATAATGAACAATCAGCCTCTGCAGTTTATATCTGTTATGATGACACCAATGAATTAGCAGAACAATTAAGACCGTTCACCGTATTGGCCATTGCAGGAAATGCAGATAATACAAATGAAAATGTATCGGTGATTTCTGAGATTAGAGAAAGATGCCTCATCATATAATTATGGATACAGTATATCGAGATCTCTACAAACTGGCATTCCTGCATTGATGTGTTGTAATACAAAGACTGAACGACTTACGGCAAGCAGATATTGTAGGTATAGGCAATATTATTGAGCATATATATTTTAATCGTTATTAAAATGTTATCCAGATGTGCTTGAACTTTACCAATAAAAACAGGAATAGGGAAGGAGGTTACACGTACACTATGTGATCAAAAGTATCCGCACACCACCAAAAACATACGTTTTTCATATTAGGTGCATTGTGCTGCACCTACTGCCAGGTACTCCATATCAGCGACCTTAGTAGTCATTAGACATCGTGAGAGAGCAGAATGCGGCTCTCCGCGGAGCTCACGGACTTCGAACGTGGTCAGGTGATTAGGTGTCAATCGCGTCATACGTCTGTACGCGAGATTTCCACACTCCTAAACATCCCTAGGTCCACTGTTTCCCATGTGATAGTGAAGTGGAAACGTGAAGGGACACGTACAGCACAAAAGTGTACAGGCCGACCTCGTCTATTGACTGACAGAGATCGCCAACAGTTGAAGACGATCGTAATGTGTAACAGGCAGACATCTATCAGACCATCACACAGGAATTCCAAACTGCATCAGAATCCACTGCAATTGCTATGACAGTTAGGCGGGATGTGAGAAAACTTGGATTTCATGGTCGAGCGGCTGCTCGTAAGCCACACACCACGCCAGTAAATGCCAAACGACGCCTCTCTTGGTGTAAGGAGCGTAAACATTGGACGATTGAACAGTGGAAAGACGTTGTGTGGAGTGACGAATCATGGTACACAATGTGTAGATCCGATGGCAGGATGTGGGTATGGCGAATGCCTGGTGAACGTCACGTGTAGTGCCAACAGTAAAATTCGGAGGCGGTGGTGTTATGGTGTGGTCGTGTTTTTCATGGAGGGGGTTGCACCCCTTGTTGTTTTGCGTGGCACTATCACAGCACAGGCCTGCATTAATGTTTTAAGCACCTTCTTGCTTCCCAATGTTGAAGAGCAATTCGGGGATGCAAATTGCATCTTTCAACACTATCGAGCACCTCTTCATCATGCACGGCCTGTGGCGGAGTGGTTACACGATAATAACATCCCTGTAATGGACTGGCCTGCACAGAGTCTGTAATATCTCTTTATATTCTACTAATTATCCCTGCACAATTCTACGAGTGAATTACGTTTACTACTTGACCATCTATATACTCGCAGAATCGATGCGAAAAGTAGTACAGTACTATCACTATTCCATGAGCGCATAATAACTCTTTGTAATATTCTCTCTTATGTGTGTTGAGAGGACTTCTAGGATTTTCTCCGTGCAGAATATCCGCATTGAATAATTGTAATTTTTGCTATCAAGATTACTGGAAGTAAGAGATTGGAAATATATTGTATGCTAATCAAGAGAATATATACTGAGCATTTACATAAAAGGTCTGTAACGAATTTCATTATATATGTATTCTCTAATTGGAAATTTGCACGAAGGTGTCGTTTCGTTGGTAATCAGAAGGGAACTTCCGATGAATTGGAAAGGAACCTGCAATTATTAGATCCAAGAGCTCCATTATTTCATCAGATAATTAAACTCTATCAAAGCAAACTTTTCGCTTGATCTGAGATTTCCCGACTGACTACACAACGCAAGAAAACCAAGACATTTTATTTACATGGGATTGCAGATCGCTTCGAATCATCGAGACTGCTCACAAGGAGAGTCATCGTCCGATTCTGATTAAACAAGTAAACCGTAATTATAACTTTCTTGAGCGACTGTGATAACTGTGATATGGCTGTTTGTGAATGAGATCATTAACAAAATATTAATAACTAAATTTGCTCCTCACCAGCAACCAGTATAAACACAATATTAATTAAAATTATAAGTCCTGACCCGAATCCTACAGAACCCCCTTCTGATGTTTTGGAACGCCGACTTCGTGCCAACATTGATCCCTCTCCTCAGTAGTTACATCTGACGATGTTGCAATGGAATACAGTAATCAAAATGGAGATATTCCTGTTTTTGTTCATCACGTGGGGGTTGACATCTTGTATTTGAGTCAGCTATAATCCCAGATTCTGAAGCAGTTGGTAACAGATGATGAAAAATTTATTATTGCTTTCAAACAAGATAATATGAATTTCAAACACATTTACCAAATCCACGTAGGATTGGGCTACCATTTCCCAAGAAACGTTCCAGCACCTGATTGAACGTATGCCTGCGAGAGAAGAAGCTGTCATCAAACCTTAGGGTGGACCAACACCATATTGAATTCCAGCATTACCGATGGAGGGGTCCACGAACTTGTAAGTCATTTTCAGCCAGGTGCCCGAATGCTTTAGATCACATAGTGTATGTTTGAACAACTGCTGCCGATGGAGATGTTTCATTTCCTAGAAAATCTTCAAATCAATCATGGAGTTTCGTTTTAAATAGGTATTTCAATATGGTGATACAGCGGTATGGTATACACCACTACTCGCCACTATTCTACCAGGAAGCAACTATCATGAAACGCTTGAATAGAACGATAAAAAACCATATGCAGATGCGTTTTAATCTTTGGGAACTATGAAAATTGCTAGATATTATGGTGCAGTCGTTGGGTGAAGTGCCGGTGCTTGCTACCGACACCACAAAGGAACTCATTGCTGTCAGAGCATCGCTGGCCACACCAATGAGACAGAAGTAGCAAAAGATGCCAAGAGAAGTTCTCCACGCCACTGTCAGTGGCCCTCTTGAAACAGACCAACACATGGAGACGAAGGCAGTATTACGCCAGGCTACAGTCCGTTCAACCCCTAATCCACAGCAAGCACCAAAAAAAGTACTGTGTCTAGCGGCAATAGAGTTAGAGACAACCTATTAGACGCTTCAGGTTAATTTGCAAGTCCTTGCATATTTTTGTGAAATTTGTCTTTGAACAATGGTATGAGAAAGAGTTCCTATTGAACAGTGCTAAGAGCTGCATTACGAACTACAATGTATTTCACCACAAGTGTTGGACTGGTTCTATCGTTATATACACTCCTGGAAATGGAAAAAAGAACACATTGACACCGGTGTGTCAGACCCACCATACTTGCTCCGGACACTGCGAGAGGGCTGTACAAGCAATGATCACACGCACGGCACAGCGGACACACCAGGAACCGCGGTGTTGGCCGTCGAATGGCGCTAGCTGCGCAGCATTTGTGCACCGCCGCCGTCAGTGTAAGCCAGTTTGCCGTGGCATACGGAGCTCCATCGCAGTCTTTAACACCGGTAGCATGCCGCGACAGCGTGGACGTGAACCGTATGTGCAGTTGACGGACTTTGAGCGAGGGCGTATAGTGGGCATGCGGGAGGCCGGGTGGACGTACCGCCGAATTGCTCAACACGTGGGGCGTGAGGTCTCCACAGTACATCGATGTTGTCGCCAGTGGTCGGCGGAAGGTGCACGTGCCCGTCGACCTGGGACCGGACCGCAGCGACGCATGGATGCACGCCAATACCGTAGGATCCTACGCAGGGCCGTAGGGGACCGCACCGCCACTTCCCAGCAAATTAGGGACACTGTTGCTCCTGGGGTATCGGCGAGGACCATTCGCAAGCGTCTCCATGATGCTGGGCTACGGTCCCGCACACCATTAGGCCGTCTTCCGCTCACGCCCCAACATCGTGCAGCCCGCCTCCAGTGGTGTCGCGACAGGCGTGAATGGAGGGACGAATGGAGACGTGTCGTCTTCAGCGATGAGAGTCGCTTCCGCCTTGGTGCCAATGATGGTCGTATGCGTGTTTGGCACCGTGCAGGTGAGCGCCACAATCAGGACTGCATACGACCGAGGCACACAGGGCCAACACCCGGCATCATGGTGTGGGGAGCGGTCTCCTACACTGGCCGTACACCACTGGTGATCATCGAGGGGACACTGAATAGTGCACGGTACATCCAAACCGTCATCGAACCCATCGTTCTACCATTCCTAGACCGGCAAGGGAACTTGCCGTTCCAATAGGACAATGCACGTCCGCATGTATCCCGTGCCACCCAACTTGCTCTAGAAGGTGTAAGTCAACTACCCTGGCCAGCAAGATCTCCGGATCTGTCCCCCATTGCGCATGTTTGGGACTGGATGAAGCGGCGTCTCACGCGGTCTGCACGTCCAGCACGAACGCTGGTCCAACTGAGGCGCCAGGTGGAAATGGCATGGCAAGCCGTTCCACAGGACTACATCCAGCATCTCTACGATCGTCTCCATGGGAGAATAGCAGCCTGCATTGCTGCGAAAGGTGGATATACACTGTACTAGTGCCGACATTGTGCATGCTCTGTTGCCTGTGTCTATGTGCCTGTGGTTCTGTCAGTGTGATCATGTGATGTATCTGACACCAGGAATGTGTCAATAAAGTTTCCCTTTCCTGGGACAATGAATTCACGGTGTTCTTATTTCAATTTCCAGGAGTGTATAAAATTCTCGAGTCACAGCGTTAGTTGCCTTACTCCTCCGAAACGGCTCTATCGATTCTGATGAAGTTTTACATGTATATTCGGTAGGCCTGTGAATCGGTCGTAATCTATTTTTAATACCCCTAAGTGATAAGGGTGATCCACCACAAAAAATTTCTTATTTTTTGGACAGAACTTATTATTATTTTTTTATGACGTGGCTTTAAAAAATACACACAACCGTAAATTTTCACCCTTCTATCACCAACCAATACTTTTAATAGCGATTTTTAATTTAATAATTTAATAATTTTCAACCCCGGTCGCTAACTGATCAATTATCACTTATCAGTTATCCCCACCAGGTGTCTACCGGTGATAGTTTTTCACTGTTCGATCGATAGGCAATTGAAGAAAACGTACCAAAAGCAACGACTCGAATATTCCTCTTTGAATCAACGTAACTAGACCGAGAAGTCTAACTAGGTAGCACGCGTCATTCGCCAAACCGACATTTAGGCCTAGCGCACACGCATCGATTTTTATCGTACGGAAACATATCGTACGATCAAATTCTTTTAGTGGAACAAAGAAGTTCCTATGTTATCGTACGATCAAATTCTTTTAGTGGAACAAAGAAGTTCCTATGTTATCATACGATCAAATTCTTTTAGTGGAACAAAGAAGTTCCTATGCTCTCCTTTGTTCCTCTAAAAGAATTTAATCGTACAATATTTTTACGTACGATAAAAATCGATACGTGTGCACTTGGCCTTATTCACAATGCTGGCGAACACGTTTCGACACGAAATTGTCGCTATGTTTATATGCTCATTGACGAGCCGTGTATCGGCTGCAATTGTTAAATCCGTAGAAACGCTAGAACTAATAGTGGCCGATATTGCCGGACTTCCCCCTGAGCCTTTTCTCACTACCTACACAGTTTTCGGCCATTATTATTGTTTGCGTCACGAGCTCCCGCCAACAACGGCTATTGTGTTACACGTATACATTGTGTTACACGTATACATTGTTCTTTTAGACTAGAGATAATTTATATGGCAAAACAACGTTTGCCGGGTCAGTTATAACATATAAAGATATTCAGAAGCAGAACGAAGTTCGCCGGGTATAGCTAGTCATTGTGTATAAACGTACCTAGGCTCTGACCCAAATACAGAGCAAAGGAGAAGTTGCATAACAAAAGATAAGTGTTCGTTTTGACTGTAAATGTTACAATTCTCATTTTTTACAACCAATAATCACGTAAATTTTCACCTGCTCGGAACCCATTTCATTTGTGACAACCCATCACAACAGATATTCTCGCACAAATAATTGGGCAATTTAACCAATAAAAATGAAACAAATTTATGTTCATTATAATGAATTCCAAGTACAGTCATATTACAATGGTGGATCCATGCAAACAGGAATTTAAGTAGATGATTTAGTACGTCTTTCAGAGAACTCTTACTTACTGGTCAACGGAGATATTTACAGCCTCCAGAGTACTAAGAACAGAACGTCTTACAGAAAAGCAAAGTACAGATATTGCTGGAAGTTCTCACACTGAGCAATTACAGATTGGGTCTGAACTGGATGTGTTCAACATAGAGTGTGTTGTAAGATGAACAAGGCTATAATTAAATTGCTTGGTTTCTCTTCATCGCAGAGAGTTCGGATGGATGTGAGTGAGTTACTGTATAACAGGGCACTCCAACCGTGCAGTAGAGAAATGTGAGTGGTTCGAAGTAAATCAGAGGCGATTGTAAATAAAATATAAATATGTGTGAAATCTTATGGGACTTAACTACTAAGGTTATCAGTCCCTAAGCTTACACACTACTTAACCTAAATTATCCTAAGGACGAGCACACACACCCATTCCCGAGGGAGGACTCGAACCTCCGCCGGGCCAGCCGCACGGTCTATGACTACAGCGCCCTGGACCGCTCGGCTAATCCCGTGCGGCCTCAGAGGCGATTGTAGTAATCTCGGTATACTGCTTGTGCAATTTACATCTACATTACATCTTATACATCTACATGATTACTCTGCAACTCACAATTGCAGGGTGACAGTCATACATATGAAAAAATACTCTAATTAGTTACAAACTACCGTGTGCATACACTTTATTCAATAGGTAAACGTCACTACAGATATTCGGTTTTAGATTATGAAATATTCGTTGCGCCTGCCATTATTGGCGATGATGCGGCGCAGACAAATACCGAAATTCTGCATGACCCGCTGAAGTGTCGGAACATTGGTGCTGTCGATGACCTCTGGAATGGCTGTTTTCGGCTCAGCAATTGGTGTTATTTCTGTACACCTTGTCTTTAATATATCCCCACAAAAAGGAATCGGGTGTGTTCAGATACGGAGAATATGGCGGTCAATCGAGGCTCATGCCAGTGGCCTCTGTGTACCCCAGAGCCAGAGCGCGGGCCCCAAAGTGCTCCTCCAGGACATCAAACACTCTCCTCCTTCGATGGGGTCGAGCTCCACGTCTGGTTGAAATCAGGGTCACTTTGAATAATGGGGATGAAATCATCTCCGAAAATCTTCACGTATCTTTCGTTACTCACCGTCCCATCAAGGAATTATTCCGTGAGTGGACTTTGTAGACCACACAGTCACCTGTTGAGGGCGAAGAGATTTCTCGATAGCGAAATGCGGACTCTGTCCTCCAAATGCGCCAATATTTCGTATTGACGAACCTATCCAAAAGAAAGTGGGCTTCGTCGCTAAACCAACATACCAATTCCTATCATACCCCGCGGCCAACGGCGGAGGTTGAACGTCCTAACGCAAACCGTTCAAAACTTCTGACGATTTCATTTCATATTGATCAGTAATTGTCACCCTATATGTGTCTGGCAGAGAATTCATCGAACTGTTCCACTGTCGAACAGTGCATGGGAACATGATGACAAATCTTTATCTGCGATCTCTGATTTGTCTTATTTTATTGTGTTGATAATTTCTCCGTATGTAGGTGGGCGGCAACAAAATATTTTCGCACTCGGCGGCCAAAGTTGACTGAAATTACGTGAAAATATCCTGCTGCAATGAATTAACCTTTGTTTTAGTGATTGCCACCGTCATTGTCATTGTTATCATTATCTGGCATCAATTTAGTGCATATCAGCAAGTACTATTAATATTTGTAAACTTCATCTTATTCTTCGTAATTTGACCTTTACAGCCATACTGTCCTCCTTAAAGCCTACGTCAGCATTGTGTACCCACAGATCCTTTCCAATGATAAAACTGATACTTCCATCTGGTACAACCATGTCAATAATTCTCACTACTTTTTCTTTATTCCTCATTTGTACTAATACTTATTTCTTCATTTTAACAGCATATACATCCTTAAACCTCCGCACTGATAAAACTGGTACGCTCTCTTTTCCTCTTATAAGCTCTTGAGGTCGTCGTTTTACAATGACACATAAGTTGTTGCTGCTACCAATGATCATTACAGATCCAGTACCACCAACTGGAGCCCTCACACTAAATTCGTAATTTTCTTTATTCTCATTTCTAATTTGTTTCCTCTTATTAATTTTCTTCGACATTATCATTCTACTGTATACTGCATCGAAAATTTAAACTCCCATTGTGGTCTTCTCTGTCTTACCATTACAATGTAAATTCTCATGAGTGTTTTCTTTGTCACAATCATTATTTTATCTACAGCCATGAAAATGTCAATGCTTTCGTTTTCTCCCTGTTCCTCTTCTGGGTAAACTAATATCGCACCTTTCATTCTCGTTTGTGGAGATGTTGTTTAGCTTGTTGCTGTATTCATTTCTGTCATCTTTTGACTTCCATCTCACACATTGAAAACCGTTAATTTTTTGCTCACGGTAAATAGCAAGTACTTTTACAACTATCACTTTGCTTTATTTGCAACAAACTTCTGAACAGACTCTACTTTAATACATAACACGGAATGGATCTGGTCAGTTGTGATTACGTTTTTGTATTTTATTTAGTTATTTATTTATTTTACATCAGATCGTCCTTTAACATGAAAAAAAATTTTGCTGTTTGTTATGAGACTGGTTGGGTGTACGAACATCAGTCAAGACCCCCTTTTCTCAGGAACAGATGTACCAACTTGAAATTTATGTTATACACTAAGGCCTATGGTCACTTGGCGGAATAATAAACGGTAGCTTCAAAGATACACAGTGAAAAGATGTGGTCGTTTATGTCACATACTTTGACACTCGCAGACTCACTCATTAAAACCTACAAGCTAATCCCCTTCACGTAGAATCATAAAATGGTGCAAGGAGAAAGGTTTTATGGTACAAACAACGGAAAAGAATCATAAAAGTGTTAATTTGTAATTACACTACTGGTCATTAAAATTGCTCCACCATGAAGATTACGTGCTAAAGACGCGAAATTTAACCGACAGGAAGAAGATGCATAGATATGCAAATGATTAAATTTCGGAGCTTTCACACAAGGTTGGCGCCCGTGGCGACACCTACAATCTGCTGACACGAGGGAAAGTTTCCAACCGATTTCTCATACACAAATAGCAGTTGACCGGCGTTGCACGGTGAAACGTTGTTGTGATGCCTCGTGTAAGGAGGAGAAATGCGTACCATCACGTTTCCGACTTTGATAAGGGTCGGATTGTAGCCTACTGCGATTGCGGTTTATCGTATCGCGACATTGCTGCTCGCGTTGGTCAAGATCCAGTGACTGTTAGCAGAATATGGAATCGGTGGGTTCAGGAGGGTAATACGGAACGCCACTCTCGATCCCAACGGCCTCGTATCACTAGCAGTCCAGATGACAGGCATCTTATCCGCATGACTGTAACGGATCGTGCAGCCACGTCTCGATCCCTGAGTCAACAGATGGGGACGTTTGCCAGACAACAACCATCTGCACGAACAGTTCGACGACGTTTGAAGCGGCATGTACTACCAGCTCGGAGACCATGGCTGCGGTTACCCTTGACGCTGCATCACAGACAGGAGCGCCTGCGATGCTGTACTCAACGACGAACCTGGGTGCACGAATGGCAAAATGTCATTCTTTCGGATGAATCCACGTTCTCTTTACAGCATCATGATGGTTGCATCCGTATTTGGCAACATCACGGTGAACGCACATTGGACGCGTGTATTCGTCATCGCCATACTGGCGTATCGCCCGGCGCGATGGTTTGGGGTGCCATTGGTTACACGTCTCGGTCGCCTCTTGTTCGCATTGACGGCAATTTGAATAGTGGAAGTTCCATTTCAGATGTGTTACGACCTGTGGCTCTACCCATCATTAGATCCCTGCAAAACCCTACATTTCAGCAGTAAATGCATGTTGCAGGTCCTGTAAGGGCCATTCTGGATACGGGATATGTTCGACTGCTGCCCTGGCCAGCACATTCTCCATATCTCTCACCAATTGAAAACATCAATGGTGGCCGAGCAACTGGCTTGTCACAATACGCCAGTCACTACTCTTGATGAACTGTGGTATCGTGCTGAAGCTGCATTGGCAGCTATACCTGTACACGCCATCCAAGCTGTGTTTGATTCCATGCCTTATCAAGGCCGTTATTGGTTGTTTTGGGTACTAACTTCTCAGGATCTATGCACCCAAATTGCGTGAAAATGTAATCACATGTTAGTTCTAGCATAATATACAGTATTTGACCAATGAATATCCGTTTATCATCTGCATTTCTTATTGGTGTAGCTATTTTAATGGGCAGTATTGTATAGAAAGCGAAAAAAATTGTTTTGCCGTTTTTCATCCGACTTCTGAGTTGAAATTAAAACATTTTCGAAGGTATTGGACCCCCTTGCACCGATATTTTGCCAGTATCATTATCGATAAGAGGCAAAAATCGTCTTTGTCATCGGTTCCCGAAATGGATGAACGGTCTATATATACAAAATTGAGTTTGTACGGAATCCTCAGTAAGCGAGTCCTAACGCACCTGGCGATTTTGTTGTCTTTACATCCTCTTTAGTAACTGACTGAGTACTAGCACCAGTTGCATGATTTGCTGCGCCCACATTTACTTGAGCCGTTTTTTGCTTATCCATTTTAACTACTCGTCTTGTCCGCCACCGTAGCTCAGCTGCCTGAATTTTAAGCCACCTATGATCGATTCTACCTCTGACCTCCGCGAATGGGAGAGCGCGTCGTAGATTGCGCGGATTTTCTTTTTTCTTTTTCATTTTTTTTTCTTTTCTTTACCCAGCATTTATATTTTTTTCTGCTCTGTCGCTGATATATGTTCCAAATAATTTCATAATAATAGTGAATATTACAGAAACAAAATGCAAATAAATAAACAACAACAATGTCTTCCACTTCTGTTGATTCCTCCCGCTTCCCAGTGATCCACAGGCTCGGTTTTGGTGAGGGCGACGCTGTGGCCAGGCGTAGGGGGTTTAGAACTCTCCCCGCTTTGCCCCCACCGGTCCACTGTCCCTTGTTTTTTTTTTTTTTTTTTAAAAAAAAAGAATTGACAGCGCCCTGGCTTGTCATGCCGGGGGTCCGGCGAATACGGCTGGGTTGGAGATTTTCTCCGCTCAGGAACTGGGTGTTTGCATTATCTTCGTTATCATTTCATCCTCATTGACGCGCAAGTCGCCGAAGTGGCGTCACCTCAAAAGACTTGCACCAGACGATCGGTCTACCCGCCGGGAGACCCTCGCCACACAACATTTAATTTTTTCATCTTGCCTGTCACCATTTTAACTGAACTCGAAGGAATCTACACCACAGTGCCACATTAGATACAGACTATTACCGCAGGTGAATGTCAACTTACTACGTGTAATTTTCTGTGTTCACCAGTCGACGCACCTGTTTGAAGAGTGTGCCCCTGCCTCGATCTCCACACCTCTGCGTGTCTGCTCCCAGCTCATCCCTTCGGTGCTGCTGTGATGGACTGCTTCACACACGCTCCGAGCACTCGGCGATGCTTTCTCTGGATATGTGACTATCCTCGTCACGTCTGCTGCCGTCGTCTTCTTTCCTTTCCCTCGCGATCTCTTCTTGATAATAGCTTGTTCTGCTTCACTCGGGAAATGTTAGTAATCCTTGGACGCTATGTAAAGTTTCCGTGACAGGAATTTATTACATTTCACGGCACGCTTCTAGCACTCCGCGACACGAACGTTCCCAAATCGACGACTCAAGCCAGAGATTTCAATCACTTTTAATTCGCTGCTCACTTTCCAAGGCACTTGATTTCTAATTGCATTTCCTATTCTTCATCACAGATTTTTCAACAAAGCAGTTCTTTATATATGAAGATAGTCGTGGCACACATTTTCAGCTGTCCCTATCGAGGTATATCAACAACTCAACAACATCTGTCGGAAGCTGAGGGTTTCAACTAATTATCATTTATTCTAGAGAAGCTACATAGTCATCAATGGTATCTGTTCTTTTGAGAACAGTTACTCTCTTCATATACATAGTTGAAGGCTACCCAGCCATTGACCTCCGTCTGTGCACTACGGGAATCGTCACCTTAGCGTGCGCGAATAATGAGTGGATGGGCAAATATCTGTTACACTATTGGTCATTAAAATTGCTACACCACGAAGATTACGTGCTACAGACGCGAAATTTAACCGACAGGAAGAAGATGCTGTGATATGCAAATGATTAGCTTTTCAGAGCATTCACACAAGATTGGCGCCGGTGGTGACACCTACCACATGCTGACATGAGGGAAGTTTCCAACCGATATCTCAACCACAAACAGCAGTTGACCGGCGTTGCCTGGGGAAACGCTGTTCTGATGCCTCGTGTAAGGAGGAGAAATGCGTACCATCACGTTTCCGACTTTGATAAAGGTCGGATTGTAGGCTACCGCGATTGCGATTTATCGTATCAGGACATTGCTGTTCGCGTTGGTCGAGATCCAATGACTGCTAGCAGAATATGGAATCGGTGGGTTCAGGAGGGGGTAATACGGAACGCCGTGCTGGATCCCAACGACCTCGTATCACTAGCAGTCGAGATGACAGGCATCTGATCCGCATGGCTGTAACGGATCGTGCAGCCACGTCTCGATCCCTGAGTCAACAGATGGGGACGTTTGCAAGACAACAACCATCTGCACGAACAGTTCGACGACGTTTGCAGCAGCATGGACTACCAGCTTGGAGACAATGGCTGCGGTTGCCCTTGACGTTGCATCACAGACAGGAGCGCCTGCGATGGTGTACTCAACGACGAACCTGGCTGCACGAATGGCAAAACGTCATTTTTTCGGATGAATCCAGGTTCTGTTTACAGCATCATGATGGTCGCATCTGTGTTTGGCGACATCGCGGTAAACGCCCATTGGAAGCGTGTATTCGCCGGCCGCGGTGGTCTAGCGGTTCTAGGCGCTCAGTCTGGAACCGCGCGACTGCTACAGTCGCAGGTTCAAATCCTGCCTCGGGCATGGATGTGTGTGATGTCCTTAGGTTAGTTAGGTTTAAGTAGTTCTAAGTTCTAGGGGACTGATGACCACAGATGTTAAGTCCCATAGTGTTCAGAGCCATTTGAACCATTTTTTGGAAGCGTGTATTCGTCATCGCCATACTCTTGTTCGCATTGACGGAACTTTGAACAGTGGACGTTACATTTCAGATGTGTTACGACCCGTGGCTCTACCCTTCACTAGATCCCTGCGAAACCCTACATTTCAGCAGGATAATGCACAACCGCATATTGCAGTTCCTGTACGGGCCTTTCTGGATACAGAAAATGTTCGACTGCTGCCCTGACCAGCACATTATCCAGATCACTCAACAGTTGAAAACGTCTGGTCAATGGTGGCCGAGCAACTGCCTCGTCACAAGAGGCCCGTCACTTCTCTTCCTGAACTGTGGTATCGTGTTGGAGCTGCATGGGCAGCTGTACCTATACACGCCATCCAAACTCTGACTCAATGCTCAGGCGTATCAAGGCAGTTATTACGGCCAGAGGTGGTTGTTCTGGGTACTGATTTCTCACGATCTATGCACCCAAATTGCGTGAAAATGTAATCACATGTCAGTTCTAGTATAATATACACTCCTGGAAATGGAAAAAAGAACGCATTGACACCGGTGTGTCAGACCCACCATACTTGCTCCGGACACTGCGAGAGGGCTGTACAAGCAATGATCACACGCACGGCACAGCGGACACACCAGGAACCGCGGTGTTGGCCGTCGAATGGCGCTAGCTGCGCAGCATTTGTGCACCGCCGCCGTCAGTGTCAGCCAGTTTGCCATGGCATACGGAGCTCCATCGCAGTCTTTAACACTGGTAGCATGCCGCGACAGCGTGGACGTGAACCGTATGTGCAGTTGACGGACTTTGAGCGAGGGGGTATAGTGGGCACGCGGGAGGCCGGGTGGACGTACCACCGAATTGCTCAACACGTGGGGCGTGAGGTCTCCACAGTACATCGATGTTGTCGCCAGTGGTCGGCGGAAGGTGCACGTGCCCGTCGACCTGGGACCGGACCGCAGCGACGCACGGATGCACGCCAAGACCGTAGGATCCTACGCAGGGCCGTAGGGGACCGCACCGCCACTTCCCAGCAAATTAGGGACACTGTTGCTCCTGGGGTATCGGCGAGGACCATTCGCAACTGTCTCCATGAAGCTGGGCTACGGTCCCGCACACCGTTAGGCCGTCTTCCGCTCACGCCCCATCATCGTGCAGCCCGCCTCCAGTGGTGTCGCGACAGGCGTGAATGGAGGGACGAATGGAGACGTGTCGTCTTCAGCGATGAGAGTCGCTTCTGCCTTGGTGCCAATGATGGTCGTATGCGTGTTTGGCACCGTGCAGGTGAGCGCCACAATCAGGACTGCATACGACCGAGGCACACAGGGCCAACACCCGGCATCATGGTGTGGGGAGCGATCTCCTACACTGGCCGTACACCACTGGTGATCGTCGAGGGGACACTGAATAGTGCACGGTACATCCAAACCGTCATCGAACCCATCGTTCTACCATTCCTAGACCGGCAAGGTAACTTGCTGTTCCAACAGGACAATGCACGTCCGCATGTATCCCGTGCCACCCAACGTGCTCTAGAAGGTGTAAGTCAGCTACCCTGGCCAGCAAGATCTCCGGATCAGTCCCCCATTGAGCATATTTGGGACTGGATGAAGCGTCGTCTCACGCGGTCTGCACGTCCAACACGAACGCTAATCCAGCTGAGGCGCCAGGTGGAAATGGCATGGCAAGCCGTTCCACAGGACTACATCCAGCATCTCTACGATCGTCTCCATGGGAGAATAGCAGCCTGCATTGCTGCGAAAGGTGGATATACACTGTACTAGTGCCGACATTGTGCATGCTCTGTTGCCTGTGTCTATGTGCCTGTGGTTCTGTCAGTGTGATTATGTGATGTATCTGACCCCAGGAATGTGTCAATAAAGTTTCCCCTTCCTGGGACAATGAATTCACGGTGTTCTTATTTCAATTTCCAGGAGTGTATTTGTCCAATGATTACCCGTTTATCATCTGCATTTCTTCTTGGTGTAGCAATTTTAATGGCCAGTAGTGTAGATACATTACGTATGTAGATTGTGGACAGTTGGGAATGTGGGTCTCACGGGAAGCGTGATAGGGATAAGTCCCTGTAGTCGCGCTGTTCATCTGTGTCCTCGGTGACTCAGATGGAGAGAGCGTCTGTCATGTAAGCAGGAGTGCCGTGTTCGAGTTCCGGTACGGGCACACATTTTCGGCTGTCCCCATCGAGGTGTATCAACAACACCTGTCGGCAGCTGAGGGTTTCAATTAATTATCATTTTTAAAGTAGTTTTTGCCGACTCAAGGGATGCCATGTGCAAGACCTCTTCGGGGTACCAAACCTCCGCAAAACTTTCTTAGGTTAGTCATAGAACATAAGAAATGCAGTAGCTGACGTAACATACCGAGTCTGCCCATCCGAGACTGCGTTAGTTAAGTTAACCCTTTCCTGGATTATATTAATGAACAGGTGTGTGGGACTTGCTCTCCCCGTTTTCTGTGAATCTCTCGATATTGTCCCTCTCAGCAGTTCTTGCAGTGCATTGGATTCTTTAGTAGATGCAACCAGCCGATCTGGGATTATAACTGCAAGTGCAGCTAGCTAATTTACTTAAAGGGAGGTTTTTATCTTTGGCCCGAAAAAAGCATGTTCTTTAAGAACTTTTTTCTCGGGATGTGTAATAGATATCAATGTCAAATTTGGTCAAAATGTTTATTGATATTTCCTCTACAAACCGGAATTTTTTCGACTGGAGATGTCGAAGAGCTAAGAGGGAAGTGCCGTCGGAACGAAACAAAATTTCGATGTAAAGCTCCACGCGCGGTATGTCACAATTCAGCCTCCTCGTCTGAAATCAAAATTGAGTTGACGTTAGCGAAGTATATAAGATTCTTGAGGAGTTGCACCTCGCTTAAGTTATTTGGAGCATAGGAAACAAAATGGCGGCCTGTTTAGGAGAAATACGGTTGTTTTCATCGATTTTTCGACTTAGTCGGCCAAGTAAAAATATTTATAGATGATGGATCGGAATAAAAGTGGTACAACTCCTAGATAATTTAGTTAGCTTCGTCGGAAGCAAAGAATTATGCCAATCGGTTCAGTAGATTTGAAGTTACCATACCGCGCGATAAAAAAACGTCATTTCGAGAAAAACGAGTTTGAAGTTCTGACTACATATAACTGTAATATTATGCAACTTACGTTCAATCTGCTATTCCGGGTCCATAAACTAGTCCTTCCTCTTCCTGACAGAGGGCGTTCTGCTCGATCTGGGCCATCCTGCGCTGCTCCAGAGTCGTTCGTACGGCCGGTGACAAGCGGTTTTCGGCAGCTTGAATCCGGTGGTCGTCCGAATGCTTGGCGAACTGCGTCGAATAGAGTCCTGATTACCCCTCGTTGAAGCTGCTCACTGCCAGGAAAGTCGCAATCACCACAGCCTTCGCACCAGAATTCAAATGCTTGGGGGCTAACTTCCAAACACACGCGTTCAAATTTTCATTTGAATTTTGTGTGTTTCCCCCCAAGCACCGGTACAATAACTCGTCCTCTGAAAGAAAAAAAACTGCTGCCTGAAAAAGACTGATTTCAGGCAGGTGAATTTTTTTGTCGAACCGCGAATAACAAACATTTCCGTTCCGTATTCGGAAAAACCGTTTCAGGGGTGCATTCAAAACACTTTTATGGCTCCAAAAATGCAATTTTTAAAAAATCGATTTTTTAACCAAAAGATAGTAAACCTCCCCTTAAATAAGTCCCGGGATGACCTTACAATGCACCTATTAGTCAACGCCGAAAAAGGCTCACAATTGAATAATCTGCAGGGATTCATCTCAAAATGTTAATGAAAATCGAGTGCGTGGTGAAACCGACCATTACAGAAGGACGAGCTCTGAATACGTCCTGTTGCCAACTGGTCAGATAGGCGCGCATCCGAAATCTCTTCAATACTCCGTAAAATTTCATAGCTATTTGTATGTCGTCCGTAGATCAATAATATTCTCCTGTCTACTTACTTAATTGCTAACGGCCTTGTCGCAGTGGTAACACCGGTTCCTGTCAGATTACCTACGTTAAGCGCCTCGGGTTTGGTTAGCACTTGGATAGGACACCGTCCGGGCCCGCAGAGCCCTGTTGACAAGCGGGATGCACTCTGCCCTTGTGAGGCCAATTGAGGAGTTATTTCTCATATCAGCAGGGCCATGTGACAGTCTGGAGCACAGTCTCTTGTGTTTGTACCTTCCAGTGACCACCGCTGCCAGCTACGTTCCTTCTAGTAATCCTATTACACGACCCTCTGAATGGACGTCATCTCTCGTGTTTAGAACTACTAGCTTTTATTTATATCGAACAACACCTCTTCTTACTAGGAATTTCTTCCGTTAATACATAACGCACTGTATTTTGTATTATCAGCACTGGAATAACCTAGTCCAACCATTACATCAGGTAGAACACAAGTAATTATTTCTATTAGAACCTACTCGTGTGTCCCGACATCCACGTTACCGAGATGTATTGTGAATGACGAACACCTCCGGCCCTGAGACGAAATAGGATCAGAGTGGCTCAGCTAGAAGGAAGGAAATTATTGTACATTAATAATGATAATAAAACCGCAGTTTCCCACTAAAACACATATTATTAGCGGTTATCTATAAATCAGCCACCCAGTCGCGTGAGAACTTTCAAAAGCTAACCATGTCATTGCACATAATGTAGGTTACGATCTGTTACAACTTAAACAATAGCGCCCGCAAAAATCACTGGCTCGGAGATGGCGTCGAATTCAGTGGTTGTATTCGAAAATCCGCGACATGGTCTCGCTGAAGTGATGTTGTCCTAACTGAGTGGGATCACCTATGTAGTGGTCTCAATGCACATTGCTACTTCATTCCATGGAAACATTTTCTCCCCCTCACTTGTATTAGGTGACCATGCCATTACAGTCGGGGACGTCTCACGAAGGTTAAACTGTTTAACAAAAGACAAAACACCGACGTACAGGAGGACACGTTTAAGACCGTAACGTATTCCGGTCCTGCAATTCAACATGCTCTAATGGACAAAGCTCTACGATTCATGTTGTACATCGATGCAGGAAGAAGAGGAACTAAACGTAGGCTTGCCTTTTTATTTCAATACCTTGCTACTTCCGGCTGCATGTGGGAGTTTATAAGCAAAAGAAGTGTAGCTGTAAAAGCCCCCCCCCCCTTGCCCCCCTCCTCCACGGCATCCTCATGTAACTGCATAGTCATCGTCATGGCTCACTGCATGAAGCAACCACATCACAACAGCCTTATAGTAACCGGCTGGTCGTGCAACGATAGGGGAAACCGAGAGAAGATGTAGAATGGCTCACTACTCCCCTATAATACACACACTGTAACGTTGTTGCTTTAATTTTCTATGAAAGCGGTGCTGATATTCAATAAAAGCGGTTTAAAAGCTGTGAGCTGTCTGGGGAAGTTAACCTTTCATTACTGAGCAACTGTTTCACCAGGTATCCAGTCTAGCTTACCAAATTCCCAACCAGACTAACATTAATTATAATCTTTTAATGGTCGTACAACAACCGGTGATTTATATATATATAAATGAGAATTTAAATAAAAAGAAATAAATCAGTTTATATTTGGAAACTTATTTTAACATTGATCATTGAAATTTCAGCATATTAAACTTGAGTCATAACTAAGCTGGTGCCTTATTTAGGATTGTGTAAATGTGAGTTTGTAATCTTACGGAACACATCAAATAGGGAGCCAAGATTGGGAGACTACATACAACACTGCATTCATAAAATAACACACGAAGAACGTTGAAACATATGCAATAGGAAATTAACCATAACCAACCGATACAATTTTCACCCAAAGAAGTTAAGTTCGCAGCGCAATCCTGTCCGTCATGTAATTACCACACACTGATATACTAAATTCATACTAACTCTCTGTCAAATCTTTCCGAAAAGAATAGCTGAGGGCTACTTTGATAATTACACCACATGCTTCACGTAGTTAACTTGGTTTACACAAAGAGTGTAACCCCACAATAATTTTGATAATTAAAATAAATTACATCGAAACGCAATTTACAAAAGAAAAACCTCAAACTGGTTACTAACGTCTTACTATTAACCTGATGGGTCAAACAATTATATAAGCACGTGGTACTGGTCTCACAAAGTACACCCCATGTGGGTTGAACATAAAGATAAGTTGCTGTATTGATAAATATTGTCAAGACGAGACGTTATAATCTCATGCACATTCGCATTTAAGATTGATGATGCTAGTTAGAGTTACTGATCAACACGTGGTTCCACTTTACTCACAAAGTAGTGACAAAGCAACTACCGGAATATATTCTGAACTTCACACTCGAATTACACTGTGTTACAATTTAAGATAACATTAGATATTTTAGAGCTAAACCTGAAATAAAGGTGATTAAATTTTCAGTTAGGCTGAACTTAAGAAATCCATTGTCCTACGGACTTAGCAGACACGCGCTTAGCCGGAGATCTTACCACTTCAGACGCTCGCCGCTGACAGACTGCCGTGGTCCCTTCCTGAGGGGTGCCTCACAAATACAAACGGAAGTGACCAGAGAGGCAGCTTCCTATACCAACATGACAAGGGACGGACAGGACCATACTAAGGATAGAAACCTCTTTGCTTTTAGAAAGCGTAGCTACCTGTTCCGATGTTGGTCCTACTGTTCTCTAGCAGACAGGCTTGTCTGCTACCACCCAACATGCAACCAGAAATACATTTGCTCATTCATTCTTTCACACAGAAGGGAAGGGGGATGACAGTATCTTATCATATACAGTATATAAAAGAAAGCGGATGTAGGTTCCGTGTGAGACTGTGTGACATGAATTACATATAAACTGTGTTTTAAAGTGTAGTAGTGTGACAAATCGTTCTTGTTTATGTGTAAAAGTAACACGTTTCACTGCTCAGTCTCCTCCCAGATAGTCAGAAACACCACAGTAAATTTAGATGAGGAATTTATGCCGTAAATGACAACAGATTTAAGAAATTAACATGAATGGAATCCAACAGAGACCTTTCATAACCCCAACGCTCCGGGAAAAGACTGTGCAGGGAATTTTCTGGCCATGCTAGGACATTCCCAAGCAGGCTTCTCACACCCAACTTAAACTAAAAATGTAAATAAAAGGCAAAAGGTCACCAGCTACTTGCTAAAACACAATAATTTCAACACATTTTTAGTATCTACCAATTTCAAAGATAAAAAAAGAAAAACAATCTGTGACACCTATTTACAAGATAGTGTAGACCCAATTCGGTCAGCAAGTAAAAACAATGGTTCCTGTGTCATTAATATGAAAACAATTTCTGGTTGTTACCCTTATGGAGTTCACCAGTATTTGCTCATTGCAAGAGCCAACTGATCACAGGAAAATTTATGACTGTTTATTAACAAGTAAAATTTATAAAAATGGCAAAGGTGCCACAGCAATTAAAAAAACATGAAAATAACTTCAGTATTATAGAGTAGAACATTACAATGCACAACCCGCAAAAGCCAAAAAAATGATAAGAGAAAAAAAAACATGTTTTACAAAGAGGTTATCGCAAAAAAATTCTATATCTTATAAAACTAATAATTTGTAGAATTAAAATAACTTTCCCTTATGGGGTTCCTCACTATAAATATGCTCCATGCAAAGGCTAATCGATCACAGTCCAATGAGAATGAATAGCTATCTGACTGATAAACGAAGCAATGCCACAGGAATGAATTTACGAAACAAAATATCACAAATCTAATACATCACACAAGAACAAACATTGATCAATAAAACAGCTCTCAAAGTACAACAGTCAACGTCTAAAAAAAAACTCCAATAAATAAAACACCTGGAAAATACAAGAGTCAAAGTCTAAAAAAAAAAAAAAAAATAGAACACCCGCAAAATACAAGAGTCAGTCTAATAAACACCAATAAATCGAACTCCTGCAAAACACACGAGTCAGAGTTTCTCTGACAGAAACACATGTATATGCATTGGACTAAGAACCGTATAGTCACAGTTCACTGGCACACTCAGTAGTTCCACTGTTCCGAGGCACAATATAAGGGGAGTGGGGGGGGGGGGGGGGGTTCGTCGCCGCAGCTGTCAGTAGGGATTTCTGTCCATCTGTTGCATGCAATCCCGCCGTCTCTGCCCTCTCATGAAGTTTCTCTTGGTGGCCCGTGTCACGTACATCTCGATTTGGTTCCATGTTTGTGTTGTCAAATTCATGCGGTATCCTCGTTTGACACACCAGGTTGATATTCCTGGGCAAGGATGACACTTAATGGCTCTTCTTGGTGCCACCCTTAGCTACCAGAGAACATCAAACTATGATTTACTGTCACTTGACAGTGGGCATCCGCCAGGAAATGTTGATAGGCGTCGTTGAAGTCTGCCAGTTTCTCTGGACAGTATGCGTTGCCAGCAGATGGATTTCCGCGCGGTGGACCGCTCGGCCATCTCAGGTCATCGCCTCCATGAAGGGTCGCACTGGTGCGGCCGGCCATTAGCTTGGGGTGCAAGGCAAAGTGTTTGTCGCGTACCCTTCTTTTGTGGTCGACCGCTCTCCCGAAGTGGACCGGTTGACAGCGTGTCCTGCTGGGAAACCCGCCAGTTTGCAACTAGCCCTCCTCCTCGCTGCTCCTGCTGTCTCGTAAGAGTTTAGCCGATTCGCTTTCACGTTCTCAACTGCATTCACAGAAATTGTTCATCATAGTTATGTGATTACAAAATGTCATACATAATACCACTTAGTATTGTCTTTCACAATTTTTAAGAACAAAAGTGAGACTTAATTTTTTTTATTTTTTTAAAATAAAAACGTTAGATGAATCGACAATATAAAAATAAAAGTTAAATGACTTGACAATATAAAAAAATAAAAGTTAAATGACTTGACAGTATAAAAATTAAATGAACTGACAATATAATATCTAAATCCACATCACTAATGTGGTTCACATGCGTTTTAATAAATCAGATGCTACTTATTAATTCACTAAAATGAAGAGGATTATGCCTTGTGCAAGAATAGGCCAGGACAGCATAGGGTTCACATGTTATTTACACACACACACATGCACACCTGTTGTCTATTCTACAAACTAACTACCCATACACATGCATTACTCAAAATTTTACTTCAATCCATTACTAGTTAATCCAACAAGCTACTTCAATGCTACTTCAACACAGTGTTTATACCACTACAACATTGCTCTAATTCGTCCTCTTCCTGACGCTCGCGGCATGTGTCTTGTCACATGATAAATAGGGAGAAACTTTCCTTAAACATACACAGTAAAAATAACACTGGTTATTTACACGCCAAAACATTTATACCAGTTGACACACCTGATAAGAGATTCGCAATTATACATTTATCATACACATATGTTTATACATAAAACAGTAAGACAATTTCATCTAAAATTACGTTATTACAAGAATTAATCACACAGATGACTCTGAGAAGGGTAAGAATTTTTTCATTATACAGGTTATACTACATTGTCTTACCCATTTCGTTCCTTCTTTAAGTTACCTTTCGCTTCCAAATCAGTTATTTTGCCTTTGGTTGTCATTCTGGATTCATTTCTCATGAATGGCAAAGTTGTGGTCACCTCTATTCTGTAAAACAGTTTCATCTTAACATATTGAACTTACAACAGACACAAAAGATCCGAATCCTCCTGTAGTTTAAATGACAAATGTTTTGCTTCATCCTTATTACCTTAAACCAAGCTTCCCTTTGGTCCCATAATCAAAATTATTTAATCTTCCTCCAACTTCAAGAGGGAAATTTCCTCAGTACAAATCATATAGGCTGCAGTGCATCCCGCACCAGCGAAAACAGTAAGCTGTAATGCTCACAGCATCAGCAAAACACATAAACGTCGCTTTTCTAGGACAAGCATTAATGCAGAATAATTTTTCAGGCTTTGGTTCAACATCAATCAAGACTACAGAAAGGATCCATATTTCTGTTCCATTCTCCATTTTCTGAAAAACTGCTCGTATTTGACTACCACAATAATATTTCAGGGCCACGTAAATTACACAAACCACAATTCTTCTTTCACCTTGAAGGGAATCAATATACTGACGAAATCCACAGACAGCACTTTACATACTCAGCTATAAAGAACAAAAAGGACATATATCATCAATATTAACATATCATCGCTTATTGGGAAGCCAATGGTTAAACAATCGTATTATCGCATCCTGTTTTCAAGATTCCAAACTTACTCATTCCTTTCTCAGAGTTCTCCTATCTTAAAATATTCATACAGCACGCATACTATAGTAAGAGATCCTCATTTATACTGACAGATGTAGAATAGTAATAGATAGGTAGTAGCACTGAAAGCAGAAAATCGGAAACAAGGCTACTAACAGCCGGGTACCTGGGTTTGCCAGACCCATAATACCCACAGATCGGATATTCCCCTGAGTTTTGCATTAATTCAACACAGATCTTGCTTCTCTCAGGATCGACTCTTTTCAATTTACACAAAAAAAACATAAACAGCATTTCACTTGTTCACAAAGAAACCTTTTATCTTCACATTTGTACCAACCTAAATCCTAATTGCACAAGGAAAGAAAAAAAAATTTAAAACATCGCTTCAATCAATCACATAGAAACCTCTTTATCATTAATTTTACGAACATATTACTCAAAATGCGTATGTCACAAATGTAAACCAATCAATTCATTCTCCTCTCTATTCACCCTATGTACTTATTTGCCATGTCACTAATTTGTTCCGATAGGGCGCCTTCTGCGCTGATCGTTTGTCATTGCCGGTTTTGTTCATTTCCATTTCTTGGATTATGTCTAGGGTTAGCTGGCCGAATTTCAACATCATGAGGTGCTCCGCCTACAGTCCTATTCCCACCATGTTCACCGTAGTATCGATTCATGGTTGCCGTAACTGTTGCTGGATTATGTCTAGGGTTAGCCGGCCGAATTTCAACATCACGAGGTGCTCCGCCTACAGTCCTATTCCCACCGTGTTCACCGTAGTATCGATTCTGCTTGCCGTAACTGTTGCATTCACAATCCTGTCCACGTCCTCGATCATTTCTGTTGTTCCACCTGTGTTCGCGACTGTCACCCCAGTTTCTATACGGCCGGTCCCGATTATTGTTCCGTTCGCGTCGGGACGACCAGTCACGCCGTTGATTAGTAATACGGCCACGACTGCGGTCGCGCTGCTGTACCCCGTAATAACTTTGTGCCTCATTAGGCGGGCATTCTCCTGTATTGTATTCCAACTCTTGGAGAAGTGTCTTAAACGTTTCCATGTCCTCTTTGCATCGGCCCGCAAGAATGACGTGGCGTAAGTGCATCGGCAATTTGGTGATGCATATCCTAATTAGTTCTGCAGGCCTGTATGGATCGTATAGAAATTGATTCGCCTGCAGCATGTGGTCGAATAGGCGTGCTGGGCTGCCGAAACCAGACTGGTTCAAATTTGGCAGCATAATTATGCCATGCTTGACCCTAATAGGCGGAGAGAAAGGCTTGTCGAAACTCCCGAGTGGAGTTGCAGTGACGCGCTGCCGACCTCATGCGAATCGCCGGTTCGCCTTCCAAATGGCCACACATATATTCTATCTTATGTGAACTTGCCCAGTCGGGGGGAAGACAGAACTCAAACTGCTCGAGCCATGCTCATGGATGTATTCCTTTTTGCAAATTTCGAAATATCTCAAACTTTCTCACCGTAAGGAAATGTTTGAAATCAAATCCCCGCATTTCCTTCTGGCGAGGCCCTTGTATGTTTCTATTCGTCTCATGTCTGCCCCTCAAAATACATTCTTCCCTGTCGTCAAAATCTCCCTCGTGGCCGGAGTCCCTCTCTGCACTGTCCGTACAGCTATTTTTAGTGCTATTGGCGAGTTCGTAATCACACGCCATGCGGTTTTCCAGATGCGCCACGCGTTCTTGTAATTCGCCTGTTACAGCTTTGTGCCACCTGTTCACTTCGAACTGTCCCTGTCTAAGAAGCGAACGCACTTCTTCGGTCTCTGCAGCCGCTACCGGTGTAGTATTGTTCTCGCTTTCCGTCACCTTCAACGTGCCTACGATGTCCGCTAATGCCGCAATCTTATCATGTATTTGTCTGTTGTCCTCCGCCCCAGTCTGCTTCAATTGTTCTACTTGCTGTTCCAGCGCGTGAATCGCTTGCCTGTTGTCCGCTACTGTGTTGCTAACGGACGCGGGACAATGCGTTTCCGCCTCCTGGACCCTCGAGAGTACCTGCTGGCGTTCCCTTTGGCCTTCTTCTCTCAGCACTTGGATATTCCTAAGTAGCTGTTCTTCGCGCTCTTTCGATTCCGCATCGCGACTCCGCTTGCGCTGTTCTAAGGCTTGCAGACAATCATCGATTTGTTCAAATGTACGACCTAATTCTTTCATAATATCACTTTTTATTTCACTTGCCAGATTGTTTATTCTTTGTGAGATATCATCAGACACTCTCTGCATCGACTTGTCAACTTTATTTGTCTGCTGGATTAGTTTTTCGTCTATTTGTTCGCCTAGCTCTCTGATCGATCTTTGATTTCTGCGTCATTTGTTCGCTTAGCTCGTGGATCGATTTTTCGGATGATTCTTTTTGTTCTCGGAACGATTTTTCTGATTTCTGCGTCATTTGTTCGCCTAGCTCGCGGATCGATTTTTCGGATGATTCTTTTTGTTCTCGGAATGATTTTTCTGATTTCTGCGTCATTTGTTCGCCTAGCTCGCGGATCGATTTTTCAGATTTCTGCGCCATTTGTTCGCCTAGCTCTCGGATCGATTTTTCATATTTCTCTGCGTTTTCTTTATTTTGTTGCAATAAGGCTTTCATGAGTTCTGCCAAATCAATTTGGTTAGTTGGAGGCAAACTAATTTCTGGCTCTGATGTAAGCCCATTCGTCCCGTTTTGCATTTCCTCTGAATTATTCCCCATTGCATTTTCGGAACCGTCCGGCGTGTTAATATTCGAAATCAAATTATCCCCATGGTCCATGTTGCTTAAGTTGTTGGACCGCCTACTTTTAGCTTGGTTACGAGTCTGCATTAGTTCAATTTATGCCCGGTACGCAACACACTAATCAGAATAAATGTATGCCGCAAAAATTACGACAGTCACACGAAAGGTACCCAACTTAGTATGCACATTTTCACATGCAAAACAAATTTATATCTTTGATCGAAGTCAGTGCAATTTACAAGCGATAAGAAAAACACACAAATATAGAAAACAAAACAAGACAAACAACACAACGCCGCTCAACAACGCCGTGAATCTTTTGAAAGTCTGCTCAGAAACAACGCAGAAGTTGTTTGAGCGCTGCAGGGAAAAAAAATTAAGATTATACAACGCTCGCAATCTAACGTTTCAGAGATTCCAGAGTCTAGCGGAATAACAGAACAGGGTCGCCATGTGTAACGTTGTTGCTTTAATTTTCTATGAAAGCGGTGCTGATATTCAATAAAAGAGGTTTAAAAGCTGTGAGCTGTCTGGGGAAGTTAACCTTGCATTACTGAGCAACTGTTTCACCAGGTATCCAGCTTGTAAATTTATTTTAACATTGATCATTGAAATTTCAGCATATTAAACTTGAGTCAAACTAAGCTGGTGCCTTATTTAGGATTGTGTAAATGTGAGTTTGTAATCTTACAGAACACATCAAATAGGGAGCCAAGATTGGGAGACTACATACAACACTGCATTCATAAAATAACACACGAAGAACATTGAAACATATGCAAGAGGAAATTAACCATAACCAACCGATTCAATTTTCCCCCAAAGAAGTTAAGTTCACAGCGCAATCCTGTCCGTCATGTAATTACCACACACTGATATACTAAATTCATACTAACTCTCTGTCAAATCTTTCCGAAAAGAATAGCTGAGGGCTACTTTGATGATTACACCACATGCTTCACGTGGTCAACTTGGTTTACACAAAGAGTGTAGCTCCACAATAATTTTGATAATTAAAATAAATTACATCGAAACGCAATTTGCAAAAGAAAAACCTTGAACTGGTTACTAACGTCTTACTATTAACCTGATGGGTCAAACAATTGTATAAGCACGTGGTACTGGTCTCACAAAGTACACCCCATGTGGGTTGAACATAAAGAAAAGTTGCTATATTGAAAAATATTGTCAAGACGAGACGTTATAATCTCACGCACATTCGTGTTTAAGATTGATGATGCTAGTTAGAGTTACTGATCAACACGTGGTTCCACTTTACTCACAAAGTAGTGACAAAGCAACTACCAGAATATATTCTGAACTTCACACTCGAATTACACTGCGTTGCAATTTAAGATAACATTAGATATTTTAGAGCTAAACCTGAAATAAAGGTGATTAAATTTTCAGTTAGGCTGAACTTAAGAAATCCATTGTCCTACGGACTTAGCAGACACGCGCTTAGCCGGAGATCTTACCACTTCAGACGCTCGCCGCTGACAGACTGCCGTGGTCCCTTCCTGAGGGGTGCCTCACAAATACAAACGGAAGTGACCAGAGAGGCAGCTTCCTATACCAACATGACAAGGGACGGACAGGACCATACTAAGGATAGAAACCTCTTTGCTTTTAGAAAGCGTAGCTACCTGTTCCGATGTTGGTCCTACTGTTCTCTAGCAGACAGGCTTGTCTGCTACCACCCAACATGCAACCAGAAATACATTTGCTCATTCATTCTTTCACACAGAAGGGAAGGGGGATGACAGTATCTTATCATATACAGTATATAAAAGAAAGCGGATGTAGGTTCCGTGTGAGACTGTGTGACATGAATTACATATAAACTGTGTTTTAAAGTGTAGTAGTGTGACAAATCGTTCTTGTTTATGTGTAAAAGTAACACGTTTCACTGCTCAGTCTCCTCCCAGATAGTCAGAAACACCACAGTAAATTTAGATGAGGAATTTATGCCGTAAATGACAACAGATTTAAGAAATTAACATGAATGGAATCCAACAGAGACCTTTCATAACCCCAACGCTCCGGGAAAAGACTGTGCAGGGAATTTTCTGGCCATGCTAGGACATTCCCAAGCAGGCTTCTCACACCCAACTTAAACTAAAAATGTAAATAAAAGGCAAAAGGTCACCAGCTACTTGCTAAAACACAATAATTTCAACACATTTTTAGTATCTACCAATTTCAAAGATAAAAAAAGAAAAACAATCTGTGACACCTATTTACAAGATAGTGTAGACCCAATTCGGTCAGCAAGTAAAAACAATGGTTCCTGTGTCATTAATATGAAAACAATTTCTGGTTGTTACCCTTATGGAGTTCACCAGTATTTGCTCATTGCAAGAGCCAACTGATCACAGGAAAATTTATGACTGTTTATTAACAAGTAAAATTTATAAAAATGGCAAAGGTGCCACAGCAATTAAAAAAACATGAAAATAACTTCAGTATTATAGAGTAGAACATTACAATGCACAACCCGCAAAAGCCAAAAAAATGATAAGAGAAAAAAAAACATGTTTTACAAAGAGGTTATCGCAAAAAAATTCTATATCTTATAAAACTAATAATTTGTAGAATTAAAATAACTTTCCCTTATGGGGTTCCTCACTATAAATATGCTCCATGCAAAGGCTAATCGATCACAGTCCAATGAGAATGAATAGCTATCTGACTGATAAACGAAGCAATGCCACAGGAATGAATTTACGAAACAAAATATCACAAATCTAATACATCACACAAGAACAAACATTGATCAATAAAACAGCTCTCAAAGTACAACAGTCAACGTCTAAAAAAAAACTCCAATAAATAAAACACCTGGAAAATACAAGAGTCAAAGTCTAAAAAAAAAAAAAAAAATAGAACACCCGCAAAATACAAGAGTCAGTCTAATAAACACCAATAAATCGAACTCCTGCAAAACACACGAGTCAGAGTTTCTCTGACAGAAACACATGTATATGCATTGGACTAAGAACCGTATAGTCACAGTTCACTGGCACACTCAGTAGTTCCACTGTTCCGAGGCACAATATAAGGGGAGTGGGGGGGGGGGGGGGGGTTCGTCGCCGCAGCTGTCAGTAGGGATTTCTGTCCATCTGTTGCATGCAATCCCGCCGTCTCTGCCCTCTCATGAAGTTTCTCTTGGTGGCCCGTGTCACGTACATCTCGATTTGGTTCCATGTTTGTGTTGTCAAATTCATGCGGTATCCTCGTTTGACACACCAGGTTGATATTCCTGGGCAAGGATGACACTTAATGGCTCTTCTTGGTGCCACCCTTAGCTACCAGAGAACATCGAACTATGATTTACTGTCACTTGACAGTGGGCATCCGCCAGGAAATGTTGATAGGCGTCGTTGAAGTCTGCCAGTTTCTCTGGACAGTATGCGTTGCCAGCAGATGGATTTCCGCGCGGTGGACCGCTCGGCCATCTCAGGTCATCGCCTCCATGAAGGGTCGCACTGGTGCGGCCGGCCATTAGCTTGGGGTGCAAGGCAAAGTGTTTGTCGCGTACCCTTCTTTTGTGGTCGACCGCTCTCCCGAAGTGGACCGGTTGACAGCGTGTCCTGCTGGGAAACCCGCCAGTTTGCAACTAGCCCTCCTCCTCGCTGCTCCTGCTGTCTCGTAAGAGTTTAGCCGATTCGCTTTCACGTTCTCAACTGCATTCACAGAAATTGTTCATCATAGTTATGTGATTACAAAATGTCATACATAATACCACTTAGTATTGTCTTTCACAATTTTTAAGAACAAAAGTGAGACTTAATTTTTTTTATTTTTTTAAAATAAAAACGTTAGATGAATCGACAATATAAAAATAAAAGTTAAATGACTTGACAATATAAAAAAATAAAAGTTAAATGACTTGACAGTATAAAAATTAAATGAACTGACAATATAATATCTAAATCCACATCACTAATGTGGTTCACATGCGTTTTAATAAATCAGATGCTACTTATTAATTCACTAAAATGAAGAGGATTATGCCTTGTGCAAGAATAGGCCAGGACAGCATAGGGTTCACATGTTATTTACACACACACACATGCACACCTGTTGTCTATTCTACAAACTAACTACCCATACACATGCATTACTCAAAATTTTACTTCAATCCATTACTAGTTAATCCAACAAGCTACTTCAATGCTACTTCAACACAGTGTTTATACCACTACAACATTGCTCTAATTCGTCCTCTTCCTGACGCTCGCGGCATGTGTCTTGTCACATGATAAATAGGGAGAAACTTTCCTTAAACATACACAGTAAAAATAACACTGGTTATTTACACGCCAAAACATTTATACCAGTTGACACACCTGATAAGAGATTCGCAATTATACATTTATCATACACATATGTTTATACATAAAACAGTAAGACAATTTCATCTAAAATTACGTTATTACAAGAATTAATCACACAGATGACTCTGAGAAGGGTAAGAATTTTTTCATTATACAGGTTATACTACATTGTCTTACCCATTTCGTTCCTTCTTTAAGTTACCTTTCGCTTCCAAATCAGTTATTTTGCCTTTGGTTGTCATTCTGGATTCATTTCTCATGAATGGCAAAGTTGTGGTCACCTCTATTCTGTAAAACAGTTTCATCTTAACATATTGAACTTACAACAGACACAAAAGATCCGAATCCTCCTGTAGTTTAAATGACAAATGTTTTGCTTCATCCTTATTACCTTAAACCAAGCTTCCCTTTGGTCCCATAATCAAAATTATTTAATCTTCCTCCAACTTCAAGAGGGAAATTTCCTCAGTACAAATCATATAGGCTGCAGTGCATCCCGCACCAGCGAAAACAGTAAGCTGTAATGCTCACAGCATCAGCAAAACACATAAACGTCGCTTTTCTAGGACAAGCATTAATGCAGAATAATTTTTCAGGCTTTGGTTCAACATCAATCAAGACTACAGAAAGGATCCATATTTCTGTTCCATTCTCCATTTTCTGAAAAACTGCTCGTATTTGACTACCACAATAATATTTCAGGGCCACGTAAATTACACAAACCACAATTCTTCTTTCACCTTGAAGGGAATCAATATACTGACGAAATCCACAGACAGCACTTTACATACTCAGCTATAAAGAACAAAAAGGACATATATCATCAATATTAACATATCATCGCTTATTGGGAAGCCAATGGTTAAACAATCGTATTATCGCATCCTGTTTTCAAGATTCCAAACTTACTCATTCCTTTCTCAGAGTTCTCCTATCTTAAAATATTCATACAGCACGCATACTATAGTAAGAGATCCTCATTTATACTGACAGATGTAGAATAGTAATAGATAGGTAGTAGCACTGAAAGCAGAAAATCGGAAACAAGGCTACTAACAGCCGGGTACCTGGGTTTGCCAGACCCATAATACCCACAGATCGGATATTCCCCTGAGTTTTGCATTAATTCAACACAGATCTTGCTTCTCTCAGGATCGACTCTTTTCAATTTACACAAAAAAAACATAAACAGCATTTCACTTGTTCACAAAGAAACCTTTTATCTTCACATTTGAACCAACCTAAATCCTAATTGCACAAGGAAAGAAAAAAAAAATTTAAAACATCGCTTCAATCAATCACATAGAAACCTCTTTATCATTAATTTTACGAACATATTACTCAAAATGCGTATGTCACAAATGTAAACCAATCAATTCATTCTCCTCTCTATTCACCCTATGTACTTATTTGCCATGTCACTAATTTGTTCCGATAGGGCGCCTTCTGCGCTGATCGTTTGTCATTGCCGGTTTTGTTCATTTCCATTTCTTGGATTATGTCTAGGGTTAGCTGGCCGAATTTCAACATCATGAGGTGCTCCGCCTACAGTCCTATTCCCACCATGTTCACCGTAGTATCGATTCATGGTTGCCGTAACTGTTGCTGGATTATGTCTAGGGTTAGCCGGCCGAATTTCAACATCACGAGGTGCTCCGCCTACAGTCCTATTCCCACCGTGTTCACCGTAGTATCGATTCTGCTTGCCGTAACTGTTGCATTCACAATCCTGTCCACGTCCTCGATCATTTCTGTTGTTCCACCTGTGTTCGCGACTGTCACCCCAGTTTCTATACGGCCGGTCCCGATTATTGTTCCGTTCGCGTCGGGACGACCAGTCACGCCGTTGATTAGTAATACGGCCACGACTGCGGTCGCGCTGCTGTACCCCGTAATAACTTTGTGCCTCATTAGGCGGGCATTCTCCTGTATTGTATTCCAACTCTTGGAGAAGTGTCTTAAACGTTTCCATGTCCTCTTTGCATCGGCCCGCAAGAATGACGTGGCGTAAGTGCATCGGCAATTTGGTGATGCATATCCTAATTAGTTCTGCAGGCCTGTATGGATCGTATAGAAATTGATTCGCCTGCAGCATGTGGTCGAATAGGCGTGCTGGGCTGCCGAAACCAGACTGGTTCAAATTTGGCAGCATAATTATGCCATGCTTGACCCTAATAGGCGGAGAGAAAGGCTTGTCGAAACTCCCGAGTGGAGTTGCAGTGACGCGCTGCCGACCTCATGCGAATCGCCGGTTCGCCTTCCAAATGGCCACACATATATTCTATCTTATGTGAACTTGCCCAGTCGGGGGGAAGACAGAACTCAAACTGCTCGAGCCATGCTCATGGATGTATTCCTTTTTGCAAATTTCGAAATATCTCAAACTTTCTCACCGTAAGGAAATGTTTGAAATCAAATCCCCGCATTTCCTTCTGGCGAGGCCCTTGTATGTTTCTATTCGTCTCATGTCTGCCCCTCAAAATACATTCTTCCCTGTCGTCAAAATCTCCCTCGTGGCCGGAGTCCCTCTCTGCACTGTCCGTACAGCTATTTTTAGTGCTATTGGCGAGTTCGTAATCACACGCCATGCGGTTTTCCAGATGCGCCACGCGTTCTTGTAATTCGCCTGTTACAGCTTTGTGCCACCTGTTCACTTCGAACTGTCCCTGTCTAAGAAGCGAACGCACTTCTTCGGTCTCTGCAGCCGCTACCGGTGTAGTATTGTTCTCGCTTTCCGTCACCTTCAACGTGCCTACGATGTCCGCTAATGCCGCAATCTTATCATGTATTTGTCTGTTGTCCTCCGCCCCAGTCTGCTTCAATTGTTCTACTTGCTGTTCCAGCGCGTGAATCGCTTGCCTGTTGTCCGCTACTGTGTTGCTAACGGACGCGGGACAATGCGTTTCCGCCTCCTGGACCCTCGAGAGTACCTGCTGGCGTTCCCTTTGGCCTTCTTCTCTCAGCACTTGGATATTCCTAAGTAGCTGTTCTTCGCGCTCTTTCGATTCCGCATCGCGACTCCGCTTGCGCTGTTCTAAGGCTTGCAGACAATCATCGATTTGTTCAAATGTACGACCTAATTCTTTCATAATATCACTTTTTATTTCACTTGCCAGATTGTTTATTCTTTGTGAGATATCATCAGACACTCTCTGCATCGACTTGTCAACTTTATTTGTCTGCTGGATTAGTTTTTCGTCTATTTGTTCGCCTAGCTCTCTGATCGATCTTTGATTTCTGCGTCATTTGTTCGCTTAGCTCGTGGATCGATTTTTCGGATGATTCTTTTTGTTCTCGGAACGATTTTTCTGATTTCTGCGTCATTTGTTCGCCTAGCTCGCGGATCGATTTTTCGGATGATTCTTTTTGTTCTCGGAATGATTTTTCTGATTTCTGCGTCATTTGTTCGCCTAGCTCGCGGATCGATTTTTCAGATTTCTGCGCCATTTGTTCGCCTAGCTCTCGGATCGATTTTTCATATTTCTCTGCGTTTTCTTTATTTTGTTGCAATAAGGCTTTCATGAGTTCTGCCAAATCAATTTGGTTAGTTGGAGGCAAACTAATTTCTGGCTCTGATGTAAGCCCATTCGTCCCGTTTTGCATTTCCTCTGAATTATTCCCCATTGCATTTTCGGAACCGTCCGGCGTGTTAATATTCGAAATCAAATTATCCCCATGGTCCATGTTGCTTAAGTTGTTGGACCGCCTACTTTTAGCTTGGTTACGAGTCTGCATTAGTTCAATTTATGCCCGGTACGCAACACACTAATCAGAATAAATGTATGCCGCAAAAATTACGACAGTCACACGAAAGGTACCCAACTTAGTATGCACATTTTCACATGCAAAACAAATTTATATCTTTGATCGAAGTCAGTGCAATTTACAAGCGATAAGAAAAACACACAAATATAGAAAACAAAACAAGACAAACAACACAACGCCGCTCAACAACGCCGTGAATCTTTTGAAAGTCTGCTCAGAAACAACGCAGAAGTTGTTTGAGCGCTGCAGGGAAAAAAAATTAAGATTATACAACGCTCGCAATCTAACGTTTCAGAGATTCCAGAGTCTAGCGGAATAACAGAACAGGGTCGCCATGTGTAACGTTGTTGCTTTAATTTTCTATGAAAGCGGTGCTGATATTCAATAAAAGAGGTTTAAAAGCTGTGAGCTGTCTGGGGAAGTTAACCTTGCATTACTGAGCAACTGTTTCACCAGGTATCCAGCTTGTAAATTTATTTTAACATTGATCATTGAAATTTCAGCATATTAAACTTGAGTCAAACTAAGCTGGTGCCTTATTTAGGATTGTGTAAATGTGAGTTTGTAATCTTACAGAACACATCAAATAGGGAGCCAAGATTGGGAGACTACATACAACACTGCATTCATAAAATAACACACGAAGAACATTGAAACATATGCAAGAGGAAATTAACCATAACCAACCGATTCAATTTTCCCCCAAAGAAGTTAAGTTCACAGCGCAATCCTGTCCGTCATGTAATTACCACACACTGATATACTAAATTCATACTAACTCTCTGTCAAATCTTCCCGAAAAGAATAGCTGAGGGCTACTTTGATGATTACACCACATGCTTCACGTGGTCAACTTGGTTTACACAAAGAGTGTAGCTCCACAATAATTTTGATAATTAAAATAAATTACATCGAAACGCAATTTGCAAAAGAAAAACCTTGAACTGGTTACTAACGTCTTACTATTAACCTGATGGGTCAAACAATTGTATAAGCACGTGGTACTGGTCTCACAAAGTACACCCCATGTGGGTTGAACATAAAGAAAAGTTGCTATATTGAAAAATATTGTCAAGACGAGACGTTATAATCTCACGCACATTCGTGTTTAAGATTGATGATGCTAGTTAGAGTTACTGATCAACACGTGGTTCCACTTTACTCACAAAGTAGTGACAAAGCAACTACCAGAATATATTCTGAACTTCACACTCGAATTACACTGCGTTGCAATTTAAGATAACATTAGATATTTTAGAGCTAAACCTGAAATAAAGGTGATTAAATTTTCAGTTAGGCTGAACTTAAGAAATCCATTGTCCTACGGACTTAGCAGACACGCGCTTAGCCGGAGATCTTACCACTTCAGACGCTCGCCGCTGACAGACTGCCGTGGTCCCTTCCTGAGGGGTGCCTCACAAATACAAACGGAAGTGACCAGAGAGGCAGCTTCCTATACCAACATGACAAGGGACGGACAGGACCATACTAAGGATAGAAACCTCTTTGCTTTTAGAAAGCGTAGCTACCTGTTCCGATGTTGGTCCTACTGTTCTCTAGCAGACAGGCTTGTCTGCTACCACCCAACATGCAACCAGAAATACATTTGCTCATTCATTCTTTCACACAGAAGGGAAGGGGGATGACAGTATCTTATCATATACAGTATATAAAAGAAAGCGGATGTAGGTTCCGTGTGAGACTGTGTGACATGAATTACATATAAACTGTGTTTTAAAGTGTAGTAGTGTGACAAATCGTTCTTGTTTATGTGTAAAAGTAACACGTTTCACTGCTCAGTCTCCTCCCAGATAGTCAGAAACACCACAGTAAATTTAGATGAGGAATTTATGCCGTAAATGACAACAGATTTAAGAAATTAACATGAAAGGAATCCAACAGAGACCTTTCAACATCAAAGAAAGTTTTGCATCACCTCGGTTCCGAGAGTTCCGGAACCTGAACAGAAAATTGGAATAGAGATCTACATAAACATCATTTCCACCCTTTTTATTTCTCATAAAAACCACACACTGCATGTTGTACCACCATACACCAAGAGATCTTCAGAGGTGGTGTTAAGATTGCTGTACACACCGGTACCTCTAACACCCAGCAGCACGTCCTTTTGCATTGATGCATGCATGTATTCGTCGTGGCATACTATCCTCAAGTTCATCAAGGGACTGTTGGTCCAGATTGTCTCACTCCTAAACGGCGATTCGTTGAGTGGTTGATGGGTCACGTCGTCCATAAAGTGCCCTTGTCAATTTATTCCATGCATGTTCGATAGGGTTCATGACTGGAGAACATGCTCGCCACCCTAGTTGAGTAATGTCGTTATCCTGAAGGAAGTCATTCACAAGATGTGCACGACAGGGGCGCGAACTGTCGTCTATGCCAGCCGCTGTGGCCGAGCGGTTCTAGTCGCTTCAGTCCGGAACCGCGTTGTTGCTGTGGTCGCAGGTTCGAATCCTGCCTCGGGCATGGATGTGTGTGCTGTCCTCTGGTTAGTTAGTTTTAAGTAGTTCTAAGTTTAGGGGACTGATGACCTCAGATGTTAAGTCCCATAGTGCTTAGAGCCATTTGAACCATTTGATTTGTCCTCTATGAAGACGAATGTCTCACCAATATGCTGCCGATATGGTTGCACTATCGGTTGGAGGATGGCATTCACGTATCCTACAGCCGTTACGGCGCCTTCCATGACCACCAGTGGCGTACGTCGGCCCCACATAATGTCACCCCAAAACAGCAGGGAACCTCCACCCTGCTGCACTCGCTGGACAGTGTGTCTAAAGCGTTGGCCTGACTGGGTTGCCTCCAAACACTCTCCGACGATTGTCTGGTTGAAGGCATATGCGATACTCATCGGTGAAGAGAACGTGATCCCAATCCTGCGCGGTCCATTCGGCACGTTGTTGGACCCATGTGTAACTGCGCTGCATGGTGTCGTGGTTGCAAAGATGGACCTCGCCATGAACGTTAGGAGTGAAGTTGCGCATCATTCAGCCTATTGAGCACAGTTTGAGTCATAACACGACGTCCTGTGGCTGCACGAAGACAATTATTCAACATGGTGGCGTTGCTGTCAGGGTTCCTCCGAGCCATAATCCGTACGTAGCGGTCATCCACTGCAGTAGTAGCCCTTGGGCGGCCTGAGCGAGGCATGTCATCGACAGTTCCTGTCTCTCTGTATCTCCTCCATGTTCGAACAACATCGCTTTGGTTCACTCCGAGACGCCTGGACACTTCCCTTGTTGAGAGCCCTTCCTGGAACAAAGTAACAAGGTGGACGCGATCGAACCGCGGTATTGACCGTCTAGGCATGGTTGTACTGCAGACAACACTAGCCGTTTACTTCCTGGTGGAATGACTGGAAATGATCGGTTGTCGGACCCCCTCCGTCCAATAGGCGTTGCTCATGCATGCTTGTTTACATCTTTGGGTGGGTTTAGTGACACCTCCGAACAGTCAAAGGGACTGTGTCTGTGATACAATATCCACGGTCAACGTCTATCTTCAGGAGTTCTGGGAACAGCAGTGATGCAAAACTTTTTTCAAATGTATATAAAGTATTTAGATTGTTGGGCCTTCTGAGTGGTAGTGGTGACGACAGAAAATATAATGCTTTCACACAATGAGTGGTGTTTATTATGTGCCCTGTGCTATTAGACCGTTGTTGTTGTAAAATGCTGTAGTATGTGTTCTGTACTATCACGAGACAATGCCAGAAGAGTATTGTATGGTACATGAAATTTAAACAGACAGGCAATATGATGAATCGACTATTAATAAAGAGTGAGCCGACATTCCAAATCCGCTCGACGCGCGTCTCACGAATTAGGGTTCCTAGGACCAAGTTCAGCTGATGGAACGTGATGAGCAGCTTTTTCAGTTGAGATATTGACGCCATCGAAGGGTACCTTGCACAACGGTAGCGATGGTCTTGGTTAGGACAAACACGCGCCACCGACATGTGGTCACTCAGGCAGTAAATTACTTGCTTACATAAGCAGCATAGCAGACAGCCAGAGGAAAATAAATGGAAATAAGCTGTCACACTGCCACTGCGATGGGAATAACGTCGTAATCTCTTTTATCTAAAAAAAAAAAAAAAAAGGAAAAGAAAGAAAAAGAAACGAAAGCGACACACTGTTCTACTTCACTCTGAAAAAATTCTACTAGAATTCTACTGGCGGACATTAAAATATTTAGAGAACGATTTAGAAAAGATATCTGTAGGCTGAAAAAAATTGCAACTGACCCTAACTAATGAAAAGTGTGATGTCATCCATATGAGTGCTAAAGGGAAGCTTTCGTTACACAATAATCAGTGAAATCTAAAGGCCATAAATTCAACTTAATACGTAGGAATTATAATTAAGAACAACTTAAATCGGAAAGAACACACAGAAAATGGTGTGGGGAAGGCTAGCCAAAGACTGCGTTTTATTAGCAGAACACTTAGATGATGCAAGTGTTCTTTTTTGGGGGAGTTAACTATATTACCTAATTTCAAATTCAAGTATACCAGCGGAATTTACTGCTTGGTGGCCGTTAATGTTCCGGTTACCTGCCCTGGCCACTAACGTAATTTCAGGCAGTGCCCTTTCCTCACCTGTTGTCGCTGTCCAGCACGGTGTGTAGTTTTGACAGCCTAATACATGTTTCATTGTGGACAATCACGTCCGTAACAGTTTGGTCTTTGAGTTTTTATGCACCGATTGGTGGCTAGCAAGTCGTTTGGTCGGTCGGTCCGTGGCTGTCTCTTGGTTGGGTTACCGACGCGTCAAGTGTAGTAGGGCCCACCACCTGTCTAACCTAAGTGAACGTTAACGTTTCGAGGGCAGGTCCACTCCCCCCACCTGGAGGCGTCAGAGTGCCGTTGTCTATACTGTCCTTTTCATGAGTGTTTAATGGTCTGTTGGTAATCTATTATAGCCAATGCTTTAAAATAAACATTTTTATTGTGTTTTCAGCCGCTTAAAGCTTATACTCAAAATTTCCCCTTAAGCGAAAACATTGCGGCCTTCTGTCTTAAAAGATTATAGTAATATATTTTGAGATTTAATTGTGGCCTTCAGCCGTTTGTATTGCTCCTTGTATAAGTTTGTTCTAGCCACTTTGGCCTTGAGGCTTTCAACCTAGCTGTGATATATATATTTGCAATTTTAACTGCGTGTATTGTTACTTGAAATTTAACTTATTGATTTTAAGATTTCTTGTTTGGAGGCCTTTAGCCGTGAAAGAATTGGATTTTGAAACTCGTTGTTGTAAAGGTTCGGCTATGTGCCGTTTTAGTTTAAATGTGTTATTAAATTACAATAAATTACAATTTTGAAGGGAGACTGACCGCCAACTTACTTGGCCCTTTCCACAATCCTAATCACCTGTTCTGCCCTGCGGGTTTAGCGGGCGTTTCAGTTTTACTCATGTACAAATAATAATGAATAATATTTTGATACAAAACTTGCATATTCCCTACACCCCCGTCCTGTAGTTTGTTAACGATGATTTCATATACATCAATCACACGAATCCAGAGGGAAAGAGAGGATCAGGGCAGCGTGTTGCATTACCTGTCCGTAAATAGTCACCCACCTGTCTCTGTTTATTTTTATTATATTTATTCCACGCCCAGCAATTAATGAGAGTTTGTTTGAATACCTCAATAACCTTGTAAGGTAAGATGGACCGAAAAAAAGGTGTTGTTGATGTTGTTGTTGCTGCTGCTGCTGCTGCTGCTGCTGTTGTCGCAAACGATCCGCGCATGCTAATTATATTAAGATACGATACATAATCATCTTGAAGAGAAAAAACAGACAGCTGGATTTTAATGCTAGAAGACAAATACGCAATAATACACGACATGAGTTGGACTTGTGACCAGTAGATACTCACATAAGCCAAAATGCAAGGTGATATAGCAACTCTTTAGCGAAGCATTGGTCACCGATGTACGTATGAGATGCGCAGCAGCTTCTAGTGTGACGAAAAAAAAATCAACGTCGTATCAAAAGTTTAATGTAGTCTGCGAATGGTAGGAGGAGGGGGTAGGCACACATTCTGCAGTATAATGCGGAGCCAAGCCTCATATTAATTTTTTTTAAATTTGATTTCATATACAGAAAACATTCGTGGAGAAAGAGCCTACAGGTATACTTATAAACCCATGACAATGTTGTATTTGACCGACTGCAATTTACAGCGTGTAACCTAACATTAATGCGTTTATTATTATGTTTCCATGGGAACTAATGCAGATTTCTTCACCATACGTATAATAAAATAACGGTAATTCCTACAAATATGGTCTTACTGTAGGATATGACTACACGGGATGAACATTTGAGTAGTGCTGGAAACTCTCACAAAGTCAGGCGTACTGATGCTGCTTTCAGAAGGAAAATAGTAACCGCATGAGGTTCATATTAACCGCATGCCTTGCGGGATTCTGAATCTCTGTTCCAACAAATATCATCCATTGTCTGCCCCCGGTAGATGAATGGTCAGCGTGACGGATTGTCAATCCTCTGGGCCCGGGTTCAATTACAGGCCCGGGTCGGGGAATTTTCTCCGCCCAGGGACTGAGTGTTGTATTGTCCTCACCATCGTCCTATCATCCTCATCGACTGCAGGTCATCGAAGTGGCGTCACACCGAAAGACCGGCACCCGGCGAACGGTCTGTCCAACGGGGGGCCCTAGCCATACGACTAAATAAAAAATAAATCAACAAAATCTTTAACTTTTACAGCAATTATGCATAAGCTGATTTACCAAAATCTTTACTACCAATTTCAAACATATGATAGGTACAATAGGCAATTACATCTCTATCATTAAAACTTTCAAGACCAGGTACACTAGAAACTCTGCTACCACCTCTTACTATGGCAACGGTGAACCATCCATTTCCATGTGAAAAAGTGTCGTTTATATTCCAGCTAAAATTAAGAGAACATCCAAGAAATACACAAGGTCCATCGACGAGGGCGTGGGCTGCAACACTCTTCACTGGAATGCGATTTTTTTTTGTCTCCTGATGTTGTTGTAAGTTCAATGTTTTCTATGGTTTTGTAGACTGTTGTGCGGGTACGACGATAGTATGTTCGACCCATGAATCATGCGTTCCTACCCAAAACCTTAATCGACCCCCCACAGTGGAAGAAAACTGTTTGACCTCCATAACCAATGAAGAAGAATCCAGCCTTACTTAGATTGTCGGGACGTGGCTTAACAGATAATGGCCAGCCATCGAAGGATGTAAACCTCACACCACATTTTCTGTATTTAGGATGTGCGAATGTGGACGTATCTCCATTCCAGATACACTCTCACTAGAAACACTGGCTTTATGATAAAGCCCGAACCGCAATACATCTGTAAAGTAGGTTGTGCAACTAGCTCTATATCAACTTTTTTTATATGCTGCTCATCACTCCGCGAGTTCGCTCATGATTTCACAATACGGTATTTTTCCTCATAATATGATTCCAACTGAAGTAAGTGATACAGTATCAGTTTATGCTGTGATGTAAGTCACTTGGAACTGGTACTAGGAATGAGATAGGAGAAAGACTATTTGAGTTCTGCAATAAATTTCAGCCAGTAATAGCGACTACCCTGTTCAGGAATCACAAGATGATGGAGTATACGTAGAAAAGGCCGGAAGATAACGGAAGATTCGAGTAAAGTTATGTCAAGGTCAGGCAGAGATTCCGAAACTGGATATGAGATTGCAAGGCGTACCCAAGAACAGATACAGACTCCGATCACAGGAGTGGACTGAAGTTTAACACGCTAGTCAGAAAGAATCAATGCGCATAGAAATGGGATACGGCAGTATCAAGGAAGGAAGAGATACGCCTGACGTTCTCCATCGCTATAGATAGTGCAGTAAGAAATAGCTTAGTATTCAGTTCAGTCCAAGAGGAATGTTCATCTCTATACAGAGCAGTCACGAAAACTGGAAAGGAAGACAAAGGTAAAGAGCAGGTAACTGCGAAGAAACCATGGGTAACAGAAGAAATACTTCAGCTGATAGATGAAAGAACGAAGTACAAAAAATATTCAGAGAAATTTAGGAATACGTCTCCAGAGCGAACCCTTCCACGTCTGTATCAAAACAATCAACGTGATTGACTGGTGAACCCGGGTTCAGCTACCGGTACTGATAGGGATTTTTCCTTGAAGGAATGGTACGGGATGTACTCTGCCTCCTGCCACCAATTGAGTAGCTACTTGTTTGAGAAGTAACGCCTCCAAGATCTGGGAAACAGTCAATGGTGCAGAGGGCGGTATGTTAACACCATGTCCTTTTATATAATTCTGCAGGTTTTCGTGGCCTTTGTCACTGTAGTTGCTGTTTCGTTGCGTCATATTTCTTCAAACAATCGACGTATCGACTGGTCTGCTAGAAAATTCATCAGGATTTTGTGGGGTCCAGCGTAGATTGAGCACTATCAGAGATCAGTGTTGTCACCTTCTCTTATGAAGGGGAGTTTTCCCGCTCTTGTGCTGGAGAAGTTGGAAATATGGAAATTTGTGGTAAGGTCTTATGGGACCAAACTGCTGAGGACATCGGTCCCTAAGCTTACGCACGACTTAACTTAAACTAACTTACGCTAAGGACAACACACACAGCCATGCCCGAGGGAGGAGGGGGGGGGGGAGCAGCGCGAGCCATGACAAGGCACCCTAAACCGCACGGCTACCATGCGCGGCCTGGAGAAGTTGGATTATTCGATAAAAATCTTGGGCTGCCATTGGTAAATCATCGTCATCATTGGATAGTGTTTTCTACCACAAATGCCAAAGAAGGGGCTTATTGACTAGAACTCCTGTGGCTACCACCGGTGGGCCAACTTCATTGGTTGGAAAGGAATGTTCCCCGCACTCATGCTGGAAAAGAGCTACTGATTAAAATTCTTCTGCTGCTACTGGTGGTCCCACGTCATTGCCTAGAAGCCAGGGTGAGAGGGGGGATGTTTATCCAAAATATTACTGTCAGCAGAGATGGCTTCCAGGTCGCTGTTTGTATCGCTCGCTCTTCCTTGATGGCGGGGAGCCACGATGCCGGACGACTATAGCCGTCGTCTCTATTGGAGTTACATGCGTTATTAGAAATTTCAATTGCTTCTCGGACTTTTCTTCTACAAATGTTGCTTTCCTTAGCCAGCGCATGTACGTTATTCAAACGTATCGAGGCCACAGCTCTCGCGATGTTCCGCTACAGATGATTTCATACTATGTTTCAGCTGCGTATGACGTTCGTGTCCCTCGATACGTTCTTTAACAGTCCTCCCCATTTCATCTACATACACTTTGCTGTAGCCACACGTCATTTCGTAGATGCCCACAGTGTGGAGGCAATCAGCTGCATCCGTGTTTCGTCGGAAAAAATCATTTACTTCGTTTTGACCAAAGAGAGTGTACTGAACACCATTTTCCTCAGAATTCTGCTTATACAGCCAGTGACACCAGAAACAAACTGTTATTTAACTGAGTGAGAAGGTGATTCCTCGTTCATCCCATTAGCATGATTAATATTTTGCTTAAAAGCCCTCTCTATGGACAAACTGTCATAGCTATTGGCCTTCATTGTCTTCTTTAAAAAAAAATCCTACTCCAGTTTCAAACTATTGTCATCGCTCATACGGAAGGCATGTGAAGACAGAATATTGAGCACTGCTTGCTTATGGACTGGGTTGTGATGCGAAATGGCATTTAAATATCTGAGTTAATAGGCTTTCCACACACACTTTGCCCTAGACTGTTGTTAGTTCTTCTGTACACCAACACATCTAGGAACGAGAGACCGACCTCACTTTCAGTCTCCAAGATAAAGTTGATTTTAGGGTGAATACCATTTAATAAATTGTCGAACCCATGAAGCTCTTCTTCGCTGTGTTGCCGTCTAACAAACGTGTCACCCACATATCAGAGACAACAAAAAGGCTTCAAAGTTGCACTGCTTAATGCCTATTCCTATTGCTCAAAATGTTCCATAAAAATGTCAGCTGCTACTTTCGAAGAGGTGATCCCATAGCAAGACCGTCACACTGTTTATAGAATTCATGATTAGCTCCCCGCCGTGAAGGGGGCTAATACGCGGCCGCGGCGTGCGAACAATACAAAGAACGCACTGGAAACCACCTCTGCGGACAATAATATTTTGGATAAACATTCCCCGTCGCATGCACTGCCTGTAGCGCTGCTATGCAGTGATGAGGTTCCACCAACAGCAGCAGAATAATTTTAATCAGCAACTTCTCTCCAGCATAAGTGCGGGAAAAATCCCATTCTAACCAATGACGTTGGCCCACCAATTGTAGCCATAGGTGTTTTAGCCAAAAACCCGTTCTTCGGCATTTGCGGGAGAAAGCACTATCCAATCACGGTGGTTCACCAACGGTAGCTCAAGATTTTTTCTCAGTGATCCTACTTCTCCACCACAAGGTCGGAGAAAATCCTCTTTAGAAAAGAGCAGTGGTCTCTAACAGTGCTCAATCTACGATGGACGCCACAACATCCTGACTAATATCCCAGCAGACGGGTCGAAACGTCGATTGTTGAAGAAATATGACGCAATGTAACAACTACTTCGGTGAGAACGCCCACGAAAACCTGCAGAATTGTATAAAGGACATGATGTTAGCACCCGCCCTACCCGCCATTGAGTTTCCCACATCTTGCAGGTGTTACTTCTCAACCAAAGAGCTCCGTCAGTTGGTGGTACGAGGCAGAGTGTATCCCGTACCATTCCGTCAGGGAAAACTCCCTTGTAGTGAAGGTAACTGAACGCGGGTTCAGCAGTCAATCACGTTGATCATTTTGCTACAGGGGCAGAAAGAGTTCCCTCCGCGAATGTTAATTTCAGTAGCATCGGCAGCATCTGTCTAAAATCCTATGGTGCTATCCCGAAAAAGTTGAACGGAACAGTAGTATTGGGACTATTTTGATTTATTGGTGGGATGAGATTGTCAAATACGAAAGCAAAAATTCGTTGTGTACCTTTTCAGGAGTGTGTGTACAAAAGGGCTGAAGTCGGTAAGTTGCCGATCCGTGGCAGAGTGCACCTACTGGAGTGGACCACTGTGTTTTACGTGGTACGACGAAATTCTATTGGACATTTTTCCTAAAAGACTGCTGGCGCATGTATGATACACAGGTTGGACAGAAACAGTGTAAAAAACTTGTAAGGGTGTTGCAGGATAGGTTGCGCTGAGAAACAACTTTTTTGATACTTTGCACCGTTCCCGAGGTAATTTGCATTGATGTTAGCCATTCAGGCAGTTGCGCCCGCAAATTCAAGCGAATCGCCAGATACAATTAGGTTAGACGCGTGCAGGCGATTTTTCGGTCTGCAAGACTGAAAATCGCTGTCATGGAAGTACATACACTACTGGCCATTAAAACTGCTACACCACGAAGATGACGTTCTACAGACTCGAAATTTAACCGACAGGAAGAACATGCTGTGATGTGCAAATGATTAGCTTTTCAGAGCATTCACACAAGGTTGGAGCCGGTGGCGACACCTACAACGCGTTGACATGAGGAAAGTTTCCGACCGATTTCTCATACACAAACAGCAGTTGACCAGCGTTGCTTGGTGAAACGTTGTTGTGATGCCTCGTGTAAGGAGGAATAATGCGTACCATCACGTTTCCGACTTTGATAAAGGTCGGATTGTAGCGTACCGCGATTGCGGTTTATCGTATCGCGACATTGCTGCTCGCGTTGGTCGATCCAATGACTGTTAGCAGAATATGGAATCGGTGAGTTCAGGATGGTAATACGGAACGCCGTGTTGGATCCCAACAGCCTCAGCAGTCGAGATGACAGGCATCTTATCCGCATGGCTGTAACGGATCGTGCAGCCACGTCTCGATCCCTGAGTCAACAGATGGGGACGTTTGCCAGACAACAACCATCTGCACGAACAGTTCGACGACGTTTGCAGCAGCATGGACTACCAGCTCGGAGACCATGGCTGCGATTACCCTTGACGCTACATCACACACAGGAGCGCCTGCGATAGTGTACTCAACGACGAACCTGTGTGCACGAATGGCAAAACGTCATTTTTTCGGATGAATCCAGGTTCTGTTTACAGCATCATGATGGTTGCATCCATGTTTGGCGACATCGCGGTGAACGCACATTGGAAACGTGTATTCGTCATGGCCGCACTGGCGTATCACCTGGCGTGATGGTATGGGCTGCCATTGATACAAGTCTCGGTCACTTCTTGTTCACATTGACGGCACTGTTAACAGTGGGCGTTACATTTCAGATGTGTTACGACCCGTGGCTCTGCCCTTCATTCGATCCCTGTGAAGCCCTACATTTCAGCAGGATAATGCGCGACCGCATGTTGCAGGTCCTGTACGGGCCTTTCTGGATACAGGAAATGTTCGACTGCTGCCCTGGCCAGCACATTCTCCAGATCTCTCGCCAATTGAAAACGTCTGGTCAATGGTGGCCGAGCAACTAGCTCGTCACAATATGCCAGTCACCAATCTTGATGAACTGTGGTGTCGTGTTGAAGCTGCATGGGCTGCTGGACCTGTACACGCCATCCAAGCTGTGTTTGACTCAATGCCCAGGCGTATAAAGGCCGTTATTACGACCAGAGGTGGTTGTTCTGGGTACTGATTTCTCAGGATCTATGCACTCAAACTGCGTGTAAATGTAATCACATGTCAGTTCTAGTATAATATATTTGTCCAATGAATATCCGTTTATCATCTGCATTTCTTCTTGGTGTAGCAATTTTAATGGCCAGTAGTGTACGTTATGTTGTGCACACAGCGACCGGAAAATCGGAACTACTCTCAGTACCGTCAAGCATTTCATCGAAACAGCAGTGTCTGGTGGCGCTTTTACAGCGAAGAAGAGCGAGAAAATAGCGCAATATCGTTAGTTGGTTGCATCCAATTGCCTCAAAGACTGGTGAGTGGCCCGTTTTACTAACTAGTTAAAGTGTCATAAAATCACAGAAATTAATTCTTTTAATACTGTCGAATGAGGGTGAATAGTTTTGACGCTCTGTTCTCATAGCGTAGATCCTATTCCAGAAGTGCCCGCGGGCAGCAGCGCTCGCTGCCTCATCGCGGTGCCGCTGTGGTTGGGCGAGCTGACGTCACGTGTCCTCGACCTCCGGGGCAGGCACGTGGATACAGATGTCCCTGCACCTGTTTAGTTCTGGTAGGTGTGTAGACGAGATAGGTGAAAAAATGTCAGGTTGCGAAAGCCCACTCCTTGCGTCCTTAAAAGAAACGTATCTCTTCAGAGACAGGCGGACGTCTGCAAAGTTTATTGTGTCACAAAACGTTTGTTTCCTTGGCTGACCAGATATCAAGGAGAGAAAACTGTGATACTGTTGTCTGTACTTTATACTCAACTTTATTAGTGCACTTACGCTTACAGTACGTTTCTTGTCAGTTTCTGTGATATACACTGCTGGCCATTAAAATTGCTACACCATGAAGAAATGCAGATGATAAACGGGTATTCATTGGACAAATATATTGTACTAGAACTGACATGTGATTACATTTTCACGCAACTTGGGTGCATATATCCTGACAAGTCAGTACCCAGAACAACCATCTCTGGCCGTAATAACGGCCTTGACACGCCTCGGCATTGAGTCAAACACAGCTTGGATGGCGTGTACAGGTACAGCTGCCCATGCAGCTTCAACACGATACCACAGTTCATCAGGAGTAGTGACTGGCGTATTGCGACGAGCCAGTTGCTCGGCCACCATTGACCAGACGTTTTCAATTGGTGAGAGATCTGGCGAATGTGCTGGCCAGGGCAGCAGTCGAACATTTCCTGTATCCAGAAAGGCCCGTACAGGACCTGCAACATGCGGTCGTGCATTATCCAGCTGAAATGTAAGGTTTCGCAGGGATCAAATGAAGGGCAGAGCTGCGGGTCGTAACACATCTTAAATGTAACGTCCACTGTTCAAAGTGTCGTCAATGCGAACAAGAGGTGACCGAGACGTTTAACCAATGGCACCTCATACCATCACGCCGGGTGATACGCCAGTACGGCCATGACGAATACACGCTTCCAATGTGCGTTCACCGCGATGTCGCCAAACACGGATGCGACCATCATGATGCTATAAACAGAACCTGGATTCATCCGAAAAAATGACGTTTTGCCATTCGTGCACACAGGTTCGTCGATAAGTACACTATCGCAGGCGCTCCTGTCTGTGATCCAGCGTCAAGGGTAACCGCAGCCATGGTCTCCGAGCTGATAGTACATGCTGCTGCAAACGTCGTCGAACTGTTCGTGCAGATGGTTATTGTCTGGCAAACGTAACCATCTGTTGACTCAGGGATCGAGACGTGGCTGCACGATCCGTTACAGCCATGCGGATGAGATGCCTGTCATCTCGACTGCTAGTGATACGAAGCCATTGGGATCCAGCACGGCGTTCCGTATTACCCTCATGAACCCATCGATTCCATATTCTGCTAACAGTCATTGGATCTCGACCAACGCGAGCAGCAATGTCGCGATACGATAAACCGCAATCGCGATGGGCTGTAATCCGACCTTTATCAAAGTTGGAAACGTGATGGTACGCATTTCTCCTCTTTACACGCGAGGTATCACAACAACGTTTCACCAGGCAACGAAGGTCAACTGCTATTTGTGTATGAGAAATCGGTTGGAAACTTTCCTCGTGTCAGCACGTTGTAGGTGTCGCCACCGGCGGCAGCCTCGTGTGAATGCTCTGAAAAGCTAATCATTTGCATATCACTGCATCTTCTTCCTGTCGGTTAAATTTCGCGTCTGTAGCACGTCATCTTCGTGGTGTAGCAATTTTAATAGCTAGTAGTGTATTAAAATCGATAATAGGCCTATGACCATGCAGAAGCTGAAAAACCCATACCAGCAATGTATCTTCACTTTGTGAATTGGAATGTAATCGTACACTGAAGAGCCATAAAACTGGTACATCTGCCAAATATCGTGTAGGGCCCCCACAAGCATGCAGAAATGTCGCAACGTGGCATGGACTCGACTACTGGAGGGAATTGACACCATAAAATCCATAAGAGTACAATGGGATTGAGATCTCTTCTGAACACCACACTGCAAGGCATCCCAGATATTCTCAATAGTGTTCATGTCTGGGGAGTGTGGTGGCCAGCAGAAGTGTTTAAACTCAGCCTGTAGCCAACATGTAGCAATTCCGGACTTGTGGGCTGTCGCATTGTCCTACTGGAATTGCCCAAATCCATTGGAATGCACAGTAGACTTGAATGGACGCAGGTGATCAGACAGGATTCTTACCTACCTGTCAGAGTCGTATCTACATGTATCAGGAGTCCCCTATCACCACAAATTAAACACGCCTCACACCATTACAGAGCCTCTACTAGTTTCAACAGTTCCCTGTTGACATGCAAGGCCCATGGATTCATGAGGTGGTTTACATACCCATACATGGCCATTTGCTAGATATAATTTGAAACAACATACGACCAGGCAGCATGTTTCCAGTCATCAACAGTACAATGTCAGTGTTGACGGGAGTAGCAGGTGCAATTTTGATATCAAAATGTTCAAATGTGTGTGAATTTCTAAGGGATCAAACTGCTGAGGTCATTGGTCCCTAGACTTACACACTACTTACACTAACTTATGCTAAGAACAACACACACACCCATGCCCGAGGGAATACTCAAACCTTGGGTGGAAGGGGCCACGCAATCCGTGACATGGTGCCTCAGACTGCACGGACACTCCACGCAGCATTTTTGATGTCAAGGTGATATGCAAATTAATTAAATTAATCAATCACCCGTGACCCCGAAAACGCCCACCCACCCCCGAATGACGTCACGTGTTTTTCTCAGTCTGCACGTCGGCCCCAGCCCCTCCTCACCCCCCAAAATACCCTATTCGTGAAAATTTCGAATTGTGGCGGGAATTTCGAATTTTGGCGGGGATTTCCTTGTCCCAGGGCTGAACAGACGTCCCATCCCACCCACCACCCGGGAATTGGCAGGAAATTAAAATTGACGGTACCCTTTCTTGGACTTGAATCCTGGTCCTTCTAGACGGAAAACTCAGGTGGAACCCCCTAACACAATTATACCACCAGAGCCACATGGAACTGATCAGAAAGTAAAAATGGCGGTGCGCTTTCCAGAACTCGCTCTGGTTCTCGTAGATGGGAATCACAAGTGCACCCCTCAACACATGGAAACAGTCCAGATGCAGGAGAGGAAGGTTATGTTAGTATACCTTATTTATTTTGATCAGGAAACTGACGCAAAGATCGATCCTAATTGCATAATTAATCACAAAAATGGAGCCAAATTGCGCAGCTATGTGCATAGCACGACACAAGGATGGCATAAAATCCCAGAACAACTCAAAAACTGATGATGTCATACAACTAGTGTTATTCTGCTAAGATAAAATTTCGCAATACCACTCGAAACTAGTGACAAACTCACTCAAACTCTACACCTACAATCTGACAGGAAAAAGGCACTCGTGTAAGGTACTATCTTTATTCTTTTTGGTGGGAAATACGTTCAACTGACGAGATGCTGGTGTTGGGCAGAGAGGAGTTTAAAAAGTATATTACCTGTAAGAATACAGTACCTATCGCTGTTTGACGCCAGAGTTCGATACAGATGCCTGCTCAAAAACAACGCTGCAGGCTATAAAGGCACATTTGCATGCCGTGCGTGAGTTTCCTCGGAAACGCGAAATCTTAATTAAATAATTAATCTGTGACAAATAAATAAAGCCTATGACACAGAACTGCAGCGCTGTGTCGCTGATAAAACAAAAACACAATTACGTTACTCTTATGTTTCATTAAGAAGGAGAGGTCTTGGACAAGTGGTGCGGGAAGCACGTATATTTCATTGACTGGCACACCGCCATATTTGATGTTATATAAGAACACTGCGAGTTGCAATCTTACTAGGCACTCGATTCTGTAAAGAATTTATATTTATGAAAGTAAGTAGAATTATTTAACTGTAGGCTTATTCGTTGAATATATCTGATTTAACTAACTGTGTAAACTTTCTATGTTTAGTAGACAGTCACCTCTGTACGACGTATTGACATGGCTGGCAAATTATTCTAATATTGAGATTTAGATTTGAGTCCGCACCTACCGCAGCAGTCTTTGGAAACGATTTAAATACGAAGTCCGATTATTTGAGTCTTGTTTCACGGTCAACTACGAATAACATTACATTACGAAAAAGCCATTGTCAAGCGTCTGATACCGAATAATTAAACATCCACGTTCCAGATAAGCAAATATTAATTACATCCAATCACTATCATACATAATTAATAATTAATATTTTATTTTATTTTATTAGGCCTAGGTCATCGAAGCCAATACATGCTATCACAACTGACGGAGAAAAAGGCGTCACAGCTCTAATTACACTTCGAAATCGTCGTGATAAAACCAGCACTCATAATGAACAGGTCATAATGCAGCACATGCAGGGGCAGATCCAAGTGGGGGGGGGGGGGGCAATTCCCCCCCCGCCCTGGTGCTTGACCGATCTTTTTTTCCGACTGCTTTAGCGGCTGATGGCTGATTACGTCGCCCTATCTAGTATGTTTTACTTGAAGTCGAAGATGTAAACAATGGCACGCAGTTTGATGTAACAATTCAAAAAGAGACTGTTGTGGACTGGCAGGAGAGCCAACCCACGAATTTTAGATGAAGCCGAAAGGCACGCGTTTAGCTCACGCAGGCTGGCGTGATGTCTAGAACAGGACAAGGAAATTAGAACTTAGAAAAATGGACGCAGGTGGTGGAATACTTAACTTTAATCCATTAATGTTGAACGTAGCTCTTGTCTGTACATTATTTACAATATCAATAGTAACTGAACATGGCGCCTTGCTAGGTCGTAGCAAATGACATAGCTGAAGGCTATGCTAACTATCGTCACGGCAAATGAGAGCGTATTTTGTCAGTGAACCATCGCTAGCAAAGTCGGCTGTACAACTGGGGCGAGTGCTAGGAAGTCTCTCTAGACCTGCCGTGTGGCGGCGCTCGGTCTGCAATCACTGATAGTGGCGACACGCGGGTCCGACGTATACTACCGGACCGCGGCCGATTTAAAGGCTACCACCTAGCAAGTGTGGTGTCTGGCGGTGACACCACAGAGACCTTGAAGTCTCTTCCATTTAGCGAATAAACTACAGAAGAAACAACTATACTTGCGAATAAAATGATAATATTCGCTGAGGCACGAGCGATGTGTGTCCCTGTTTTAGCACTTTCCCTGCAGTGCGTATGTAAGATTTTGTTTCTAGTGGCAATTTGCAAAGAGATGGTGTTGATAATTAGGCAATGAGCACCGAAGGAATACTTGAAAATATCATTAGTTGCAAATAGTGAGAACCTTACGACAGTCCCTTTTATTCTGCAATTGTACGTTTAGATATGGATGAACGCTTCTTCCCCATTTTGGCTTTCTTCTCACTTTTGATGCGGAATGTGAATAAACATTAATTAGCCAAATGTAATAACGTACACGAAAATAACGTCTGTGGATTCATTCACAATTCATTCTCTCATTTTATTTTTTATTTTGGCCAGTAAGAATATAAATGTTACGGTTAGCAGATTCAAACAGATACTGAAATCTAGAAAACTCAGATTCATCTCTCTTTCTCCAGAGTGCAGAGGACAACTCTTCCAAAGACTGAGGAAGATGCGTTTTCCTCATCAATATAATTTATTCTGAGGTACTAAGCGTATGCTTCTGCCGCAATCTGAAAAAAGCATGAATTTCATAACAGTGTTAGAACTTAGAGCTGTGGTTTGTTCTAAACTGTTTGCTTATTTCGGAAGTCAAATCTTGAAGAAATGAACTGGTGTTTGCAAATAGCCAAGGAAACTGCCGGAGTAGATTGGAGAATCTGCTCTCGAGCTTGCTAAACTGTCATAATTGTACTTAAAGAAAAAATGAGCTCCTGTTGCTAGTTCATGAATTTTTATTGTTTACGTCCTGTTTCTGAATCCTATAATGCCATCATTCCCCACCTGCTTTCCTCGCACATGATTTTATTGATAACATATATTTCGCCATCAGTTCATAAGTATTTCATAGGACTCTGAAAACCCAATGGCACTCGGTCGCTGTAGCGGAACAGCTTTAGGCGTTGTCATGAGCTGCGCGTACGTGAAGACTGGGTTCGTGTCCCCCCTTGGGTATCGGTGTTAGTGATGACTGTAGATTAAGCTACAATAAGTTAGCACTAATCTGTCTCAAATGACCACATTGTCAACAGGACGTAAAACAACAACGTTAAAAAAACGTAGGCTTCGCATTTTTTGCTTCTCAAATTCAGTGAAACACGATAGTGATAATGTAAGTCACCACTGTAGTAGGCCTAGAAGCGTGATTTGACAGAAAAAAATATCATATATTAGATACTACTGCGAACTGCTGAAGTCAAGAAGGTTGTGTTGAGGTGCGGTTTGACTGTTAAGAAACTGACAGCGTGCGAACGCTTTGGGTGGCCACCGGCATCGAGCTCAATATCCCTTGCATACCTCGCCACGGTCGACGCCAAGTTTATCGTGACAACCCTCAAACAAATTCGGCAGAAGAATATTAGAGAGTAACAGTCTATGCTCCCCTACTGGACTTCATTATAAATGATTTACGAGAAAGATTCTCTGCTGAAACTTTGGATGTGTTCAACCTTTCGGTTTCCAGTCCAGAAAGTATTGTGAAGATCTCTGCAGGTGAAACTGAAAAAATTGCAGAGTCGCTCACCAACCGCTTCGGTTCGTTGCTTGACGTGGACAAAGGCATTGCTTCTCTTATGTTACGGGAAGAAATGATGTTGAGGCGAGAGAAATGGAATCAAGAAAAGAAACGACAAAAAGAGCTTCCAACCATCGTCCTTGATATATTGGTTAGATGTGATGAGGATTCATATCCTATAATACATAAGCTTTTATTGGTCCTGGGAACGCTTCCAGTGACAACTGCATCTGCTGAAAGATCGTTTTCGTCGTTGCGGTGCCTGAAAACTTATTTAAGAACATCGATGAATGAAAACCGCCTCCTTGGTCTTGCACTTATGCATATTCATTACCAGATTCCTGTAGATGTAGAAAAAGTAATTACAAGATTTTAAAAAGGTGGGCGTAGAAGGAGATTAGAATTTAATATTTAAGAGCAGTATTTTGAATACACATATTTAATATTAAATTTCATTTTATTAATACTTTTGCATTTTTATTTTATTTCTTATTTTTTTTACAAGAAGAAATAAAGAAATAGCTTATTATTAATATTTACATTCTTGAGGTAAAACAGCTTATTATGAGCATAAAATGACGTAAGTAACAATATAAGATGATTTCCTGAACACAGTCAAATATCCTGTTATAACTTTTCGCAGTCGTATCGTCATTGTTGCGTATAAACACATGCGCCAATTCGATGGCAACATTCTGTCAAATGAAAGAAATTGGTGAACTAATTTCGAAGATTTAAGAATGGAAACAAATGAACATTAGCATTTTTATAGATTATTTTACATTAGCAGACAAACACAGAGTTTTTCAAGTGCACGTGTCGTATTTGAAGGATACTTTTTAGGTAACGCAGTAAGTTTAGTTTAATTGTGTATCACTATGTATTAAGTGTGTTTAATGAAATAACTTACTTATATATATATATATATATATATATATATATATATATATATATATATATATATATATGTGTGTGTGTGTGTGTATGTGTGTGTGTGTGTGTGTGTGTGTGTGTGTGCGCGCGCGCGCTTATAGAGTATTAATGGTTTTATTTGGAATTAATTTTTTGGAAGGCAGGTACCAAAAAATTTGCCCCCCCCCCCCCCCCCCGACCAAGATCCTCGATTCGCCCCTGAGCACATGTACTGGAGAAAATCATTGTCCTAAAATACTGCGAAGAGGGTTGAATGTGCATTCTCCTTTATGTACAATCAGAAACTGCTGAAAACCTAGGCCCTTTCACCACCCTCCACAGCTCCCCCTCACCAACCCTGCCTCCCACCATCCACCTAGGGAGAGGGCACATACTCCTTCAAACAGCCAGATCCACTACGGAATGCCTCGCACACCCAATGCCCCCCCCCCCACCTCACACCCACCCCATGGCACTGGCCGCTCTCAGCCCTCCGCGGTCACTCGCGACACACAGCCTGCCTTGGGTGACAAAAGGGAAATATACCCGCCCATCTAGAGAACGCTACAGCCGGCTGGTGTGACCGTGCTGTTCTAGGCGCTTCAGTCTGGAACTGCGTGACCGCTACGGTCGCAGGTTCGAATCCTGCCTCGGGGATGGATGTGTGTGATGTCCTTAGGTTAGTTAGGTTTCGGTAGTTCTAAGTTCTAGGGGACTGATGACCACAGACGTTAAGTCCCACAGTGCTCAGAGCCATTTGAGCCAGAACGCTACAGATGGTTATTTCAAAAGTCGGCTGCTTGTGAAACAGGAAGCCCCTTCCGCGTAAAGTAAGTGCAGTCTCACACCGTAGTGCCTTCAGTACAAAACCTGACGCCAGCATCCATCAGAACAAAACCGTGATAAATGACAGAGGGTTGTTTCTCTAAAGGGCCAGCCGTGACCTTTTGCGCATCTCTAACCTCTCTGTTCTGCCTGGACTATTTTTTAACATCAACGCGACTCTGATAATAAAGCAATTATTAAAAAAGGAAACAATCGCAACGATAATTAATGTCCTCCTTCCACAACAACAGGCTAAGTCCATTTTCTTTTAGTTTTACGAGCAAAATCGAAATAGTTGTTACTTTCGACACAATTCGCATTTGACTATTTTGTGACTTACAACGAAGTGCACCGCCATCGATCACAAATGATCATCAGAGACATGTCCACCATGTGTTAAATCGAAAAAAAAGCTTCGACAAAATACAGACAGAAAATTACACACAAGCGCAGACTGTCTTTGTAATCTCAAAACTGTCAACGGAGTAAAGAAGAAGCGAGAACTTAACCTCTGAAGAAAAAACATCTATATTAAGCAATTTCTTTCAGCTTGTTGAACTAATTACACGACCTGAGAGCGTCTCTAGCGTTCAGTGTCTGTAAAAAATGCCATACACGTGTGTATTATAAACATTTCAGACAATCTTTCACGCCATTGGCTCACATGTCGGAAAAAATACACATTCATTTTACTTTCGACTACAAACAATAATTCAAAAGGATGTAACTGATTTGTACACTGTGGCAGCTCCTGTTTTGCTAATGCAATGCTGTATCATACTAGCGTTTACGAAACAAATCGTGAGAGCCTGTCTCGCCCTGTGTAGGAGGGAGATTGAAATATCGATAAAAGATATCGCCGCAACGATCAAAGAAACGCCTGTAAACAATCATTCCGTGGTGCCTTAGGCCGGTATTACACTGTCAAATTTCTTTGTCCAATATCTTTGTCAAAGATTTTTGATAGTGTAATAGGGACTTTGTCAAATGTCGTCCAATATTTGATCAAATCTAGGGTCTCGCTGTATAATGTATATTTGATCAAAGAAACCGCTTGTCTTCTGTTTCCTGCAATGTGACATGTTACCACATCGAGCGCTAGCATCGCTGCAGCGTTCTGTCGTCTGTAGTGTTTTTATAACCATTGCCGGTAAATACAATTGGTGTGTGCCAACAACTACAAAATTAATAGAGGTGTCTGAAGCTGATGAGGCGCTTTACAACGTGTGGCACCCTGAATACAAAAATAGATTAAAAAGATTGGAGACCTAACCTAACATGACCCTCTCCTGTAGCAAGGAATCGGAGTGTTATAGTGAAACTGTCTTCTGAAGATGTAGCAGTTCTTAAGTGAATATTGTGCTTTGTGATATGAGGATACACTTCATTGAGCACATACAGAAATGTATGCTCATCCATTCTTAAGTAATTGATGTACGACTTGACGTCTTCCACTGTAAGCTCACGTAACAAGTTTTGTTGAATGCTTTTATCGTGTCGTCGTAAAATCCACGGCTTCACCCAGATTAGATTAGTTTTTCGTTCCATAGATCCGTGCTGAGGAGATCCTCGTAGATGTGGAACATGTCGACTTTTTTTAAGCTGAAATAACAATACTAATAGTATGAATAAATACATTTGTTTCTATTAAAAATTTCGCCAATGGAGTAGAAGGAGTTGGCCAGTAGTAAGTCTTTCAGGCTCCTTTTAAACTGATCTTTATTTCTAACTAATTTTTTTATGTTTCCTGGCAAATTATTGAAGATGAGTGTTCCTGAGTAGTGGACCCCTTTTTGAACTAAAGTAAGTGCTTTTAAGTCCTTGTGCAGATCATTTTTGTTCCTGGTATTGTATGTATGAACTGAGTTGTTTGTTGGAAAAAGAGATATCTTATTTACGATAAATTTCATTAAGAAGTAAATAAACTGAGAGGCAGTAGTTAGTATACCCAGTTCTTTGAAGAGGTTTCTGCAGGAGGCCGTGAATTTACTCAACAAATAATACGTATTACACGCTTTTGGACCTTGAAAACTTTTGTTTGACTTCAAGATTTACCCCAAAATATTATCCCATATGACATTATGGAATGAAAGTATGCAAGCTTTTTCATTTTTATGTTGCCTATGTTTGCTAACACTCGAATTGCAAATAGAGATTTGTTAAGGCCTTTCTGCAGTTCCGTGGTGTGCTCCTCCCAACTGAATTTATTATCAAGTTGTAATCCCAGGACTTTTAAGACTCTCAACCTCGTATGTATGGTTCCATTTTTTTTCCCCACTTATTTTCCGCATGTGCACACAACACAATTGGAGTACGTAGAACTGCTGTGGTTAATAACAAGTTGTTGTCAGCCTTCTTGAACTTTGACGAAAAATTTGATGACAGTGTAATACCCCTTGTACCGCTGCGTCAAAGATCTTTGTCAAATATATTGGACGGAATATTGGATCACATCTTTGATCAAATCTTTGACAAAGAAATTTGATAGTGTAATACCGGCCTTACCCTGAAAAATTAGTTCTTCAGCCTACAGGCACACACACGAGTTGCTGATAGCGTTACGCTTTCGGGTAGAAATGCCATCGACGATTTGGAATCAAGTCTATTGATTCTAACACATACATGCGTTGGATCCTTTAGGACATCTTTTAATGATTACAGCCAGCCACTGGTGAGTCATATTTGTGCCATTCTCATATCTCGAAACAAGTCACCGTTTTCGAACATATCTGCTAAGGATCCCATATAGCAAAAACTCCAGCGCTGTTTTTTAGACAGTCCCTCTGCATCTTGGTCGTGATCGAAGTTGCTTCCACACACCGGGGTCAAGTTTCATCACCTGTTCTGTAGGATGATCATATCCAACAGACTATCAATCATGCGAGAGGGTTCCTGTATTGTTCCTTCATAAGCAGTTTAATACATTGTCTTTTAGATTGTAACAAGCCCAATTAGTGTCCAGGACCATACACTTTGTTTTTTCTACTATGACTTAGAGATCTGTGTCAGCTGCTGCCAAGGGCGTACCCAAGATCTGAACGAGGGGGGGGGGGGGGGGCAGGTCATACTAGTGTCAGGAAACAAGGACTCGAGACAACATACAGCACTTCTTATTAAATAAAACAGTAAACCAGTGAAAAACTGCTTTTAATAAACATTTTAAATACAAGAATGCACTTGTACAATGCGAGAAAACATGCAGCATTTCTTATTAAATAAAACAGTAAACTAGTAAAAAACTGCAAATATCTTCTAGGGGAGGGGGGGGGACGCTGTCCCCCCCCCCCCTGCCCCTCGCTGGGTACGCCCATGGCTGCTGCTAAACTGGGATTAACACCTTTCGATCCTCTGGATCTCACAGACAGCTGAACATCGCATAGTATAAACTATACAGCTACCACAACACAGGCTGGTAGAAATAAAACACAGAGGCGATGTTTCTCATTTATAAAACTGTGGAAAACATCGCAATATATGGAAACTGGAAGAGTTAGTGGTGTTGTAGAGTGCTTCCAGTAGTTATTCAAAGGTGATGACCTGTACAGTTAATCTCATCTTTCCCATCGACAGGGTAGCAGATGTCTCAGTGCTCCGTTTGAAAAAGTATTGTTCTTTCATTTTGCAATCATGTACATGATTACTGTTCTGGTGTCGACCATCGCCGGAAGGTGCTGTTCGCAACATGTGTGAGGTAGCACAAATAAAAAGAGGTTCTGTAATCTTATTGATGAAAAGAAAAGAAGAAAAATTGTTCGCAATTGATATGAAGGACATTCTGGACAATTCAAGATAATGATCTGGCCACACAGATCAGCTGACATGAAGCCCATCTAACATTTATGGTGCACAATCAAAAGGTCAGTTCGTGCACAAAATGCTACACCAGCAACACTTCTGCAATTATGTATGGCCATAGAGAAAGCAAAGCTCAATATTTGTGCAGCAGACATCCAATGACTTGTTGAATCCATGTCACATCCAGTTGCTGCACTGTGCTGAGCAAAAGGTAAGTCTGACATGATATTAGGAGGTGTCCAATGACTGTTGTCACGTCAGTGCATAATCATTTGTGTCTAACACCGTAATCTGTTCCATGACACTCATGGCAGAATAATTCACTGAAATTCACTTGTTTATTATTAATTGTCTCACAAAGCATTACAGCTCCTGGTATTTTGAAATCACAGCAATATAAATCATTCTCAGAAAAAGAAACAGAGAGAAGTTTGTTGAAAAGTCAACATTTTATGAGGTTTTCTGATATTATTATTACATTTTTTAATTTTTATGAGTAGCATTAAGCATAACTCAATTTTTAATTATGCTTGAATAATAAAATATCTTAAACTAAGTTCACTCAAGTACACCTTACAATAAAGAGCGTTGCACTACCTTGTAACACCACTTTGAGATGTATGCCAGTCTTCAATGTTGGCAAAATAAAAAAGTAAATGTGAACTGGCTAGTGGAGAGAGATAGACAGTGAGAGACAAAGCAAGGATGTGGCATCAGCAGAAAAGACTGAAACACAATCTGTGGAAAGCTCAAATCAGACAATGACAAGTACTGATACATCATTATAGTTTCAGTCAAAGACTGTTACAGAACAAATACTCAACATAAATTTTATAAAATGCATCCTTCATATGAGTATTTTACATATTCATTTTAGAGTAAGCTGTGTCATGTTAGTGGAAAATTTGTATTCAAGTTCATGGTTTTTTAATTTTTTCTCAAATTAATTGCTACATGAAAGTTTATGTAATGCTTGTCAAATTTCATCCAAATAGTCAATCTGTTTGGAGCACAAATTATTTCACAAAATACTCTACTTTGTTTTAGCACCTTTACTTAGCCTTGCATATCTGAGATCTGATTACCAGAGCAAGCCATTCTACAAAGTGCAAAAGTGAAGATTTACAGTTGTCGTCAGCTAGTGGGTAGGTGGTCACTATGTTCCCTGGTGAAGTATTTGTGTCATTATCCAGAGTGGTCTAGTGGTTTGGATACCTGACTCTCAACCACAAGGCTCAGGTTTGTTTCCCAGTACTGGAAACAGGAGTTTTTGTTGTTCCTCTTGTGCATCCTCTATATGTTGCATTTACCTCTTTAAACTATTCTTGAACCTAATTCCTGATGAAGTCACATTGTTTTGCTATCTCAATCTGTAACTCCTTAGCTCTCTTCTATGTTAGATATTTTATCTACTTTTGTAGCTACCTCTAATGCTTGTCCTTAGTTTGAAACTCTATTAGACAACCCGTCTAACTTTTTGAATTCATCTCTTGTGTTTTCAATTCTTTCTCTTCCATTTTCAGTTCTTCCACTTGTGTTTTTAAATTTTTAATACTATTAGACAACTTGTCTAACATCTTTAATTTCTCTCCTTTCATTAGAGACATTAATTCTTCCCTCTTTCTAGTCCAAACTGGCATTTAATTTTAAATAATGCCACTAAGTATTGACAGTGCTGTACAAATCCAGTATAATGAGTTTTTACAACACTTCACAGAATGAATTACTAAAAAAAACTTAGTTTAGTGCTTTTATTGGTCACCTAGTCAGATGTACAACTAGCAGCACTGCAGTGCCAATGTATCACACTTGAATTAAATAACGTAGCAATGATCCACTGTGTAGTCATTGCATAGGCAGCTGACAGCCACTGCACTGTGATGAGGAGTTGTGCTGTTGTCATACTGATCGGTTGCCACAGGGTTGCCATTGCAGATCACTGCTGCACTAGTAATCTCGGAATAACAACATGGAATTCTTCTGCGTTCCTGACAAAATCGTGTACTCACATGCCAAAAGGTCAATTGAGCACAGATATTTCACTGTTGACCCTGTTGCTATGGTCAATGAATACATTTTGTCCAACCTTTTCTACAATAATTAATAATTCATTGGCCTTAATCAAATTCAACTTATTTTTCTTGGATATTCAAACCATTTCTTGTTACAGCAATGCATGTGGCTGCTTATAACTTGGATTGCTATGTGCAGTGTCATGTCTTCTTCCATTATTTCCTTCAAAATTCTGGAAATTTCATGATATTGTTATTAAAGCTCTCTTCTTTTAACACCCGTAATTTTCAGCCTATTCTAGAGACTAAACTGGAATTTAATTGGCTGGGTTTATAGTTATGGTGCTTTCCATGATTTGTCACCTAACTGCTGCATGTGTATGCCAACTTTAGCTTAGAAATATTTGCAGTAGCCGTTCTTGAAGTTAATTACTTGAGTGTACCTGTTATGCAGTGCCACTACACTGTGCCGTGTGGCTTCTCCACCTTTTGCAGTTGGGGAGGGTGCCAAAAAAGAGCTCCAATCTATTCAGGAGAAGGGCACCCATACCTAGGGGCCAGAGGAGTCAGCATCCCCTCCTCCCTCTCCAGCTCTCAGTGAAAGGAAAAAAATACAGTGAAGTTAAGTGTTTTTCTTTCAAGAAAATGACTGAAAAAGTTGGTAGTACACAAGTATTACCATGGTCAGAACAGGACCTTTTTAGTGGCTACTTGGAAGTCACCATTCATCTTCCAAAATATTAAAAATATTCACCTCCCCAAAGTTTTGCCCCCCCACCCCCCTCCCCCAAAGAAACTATCATACGGACACTTTTGATTCAGGCTAGTAAATTATGTAAACAATTTTGCAACAATTCTTCTGTATTGTAAGTCTTGAATATATTATAGGTCTCAATAAATCATAACATGTACTGCTGTAGGCCCTATTGGTTTGACAGTTCTAATTTATTCTTCATTTGTTCAGGTATTCACATTCTTGCCCGTGCCCTTTGCTCCATGATTTCCATGACCCTGCCAAGCCAAGAACCCAAACCATAAGTGGTGTGGAAACACGAATTCACCATCATGCCTCATTGATAGGCTGAAATGACTTCTTTTTGCATCCACTGCACATACATCAAATGAGGGCATTTACAGTGGGGTGTTCCATACTTAACAACTATGTAAACTATCTTTGCAGCTTCCACAAACATCTTTCCTGGACCTAAGTGGTTAGAAGAGGAATGAGTTATTCCATGGAATCTCCATGTTACATTACATCAGCAGCCATTGCAGTAGTAAACTTACACTAAGAAATTCCATTCGAGATTGACGGAATGTGAATAAAATAATTATTTTTAAACAAAATTTAAACACTTCAGTGAGATAGTTAAAATTGCCTTGCAATCTGTCAGATATAACAATACTTTAAAATAACATCAATTATAATATTTATTTATATTTATTTACTTAAAAATGCTAGAACAATTACAACTGGAAAAACACATAATATTTGCCAAATGAAAAAGAATAAATAATCAAAGTTAAACAGTCTTATGTTGTAAGCTAAAAATAGTAATTTGTCCACTTTTTCACACCTATCTGCAAATATCCATTCTGCTGCACTGAACAACTGTTCACTAGGAGCAGTACTAGAAGGAGTAGATAAATATTTAAATGCAACTTGGTGCAGATAAGTATATGGACTACATCAGTATTCATACACGTCAGCATTCTTCAGAAGCAAAAGGTCTGTTAAGAAACATGATATGTTCTTCAAAAGGGGATAGTGATTTTCCAAATCCAACTCATTACCATTTGTGACAGGTAAATCATGTTTATCATGTGAGTCCCATACATCATTATCGTTTTTTGAGGATGTGTTTTCGATATCTGCATCTGACATTGAACAGGAAGGTCTAGTATCATCAACGTCTACATCTGTATGAGCAATGTGGCTTGACCAAGACTCGTTTTGTTGTAGAACTGCTAATATTTCAGTCTGTGTTTTCCATTTCATTGCTAATCAAATACTTCATTTTAAAATAGGGATCTATTAGTGTTGCAATTGTCCTGTTAACAGACTCGCACAACTGGGTGTTGAGCAGTTACCCTTTCAGGATCTTCATCCTTTGTGGTCAATTTTGAATTAAGCATGACAATCAATGGTATTCTTATTATTAAGGATACTGATGAAGAGTTGCCTGAAATATCAAGTGTTGCTGGATGAAAGCGCTATGGTACCGTTATGCAGTAGCTTACTTTTACCTATTCTTCTGTGGTTGGGACTATTATCCTACTGTGTTCTGCCATGTATAAATTGATAGCAGCTTTTTGTTCAACAAATTTTTCCAAGAGTAAATAAGTGCTGTTCCAGCGGGTTTCAACATGAAGAATCAAAATGTTTTTGGGTAAGTTGCAGGTTTCTTGAAACTTGATTAAATATCGGGAAGCTTGTTCACTTCTTTTAAACTGTCATACAGTTTTGCGACAATTTTATTTGTGGTGTCACCCCCAGACACCACACTTGCTAGGTGGTAGCCTTTAAATCGGCCGCGATCCGGTAGTATACGTCGGACCCGCATGTCGCCACTATCAGTGATTGCAGACCGAGCGCCGCCACACAGCAGGTCTAGAGAGACGTCCTAGCACTCACCCCAGTTGTACAGCCGACTTTGCTAGCGATGGTTCACTGACAAATTACGCTCTCAATTGCTGAGATGATAGTTAGCATAGCCTTCAGCCACGTCATTTGCTACGACCTAGCAAGGCGCCATTATCATTTGCTATTTATCTTGTGATGCATGTACCGTCAGACCGATGTTCACCAATTATGGATTAAAGTTAAGTATTCCAGAAGCTACGCACTTTTTTTGCTAGTCTCAAGACCTTGTCCTGTTCCAGACCTCACGCCAGCCTGCATGAGCTTAAATGCGTGCCTTTCGGCTTCCCGTCATAGTGGATTGGCTGTCTTGCCAGTCCACAACATTATTACATCCATTAAAGTAGTGTCTTTGAATATAATGCCATGAATAACTACACTGAAGAGCGAAATAAACTGGTACACCTGTCTAATATTGTGTAGAGCCCCCATGAGCACACAGAAGTGCTGCAACACAACGTGGCACGGACTTGACTAACATCTGAAGTAGTGCTGGAGGGAACTGATACCATGAATCCTACAGGGCTGTCCATAAATCCATAAGAGGGGCTGGAGATCTCTTCTGAATAGCACATAGCAAGGCATCTCAGATAAGCTCAATAATTTTCATGTCTGGGGAGTCTGGTGGCTTGTGGAAGTGTTTAAACTCAGAAGAGTGTTCCTGAAGCCACTATGCAGCAATTGTCCCACTGGAATTATCCAAGTCTGTCAGAATGCGCAATGGTCATGAATGGATGCAAGCGTTCAAATAGGATGCTTATGTTCGTGTCACCTGTCACGATTCATATCTATATGTATCAGGGGTCCCATATCACTCCAATTGTACATGCACCACATCATTACAGAGCCTCGATCAACTTGAACAGTCTCCTGCTGACACTGCTGACATGCAGGGTCCAAGGGTTCATGAGGTTGTCTCCATACCTGAACACATCCATCCGTTTGATGCAATTTGAAATGAGAATCATCTGGCCAAGCAACATGTTTCCAGTCATCAACAGTCCAACGTCAGTATTGATGGACCCAGGCAAGGCATAAGGCTTTGTGTCATGCGGTCATCAAGTGTACATAAGTGGACCTTCGGCTCCAAAAGCCCACATCAATGTTTCGTTGAATGTTCACATGCTGGCACTTGTTGATGGTCCAGAATTGAAATCTGCAGCACTTTGCAGAAGAGCTGCACTTCTGTCACATTGAATGATCCTCTTCAGGCATCATTGCAGGATCTTTTCCCAACCATAGCGATGTCGGAGATTTGATGTTTTACTGGATTCCTGCTATTCACGGTACACTCGTGAAATGGTCGTACAGGAAAATCCCCACTTCATAGCTACCTCAGAGTTGCTATGTCCCATCGCTCATGTGCCCACTATAACACCACGTTCAAATTCACGTAAATCTTAATAACCTGTCATTCTAGCAGCAGCAACCGAACTAACAACTGCACCAGACATTTGTTGTCTTATATAAGTATTTTTGTCCACAGCACCGTGTTCTGTATGTTCACATATCTCTGTAATTGGATACGCATGCCTATACCAGTTTCTTTGGTGCTTCAGTGTAGCTGCAGCATATGAGCTACACGTCCTTTATAAGCAAAGTTTCCGCAATGCATGGCTGCTTGCACATTAAAAGCATTGTCGCAGATGCTGATGTGGATTTTATTTATTATATTAAATTCAGCAATAATTTGGTTAAGTTTTTCTGAAATAGGCTCTCCTGAGTAATCATGTCCCAAGACACTGATGCCAGTACAGCTTTTTCCTTTTGGGGCCTTTAATGAAGAGGGCTGTGCAACTTGGCAATGAACAAGTCTTTGCTGGACTATTCCATATGCCAGTGGTAAAGCTGACCCATTCAGCTGTTTCTAGAGGAAGTATGACTTTTCCTTTTAATTTTTGTCACTGGCATTAAAGTCATTCTAAAGTATTTTTCAGCCTTTTTCCTGTACCTAGATGGAGTGTCATGGTCAGTCAAATTGAATCTATGAAATGCATCTCCTTCAACAACATTGGATGGCAGCATGTCAATGAGACCCATAATACTTTTATCAATTTGCAATGATATCATATGATTATCAGGCCATGGTGAAGCAACTTCCTTCTAAATTATATCTGGTAAAGTAGATTGATTGTATACCATTTTGTCTTGTGAAAAGTTGAATGTCTCTGGTGTTTTTCATTTGTCTTACAATAAGCCGCCCATTCAAGCTGTCCATTCACTTTCATAAAATTTTGTCAAATGATTTTTAGTATTTGTAATGGTCTGTGTTTTTGGTAAGGCTCTACCAAGATATAGTAATTTACAAATCACTTTTTCACTGTTTTCCCAAAAATATTCCCTGAAGGTATTTAGTTTCACAGAATCCATTATGCTCCTGAAACAAAAGATAATAAACAAATAAATCTTTCAACAATCACACCAGCCATCTCTGAAACTTACAATTATGAATAAAGGGATGTAAGGTGAAAGGTTAGGGCTCATGTACCATCATGTGTCACATCCTGTTACTACCTTATTCACATAAATACCACTGAAACAGATAGGCATTTTGCAATCACAATTTAAGTTAATTACAACACATATTAAGTAAGAGATCAGGTCTCAATAACAGGGCAATAATAACAGGTAGCTCTTGATTAACAAGAGTTTCAGCTAACCCAAATATGAAACAGCTCTTAATTTAATTGAAATGGAACAGGCAGGCCATCACCAATACCAGCTTCTGTTAAGTAAAATTACCAAATAGAAAACAGACAAGCCTTCTTCAATAACAGATTCAATTAAGTGAAATTACCAAGTAGAAAACAGGCAGGTCTTCTTCAAATAACAGTTTCATTAAATAAAATTATGAAATAGAAAACTAGCTTGCCTTCAATGATAACAACTTCAGTTAAGTGAAATGGCCAAATAGGAAACAGGCAGGCCTTCAGTGATAACAGCTTCAGTTAAGTAAAACTACCAAATGGAAAACAGGTAGGACATCTTTAATAACAGCTTTACAAAATAGAAAACAGGCAGGCCTTCTTCAATAACAGCTTCAGCTGAGTAAAATTAGCAAATATAAAATGTGCTGGTCTTCAATGATAACAGTTTCAGTTAAGCAAAATTAAAAATAGAAAACAAGCAGGCCTTCTTCATTAGCAGCTTCAGTTCAGTAAACTTACCAAATAGAAAACAGGCAGGCCTCGAATGACAACAGCATCAGTTAAGTGAAGTAGATCAAAAGAAATCACAGTGATTGCAAGAGACCTACAGGTATCATTAAGAAAATAGTAGTTAAGACCTCAAAATCCTAAACTTAACTGAAATTCACAAATCGAAGTTAAAGCTTCCCAATTCCAAAGGGGGCCTAGAATTCAGCACAGCAAAACTGGCTTCAACTCGCTCATCATTGTGCCACATCCCAGAGCTGGCTGGCCAGACTAGGCATGAAGATTGCACTCGAAGTCAGCCACAGATTCAAATCAGCCCAAAAATATGCCCAGCAACCAATTGCCAGATTCCATGCCCAAGACACTTGGGCAAGTGCTCGCTTTAGTCACCACATGGACCTCTCCCACTGTGCTCCTCCCTCTGTTACCTCTCCCCAGCTCGCCATGCCACAACGTGCCCCATCCTCCATCAACGACCTTCAGCAAAGACCTTAGTGGCCTCATACCAGAGGGACATCACATGAAAGATCAAGCTAATGGTGCCAGGAATTCGAAAGGTGATGCCAGCAACCCCACCACAGCTCAACCTCCACACCTTAAACCAATGGACCCCTGTCCAGCCTACAGAAGGAGGGGAAGGTAAATTAATGGACTTAAGCAGATTAAGGTGCACCGTGAGGACCTTACCAGTGGCCAGATGCCTGACAAGCAAGTTAACCGGTTCCAGAATTTTGATGATAGAGCATAGGTCTATGAAATGAGGGGTGAACTTCCAGAGCTTGGCAGCACCCCTCATCTGACTGATACAGTTTTTCACTAAAACCTCATCTCCTACCTTGCCCAGAAAGGGGCGTCTATTCCTATTATATTGCCATGCTTGGCAGCAGTGGGCTAACATAATATTATTCCTGGCCCATCCCCTATTTTCCCTAAGATCTTCAGGAGTAACGGATGAAGGCAGAGGTCGCTGATATTCCACAAGCTGTATAGAAGGGAACTGATGGGATACACAAACAAGAGAGTGGTAGGAACGGCCTTGGATGCTTCATGCTCTGCAGTGTTAAATGCAAAATTGAGCAAAGGCATGGTGGTATGCCATTTACTCAGTGACTTATGATGGTAAATGATGAAAGCTGACTTAAGACTGAAATTAACTCTCTTAGCAAACGATGCCAGGGGATAATATGACATGGTGGTCAGATCTTAACAGCATTACAAAAACAAAACTGCTTAAACTGTTTGTAAACAAATGCTGGAATGTTATTGCTAACAAGGGCCTTGTGGGGTCCAAACCAGCTGAAGATGTTGGTCAGTTGTGCAATGGTAACAGCTGCCGTGACTCCATGACTAGGGATTAACCATCCCCAAACCTGGAAAACGTGTCAATAACCACCAGAATATATCGGTTTCCCTTCCTGGTATGAGGAAGAGGCCCTATGTATATGATGAAGGGTCTGTCCATAGGGTTCATCTTGCACTCAGATTGTAATGACCCCTTCAGAGGACTATTACTGTCTTAAGCCTTCTTACAGGCTCCGCACTCGCCCACTAATTACCTGATATCCTTATACCACATGGGCCAACTTTTCCAATGTTTTATAGAGGCCTAGATGTCCTGACACTAGAAAATTATGAAAATAATGCTAAATGGGAGGCATCAGCATCTGAGGCAAACAAATTTTAAAGTCCCTGGCTTCATTGACAAGTTTACATGGTATGCTGTTCCTGTGAAGTAGTTGCCAGTCTCTGCACTGGATAAGATTTGCTTTCTTAATGGACCCTGCAACGAATCTTGATCCTGTTTGGTTTTAAGGTCCATGAACAACTGGGAAACTTCAGCTAAAATGGTACACACAAACAGACGAGACACTAATGCCCTTATTCTCGACAGACTCTTCCTCATAAAATGTGCGACTGAGGGCATCAGCGACTTGGTTGTCAGATTCTTTTATGTATTGCAGCTTGAAATGAAACACAGAGATGCGGACTGCCCACCTGGCAATCCTACCAGTTTTCCTGGGTCGAGCCAACACCCAACTTAGATCCTGGTTGTCTGTCTTGAGATCAAACTCCCAATGCTCAAGATAGATTGGAACTTCTCTAAGGTGAAAAGCACAGCCAGAGCTTCGTACTCATAAACGGTGTAACTCATCTTGGGACCAGACAACCTTCTAGATGTACAAGCTAATGAGCATCTTATACCTTGATCCTCCTGCAACAACACTGCAGCAGTACCGGCATTGGAGGTATCAGTTTCAATGATAAATCTTTTGCCAAAATCCAGGATAGCTAACACTGGTGGGCTAGTGATAGCAGTCTTGATAGCTTCAAAAGCCACCTGTTGGCTCTCACCCCAAACAAATTTCTCCCCCTTCCTACACAGTTTATTCAGGGGAGCAGCCATCTGAGCAAAAACAGGGACAAAACAACAAAAATATTAATCAAAATATCCACGGGTGTACTGCCGGTCTACAGTGTCCAATGGGCACAATATTTCGGCGATCATACATGCCGCCATCATCAGGTGAACTGATGGACTGAGCTGCTGTGAACGTGCCGGCATGGAGATCCGTACGCTATGGCTGAGCAGCCATAGCGTATGGATCTCCATGCCGGCACGTTCACAGCAGCTCAGTCCATCAGTTCACCTGATGATGGCGACATGTATGATCGCCAAAATATTGTGCCCGTTGGACACTGTAGTCCGGCAGTACACCCGTGGACATTTTGATTATCAAATACGCTGGGAGAAACTCAAGAATCACAACAAAAACATTCACCATCCCAATAAATCTGGCTATCTCCTTCCTATTTCGAGGCTGAGGAAGTTTTTCTTCAACATCTTAGTTCATTCCTTGTCAATCCTAATGCCATAACCAGAAATTAAATATGGTGCATAAAGGACACCTGTTGCCTAGCAAGTCTAATCTTGGATGGCTTAACGGTCAAACCTGCATCCTGAAAGTTGGAGAGAACCTCCGTAAGATAGTAAATATGATCCTCAAATGACTGACTATAAAGACAACATCATCAGGGTAACTAAAGACACAAGACACACTAATGTTAATTATGTGAAATTACCAATAATCTCTTGGTAAGTGTCAGTATCACTAGCTGGCAGTGAATCACCAGGTACCCACCCAAGTTCAGTCAGTAATGATAGCAGATTTGCATCACTCATACCATACCACACCAACACTCTTTTTGCATATGCAAACTGATTAATTTTCACACAATTTTCAAATCTTTGGATTTGGATGCCAAGAAAGCAATCCAGTTCACTTGCCACAATATAAAACTATTCTTATAATTATAACTATGAAAGTGAATTTAAAAGTGCTGGTAAGCCACATAAACAATACAGATACACATGGTACTGAATCCTTTATTGTGCTCATGATGCATTTGAGGGATAGCCCATCATCAGATGACCTGTTAACAAATAATAAAGAGAAGTGTAAATAATGATGTCATATAGTAGGGTTGTATGAAAAAATGAACTTATATGAATCTCAAATGAAATTAATCGTGCACAATTTTGAAAAACATTTGTACATACCACCCAGGAACATTACTGAGGTGACCAGGACATTGAATAATGTCTGTACAAATATGAAGCAAATCATGTGCCACTGTATACAAGAAGCAGGCCTAACTGGTAGCTGACTACAGTTACAGTGGCAAGGCAGTGCTAACATAGCCATAAAGTAAGCTTGTTTTGCTAGGGGCCAGCACTTCTGATGATTGTGTTACACAGAAATGTCAATATAAAATAATAAAAGTTCAATTAAAATAATTATTTAATTTTTACCAGCACAGTAGTGGAAGAAAATCAACAGAGAAACATAATGCAAGACTGCAGATTTCTTAAAACAAGCATACTGTTACATATCATCTTTATATTTGTAATATGACTTAAGAAAAACAGTGCACTAATAAAATTACATTTGGTCATTAAGATTTCCATAAAACATAGAGAAAGTAAACAGAAAGAAAAGCCAGATGGGGACTCCTTTTGTTGATTTCTACCCACAAGAAAATCATTGAAAAAATTGAAGAACCACCTATGACTGCTTGAAATCTACTCTTTCATTATAAGTTCTTGGTGTACCTGATTACTCTCATACATTTCAGTTTCTTCTAAAATGTCCAGTACTATACCTTTATTACCTGTGTTTTTAAGCTGATGATGTTGGTTCTCCTGTAAATGATATCCCATCTTACACATACCTGCATTACAGTATTTACTCACTGGTGGTTCAAATGAATAATAAACTGGTAAATTGCTGCAAGATAGCTTAGAACAACCACTGAATATATTCTGTAGAGCAGGTATCTACAAGATTTTCTGTGGTTGATGTAAGAAATATTACATCTGGCAAACTAGAAAGGAGTTTCAAATTAGATTTCATGAACAGGAATATGCAAGACTGGAAGAACATTGGGATATCATTTCAAGGAGAACCAACCTCAGCTTAAAAATATTAAAGATGACATGTCTATTTTACATTTGGTAAAAAAGATATAGTTTTAGACATTTTATAAGAAATTGAAATGTATGTGAACAATCATGTAGTCTGAGAATTTATAATAAATGAGCAGATTTCAAGCTGTCATAGACTGTTCTTTGATTTTCTCAATGATTTACTTGTGGACGGAAAAAAACAATAAGTGTCCCAATCAAGATATTCCTTCTTTTAACTTTCTCTATGTAACATGGAATTCTTAATGACCACATGTAATTTTATTGGCAAACTGTTTTTTTTAAGTCATATTACAAATGTAAAGATGACATGAAACAGTATGTTTGTTTTATGAAATCTGCACAACTGCATCATTGTTTACTGTTGACTTTTTTGCACTATTGCACTAATAAAAACAGAATAATTATTTTAATTGAGGTTTTATCATTTTATATTAATATTTCTATTTTACATGTCATCGTAAGTGTTGCCGTCTACCAGTACGAGCTTATGTTATGGCTCTGTTAGTGGACCCTTGACACTGTAACTGTAGTAGCTACTGGTTAGGTCTACTTCTTGTACACAACAGCACATGTTTTGTTTAACATGTATTCAACATCCTGATCAGTGCATATAATGATCTTGGATGGTATGTTCTTACGTTTTTCCAAATTGTGCACAATTAATTTCATTTTTATGATTTATATAACCTTATTTCTTTGGTACAGCTGTATTGTATGATATTCTTATTTGCACTTCTCATTATTGCCTGTTGCTAGATCATCTGATGAGGGGCTATTCCTGAGATGCAGCTTGAGCACAATAAAGGGTTCAATACCAATCAAATCCTTATTGCAATTGTTTTGTGCAACTATCGACCATTTCATTTGATCCCATAATCAGTCCATCACCCATATGAAATAACACAATTAAATTCTCAATAAAATATGTAAATGGATCAGCACTAAACAAGCTCTGCACCAGGCCATGAAGGCCCAATTGATGTCTCATCAGCCACTGAGTATTATCAGCCTTGTCAACGAGGTATAAATGGCATATGGTCAGCACACCACTCTCCTCACCATTTTGCAGATTTTGAGGCTGTGGAACCACTGCTATTCGGTCAAGCAGCTCCTCAATTGGATGACAAGGCTAAGTGCATCTCATACTAGTCATCCTACGAAAGAAAAATCCTTGGTGTTACCAGGAATTGGGCCCGTGTCCTCTGCATGGTAGCCATCTATGCTGACCACTAAGCTATGTAGAGGAACATGGATCAGCACTACTCTCCCATAAATTTAGTTACTTGAGGTTCTATTTCAAGCACTCATACCAACATTTTGCCACTTCCTTCAATCCATACAAGCTTTGAAGCAATCTACACACACAACCTGTACCACCATCACAACCTTGTTGATGGTGCATGTAAATTTCTTTCACCAATGTACCATAAAAGACAGTTGTAATTGGCAAGCTTTTGGAGCCAGTAGCTCCTTCTTCAGGCAGAAGGGTTGAAGGGGAAGGAAGAGGGGTGAAGGAAAAGGACTGGACTTTCCCTATGCACCCTCCTACCACCACCTGTAACAGCCCTGTAACTGGCAAAACATATGCTATCAAAGGAAGAGCCACCTGTGAAATGACAAGAGACACATCATATACCAGCTGTTATGTAAAAACTGTGCGGCCTTCTACATTGGCATGACTACCACCAAATTATCAATTAGGATGAATGGGCATAGGCAGAGGGCGTATACTGGTGCTATTTGTAGTATCCTGTTACAGACATGGCAATCCTGACCTCGGCACCTGTTTCACCACATGCACCACCTGGAGTCTTCCCCCAGATACCAGTTTCTCAGAACTCCGCAGGTGGGTACTAGCATTACAACATATCCTTGGTTCTTGCCACCCACCTGGCCTTAATTTACGATAATTTCTTGTGTCTTAGCTTTTCTTCATTGTAACTACTCTTCGCTTCACTCCGTTCTAGTTTTCTACATCTTTCATTGTCTTACCCATCTATTTTTCACCCCCCCCCCCCCTCCCACATCTGTTACATACAATGCACTAAGCTTTTTGCTCTTATTAACTCATGCATGATGTTTAAGCAGTAACCTCTGTCTGCGTATTACCCTATCTTCCACCTTTAAGTTCTCAAGTTTTCAAATCTCATCCGATGCAGTCCCCAACAATCAGTCTTTCTTTCTCATCCTGTACGCTATCTCCCCCGACCCGCAGTTCTGGGTGACTTTCCTGCAATCTACCCCTTTCCTAGACCTCTCCAGTCCTTTTCCTTCCCCTTCAACCCTTGTACCTGAAGAAGTAGCCACTGGCTCTGAAAGCTTGCCAATTAACCTAACCTAACCTAACCTAACCTAACCTAACTGTCTTTTATGTGTTTGTTCTGCCACCATTTGGTGAGTACATTTCTTTTTATAGCAACCCACAAAAGTACTCTCACTGTTTCAAATCTACCATCAGGACTAGATGCTTCAGAAAAATCAATGCCTGGCCTCTGGCTAAACCCTTTGGCAACAAATCTTGTCTTGCAGCAGACAATATCATTGCCATTATTCAATTTTGTTGCAGACACCCAGCAATTACCAATTGGTTTCTGCACAGCTGGTAAATCAACTAATTTCCAGCCATAAACTTTTTATGTGAATGCATTTCTTCATCCATTGCAGATTTCCAATTTTCAGCATCTGAAGATTTTAATGCTTCATCATAGTCCTTTGGAACTTACCTCAGCATCATCACCTCAGGTTCATGTTGATAACATATTGGTCGTCTAATCATTTCTCTGTTCCTCAGTACTAGATGCCCATTTGTATTTTCAGCTCCATTTAAATAGATGTTGTTTGCATCTTCAATCACTTTCACACACACTTTCTTCTAAGGTTTCCTCATCATTCAAATTATATGGTGTTGCATTTTTAAAACCATCCACAGTCAAGACACAACTAACTTATTAAAATCACTCATCAGTGACTGTTGTAATGTTGCATAAGTGTATTTTATGTCTTGGCTGACAATAATTCAATACCTGACTATAAGGTACGCATGATATTCACACTCATCATAGCCAACTACACACATTAAAATTTTTTTGCATCACCCCAATTCCCAGAACTCCTGAAGGTAGACATTGACTGTGGATATTGTATCACAGACACAGTCCCTTTGACTGCTCAGATATGTCACTAAACCCACCCAAATATGTAAACAACCATGCACGAGCAGCGCCTATTAGATGGAGGGGATCCGACCGCCATCAGTTCCAGTCATTCCACCAGGAAGGGGGTACACGGCTTGTGTTGTCTGTAGTTCGATCGTGCCTAGATGGACAATACCGCGGTTTGATCACATCCACATGGTTACTTGTGCCAGGAATGGCTCTCAACAAAGAAAGTGTCCAGGCATCTCGGAGTGAACCATAGCAATGTTGTTCGGACTTGGAGGAGATACAGAGAGACAGAAACTGTCGATGACATGCCTCATTCAGGCTGCCCAATGGCTACTACTGCAGTGGATGACCACTACCTATGTATTACGGATCTTAGGAACCCTGACAGCAATGCTACCATGTCGAATAATGCTTTTTGTGCAGCCACAGGATGTGTTGTTATGACTCAAACTGCATAGGCTGCATGATGTGCAACTTCACTCCTGACATCCATGGCAAGGTCCGTCTTTGCAACCACGACACTATGCAGTGCAGTACCGATGGGCCCAACAATATCGTGAGTGGAGCACTCAGGATTGGCATCATGTTCTCTCCACTGATGAGTGTCACATGTGCCTTCAACCAGACAATTGTCAGAGACGTGTTTGGAGGCAACCCGGCCAGGCTGAACACCTTAGACACACTGTCCAGTAAGTGCAGCAAGGTGGAGGTTCCCTGATGTTTTGGGGTGGCATTATGTGGGGCTGACGTACACAGATGGTGATCATGGAAGGCGCTGCAATGGTTGTACGATACATGAATGCCATTCTCCGACTGATAGTGCAACCATATCGGCAGCATATTGGCAAGGAATTGTTCTTCGTGGATGACAATTCGTGCCCCCATTGTGCACATCTTGTGAATGACTTCCTTCAGGATAATGACATTGGTTGAATAGAGTGGCCAGCATGTTCTCCAGACATGAACCCTATTGAACATGTCTGGGATAGATTGAAAGGGGCTGTTTATGGATGACGGAGCCACCAGCCACTCTGAGGAATATATGCTGAAAGCCGTTGAGGAGTGGGATAATCTGGACCAAAAGTGTCTTGCTGAACTTGTGGACAGTATGCCACAATGAATACAGGCATGCATCAATGCAAGAGGACATGCTACTGTGTATTAGAGGTACTGGTGTGTACAGCAATCTGGACCACCACCTCTGAAGGTCTCACTGTATGGTGGTACAACATGCAATGTGAGGTTTCATGAGCAATAAAAAGGGTGGAAATGATGTTTATGTTGAGCTCTATTCCAATTTTCTGTACAGGTTCCGGAACTCTCAGAATCAAGGTGATGCTAAACTTTTTTTGATGTGTGTATATAACTCTTGAAAGATTTAGCACTGAACACTTCAGCTGTTTCTGTGCTGGATTATAACAGAATTCAGATAATATATCCTGTCTCAAATACTTTTGGATGACCAAATTGACTCTCCTTTCCCAAAAATAATTCAGTCGATGTTTTCCCTTTGACTCTTGTTGTCCCACTTTGATTCAGAGTGTGAGTTGCAGCAAGTACAGCTTCACCGTACAATGCTTTTGAAATATACCTTGCTGATTGAAGACATGACTGTACCATCTCACATATAATTGTGTTCAGAAACTCCATTTTGCTATGGTGTCTATGATACAGTCAGTGACTCTTTCAACCCAACTGACACAGCATATCTCTTCACATCACAGTTATCAAATTTCTCACCAACATCAGTTCACAATTCTTTAGTATTCATTTGAGCTTGTGTTTTCATCATTTCAATAAATACTGACAGCTTCTGTTTAACCTCATCATTTTGCTGTAAAAATACTTCACCCTGAAACCAGAATAATCATCCTTAAAAACAAGAAAATATTGACAGCCAGCTAAATCCTTTTGTTCCACTGGACCACAGACATCAGCAAAGACTAATCCTCCTGGTCCAGTTGATTTATCATCTCAGTTACCAAAAACTATCCTGTAATGTTTGCCTAGCATACAACCTTTATAAAATTAGCTGTCAACCTTTAGTTCAATACTGTCAAGAATGATTGTACATGTAGTTTATTTTGTGGCGGCGTTCGTAGCGACAAACAATTCGCTGTAGAAACGGCTTACGAAGTCACCGCCACACTTTTAATAGCGGGCCGACCGGTCCGCTGGAACAGTGAACAGAAAGATGAAAACCCAAACACTCTGATTAAATAAAAGTCGGTACTTATCTTTATTAATGAAGATACAGAAACACAGTAGTGAACTCCGTGTCTACAGAAATCTGTCTAGTTCGAGTCGGAGCGGCTAGGTGAACATCGGCTGACGACAAACAACAACTCTGCTGCGATGAACACACAACTGACTAGCAAGTACACAATTCGGTGGCGAGTATACAACTGAGCGGCGAATACAGAACTGTCCTAGCGCTCGCAACTCCAGCGCTTAAGAAAGCAGAAGCCAGCGGTGGCGGGCGCAGACTTACGGCGATTTGCTGTCTCGCTGGCGCTGCTTATGCGGACGGCGTCCGAACTTTGATGCTGCCAACCTTTTGGCAGCGGGCTCAGGTGGCATTACTGGCTAGGATATAACAGTTTACTCTGCCATTCAAATCTTTCATGCCACCTTTGAAGGAATCAGCAGCTTCCTTTATAAAAAAAAAAAAAGACTTTTCTTGCTGAATTACCTGCACTGGCAAATGATAAAGTTCATTCTTGCTTTTGGTTAAAGTAACAGCAGTTGGTACATTGTTTTGTAAAATAACCATATTTAACCATCATTTTTGATACTTTGATCAACACCTTTCTCTCCATCTTTTCTAAGAGAAAACAAATTACAAGCACCATCTGGACAGTACCACACATCTTCAAAATATTGTCTAGTCCACCTTTTTCTATTAAAAGTTTCAACATCAATGCAGTGACTTTCAAGTGCTTTGATGTACATTATTCTTAGTGCAGTCGATTTTCTTTGGTGTATCAAAAGGATTATATTAACATACCAATCCTGATGCATGATGTGGAGCATTACTACCAATGTACCACTAATCACACTCTGATATTTCAACATTTTCTGGTAAATAAGGTTCTCATACAAAGTTTTTCCTGGAATTGTTTCTGATGATATTTTCACAGCTGGCAACACTACAGAATCAGAATGATTGCATTGGATTGCAGAATCACCATGGCTAGGACAGTTTCTGGATAAATGACTTTTACCTTTGCTTTTAAAGTGCACTAAACCTGTTTTGCAGTTTTTCGAAATATGTCCACTTTTACCACAGAAAAAACAGTTCTTCACATCATGATTGCTTGAATTTTGTCCTTCTTGCATACTAATCATTCTGTCATTTTATTTTTGCCTCTTTGCTGTGTTGATACCCTTCCCTTGGATTGTGAGAACATCACAGTTGCTAATTTGTTTAATCTCTTACTTGTATTCACATCTCTTAGTTCAGATTTCTTTCTTTTTTTTTGTAATTTATGCCATGTTTTCTCTTCTTGTGCAAATCATGTAAAATCACATAAATGTGATAAAATTCTTTTGGTAATGTCTGAAGTAAATGTGCACACAAATCACCTTTGTCTATTGGTTTATTTAGCACAGACATCTTTGAACTTCAACAAATTTTGCTAAATGGCCTTGCATACCACCCAACCATTCCCATTCATTATGAAAATTACGTTGCAACAAGTCAATATTTTCTGCAAATGGACTACCCTAAGTCTGGTGTAACTTTTCCCATACAGCTTTTGCAGTTTAAAATGCAGCAATTTGTACTCTTTTAAACTTGCAAATACGTCAAATGACTTTATATGCTGTCTATAATAATGTGGTGTAACTTCACAAGTTGTCTGCTTCAATTTGTCACTTCTTAGATAACTTTATTAATGTACATGTCCCAATAGTTCATCAAATCAATCTTTAGTGGAACCACAATATATTATCATGGCAGGAATAAAATACCTAACTAATATGCTGCATAAACAAAGATTTATTCAGTGTTATGATAACTATACTTCATGTATACTTTATATACTTTGATAACCATACCATTCACTGAAGAAGAAGAAGACATAACCAAATTTTTTTAAAAAATGGAAAAGCTTCAGGACCAGATAATATTAATGTTAAAAGTTCTCAGAAATAAGTAAAAGTACAAATTGTTCCATTCCTAACGTGACCATTGAATGATTCCTTCCCACCTGGAAATTACTCAAAGCCATGCCAATTTGGCTTTAGGAAAGGGAAATGTAGCAACTGCAATATTAATTGATAATTTATTGTGGTCTGCCTGCATGCATGAACTACAGGTACCCCAGTATACCACAGCTTCATCAACTGCTGTAGGGGTGATTCATGGAATGGTCAGCCAACAAACAAAATGTTGTGGTTGGCAGGAGAGCCAACACCGTGTTACTAGAGGAAGCCGAAAGGCACGCGTTTTAGCTCACGCAGGCTGGCGTGAGGTCTGGAACAGGACAAGGAAATTAGAATTTAGAAAAAACGGACGTAGCTGGTGGAATACTTAACTTAAATCCATTAATGGTGAATGTCGCTCTTGACGGTACATTATTCAGTATCAATAGTAACTGGTAATGGCGCCTTGCTAGGTCGTAGCAAATGACGTAGCTGAAGGCTATGCTAACTATCGTCTCAGCAAATGAGAGCATATTTGGTCAGTGAACCATTACTAGCAAAGTCAATTGTACAACTGGGGTGAGTGCTAGGAAGTCTCTCTAGACCTGCTGTGTGGCGGCGCTCGGTCTGCAATCGCTGATAGTGGCGACACGCGGGTCCGACGTATACTAACGGAGAGCGGCCGATTTAAAGGCTACCACCTAGCAAGTGTGGTGTCTGGCGGTGACACCACATTCCTCCCCTGCAAATCGGCGTACGGTTGTGGCATAAGGCTTCCGCCCGCCGTGGGGAGGACCCCATGTTGACGTATGCGACGAGGTGGGGAGCCTAACAACAGGTGAGGCTGTGCCACCCGCACCCTGCCATTCGGACCGCGGGGAGCTAGGAAATGCCTGAAAACCTGCTCCAGGGTGCACGCCAACATGCGGTGTATGCGCCCACAGAGAGACAGGAGGGCCCAAAGGGTCGACCTCCATCAGGCCAGGGCACCCAACGGGGGAAGACGACAGATGGTCCGGAGGGGGCAAGAGTTCCATGTCGGAGGACAACTGGTCACGGGAAGCGATTGGCGGCGCGTGACGCAGGGAGGTGCCCGGCCGTTGCAGCGATGTGTCCACTGCGGGCGTCGCCGGCGGGAGAACAGGCGGCGGCGGCAGTAAGGCGGCGGAGGCGGCAGCGCGTCGCCATGGGGCAAAATGGAAGGCAGCGTCGGTAACACCTGGGGCCGAGGCGAGCCAGTAGATGGGTCCCCAGGGCGCTGACCGGACGGCACCGTCGCTGAAAGCAGACGGGGAGTGGCAGATCCTGTGCGACGACAGAGGCGCAGCTGATTGAGATACCGGTGCACCTCACCAGATGCCCCCAAAACCAGATACATAGCGCGGCCGAGGCAGCGAAGAATGCGCCCTGCGAGCCAACGCCATGAACCTCGATAGTGACGATAGTACACAACATCGCCTGGGGCAAAAGAAGGTGTCTGTTGCTGCACAGGAACCTGATGCGGCGGATGTAGCAAAGACATCAAGGTTCGATGAGGGCGACCGTGGAGGAACTCAGCCGGCGAGCGACCATCTCGGGGCTGAGAGCGATACGAGGACAAAAAGAGCGATAATGCGTCCTCCCGAGAATGCGACTCTTGCAACTTCAACATCTGTGACTTGAAAGTCCTGACCAATTGATCAGCAGCACCGTTTGACTATGGCAAAAACGGCGTGGACGTCAGATGTTGAATACCATTGGCCTTGCAGGATGACTGAAATTCTGCAGACATGAATTGTGGGCCATTGTCGGAAACAATAGTCTGTGGAAGACCTTCAATGCAAAAGATAGCAGATAACGCTTGGGTGGTGGCAGATGACGTCGTGGAAGACATCCGGACAACAAAAGGAAAATTACTGAATGAATCTACGACAACCAACCATCGAGCATTCCAGAATGTACCAGCAAAATCGATGTGTAAGCGTTGCCAAAGGGAAGTGGCTTTTGGCCATGCAAAGAATTTCGGCGGTGGCGCTGAGTGTTGTTTGGCACACACTATGCAAGAAGAGCACATATTCATAATCGCGGCATCGATTCCGAACCAAGTACAGTGCTGACGAGCAAGTTGTTTCGTTCTCACTATACCCCAATGTCCTTGGTGGAGAAGCTGTAAGACAGAGGACTGTAATGAACGTGGTACCACGACCCTGGACTGATCATTATCTGAACGCAACAGCAAAACATCACGTCGTACAAAAAGTCTCTCCTAGTGAGCAAAAAATCGGCGAACCAACGGATCCCCGATCCGTGACTTTGACAAGGGCCATTGCGTAGCAACAAAACGCAGAACGGTAGCAAGGACTGGGTCGGCAGCTGTGGCTGTAGCTACACGACGAAAATCAATCGGAAACGATTCGACCATGTCATCGGTTTCCGAATCAATGAACATGGAAGCAAGTTCAGAGGAATCGAATGCTCTATCCTCAGCAACAGGCAAACGGGACAATGCATCAGCGTTTCCGTGCTTAACAGTGGACCGATACAAGATATTGTAGCAGTACTGCGAGAGGAAAATAGACCAGCGAATGAATTTCTGCGCTGTAGGTGGAGGTACAGGCTTGTTTGGATGAAAAAGCGATGTCAAAGGTTTGTAGTCTGTGATGATGGTAAAGTGACGACCATACAAGAAATCATGAAACTTTGTAACACCAAATACGAGAGCCAATGCTTCTTTCTCGATCTGTGAATAATTTCTTTGCGCAGACGAGAGCAATTTGGACGCAAAGGAAATAGGGCGATCGTGCGATCCATCTTTGTGCGCAAGCACAGCACCGATCCCAAAATCCGATGCATCCACCATCAACAAAAGGGGCTTCTGGGGATCGAATGGCGTAAGACAAGTATCGGAAAGCAACGCCGATTTCAACTGACGAAAGGCGCGTTCGCATTCCGTCGTCCAGACGAACGGAACACCTTTACGGCGTAAGCGATGAAGCGGAGCCGAAATGGAAGAGGCGTGGCGCACATAGCGATGATAGTAATTTATTTTTCCCAGCACACTCTGTAGCTGCTTCAAATTCTGCGGCGAAGGCAAGTCTTGTATGGCACGGAGGTGCTCGGGACTGGGATGTATGCCTTGGGCATTGAGTACATGTCCCAGGTAGGGCAAGTCCCGAGCAAAAAACACACATTTGTCCTTCCGCAAGCGAAGACCATTTTGTTGCAAGACCTGAAATAATGTTCTGAGATTGGCGAAATGTTCTTCTTCCATCTTTCCGGAGATCACAATATCGTCCAGATAGTTTGCTGCAGTAGGGACCGACACACAAACAGTTTGTAGATATTGCTGAAACAATGCAGTGGCGGATGCACACCCGAATGGCAGTCATTTGAATCGATACAAACCAAGATGTGTGTTAACCACCAAAGCACGCTGGGATTCTTCGTCCACCGGTATTTGCAAGTACGCATCTGCTAGGTCTAACTTCCAAAAATATTTACCCGGGCACAGTTTGTCAAAAAGATCTTCCGGGCAGGGTAAAGGAAAAGTTGCAATCACTAGTTGTGGATTCACTGTTGCCTTGAAGTCCACGCAAAGTCTCAATTTTCCCGAAGGTTTTGGCAAAATTACTACGGGTGATGCCCAGAGAGAAGCCTGCACACGTTCAATTACACCTTGTGATTCCAAATCGTGTAATGTTTTTGCGACCTCATCACGCAATGCGTGGGGAACATTTTGCACTCTGAAAAATTTCGGTTGCGCGTTTACTTTCAGTTCCAAATGTGCGTTATAGTTCTTAGCGCAACCGAGGCCCGGTGCAAAAATGTCTGCAAATTCTTCACATAGACGAGAAACACTGTCTGGTTCACTGATAGGACCTGATTTACTATAGACAAGTTAAATATCTGAAATAAATCAAAACCAAACAAGTTCACTGCAGAAGAAGAACGGAGGACGTAAAATGACACAAGTTTTGTTTGTCCTTTGTATGTTGCAAGAAGGCTGCACTGTCCTAACACAGGGATCTCTTGACCTGAATAGTTAGTTAACTTAACATTTGTGGCACGCAACGGAGATGTGCCCAGCAGTTTGTAAGTGTCTTGATTGATCAGTGGAACTGCAGCCCCGGTATTGAGCTGGAATGGTATCACTTTGCCGTTAATGTCCAGATCTACAAAAAGTTTATTGCCCTGCTGACGACAAGAGCGACTGTCTCGTGCAACGTGAACTGACACTGGTACAAAATCACTTGCGACTTGACGGGAGTTCCGGCGATGTCAACGCACACTATTTGTGGGATGAACACAGTCACTGTTAGAGAGAGTGGCACTGGGCGGAGTGGAATAAACTATATGAATTTTCATGGGCGGAGTTTTGCGAGCCTGAGTATCCTTGGTTCGATTCCAGTGCAAAGCAAAGGGCCTGGAATGATGTTGAGTTTCCAATCTGGGCTTTTTCTGGCAAACACTTTGAACATGTCCTTTTTTATTACAGTAAAAGCAAATAGCTTGGCGTGATGGGCAATTCTCACGCGAATGTCTAGTAGCACACCGCAGGCATGATATTAGCACTGCATTTGCTTGCCGGCGTGGTACACGGGGCTGAGAGCCTGGCGGCAGCAGCACGGCCGGGCGCGAGGGCTGTTTACTGTTCCGTGCAGCTCGCCCGGCGGGCCGGTTAACCTGACACACGGCTGGTGAAGTTTCAAATGATTCCTGAGCAAAGTCAACTGTGTCCTGCCGATCCAATATGTCCATCACTTGTTGAAGGGAGGGATTGACTAGTTTCACAATCTGTTCCCTTATACGAACATCAGAAACGGTCTGTGCAATTGCATCACGTACCATAGTATCTGAATAAGGGAGTCCACATTGACACTCAAAAGCACAATCCCTAGTAAGGCCTTGCAAGGTTGCAACCCACTCCCGATTAGTCTGACCTGCCATACGTTTTGTATGAAAGAAGGTATACCGTTTGGCAACTACATTGACTGATTCTTTGAAATATGCATCTAATGCAGACAAAATTTCGTCGTAGGACAGAGTTGCTATGTTGCGTCGGGGAAATAATTTGACTATCACATGGTATGTGTTCACCGCTCCTGAGGACAACAAAAAAGGCTGCCGCTCGTTACCTTGAATTCTGTAGGCGGCGAGATGGAATCCAAATTGGCGTGACCAATCCGTCCAGCTTTCCAGTGCAGCATCAAAAGGACGAAAAGTTGGTGCAACTGCGTGTTGTGGCTGCGTTAGCGGTGGAGCGGCGGCTGCTGCGTCGTGTTGCATTGCACGTTGACCCTGGACAAGCTGTCCAAGGGCATCCAGTAATGCCTGCGTCTGCTGATTCTGTAAGCGATAAAATTCGGACAGTACATCTGGAGATGGTGGCGAAGCCATTACACAAGGAAATCAGGGCAGTATAGTTAAGAACGCGGTATTGCCTCGTCGCCAATGTTGTGGGTTGGCAGGAGAGCCAACACCGTGTTACTAGAGGAAGCCGAAGGCACGCGTTTTAGCTCAAGCAGACTGGCGTGAGGTCTGGAACAGGACAAGGAAATTAGAATGTAGGAAAACGGACTTAGCTGGTGGAATACTTAACTTTAATCCATTAATGGTGAATGTCGCTCTTGACGGTACATTATTCAGTATCAATAGTAACTGGTAATGGCGCCTTGCTAGGTCGTAGCAAATGACGTATCTGAAGGCTATGCTAACTATCGTCTCGGCAAATGAGAGCGTATTTTGTCAGTGAACCATCGCTAGCAAAGTCGGTTGTACAACTGGGGCGAGTGCTAGGAAGTCTCTCTAGACCTGCTGTGTGGCGGCGCTCGGTCTGCAATCGCTGATAGTGGCGACACGCGGGTCCGACGTATACTAACGGACAGCGGCCGATTTAAAGGCTACCACCTAGCAAGTGTGGTGTCTGGCGCTGACACCACACAAAAAGTAATAAAGGGAGCTACTAAAGGGTGCCCACAGGAGTCAGTTTGCCAGAGAGTATTTTGGGGTTTAGTAATTGTGACGGAAGAAGATGAGCAAGTCGTGGTGTAGTGCTGTATGCTGATGATGTCTTGGCTGCGGTATCAGAGAATTCTAAAGCTGAGCTGGAGGAAATGGATGCAGCAGAGTGGTGCATAGACAAGAACTTAACCATAGTCCCACAGAAATCCACTTAAATTCTCCTTAAAGGTCAAATTTCATAGAAATCCTACAGTTAAATCAGGAAACACCACCATACAGTCACACAATAACTCCAATTAGACAAAAATGTAACTTTACACAGCACATTCAGACAGTTGCAGGCAAAGCAAGCGTCATTATGCATGTGTCAACAGCTAACTACTCGCTACCATGGAACGCTGTGAGGACCAATCGTGAAGCCATTTTTACATCAATCAGAGGCTTCACAGCAAGTGTCTGGATGCACAGAATTCACTGCATGCAGGACAAGTAAATACTGCAATGTGCACCGAAGGGCTTGCTCCTCAGATTCACAGGAGCCTTTCGCACCATGCCTACTGATGCTGTACTCTATCTTCGAAATCTATGAAACAGACATCACAGTAAGATGGCATGCAGCCTCCTAGAGGTTACATATAGAGGATTTTGCAGAAATCCAACATATATTAGACCAAAGGATAACAACTAAGACCAAACTCCTGAACTGGAAAAAAGTACCTGGCAGAACGAACGCAACAACAGTGAAACAGGTCAAAGGATCCATCAGCTTTTCCCATGAATTTAAGAACACTTAGCCCTCGAGCAAGTAAACCTCAGTGAGGGATGGTACATTACCTAAAAGGATATGGCTCAGATTCAGTTTACATGTACAAGTTCAACATGAAAGACAGTGACATCTGTCAGTGCTGTCATACAGAACTTCTGACCACATTATCTTTAATTGGTGCCTATAGTTAAATTACAGAAACTGAGTATCCAAACACTGTACGAAATTTTATGGATTTAAAAATGTTGGGCAATAACAGAAAATGTTGCTACTAAAATTTTTGTGCATCAAAGGGACAAGTTTTCCAGAGTACGGCAATCCTTCCCATTCTGCACAGCATCACCATAGAAGTGTGAATGTGATTAATGAAGTGCTGCCGGCCACTGTGGCTGAACGGTTCTAGGCACTTCAGTCAGGAACCAGGCTGCTGCTATGGTTGCAGGTTCGAATCCTGCCTCGGGCATGGATGTGTGTGATGTCCTTAGGTTAGTTAGGTTTAAGTAATTCTAAACCTAGGGGACTGATGACCTCAGATGTTACGTCTCATAGTGCTTAGAGCCAGCCAATGAAGTGCTAACCAGTGCATCTCGTGTTGTGTAAATGATGTGAATGCAAGTCTGCAAGGAAGAATCCGCATGATGACATCAGCCTGATGTTCACACAGCGTCCAGCTCCATCTTGGCGATGGTGATGAGGAGATATCATTAGAGGAAAATGCATAACACAAGAAATGTAATACAGTGCCATAAACAGTCCTGATGCTTTTCTGAGACTATTTTCAAACACAAAAATAAAATTAAGTGATTATTACAGCAGAGACAGAACAGTAATATGATCTGACACCATTCCAGAGCATGTACACATTTACACATCTTCATAAGGTGATAGTGTTCACTATAACTGATTCTTTTTGGTTGTAGTCTTCTTATTTAGAATCTATTGCAAAATAGTTTTACTATCAAATATTATCTGACTAGTATTCACTCTTTTTTAAAACTTTCATTTTCACTATTTTTAGTCCTCAGCATATAGTCTGTCAACTAATATTCTTACTGGTTCACAATAAATTTACAGATATATAACACATTTCTTTTTTAACATTACTTAGTAATTACTATTAATATTATTACTATGCTAGGACACAAGTTTCTAATTGAGCAAAACATGTAAAACTTTACAAAAAATGTTATAAACATCAGCTAATATAAAATAAAGCAGGTCTAAAGGAAGCAATAAAATAAAATAAAAAAATTACATAAAATCTTGTGCAATTCCCCGTGTGTATAATACAGGGTGTTCAAAAAGTCTCTCCACAGTGCCGTACGATTGTTAGCCACGCATGACATATGATTAGACGAATTGAATTGTGTATTCAACTACAGGGGGGACACTTTCGACATTTAATGTGAAAATTTGTAAGTAAAAATGAATATTCAATAAATTAATAACTTGCATTTCACTGAGTTTCATTTCGGTATATTCACAGCGGTATATGGCACGTGCGGCTAACAATAATACGGCACTGCGGAGAGACTTTTTGAACACCCTGTATATATGCTCCCTGATGATGAACTTGTCTGCTACACATAAAATACATTTTATTAACATCATTTTCATTGGAAGCCTAAGTTCTGCAAACCGAGGTAGGACATTCCTGTCTTGGCAGCATTGTAGAGAGCCCAGAGTTCTAAGGTCAGCCTTTCTTATCTACAGCTTCTGCAGCAACTTGATGCTGCAGAGTATCTTTTCCCATAGAAGTCTTTGAGATTATCTTCTTTTATTAAAAAAGTGGGTTGAAGAAATGTAAAGTTTTACTTCACTGAAGAATGTCACGTACATCATCTTCTTGGAAAATTGTATCAGGTTTGTCTTTATACAAGATGTTCTCCCCTTTTTCCCCTTCCTAGTTCTGTAGGACAGATGGGTATGATGGAGGGAACACTCTCAAGTCCTGATGTAGTCAGATGGGCCCCACTTCATGTGCTGTCTGGAAGTCTCTTAGCTGTGAGTTCCTGCTGCGTAATGTAGTAAGCATCAGATTACAAGCAGAGCCTAGCTGGTAGCCACTATCTCTTTGTATGAGTTCATAATTACTTTTTATTTTCACAGCTTCCTTTATTAAACTGTCCCAATAGCCACTGCCTCTGTGCAACACTATGATCCATTCATGATCAAACATATGACTTGTTTAGTGACTGCTGATTTGCCACACCCCCTGGTGGCAGTAGCGTGGAGACGGGACCAGCCAAGAGTGGAAGAGAGGATTGTACAGACAGTACCTGAAAAGGAGGAGGAGAAGAAGTAGGTGACCATCCCATTCCCCAGACTCATCAAGTGGGGCATGCACATGTTGGAGAAGCCATAGCAAAAGAAAGGGAAGCATGCAAGGCTGCCTGCATGGCACGTGCTGAAAAAGCCAACTACCAGCTAAGGAAGTAGCTCACTATCTTCTTCAATGATACTTGGAAGCATACTGAAGGCTAGAAAAGCTGAGCTGGTGGAGCTCCCCCACCATAGATCCCCTGGGTGGTGCAACCACCCAAGAAGGACAACACCTTGGATGATTGACTCCAGCAAACATGGGCCTACCGCCTCACTTGGTCACCACTGACAACAGCACTGCAGAGAGGATCTCACAGCAGTGCACAGTGTTGTCACACAAATTTGGACTGACTTTTCTATGATGAACACATAGTTATGACAATAGTATCAAGCTGCATGATACCCACTGCTAACATAACATACCCTTGCATGCTCTGTCGTAGACAGCCAGAAATCCACCGCTGCTCTTACTTCCTATCCAGATTACTTTGGAGGTTTTATCCCATAACACTTGCCGTGGCACTTTCTTCCCTCTTCCCTTAAACACACTGCTCTTCAACCATTTTCATCCACTTTCTATCTCCAGATGTTCATGATGTAGCACAGAGTGGG